>NW_022631001.1:36267443-37577717 GCF_010015895.1 Lontra canadensis
AAAAAAAAAAAAAAAACCCTACTGAGCTGACCAATCTTGCTATCCTGCACTACCCTGTAAGGGGAATAGCAGATTGTTTGCTAGATACTGAGACTAAATCTGTTTTACCTTAGGCCATGAAAGAGAGAAAGACATTACTTAAAGATATATGTTAGAATTATCGAGATTATCACCTGAACTCATTTTTTTGTCAGTCACATCACTTCATTATTAATAAAGAAAATGGTGAAACTTTTCTGGATTAAAAAAAAAAAAAACTTTTCTGGGTGTAAAAAAAAAAAAAAAAAAGATAAGGCTAACTTTGTATTTATCCTAAGAGTTACTTCTAGGGAAATAAAGGCAACCTATCAACCTTTATCAGTTACTTGTCTTTCATAAAGCCACAGAGCAAAAAAAATTCTACTCCCACCTTTCTAGTGAAAAAGATCAAAACAGGACTGCATCCTTGGAACATAATAGTTTTCTTCTTATAGAAAAGATCCTACTGCATTTATGTTAAAAACCTCAGAGTAGAAACAATGGAATTTCTGGTTTGTCTTAAAGTAGGAAAAAGAGGGGCGCCTGGGTGGCCCAGTGGGTTAAATCCTCTGCCTTCAGCTCTGGTCATGGTCCCAGGGTCCTGGGATCGAGCCCCATATTGGGCTCTCTGCTCAGCAGGGAGACTGTTTCCTCCTGCCTCTGCCTGCCTCTCTGCCTGCCTCTCTGCCTACTTGTGGTCTCTGTCTGTCAAATAAATAAATAAAATCTTTAAAAAAAAATAATAAAGTAGGAAAAAGAAAGCAATCTACACAAATAGAAAAAGGATTATATATTGAAAAAAACAACTCCTCAAATTATCTTAGCTGTTAAGTTTTAAATATGCTTAAATATGAATCTAATTGTTAATCTAATTGACAAGGTATAAACACAACTACAACTAAGGCCAAATGCAGGACAAATGTTCAGTTTGAGTGAGGGCCAAGGAGACTGATTAATTGAAAAAGTGTTTCTATCAGACACTTCTATAACTGAAACATTAACTGCTACTAAGCATTTATTCTGCTAAAATATTGGCTTTAACCTCTAAACTGTTTAGATTTTAAATAAATGCAAAAGGTGTCATACTTCCATTCTTTCTTTTCATTCCCAAATGGAATGTACTCTGAATCAGACCTTCAAAATCAGATGTCATGGAAGGCTAATTATGTCCTACTTGATTTAATTAAATAATTTTAGATCAGAAAAGCACTCTAAGGGCAAAAATAATTAGTATGTGTAAAAGAAAATGAGGACAAGCAAGTTCAGAATGGATAAGCCTGCTTCATGTTGCATTTAAAAGAGTCAGAGATCTGTGAACTCAGGAAAGGTAAGGAGATGAAGATTACATCAGCTCCAACATCTACTTCTAGTCAGGACAGAATAACAAGGATTGAATTTACTTTCCTATGGGGGGGGGGAAATAGACAAAATATATAAAACAATGGTTTGTAAGATACAGTTCATCAGCAAAGAAAGTGATCCCTGAAAGATGAAAAACAAATGAGATAAGCCCAACAACTGCTCCAAATTATTTTTTTCCAAATTACTATTTTTTATTAATTATTTTTATTAACATATAATATATTATTTGCCCCAGGAGTATAGGTCTGTGAATCGTCAGGCTTACACACTTCACAGTACTCACCATATCATAAACCCTCACCAATGTCTATAACCCAACCACCCTCTCCATGCTCCTCCCTTCCCCACAGCAACCTTCAATTTGTTTTGTGAGATTAAGAGTCTCTTTCCAAATTACTATCTTAAGAGATCTTCCAGAGTAAATAGGGAGGTGAAACCCAGGTGGAACCTGGTAGACGCAGGTAAGGATACGGAGTGTAGAGCTTGGGAACAGTAGGTGCCAAGAATACTCAGGAAAGAGTACCAGAGAGGGGGGAGCAAGCAGCACAGAGAAAACTTCAGAGATCTGCAGTCTTCTTGAAATACTGAGCTGAGTACCAACCAGCGAATACATCTGAGGAAACGACATAAGCCTGGGGAAAGAACCAACTCAAAGGACAAGAAGACACAGTGACCAGGACTCATATAGGACCTACTTCCCCCAGGCAGGCTGGAAAACCTCGTAATTCATAGGGCACTACAGAAAGAATCTAAAGGGTCTTGACTCTGAAATGGGAATTAGACCTTGACTGGTCACCGTGCTAGTCATATCTAACAAATCTTAACAGGAAGACCTGAAAAGAATCAAACTGTTTCCAAGGAACTAAACTGAATCGTAAAACAAAGCTCAAGAATATTTATAGAAAAAAAAATACCCAGCATCCAAACAAGGTAAAATTCACAATGTATGGCATTCAATAAAAAATTACCAGGCACGCAAATAAGTAGGAAAACATAACCTGTAAGAGATTTTAAAAACTCAATCAATATCCGCTTGGAACTGACATGTCTCAGAATTAGAAACAATGACATTAGAAGTCATTATAATCCTATTCCTCCAAAAGGTTATGTAGAAATACAGAAGAAAAAAAAGATGCAGATCAAACTCCCAGAGATAAGAATGATATCTTAGATGAAAAATAGACTGGATGGAATTAAAGGAAAATTACACATTATAGAAGAAAAGTTTTGTGAATTTGAAGACACAGCAAGAGGAAATATCAAAAATAAATACAGTATTCATTATAAAAAAAAATAATTGGAGTAAGAGTGAGCGGCAGGTCAATTTCAAATGCCCTAATACAAGTATAATGGAGTCCATAAAGGAAGAAAGGTAAAGAAAAGTATTTGAATCATGTCTTGAAATGTAATAAATATTACATGTAACACACACAACAAATCCCACATATTAAGAAAAAACAAAACAAAACAAAACCCTGTGAACCTATGTTTGTTTTATCTAGCTGAAACATCCTTCAAAAATAAAGGAAATGCATTTTCAGACACACACACAAAAAGATGAATGAATGAATTAATCATGTTTATTCATGATTAATATGAGTAAACATGATTAATTTTTATTAAAATTAAATAAATTTTAATATTTGTATTTATATTATTCCTATTTTATTTATTATTCCTTTTATTTATTTATATTATTCCTATAACTCTTCTTATAATGCCGATATTATAAGAAGAGTTATAGGAAACCCTTTAGTCAGAAGAAAAAGTAATGCTAGACGAAAATATGAATCTACACAAAGGGATGAAGAACACTGGAAATAGTAACTACATGGGAAGATTTTTTTTTTATATTGTTTAAATCTCTTTAAAAGATTCAAACAAATCTCCTTAAAAGATTTAAATAATAACAATACAGTATGGGGCTTATAACATATACATATAATAGCAAGTTTGGGATGAGAGACATAAAAATACACTATTGTGGCTCTTAAACCATTTCTTATGTCAAGTAGTATTGCTTGAAGGTAGACTGATACCTCAAACAACCACTAAAGTAAGGAAACGAAGAATTACAGGTAATGAGCCAACACAGAAGGGAAAATGAAATAATTAAAAAAAAAAGATGCAATTAATCCAAGAGGGCAAAGGAAAAAGGGAGAGGATGGGGAAACAAGAACAAATGGGACAAATAGAAAATAAAAAGATGATAGACTTAACCATATCTATAATCACATTAAATGTAAGTGGCCTAACTCATAAAAGTTAGAGATTATCAGACTAGATATAAAAGTCAGAGCCAATTACATATGTTGCTTACCTGAAACACACTTCAAATATAGAAGTACAAAGAGATTCACTATGAAAGGATAATGAAAGATCAACTATGCTGACACTAGTCAAGAGAAAGCAAAAGTAATATTAATATCAAAGTAGACTATAGAGCAAATAATATTACCAAGGCATTTCAAAAAGAAAAAAGGGATATATTCATTAAAACCATGTCCCAAAAGTTCTTCTGTTTCATAACACAGCTTCAAGATACATGAAGCAAAATCTGATAAAACTGTAAGAACTCCATAATTATATTAAGAGATTTCAATACTCCCTTGTAATACTTAATAGAGCAAACAGAAAATCAGGAAAGATGAATAAAATTTGAACACTATCAATGACCTGACATTTATAGAACATTTAAGCCAGTAAGAGCAAACAACTCATTTGTTTCACATCCACACAAAACATTTACCAAGACAGATGATATTCTGAGCAACAAGTCTCCATAAATTGAAAAGAATTCAAACATATAAAATTTGTCCTCTGATTACAATGGAATTAGATTAAGATTCAGTAACAGAAACATATATGTAAATTTCCCAAATATTTGGAAATTGAATAACACCTTTTAAATAATTCATGGAGCAAAGAAGAAAGCAAAAGGGAGAATGCAAAATTTTCAAGTTAAAAAAACCCAAATGTAATCAAAATGTATAGAATGGCATGACATTATAGCACCAGTTAGGGAGCAAATTATAGCATTAAATGCCTATATTCGAAAAAAAGAAAGTTCTAAAAAATAAATAACTTGTTTCCACCTTAAAAAACTAAGCAAAGACTAAATTAAACCCAAAGTGGAAAAAGTAAGTGTACACTAATTAACACTTCTATAAGCAGCACACAGGGTGTGCATCTTCTTTCCTCCCATTCAGAACTATTTATGCTGAAATATTTTTATACTTGTTAGTTGTTAAGTTAAATATTTTAAAAGTCATAATTATGTAATTATGAGGGTTGGACTCATCCTGTAGGTTTATAAGCCATTTAGTTATTCTTACCTATTTTTTTATGTTGGGTTTGTGGCATTTTGTTTATTAGTTTGTATGTTCTCTATATATTAAAATAATTAAATGTTTGCCTGCCATGTAGATTTTTTTAAAAAGTAGAAAAAGTAGTAAGAAAGATCAGAGTGGAAATCCAAATAATAGAAAACAGAAAAAAAAACAGGGAAAAAAAATCAATGAAACAAAACCTAGTTCCTTTGAAAAACCCAATTAAGGGGCGCCTGAGTGGCTCAGTGGGTCATGATCCCAGGGTCCTGGGATCAAGCCCCGCATCGGGCTCTCTGCTGGGTAGGGAGCCTGCTTCCTCCTCTCTCTCTTCCTGCCTCTCTGCCTACTTGTGATCTCCACCTGTCAAATAAATAAATAGAATCTTAAAAAAAAAAAACAACAATTAAATTTATAAACCTCTAGCCACTGGAGATAAAAAATTGAGAAGATACAAATCCCAATATTAGAAATGAGAAAGCTGACATCACTACAAAGGTCACCCATATTAAAAGAGTAACAGAAGAGTACTATAAACAACTTTACACAAATAAGTTCATCAACTTAGAAAAACTGGACAAATTCTAAGGTACCAAACCTCACTCAATAAGAAACAGATAAGGTGAACAGCTCCATTTTTTAAAAAGATTTATTTGAGAGAGAGAGAGAAAAATAGAACACATGCAGGGGAAGGAGCAGAGGGAGAGGGAAAGGGACAAGCAGACTCCTTGCTGAGAATCGGAGTCTGACTTGAGGCTCCATCTCAGGACCCTGAGATCATGACCTGAGCTGAAATCAGCTGCTTAACTGACAGCTACCAGGTGCCCCTGAATAGCTCTATTTCTATTAAAGAAATTGAATCTGCAGTTCAGAACTTTTCCTCTAAGAAAACTCCAGGCTTGGATGACTTCACTGATGAACTCTACCAAGCACTTAAGAGGGATATAATACCAATTCTACATAAACTCCTTCAGAAAATTGAAGACAACATATTTCCTAACTCATTATATGAGGCCAGCATTACTCAAGTACCAAAACCAAAGACTTTATAAAATAACTACAGACATGCCTCAGAATATGCATATTTAAACAAAAATTTACTCAGAGCAGCAGATAAAAATGTCAGTCCATTATGTTCTGAGATTTATCTTAAAAATGCAAGATTGGGGGAAAAAATGCAAGATTGATTGAATACTCAAAAATCAATTACATTATGTCAATTATACTTCAATAAAAATGTCTTAATATAATTCACCATATTAACAAACTAATGAAAAAAGCTGTATCTTAGTATACATTTTGGCAAAAAGGAAATCCATTCCTGATTTAAAAAACAAAGCAGAAATACAATAGACTTTCACCAACTGGATAAAAGGTATCTATGGAAAAACCTACAGCCAGCATCAGACTTAGTGGATAAAGACCAAACACTCTCCACCTAAGATCAAGAACAATACAAGGATGTCTACTCTCACCACTTTCATTCATCAATGTACTAAAGAGTCTATCTAGAACAGTATGTCAAGAAAAAGGTCTAGAAGGCATTCAAATTGGAAAAGAAGTAAAACCATCCTTATCTGCAGATAATGCAATCATCGATTGTAGACTCTAGTACAAAGTTACTAGAACTAATGAGTTTAACAAGGTAACAAGATGCAAGATCAATATTCAAAGTCAGCTGTATTTCCATATACACTTGATCCTTGCAACAATGCAAGAGTTGGGAAACGAACCCCTCCAGTCAAAAATCTGCACATAACTTTTGACTCCCCCAAAACTTAACTATTAATAGCCTCCTGTTCCCCAGAAGCCTTACCTATAAACAGTTAATACATATTTCATATATGTATTATACTATACACTGACAATAAAGTAAGCTAGAGAAAAGAAAATGTTAAGAAAATCATGAAGAACAGAAAATACATTTACAGTACTATATGCATATTTATTGAAAAAAATCTGCATGTAAGTAGTCTGTGCAGGTCAGATCCGTGTTAAGGGTCAACTATACTAGCAACAACAATAACAACAACAAATCAGAAATTAAAATTTAAAACAACACCATTTATAGTAGCATCAAAAAACTGAAATATGTAAGGATAAATCTGACAAAAAATGGAGATCTATATGCTAAAAGTATAAAACACTGCTGAGAGTAACTTAAAAAGACCTAAATAAATGGAAAAATTCACCAAGTTCACACATGTCAAATGATTCAATATGATTAAAAAAGCAATTCTCCCCAAGTTGATCTATAGATACAATATAACTCCAGGGGTGCTTGGGTTGCTCAGTTAAGTGTCTGACTTCAGCTTAGGTCATGATCTCGGGGTTCTGGGGTCACCCTGCCTGGGGTTCGATGATCAGTACTGAGTCTGCTTGTCCTTCTTTCCCTCCTCCTGCCTGTGCTTGTGCTCTGGCTCTCTCTCATAAACAAAATCTTAAAAAAACACCCAATATAATTCCAACATTTTTAACAGGTTTCTTAGTCAAAAGTAACAAACTGATTCCAAAATTCATACAAAAGTGCAAAGGATCTAGAAGAGCCTAAATAACTTCTTAAAAAGAACAGATATGGAACACTAATCTAATTTCAAAGCTTATTATAAAGATACAGGAATGAACACAGTGTGTTACTGGTATAATGACAAATAGATTAATGAATCAGAAAAGGGCCCACACACACATATACAGACAACTCATTTTCAACAAGGATTCAAAGTCAATTCAAGAGTCTTTTCATCAAAGAGTGCTGAAACAAATGAATATAGAATGTATACTCTGCCTCCAGCACCTTGGGGAGGGGAGAGTTGCAGGTGACTGAAGGAGAGTTTGTGTCATATACAAAAGTGAAGTCAAAATGAATCATAACCCTAAATCTAAAACTTAAAATTATAAAAGTTTAAGGAGAAAAAAAGCAGAATTCGTTAAAAAATAAATTAACACAGGGTCCCTGGGTGGCTCAGTCGGTTAAGCATCCAACTTGATTTTGTCTCAGGTCATGATCTCAGGGTTGTGAGATTGAGCCCCACATTGGGTTCCATGCCAGGTGTGGAGCCTGCTTAAGATACTCTCTCTCACTCTTACCCACCCTCCTTCCCTCCCTCCCTCTCCTCTCTAAAACTAAGTAAGTAAGTAAATAAATAAACTGATGAACTGGGGCTAGATCAAAATTAAAAACTTTTGAGGGTGCCTGGGTGGCTCAGTTGGTCCAGCACCTGCCTTCGGCTCAGGTCATGATCCCAGGGTCCTGGGATCAAGTCTCACATAGGGCTCCCTGCTCAGCAGGGTGTGTGCTTCTCCCTCTCCCTGCTGCTCTCCCTGCTTGTGTTTGCACATGCACGCTCTGTCAAATAAATTAATTTTTAAAAATCTTTAAAAAAATTTAAAACTTTTGCTCTTCAAAAGACACTGTTAGGAGAATGAAATCACGTATCTGAAAAAGAATGTATATCTAGGCTATAAAGAACTCTCAAAGCACAAAAAATTTGAGATAAAAGGATGAAAAAAAGAAGTACGTGAAAAGCTGCTGATCATCATCACTCATTAAGGAAATGAAAATCAACACCACAGTGTGACACCATTTCACATCTATATGAATGGCTAAATAAAAAGAATGGCCATATCAAGGGTTGATGAATATGTGTATGAAATGAAACTGTCACATACCCCTGATGGTAATGTAAAATGGTCCAACCACTTTAAAAACTGTATTGGAAAACAGTTTGAAAGTTTCTCAGAAATGTACATATTTACTATGCATATGACCCAGGCATTCCACCTATTCACCCAAAAGAAATAAAAGCATAGGTCTGTAAAAAGATACAAACATTGTTAGTTGCTTCATTTGTAACAGTTCCAAACTAGAGACAGCCTAAATGTCTGTGAACAGGTAACTGGATAAACAATTTGGGATGTGTATATACAATGGAATACTACTCAACAAAAAAGGAGAAACGAACTATTAATACAAACTACAACATGGATCAAGTTCAAAATTATGCTGAGTGAAAGAAGCTAGATCCCTATACCACCCAAAAAAGGACACAGTAATATCAAGTTCTGGGAAACACAAACTAATGTACAGTGTCAGAAAATATACTGGTGCTATATATACGGGCATGGAATATGGGGGCTGAAAGAGGTAGAAGGAAAAAGTTATAAAGGACCCCAAGCAGAATTCTTTGAAAAGGTGACAACTAGAAGAAAATTATATGAGAAGAAAAAATTTCATAGGTAAAAACAAACATATAATAAAGATAGTAGACTAATCATTTATAAAGTCAGTATGGAAGTAGAAACACAAAAGTAGTAAAATCGGTTATATACACAAATACCATCAAGGAATACAGAAAAAGATGTAAATATGTCATCACATACCTAAAATGTGGAGGGAGGAGTAAAAGTTTAGTGCTTTTAGAATGTGTTCGAACTTAAAGTGACATCAACCTAATATAAATTGCTATACACATAAGATGTTATAAACCTAATGGTAACAAACCAAAAACTATACTAGATGCACAAAAAATAAAGAGAAAGGAATCTAACCATAACACTAAAGAAAACAAATTATGAAGGAAGAAAACAAAAGAAAGGAACAGAGAAGAACTACAAAAACAACCAGAAAACAATGAACAAAATGGCAATAAGTACATACCTATCAATAATTACTTTAAATATAAATGGACTAGCCGTTCCAATCCAATGAGTGAAAGGATTAAAAAAAAAAAAAAGACCCATTATATGCGCCTAAAAGTGAAGGGCTGGAAAAACATATACCATGCAAATGGAAGTAGAAAAAAAAAAGCCAGGGTGGCAATACTTACACCAAACAAGAGACTTTAAAACAGACTGTAGCAAAAAAATAATAAAATAAAATAAAAAATAAACAGACTGTAGCAACAGAAAAAGAAGGACACTACAAAATAATAAAGAGATCGATACAATAGGAGGGTATAACAATTGTAAATACCTATACACCTAACAAAGGACCACTTAAATGCATAAAGCAATTATTAACAGATATAAAGGGAGAAACTGAAAGTAACATAATAGTAGGGGACTTTAATACTGCACTTACATCAATAATAGATCATCCAGACAGAAAATCAACAAGGAAACACTGACTTAATGACATAATTAGACCAGATGGACATAGATATATACAGAACAGTCTATCCAAAAACAGCAACATACACATTCTTTTCAAGTACACATGGAACATTCTGTAAGACAGATCGTGTTGGTCCACAAAACAAGTCACAATAAATTTAAGACTGAAATCATACCAAGCATCTTTTCTGACCACAATGGTATGAAACTAGAAATCAATAATAAGAATCTGGAAAGAACACAAATACGTGGAGGCTAAACAACATGCTACTAAACAATGAATGGATCAACCAAAAAAACAAAGAAGAAATTAAAAAAATACATGAAGACAAATGGAAATGAAAACACAATGGCCCCCAATCTTTGGGACACATAAAAAGCAGTTCTGAGGGAGAACTTTATACTAACAAAGGCCTACTTGAACAAGAATACTCTCAAATAAACAATTCAACCTTACATCTAAAAGAGCTAGAACAAGAACAACCAAAGCCCCAAGCTGGCAGAGGAAGGAAATGATAAAGATTAGAACAGAAATAAATAAAATGGAGGATTAAAAAACAATAGGAAAGATCGATGAAATCAGAAGCTGATTCCTTGAAAAGATGATAAACATTGATAATAAGCCCTCAGCCAGACTCATCAAGAAAAAAGAGAAAAACTGAAATAAAATCAGAAATGAAGGAAAAATGACAACCAACACCACAGAAATATAAAGAATTATAAAAGAATATTATGAAAAACTGTATGCCAACAAATTGGACAACCTAAGAGATATGGATAAATTCCTAGAAACATATTATCTTCCAAGACCAGGATAAAACAGGAAACTTAAGCAGATCAATTACTAGTAATGAAACTGAATCAGTAATCAAAAAACCTCCAAAAAACAACAATCTAAGACCAGATGGTGAATTCTACCAAACACAAAGAGCTAACACATATTCTTCTGTGTTAGAAGTACAAGAGAAAGTAGAAGAGAAAAACTGCCACATTCATTCTACAAGACCAGCATTATTACCCTGATACCCACACCAGGGAAAAACACTGCAGAAAAAGAAAATTACAGGCTAAGATCTCTGATAAACACAGATGCAAAAATCTTCAACATATTAACAAACTGAATTCAACAAAACATTAAAAAAGTAATTCTCCACAATCCAGTAAAGTTTATTCCAAGGATGGAAGGGTGGTTCAATATTCGCAAATCAATCAATGTGATACATTTTTTTTTAAAAAAGGATAAAAACCATATGATCATCTCAAAAATAAAACATTTGACAAAATATAACATCCATTCAGGATACAAAGTCTCAACAAACCAGGTTTAGAGAGAACAAACTTTAACATAATGAAGACCATACATGAAAAACACAGTGATGTAAAAACTGAGAGCCTGTCCTCTAAAATCAGGAACAAGGATATCCATTCTCACCACTTTTATTCAACATAGCACTGGAAATCCTAGTTGCAAGAGTCAGACAAGAAAAAGATACAAAAGGCATCCAAATTGGTAAAGAAGTAGAACTCATTATTTGTAGATGATATGATACTATATATAGAAAACCCTAAAAATTCCACCAAAAAACTATTAGAACTGATAAATGAATTCAGTAAAGTCGCAGGATACAAAATCAATATACAGAAATCTGTTCCATTTCTATACACTAACACAAAAAAGTAGCAAAAAGAGAATTTAAGAAAACAATCCCATTTACAACTGCACCAAAAAGAATAAAATGCCTAGGAATGAACTTAACCAAGGAGGTGAAAAATTTGTACTCTGAGAACTATAATAAAACACTGATGAGAGAAATTTAAAGCAACACAAACAAATAGAAAGATATTATATCTTCATGGATTGGAAGAATCAGTATCATTAAAATGTCCATACTACCAAAAACAATCTACGAATTCAAT
Source organism: Lontra canadensis (assembly GCF_010015895.1). Lineage (NCBI taxonomy): Eukaryota > Metazoa > Chordata > Mammalia > Carnivora > Mustelidae > Lontra > Lontra canadensis. The sequence goes on from NW_022631001.1 coordinate 36,279,179, forward strand.
GTAATTCCTATCAAAATATCAACACCATTTTTCATAGAACTGGAACAAATAATCCTAAAGTTTGTATGGAACCACAAAATACCCTGAATAGCAAGTAATCTTGAAAAAGAGTAACAAAGCTAGAGGTATTACAATCCCAGATTTCAAGATATACTACAAAGCTATAGTAATCAAAACCATATGTTACTGGCACAAAGACAGACACACAGACCAAAGGAACAGAACTGAGAGTCCAGAAATAAATTCATGCTTCTGTGGTCAATTAATCTGCAACAAAGAATATACAATGGGGCAAAGACAGTCTCTTCAATAAATGGTGCTGGGAAAACTGGACACCTACATGCAGGAGAATAAAACTGAACCACTGGGGCACCTGGGTGGCTCAGTGGGTTAAAGACTCTGCCTTTGGCCCAGGTCATGATCCCAGGGTGCTGGGATCGGGCCCCACATCGGGCTCTCTGCTCAGCAGGGAGCCTGCTTCCCTTCCTCTCTCTTTGCCTACTTGTGATCTCTGTCAAATAAATAAATAAAATCTTAAAACAAAACAAAAAAAACTGAACCATTTTCTTATAGCATACACAAAAATAAACTCAAAATGGACCTAAATGTGAGATGGATTAGAACTCCTAAAAGAAAGCATAGGCCGTAATCTCTTGGACATTGACTTTAGCAACAGATTTATGGATATGTGTCCTCAGGCAAAGGGAAACAAAAGCAGAATTAAACTATTGAAACTACACCAAAATAAAAAGCTTTTGTACACTAAAAGAAACCATCAATAAAACAATAGGCAATCTACTGAATGGGAGAAAAAATTTGCAAATGATGTATCTGATAAGGTGTTAAAATGCAAAATATATGAAGACAACTCAATACCAAAAAGCCCCAAATAATCTGATTAAAAAATAGGCAGAGAGGGCGCCTGGGTGGCTCAGTGGGTTAATTAAGCCTCTGCTTTCGGCTCAGGTCATGATCTCAGGGTCCTGGGATGGAGTCCCACATCGGGATCTCTGCTCAGCGGGGACCTGCTTCCCCACTCTCTCTGCCTGCCTCTCTGACTACTTGTGATCTCTATCAAATAAATAAATAAAATATTTTTTTAAAAAATAGGCAGAGGAACTGAACATTTTTCCAGAGGAAACTACAGATGGTCAACAGACACATGAAAAGATGCTCAAATCACTAATCATCAGAGAAATGCAAATCGAAACCATGATGAGATATCACCTTACACCAGTGAGAATGGAGAAAATCAAAAAGAAATAACAAGCAGTTGGTGAAAATGTGGAGAAAAAAGGAACCCTCCTGCACAGGTGATGGGAATGTAAATTGGTGCAACCACTGTGGAAAACAGTGATGGAAGTTCCTCAAAAAATTAAAAATACAAATACCAAATGATCCAGTAATCTCACTACTCATATTAACCCAACAAAAACAAAAACACTAATTCAAAAAGAATCACACCTATGTTTACTGAAGCATTATTTACAATAGCCAAGATATGGAAGCGCCCCAAGTATCTACTGATAGATGACTGGATAAAGAAAATGTACTATACATACTATAATAGAATATAGCTACAGAAAAGAATGAGATTTTGCCATCTGTAACAGCATGAATGAACCTAGGCAGTATAATGCTAGTGAAATAAGTCAGAAAGAAAAAGACAAATATATGATTCCATTTATATGCAGAATCTAAAAAACAAAAATGAACAAGGAAAAAAAAAACAAAACACATTCTGAAATAGAGAGGAACTGGTGGTTGCCAGAGGGGATGTGGGTAGGAGGGGTGAGTGAAACAGATAATGGGGATTAAAAGGTACAAACTTCCAATTATAAAACAAGTCACAGAGATGAAAAATACGTCATAAGGAATATAGTCAATAATATTGTAGTAATAATGTTTGGTGACTACACTTTTCTGGTGAGGACTGAGTACAGAATTGTTGAATCAATATGTTTACACCTGAAACTAACATAACATTATATGTTAATTATACTTCAATTTTTTTTTTTTAAAAAGCACTTCAAGGAAACCTTTAGGTGTGATGGGTATGTTCATCTCCTGACTACAGTGCAGTTTCATGAGTGCATACCTTTATCAAAACTTACCTCACTCTACACCAGAACTGGCCTCTTGACTAGAACACGGCCTGCTTAAGGATATCCTTCCAGGAAGCTTCTAGTCAGTCATTTTAATTACACTTAATAAAAGCCATGCCTTTCTTATCCTAATAAATCCTAAATTCTCTTTCACTAACATAGATTTTTGCATTCCCTCTTATAACATGGTTCATGTTCTCATGAAGCCAAAGACTTTCTACAATAAGATTAGAAACAACTACCATTTCCAACTGATCACCACTTGAAAACCTCACAGATAATATTACCTAATAGTTACTACAGAAACCCAAATCAGAATCCTTAACCATGACTCCTCTAAAATCACAATTTTCATCATTAAGAAATATCACTCACAGCACTTCTAGTTATGTAAACAAACCAAGCTTAAACACAAATCCCGCCAAAAGAAAACATTTCCATTTTTAAATCTTGGAACTTAATAAGTTAATACCTCTGATTTATCCTACACCAACTTTTCACTTAATTTCAAAATCATGCTTTAAAGCATGAGGGCAATCAACAGTTGACTGACCAAAAATACTTAAATCTTACTAAAATGTTCACTCTCAGAAGCAAGTATCTGTTTACATCAAACTTCAGAATATTCATTTTGTATGAATTTTCACTTATGAACTTGCCACCAAATTTTTTTTCCAATTTCCAATTACGGCAACAGATTCCAATGGCAGGGAGGTTCCTAAGGACTGAAGAGAAATTTAAGGGTCTCCTTCATTTTGTTCTGTGAAACTAAAAAACTCCTACAAGGGGAAAAAATAGTAAAGCAATATGTATAGAATTTTAAAAGTCCAACAGTATTGCAAAATATGTAACAAAAACCATGCTATTCTCTGAAAGGATAAACAAACTGTGGTACCTCCACAAAATGGAGTAGTACTCAGAAATAAGAACTACTGATATGTACAATGTGAACGGATACAAGGGAATTAAAGGAAATGAAAAACCCAAACCCAAAAGTTTACATACTATCTGACTACATTTATATAATATTCTCAAAACGATAAAATTATAGTGATGGAGAACAAATCAGGGGTTGCCAGAGGTTAAAAGTGGGGGAAAAGGGTGTGATTCTAAAGAGACAGCATGAGGACGTCTGCCTGTGGTGATGGCAGCAGTTCTGTATCCTGACGGTGGAGGTAGTTGTACAAATCTATATATTTGATAAAATATCACAGAATATATCCCAGAAAAAAAGTTCATATAAAGTTCATATATAGTTCAGTTACAGTATTTTATATTGTACCAATGTCAAACTCCTTGTTTGCTAATGTACTGCACTTATGTGAGATGTTATTACTGAGGGAAGCTGGATGAAGAGTACCCAGGAACTCACTGCACAATTTTCACAATTTCTTGTAAATCTAAAACTATTTCACAATAAGAAGTTTGATAAACATAAAAATAGCAATAGGCAATTAGACCAAAAAAAGCATAACTATAATTAATAAACTCAGTGATCTGAAAAGATTATTTCCATAACACTAGGAGGGGGATATGGTTTTTTTTTTTTTTAAGATTTTATTTATTTATTTGACAGAGAGAGAGAAAGATCATAAGTAGGCAGAAAGAGGAGGAAACAGGCTCACCGCCGAGCAGAGAGCCCAATGTGGGACTCGATCCCAGGACCCTGAGATCATGACCTGAGCTGAAGACAGAGGCTTAACCCACTGAGCCACCCAGGTGCCCCAGGGATATTGTTTTAAAAAAGAAGGAGCGGCGCCTGGGTGGCTCAGTGGTTTAAGCCTCTGACTTAGGCTTGGGTCATGGTCTCAGGGTCCTGAGATCGAGCCCCACATGAGCAGGGAGCCTACATCCCCTTCTCTCTCTGCCTGCCTTTCTGCCTACTTGTTATCTCTCTGTCAAATAAATAAATAAAATCTTTAAAAAAATAAAACAAATGAGAGTTTTTAGAAATTCAAAACACAATCACAGAAGCTTTTAAAGGTTACTGAAGGACTGAAAGATAAAATTGGGAATAAAAGACAAAGAATAGAAAACAAGAGAGAAAGAATAAGAAAATTAGAAAAGTAATGAACAAGGTCAACATTCAAATAATGTATGTTCATAGAGAACAGAGAAAATAAAGAGAAATTATACATGAAAAATTTCCATAAGTAACTGCTATTAGTAAGCACTGCTGCTATCAGACACTAGTTGTAACAAAAACACAAAAGTAAAATATCTACAAAATGAATCGTATTTACTTATATACAATAACCTTACGTAGAATACACCTGGTACAACCTTATGTGGTAGCACTTTCCTAGTTTGAGGAATTATATTACTTATCTTTAAACATTTCTAGCAACTAACATCATAACCTGGCGTACCCTATTAATATTTGTTGAATTTAGCTGAGTTTCAGGGTATATATAATATCTAAGCATTTCCCCCTTCATCAGTTATATATTCCTTGTCAAACACTACTGTGTGTGTGTGTGTGTGTGTGTGTGTGTATAGAGAGAGATATGGAGCTTTACAAATTTATAAGTTGTTTCAAACATTTAATTGAGGTTTTAAGACCTACTTTTTCTTTTTCCTTTTTTTTTTAAGGTTTTATTATTTATTTGAGAGAGAACAAAAGCAAAAGCAATCACAGAGGGAGAGGGAGAAGCAGACACACTGAGCAGGGAGCCCGATGTGGGGCTTGATCCCAGGACCCTGGGATAATGACCTGAGCTGAAGGCAGAAGCTTAACCAACTGAGCCACCCAGGCTCCCCAAGACCTACATTTTCTTAAAAATGAGGTGAGCATCCTTGTAAATTTTGCATTAGATGTTCCTATCCATTAGTCTGTCCTTAAAAAGGCAATATTTTAAATTCCTATTTTTATTTTACGGAAAATTAAGCCATTTTTATTAGTATAACAAGTATCATATCTTATGTTTTAGTTTTTTTAAGACAAATGATTTCATATTAATATATTGTTAAGCATTTAATTTGCATATGTTTTTTATAAGCATATTTAAGGTGTTAAGAGATGCAAAACCATGGCTCATGGACCAAATGTAACACATTACTTGATTTTGTAAATAAAGCTTTGTTAAAACACAACTATGCCCATTCGCTATACATTGTTTATGGCTGTTTTCACTCTATAATAGCAAAACTGAGTTGTTGGAACAGAGATTGTATAGTCCACAGAGCCAAAAATATTTACTATTCAACCCTTTACAGAAATTGTTTCCCATTCCTATGTTAAGTGTAAATAACTCTCATGATATAAGAAATATTATCAAATTCTAAATCTATTTTCAAAAGATATAATACACCAATTTCATCTTTTCTCTTTTTGTCAACCAACCTTTCCATAAGCTTTTTGTTCTGCTTAATACATGATCGGTTCCCCCAAGGAACAAGGGCTAATTACTGAAAAGGGCAGTTCTCAACTGAGGACTGAACTATGCTCTCAAAAGTATGTGGTTTGATCCATTTTTTCTTTAGAAATATTTTAAATGATACTTAAATCCCAGATTTCCCCCACTAAAGACAACTGTAGCAAGAAATATAGTGTTAATACTAGTCCTAAATCCTACTAAACTAAAAATCCTAAATCCTCAAAAATCCATTGTCAGATATGTCAGCAACTGAAGTAAGGTAGAGGCAACAGCAGCAGCAAGAAAGTTCAAGAGAAAAAAGAACCCTTGTACACTGTTGATGGGAATGTAAATTGGGGCAGCAACTGTGGAAAACACAGTGAGGTTCCTCAAAAAATTAAACATAGAATTACCTTATGATCCAGTATTTCCACTACTGGGTATTTACCCAAAGAAAATGAAAACAATAATTTGAAAAGATATATGCACCACTATGTTTATTGCAGTATTATTTACAATAGCCATGATAAGGAAGCAACACAAGTGTCCACTGATAGGTGAATGGATAAAGAAGTGGTGTGTGTGTGTGTGTGTGTGTGTGTGTATATGCTGTACACATATATATGGCGTACACATAGGTACATACATACATACAATGGAATATTACTCAGCCATAAAAAAGAATGAAATCTTGCTATATGCAACAACATGTATGGACCTAGAGGGTATAATGCTAAGTGAGATAAGTTATTCAGAGAAAGACAAATACCATATGGTTTCACTCATGTGCAGAATTTAAGAAATAAAACAAACAAAAATTAAGAAGAGACAAAAAAAAAAAAATCCCACTCTTAAATACAGAAAACAAACTGGTGGTTGCCAGAGGGGAGATGGGTAGGGGGAATAGGAGAAATAGATAAAGTGGAGTATGTCGATGAGCAATGATTTATATATAGAATTGTTCAATCATTAGCTGGTAAACCTGAAACTAATATAACATTGTATGTTAATTATACTTAAATTTTTTTAAAAAGTTTCATATAATGTTGCAATGACTACTCTAAGAGCATCTCTTCTGTGAAGTCAAATGAAAACCGAGATACTAAAAATTCTGAGAAAAGTACCCCTTAAGGGCAAAGATTTAATGTTTTACTACCAGGGTAAAGTTTTCCCTAATGATTAAAACTAATTTCATGCAAACAGCAAAGGAGCTGAAGGTTTCTTTAACTTTCAAATGTCTATTACTTTGCTTCTAGCTTTTGAACTTTTTTAACAAAATGAAAATGTTGCTAGGCAAGGACCTCTCCAAACTGAGGAGTCTCTGAATTGACGTTAGAATACCTAAATGTTACACTACTAATTTTTTCAGTTCTAAAAAATAGCTAGTTATAATTCATCAACAGGTATCAGGTGCTTACAACAAACAGACAATGACAATTAAGCCCTATAATAACTAAAAGTACTCTTACCCTACTATCCATTATCCCAAAAATTTGTTTTAACATGCATTCAGTCTACCAAATATTCACTGAACACAAATCATAGGCTATTTACTATTCTAGTCCTTCTGTGCCCTCAAAATTAATACAATATAGGGAAGAAAATCACAGAATATATACAAATAAATACATTAAATATTATATGGTGATAAGTTCTATGAGGAAAAATGAAGCAGGGTAAAAAGGACAGAGACTCATTTGGGGGTACAAGTTTCTATCTTTCATAGAGTGGTCAAGGTGGGACTGTCTGAGAAGATATCTAATCAAAGATCTAAGAAAAATAAAAACAGAAATATGAGAATATATGAGGGTGCAAAGACCCTGTGGCAAGAGTAATCTTTGGCTTTTCCATGGCATTCAAGAAGGCCAGGAGAGCTGAAGCACAGAAAGCAAGACAATGTTAAAAGATGAGCTCAGGGACCCCTAGGTGGTGCAATCAGTTTAAGCATCCACCTTAGTTTGGCTCAGGTTGTGATCTCAGTTCGTGGGATCGAAACCCCATCAGGCTCTGTGCTCAGTGTGGAGTGTACTTATTCCTCTCCCTTTGTCCCCTGGCCCCTGCTCGCACACTCTCTCTCTCTAAAATAAACAAACAAATCTTAAAAAAAAAAAGAAAAAAAAAGATGAGCTCAGAGAAACAAGACTAGGACCAGATTATGAAGGGCCTTAAAAGAATGTTTAAGGATTTTTGCAGGGCTCCTGGCTGGCTGTCAGTTAAGCATCTGCCTTCAGCTCACGTCATGATCTTGGGGTCCCCGGATGGAGACCCACGTTGGGCTTCCTGCTCAGTGGGGAGTCTGCTATTCTCTCTCCCTTTTACCCTCTCCCTCACTCATGTGCACTCACGCTCTCTCAAATAAATAAATAAAATCTTTTCTAAAAGATGAAATATAAAAAAAAGACTAGATAGATAGACAGATAACGTGTTTTTCCTTTTGATCTGAGTGATATGGGTACCAATGAAGTGTAAGTTACATAATCTAACTTTATTAGATCAAGTGGAAGATAAGATACAAATGTAGAATGAAATGACCAATTCAGAGGCTACTGCAAATAATTCAGGTGAGAGCTAAAAGTGACTTGGCCCAGAGTTGTAGCAGTGCACATGGCAAAGAGTGGATGGGACTATACCTTTTGAAGAATAAGACTTTTTGAAATTTCAGAGATTAAATGTAGGAGGTGAGAGAGCAGTGTCAAGGATGACTATTATTTTGGTCTGAGCAACTAAAAGAATTGAAGTTCCATTTACTACATGAGAATGAGAGTGGGAAGATTAAGTTTGGAAAGTGTAGGTATATCTTAGACATTGTGAAGAGTGAGAGGTTTATTCAACATCCAAATGCAGATATCAAATAAGGAGTCAGACACATAAATCTAAAGTTCAGAGGAAAGGTCCAGGTTAGAGATAAAAATTTGGGAACTGGAAATCACTATACACTTAACATTCAGAGGAAAGGTCCAGGTTAGAGATAAAAATTTGGGAACTGGAAATCACTATACACTTAACAGTCTTAAGCAATTCCTTACCATAGAAAATTATAAGGTAGTTTTAAAATATAGCTAACCACCAGGGGTGCCTGAGTAGCTCAGTTGGTTGAGCGTCGGGACTCTTGATTTAGACTCAGGTCATGATCTCGTGGTTGTGGGATCAAGCCCCATGTCAGGCTCTGCACTCAGCACAGAGTCTGCTTGCGATTCTCTCTCTCCCTCACCCTCTAGCCCCAACACACGCTCTCTCTAAAATAATGAACAAATCTTAAAAAAATATATATATACATATAATATGTATATATAAACATTATATTAACTATTATATATGTATAATATTATAATATTAACTGCACAGATCTAAATTAATGGTCAGATGTATTTTGTATCTACTGATTAGTCACTTATTCAACAAATATTTACTGAGTACTTTGTGCAAGTTACTGTTCATGATTGAGAATAATATTACAATGCATACATAATCATGTACATTTAAAGATGCTTCAAAAAATTGTAATTACTTTTAAAAACCTTTTGGAGCATCTACCCTACTCATTACTAATGGGGGGAAATAAACCAGTGGGGGGAAAAATAGAGGTACAAATATAAGATTTAGTTTTAGAAATGTTTATATCAAATTGTCAATATTTTAACGAATTGGTTTCACAAAACATGTTTCCAGAGAAATTGCAATCCGACAGTCACTTGTATTCCCAAATGGCCTTTTGAAAACACAAACTGACTTATTTCATTAAATTCCCTCCTCCATCCTCATACTAAAATTTTAAGCAATGAAACAAAATTAAAAATCTAAACTACTCTGCTAAACTAAATTAGATTGATAAAATTAGTATCAGAAGCCCTTTACTGATCATTCAATATACCTAAGTATCCCAAGAAATACTATACAAACACAAAATCTAAGTTTTGTGGAGGGAAGCACCTCCAGCTTCCCACAACACTACTAGATACTAGTAGTACTCCTCTTTCCTCCTAGTCATTACCAAAAATGTCCTCAGACATTGCCAAAGCCCATTGAGGGGCAAAAATCACACTTCTAGTTGAGAACTGCTGCCCTAGTTCTACCTGCTAGGGCCAAATGACAATAATAAAAACAACACTAAGATCTGAGCATTTAATACATGCCAGGTACAGCTCTGAGAACTTTACATACATTTTCATTTAATCCTCAAAACTGTCCCCGTTTGAGAAAAATGGAAGCTTAGAGCCTAAGGAACTCTCCTAAAATCAGGTAACAAATTAAATGGAAGGTTTGATATGTGAACTAAGCAGTTCAATTTCAGAGCTCATGTTTTCAACCTCAAACAAGTCTGACTCAAACCAACTATAGTGTCATTTCCAAAAGGGTGACTCTTCACATATTTGAAGATGCGTCTTATGAGATTCCTTAGTATCAATCAGAGCTGCCCCCAAAACCTCTCATCGGTTCCTTAAGGTTTCCAACTTCTTCATATTCTTCCTTTGAATATACACAGAACTAAAGACAATAATACTCTGGTGTACAGTAGGGTGGCTCTAGCCTTCTTTTCCATTAATTGTGATTTTTTTTTTTTTTTAAGCAGGGAGGGTGGGTGAGAAAATGGAATGAGGGCAGCCATATTTTACTTTTGTTTTGTATCAAATTTACTGCCAAAAAACATGCCCAGATCTCTTCCATGTGTGATATTATAAAGCCATGCTAACTTAAGCATATTAGTGTTTTTCAGGCTTTATGCATACCCCCCTAAAAAAAAATTCATTTAAATTTAGTCTAACAATACAAACTCAGGTCATTTTGGATCATTTATCATTTCCTATCCTTTCTTCATTGTCCCCTATAAATTTGATAATTTGTCTTCTTCAGATATACAATGAGACAAAGCAAAGAACAAATTCACCTTCCAAGATCAATAATCTTTGGGTAGGGTCATTCAAAATAAAAATTGTGTTGATAACACAAATGACTTACAGTTAACTCATTTTTCCCTTCACTATACACCCAAGAATATAAAAATAGACTTTACCAAAAACTAAGCTCAAGTCCAAATACATTATATTGCTACTAGTCTACCAACTGCATCAGAAAATTGCTCTCAATCTATTTTTAGCAAACCCATTCTGGATCATTTTTAACCTATTTTTCTTCAAGTTAGTCATAAACTACCCTTTTCATTTTTTGTTCTAAAATCTACTTTTCTCAAAATCAGACCTAGAATCATCCATCTTTTAGTACTTCTAGTATTCTCCCAAAATCTTTAGAAGTTACAGATGATACCAATAACTTAAAATTTTATAGGCAGTTCCTTTTATAAATTTAAGATATTTCAACTGACCCAGAGGATAACTCATTTAACTAGATGCATTCTTCACCACTATACCCCTGTTGATTTTTATGTTCTTCGTAGCAATGTTTACTTTGTTATTATTGGTGGTGGTGGTCGTTGGCTCTTCCTCTTTAACAAAGAAGCTTCTAAATAAGAGCTGAGGGATTTTTTTTTCTTCCTTCGTTGTCAGGCATTATTATTACACTCTCCTTGATTACCTTTTTAAATGTAATATAAGATACACTTTTGGTTGGTCTCAGCATTTTTTAAAAGTCTCAGCTCACTGTTTTCCTAATTGTTATAAAGATTTATTTTCTATACTTTATTATTATGGCAATCCTAGCTATTTGCTTTGTTTTAAAAGTAGTGCATATCTTTCAGAAGTTTATTGTGTAGTCACACTAAGGATCTTTCTCTGTCAGAAAAATATCAAAATTACATTTTTACTTAACTCCCTAAAACATTCTTCCTTTTTTTAGAAAAATTTATCCTGTGGAATCATGCTGATCTTTTCTCTAATCAAAAATTAGGAAAACTCAAACTGACAAATTATAAAATATATATACATAAAACACTACACAGTTCTTAAGAATTATGCTATATAAGACTATTTCATGACATAGAGGATGTTCATGATTAAGTGTAAAAAAAAATGGGTTATATAACAGTACATACAGTGGTAATATTTCAAAACCACCTTTAAACATATATGTGATTTTATATTTTTATACATACACAAAAAATAGGTTATATCCAAAAATATTTAAGCTATGATCAAAAGAAAAATGTTTTAACATATTTTTGTTTTTTTCTATGTGCTTTCTATATTTATCAAATTCATATAATGAGTATGTATCACTTTTAAAATAACACAGGCATTATTATTTTAAAAGAACCAGCAAAACCAGAGAAAAATATCAAGTATAAGACAAAAAGGTTAAGCCTGAGATTTCTGCTTTTATAACTCTATTACTAAAAGAAGCTTAGGAAAACATTTCTGGATACCAAACCACAAAAAAAAGCCAATACAAGATATCAATAGCTAGCCTAAACATATAAATAAGTTGTGACAACCATCAAGATGACCATTTGAACCTCTAGAAATTAAATGGGGGCAATCACAAGAACTTCCTGTCATTTCAAGGAAAGGCTCTTATTAACTATTTAAAAACATTAAAAATAATTTTAAAATGTATATCCCCCCAAATCCCTATAAAATGAAGCATCAGTAGGACAGGAATAATGAAGACAAAAGAAAAAATTACTCTAAGTGTTTAATACTGAGCTAAAATTTCTAAATAAAGTAAGCAATGTCACCTGTTAAGATTTAAAATCTCATAGCAAGAACAATTATATTTATTTAGAAATTCTCTCTGTTTGCAAATGATTTTGCAATAACCCAGAAACTTATCTGATTTACTCTCTAGTTCAAGGGCAACATCTAGATCATCTATTCAGAGTCTATGTTCTAAGAGACTAGAAAAAAAGTCATGTTAACAAGTTAAAATTTATCATTCAAATATATTCAATTCTGTAAAATACTACTGTATATAAGTGGTCCAGCTAACCATTAATTCATCCAAAAATAAAAATACATTTATCCCCTTCTTTAGAAAATTATTTCAACTATTCCACTTGTCTATCTTGAATTTAATTTTCAAATATATTAAAAATATTTTATATTAGTCTTTCCTTGAACTGTTTATAATATTCACAAAAAACAATACCAAACATAATGCATTCTTCCAAGTTACATGAAGAATCTAAGACTTAAAACGAAATAAGAAACAAAGCATCAAACCCATGAAAACAATAAAAACACACTCCATTTATTTTAAATAACTGGCCATTAAGCCGACAATCAAGACATATGATCTTTTTCATCCAGAAAAGTAAATGATCATAATGAAACAAAGGCCAAACATCTTTCTCAATCTCTCTCATATTCAAAGATGTATAGAATTATAACCCAGTGATATCATGTAATAAATGAATACACACCTTACTTTAGTATATGCCAAGGTAGACACACAAAAACAAGAAAAAAATTCTGAAATCAGAGTATAAAGGGACTCTGCTTTTTCAAACAATGCAGCACTGAAAGCCAGGTCAGCATCCTTGGGCATTACTAGGAAACTTTAGCACATCTGATATTTCCATCATCTTCAAGATTCCTCTGAACAATCAGAAAATTTCCCAGTCTCCCCCCTACGTCCCCTGTCCATAGACTTCTCTAGCTTTCCTCCCTCTACTGTGGAATAATGCTATTGCGGTTATTTAGGCTGCAAATGTTCAGAGATACAACCCCCTCTATATATTAATTCAGTTCATTTTCTCACAGACACTGACTCAGCCGTGGGTTGTGCAGCACTGACGTTTCTAACCAAACAGCATCGTGTGAGCTGTGATCATCCCATTTCTCCATCTCTGTGCAGTGATTGGATATTGTAATTGATAGACAGGCTGAAGGAAACTCAGGAGATGAGGGCTTGGTGATATGTAGCTATGTTGCCAAATGCCATCTGTAATGCTAATTCTAGCTGTGCCAGCTTGCCAGGTTTTAGAAAACTAGGATGCAGCTAACTTTCTTTATTCCTTTTGATATTTTACTGTGTACCCATTCTGGGAAGTAAAGCTTCTCTTTAAAACCAAAGAAAAAATACTGTACTTTATGAATCCACTCAAGAACTATTCGTTAAAGCAACCGAACTTTTCTATTTCTAAACTACTGCTGGGACTACGAAGTGACTTAAAAAGGAAACTGTAAAGCTCAATCTTCACGCAGTCTCAGAAGAAAGGAGCATGCGCACTTGTATGTGGGAATGAAACCTTGCGGCAAAGTCTGATATTGAATGTATGATGCGTTTATCTTTTGTAACCTGAGCAGACTGCAGATCTGAGTTTTAGTTATATTCAACCCAATTCAAACATTCAGGAGCTTTTAAGCATACTGTTAACTTAGCCATTTTAATGGTAGTTGTACAGAAAAGGTGCTTTCTTTTTCCCTTAAGTAGCAAAAAACTCTTATAATTTGTAATTTAAAGTTGTTGCAATTCAAGCCAAATACACTTCGAAATGATATTTAATCTCTCAGCAAGCTACACACTCCTCTATAAAAGTATTAACTATACAACTACTCAGAAAGAAACAAAGTTCAGTAATTTTTTTAACTAATTTATTTGTATGCACTTGTTTAAGCCATAGGAAACATAGGCATCCTGAAGTCCATCCATGTTGAGATTAACTTCCTTGTCTTTTATATCACAGTGCTATACATACCAAATCTACATTTAAAATGAAATTCAAAAAAGTACCTGGAAGTTTATTAGATTGAAATGAAACCATAAGGCAAAGCCTCAATGGTAAGCACACATATATAGTAAGTCTTATCATTTATAGAATTCAAGAAATTTATTTTTATCCTTGCTAGTAAGGAAAAGTAGAAGAAAAAAATTTTTAAAAATCTGAAAATGCAGGCAATTCCAAAATGTGAATAGAAAATATAAATTTATACAAGACTTTTTAAAATTATGAACAAAAATTGAACCAATAAAATACGCTTATTTCTTACTGCTGAAGACTATCTGTGTCCTCCCAAAATTCATAGACTGAAATGTATTCCCCCAATGTGATGGTATTTAGAAGTGAGGAGGTAATTAGGTCTTGAGGGCAAAGTCCTCATGAACTGGATTAGTACTTTATAAAAAAAGACCCCAGAGAAATTCATAGCCCCTTTTACCATGTGAAGATACAGCAAGCCCTTACTAGGTATCAAATGTGCCAGCATCTTGAGCTTGGACTCTCGAGCCTCCAGAACCATGAGAAATAAATTTGTTTATAAACCACTCAATCTACGGTACTCTGTTATAGCAGCCTGAACAGACTGAGACATTTGATTTTTATAAATTTAAATCCCCAACACTGTTTGAGGTGGCAATGTGCCCACCTACATTTCTTAGCCTCTAAGACCCAGTGAGGACCATATGACATAATTCTAGCCAATGATTTATAAGCAGATGCCTGTTGGAAATTTCTGAGAAATTTAATTCCCTACTATAAATGAAACCCCTTTCCCACTGTCCCCTTCGCCCTTCTACCTCATTCTCATCTGGAAGGTAGACATGATGACTGGAGCTACAGTAAACTATCTTGTGACCATGAGAAAAGAAGAAAATCAGGAATTTTTGACCCTAACAAACTTAAGCCACTAAATCCACATCAGGCATTGCCTATCTGTGAACTTACATACAAGAAAAATAAATCTCTAACTTAAGCCAGTGTTTTGTCTAGCTTTCTTTTGCTGCTCAAATATCCCTAAAAATATACAAGATTAAAAAAAAAAAAAAAAAAAAAAAAGGATGAGAGTGGATAGAAGCCCAGATGAAACACAACTAGCCATGAGCTGAAAACAACTTGAAGCTAAGACAGGAGTACAGAGGGGTTTATTATACCTGTTTTCTCTATATGTATTTAAAATGTACCATAATAAGTTACTGAAAACGTTAAAAATAAAAAGAATGAGAAACTTGTTTATAAATTTTAGGTTTGCCAGGGTGCCTGGTGGCTCAGTTGGTTAAATGACTGCCTTCAGCTCAGGTCATGATCCTGGAGTCCTGGGATCAAGTCCCATACTGGGCTCCCAGCTCCATGGGGAGTCTGCTTCTCCCTCTTACCTTCTCCCCTCTCATGTTCTCTCTCACTCTCTCTCAAATAAATAAATAAAATTTTTGAAAAAGAGGTTAAATAAATAAATTTTAGGTTTGCCATTGAGAAACTGGATGGTCTTGAGCAAGTTTATTAACCTCATTTTTTGTTTTGTTTTGTTTTTTTCATTTGTCAATTGGGGAAACTAATACTATTCATAGAGTTCGACATTCAAATCTAATCAAGGTTATCTCCAGAAAGTCCCTGGCAGGACTGTCCATCAATCTACCTAATCATTCAAGGATTATTTCAAGTCTCATTATCACTCAGTTGATACTGATTCCTTCTTTGAACTTCCTTCTAATTTTACTACAACTCACTACCACTGTCCTCTAATTGTTCCATATATGGATTTTAAGCATTCCATGATGGTACCCTGACAAACTTCTGAATCTCTACTGATCTGAGTGCAGTATCTCAACCATACATGCTGGTTGTTCGTTTTTAAAATTTCCCAATTGGGGCGCCTGGGTGGCTCAGTGGGTTAAGCCTCTGCCTCCGGCTCAGGTCATGATCCCGGGGTCCTGGGATTGAGCCCCGCATCGGGCGCTCTGCTCAGCAAGAAGCCTGCTTCCCTTCCTCTCTCTCTGCCTTCCTCTCTCTCTGCCTGCCTCTCTGCCTACTTGTGCTGTCAAATAAATAAATAAAAATCTTTAAAAAATAAATAAATAAAATAAAATTTCCCAATTATTTTAATATCAACTCAAAGAATGCCATTTTTAAAAAGTCAAATTGCTTATATTTTTAAAGTATCCTCAAAAGTATTTTTATGAACTAGAGGTCTCTAAAAATAAGCTGTTTTCCCTTGGGCAGAATTTCCATGAATGAGGTTAAAATAAGCTCAAAGGGGGCACTGGGTGGCTCAGTTAAACGTCTGCCTTCAGCTCAGGTCATGAGCCCAGGATTCTGGGATCGATACCCACGGAAGTGCGGGGGGGAGGTTGGGGAGAGTTGGGGGGGGTCTCTGCTCAGCAGGGAGCCTGCTTCTCCCTCTCCCTCCTCCTCCCACTCCCCGTTTGTGCGCTTGCTCTCTCTCTCTCTCTCTCTGTGTCAAATAAATAAAATCTTAAAAGAATAATCAGTTCAAAAGATTTCATGGTCTTTCCATCTTTCCATTAAAAACAAATAATGTATTGGTATTTATTTTCTATTTCTCTTTAATATTTTTCATTTAAACAACTAATATTGCTGCAGTCTACCTGAGAAGAGCACCAAAAAGTTACTGATGTTATAGGTATCAAGAAGAGCTATGATGTTTGCTATTTTTGAAATGAAACAACAGGAATGAAAAAGTACCAGCAGTTTTCCTCACTGATGCATTTACCTTTTATAAAGCAAACAACAGCTTATTTTCACCTTTCATCTCTTCATATATAATGCCATACTGTACATTAGCAGAAAAATATTAAGAACTAGGAAGGATAACACAGAATTCACCTGGAAAAATGTATACAACATAGCAGATAAAAATATCCCACACTTAATGAGAAAAAACAAGTATCTCTTTAATCTCAAAGACAAAATAATTATCCATATAATAAGCAGGACAGAGAAAAAGTACTAGAGCACCAGTTGAAGCACACACACATATATATACACCATGCCCCCAAAAATGAACAAATAAACAAAAAAACACTCATATCATTAGTGTGCACTTATAAATTAGTGAGTCAACTTAACTTTTCCACTCTAGACCTCTCCATGTTAAAAGTCCACAATAAAGATAGACATCTTGTCAGGAGACTTAAAGAGTACCAGTTACTCATACCTTCTAGTTACAGTATATAGTCAGAGTACTTGAGTTATTTCTTTAAACTTACAAAAAGGATTTCAGTATCACAGAATGTTTTTAATTTTTTTAAGAAAACTGGTAACAGTTATCAGTGATTATGACAATTTTATATTCAAGAAAGTCAAATGTTTGATATTATTCTGTAAGTAAATATTTACAAAGCACAAAACTCTATGAAAACATACTTACATACCTGCAATGTGTGAGGTTTATGAGCTGCCAATTAACACCTTAAAATATCAAATCATAAAGTATTCTAAATGAGGTATTCCTCATTAAGTCACACAGTACAAAATGAAAGCTTTACATATAATATACAAATGGGCAGAAATTTTTGAGATGAACTTCATTTAATGCATCAAACTTCAAATGAACCAGAAGAGTCATTGTAGAAAGACTGATTTTCCCATTAGTGTCGGGATAACAACATAATATGACATAGCCTATAAATTATTATGTATACTCTATACACACAGTGTATTTAGAACACAAAATAAATTCCGATTAGAGAGTTTTAAATACAAAGAACTAACCTGTATTGCCAGAGCTCATAATCAAATTAATTACAGCATTTATTCATGGGGTCAACTAAGGAGATTTTAACATTATTTAGAAAGAGAAACAAAAATTCAAATAAATACAAATATAAGATTAAAAAGAAAGAAATGTTTCTGTGAAAGTTTTTTAGGAGAAATGTAAACATTATTTTCTGTAAACCAGCCCCCATCCTCTGACAGGACTTGCCACAACCAAATGCAGTTTCATTCTTTATAGAAGTCAATTTTATCAGAGCTTTGATATGTGAAATGCGTATTTTCTACCTACCTTGAATGTTTATAAAGTTTACGAGGTCTACTATGCAATTTCCGATCCCAATTCTCTGGATCACTGGAGTTACTGTCATAAGGATGAGGCCGTCCTGCCATCCCACTTCAAGCTTCCTCACACTACTGCTCTGAAAGCACATATGTAGCACCCATAACCTACATAAAAGAGTAGTGTTGACCTTTAAATCTATTCCACGCAGAATAAAAAGTCAAGAATTTTACATACTCTCTGATATTACTGTGACATATTTTTAAAGTGATGAGCAGGATTATAAAATACTAGAAATACAAAATGCCACCAATGAGATTAAAATCAATATCAGAAGGCTTTTTAGGTATTTTTCATTTGATTCCTCTATTGAATCCAACTACCCCCTACCCCAACAGTTTAATAGAGTGCTATTTATATTTAGTAAATATCCTTAACTGCCATCTGGGTATCTCATGGTTCCAAACATTAATATCGAACCAAAAAAGGCAAAACAATCCCACAGAATGATTCTTTCAGATAAAATTTCACCTAGAATACATTTAATTACTAAAACTTTTAAGATGCTTAACAAAGCATTTAGTAAAACCGATTAACAAAGTGATTTCTTTAATCAAGTTAAAAGACCCTGAATAGAAACTCAAAAAGAATTTAACATCATAATGTTTCTTTACATCCTTACATGTTTCCTTACATGTAATTACCACAAAAATATGGTATTGATGATTCTTATACTTCATGCCTTTTCATATGTGAGGCTTGCGACAGTTACTTCTATCATAGTCATAAAATTATAAGAAAGTTAACAGCTTTACAGAATACCTGAACTAAATATTTTGAAGTATATTTCACTATCCAATTTAATCTTCACAATCACTTTAAAATGCCCACAAACAAAAAACAGTCTCAGTAATGTAGTAACTTTGCCAAAGGTCACAATGTTGGTAAATGGCAGGATTATAAAGAACAATGAAAATTTAGAATATAGAATGATGTCTTGATCTTGAAACATGCTCAGGCTGGAATATTTTGTTTGTAAACAATAGATTAAATTTGACGTTTAGAGATCGCAAACACCAAAAGAAAAATCAAATGAGGTCAAACAATTAGAACAAAGTTCTATAATTTGGACCAGAGCCCAGGTTTCCTGACACCCACTCCTGTATGCTTTCTATACACTTTTCCAAGATGGATTTGACAGAGGGAAGGGAGGGGGAGTTATGCATAAAAGTAAAAAGGAATCCAGAACCGAGTTTCATAAAAAAATTCCTGTACAATCTCACAAAAAATGCCAAAGGTAAACTTACTAAAATTGTGAGTACATATCAGAGCTCAGAAAAAAGAAGTATTTCCATAAAAAATAAAAAAGGAAATATTTCGGGGCTGCCTGGGTGGCTCAGTGGGTTAAGCCTCTGCCTTTAGCTCAGGTCATGATCTCAGGGTTCTGGGATCGAGTCCCACATCAGGGAGCCTGCTTCCTCCTCTCTCCCTCTCTCTCTCTCTCTACTTGTGATCTCTCTCTGTCAAATAAATAAAATCTTAAAAAAAAAAAAGGAAATATTTCCACTTTACAGAAACTTTTGCTATTTTATCATTTTTTTCTTCATAGCTAGTTAGTAATTTCTTTCCAAAAACAATTGAAAAATCTTATAATAAGTGAACACTTTAATATAATAAACATGTAAATATGTAAGTAAATCAATGATCTATCAAAATAATAGAAAAGGGAGTGCCTGGCTGGCTCAATTGGAAGAGCATGAGACTCTTGATCTTGGGGCCAGGAGTTCAAGCCCCACAGTGGGTGTAGAGATTACTTAAATAAACTTTTTTAAAAAATAACAGAAAAGGAGAAGGGGGAGAATTGTACAATGACTAATTCAAATTGCTCAACAAACCCCACACAGTAATTTGCTGAATGCTCCTGGAAAAGGAAACATGTTTCTTTAAGGATCACTGTGATTAAAAAATCAGATAGCAGATGAACATAAAAACTATAAAATTATTTTGAAAACAAGAAGTCTCAATCTCACTTCAGTTTTTATTTATAAAAATTAAAATGTATTTACTAAAAAAGAAACTCTTTAGATATCCAAGGGGGGGCATCTGGGTGGCTCAATTGGTTAAGCATCTGCCTTTGGCTCAGGTCGTAATTTCAGTTCTGAGATGGAGTCTCACATCAGGCTCCCTGCTCAGAGGCTAGTCTGCTTTTTCCTCTCCCTCCGCCCCTCCCCACCTCATGCTCTCTCTTTCATAAATAAAATTAAATATAAAAACTCCTTAAAACTTCAATTTGAGATTATATCTAGTTATGCATACTGAAAAGATGAAGCAGAAGAGAAGGGTGAGAATGAACAAATCAGAGACAAGGAAAAAAATCAGAAAAAAGTGGTCACAGAGCAAGTGAGACACAAAAGGTAAAAAAAAAAAAATTAAGAAAAATTGATAAAAAGGAAAAAGAAAAATGTAGAAAGGCTTAGCTTAGGTGTAGAATGAGATTTAGAACATTTTTTGCCTTACTTTATAGAGGTCTTCCAGTAAGCTATTTCAGGAATTAACATTTCCTTACAAGAGCATTTTATCTCCTCCTAACCCTTAACTATAAGACACACCCCCTATGGACACCCAAAGATGTCCACTCAGAGAAGAATGACCCTAAACCATAAGAGGAAGTGACTAAAATATACAACCACAAAGAACGCAAAAGGTAAATTCAGATCCACATTTTCCAGCATTTTCCAGAGGGTAGCATGTAACTAGCAGAAAGGAAATAACAGTATGTTACTAGTCAATCCTATCAATAAGCATGTATTTTACAGCTAGACACAAGAAAGTGAAGAATTTCTGATGAAAACTACCAAAAAGGTCAACTGGAAAATCATATTTACATTTCATTTGTCATTAAAACTTGGGTATCACCACGTGAAAGATTTCTCCCCAATCCTTAATCACAACAGTCATGGCTACAAACATGCTAAAAACAAGTGAAATTCAAGTTGAGATATCTGGAAAAAATATGCCTGTGTTTGCCTAGATGTGCTCCTGTGTTTTCAAATTTTATCGATAAGCTACAGATAAAACTACAAATAGATAAAAGGCAAATGACATACATTATATACTATTTTGAAATGTCTAATACCTTTTTTTTTTTTTTTTTTTGGTGGTTCTATTAAAGCACAGGGACAGGACCTGTGGACAGAAAGAGCTGCTGCTGAAATGTCTAATAATCTTTTTTTTTTTTAATTTTTTTTTAAGATTTTTTTTAATTTATTTGACAGATCACAAGTAGGCATAGAGGCAGGCAGAGAGAGACAGGAGGAGGAGGCAGGCTCCCTGCTGAGCAGAGAGCCCGATGTGGGACTCGATCCCAGGACCCTGAGATCATGACCTGAGCTGAAGGCAGAGGCTTTAACCACTGAGCCACCCAGGCGCCCCTCCAATAATCTATCTTAACCAATCTCTGCATCACAGTTGGTGACAATATATTTTATTTTTTTTAATATTTTATTTATTTGAGAGAGAGAGAGAGCACAAGCAGGGGGGAGACGTAGAGGGAGAGGGGGAAGCAGATTCTCCACTGACCAGGAAGCTGGATGCGGGACTCGATTCCAGGACTCTGGGATCATGACCTGAGCTGAAGACAGATGCTTAGCCAATTAAGCCACCCAGGCACCTGGTGACATATTTTATTACATTCATTTAAGAACTTATGGAACACCAAATACAATATAAAGTAGGGGCACCTGGATGGCTCAGTGGGTTAAAGCCTCCGCCTTTGGCTCAGGTCATGATCCCAGGGTCCTGGGATCGAGCCCCACATCAGGCTCTCTGCTCAGCAGGGAGCCTGCACCCCCACCCCACCTGCCTCTCTGCCTACTCGTGAATTCTGTCAAATAAATGAATAAAATCTTAAAAAAAAAAAAAAAGATGCTAGAGCAAGTTGTACGTTGTTCCTGTGCTCCAAAACTTACCCTAGCAAGCCAAAAAAGCCTCAGCTAAAGCTTCCATATACCACTTACTCCTGTCTCTCTCTCCTACCTGCATAGTTGCTACACTCTTACCCCAATTCTTCATGTCCATTAAAGTTTGGGTGCTCTTTAGGATTCCATCATCATTTGCTGGGCCAAGGGGGACACCAGACAAAACCATGAGACCAAACCCTTGACAACATCAACTGTTTTATATACTACCTACACTCTGTTTTCATTATCGCTACCTGAATTCTTCAATAAGCACCCCAAATTCAACAACAACAGGCTCTCTCTTGGCCTTCCACATCAGCTAGTGTCATCTCTATTCACTAAGTCAAGAACCCTAAAGTCATTCTTGACTTCTTATTTCCCAACATCAAGTCTACTTCAAAACATTCTTTTGGGTCCTTCTCTCCCCCTTTTTTTTTTTTCTTTTAAGATTTTATTTACCCATTTGACAGAGAGCACAAGCAAGGGGAGCCAGAGAAGCAGGATCCCAGCCCAACAGGGAGCGGGATGCGGGGCTCGATCCCAGGACCCCACAGACACTTAACTGAGCCACCCAGGCACCCCACTCCCTTTTCATTCTAAGGCTGCTGCCTTCATTAAAATCTTAACATCTATCAATAAGGCTCCTGGTTGGCCTCTTTATCCATTCAGTCCATACTTTCTCCACTGTAATCAAAATTCTCGTTCTAAAAACATTTAATCCTTCTGTTTCCTGACCTAAACTCCTTACTATAAAAAGTTCCTTTAAAATATGACTCTTGGGGTGCCTGGCTGGCTCAGTTGGTTAGGCATCTACCTTGGGGCTCAGGTCACAATCTCTGGGTCCTGGGATCAAGTCCCGTGTCAGGCTCCCTGCTCCGTGGGAAGTCTGCTTCTCCTTCCTCTGCCCCTTACCCCACTTGTGTGTGTACCCGCACACACGCGTGCTCTCTATCTCTCTCTCAAATAAATAAATAAATCTATCTTTTAAAAAAATAAGATAAAATAGGACTCTTGGCTCCCCAATGTCTACTTCATATAAGGCAAACTGAAGTTTATTATTGTATGGATCTTATAATCAAAAAAATCATTATGGGACTACTGGAAACAAGGTTCTTAGAAAACATGTCACAGTTCATTGCTATTTTTAGGCATGACAGAAATAATCAAAATTCTAAATAATTTAGAAATAATCTGTACAGAGGTTGAAACAACTGGGTGTACTGACTAGGGACATACATTCAGGAGACTGCCAAAAATCAGCTAGGAAAAAGGTAATTGATTACTCTTCTCTTGGATATTGCCATCTAAAAAGCGGTGGATGGAGGAATAGAATCTTCAGGACTACAATAAATAAATAAGTGGCCTTTGGGACATTATTTCCAGGTAGTATTAATTAATGGCAATGATCCACAGAAAGATTTTTTTAAAAGACAGTATACAGAAACTATTTATTGTCTTTACTATGTATCAATGAGTTAAGAAGTTTAATTTTCTCCTATTTAAAGCTTGCAGCAACCTAATATTATAATCCTGTTTCATAGATAAGGAGATTTTCGAGCTAAGATTAGAATCCCAGTCTAACAAAAAGCTCATGTTCTTTCCAATGTACCAAGCTAGGTACACAGAAATTCACATATTTGCTCCTATCGCCAGCAGATTTTTTTTTTCTTATACTTTAGCTAACTTTGGCTTTGTCCATCCTGTTGAGATCTCACTCTAAATAGTGTTATTATATAAAAACTTCCTATTAACATAAAATTGTTTTTCCGCTCTCAAACTTTGCAACAAAGTAATTCAAGTATGGTGGTTACTGAAGAGAAAGACCTGATAGGTAAAAGGGAAAACAATGAAAAGAACAAAATCACATAGTGATGCCAGGGCTATGAGCCTAGGACTGCCTTTAGCTGCACAAAAAGGCAAATATACAGAAGATATTTCATCTACATCAAGAAGTGGAGAGGCTGGAGAGAGTGAATACTGCTACAGATAATTGTGAAAGAAATAGAAGAGGTGGAAATAACTTTTTAAAAGAAAAGTAAACCAGAGGGGTGAAAAGAAACTTCCCACAAAGGCAGTCAAGTGAAGTGATCATGTAAGCCCCTTGTAGATAACAATGATTTATTATCTGGATAAAATATTTTTAAAACTACAGTTTAAAAGCATTGGCAAATGTCCCAAAGCACAAAGTAGTGGGGAAAAAAAAAAAAAAGCGTACTCTGAAAGGGAACAGAACTGTAAGTTCAGAGGGAAGTTTTTATGCTGAGAGCCCTTCCCAACCCCTATAAATATGGTGAAGGAAACCAGACAGCCATACAGCTCAAAGTAGTAGAGAAAACACCAAAGCTGGAAGTGCAGTCACTTCCACAAAGCTGGAAATTCAAGTCAGACATACCGGAAATGAAAGAACCACACAGAGGTACTGACCCAAAAATCTGAGCATAAGGTGTGCTCAGCTAAATTAATCATGTACCAAAGGGAGAGCCCAAGTAGCCTCTGCAGCAGACTATAGAGGAATTTACCCTTGAAAGCTGCATAAGTTCTAGTTTGATGCTTTTTAAAAGTGCATTCCCCAACCAGACACTGCCCAAGCAGCAGAAAGCTGAAGCCCTTACTGGCTTAGGGTGTCAGAGGCAGGCAGAGGAGCTAGAAATTAAGAGGGAATACACAGAAGTAGAGAAACCAAAGACAGGGTGAGCTCCAAAATCTGAATGTAATCTCAGCCCAAATTTTTGGCTAACCACCAAATCACACAGGTGGGAAAGAACTTTCCTCCACTCACTCCGCAAGAGACCAAACTGAAAAACAAGCAGCTGGAAGAAGAACCAAGCACAGGTATTTGCTAGAATACATGGCTTGGGAAAGAATGTTTGCAGATTGAATCCAGGCAAGTTAATGTACTACTAGAACATAAAAAAAAATAATGCTCATGAGAACATTACAATGCTCTGATTTTAGCCAAAAATTATGAGATGCAAAGAAATAATAAAAAGGCAATCAACAGAAAGTGACTCCAAGTAGGTCCAGACTTAGAATTTAGCAAATGATTACTTCAAACCTTATATGTAAACAATTAAGGGAATATATTCAAAGAGCTAAAATAAGAAGGTGGTTTTAATGAGTGGCAGACAGAGAATCTCAACAGACAAGTGAAAACTATCAAAAAATGAAAAATCCAGTTCTAGCTGAAAAGAGCAGTAACTAAAATGAAAATTTCAATTAGATGGGCACAATAGCAGGCAAGGTAAGAAAAAAAAGGGGGGGAGGGACTTGAAAATAGATGAGTAGAAAATGTCCAATCCATAGAATAGAGAGAAAGGGAAAAAAATGAACGTTATCTGTACACACGGGTAGGACAGCATCTAATGATACAACATTTAAGTAATTGGACTTACTACTGATACACTCAACATTTAAGTAATTGGACTTACTACTGATACACTCAACAAAGTGTAATATCAAAAGTGTTACGGTAAGTTAAAGAAGCCAGACTCAAGGTTTGCATACAGATGATTCCATTTCTATAACATTCTCAGAAAGAAAGGAATATAAAACAGAACACAGTCAAGGAGAGCACAGTTTAATTTGGGGATGGGGGAGGAGGGCAGTTTGATGGCTGTTCTATATCTGGATTATGGTGGTGGCGGTGGTAGTTAAGCCACTGTATGCCTTTGTCAAAATTTGTAAGACCTGGGGGCCCCTGCCTTGGTCAGTTAATCATCTGACTCTTGATACCAACTCAGGTCTTGATCTCAAGGTTGTGAGTTTAAAAAAAAAATTCCTAAGACCTATACACCAGAGAATTTTACTGGATGTAAATTTAAAAAGAAATCTAAAAAAAAAAAATTATTATTGTTGTAGATCCCCCCCATATGATCATTATGCAAACAGTATGTTATATCTGACTAAATTTTGTGTAACTAGTTCCATGATATTAAATTTAAATGATTTATGTTTTCATTCAAAATCTATTCATTAAGTACTTAGCACCCTTTCAGGCATTTTGCTGAAGATACTCACAGATTTAATAAAACTGCATGAAATTCCCCTTAAAAGTAGGGAATGTTGTCTATTTACAGGGCTTCCTTATCTAATCCCACCAAAATCTAAGACTTCAAAGTCAATTCACATTCAGCCCTTCATCTCCCAGAGGTGACCCAGAGACAAAATCTCTGAGGTAACTAACCTTATACAACTGCTATTTAAATTTTGCTGACTTCTTATTCAAGGTATTAATACTTCAAGAAATGTTTCATTTATTTGTTTCATCCCACCTTAAACAGATCAATAAATATTGATAATCTTTCCATATCTTACCCATTTTCTAATTACCTACATAGCATTGTAAAGAATTGGATGCTGTTTGTAGTACTAAATTCTTAAAACTCACTAAAAGACATGATTTTTTTATATTCCAAAAAAATCTTAAGTTTTGTTTCCTGTGCATACGCCCCCTTTTCCTTTTTTTCTATGACCAAATTTTGCCTTCAAAATTAGAAGCATCTTAAACTGAAATAAATCACCTTGACATAAAATTTAATATAAGCAAATCTCCAATAAGCTGAAGTGTCTAAATCAAAGGAGATTACATTCAACTTCTAAGAACCAACATCCTTTAAATAAAGTCAGACTCTTAAATGCTTTCGTTTTTCCTCTATGACCCCTTAAACAGAATTTTAAACAATTTTTTTCCCCACTCTGGGAGTCTTTTAAAATAAGTTACAGATATTCTTCATATAACTTTACATTTTGCCCTGTTCATTATTTCCAGGACCTTCTAGTCCTTTGAGATTTTTTGCTTATCTGCCATCAATTCAATAGGCTAGAAAAGGCCATAAGTATTATTCAAGTTCTAGACTACATTGCTATCCAACAGAACTTTGCGTTATAATAAAAATGTTTTATTTTTGCACTGTCCAAAAAGTAGCCATTAGCCATATGTGGCTACTAAGCACTCAGGATGTACTACAACTGAGGAAATTTTTAATTTTCCATTTTAATTAATCTAAATTTAAAGAGCAGTATGTGGCTAGTTAACTACCATATATGCCAGCAAGTTAGAGGAAGAATATCAGTGCCTGGCACCACCACCCCCCTCAAAAAAGTTATTTTCCTCTAAATGTTTCATTTTAAGGATTCTAAAACTTGCCTTGAGACAAAATACTTGCACACACACATATACACAAACTACTTATCTTTGTGTCTAATATTACAGGTAGTGTTCAACTTTATTAAAATAAATTTTATTTTCTTATATTCAAAGATCATTAAGACTTATTTCAAAAACTAAAAGTCAGTTGTACTGGTATATGTATAGACAAACAAACCAAAAGAAGAGAAGAAAAGGTCTAGAAATAGATCCCTAAAACATAAGAAAATTTGATATACGATAAAGAAGTAGTTTCTCGAATCATTTGAGGAAAGGACAGACACTAATAAGTGGTATTGGGACAAACGGATAAATAAACATCTGTGAAAACATAAAACTGAATCCATACCTCACAAATACTAGTATAAACTCCAAAAAAATCAGCTATCTAAATGTAAAAATTGAAATCATACAATATTGCAAAAAACAGCAGGAATAACAAACACAACTTAAAGACTTTTTACTATATAAAGAACTCTTTAAAAAGAGAGGAAAAAAAAAAAGATAGCTCCCCCCTCCAAAATAGAGGAGGATGCACAGAAGACATGGGAAATTCTCAGAAAAATAAAGGCAAATAAGTGGCCTTAAACCTATGAAAGTATGTTCAACTCAACTCATAAAAGAAATATAAGATAACACTTCAAATTTTGACCATATACTCTGTTGGTCAGACTGAAGAAATAGATATTCTCTGCATTCTCATAACTGCTAATGAAAAACAATTCCCCATGGAGAGTAATTATGCGATATCTAAATTATACAAATGTTTACCAGCCCCACTTCTAAGAATCTATCCTGAAGATGTAACTCCACAAATACTAATCAAATATTCAAAATATATTCACTGTGGCCTTATTTCTAATGGCAAAAGACTAAAAACATCTGAATGTACATCAGCAAAGACTAAATGAATAAAATGTGGTACATCTACACAATGAAATACTATGCATATATAAAAAATAAGGGAGTGGTGCCTAGGTGGCTCTCAGTCCATTAAGCAACTGGCTCTTGATTTCGGGTCAGGTGATGGTCTCAGACTCATGAAAGCAAGCCCCATCTCAGGCTCCACGCTGGGCATGGAGTCGGCCTAAGATTCTTTCTCTCTCTCTCTTCCACTGCCACAGCCCTCCCACCTCACTGGTACATGCTATCTCTTAAAATAAATAAATAAATGAATGAATGAATGAATGAATGAATGAATAAATAAATAAAGGAGATCCCCAAGTACAATTGTGGATTAATATCCAAGATATGTTAGGTGGGGGGGAAAATGAGTGAAAAACAAGTAGTACACAGTTTGTTAACTTTTGTGAATAAATTAAATACACACACACATAAATACAAATATACATATATTTATTTTTGCAAGAAGAATTCTAGAAGAATAACCAAGACTCTAATAGAAATGGTTACCTACAAGGGCAGGATGGGAATGGGTGAAAGGAATACAGATATAAGCAAGACTTCTGGGTATTCTTTTTATATAGTTTTGATATTTGAACCATATGTTTATATAGTCTAAATAAATAACTAAAAAGCCTACTACTACCATGTCCTAAAATGTACCATTTAGTATTTTTTTTTAAATAAATGGTAGATGTCCTTATAAATATAATTGCAGATTTAGTAGCAATAAGGAGGATTGCCATGTCACTCAAATTCATTCACCTCTTATTAACTACCTCCACCTAGAATAGTAATTACCAAGACATATCAAAATGGGTTCTTGAAAGAAAAAGATGAAGCCATCCTCCTGGGGAAGTTTACCAGAACAATGGTAGATTAAATATATTTCAGCATCAAGAGAACTCCAGCAAAATATGTAGTGAGATTTTCCAAGTAGGACTGAGGCACAGGGTGTTCTAAATGCACCTAATTCAGGGAACCTTGGATAATAAGTTGGATTTTCATATGTATTTCATATATATTATGATTGATATATGCTAATTTTCATATATATTATGATTGATATATGCTAATCCACATATCAATCCTATAAGACACAGAGGTGTCTTTTATAAAAAATTGAGAAATTGGTTTAGGCTTAAAGGGATTATGTTATTTGCCTAATGTCATAGCAAATAAATAAATCAAGACACAGATACACATCTCTGTAGTCAAAATCAGTGTTTTTTCCACCATACTATACAGTCTCTCAAATTTAATATGCAACCCATCAAAATGCTATACCCAGAAAATAAAAGTGTTAGTGGTAGCATTTCAAATCCCTACAAGAAAGATAGATATATAGACAGATTCAAGGTTAGATAGATAGATTCTAAAAAAAATAACTGCTTATAACTATTTGATAAGATCTTTTCCTTCTTCATGTTAATCTCTCCCAAATTCCACACTAAAAATTTCACAGTACAACATAAAACCATAAAAAAAAAAAAATCAAGGAGAAAATAAGTGAACGATTATCTGACTCTCAGAATAAGGAAGGAATTTCTAAGCCTCAAATCAAAGAAAAACACTATCAAGACAAAGACTGCTAGTCTGAGAAACAGGAACTTGCTGCCAGCCAACTTATGCTAACATTCTCAGCAAAGACTGGTGAAAACTTCATTAGAGATCAGAATTAGGACTGTACACAGGTTTCAAGAAGCATTAAGTTAGACTACATAAAAATTCAAACAAATAAAATATATCCTATTTTATTATACCAAACAAATATACCAAAAAAAACATAAGAAGTTTTATAATACAAAATAAAGAATTAAAATCTTAAATATATAATATTTATATATCCATATTAAAATACCACAACACTATGGGCAAAGTTCATCAACTAGCAATTTACAAAAACAAAATAGTGAGTCAAAAAGGGGGAACAGCAGAAATAGTCAACCTCAGTAGTAATATAAGAAACCCAAGTTAAATCTGAGATGTTTAACCTATCAAATGGTCAAAGATTTGTTGGTTGGTTTTAATAACAAGCAGTGATGGCTGAAGTACGAGAAAATGGCTATTCAAGTTTGTGGGAACATAAATTATAAAACTTGCAGGGTATTATACACTTTGGCACAAGAACCCCTACTTTTAACTTTATCCTAACAAATACGTTCATCAAAGCATCTATGATGATAGAAGGGGAGGGGAAAGAGGAGGAAAGAAATGTTAGTTTTTAAGTCTATGTATCTGTTATATCAATCAAATTTTATTTTAATTTCTCCAAAGAAAAATTTGAAGTCACTACATACAGAATGATCCCAACTGCAGGGGCAGGGGAGGGAGGGGTTGGAAGCAATTATCACTGTGCCATGGGATTATAGTGCCATTTTCTTCCTTGCTCTTTGCTAAATGTCCCAAATTGCATACAATGCATTATACTTTAATAGTCAAAAAGAAATTACTCCAAAAATATACTTTTAGAAGTAATTTTCAAAGTACTCTTACAATTTCAAAACCAACAAGTACTTAAGATTGCTGTTAAACAGTATCACTCACTGATGAATGATAAATGAAAGTAATGATGAAAGATGTCACACCACTTTTCTTCTAAAATATGACACTTTCTCCCTTAATGTTTTGAGTTAACTAACTTAACAGCTGTATATATATACATGTATATAAATAATGTATATATACTGTCATACCAGTATTAGATATATACTATGTAAACAGACAAAAAATGGAAATGAAAAAGAGATTATTTTAAATATATATAAATTATAATATATATAAATGAAAGTTCTACTTGGTCCTTCAAATGGCACAAAAAAATAAGTTCTCCATACATTCCCAGAAGTACATAACTGAAATAAACCACCCAGAATCAGGAGACTTGCAGATCTGAATACTAGTCTCAGCTTCCCCACTACCAGCCAGTAACTTCTATAAAAATCAGGTAAGAGGGTTTAATCTGTCCTTCCAAAAATTAGAGTATTAATGATTTAAAGTACTTTCAGTATTATGGTTTTATAATTCCACTACTTTCTAATAACTCAACATTCTTTCTCAAAAGAGAAACTAAGGCATTGTGGAACACTCAGTAAGAAGAAAACAATAGTGCCCCACAGCTACCATCTTTACAGAACTTCTTTAAGAAAACTCTAAATTGGGACGCCTGGGTGGCTCAGTTGGTTAAGCGGCTGCCTACGGCTCAGGTCATGATCCCAGCGTCCTGGGATCGAGTCCCACATCGGGCTCCTTGCTCAGCGGGGAGCCTGCTTCTCCCTCTGCCTCTGCCTACAACTCTGTCTGCCTGTGCTCATGCTCTCTCTCTCTCTAACTAATAAATAAATAAAATCTTAAAAAAAAAAAAAGACTATTAAAAAAAAAAAAGAAAGAAAACTCTAAATTAACAAATGAGGAACCAAAAGGACAGAGCTGATTGTGTTGTTTGCTCTCTAGATGTGAGAAAAATCAAATTTAATCTTGCATTCCATAAAGCACACTGTCCCTAATGAAATAATTACCTTTAAAATAACACAGCACTATTTGCAAGACCATTCAAGAAAATTATAAAAATACTTTGTTGCACAATTTTGCACCTGAGATCTCAGATTCACATTCTGAGGTATCTGAACTTTAAAGCTTACTTGTAAGGAGATATTTAACGTAGTCTATAAACACTAAACATAGGATAATTTTCTCACCTGCTATAGCAATACCAGTCAAAGAAATAAAAGGGAAACAATCTAAATTAATAAAAATAATTTTATATTTAGAAGCAAATAACAGCATCCCAATATATGGAAATATATTTTTCCATATATTTTATATGGAAAACCATCGCTCCAATGTATTCTCTCTTCCCTTTTTGCTGCTATTCTACCTGGCATTCAAATTACATAGAATACCAGCTATCAGTCAATGGATGCCAACATGAAAAGCAAGAAAAAGAGCTTTCTATTGTTCAATGTTGACGAGAATAAAGAAAAAACAAAAACATTTTAATTCCTAGTGGAAGTCATATGGCAAGGCTATAAATAACCATTTGAACTTGTTTCCCTGCAGAAGAGATAGCTGGATGTAAATTTACCTGATGGATGTGTTTTAAGATCATAGGCTATTTTCTGAGCATAAACACAGAACAAAGCGCTAAAAAGTAATACTCACTTTACTATTTACATAGCATTTTTACATGTTTTATTTTATTTTATTCTCAAATTCTTTTTTCATTCTCTCTCCATCTTTTATGTAAGGAAACAAAGGCTCATAGAGGTGAAGTAACCTCATAAAGCTTACTAACATTTGGCTTTAAATCCAGATCTAAATGATCCCAAATAAGGTATTACAAGCTGAGAAGTGTGTTTACAATTTAAAATGACCTCAGAAAAGTGTTATTCATACTTTCTAATCAAGTACTTCAATCAGTGATTCACTATGAGACTCTCATTCCCAGCCAAAAACTAAATGTTAATCTCAATTTGCGACCAAAAATATTAATAGATAATTGATTTCAACTATAAAGACAAAAATAAGTACCAAGTGCCAGATATTTTACATTTTCAAACAGAAAAATATAAACTAGGAATTAAGGGCAAAGAAAGATGCTTTCATTAGCAAAGATATCTTTCAGCATCTTAGTGATTTTTAGCAATCTACTGTGACAATAAGGTCATGTATTCCACACAAAATCTTTCTTCTTTTATGATCAAGTTCATACTATTTCAAGTACTCAGCTCACTGTACTGCCATCACCTACAACTAACATTTACTAACCTCTTAATTCTCTCCCAGGTTCTCGGAATTCTGATTGCCTTCTGTCTCTGTGCTCTAGACTACTGCCTGCTTAGCAAGGAAATGTTTCAAGTATGTCAGAGTAAACCAGAGAAAGCCATAGGAAAAATGCAACATTAGCTTGAACCCTAACAAACATTCTATCCAAAAGGAGGAAAAAAAAAATTCTTAAATCGTTCTTCTTCCATTAGTGAACACCTACAAACTACCTTTTCCTCCCTCACTGTGGGTTCATAACCAACAAAGAAACAAAATTGAGGAGTCAGACAAAGATAAAAATACAGCTAAAACCAGTGGCCAAGAAAGCTTCCTATTATTTAAAACGTAAATTAAACTTACTTAGATTTGTAGATATACCATTTCCTTTTCCCTCATAGGGCCCAGCCTGCTCAGATAAGTCTACCATACAGACATAAAGAGAATGTATATCCTAAGAACTGGGAGTTCCAAAAACAGAACCAGAAGGCACTGAGCAAAAACACACTGAATCCCTTCTCCTCATTTCACCTAATGCTTTCTTGGGAAGGCATTTCAGGGGGTTAAAAAAAAAAAAAGCGGGGGTGGGGGGAGCTACTTCAAAGAATTACTTACAAGTCATGGTAGAAAGGGGGTGGTGGGGCAGAATGCTTCTCCCTTCAACAAACAATCGCCACAAGTACACAACAGATTCTTCAAAATGTTTTTAAAACTTTCAAACAGCAACACCTCACAAACATAATACATATCTCCTGTTTCACTTCTTATACTAGAGAGAGGTGGAGAGACTGGATGAAGAGATTAATAGACTAGTCTAACCTGAGAAGACCGGGTTAAAAGGAAGAAAACCAAGTTTGCAAACTACCGAAGAGGTCCTCATGAAAAACCAATATTCTCTGTAGTCCTTGTATGAGTTACAGTAAATTTAGCTGTAAAAGGCAAAGCTCTTTGTAAAACTGCACAGTAGATGAAAGGGTACTTTACCATTTCATCTTCCTTTTCAAAACTCTCTCCCTCACCTAGACTCCTCTCTCACCCTGGTCCCCTCCAAAGACTCCCCACCTTGCCTTCAATATGCCTAAGGTCCACTTCTTTCTGGGTCTGACCTCTAAACTTCCATTCCCCTCAGTCCAACTAAATATGAATCAGATTATGTGATTCCCACTAATGGGTAAATGTGCCTTAATCCACGGGGTTCAACTCTACAAATATCACTAAGCTCTACTATGTGTAATGCACTGTGTTTAGTCAAAGTAACTATTCTTAAAAGTAGCTATTCTTAAAAGAAAAAA
This sequence comes from Lontra canadensis, assembly GCF_010015895.1. NCBI lineage: Eukaryota > Metazoa > Chordata > Mammalia > Carnivora > Mustelidae > Lontra > Lontra canadensis. The sequence goes on from NW_022631001.1 coordinate 36,313,324, forward strand.
CTAACCACTGGGTTCAATTTTACAAATATCACTAAACTACTATGTGTAATGCACAACTAGTTAAATCAAGTTTTTAACGTACAATGTAAAGAGGAGGATCAGGAGTGCCTGCTTCACATTACACACCTCCAACCCATTTCTTTCTATCCCTATACATCCTCCCCTCACCCCATCTGCCAGGAACAGAACCCAAGAAATTAATATTGCTTCCAGTAAGAGTCAATGACTGGGAAGACAATGTGCCATGGCAGAGCAACCAATAAACATTCAAAACTACAGATGAGTTATAGAGGGTCTCCAGAATTTAATTTCATGTGTTAATTGCAAGTACAGCAGGAGGCCTCTTGGTGAATCAATTTCCTTACAAGATACCTGTAAATTAGCTTTGTTCAGAACCTTTAGTTATTAAACCATAAATACTGAGAAATTTCTTCTTCAGTTGTTTCCATAGTTAAAACATTAAAAAAGTACCAATTCCATTTGCTATACTGGACTTCAAGGCTATTAAATTCGGCTATTAAAATTTTTATTTTCGGGGTGCCTGGGTGGCTCAGTGGGTTAAGCCGCTGCCTTCGGCTCAGGTCATGATCTCAGAATCCTGGGATCGAGCCCCGCATCGGGCTCTCTGCTCAGCAGGGAGCCTGCTTCCTCCTCTCTCTCTGCCTGCCTCTCTGCCTACTTGTGATCTCTCTGTCAAATAAATAAATAAAATCTTTAAAAAAAAAATAAAAAAAAAATAAAAAAAATAAAAAAAAAATTTTATTTTCTTCTATTTTTTTTCAGTGTTCCAAAATTCATTGTTTATGCACCACACCCAGTGCTCCATGCAATACGTGCCCCCCATAATACCCACCCAGGCTCGCAATCCCCCACTCTCCTCCCCTCCAAAACCCTCTGTTTGTTTCTCGGAGTCCACAGTCTCTCATGGTTTGTCTCCTCCTCCGATTTCTGTTTTGAATTTGACATTTTTCTCAAATCCTCCTAGGTTTGAAATTCTAAACTAATTGATATATTTGCTTTAAATCTTCTTTTTTCTCCCAGTTATATAATTTATTCATTCTGACCTAAAACAGAGGTCCAAAACTGGAAAGCAGGATACAACTACTGACAAGCTTGGGTTTGATTGGGCCACATTAGATTATTTTTTAATTGTTTTAAGTAGTTGTCAATATTTTTAACAATCAAGAGACTGCAAGTAAAAATCTAGATTTCCTGTGTTCTATTAAAAAGGCTGAAAATTGGGCCCACATTCACGTATGGCACTAATCAGGTGGACCTGATAACTGAATGTCCCTCTAAGATGAGGCATAAGCTCCCTACTTCAGTTCACTCATTCTCATCTGCCTAGTACCTGCAGGCATGTGAGTTTGCTATTCTTAACATACTCCTATGGAAGGTGCACATTTCCCAGCTCCCTCTCACATTTCACCAAGTCACCTAAACATAAAAAACTACAAAGTAGATCTTGCTGGTTTGCAACTTAATAGTTAATAAAATTTTTTCACAAGGCTTAGAAGAAAGGTAAGAAAGATAAAAATTCAGACTGGTAAAGGGTGACATAAAGGTAAAAAACCCATCTGAAAGCTTGTCTGGAGAAAAAAAAAAAAAGGTGAAAGAACTCAAAAACACAGAGACAATAAAAACCTTCCTGATGGAGCACTATGTTAACTCCATGATTCCTTACCACTCTCCATGCTCCAGATCCTCCCCTTAAGTTTCTCTTTATATATAACAATAGCAGACAGGTCATAAAATCTGAGAAATTTGGGGATATTTATAAAACACATTTACACCTTTGGAAATAATTCTCATGCACTTTTGAAGTCTTCATCAACATCAAATCCTTTCCCAAGTATTTTCCACGGCTTTCCACTTTACATTCGTGACAACTACAGTCCTCATTTTCAAGGCTTGGACTTCAGTCCTGGACGGTTTCTCCAGCACAGAAACTTTTTTTGGCCCTTACGGTTGCATTACTCATTAGACCTCTTATTCCAATCTCTACAGTCTATTTCATTCAAAATTTACCCTTAAGTCCCCCTCTCAAAAAATTCTTGGTCATATTTGTGCGGGGGGGAGAAGGGGGATGCCTAATTGCCCCCCAAAATCAATATACTAGGCTGCTTAACTGGGATTTAAATAAAAAGCATGAAAACGCTTGAAGATTAAGAAATTTTAAAATAATTTTTATATGCTAAGTGCCCAAAGAGACAAGTGAGGCTCTAGCTTTGGCAAGTGTGAACTTTTCATCACGGACTCTAAATACTGACAACTACTGTACGAGACCTAGGAGACCCAGGGATGGTCTCCTTGACCCCACACTAACAAATTACCAAGTGATGTCTCCTCTCCCTGCACCCCGTTAACGAGGAAAACGCGTGTTAGGGGACTTGCATCTGAAGAAGAAAAAAATGGGCAGCTTTTCTGTGCAGTGTTTGGGAAAACAAAGCTTTACCATACGCGATACTGTTAAAGCATAAAACCACGCAGCACATTACAGGAGTCTCACTCCTCTTCACCCAAAGGGAGAATCCCTGCTACTCTATCCCCTATTGTGATGCGCCCTCCTGAGGATGTCGCTACGTTAGCCCAGCGGTGACAGGAAAAGGGGCGGGGCACGGGGCAGCTCAGCCCTGGGAAGGAGGGATGAGGAGGGTATCGCCTTCATCCCCGGAGAAAGGCCTCGGGACTCCCAACCCAAAAACAGCACCCCGAAAACCCAAGTCCCATCCTTGGCTCTCCGAACCGGTTGCCAGCTGCCGGAGCCCAGAACCCCACCCACAGTCTCCTAGCAGGGTCCGGGACGCCCAGACCACCGCCACAGCAGCCGGGCGCTCAAGCCCAGATTAGCCCTCCGCCCCCTTCCTCCTTTGCCCAGCCAAGCCCAGCCTCCGGCGCCGCCCCCACCGAGTTCCCCAGCTGAGCCCAGTCACCCTCGAACCTGCAGTCCCTCTTGTGTGTCCACGGAGGGCGCAGGCAAAGGCGGGGGTCAGGGACACCCCCGCTTCCTCCTCAACTGGATCCCTCCGGAGGTGTCTGTGGCGGCGGCCACTCAGGCGGCTGCGGCTAGCAGAGCCGCCCGGGCAGGTTACAGGCCGGCTCTTAAGCCTCTTCTCGCGAGAGCCCTGAGTCCGAGGAGGCGAGGCCAGTCGTGTTCTCGCGAGAATGGCAGCTCAACGCCCGGGGGCGGGCGGGGCGCCGAGGGTGTAGGCAATTGAGGGAGCGGCAGCTTGGGTTGGGCTTTGTGCCTGGGGGCTGGGGTCGCAGAGGGCTGGGAACCTATCCTCACGGACGTTAATCTGGGGTTGGAAGGAGATCCTCAAATCTGAGTGGCTGCGAACAGAGTTACCCCCAAACCTTTGAGTCCCACGTTTTTCCTTCGACTTCCTGTCACCGTTAGGAAAAAAAAAAAAAAAAAACGGACAGCGTTTCCAACCCAGAGTTAGAGAAATAGCTCTGGGACCAGGTGTGCCCGGGGAAATCGTTTCCCTCAGTTGAGCAAACTCCGACGTCGCCACAGCGGACTCAGCTGGCGGGTATTAACTCACCTGGGTCCGTGAAAGGCCGTCGTGCGGACGCCCGGTGTCCGCGGCTGTTTGTTTTTAAAAGCTGGCTTGGCGGGAACCGGGCCGCCAGCTGAAACTCCAGCGGCTGGACCGCCTAGCCCACGTCGAGAGGAACGTGGGTCGCATATTCTGCTCCTGGGGGCAGAAGGTCGCCCTTCACGGAGTTTCAGTCAAACAACTTCACTGAGCCTACGGTGTGTCCAACGCTGGACGATCCGTAGGGCTTGGGGCGGGGCGGGGCGGGGGGAGAAGCGGGGAATAAGGGAGGTGGTCTCCGCTCCGCGAGCTCACACCGCGTGGGCGAGAGGAGCCGGAAAATGTGAACCCACTCTGCTGGGATAAAAACCCGGTCGCACGCAGTGAGCTGCGGGAGCAGAGAGGGAGCTCTGCCTGCCATGTTGAGGAAAGACTCCACCGGGGAGAAGGATGAGTAAGAGTTCCCCAGTTTTGAGAAGAGTAGGAGGGGCGTTGCCAGCAGAGGACGCAAAAGAGGAAGAGGATGGGTTTGAGTAATTTGGTATGAAAACAGATCTTGCGGAAAGAACTTTGTCGAAGAGCTTGTAATCGTTATTTCGGAAGAGAAAAAGTTCTCAGTCTCCCACCTGTGAAGTGTTTTTCCAAACCCAGGTTTATGCTAAGGAGATGAGTTTTGCTGCAGGATACAGGATAGTGACTACCCTCTTTCCTCGTCTAAGTACAGTCACGTATCAGAGACGTAAGAGAAACAGGTTATTATTACAGTATGCCAAATTATTATTGCCAACATCTCTGCTGCATCGGAAATTACCAAAAATCTGAGGATTTCTAAGAAGAGGGATCTAAGAGAATTTTTGTTATACAAGGACTCCCAGGGAGAACGGTTAGAAAAATCCTCAGGCAACAAAACAACAAAAACTTCACCAATCTTGATTTATTGTCAGAATTTTCTTCTGTAAGCTAAAAATCAAAGGAGGTAATTCGATAGTCCAAGTTAGGTTTAGAGAGGTCTGTCAAACAGGAATCCTGTCCCTATATTAAAGTAGAAGCTATAATTTCCTACAGAAAGACTGGTATTCTATAGAGTTCCCACCAATCTCCCTTTAGGCACATTATTTTCATATTATATTTATATATACAGTAGTTTAATTTTGACTCACTCTATCCTCCCTACAAATAAGCTCAACGCTTAATTAGGAAAACAAAAAGTAGCTGTAACCTTGCTGTGGGCCAATCAGGTGTTCTGCTTAGCATAATTCACAAGTTCTAGTCCAAGTTCCAGAAAATCTCCAGGAAACATTGGAAGAATCATGTCAGCAAAAATTTTAGATGAAATATGAAAACTTTGCTCCATACTGGAATCCAAACATTTACCTTGCTTTGAGAGGCCTATAGCTATTTCATTCTGTTATTCAAAGGAAGGAAGGACTGAAGGAATGGAGGGAAGGAGGGAAGAAGCAAGGAAGTATAAAAATCTAAGAAAGCTATCACTATCGTTTGCTTAAAAAAAGTTAACCTATCAAATATTACTTTGGGGAGCATTGGTAACATCTATATGTCTAATAGGTAATGCCATTAATTCAGATCATCACAAACTGCACAATCATTTGTGTTAGCTGGCTGACTGAGGCAAGGTTCATACCCCTAATGAAAATCTTCTACAATATCACAATACACACCAGAAAGATTACAAATAAAGATAATTTTTTTTTACTATTTTATTTATTTGAAAGGAGAGAGGGAGCCTGAGCAGGGGTAGGGGGTTGGTGGAGGTGTGGCAAAGGGAGAAGGAGAAGCAGACTCCTTGTGGAGCTGGGTGCAAGATGCAGGGCTTGATCCCAGGACCCTGAGCTCATGACCTGAGCCAAAGGCAGCCGTTTAACTGACTGAACCACCCAGGTACCCCTTACGAGAAGTTTTATACAGAAGCAATAAACAAATAAATTCCTTTGGTTGTCTGTATTATTGCACCACGTAGCATGCTAAGACAAGATTGTTTCACAGCAGAGAAGAAAATGGACTTCTCGTTGAATACTTGCTCAACAAATTAATGATAAGCCACAGACCCAAAATCCTATTTAACTTTAAAGCCTGGGATTTCTTTTTACTATAAGGTTTGACCACTGTCACCTAATGGCAGGAACAGAAAAATCACATTAACACCAACAGAACGCTATCCCTATGCGGCAAACATAAATTAAGACCCTGTGTAAAAATTCTAGGGGAGGCACAGGCATTATTAATATGCAGATTCTACTGACTTTAATGAGATGTGTAACAAAGGGAAAGCAAAACAGGTCATAAGGAAATAGAGATGATATGCTGTGGGAAGTCAGAGATAGGAAAGATTACTTCTAACTGAAGAGATGAAGAGGGTGCAGGAAAGGGGGAGGATGGATGTTTGATCTGGAGCCTTGAAGAATAGATAGGATCCGTGCATGAAGAAATAGTAGCAAAGGACATTTTTTTTTTAAGTAAATTCATTGCCCAACGCAGGGCTCAAGTTCATAATCCAAAGATGGAGTCCCAGACTCTACCAACTGAGCCAGCCAGGTGCCCCAAGAAAAGACATTCTTATGAAGAGACCAACAAAGGCATATAAATGGCTAAGCTGTGTATCTTGTAGGGACAACAATGAGCCATTCAAAAGAATGAATAGGAAGTTTGTTTTTTGGTTTTTGTTTGTTTGTTTTTTAACACCAAGAAAATGTTTTGATTAGACTATAGAAACAATAGTTATAGTACATAATATTCATGAGCAAAAAGATACACTGTATTATACGTACTTACAATATTACAAACCACTTACTCCCTTTACATTTTCCGTATTTTAAGTTCATATATGAAGATAATCAGATTTACAATTTTAGGAAGAGGGGAGGAAAAAGGTGTATTTGTTATCAGCTAGATGTACTCACTGTATGCTCCATTATTTATATGCAAGGCCAGGTGACTGGAATTACCACTGTAGGAAGTAATGTAAGAAAAGTAAAATGGAATTGGGACATAAGAGCCTGGATGTTAGGTTAAAATAAGAGTCTGCAAACTTTCTGTAACTTGTGAGTTTGCAATAGGGTAAAACCTCAGAATTTTCACAACTTTTGACAAATCCTGTTAGGCTTTTTTTTTTTGTAGAGACAGACATGGTGATCCAAAAATTTACATAGAAATGCAAAAGTCTTAGAATGTGAATACAAGTGTTCTCACTTGCTCTCTAAATAAATACATAGATACTTTAAAAAAAATCCTAGACATGATACCAAAAGACAAAGTCATTAAGAAAATTGACAAATCTAATTATTAAATTTCAATTCATAAATATAATCAGTAAAATTTCTTGAGCTTCAAAATATAGCATTAAAAGAATGAAAAGACAAACCACAGATTGAACGGCAATGTTTGAAATCATAGAAAGGACTTGTATCCATAGTATATAAAGAATTCTTACAACTCAATAAGAATCCAACTAATAAACAGCAAAAGACTTGCACAGACATTTCTATGACGATACACAGATGGCTAATACACACAGGAAAAGGTGCTCAGTGTCTTTAGACAGTAAGTAAATGTAAGCTAAAACCAAAGTGATTTAAGATACACCACAAACCCACTAGAATGGCTATAACAAAAAATCAGACAATGACAAATGTGGATAAAGATAGGGATAAACTTGAACCTTCAGACTTTGCCAATATGAACATAAAATATTACAACCATTTTGGGAAACAGTAGTTTTCTAAAGTTAAATATAAACTTAACCATACAATCCAGCAACTTCATTCTTAGGAATCTACCCAAGAGAAATGAGAAAGTCTGTCTACACAAAAACTTATGTGTGGTGTTCATAGCAGCATTATCCATAATAGCCAAAAACTAAAAATAATCAATTGGTGAATAGATAAATGCAGTATATTCATACAATGGAGAACCCTTTGGCAATAAAAAGGAATAACATACTGATATGTACTACAACATAGATAAATCTCAAAAACAGTGAAAGTCGGGGGCACCTGGGTGGCTCAGTGGGTTAAAGCCTCTGCCTTTGGTTCTGGTCATGATCCCAAGGTCCTGGGATCAAGCCTTGTGCGGGCTCTCTGCTCAGCAGGGGGCCTGCTTCCTCCTCTCTCTCTGCCTGTTTCTCTGCCTGCTTGTGATCTCTGCCTGTCAAATAAATAAATAAAATCTTAAAAAAAAAAAAAACAGTGAAAGTCAGATGCCAAAGACTCCATATTGTATAATTTCATTTAGACGAAATGTCTAGAAAAGGCAAATTTCTAAAAGACACAAAGCTGATCTATGATTGTGGGGGCTAGGAGTGGGAGCAAGGATTGACTACAAATGGGCTCAAGGAAACTTACTAAAGTAAAGGTAATCTTCTAAAATGGAATGGGTAATCGTTGCACAATTCTATGAATACTAAATATTACTGCATACAACAAGTGAATTTTATGTAGTTTATATCTCAATAAAGCTGTAAAAAGAAAAAAAGACTTTAATGCTATTGGGTTGGATACCTCAGTTAATTCTTTGGATTCTATATTTTTTTTATTTTTTAATTTTTAAAAAATATTTTATTTATTTATTTGACAGACAGAGATCACAATTAGGCAGAGAGGCAGGCAGAGAGAGGTGGGGAAACAGGCTCCCAGCTGAGCAGAGAGCCCAGTGTGGGTCTAGATCCCAGGACCCTGGAATCATGACCAGACCAGAAAGCAGTGGCTTAACCAACTGAGCCACCCAGGTGCCCCTCCATTTTTTTTTATCACCCTGTTTTAGTTTGCTTTAAAAAAGACTTCTGAAACTCATATAATTTAATGGCAAAAAATATATAACCCAATTTAAAAATGGGCAAAGGACTTGAACAGACATTTTACAAAAGGAAACCTACTTGGGGCAGCTGGGTGGCACAGTCAGTTAAGCATATGACTCTTGGTTTTAGCTGAGGTTGTGATCTCAGGGTAGTGACGTTGAGCCCTGTGTGTGTTGGGCTCCACACTCAGCGCAGACTCTGCTTAAGATTCTCTCTTCCTCTCCTTTTGCCCCTCTCCCTGCTTGTACTCTCTCTTTCTCTCTAATAATTAAATAAATCTTAAAAAAAAAAAAAAGACGTACCTTAGTATGTACAGCTCACAGGTATAGGAAAAGGTGCTCATCATTAATAATCAGGGGAGTGAATGAAAATCCAAACCACAATGAGATGTCACCTCACACCTGTTAGAATAGCTATTATCAAAAAGGCAAGAGGTAACAAGTGTTGGTGAGGATGTGGAGAAAGGGGAACACTTGCACATTGTTCGTGGGAATGTAAATTGGTACAGCTACTGTGGAAAACAGTATGAAGGTATCTAAAAAAATAAAAAATAGAACTACCATATGATCAAGCAACCCCCACTGCTAGGTACATATTCAAAACAAATGAAGTCAGGATCTTGAAGAGATATCTGCACTCACATGTTATGTGCAGCATTTTCAAAATAGCCAAGATAGGGAAACAACCTAAATATCTATCAACAGACAATAGATTAAGAAAATATTGTATATTACATATACATAGACACATGATGGAATATTACACAGCCTTTAAAAAGAAGGCCTACCATTATGACAACATGGACATATCTGTATGTCTATTATATCTATATGATGATATATATCTATATGTTTATAGATATAGATACATAGACAGAAATATCTATATAAGGAATTCCATATATATGGGATTGTGGCAGAGATTTCTAGCTTGTCACCAAAAACCGGTGATTTCCTAGTATAGAGTTATCACTGAAAAGGATCAACCTAGCCAAAAACTACATTTTCCAACTGCCCTGTTCCATCCCACTTTACAATATTAAGTATAGTTATATGACAATGTTATAGTCAATGGGATGTGAAGAGATGTCACCTTTCCAATCCTGGCTGGTAAAAACTTCCCACATGACATTCCTACCTTTTTCACTTCTAGCTAACTAGAGACAACCCCAGCATTAACCGTAGTAGAAATAGAGGCCCTAGCTACTCTGTTGACCTATTAACCTGCCTAGTAATATAACATTCCAGTGATGTTACATGAATAAGAAATAGAAGTCCAAGATGGTAAAGCAGTAGGAGGGAGACTTTAATTTTATCTGGTCCCAGGAATTCAGCTAGATAGCTATCAAATCATTCTGAACACCTGCATACTCAACTGGAGATCAAAGAAAAGAATAGCTGTAACTCTACGAATAGAAAAGTGACCACTTTCTGGAAGGTAGGATGTGCAGAGAAGTGAATTGAGCTGATAGTTGGGAAGATAGATGGCATAGGGAGGGAGCTTCCATCAGCCAGCTTCTGGCATGTGATAGGGCAATGGAGCACAAAATTAGAACTTTTAGAAGTCTGCATAGTGAGGGACGTTGCTCAGGCTGCTAAGCAGGGATGGAACCCCAGCTGGGACAATGTGGTTTCAGGACCCTCAGGGTCACATGAAGACTGAGGGTGCCTGAGTGCAACAGAGCTCCCAGGTGAGAAAGGAGAGTCAACCACAAAGAATGAGTGTGGGCTTTGAGCTCGGGGTTGCCATAAACCATGTTCCCCTCAAAGAGCAGGGGTCCAACAAGCAGCAGATTCAGGGAGACTCCATTTGCCTCCCCAGGAGGAACAATGTAGGATCACACCACAGGAGACTGCTGGGTTTGGAGACTCCAAACAGGGCCATGTGCCAGAGATAGAAATGGTCTGTCATAGGCCAGGTGCACACAGAGTGCAGGTGGAGACCAGGAAGATGGGAGGGATTGACTGTTTTTCTCTGCAGGTGCACTGAAGAGTGGGGTGCCAAGCTTTCCATTCTGGGTCCAGAGATTGGGAGGCTGCCATTTTCATTCTCATCCTCTAATCTGTATAGAAAGCCTTCAGGGAACAAAAGGCACACAGAGCAAACCTGAGCAGATGACTTAGCCTGGACCCTGGCAAGGGTGGTACAATTCTACCTCAGGCAAAGATACTCGAGAATCAATGCAACAGGCCCCTCCCCCAGAAGATCAGCAAGAACATCCAGCCAAGACCACATTTACGGATCAATGAGAACTGCAAAACTCCAGTGCTAGGGGAATACAGCACATAGAGTTCTTGTTTTTTCACCCATGATTCTGTAGTCTTTCAACTTTAATTTTTGTTTTAATTTTTTTCTTTCCTTTTTCAACCAATTTCTTATTTTATCAACTCCTTTTTAAAATCTTTTTTAATTTTCATTTTTACAGTTACATTCTATCCCTTCATTGTACTTAATCTTATTTTTTTATATATATAAGATTTTCTTTCTTTACAATTTTGAGATGTAATTTCTTCTAATGAACTGACCAAAGTACACTCAGGAGACAGTATATTTCTCTGTTCTGTTCACCCGTCTGTTTATATCCCTTCCTTTTTTGTTGTTGTTGGTTTTTCTTCTCTTTTGTTTTCTCTCATCTTTTAATTTCCATTTTTACAGTTACGTTCTATCCTTTCATTGTATGTAATTTTATTTTCGTACACATGTAAATTTTTCTTTCTTTACAATTTTAGGATCTAGTTTTCTAAAAAAACAGACCAAAATACACATGAAATCCAGTGTATCGCTCTACTCTGCTCACCTGTCTGATTATATTCTCTTTCTCTCTTTTTTCTCCCAGTTTTACATCTCTTCAAATTTGTATAGTGTATATTTCTCTGGGGTCATTATGCCATTTGTTCTCTTGTTCATCTATTTTTCTCTGGACAGAATGACAAGACCAAAAAAAAAAAAAAAAAAAGTCTCACCTCAAAAAAAAAAAAAAAAAAAAAAAGAACAAGAGGCAGTACTGACTGCCAGGGACCTAATCAGTAAAGACATAAATAAGATGTCAGAACCAGAGTTCAGAATAATTATTATAAAGATACTAGCTGGGTTTGAAATAGCATAGAAGACACAAGAGAATTCCTTTCTGAACAAATAAAAAAAACTAAAATCTAACCAAGTTGAAATCAAAAAGGCTATTAATGAGATGCCATTAAAAATGGAGGCTCTAACTGCTAGGATAAAGAAGATAGAAGAGAGAATTAGTGATATAGAACACCAAATGATGGAGAATAAAGAAGCTGAGAAAAAGAGAGATAAACAACTACTGGATCACAAGGGGAGAATTCAAGAGATAAGTGATATCCTAAATTGAAACAATAGTAGAATAATTGAGATCCCAGAAGCAGAGGAAGGTGAGGGGGGCAGAAGGTATATTGGAGCAAATTATAGTGGAGAATTTCCCTAATCCAGGGAAGGAAAGAGGCATCAAAATCCAGGAGCCATAGAGAAGCCCCCCACAAGATCAATAAAAATAAGTCAACATCCTGGCATCTAATAGTAAAATTTACAAACCTCAGAGACAAAAAGAAAATCATGAAAGCAGCTTGGAACAAGAGGTCTGTAAACTATAAGGGTAGAAACATTAGATTGGCAGCCGACCTATCCACAGAGACCTGGCAGGTCAGAAAGGACTGCCATGATATATTCAGGGTGTTAAATGAAAAAAGTATGCAACCAAGAATACTTTATCCAGGTAGAACGTCATTCAAAATAGAAGGAGTGATAAAAAGCTTCCAGAACAAGCAGAAACTGAAAGAATTTGTGATAACCAAACCAGCCCTACAAGAAATATTAAAAGGAACCCATAAGCAAAGAGAGAGTCCAAAAAATAACATAGACCAGAAAGGAACAGAGACAACATACAGTAGCAATCACTTTACAGGTATTACAATGGTACCAAATTCCTATCTTTCAACAGTTATTCTGAATGTAAATGAGCTAAATGTCCCAATCAAAAGACACAGGATATCAGATTGGATAAAAAAAACAAGATCCATTGATATGCTGTCTGCAAGAAACTCCTTTTAGAGCCAAAGACAGATTTAAAGTGAGGGGGTAGAAAATTATTTATCATGCTAATGGACATCAAAAGAAAGCTGGGTGGAAAACCTTATACCATACTTATAATTAAAATTAGATTTTATTTTTATTTTTTTTTAAGATTTTATTTATTTGACAGAGAGAGAGAGAGATCACAAGTTGTCAGAGCAGCAGGCAAAGAGAGAGGGGGAAGCAGGCCCCCAGCTGAGCAGAGAGCCCAACGCGGGGCTCGATCCCAGGACCTGAGATCATGACCTGAGCCGAAAGCAGAGGCTTAACCCACTGAGCCACCCAGGCACCCCAGACAAATTAAATTTTAAACCAAATACTGTAATAATAGATAAGGAAGGACACTATATCATAAAGGGTCTATCCATCAAGATTAACAATTATAAATATATATGTCCCTAACTTATGAGCAGCCAATTATATAAGCCAATTAATAACAAAATCAAAGAAACACATTGATAATAATACAATAATAGTAGAGGACTTTAGCACTCCCTTCATTGGAATGTACAGATCATCTAAGCAGAAGATCAACAAGGAAATAAAGGTTTTGAATGCCACACTAGACCAGATGGAATTCACAAATATACTCAGAACATCATCCTAAAACAACAAAATGCATATTCTTCTCAAGTGCACATGCAACATTCTCCAGACTAGATCACATACTGGGTCACATATCAGGTCTCAACTGGTACCAAAAGATTGAGATCATTCCCTGCATATTTTCAGACCACAATGCTTTGAAACTGGAGCTCAATTGCAGGAGGAAATTTGGGAAGAACTCAAATACATGTAGGATAAAGAGCATTCTACTAAAGAATGAATGGGTCAACCAGGAATTTAAAGAAGAATTTTAAAAATTCGTGGAAACAAATGAAAATGAAAACACAACTGTTCAAAATCTTCGGGATGCGGCAAAGGTGGTCCTAAGAGGGAAGTTTATAGCAATACAAGCCTTTCTCAAGAAACAAGAAAAGTCTCAAATACACAACCTAAACTTACACCTAAAGAAATTGGAGAAAGAACAGCAAATAAAGCCTAAACCCAGCAGGAGAAGAGAAATAAAGATCAGAGCAGAAATTAATGAAATAGAAACCAAAAGAACAATAGAACAGATCAACGAATTCTTTGAAAGAATTAATAAGATTGATAAGCCCCTGGCCCAACTTATCAAAAAGAAAAGAGAAAGTACCCAAATAAAGAAAATCATGAATGAAAGAGGAGAGATCACAACCAATACTGAAGAAATATAAACAATTATAGGAACATATTATGAGCAACTGTACGCCAACAAATTAGACAATCTGGAAGAAATAGATGCATTCCTAAAGATGTATAAACACCAAAGCTGAACCAGGAAGAAATATAAAACCTGAGCAGACTCATAACCAGTAAATAAATTGAAGCAGTAATCAAAAATCTCCCAACAAACAAGAGCCCTGGGACAGTGGCTTCCCAGGGGAATTCTACCAAACATTTAAAGAATAATTAATACCTATTCTTCTGAAGCTGTTTCAAAAAATTGAAAAGAAAACTTCCAAACTCTTTATATAAGGTCAACATTACCTTGATCCCAAAACAATACAAAGACACCACCAAAAAGGAGAATTACAGACCACTATCCCTAATGAACATGGATGCAAAAATTCTCACCAAAATACTAGCCAACAGGATCCAACAATACATTAAAAGGATTACTCACCACAACCAAGTGGGATTTATTCCTGGGCTGCAAGGTGGTTCAACATTCACAAATCAATCAATGTGATACACTATATAAATAAAAGAAAGGACAAGAACTAAATGATCCTCTCCATAGATGCTGAAAAAGCATTTGACAGAGTATAGCATCCTTTCTTGATTAAAACTCTTCAAGATATATGTATAGAGGGAACATACATCAATATCATAAAAACTATCTATGGAAAGTCCACAGTGAATATCATTCTCAATGGGAAAAGACAGAGACTTTTTCCCCTAAGGTAAGAAACATGGCAGGGATGTCCACTCACTGCTGTTGTTCAACATAGTTCTAGAAGTCCTAGCCTCAGCAATCAGACAAAAAGAAATAAAAGGCATCCAAATCAGCAAAGAAGAAGTCAAATTCTCACTCTTTGCAGATGACATGATACTCTATGTGGAAAACCCAAAAGACTCCACCCCAAAATTGCCAGAACTCATACAAGAAATGAGTGGCAGGATATAAAATCAATGCACAGAAATCAGTTGTATTTCTATAAACCAAAAATGAGACAGAAGAAAGAGAAATTAAGGAGTTGATTCCATTTACGATTTCACCCAAAACTACAAGATATCTAGGAATAAACCTAACCAAAGAGGCAAAGGATCTGTACTCAGAAAACTATAGAATGCTTATGAAAGAAATTGAGGAAGATACAAAGAAAAGGAAAAATGTTCCATGCTCATGGATTGAAAGAATAAATAATATTTAAATGTCTATGCTACCTAGAGCAACCTACACATTCATTTCAATCTCTATCAAAATACCATCAACTTATTTCACAGAGCTGGAGCAAATAATCCTAAAATAATCCTAAAATCCTAAAATAATCCTAAAAAAATCCTGAAACCAGAAAAGACCCAAAAATCCAAAGGAATGTTGAAAAATAAGACCAAAACTGGTGACATTACAATTCCAGACTTTGAGCTCTTTTACAAAGCTGTAATCATCAAGGCAGTACGGTACTGGCACAAAACCAGACACATAGATCAATGCACCAGAACAGAGAACCCAGAAATGAATCCTCAACTCTATGGTCAACTAATCTTCAACAAAGCAGGAAAGAACATCCAATGGAAAAAAGACAGTCTCTTCAACAAATGGTGTTGGGAAAATTGGACAGCCACATTCAGAAGAATGAAACTGGACCATTTCCTTATACCACACACAAAAATAGACTCAAATGGATGAAGGACTTCAATGTGAGACAGGAATCCCATCAAAATCCTTGAGGAGAACACAGGCAGCAACTTCTTTGACCTTGGCCACAGCAACTTCTTGCTGGACACATCTGCAAAGATAAGGGAAACAAAAGCAAAATTGAACTATGTGCAAAATGAAACTATGTGCAAAAATGTACTACTGTGCAAAAAAGCTTTTGCACAGTAAACAGTTGACAAAACCAAAAGACAACTGACAGAATGGGAGAAAATATTTGCAAATGTTTTATCAGATGAAGGGATGATACCCAAAATCTATAAAGAACTTATCAAACTCAACACCCAAAGAACAAATAATCCAATCAAGAAATAGGCAGAAACGTGTACAGAATTGCTGCAAGGAAGACACCCAAATGGCCAACAGACACATGAACAAATGCTCAACATCACTTGGCATCAGGGAAATATAAATCAAAACCACAACGAGATACCCCCTCATGCTAGTCAGAATGGCTAAAATTAACAAATCAGGAAACAACAGATGTTGGCAAGGATGCAGAGAAAGGGGAAACCTCCCACGCTGTTGGTAGGAAATTTGGTGCATTCACTCTGGAAAATACTATGGAGATTCCTTAAAAAGTTGAAAATAGAGCTACCCTACAACCCAGCAATTGCACTACTGTGTATTTACCCCAAAGACACAAATGTAGTGATCCGAAGGGGCACCCATACCCCAATGTTCATAGCAGCAACATCCACAATAGCCAAACTATGGAAAGAGCCCAGATGTCCATCAAAAGATTAATGGATAAAGAAGATGTGGTATATATGTATACACACACACGCACACACACACACATCCATTGTATATATACAATGGAATATTACATAGCCATCAAAAAAAGAAATCTTGCCATTTGCAATGATGTGGATGGAATTAAAGGGTATTAGGCTAAGCAAAGTAAGTCAATCAGAGAAAGAGAATTATCATATGATCTCTCTGATATGAGGAATTTGACGGGCAGAGCAAAATATTTTTATGAGAAGTCTAAAATCCAGTTAAGAAGTTGCAGTACCTCAGAGAAGCACAAAACTAAGAACAGTCACATTGAAATGGGAGCCATGAAAAACTCAGAAAAGAATCAACATGTTCCATCATCATGCCCCATGTTCCAAGATGCCTGTTTGACATTCTGCAAACAACACTTCTACTTCACCTGCTTCAAGCATTTGGAGAAGGAGGATCAGGACAACCTTTCCACTTGTCCCCAATGTCTTGACATCTCTTGGATCCAGAGAATCCAGACTAACATGGCCCTGAGGAAATGGGTGACTGAAATCAAAGTGATGATGTCTTTGATAAGCAGGTAGTGCTGGATGTGAGATTCTCTGTGAATATGATTCTGTCTAGCCACAACAAATGACTTGCTCATTTTCTCATAATGACATGCAGAGCATGGGAGGTGAGTAGATCCAGATGAGACCACCAGAGAGTGCCAAAACACTCATCTCTATTTTTTTGTGTCCTGGGGTCCTCCTGCTTCACCTCTGGCTGCCACTATAGGGCATAGAAGTTGGAGAAACACTGGAATGGGCTGTGGATGTTTGCTGTGGTTCTGGGTTGTGAGCCTCAAGCAGCTACATGAAGTCACTGTCAACACAGACACTGCGAACATTCTCCACATGAACCCAAACTTGCAGAGGTGGGGATTTTCCTGGACTGCAACCTGAAAGACATTTCATTTTTCAATGCCACTTGTGGTTTCCAGGTACACACCTTCATAAATATATCTTCCCCAGAACCTCTTCATTTTTCTGTCCTGGGATCCTAAGAGACTGTGAGAATGTACAACCCATGAAGATCTGTGCCAGGGAAGCTATAGATGTTGCAATCTGGCCATAGTCCTCTCAAGGAGATGTGATCTTTGTCCAAAAAGAAGAGCATATAGAATGAAACTGATAAATCATACACTCTTGAACTCTTCTAATAGTACCAGGAGTTCACATGGTTGAGGAAACTATCCAATTGGTTTTACCAAAAAGGAAACTTTAGGATAAGAATTGCAAAATTAGGGACACCTGGGTGGCTCAGTTGGTTGGACGACTGCCTTCAGCTCAGGTCATGATCCCGGAATCCCGGGATCGAGTCCCACATCGGGCTCCCAGCTCCATGGGGAGTCTGCTTCTCCCTCTGACCTTCTCCTCGCTCATGCTCTCTCTCACTGTCTCGCTCTCAAATAAATAAATAAAATCTTTAAAAAAAAAAGAATTGCAAAATTAATCATTGATTTTAGAACCTGACTATTCTAAATATTGGGCTTTGCTTGGGATGAAGTTGAACTAGACCCAACAGGCCCAGTCTATGGGCAGGTTTTTTCTTCCTTCAGCATGTCCTTGGAGGGGCCACCTCCATGAACGGCTGCTTCAAAATGGAACCAAGATCTTGTTTCTGTCAAGTTCTGTGTAGTCTGTGTTGGATACTCACAGGTCCAATCCCTGAAGGCTTGGGAAGAAAGGTTTCCTGTGTATAGGCCACGTGGGGAGGAGAATGACAGTGCTAGAGACATTCAAAGGGACACATTATCCAAGGATTAAATTAATCAATGGGAGAAAGTCGTGGAAGAGTTACTTGTGCGCCCCTATCTGATACTGACCTTTCAGGGACTAAAAATTGATTCAAAGAGCAGAGTAAAGCAATTTTTCACTCCCTAAAAGTGATAAACAAACCTGTATTTGCATGGGAACTTAAGATATGATCTTTAAAATTATCTACAAAGCTATGGGGAAATAAAAAATCATTTGATAGGGATGCCTGGGTGGCTCCGTCAGTTAAGCATCTGCCTTCAGTTCGGGTCCTGGTCCCAGGGTCCTGGCATCAAGTCTGGCACCGGGCTCCCTGCTCAGTGGGGAGCCTGCTTCTCCCTCTCCCTCTGCTCCTCCACCTACTTGTGCTCTCTCTCTCAAATAAAATAAAATCATTTAAAAAATTGTTTAAAGATGTTATTTGGAGCACTGTCCATATTTAAAAATAATAAAGTTCCTACATAACATGTTGTCATACAAAAAATTAGACTCCAGAACAATAAATACTTAAAAGTGAAAGGTAAAACTCTAAAGCAGATATAAGAGATAACTTTGTGACGTAGGATTGGGGAAAGACTTCTTCAGTAACACTGCAAAACACAAGCACTAGATGAAAAATTGACGTATTTGTGTGCATCAAAATTAAGCATGGAGTTAGTAAATACATGATACACTGGGAGAAAATATCTGTGACATTGAAAAGCAACAAGGAATTTGTATTAGAATCTGCAAGGAACTCAACATTAATAGGGTCAGAAAACAAATTAAAAATTAGCAAAAATATTAAAAATATAAGTTCACAGGCAGGGAGGCCCAAGTGGCCAAAATACAGAGAAAAGTTCAATCTCAGTACTAATCAGAGGTAGGCAAATTAAAACAGTAAGTTATCATTTACCATCAATGTGACAAACCTTTTTATAAATGTATATACTTCCAATTGCAGGTGGAAATAGGCAGAAATGCCTTGTTCTTCTAGTGGGAATAGAAACTGCACATGTGATTCACAAGCAGTCTTGAAAAGCTTGTTTATGTATCAGGATTCCACCCCTGGGTAAATATCCCACGGAAATTCTCACACAGTTCCATCAGGGGACAAAAACCAAGAAGAGTCATTGAGGGGGTGCCTGGTACCTCAGTTGGTAAAGCAACTGACTCTTGATCTCAGCTCAGGTCTTGATCACAGGGTTGTGATTTCGAGCCCTACCTTGGGCTCCATGCTGGGCATGGAGCCTACTTTAAAAAAAAAAAAAAAAAGGAATATTCATTGAGGATTGACACTACCAAGGGACTGGAGGCACTGTCCACACCACCTTTTAGTGCTTGTTTTTGTATTAGTAGGCTGGAAAACTAAAAACTACATTACCCAGACCCCTCTGCAGCTGAGGTTCCAGAAGAGGTTTAGATTCAGCCGATCATATGCACTCCTGTGAGATTGGGCAGGCTTAAGTAAGGTGATTCTGTTACCTCTCCCTCTCTGCTGGCAAGCAACGTTGTGGAGGGGTTAGATTTTGTTCTGCTAGTGCTAGCAGATCCCAGCAGCAAGGCACACAAGATATCAAGAAATGAAGTGTTTGACATCTGTTTTTAGTGGGGTTGGTCATAGCAGGTACAGCTTGTTTCTGGAATAGCAGTAGAAGCAGCTGCCTCCTGATCAGGGCAGTCTCAGGATAGTATCATTCAACTACTGACATTAGAAGAGAACAATTCTCTTGATAACTTTGTGAGTTTTTCCTCCAAGTTTAACGAAGAGTCTATTTTCATCAGCCTTCTCAATAATTTTGTTACGAATCCCTTCCTATTTATTTTTTTTAAAGATTTTATTTATTTATTTGGCAGACAGAGATCACAAATAGGCAGAGAGGCAGGCAGAGAGAAGGGGAAGCAGGCTCCCTGCTGAGCAGAGAGCCCAATATGAGGCTCGATCTCAGGACCCTGAGATCATGACCTGAGCCGAAGGCAGAGGCTTCACACACTGAGCCATCCAGGTGCCCCAAATCCCTTCCGATTTAAACTGTAGATTTTGTTCTTTGCTTTTAAACCAAAGCCTTGTTGATTCCACCAGGATACCCAACATTTGTTAATATTCTTCTACATTTTGCAAAATTTGCTTACCATTTTAGTCACATCTCAATTATTCCCTACATCAGTAAGATCTGTTCCCTTCTCTGTGTATCATTGTTTTGCATTTCACATGTAATATTGTAAGTACTTGCTTAGATCTCTGCCTTCCTCATTCAAACATGAATTCTTTGAGGCCAGGATGGGATCTTAGTCCTCAGTGACACAAGGCATATTTTATTTTTCTGAACACTTTTTAAAGTATATTTATTTATTTTTATTAGTAATCTGTATACCCAATGTTGTGCTCAAACTCATAACCCCGAGATCAAGTCATGTGTTCTACTGACTGAGCCAGCCATGGGCCCATACAAGGCACATTTTCATTGCAAATGGAGACATTGAATTGGACAGCACAGAATATAGAACATTCCCATCATCACAGAAAATTCTGTTGGACAGCATTGATCTAAACAGAACAGCGCTCTGTGTTATACACTTCTGGAGTATCTTGTACTTTTCTTTCATAGTGCTTATCAAAGCTAATAATGAATTAGGGTCTGTCTTTCCTACTAAATTGTAGGCCCCATTAAGATAGGAATTGTGTCCATTTTGCTTACTGGTGTATGTCCAGTGTCTAATTCAGTACATGACAAATAATGGACACTAAATTGACATTTGCCAAATAACAAGTGAATGAAATTATATTCTAATAAACGCAAAAATTCTGTTCTTTGCAATTTGGGATCTAGACTAGTGTATAGACAAATGCTTTTTCAAGTTTCAGAAGACTTTCTGCCTTTCCTTGTTGAGCATTTCTTCTCCTGAAATGAAGAGGACAATAGTATCCAGGTAGTGGGGATCTGGGAACCTAGTACTTTGGTAATATTAAAAGGATGATGTTCAAATATGGGAGTGAGACACATGATTGAAAAAACATCTTGCATTATTCTTCCTAACCAAGATCAATTTAAACATTTTGGTATTACTCATAACGCCAGAGAGAGAGAGAGAGAGAGAAATACTCAGCTTCATTTATTTAAAATTATGATCATTAAATTTTTATTTTGCATCATAAGATGGGAGAGAGGTTAAAAAGTGCAATTTTATTCTTTTATAAATTATGCAAAAACATACTTTAAAAAGAATAAACAATAGAAATAGAATAATTAAAAAAGCTTTTAAATGAATTAAAGTAGAATCAAAATAATCAATTAAATTTTAGCCATCATGGCTAGCAATGGATTAGATGTAAATTTTGATGTTTATTAAGCTTAAGAGCTTGAAAATGTTAGCAGCATGTAATATTGTTGCCCTATGCTGTTTACAGCAGTGCTGTGGTATATCCGTAGTTACTGGGATTTAGCTTTAGTTAATACATCCACATCAGCTTTGTCTGCTTCTCCAAGACTTTTTTGATGGTTCTCAACCAGGACGTTGTCTTCCTTTTTCCGGGGTCTCTGGGACCCAGTATCTCTGTGCACTATTGGAGCTCCAAGGGCAACAAAGTTGTGCACATCCTGCAGCTTCTTCCGCAGCCATTCCACCCTTTCCATGGAGCTCAGGTGTTTGCCCAGGTTATGCATGAACTGTATCTCACTCACAGATCTCTTCCTGGAGGGAACAGAAACAGGGAGGACCACACCATTAGCTCTCCCCTTCCTGATCATAAAGCCAACCTCAGAAATCCAATTCCCATGCCCTCACCATGCAGAAGAGATTACAATACTTACTTAACAAGTTTCCCATCCGATTTTGCAAGAAAACAAATTGCAAACATGACAATCATGACTTTAACCATGTCTTTTGTAGACATCATCTTCACTAAAAGGAAAAGGGAAATGGAAGTATTTAAAAATATTTTTAACGTCAAACTGTACAATTAAATTTATAGTTAGTTATCATTACAACCATACAACTGTGCAGAGTGTTACAACAACTAATTGAATTGGTTTTCACGAAAGACTTTTTAGAATCGGCCTCTTTTATTTTACAGATACATTAGTATATATTATATATACACATAATTTGACTTAGAAATTAGATGAGTTTTACTTTCTTAAGTATCTTTTTGAGAGTTTTGTGCAAGTTTTAATATATGAATTTTAAGCCACATGAGGAATGAAGTCTTCCTTTTTAGAATTTCCTCGTACATTTTATGTTGGTTATGATTAAGTGCTTATAATTTACTTGAAAATGCTCTTGCTCTCTCTCTTTTTAAAGACTTTATTTATTAATTTGATAGAGAGTACAAGTGGGGGCAGGGGCAGAGGGAGAGCGAGAAGCAAACTCCCCCCTGGGCAGGGAGCCCAACCAGGGCTTGGTCCCAGGACCTTGGAAGCTAAATGCAGGTGCTTAACGGACTGAGCCGACCAGGCACCCTGAAAAACGGCTAATTCTCTTGACCAGATACATTGCTAACATTGTTTATTTACTTAGCAAATTTCTTTTTTCATAAGTCAACTTCATTTCAGGCACTGCAATAATAACCATAAATACCAACTTAATAGGCTCTGATTTTGAGATTTTTAATGAATTAATGTATACTTCTGTCATTAAAAAGGTGTGGGTGTATTTTAAAATCATCTAATTAATTACTTGTTTACGGATTTAGAACCTTGGCTCCATATGGAATGCTGTCTATCTTTTTCAGCTTTTTTTTTTTAGATTTTATTTATTTATTTATCAGAGAGAGAGAGAGAGCACAAGCAGAGGAGTGGCAGAGGGAGAGGAAGAAGCACGCTCCCCACCGAGCAGGGAGTCCCATGCGGGACTGGATTCCAGGACCCTGGGATCCTGACCTGAGCTGAAGGCAGCTGCTTAACCAACTGAGGCACTCTAGCATCCCTCTTTTTCAGCTCATTTTATTAGCAATCTTGTTAGAGTTTAATTGTTAGCACTTTCCTCTTTTGCTCATAAAGCTTTTCATCTCTAAATAGAATAGTCTTACCTTAATCTGCATTTCAGTAATTGCAAAGCCTATTATTACAGAAGTGCTTTTTCTTAACGCTTGTTAAGAAAATGTTCTCCATGTTAACATACACAGGATGGCTGTGTACTTGTATTTTAAAGGGAAGTCGCATAAGAAACATTATAATCTACTACATTTATTTTCATTCTGCAATATAAAGCTCCTGATGGAGCAACAAATGAAGATTCTTCAGTGGCTTATGCTAGGAAGAGGCACTGTAGCTAGAGGATAGGAGCATTCGTATCTAGCCCTACTTTGTCACATTCACCTAGTGACTTAAGACATCTCTCCTTGCCTTCCTTGTTCTTAACAGAGGGAAGAGCTTCGTATAAGAATGCCATGAAAAAGCAAAGGAACAGTTATAAAACACCCTTAAAATTCATGTATAGTCTTTCAGAATAGCAAATTTGGAAAGATTTTATGTAAAGACATTATCTACCAGTAAAACTGAATTTCTCCAACTACAATGCACAGATTTGAGATTTCTATGAGTCATAAAACAGTCTAGATAAGGATATTCTGCAGGTAAAATGAATTTTAACACAACAATGCATTTATATTGGTTATTTAAATCAGAATTACTCACTCCTCACTAGGCTATTTTATTTCAAAATTTCAGTGAGATATCATTAGAGCATATCATGCCAAATTTTAATTATTTTTTGTGTAATTTCAGATGAATTTAGAAAAAGCAAGGCATCTTGAAAGACTTGAATGACTTAAGAGCATTTTAGCAGAATACATTTATTTTGTAATGTGGCATTACACATTAAAAGAATTCAAACTGTCCCTTAATAATTTCCCTTGGACAAAGAGCATTTTTATAGAAAATAGTACATATTATATAAGTGCTCAGTTATGAAAAAAATCTCAAAAAAATCTCAAATGAAATTGAAAAGAGAAACTAAAGATTACTCACCACACTATGTCTTGTGACAAGATCTTTCAGGTGTATTGACAGCTGATGCTTTCTTGAAGTTGTCAGCTTGTGAAAGCTGATGAATTGGACTGTAGACCCTCAGGTGTGACTTTTATATATAGGTCTTCCACTCACCAAGAGAAGCTTTTTTTCTTGTCACAGATGATGTCACTGCCAATTCTCTGGATTGTAACTATAGGTTCAAAGTCACACACACACACCTCCATTGGGCGGTGCTCTTAAATATTAAATAATTGGATATTACAAAGAAAACAACATGGGCCTGAAAAAAGGGTTTATGCAAAGATTTCTAACAAATATTGAATTATAATTCTGACTGGATTAATGAATTTGCATTCTAAGAAAGACTGATTTCAAAGATTTATAGTAAAGTTATTGTTTGAAAGTAAAATCTGGAAATAAGTGTATTGGTTATAACCACACTATTGTTATAATTATTGTGAGGATTATAAAGAATTGCATTATGTTATTCTTAGTTTATAAGCCATTTTCAAGCAATCCATATTATTTCTGGTCATCTTTCAAAATAAAAATAGACATAGTGATTTTCTTAAAGGAAGTGTTAAAAAATTTTTTTAGAAAATGCTTGGTATGTAATTAATTTTAAAGCTTTAAACATGAAATTACTTTAAAATTCATTTAACTTAAATTTCACTTATGCATTTTAATTTGCAAGGAAAACACTTGCTAAGCACTATCTGCCAGACTTCATATATATCATCCCATGAAGTCTTCATAGCCATCCTTTAAAGTAAATACTGTTATTAACCCAACTTTCACATGAGGAAACTAAGGATTGGAAAGTGGAGAAGATGGAATTCAACAAAGGTCTTTATGACTTTAGAGCCATTTTGATTCTTGCTATCTCAGTTTCCCCCTAGAAATGTAGCTCTTCTTTGCATTCTAGTCTTTAATTAGCCTAGCCTTTTGCAGCCTCTTTGCCCAGGGTTTGGGACTTGACTCTCAGGTTTCCCTGTTGTTGATTATGGACCTGCTCCAAAATCTAATGGAGGCATAGTAATGCCACCTGTCTGACTTCAAATATTGCTACAGCCGGGTCCCCAACTATCAGTTCAAAACCCCTTGAATGCCCTTGGTGTATCCAGGGTTCACTTAGGCGGCTTGCTTTCCGACTAATGTCCCAGCATTAGATATGTTTTCTTAGCTCTGGTCCTATCCAGGCTGCAGGTTACTCCCTTTCCTGTTAACCATTGCCAAGGTTTGACTCTACATCAGGCACAAGCCTGTCCAAGTTGGTACAGTAACTGTACGGAGTCTAGAATGAGCAATATGTATTAATCCTCTTCGCTGGACAAACCTCACCTGGAATGTATGTCCAGACTCCATTTTAGAAGTGCTACAGGCAAACTGCAACGTGACTAGAGGATATGAACCAGGTTGCTGAAAAGTCAGAAGACCTGAAATATGAGAAGCAGTTGAATGAAACTGGAAAAGTCTGGAAAAGACTTGGGGTGACCATAGATAGCTGCTTTTAATTTTTGATGGCGCGATCACAAGGAAGGAATATTCACTGTGGTTTAAGGAAGGAAGGACTGAATTCAATGGTTAAAGATTACAAGAAGGCAGATTTGAGGTGAACTTGGACATTTTAATTTTAAAATAAGGAATCAAGGGGCACCTAGGTGGCTCAGTAGGTTAAGCATCTTAACCCCTGATCTCAGCTCAGGTCTTGATGTCAGGGTCATGAGTTCAAGCCCTGCATTGAACTCCACGCTGGCTATGCAGCCTACTTGAAAAAAAAAAAAAAAGGGAACCAAATACCTTCTTAAGTAGTGAGTTCCCCCACACCGCAATTGTTCAAGTAGAAGCTACATGAGCATTTGTCAGTATATACATAGCAGAGGGATGAATAGGCAACCAAGAGATCCCTTTTGACTGTAAGAAATCCATGATTTTGGTCTTTTTGAAGATCTCTTCTGATGCCAAGTCTACATGTGATGTTTGTGTACCACTTTTTGGTTATGTACTGTTGAGAGGAGGGAGACTTGAAAATGCAAATGATTTTATAACCCCATCTTCATTGTTATTAGAATGCCACGTTTAATATTTTAATTTGTAAATTTTTCCCACTTCTTTGGGTAAGTTTGACATAATAGACAGCCTTCCAGGAGTAATGCAATTAGTACTTTTACTGTGTTCCTCCTACTGCAAGTAAATAAGAATAAATTTGTCTATTAAAGACAACCACAGTATTGAACTCGTTTTTCAGACACATAAAGCAAACAACTAAAAAAAATAATAAAGCAAACAATTTAAACAGTGTTCACTCGTTGACAAAATGCATTGCGTATCTACTATCAGCTAAAAACTACGTTAAGCACTAGATGATTGAGACATGATCTCTGCTCTCAAGTTTAACACATGATTACAATATGGTGCGATAGGTATTATAATAGAGGCATGAATAAGGGCTTATACAAGCATAGATGAGGAAGTCACTGAATTTCCAGAGTTGTTGGAAGCTAATTTACAGAAGCTGAAATGTTCCCCAGGGTGACTGAGTTTTCCACCAGAGGTGAAAAAGAACAGAGGGAACAGCACGCACAGAGGCACGGAGACAACAAAGACTGAATATTCGCTAGTAGAAGAAGAGGGGGATTGAGGGAAACCCGACAGAAGGTCCTTAGGTATAAGCTGCGGAAGGCATTTGTGTTTGTGATGACGAGTTTTATCTTGTAGTCCTTTCTAAATTCATGCCTGTTCATATTTCTGTGTCTCTCGGATTTTTTAAAGGACTTTCTGACCTTCCCACCAAGAAGAGATACCGCAGCCAAGACTTGACACATTGTTTATCTGAACCATCAGGGTCTGGGACTGCAGTCATTAGATGGAAGGACATTATTTAAGAAATAAGAGGGCTAGGGGCTATGTGGGCCCAGGAGGCTGATGTCACATTGACAGAAAAGCTGAGCACAGCTCTTTGCTTTGAAAAGCTCAGCCCTTTCTTAGTGCTCTCTTCTCTCTGAAACCAGGATCAGACCACCTACTATATTCTTCACATTTGGGAAAGATAAAAGGACCGTGTGTTTCCTCTTACATTATGGGAGGTTTAATTTAATTTTATATTTTTAAAAATATTTTATTTTTTTTAAAAGATTTTATTTTTATTTATTTGACAGAGAGTGAGAGAGAACACAAGTAGGCAGAGAGGCAAGTAGGGGGCGGGGAAAGCAGACTCCCTACTGAGCAGAGAACCTGATCTGGGGCTCGATCCCTGGACCCTGAGATCATGACCTGAGAGAAGACAGAGAGACTTAACCCAACTCAGCCACCCAGGAGCCCCGGGAGGTTTAATTTTAGAGTGATACTTTTTACTTCTGTTTGTGCAATAGGAATTAGTATGGCTTTGGGGACTCGGCATCAATAAGAAATTTCCAAGGCCAGGAAATCCAGCTATAGTTCTCCTGATCCTAGGTGTCTATAGATGGTGTCTATACAGTTGACTTACTCTTTTGCTTTAAATTCCTGCAGGGATGTTGAACTACTGAGCTCTTTTTTAAAATTGTTTTACTATAGAAGTGGACATACAGTGTTATATTAGTTTCAGGTGCCCTAAATAGTGATTTGACAGGTCTATTCATTATGCCATGTTAACCATGATAAGTATAGTCACTATCTGTCACCATACACCATTATTAGAATATTACTGAATATATTCTCTATGCTTTACTTTTCATCTCCATGACCTGTTTATTTTAGAATTAGAAGTTCATATTTTTTTTAAATATTTATTGAGAGAAAGAGAGTCCAAGTGCAGGTGGGAGGGGCAGAGGGAGAGAGAGAAGCTCAAGTTGACTCCACACTGAGCACTGAGTCCGACACTGGCTCGATCTCACGACCCTGAGATGGTGACCTGAGCCGAAACCAAGAGCGGGATGCTTAACTGACTGACTGCTCCACTCAGGCACCCCAGAAGTTTGTATTACTTAATCCAATTTCACCTATTTTACCCATTCCCCCCCAACAACTACCAGTTCGTTCTCTGTATTTATGAGTCAATTTGTTTGTTTATTCATTTGTCCTGTTTATTAGATTCCATACATAATTGAAATCATATGGTATTTGTCTTTCTTGACTTATTTCACTTGTATATAATATCCTCTAGGTATATTCATTCTGTCCTAAATAGCAAGTTATCATTCTCTTTTATGGCCGAGTAGTATTCCATTGTGTATATGCACGTGTGTGTGTGTGTGTGTGTGTGTGTGTGTGTACCACATCTTCTTTCTCCAACTATCAATGGACAATTAGGTTGCTTCCATATCATGGCTATTGTAAATAATGCTGCAGTACACATAGAGGTGCAAGTATCTTTTTGAATTAGTGTCTTCATTTCTTTAAAAACCCAGCAGCAGAATTACTGGATCGTATGGTAATTCTATTTTTAATTTTTTGAGGAACTTCTCAAAAGTTTTCCACAATGGTTGCACCAATTTACATTCCCACCAATAGTGTAAGAGGGTTCCCTTTTCGCCACACCCTCACCAACACTTGTATTATTTTGTTTTTATTTTAGCCATTCTGACTGGTGGGAGGTGATATCTCATTGTGGTTTTGATTTGCATAATGTCGAGTGATGTTGAGCATCTTTTTATGTGTCTCTTGGCCATCTGGATGTCTTCTTTGGAAAAATGTCTATTCAAGTCCTCTGCCCATTTTTAATTGGATTATTTGGGGGGTTTTGGTGTTCAGCTGTATAAGTTCATTAAATATTTTGAATATTTACTTCTTTTTTTTTTTAAAAAGATTTTATTTATTTATTTGACAGAGAGATCACAAGCAGGCAGAGAGGCAGGCAGAGAGAGAGGAGGAAGCAGGCTCCCTGCTGAGCAGAGAGCCCCATGCGGGGCTCGATCCCAGGACTCCGAGATCACGACCCGAGCCGAAGGCAGCAGCTTAAATCACTGAGCCACCCAGGCGCCCCTGAATATTTACTTCTTATCAGATATATCATTCACAAATATTTTCTCCCATTCAGTAGGTTGCCTTTTTGTTTTGTTGATGGTTTCCTTCACTATGCAAAAGTTTTTTATTTTCATATAGTTCCAATAGTTTATTGCTATTTTTGCTTCCCTTGCCCGAGGTGGCATATTCAGAAATATGTTGCTAAGACACTGCCTATGTTTTATTTTAGTTTTATGGTTTCAGGTCTCACATTTAGGCCCGTTTTTTGTTTTGTTGTTGTTGTTGTTATTTTTCCCCTTAGTTTACAGTATCTTAACTTTTCAGATCCCATTTCCAGATCTCAGAGTAGAATATTGCCTTCCCTCCTTGGAGTTATGAGCTTTCAGCTATGAGCTATCATCTGTGAAAGGGGTTTGCATAGAATTGGCATTCCAAAAAATGCATGTTGAAACTAAGTCTGAAGGGAAAGTGTTCCCTGCCCTGAGGGTCTATCTCACTCCGGGAGTCCCCAGTAATAAACGTGGAGAATATTGAGCAGCTGGGCCCAATATGCCCTCTGCCTCTAAGATCTTCCAGCCTCTGAAAGTGCAAAGAATTCTGAGTCAGTAGGCCTCAGTAGCAAGGGTGTTCATAAAATCCACTCTAAATTTGCTAATTTCACAAGGAATTGTAAAATTTAAACTAACGTTTTTAGTTTAAGATTCGTTTAAGACTAATCATATATTTACATTACTGGTCATAAAATGTGCTGAATGTGATTGGAGAGTGGACTCCTAACAAACTGACAGGTGGCCTCAGAAGGTACGTTCTTCTCACATACACCGAGCAGCACCATGCAGTAGCAAAACTCAGGACTTGAATATGGAAGATGAAGGCAAAGATTAAAGCTCTGGCCCTTACTAGTTGCGCAATCCAGGATAAGTTTTATTTTATAGTACAACTTTAATTTCCACACAAAAATAAATAAAAGTTATCCCCATAGAGTTATTGTGAGGATCAAATAGAATGATGTATATCCGTGCACTTTGTCAATTGCATACATCGTCTTGACTAAAACCATAATTAACAATAATAACATTGTTTTGGTGAATCCTGTTAAAGTGATGTATTTCCAGTTTGGAGATTTCTGTGTCCTTTCTAAACCGAATGCAGGGCATTTCAAACACCACATAGCTGCTCTAAAGGCTACACCTAGAATGCTGTTGACTTCATCTTTCAACAATGAAGAGAATCTTCAGTATTGCTTAACTCAACAACTGTCCAGAAGAATGCTCTAATGGGTGCAAAGAGAGGCAAGAAAATGAGATTCTGTATTTTTCCTGCAGGGAAATTCTCCAGATGTCTAGGGCATCAATAAAGTATTTAAAAATTCACTATGAAACTTAATTCCAAATGTACTCATGTGGTTGGTTAGTTTGTGAAATCACCTAGGGAAGATCACAGGTGAAAGAACAGTAGATGTAGAGTCACAAGACCTGAGTTCAGATCCTGACATTACTAGGGTCACCGGATTCAGCAAATAGAAACACAAGACACAAGTCAATAATAACATATTGTACCACAGAAAGTTTTATTAAGAGGATAGATCTCTTCTCAAATGTTCTCTGCACAATTAAAAAAAAAGAATTTGAAAAATGCCACAGGACACCCAGTTAGATATGAATTATTTCTAATTACCTGTGCATATGTACACTGAGATAAAAGCAAATAGTGTATGGGACATTCTTATGCTAAAAATTATTTTTGTTTATCCAAAAAAAATTATAACTATTTAAAGTACATACCTCTTTAATCATATTTCCCTGAATATTGACTTGTTCTCACTGTTTCCTGTTTTGCAGAATTCTTATATAAAGTTTCTTAGAGTTTATGCTCCAATTACATTGCAACACGGCCTCTATATCCAAATTATTTTGTTCTTTTCTGCATTGAACATACAGTAATGAGAAAACATGCTAAATATTATCATATGAGCTGGTATCCTGAATATCTACTGAAATAAACTCAACAATTCTGAGAACTCCTCTTCAGTTTGATTTGTTGAAACATACCATACCTACAATGCCATCCATCTGTCCTGGCAGGAACTGTTTTTCCACTCTTCAGGATTACATTTCATCTCTTGATCAGTGACTTTAAACCTATTGACCACTGACCAAAACAAAACAAAACAAAACACAACACATTGTCATCAATTGTGATTCCCTTCCTCATCACTACACATACTGATTTCCCTTGTCCCCCCTCTGGATGAGTATTTGGGAATATCCATGTAAAGCAATCAAAATCTTTAAGAGAGTAATCCATTTGAAAAATAGCTCTGATGAGTGCCATAATCATTGTCCACTTGTCTGTCCACTTTGAGTGGGAATTTCTTTTCCCACTCATAAACAATGTTGTTCCTTTTAAAAACAGGTACTTAAAGGGGTCTAATTCTCATCAACTCTTTAATATATTCAATAAGCCCTTTTTAGCAATGGAGAACTTCAATAACACTGTTTGCTCTTTCTTTTTTTAATTTGCATAAACTTACTGTTAAAGAAATATTGACAACCATGAAAAATAAATAAGTAGGCTTCACTCAATGAGTATTTAAAAAGTCAAGAATTGGGGGAAACTTTTCTTCAGAAAGTATAATTTCAACGCATCAAATAAACTGAGGATTCTTTTTGTTAAACAGAGTCAATGGGTTTTTAAATGTAAGAGAATTAAATAATACCGAATGCCAACAGAATCAAAAAATAATTTAATCATTTAGTTTGAACAGAATAAGTACTGGAGGTTAGGTGGTCATGTCTATCCCAATCATGGTCCTGGGGCTGGCTGTCCATTTAGCAGGGACTGTAGATAGAGGCAACTTTTCTTAAAAGGGGCTCTGGGCAATGCTGTCAGTAACAGTAAGTAACATCAGTAACATCTCTATCTTATAGAATCAACCCACGCATCAAAGTATTTGCTTTAAAAAATATTGGGAGAGGGAACAGAACTCCCCACCCCTTAAGTGTGGAGTGACTCCTTCCAAGGAATACACTATAGAAAGGGGGAGAAAGAGTAGCTTTATAGAAGAAACCTGAAGAACATTACCTATGATCAAGGTCAACATCAACAGTGTAAGTCATGTTGATAGAATATACCCTTAATATTATGTGATGAAAATGGCATCTACCTCTGTAATTTTGCTCCCCAAAACCCATATCCCCAGTCTAATCATGAGGAAACATGAGGCAAATTCTAACTGAGGGGTAACCTACAATATACCTGACCAGTACTCCTCAAAACTGTCAAGTCATTGGAACAAGGAAAGTCTGAGAAACTGTCACAGCCAAGAGGAGTCTAAGGAGACATGATGACTAAATGTAATGTGGTGTCCTGGGTGGGATCCTAGATCAGAAAAAAAGCATAAACAATGAATTCTGTTACACTGAAAAGAAATTAAATAAAAAAAGAAAAAAGAAAAAAGACTTTAGGTAAAAACTAAGGAAATAATGGACTATGGTCTTTAGTTAATTGAAATGTATTGATGTTGGCTTATTAATTACAACAAATTACCATACTAATATAACATGTTAATAGCAGGGGAAACCATGTGTGTGTCGGGGGGGAGCATGGTATAGTGGAACTCTGTGCTAGCTGCTTAAATTCTCTGTAAATCTGAAACTCTTCTAAAAAATCAAGTTCATCAATTTAAAAAAATTCAAGGAGATATAGCAGGCAAGATAAATAAATGAGTGTAACTGTCAGGAAAAGAAAAAGCTCATGAATTGAGAATTAGAGAGGTGACTTAATGCAGCAAAATTCAGCAAAATTTTTTTTTTTAATCTATTGTCACTTTCCACAGCACTTTAGACTACACATTGTCTTATTTGGTTCTCACAGTATCTTTGAAGTAAATATTGTTCCGGTCTTAAAGTGAAGCTTAGACCTATGAAATTACTGGTTCAAGTTTACTCAACTAGTGAGGGGACATAGCCAGAGTTTACATCTGTGTCTCTTACATCCATGGCTTTTTCCTCAATGTCAAACTGCAGAGAATAAAGGTCCAAAGAATGAAAGTGGGGTAGGGGAACGGGTGAAATAGGGGACAGGGAACAAGAAGGCATTTGTCGCAATGAGCACTGAGTAGTGTATGGAAATGTTGACTCACCAAATTGTACGCCTGAAATTAGTATTACACTGTATGTCAACTAATTGGAATTTAAATAAAAACTTTTAAAAAAAAAGAATGAAAGCAGGAAATTCAACCCAAAACATATCTGTTAAGGTTGAGGTCCTGTGTTGGAAGGTATGAGATTATAGAGAAGGTCAGTCACAGACCCTGACCTTGAGGAATATATGCTCTAGTTGGGGAGACAGAAAAATATGATTTGCGATAATACTTGGTCCACTGGAGTGGAAAGGAGAGGCAGATGTGGCTGTTAACATGTACCCAACCTTATTCCTGCGGGTGCTAAGAAATTTCAAGGTCAGACTTCTACACTTCTATGCAATCACTGCAGATTAGAAGATTATTTCTTTTTGTCTGAGGGAGCATTTAAGGATAGGCATCTTGGTTTCTTTCTGGTTGTAAGTAAGATGACACACAGAAATGATAAAGAAGTCGATCTTTTATCTAGCATAAAGGTCTCTGTCTATAGTTTTTCAGGTGTGAATGCTTTCCTCACCACTACATAGTTTAGCTGACATTCTGATTTTAAGCTTGGATTCAGCAAAAGACTCCAAACTTTCATTAATTAGATTGCAATAATATAATAATAGTTATAGAGCACTTACTAGATGGCAGGGATTATTCTAAATGCTATATACACATTATCTCTTTAATCTTTACAACAATCCTAAAGCGGGACTATTTTAACCTGTATTTTGCAACTGAGAAATTTGAAACATAAATAAGTTTAAAACTAGTACAGGGTTACCCAACTATAGTGACAGGGATACAATTTGAACAGAAGAATATGACCCCATAATCCATCTTATAATAATTATGGTATATTGCCCATCTACGCACCCCCCCAAACACACACACAGACACACACACTAAAACAGTATAAAAAAAAGTGTGTTCACTATACTATAATTTATATGTGAGGAAATTTAGTTTCTCTAATTTCTAAAATTATTTTGGTCTTCTCAAGCTCCCCAAGAGCTAATTAGCAGGAGCATAAAAATTCTGAATTTCATTTAGTTTAAAAATGAGTTCAGTTATGCACCATCAGCAAGCAGAATTTATTTCCAGAATGCATAGTTGGTTCAACATACAAAAATCAATGTACTCCACCATATTTACAGAATTAAAAGAAAAAAAAAACATAATGATCTCAAGTGATGCAGAAAAAACATGTAATAAAATCCAATAACCTTTCATGATTAAAAAAAACACTCAACAAACTAGGATTGAAAGGAAACCACCTCAGGGCAGTGGTTGGCACAGTCCATTGGGCATCCAACTCTTGGTTTTGGCTCAGGTGGTGGTCCTGGTATCATGGGATCAAGCCCTGCATCCAGCTCCAGCTGGGTGTGGAGTCTGCTTGGGATTCTCTCTCCCTCTCCCTCTGCCCCTCTGACTCATGTTCACTCTCTCTAAAATAAATAAATAAAAATCTTTCAAAAAAAAGAAAAGAAAGAAAGAAACATAATAAAAGCCATATATGAAAAACACACAGCTGACATGATACTCAATGATAAAAGACTGAAAGCTTTTCCTCTAAGATCAGAAACAAGATAAGGATGTTGACTTTCATTACTTCTATTCGAATTGTACTGGAAGTCTTAGAGCTATTAGGCAAGACAAAAAATTAAAAGCAGCTTAACCATAATAAGATAATAAAGATAATATAATCAGATAGACAACATAATCATGTCTGTAGAAAACCCAGAAGATTACATGCACATGCACACAAACATACATACACAAACTAATAAATTCATCTACATTGCAGGATATGCAATCAACACACAAAAACCAGTCGCACTTATTTATACTCACAGTAACAATCCAAAAAGGAAATCAAGAAAACAATTTCATTTACAATAACATTAAAAGAATAAAATACATAAGAATAATAAACTTAACCATGAAGGTGAAAAACTTGCATAGTGATAGCTACAAAACAAGGCTGGAAGTAAAGACACCAATAAATAGCAAGACATCCCATGGTAATGGATTGGAGACTTAATATTGTTATGATGTCAATACAACCCAGAGCAATCTCCAGACTCAATGCAATCCCTACCAGAAGTTCACTGACATTTTTGCAGAAATAGAAAAATCCTTCTAGGGGCACCTGGGTTGCTCAGTCATTAGGCGGCTGCCTTTGGCTCAGGTCATGATCCCAGGGTCCTGGGATTGAGCCCTGAATCGGGTTTCTTCCCTGTTCGGTGGGAAGCCCGTTTTTCTTGCTCCCACTCCCCTTGCTTGTGTCTCTCGCTGGGTCTTTCTCTGTCAAATAAATAAATAAAAATATTTTTTAAAAAATCCTTCTCTCTCACTGGGTCTCTCTCTTTCAAATAAATAAATAAAAATACTTTTTTAGGGGCGCCTGGGTGGCTCAGTGGGTTAAAGCCTCTGCCTTCGGCTCAGGTCATGATCCCAGAGTCCTGGGATTGAGCCCCGCATCAGGCTCTCTGCTCAGCGGGGAGCCTGCTTCCCTTCCTCTCTCTCTGCCTGCCTCTCTGCCTACTTGTGATCTCTGTCTGTCAAACAAATAAATAAAATCTTTAAAAAAAATTTTTTTTTCTAAATCTTTCTAAAATTCATATGGAATCTCAAGGGATCTTGGATAGCCAAAGTAATTTTGAAAAAGAAGAACACAGTTGGAAAACAACACCTTCTGATTTCAGAACTTATTACAGAAGTATGGCAATCAACACTGTGTGGTACTGGTGTAATGACAGATAATGAAGATCAATAGAATAGCATAGAGAACACAGAAATAAATCCTTGCATACATGGGCAAATGACTTTTGACAAGGATGCCAAGACAATTCAAAGGGGGAAAGGACAGTCTTTTCAACAAATGGCGTTGGGAGAACTGGACATCCACATGCAAAAAACTGAAAGCTAGATCCTTACCTTACTCAAAATGGATCAAATATCTAAACATACAAGCTAAAACTTCTAGAATTCTTAGAAGAAAACGTAGGGAAAATCTTCATGACATTGGATTTGGCAATAATTTCTTGACTACGACACCCAAAGTATCTAGCTAGGGGTAGAGATGGAGAGGGTGGAAAGAAAATACTCTTAGATGAGGTAGCATTCTAGCTGAGTCTTAGAGCAAGGAATTATATTATTGCTTAACTGTTTTACATACATATTTTGTGACTACAACTAGATCAAAACCAATTCACGGGAGATAGCCTGAAAGAATCACGTCTTGTTAGGATTGTTAGAGATTATTTGAACAAATACCTTCGTGGTACTACTGTAGACTGAATGTCTGCATCCCTTCCAAATTCGTGTGCTGGAAACCTAATCCCCAGTGTGGTGTATTTGGAGGTGGGGCCCTTGAGAGGTAATTAAGTCTTGACGGTGGAGCTCTCATGAATTAGATTAGTCTAGAAGAGGCTCCAGAGCTATCCCTTACCCCTTTCTGACATGTGGGGACATAGAGAGAAGACAGCCATCTATGAGCAAGGAAGCCAGGTCAGAAATAAACTTCTGTTGTTTATATGCAATTCAGTCTAAGGTAGTTTGTTTTTGCAGGCCCAAACAGACTAACATGCTAACAAAGAAACTGAAACTCTGAGAGGGGAAATAGCTTACTCCACGTTCTTTTTTCATCTTCTTCACGGTAGCTGTCACAGACTTAACAGGTCTATATCTCCCCAGATTAGGCATATGAAATGATTTCTTTAATATTGAAATGATGAAGACTTTGTGCCCCCTCCCCTACTTGACCGAAGAAAGTGCTCTCACTTAATAAGGCTCTCTTCCTTCAGTAGTTTTAACATCAGAGAAGCCTACGTGTTCTGCAAAGCCAACCCCATGGAGTATGAAACCTAGTTAAGCTAATGGTCTCAGAATGTCGCTTTTCTGTCCACAAGCATGGCCATTCATTTCTTGCCCATCACGTGCTGCGGTGTGGGGATTATCATCTGTCCTTAACACATGTCGCCCTCACTCTTCTGGCATGGACAGTAAGAGAAGGAAACAAACCCTTCCTTTCATTGATAATGGTCAGCAAGCAGAACAGAGGAAACAATGTACACCCATTGCTGAAAATGTGGCCGCTCAGAGTCTTTAGATCTAGCTTTAGACCCATCTGGTCAGAGTCTTAGAGGGATGTCACATGCCTAGCTACTCGTCCACCACCTTCTTGTCAGTTCGGTCAATAGGCCAATTGACCAGAATTAGGTCAATACCTAATTCAGAAGAAACCCCTTCTACTATACACAAGGGGGTTGCCGTGCAGAAGGCCCACAAAAATCCAGTCTCATTAGATCAAAATGTCAATATCAGCACAGTTGGGTTGTGTCTTCAAATTATCTGTAGACACTCATAGTCCAATCGGGCATAGTCTACTTCCTTCCTTCCTATTCTTTTCTCCAGCTCCAGATAATGTTTGGGACCTCACATTTTGGTACTTTTTTTTTTTTTTCAGATTTCCAGATCTCTTGGAGGAAAACCTTTTATTTCCACAATAAAAAACAATAAAGCTGTTCCTTTTTTTAAAAAAAAGATGTTTATTTATTTATTTGACAGAGAGAGAGATCACAAGTAGGCAGAGAGGCAGGCAGAGAGAGAGTGGGGGGGAAGCAGGCTCCCTGCTGAGCAGAAAGCCCAATGTGGGGCTCGATCCCAGGATCCTGAGATCATGACCTGAGCTGAAGGCAGAGGCTTAACCCACTGAGCCACCCAGGCCCCCCAATAAAGCTGTTTTAATTCACTCAAAGAAAAGAATAATTTTCCCCAAATAAGTACAAATTCTGCAGAGCAGCAACACATCATCAACACATCATTTGATGCCACACATCAAAGCTATGTAATCAAAAAGAAAACTGAGCTCCTTCATCCAAAACATCTGCTTTCATGTCATTTCCATTTTCTCAAAAAAGAATGGATGAGTATTTGAGATATAACACGCCAAGTAGCTTCCCTCAAATCAAATAAGGTCTTCCTTAAAGGCAAATAGTGCAAAACAAGTCTTTCAGTTTTTATGGAAAACAACTGCCTAAAACTTGAAGATTACACATACGTGACTTCTATCCAGCAGAGTTTTTAAAAAACTTTTAGGGCTCAAAATATACTACAGTAAAGGAATAAATAGAAGAATTACACCGAACTGACTTAAATGTTTATTGAATAACTGTTATATGCAAGCACTTAGCTAGATAATGAGTACACCACTGGAAAATAAAATAGTGCAACTTGCCCTCCTGGAATTTGAGCCTAGTGGGGAAGACAGGCCATAAATAAACACTTTGGGTTGCCTGGGTGGCTCAGTCGGCTAAGTATCTGCCTTCAGCTCAGGTCATGATCCCGGAGTCCTGGGATTGAGCCCCACATGGGGTTCCTTATTCAGTGAGAAGTCTGCTTATACCTCTGCCCGTAACCCTGCTCTTGCTTGCTCTCTCGATCTCTCTCAAAAAAAAAAAAAAAAATCTTAAAAATAAAATGGGGGGGGTGGGTTGCCAGGGTGGTTCAGTTGATTAAGCATCTGCCTTTGGTTCAGGTCATGATCCCAGGGTCCTGGAATGGAGCCCTGTGTCAGGCTCCCTGTCTGCTTCTCCCTCTCCTGCTCTCCCTGCTTGTGCTCTCTTCTCTCTGT
Organism: Lontra canadensis; assembly: GCF_010015895.1. NCBI lineage: Eukaryota > Metazoa > Chordata > Mammalia > Carnivora > Mustelidae > Lontra > Lontra canadensis. Next base: position 36,351,917 of record NW_022631001.1, read on the forward strand.
CTGTTAAATAAAGCAGTAAAATCTTTATAAATAAATAAATAATTGAAGACTTAAATACAAATTAGGATAAGCACGAAAAATAACCTGGACTTGGTTCTCTCTTAATAGAGAATACAGGTATATAGTGAGCAGATACCCATTTTAAAACATTTAATTTAATTTAATTATTTTTCAGTGATCATAATTCATTGTTTATGCACCACACCCAGTGCTCCATGCAATACGTGCCCTCCTTAATACCCACCACTGCACTCACCCAGCCCCTCACCCCTTCCCCTCCAAAACCCTCAGTTTGTTTCTCAGTTTGTTTCACATTGACTGTGCCAATGCACAGTCTCTCATGGTTTGTCTCCCCTCCGATTTACCCCAACTCACTTCTTCTCTCCATCTCCCAATGTCCTCTGTGTTATTCCTTGTGTTCCACAAGTAAGTGAAACCATATGATAATTGATTCTCTCTGCTTGACTTATTTCACTCAGCATAATCTCCTCCAGTCCCGTCCATGTTGATACAAAAGTTGGATATTCATCCTTTCTGATGGAGGCATAATACTCCGTAGTGTATATGGACCATATCTTCTTTACCCATTCATCTGTTGAATGGGTTCCTTCTACAGTTTGGTGACTGTGGCCATTGCTGCTATGAACATTGGGGTACAGATGGCCCTTCTTTTCACTACATCAGTATCTTTGGGGTAAATACCCAGTAGTGCAATTGCAAGGTCATAGGGAAGTTCTATTTTTAATTTCTTAAGGAATCTCCACACTGTTTTCCAAAGTGGCTGCACCAATGTGCATTCCCACCAACAGTGTAAGAGGGTTCCTCTTTCTCCACATCCTCTCCAGCACTTGTTGTTTACTGTCCTGTTGATTTTGGCCATTCTAACTGGTGTAAGGTGGTATCTCAATATGGTTTTGATTTGAGTTTCCCTGATGGCTAGTGTTGATGAACATTTTTTCATGTGTCTGTTAGCCATGTGTATGTCTTCTTTGGAGAAGTGTCTGTTCATGTCTTCTGCCCATTTTTTGACATGATTTTTTGTTTTGTGTGCATTGAGTGTGAGGAGTTCTTTATAGATCTTGGATATCAGCCCTTTGTCTGTAGTGTCATTTGCGAATATCTTCTCCCGTTCCGTGGGTTGTCTCTTTTTTTGTTGACTGTTTCCTTGGTTGTGCAGAAGCTTTTGATCTTGATGAAGTCCCGAAAGTTCATTTTTGCTTTTGTTTCCTTTGCCTTTGGAGACATATCCTAAAAGAAGTTGCTGTGGCCAATGTCGAAGAGGTTACTGCCTATGTTCTCCTCTAGATTCCTGCCTCTCATTGAGATCTTTTAACCATTTCAAGTTTATCTTCATGTCTGGTGTAAGAGAATGGTTGCGTTTCATTCTTCTACACATTGCTGTCCAGTTTTCCCAGCACCATTTATTGAAGAGATTGTCTTTTTTCCACTGTATATTTTTTCCCTGCTTTGTTGAAGATTATTTGACCATAGAGTTGAGGGTCCACATCTGGACTTTCCACTCTGTTCCACTGGTCTATGTGTCTGTTTTTGTGCCAGTACCATGCCGTCTTGGTGATCACAGCTTTGTAGTAAAGCCTGAAGTCAGGCAACATGATGCCTCCAGTTTTTTCTTTTTCAACATTTCCTTAGCAATTTGGAGTGTCTTCTGGTCGCATACAAATATTAGGATTATTTGTTCCAGCTCTTTGAAAAATGCCAGTGGAATTTTGATTGGGATGGCATTGAAAGTATAGATTGCTCTGGGCAGTATAGATATTTTAACAATGTTTATTCTTCCGATCCATGAGCATAGAATGCTCTTCCATCTTTTTGTGTCTTCTTCAATTTCTTTCATGACTGTTCTGTAGTTCCTTGAGTACAAATCCTTTACCTCTTTAGTTAGGTTTATTCCCAGGTATCTTATGGTTCTTGGTGCTATAGTAAATGGAATTGATTCTCTAAAATCCCTTCCTATATTTTCATTGTTAGTGTATAAGAAAGCAACTGATTTCTGTATATTGATTTTGTATCCTGCCACATTACTGAATTACTCTATGAGTTCTAGTAGTTTGGGGGTGGAGTCTTTTGGGCTTTCCATATAAAGTATGAAGTCACCTGTGAAGAGAGAGCGTTTGACTTCTTTGCCAATTTGAATACCTTTTATTTCTTTTTGTTGTCTGATTGCTGTTGCTAGGACTTCTAGTACTATGTTGAACAACAGTGGTGAGAGTGGACATCTTTGTCGTGTTTCTGATCTCAAAGAGAAGGCTGTCAGCTTTTCTCCATTGGGAATGATATTTACTGTGGGCTTTTCATAGATAGATTTTATGAAGTTGAGGAATGTTCCCTCTATCCCTATACTTTGAAGTGTTTTAATCAGGAACAGATGCTTTTTCTGTATGAATTGAGAGGACCTTGTGGTTCTTCTCTCTTCTCTTATTGATTTGTCCTATCACATTGATTGATTTGCACCAAAAAGGAGAATTTCAGACCAATATCCCTGAGGAATATGGAAGCCAAGATTCTCAACAAGATTTTAGTTAATAGGATCCAACAGTACATTAAAAAGATTATCCACCATGACCAGGTGGGAGTTATCCATGGGATGCAAGAGTGGATACCCCTTTTTTTTAAAGTAATCTCCACACCCAGTATGGGGCTTGACCTCACAACCCTGCTTGACAGTCTTGTGCTCTACTGACAGAGCCAGCCAGGTGCCCCAGGGATAGCCTCTTTATTTTTTAATTTTATTTTTTAAATGTATTTATTTATTTTGAGAGAGAGAGAGAATGAGTGTGGGGAGGGAAGAAGGACTGGAGGGAGAGAATCTCAAGCTGAGTGCAGAGCTGACAAAATCTCACCACCCATGAGCTAAAATCAAGAGTCAGATGCTGGGGCGCCTGGGTGGCTCAGGGGGTTAAAGCCTCTGCCTTTGGCTTAGGTCATGATCCCAGGGTCCTGGGATCGAGCCACGCATCGGGCTCTCTGCTCAGCAGGGAGCCTGCTTCCTCCTCTCTCTCTCTCTGCCTGCCTCTCTGCCTACTTGTGATCTTTGCCTGTCAAATAAATAAATAAATAATCTAAAAAAAAAAAGAGAGAGAGTCAGATGCTTAGCTAAGTGTGCCACCCAGGTTCCCTAGGGATCTCCTCTTTAATTAAGTTACCAGAGAGGGCCTCCTTAAGGCTGAGTCATTTAAGCGTAGATTGAAAATGAAGATGGAGTCAGATGTGCTAAGGAGGGGGAGCCATGTATGTGAAGGCTCTCCACCTCCAGTGTCTGCAGAACTGAAGACAGGCCAAAAATGGTGCAGTTTAATGATGGGGAAGAGAAAGACAAAGCTGTGTTAATTTATGTCAGTCTTTTTCTTTAAAGGAATTTTTTTTATTATTATTCATTTGAGAGAGAAAGAGAGAGATCGAGCATGTGGATGCCTGTGTTTGCCTACCCACCGTCTTCCCTCTTCTTTAATAAAGGAACCCTCTTTCCTGTGAAGCATCCATTCCAAATGGTTTACTTGACTCTGACCCCATCTGTATTGCATCAGAGTTCTCCCTGAAGCGTTTCAGTATGAGATTTAAGGGGAAGACTCCTCTGGGGTCGGCCAAACTCCCAATGAATTTTGGCAGCCACCATGCCTGCCCCAAGGATGCTGTTGGAGCTTCACCCAGATCCCCTTCACCAGGGAGGCTCCTACAATCCATCCTTATCCCACAACCCTTGACTGACTGAAAAAGGGGTGCCACATCCGACCCCCTTGCCTCAAGATGGAGTACAGACTCTGGTGTGATATAAGCTTCATATCTCTCCAGGGGAAAAAGCTGAGCTAGTCTCCAGCTGAGACTGCGGGTCTTGCTTCGCTTTCTTCCCCTGCTTCCCTCACGTACCTTTTCCTGAAAGCTTTCCCTTTCACAAGAATCCTATCTCAGACTCTATTTCTAGGCAACCCAAACTAATCAGCCTGTGTAAAAGAAAGATGAAGGCTAATAATGGCGTTTGAATGCCTGGGTCTTACTGTGGTTTTCCTTGTACTTTTTAGTTAGGTGAGCTAACGTGTTTAAGCTGTTTGGATGTGACTTTCTGTCAGTTGCATCTAAAAGAGTCCTGACATTTAGCAGCATTCTATAAATGTTTGTTGACTAAGTATACCAAATTATAAATAGAGTAAAATGGAAAGTATAGGTGAGGATGAAAACAGTGTCTGCTAGTTTGTTTAAGCTACTTGGATTAGATTTCTGCCATTCACAGTTTAAAGAGTCCTGACATTCAGCAGGGATTCTATAAATGTCTGTTGAATAAGTATATTGAGTTATAAATAGCATGAAATGGAAATAGAGATGAAGATGCAATGAACTGCACTGAGTGTTTTGAGAAATGGTAATTTGCATTTATCTGAGCCTACAAAGATACATAGTAAAGCAGCAGGAAGGTGAGTAGGGGAGACTTTCTAGGCCTAAGGAACCTCTGTAAGAACAAAGATTTGGCAACGTGGAAGGAAAGGGTGTTTGGGGAAAGATTTGTCCTATATGGATAGAGCAAAGGAATGGAAAAAAAAATGCTTATTTTGTTGAAGCAGCAAATCTTTGAAATTGTACGGAGGAAAGGCAGATCATCACTAGTGTGTATTACCAAGCTTACGGGCTGAGGCTGACAGGTGGGCTCTAAAAGAAGTTACAAGATGTACAAACAACACTCAGATATGTTTGGGATGTAACAGCAAAGGGATCACAGCAAATGTAATCAAGCTGTGGCTGTCAGTCATGGCCACATGCAATCAGGGTAAAAATCTGCTGAGACCCATTGTTTCTGAGGTGTGTTCTTGTTTTTTTTTTTTTTTTTTTTTTTTTTGTACTACCAGTGCTTGCATGCTTTTTTTTTTTTTTTTTGAAGATTTTATTTATTTGACAGAGAGAGAGATCACAAGTACACAGAGAGGCAGGCAGAGAGAGAGGGGGAAGCAGGCTCCCTGCCGAGCAGAGAACCCGACGTGGGGCTCAATCCCAGGACCCTGAGATCATGACCAGATCCGAAGACAGAGGCCTAACCCACTGAGCCACCCAGGCGCCCCTCTGAGGTGTGTTCTTTACCCACATGAGAGCTCAGTACACACACACCAGTCTCCTTGGTGTTATTTTGTCCTGATTTATTTCACCTGGGGAGTGCGAAAACTGGCCTCTACAGCAAAATAAGTACATTTACTTTGATCTTGTTGAAGTCATCATTAAAGTTGTTGTTTTTTTTTTTCCAGAAAGCAATAAACAGTAAAGGTATGCAGTATTTCCTATTGATTGCTCATAATAATGCTTGCTCTCCCAATGTCTAATATGAACTTCCATTTATATAGCCCGATGCTTTAACATGAATTATTCCATGTCATCTGCACAATCGTCCAATAAATGTCAAAGTTTAAATTTTGCCAGTCACCAGACCTGAAACCATGTCTTCTCTCTTCAAGTTCACAGCTCTTTCTGACACCTCTGAGTAGCTTCATGGTGATTCTATGGATATTCAATAAATATTGGCTAAGATGAGTTGAAATAGCACAGTTAGTTCTTGGGTTTTATTTCTCTCTGCTTTTCAGAATAATAGCCTCCTTTGTCTGACACCTCCCCGGCACCCAGGGAGTCAGACTTCCTCTGGGAGTAAGCCTCTTCCTCAGCTGTTTTTGTTGCTGGAAGAGCCTGATCTCATCCTGCATGGCTTTTGAACATCTCCTAGGTGTTTCCAACTTAACATGTCTAAAACTGAATTTCTTGGACACCTGAAACTAATAGAACCCCGGATGTTAATGATACTGGCATTAACATTTAAAAACTCAAAATTTTTGAAAAATTGAATTCTTGATGATTTTTTTGGAAACATATATACTCTAGTTGACTCCTACTCTTCCCCATGTCAGCATCCCCCTCCCCATGCCACCATCCAGTGATATTTGAGTCAACCTGTTCCTTTCACTTCCATATTACATCTAAAATCTCTTTACTTCTGTCTATTTATCTCCACTAGTATGGTCCTCATCTAAGGTGTCCACTAGTGTCGTCACTAGTATGTCGCTAGCACCATTTATCTCCACGAGCACCGTCCTAGTCTAAGGCAGGCTCCTTTCATTTTGACAGTTGCAATAGCCCCCTCACTAGACTTTCTGATTCTAATCTATATGCTCAATCCACTCTGCACACATCAGCAGGAGTGAGCTTTTAAAAATGTAAATCGGGTCACAACAGTCTTTGGTTTAAAATTGTTTAATGGAGGGACTCCTGGTTGGCTCAGTCATTAAGCATCTGCCTTTGGCTCAGGTCATGATCCCAGGGACTTGGGATCAAACCCTACCCTCAGGCCCCCTGCTCAGCAGGAAGCCTGCTTCTCCCTCTCCCACTCCCCCTGCTTATGTTCCCTCTCTCTGTGTCTCTCTCTGTCAAATAAATAAATAAGATCTATAAATTAAATATAAATACAAATTTTTAATGGCTTCCAAATGCCCTTTGGATAAATCAGTTCTCAGGTAACCTACAACGCCCTGCACGTATTACCTGCAGACCTCTCCAGTACCATTGTCCTCTTAGCTCAGTACATGCTGGTCATGCTGGCTTTCTGTCGGTTCCTAAGCTACACCTAGCTCTTTCCTGCCCCAGGGACTTTGCTGTTAAACTTTTCCTGCTTGGAATGCTCTTGATGTCTCCCTATTCTTCATGACTTGACACACTTTAACTCTTCAAGGAGGTTTTCCATAAAATCCCTATCAACAGTAGTGGTCTCTGATAGTCTCAATTATGGCACATTTTCCTTTTCTTTGCAGCAATCTGCAGTTATTTGCTGTAATTATTTTGTTAATTACATGAATAGTCTAAGGACTCACACATCATGATTTTTAAATTTGCTGAAAAGCTATAGTAATCAAGGCACTGCCATACTGGTGTAAGACTAGATAGAAGATAAATGGAATTGGATTGAGAGTGCAGAAATAAACCATTACCTATTCAGTCAGTTGATCTTTTTTTAATTGAGATATTGAGATAAAATATAAAATTTATCATCTGAATCATCTTTAAGCATGCATTCAGTGATGTTAAATGCATTCATAATGTAGTAGAACGATCCCCACCTTTCACTTTCATAACTTTCAATCTTCTAGCAGTGAAATCCTATACTCATTAAACAAAAACCCCCCACTCCCCCTCCTCAGCTCATGGCAAACACAATTCTACTTCCTGTCTCTATAATTTTGTCTACTCTCAATACCTGTCTCATATAAGTAAAAGCATACAGTATTTGCCTTTTTGTGACTGACTCATATCACTTAGCACAATGTCCTCAAGGATTATCCATATTGTAGAATATGTCAGTATCTCCTTTCATTTTAAGGCTGAATAATATATTCCGTTGTAGGTTTATACCACATTTTGTTTTTCCATTCATTCACTGATGGACAGTTGGATTGCTTCCATGTTTTAATTATTATGAATAACACTGCTATGAACATGGGTGTAAAAATATGTTTAAGTTCCTGCTTTTAATTCTTTTGGGGTATATATGCAGAAGTGGAATGCTGGATCACTGGTAATTGCATTTTCAATTTTTTGAGGAACTGCCATCTCTTTTCCATAGGAACTGTACCATTTTACAAAATTCCCAATAACATTGTGTGAGGTTTTCAATTTCTCTACATCCTGACACTGCTCTTTTGTGTGTTTTTTTTTTTGAGATCATAGCCATCCTAATAGACGTGAAGTGGTATCTCCTTGTAGTCTTGATTTGCATTTCCTTAATGATTAATGATATGGTGCATCTTTTCATGTGCTTATTGATCATGTGTACATCTTCTTTGAGAAATGTCTAAGCCTTGTCTGATTTTTAATCAGGTTGTTTGTCTTTTGTTATTGTTGAGTTTCAGGAGCTCTTTATATACCGTGGATATTACCCCCTTTTCATACATATGACTTGCACATTTTTTCTTCCATTCAGTGGGTTGCCTTTTCACCCTGTTGACAATGTCCTTTGATTCACAAAATTAAAAAATTTTCATGAGGTCTACTTCATCTATTTTTTATGTTGCTGCCTGTGCCTCTGTTGTCATAACCAGGAAATCACTGCCAAATCCAACACTGTGCAGTCTTTGTTGTATATTTTCCTCTAAGAGTTTTATATTTTCTGATCTCACATTTCAGTCTTCGTTCTATTTTGAGTTAATTTTTGTGTATGATGTTAAACAGCCATTCATTTCTTTGCATGTATTTATCCAGCACCATTTGTTGAAAAGACTGTCCTTTCCCCTACTGAATTGTCTTGGTACCCTTATAAAAATCATTCATCATTCAAAAATCATTTTGAATCAAAAATCATTCAAAAATCATTATAAAAATCATACAAGCAAGAGTTTATTTCTGGGCTCTCTATTTTATTCCATTGGTCTGTATGCCTGTCTTTATGCCAGTACCACACTGTTAATGGTCAGTTAATATTTTGACGAGGGTACCAAGACAATCCAATGGAGAAAGTGATTATTTTTTTAAGAGTGATGTTTTTGACAAATGATGTTGGGACAATCAGATATCCAGATACAAAAGAATGCCATTGGATTCCTACCCACACCACATATAAAATTTAACTCAAAATGGATCAGAGACCTAAATGGAACAACTAAAACCACAAGGTTCTTAGAAAACAACACAGGTGTAAATCTTTGTGATCTTGTATTAGGCAATGGTTTCTTAAATATGACACCAAAAGTACCAGCAACCAAAGGAAAAAAGATAAATTGGGCTTCACTAAAACTAAGACCTTTTGTGCCAAATGACACCGTCAAGAAAGTAAAAAGAAAACTTAAAGAATGGAAGAAATATTTACCAATTATATATTTGATAAGGGGGCTCTGGCCAGAATATTTAAAGAAGTCTTAAATAAACCTCAACAACAATAAACTCAAACAACCCAATTTTAAAATGGGCAAAGGATTCTATTAGTCATTTCTCCAAGGAAATATATGAATGGCCCATAAGCACATGAAAATATGCTCAACATCATTAGTCATCAGGGCAATGCAAATCAAAACCACAATTAGATACCACTTAATACTCATTCTGATTACTGTTTTAAAAATACAGACACTAATAAAGGTTAGGGGGGGAAAAAGACTGAAAAAAATTATATAGAAAATTATTTTTTTAAAAATATGCAAAAATGAAAAAAATAAAGGTTAGCAAGGATGTGGAGAAACTGAACTCTCATACCTTGTTGGTGGTAAAAGGGAAGCACCTGCTTTGGAAAACAATTTTATATTTCCTCCATTTTTAAATATAGAGTTACCATGTGACCCAGCAATTCCACTTCTAGGTATGTACCTATGAGAACTGAAACTATGTCCGTACAAAACCTTGTACACAAATGTTCATAGCAGTGTTATCCATAAAATCTAAAAACTGGAAATGACCTGCATATTCATCAAATGATGAATGGATAAAGAATATGTGGTATATTCATACAATAGAATGTTACTCGGTAATAAAAAAGAAGCAAAGTACAGATACTATAACAAGATGACCTCTGAAAATATTATGCTCAGTGAAAGAAGCTAGACATAAAATACCAAATATTGTATGATTCCTTTTATGTGCAATATCCAGAAGAGGTAAATCCATTGAGACAGAACGTTAAGATTAGTGGTTCCCAGGTGCTGGGAAAGGGGGGAATGACTGCCAGTGGACCTAAGGTTTCTTTTTGGGGTGATGAAAATATTACACAGTGGTGATAGTTGCACAACTCTGAATATACTAAAAGTCACTGTGTATACTTTAAAATAAGAGTGAATTTTGTGTTATATTTAATAGATCTCAATCAAGTCATTTTTAAAAAGAAAAGAATAGTTACCTAAAGATCTCATTTTAAATGTGAAGAAATTGAGATCTGAAGAACTTGAGTGTTTACATATGTATCAGTGTTTTTCTCTTCAATTGACACTATTATGAAATTACAAAGGCAAGCCACAGGCTAAGAGAAAATATTTGATATATTTGATATAGGAACATTTCTCTAGAATATACGAAATACTCAGTAACAAGATGAAAAACAGTTCAATTTTAAAAATGGATGAACGATATAAAGATACCTTCTTTGAACAAACAAGATGTATGGAGTGCAAAAAAATTAGAAGAAAAGATGCTCAACAGCATTTTGATTAGGGACATGCAAATTAAAGGGTACTTCTACATATCCACTAGAATGGCTAAAATGAAAGACTACCAATACAAAGTGTTGCAAAGTAAGTGAAACAATGGGACTCTGCTTTGCCAGTTGGAGTGAGAAATGGGAGAGCTACTTTAGAGAACTTTGCAGTATCTTATAGAATTAAACATGTATACTTGTATCTAACCCAACAATCCCACTTATAAGTATTTACCCAAGAGAAATGAAAACCTATATTCACTCAAAGACTTGTAGGTGAGTATTCATAGTGTCACTGATTCATCTATCACAACCACTAACTCAGGAAACAATGGGTAAGCAAGTCTTGGCACTGCCATGGCCAAATGCTCCATCCCAGGAAATCCCAAGGGAGCAGAACAAACTGAAAGCATAGCTTCTGGCTGGGTTTGCCAACACTGTTGCCAAGCAAAATCAGATCAATTCATTACAAGAGAAGCCAATAATTCAAAGAAGGAGGGTTTGGAAAAGAAAAAGGGAGACATTTATTTCATGTGCCAGCAGTTGGAGGGGAGAGACGGGGCGTTCAAGCCTTAACAACCAGCTTCTCTGCTGGGGCAAGATGGACATCTAGAGTTTTATAAGGTGAGGTGGGGGTGGGGTGTGCAAGACAGCAGGCAGAGAGCACATGATTATGGGTGAAGGTCAAGAGGTGTTCAGTCCATGATCATGGGCTGGGAAGGCGACGTGTGGGATGTGGTCTTCTCAGCATTCCATTACTATCAGGGCTTTTCTGGTCTAGTGATTGGAATGTTCTGGTCATTTAAAAACATCTTCATCAATGCCTCAAAAAATTGCAATAAGAAATAAGCACAAGGGGTTTTAGTTAGAGCATGTGTTAAGTTGTCTTGTCTATTTCTGGTTTTAACTGTTGGGGTCTATGGCTGGGCAAGAGGGCTCGCTGACAATAGTAGACTATTAATAAAAAATTTTAAAAATATACCTGGGAACAACCCAAAAAATTTGTCATATATTCATGCAATGGCATGCTGCTTAGCAATAAGTAAACAAATTACCAATACACACATGTTGATGTATCTCAAAAACATTATGCTAAATGAAAGAAGCCAGACATAAAATCTTTGAAAAGACAAAACTGTAGTGATAAAGATCAGATCTGTGCTTTCCAAGGGCCAGGAAAGGGAAGGAGATTGCTTACAAAGGGGGAGGAGGGAATTCTTGTGGTGATGGAAACGAAGTGTTCTATATCATGTTGATGTGGTTACCGAACAGCATACCTTTTCCATAATTCATCAAATTTCACTTAAAAATGGGAAATTGTATATGCAAATAATGTCTCATTAAAGCTGATTTTGAAAAAGACCATCACTCCAAAACTTCATCTAAAGATGAAAAAGATGAGCTCTAAGGGTAAGTGATGAAGAAGGTAGGGGAAGTTAGAAATCCATCCAGCATTAGAAAGAGTCATTGATTCCTTATCTAGGGCCATATGCATTATAATTTGTAGCTTATTTTTAGAAAGAAAATCGTCACATGTACTTTCATTTATTTAGGTTTTCCCCCTCTACTATTTGCTGGATCTTCTTGGGAATGCAGTAATTAAATGTTTGTATTGTCAGGTTTGTCTTCTATTTAGCTCAACTGGGATCAAACCTTTCGATAACAAATAATGTTGGAGTCCTCAATTGAATGACGGGTAGTCTCACAGTTTCTAAACCCCATCAGTAAAAAGGGACTAATAATTCCCCTTCAGCTTTTTAACAGACTAAGGAAAATTAAGAATGTCTCAGACGGCAATTCGATAGAAATAAAAGTATTATATCCAGGTTTGTAACTTGTTTTGTATTTCTCTATTGCTTTGTTTCAAACGAAAGCAAATACTTTGTTGACAACTCAGAAGTACTGATGGAGGTTTTTTGCAGACTTCATTTGGAAAATGCGGGGGAGCCCCCTGGTGTAGTTTCTTGTTACTGCACTTGAGTGATATCGCCATCGAGTGGAAAGAGGAGAACTGCCTGGCGGAGGTTAACAAATAACAGGACTGGGCAAAACCTGAGACGTGGGGGGTAAGGGGTGATTAAGGAGGGCACTTGTGTTGAACACTGGGTGATGTATGGAAGTGTTGAATCACTATACTGTACACCTGAAACTGACATAACACTGCATCTTAACTCTACTGGACTTAGAAGAAAATAAAATAAAATAAAATAATTAATTAATTAATTAATTAAAATAGGACTAGGTTGACATCTTGTTCGTTTAGATGCTCCTGATCCTTTGTGATCAGTGATTCACAGTGAGCAGCCTGGCTCAGGAGGAATGTGTTCAAATTGTTGTAAATCAATGATTTAAATGTAAATGTAAATTTAATGTAAATCAATAATTTTCCAGGTGTTAGACAGATCCAAAAAGAATGACACTTGGAGACAGATCACTTGTTTTTAAGAATAGGCTCCACACTCCGCGTGGAGCCCAAGGCAGGACTTGAACACGTGACCTTCAGATCAAGACCTGAGCTGAGACCCAAAGTCAGACACTTAACAAACTGAGCCACCCAGATGCCCCAGAAACAGATAACTTTAGAATAAAAAATTAAGTGTTACACTAATGTACGGCTTACAAAGTGCTTGTATGCAAATTATTGGGTTTCATTTACCAAGAGCTCTACGTGGTGGGTATTTTTATTCTAACTTTACAGGTGAGGAACCTGAGGTTCAGAAAAACAGAGATTTGCCCAGAGTGACTTTTTAGAAAGGACTTTAAAGTTGAAAATCTTTTGTTATGTACCACACACCCTTGGCTGGGTTCCAGGAATATAAGGGGACATAAGTTTAAAAACCTCCATGTTCACTATAAATATGTAAAATGATTATAGTCCAGAGGAGGACGTGATAGAAAGCATTGGGAAATATTTCTTAAGAGCAATAAGTTGAATCTCAAAAAGTGTGTATATCAATTTGCTATGTAGAGGGAGACAAGGTTGCAGGAAGGAAAATTCAGTTTATGGGAAGCTACAGGAGTAGAGAGGACCCAGGCAGGGAGAGAATGGTGGAAATTCCACTGACTTGAGAGAGCAGCAGGTGAAGTCACAGGGCTGACCCTGGGAAACAAAGTTGCCACCACATTGTACAGGGTCTCTATGCCATTCTACAGAGTTTGGATTTTTTTTCTAGGATTTTCTTTATTTATTTGACACAGAGAGAGAAAGAAAGCATGAGCAGGTGAAGCAGCAAGCCAAGGGAGAGGGAGAAGCAGACTCCCTGCTGAGCAAGGAGCCTCACGTGGGGCTCGATCCCAGGACCCTGGGATCATGACCTGAGCCACAGGCAGCCGTTTAACCAACTGAGCGAGCCACCCAGGCACCAAAGAATTTGGATTTCTAAAGTCTCTGTGCACTTCCACTGCTTCCAGAATCACCCATGTTTTAAGAAGATAACTTCAGAGCCAAGGTGGAAGCTAGAATGGTGGAGGGAGGCAAGTTGGGGGCTGTGCGAGGATTCAGACATGAGATCATGATGCTGTCAACCAAGTCTGACCCAAAGACAATGCAGACAAACAGGCAGAATGAAGAGCTCCCAGATGTCCCACTTGTCAGAACTGGGTGACCAGTTGGACATGGGGGTTAAAGGAAAAGGAGAAGTGTAAACTGACTCCAAGTTTGAAGTACTGCGTGGGTGTCATGCTGCTGTTGTCTACACACAGAACCACAGAACTTGGGACCAGTAAATGATGGGTCCAGAATTCAATCCCAGGCCTTCTGCCCACAAGCCTTCTGTAATCTACCATACGGTGTCTAATAGGCTAGTGATGGCAATTATAGCTGAAAAATATGGATGAGAGTAAGTTAAAATTCTTACGAAAACAAATTCTACAATATAGCCAAATTATTATGGCCTCTTCTGTTATGTAATAACCTCTCAAAAATAGATATCCCTTTAAAGCCCTAATATATTTCTGTTATTTCCTCTCTGTCACTAATTCTCTGCTAGGTTTTTGTCTACTTGCAGAGGAGCAATTTAGAGAGAAAGCTTGTATCTATACAATCTATTCGAGGTTATAGTAATATAGTAAGTGTAACAGCATGGAAGTCTCTTCTCTGGTTCAGAGGCACTCACTCTGACTGATGATACTGAAGTCCCCTGGCCACTAGGCCTGTCACCCTCTATCAGCAGTGAGCCTTTCAATGTCAGTCATTCACTCCGTGTGCCGAGCGAGGCCCCTAGACCAGGCACTCTATATGCAGTGGCTGCTTCGATCTTCCTCCTTTCTTTGCGAGGGAACCATTATCACCCTTACTTTATCCAAGAGGACTCTCAGGCCCAGAGAGGCTGAGTAACTGGTCCAGAGTCCCACAATTTGAAGTATATATGCTAATCACTTCCACACACCTGCACCTCCAGACGAAACATGGCAAGTCCCAGACCTGCATCTCCAACACTCAGCCAGCCAGCCCCACCTAGACATCCCTCCCATGCCTCAGAGCTCAGTACCTAAAATCAAGATCATTCTTTTCCCCACAACCTGCCACTCCTGTTTTCCATCCTGGCTCATGGCATCGGTATACGCCTGATCATTCTAGTCAAGAACCTACAAGTTATCTTTGTCTCCACACTTGTTCCCTCCACCATGACCTAACTTTTTTTTACTTCACCTTCCTGCTCCTATACATTTGGTTTTAAAACATAATTGATTACGCACTCATATATGTTATTTTAACTCGAAATATAATTTTTAAAAACTGCCTGTCTGACAGGTGCATCTCGATAGAACTACCACTTGCTTTAAGTTACAGGAGAGGATCTGGAGATCTATCATTTAGCAGTGTCTGATTATGACACTCATTTTTTAGCTTTGATCTGTAGTAATATATTAACAGGTTACCAGATTCACAATAATATAAGAACATCATTTCTGGAAATAATAAGTATTGCTAAGCAAACCAACAGATTTGAAAAGCAAAGACAATTTGATCCTACATGAGATTATGCTGCTGTAGCAACTGAATTCTTCATAGATTTTTATCAGCGATGAAAATGTGGCAAGATCCTGAAATATACCTTTTGGCCCGACCAGAGTATTTATCTTTTAGTAACTTGCAATTTAACAATTAACTCATTGAACACATAATTTACTTTCCTCTTTGGGTTTTTGCTAGTTTATTCCTCCCACCCCAATAAAAAAAAATTGTATACAGTATACATAGAAGGTAAAAACTGACTGCCTAGGTTTGTGTCCTGACTCAGTCACTTCTAGCTGTGTGACTCAAGAAAGTTACTTGATCTCTCTCTGCCTCCATCTTTTCAGTGGTAAAATGAGGATAGTAATGGTAACTACATCATGGAGGTCCTGTAAGGATTAAATGTAAGTCAGGGAGCACATAGGGGAGCGTCAAAAAGCAAAGGCTGCTGAGTTCGATTTGGACAGCAAAAAAGCAGGTGAGAACCACCTGTTGGTGTGAAGTTACTATAGTGATGGAGTGTTGGCACCAAGTGGAAAAACACAACATATTAGGATTAAAATGGTTATAAGAATGAGAAGTCCAACAAAGAAACCCTTAGGAGTTGGCCATAGTCCTCTCCTGAAGCAGGAATGTAGCCAATCATCAAAAGAGTGGGAAGGATTTTGTAGAGCCTTAGTTTGAGTATTTATATCATTTTGTAGTCCTATGACATTTTTATGATAATCTGGGATGTATACACAGCATTCTGTTTTAATAATGGCACATGTATTTCTTTGTGCTGCTGACACCTAAAGCCATTCTATTTTGTAGAACCACTTTGCACATTTGTGTGACCTCAGCATTAAGTAAGGAGATGCTGTTTTGTGAATCACTGAGTGCCTTTATGGTGTATTTATTAAGGGCTTCCGTATGCTAAATTACACTTTCCAATCCTACAGAGGGTACAAAAATGGATGTCAAATGGTCATACCAGTGAAAAACAGATTGTGTCCATCTTTGTTTTAAACTGGGAAGAGATTGGTGAAGCAAGATGACAGAGGAGTGGGAGACCTAAATTTCATCTGGTCCCAGGATTTCAGCTAGTTGTTTCTGAACACTTACAAACTCAACAGGAGATCAAAGAGAATAGCAGCAATTCTATGAACAGAAAAGTTACCACTTTCTGGGAGGTAGGACGTGTGGAGAAGTGAATCTGAGCGATATTTGGGAAGATAGACCATGGGGGAGGGGCCGGCTCCAGGCAAGCGGTGGAGCAGCAGAGCACAAAATCAGATTTAGAAATCTGCTCCACTGAGGGACATCTCTCCAGAGACTAAGCAGGAGATGGAGCCCTCATGGGGACAGTGTGGTCTCAGGACCCTCAGGTCACAGAAAGACTGGGAGTGTCTGAGTGAAGCAGAGCTCCCAGGTATCAGAGCAGGGACGCCGACTGCAGAGACAGAGCTGAGGAGGGGGCTCTCAGTTCGGGGTTACCTTAAACCACAATCTGAGGCACAGTCGGGCCACTGCTCTTCCAGCAGGGACCCCACAAGTGGCAGATCCAGGGAGACACCCCCCCTTCCTCCTCTGGGAGGAGTGGCATGGGAGCCCACACCAGGAATCTGCTGGGTTTGGAAACTCCAAACAGGACCATGTGCCAGAAATAGAAATGCTCGGTCACAGGCCGGGTGAGCCCAGAGAGCAGCCAGAGACCAGCGAGATGGGAGGGATTGACTGCTTTTCTCTGAGGATGCACTGAGGAGTGGGGTCTGAGCTCTTGGCTCCTCCAGCTCAGAAACTGGGAGGCTGCCATCTTCATTCCTGTCACCCAGAGCTGTACAGAAAGCGTTCAGGGAACAAAAACTACTGAGAGCAAACCCGAGCAGATTACTTAGCCTGGCCCCTGGCAAGGGTGGAGCAATTCTGCCTCAGGCAAAGACATTTGAGAATCACGGCAACAGGCCCATTCCCCAGAAGACCAGAAAGAACACCCAGCCAAGACCAAGTTCACCAATTAATGAGAACTGTAAAATTTCAGAGCTATGGGAATACAGCACAGCAAATTCACGGCTTTTTTCCCCCCATGCTTCTTTAGTACTTCGAAGTTAAATTTTTTTAATTTTTGTTATTTTTTTTCTTTTCCCATTTTTCTTTTTTTTTAAAAAATTTCCTCTTTCTTATTTTAACCTATCTTAATTATTTTATCTCATCAATACCTTTTTAAAAATCTTTTTTTAATTTTCATTTTTATAGTCATAGTCTATCCCTTCATTGTATTTAACCTTATTTTTTGTATACATATAAGTTTTTCTTTTTTAAAAATTTTGGGAGGCAGTTACTTCTAACAGACCCAAATACACCCAAAATCAAGTGTGTGGCTGTATTCTATTCATCAGGCTAATCACTCATATATATATATATATTTTTTTTTTTTTTTCCCCCCTTTCTTCTCCTCCCAGTTTCAGGTCTCTTCTGATTTGGTTAGTGTCTATTTTTCTGGGGTCATTGTTACCCTTTCAACATTTTGTTCTCTCACTCATCTATTTTTCTCTGGAAGAATATCATAAAAGCCATCTATGAAAAACCCACAGTAAATATCATTCTCAATGGGGAAAAACTAAGAGTTTTTCCCCTAAGGTCATGAACATGGCAGGACCGTCCACTATCACCACTGCTATTCAACATAGTACTAGAAGTCCTAGCCTCAGCAATCAGACAACAAAATGAAATAAAAGCCATCTGAATAAATAAAGAAGAAGTCAAACTCTCACTCTTTGCAGATGATATAATACTTTATGTGGAAAACCCAAAGACTCCACTCCAAAAGTGCTAGAACTCATACAGGAATTCAGTAAAGTGGCAGGATATAAAATCAATGCGCAGAAATCAGTTACATTTCTATACACCAACAACAAGACAGAAGAAAGAGAAATTAAGGAGTTGATCCCATTTACAATTGCACCCAAAACCATAAAATACCTAGGAATAAACCTAACCAAAGAGCTAAGGAATCTGTACTCAGAAAAGTATAGAACACTCATGAAAGAAATTGAGGAAGACACAAAGAAATGGAAAAATATTCCATGTTCCAGGGTTGGAAGAACACATATTGTTAAAAAGGCTATGCTCTCTAGAGCAATCTACACATTCAATGCAATCCTTATCAAAATAACACCAACTTTTTTTCACAGAACTGGAACAAATAATCCTAAAATTTTTATGAAACCAGAAAAGACCCTGAGCAGCCAAAGGAATGTTGAAAAAGAAAACCAAAGCTGGTGTCATCACAGTTCTGTCCTTCAAGCTCTATTACAAAGCTGTAGTTATCAAAACAGTATGGTACTGGCACAGAAACAGGCACATAGATCAGTGGAACAGAAAAGGAACTCAGAAATCGATCCTCAATGTTACAGTCAACTAATCTTTGACAAAACAGGAAGAATACCCAGTTGAAAAGAGGCAGTCTCTTCAGCAAATGGTGTTGGGAAAATTGGAAGAATAAAACTGGACCATTTCCTTACACCATACACAAAAACAGACTCAAAATGGATGAAAGACCTCAATGTGAGACAGGAATCCATCAAAATCCTAGAGGAGAACATAGGCAGCAACCTCTTTGATCTTGGCCACAGCAACTTCTTGCTAGATACATGTCCAAAGACAAAAATGGACTACTGAGACTTCATCAAGATAAAAACCTTTTGCATAGCAAAGGAAACAGTCAACAAAATCAAAAGACAACTGACAGAATGGGAGAAGGTATCAGTAAATGACATATCAGATAAAGGGCTAGTATCCAAAATCTATAAAGAACTTATTAGACTCAACACCCAAAGAACAAATAATCCAATCAAGAAATGGGCAGAAGACATGCATAGACATTTTGGCAAAGAAGACATTCAAATGGCCGACAGACACATGAAAACTTGGCATCAGGGAACTATGAGTCAAAACCACAATGAGATACCACTTCACACCAGTCAGAATGACTAAAATTACCAAGTCAGGAAATGACAAATGTTGGTGAGGATGCAGAGAAAGGGGAACCCTCCCACAGTGTTGCGAATGCAAGCTAGTGCAGCCACTCTGAAAACAGTATGGAGATTCCTCAAAAAGTTGAAAATAGAGCTACCCTATGACCCAGCAATTGCTCTTTGGGGTATTTGCCCCAAAGATACATATGTAGTGATCTGAAGGGGCACGTGCACCCTAATATTTATAGTAGCAGAGTCCACAATAGCCAAACTATGGAGAGAGCCCAGAGGTCCATCAATAAATAAATGGATAAAGAAGATAAAGAAGATGAGTACACACACACACACATACATATACATAAAGGAATATTATACAGTCATAAAAAATGAAATTTTTGCCATTTGCAATGATGTGGATGGAACTAGAGAGTATTATGCTAAGCAAAATAAGTCAATCAGAGAAAGGCAATTATCATATAATCTCACTGATATGCAGGATTTAAGAAACAAGGTAGAGGATCATAGGGGTGAAAAAGAGGAAAAAATGAAACAAGACAAAACCAGAGAGGGATACAAACCATAAGAGACTCTTAATCTCAGAAAACAAAATGAGGTTTGGCTGGAGAGGAGGTCGGGGAAAGGGCTTGATGGAGTGGCTGGTGATGGACACTGGGGAGGGTATGTGTTGTGGTGAGTGCTGGGTGTTGTGTAAGATTTATGAATCATAGACCTGTACCCCTGAAGGAAATAATATATTATATGTTAATAATAATAATAAAAAGAAAAGAAAATGCATGTGTAGTATAGCTGTTCCCTTGGGTGAAATTGGGTCCAGATTTATGTATTTATGGATGTCTTCTATCAAAGAACCCTGAAATAGAGCTGGATTCCAGTCAGCTCCTTGAGTAACTTCCTGAATTTTATTAAAGTTTACAGGTTTAGAGAATCCTTTTTTCATTTCTTCTATTAAACAAGTGCTCATATGTTCTCTTCTTTCCCTTCCCTGTCTATCTTCTTGGTAATTCCAGTAGAGTTCAATATTGGGAACAGCAGTTCCCCCCATCAGATAACAATCTCTATCTCTGGCTGCTAGTTCGTCAGCAAATTCTTGAGCCCCTTTTCCTCAGGGGAACGACAATGAGTTAGTGTGATTTATTTATCTTACCAGGTGAAATCAAACATAGTAGATAACTGTTGAAAGCCCTCAATAAATTGAGAAGGGTTTTTGGAATATCACTCTAATTTTTGCTTTATCTGAGTCAGGTCTGCTAATGGACTTTAACTGTGCCCATTTCTCTATTAGCAACCTCCCTAAGAGGATGGAATCCAGATTTAAATGGGACTCCTGGAAGATAGGGAGCTCCCTCCTAGTATGTCCAGCTGGGCTGGGAGCAAAGGGGTTTTGAGGTTTATGAGGAGAAGGGTTAGTAACAGAGCCAATATCTTCTTTGTTTAGATTGGCTGGTGATTCTTCTAGTAGCCCAGGTTTATTAACAGAAATGGGTCTATTTAGACAATCATCACCCAATATGTCCAGAGGGGGGTTACTAACTTGGTTGGTGGTTAGATAAATTCTGCAAGAAACCTTAGGTTGGGGGATGCCTTGGCTCAGTCAGTTAAGTGTCTGTCTTTGGCTCAGGTCATGATGCTAGGACCCTAGGATCAAGTTCTACATCAGGCTCCTTGCTCTGTGGGAAGCCTGTTTCTCCCTCTGCCTGCAGCTCCCTCTGCTTGTGCTCTATGTCTCTCTTGCAAATAAATAAATAAAATCTTAAAAAAAAAAGGGTGGGGGCACCTGGGTGGCTCAGTGGGTTAAGCCTCTGCCTTCGGCTCAGGTCATGATTCCAGAGTCCTGGGATCGAGCCCCGCATCGGGCTCTCTGCTCAGCAGGGAACCTGCTTCCCTCTCTCTCTCTCTCTGCCTACTTGTGAACTCTGTCTGTCAAATAAATAAACAAAGTCTTTAAAAAAAAAGAAGAAGAAGAAGAAGAAGAAGAAGCCATAGGTTGGGGCTTGATTTAGGGACATAAAGGCCTGGACATAGGGTACCTCAATCCATTTGACCCCCCATTTTTGCAGGAGAGATCTAACTGATAGATCCTACTGAAGTTTAATGTCCCATTTATGCACCATTTCCCTCATCTCCTGAGGAATCCTGAGGCCATGCAATGTTACAGAAGATCAGTTTATTCTTTCTTAAATTTTCAATCCAAATTGATTCCAGTGGGTTAAAAGGCATCCCAAGGAAGAATCCTTAGGGACTGAAGAATAAGATTCCATTTTCTTAGAAAAGTAGAGAAGGTCCATTAGCAAAAAATCTCCCCTAACTCCAGGTGGCACACCATGCGGGATATGTCAGGGTTTCTTGTTGTCAAAGTGCCCGGAGGCATCCCTCTAAGGAGTCACTAGGAACAACACATCACCTTGTGGAGGGATGCCAGAATCTGCCCCCTTCCACCTTATATCCTAGGCTATGAAAGGGTGCTGTGGAATGGACTAAAGTACTGTGCTGTGACATGCCATGAAGAACCCACTCTTTTTAATCCATGAAAAACACTAAAAATAGTATTATAAGAGGGAAATTACCCAATTTTGTAATTTAAGTAGTTAGTAGGAGATACTGACAGAAAACAGTAGAGCTAGAAATACACCATGATCTAAGCAACAATCCAACACCTTACACCAACAGTCCTTACAGCTGACTTCCCTAGGAAACTGGGGAGACAGGTTTAGGTTTTAATTCAATCAGGTACTGGTTTTGGCTGTCTCTGGGTGGAGGTCTCAGGGCCAGAAGTGGCTAGACCAGAGATATGAAGAGGATCACATTAGACCAATGAGGAGGAAACCTCAAACGGGAGTCTTAAGATTGGCAGCCACCCTAGTGACAGGTGTCTGTCTCATGCCCCAAGAGACTTTATATAAGAATAGGAATAAAGGGAGGGCATCAAGTTTCTGAGTCTTATTACCATTTTGGTTAGGGCACTAGCTTCCAGTCAAAAGGCAGGCTTTTTCCTCCCTGTAACCACAGGCTAGAGGATTACAGCCTGAGCAGTAAACATCAAAGTGTTCTAATAAGACCATACTCCTGATATGAGAGTGGGGAGAGAGAAGAGGAGGTATTCACCAAGTTTGTACAGAGGCGCAGGGTCCAGATGAGAAGACTTGAGCCCCAAACTGGCGCTAAATGATGTGATTTGTAGTTTGGGCCCAATAGCGAATGGACAAGAAAGAATTGTTGAGATGTTTTCAGTGCTAAAAGGTGTTGTTATTATAGCATGGGGACAGGACCTGTGGGCAGACAGAGAGTTGCCCTTGTGATTGTGAGAAGTGACTGATGATATACTTCTATGTTTGTGGAGGGAAGGGGGATAGAAGATAACTTAAGTTTCTAAGGAATTTTTCTCTGCTGAAAGTGAGGTTTCAGGATGTTGCCGATCTGGTTATTGTCCAAAAGTTGCTTTTAGTCTCTAATAAACCATCAACATTACCACAGCCAGGAGTTCCTTGAAGAATGTCATGCTGTGCCTGTCCCCGGTATTTATTTATCAGTGGGCTGTAAGTTGTAAGGAGATTTAATTTAAGCTACATTTCTCTTGCCTTTGTTCTCCTCATCATCCTCCCCCTGCCCCCACACCCATGCTGACATGTTGACCCTAAAGTCTACCCTACCTCTAGACTTAATGAATGGGGTAATATATTTCCTTGTTGTTTGAAATCATATGAGTGAAGCATCCTATTCCTTATAGCCCAAAATGCTATGAATCCTTCATGGGGATAAATCACTTACCCTCTCTGAGCCTCAGTTTCTTCATCTAAAATAATCCCTATATACCTGTATCTTGAAGTGGATTTGTCATGCCCACGGGCATGAAGCTATCATTGCTGGGTTCGGATAGTACTTCCTTGCCCTGCTCATAATCTGACCTCACACTGAGCTGTGGTAGCTTGGACTCTATTTCATATTCTCTCAGGAATTTAACCCCGCATAATCTGGACTGACAACCTTGAAACTGAGTAAATCTCAGTCAGCTCCACAGAGCTATACAGCAGTGTAGTATAATGATTAGGAAAGAGGAAGGAGAAACTAGACCATCTTGGTTCAAGTAACAGCTGCCCGATAACTGATCTTTGGGTAAACTGTTTAACTTCTCTAAGGCCCCGATTGTTTTGACATTGAAAGGAAGTGATCTATTTTAAGACTTTAGCCCATTGACATATATAATATTGTATATGGTTTTCGGTTACGGTGGTATAATTTGTTCATATGTCTTTAATCTCAGTTTACTTAGCATCAAGAGTCTTCTTGTATATGCAAAATATACTGAACTTGAAATGCAGTTGAGAGTCAGCCTGTAAGAGGCTTGGGAGAGGTTTAGCAACTTGTGAAAGGTCACAATGGATTTTAAGTGGGGGAAGCTGGGGCGTGAAACTACGTTGTCTGATTTTATTTATTTATTTATTTAGTTAGTTAGTTAGTTACTTAGTTAGTTCAATTAGCCAACATATAGTACATCATTAGTTTTTGGTGTAGTGCTCAACAATTCATTAGTGTTGTGATGAGCACTGGTTGTTACACATTGTCTGATTTTAAATCCAGA
Organism: Lontra canadensis; assembly: GCF_010015895.1. NCBI lineage: Eukaryota > Metazoa > Chordata > Mammalia > Carnivora > Mustelidae > Lontra > Lontra canadensis. The sequence goes on from NW_022631001.1 coordinate 36,375,583, forward strand.
GTTCCTAAAACAGAAAATATTTGTGCTCAGTCTACCTATGTTTCACCTTACACAAATGCTTGCAGGTGTATGGTAAAAACTCAACGAACAGTTCCCTCCCTCTCTGCACCAAAGGACACTCAGCCAAGGGAAACATTATTTATTCATGTAGTTCAAGGTTTCATTTTTTTTCCCCCTAAAGAACTGAAGCCACCAGCCCCTACCTACTGAAAAGTGGCTCTTACACCAGAAGCTTTGGCATCTCCTTGGAGCCTGCTAGAAATGCGGGATATCAGACTCCACTTCAGACCTCCTGAATCAAAATGTGGAGTATAACAAGATCCTCAGGTTCGTTGTGTGCCCCTTCGAATTAAGAAGCTCTGCTTTCGTCTAGCTGAAACGGAAGGATTCCTGATTTCTGATGCCCACATAATATCATTACTAAATTTCTCCTTAATATGATGAAATTTCCATATAATTACATCCAAACCACTCTCTGAAGAATTTGCAAAAGGGAAATTAGAGAAAAGTAAGATGAATACTAGGTGGCATACCTTGTTAAAGGTGAGGAGACTGGAAATCAATTTCCAAGTCTTTTTGAAAAACTACAAAGGAATTTAGACAGAAATTTCCTCCAAACTCCAAACCACCGAGTTCAATGGAGATAACAAATATTTACTGGAAAGAACGAAAATATGAGGGGAAAAGAATACTTAGCAAAGAGCAACACCAGGCATTTTGCATAGTTTAATTTCTCAGCACAAGACAGTAGAGAAGATGGATCTTCACTGTGTGTGTACGAAAACACAGGCAAAAGAGGTTAGGTAAATTATTCAAGGCCATGCAGACTTGGGTCTGAATCCAGATTTGTCTGAGTCCAAAGCTCCAGTGCCACTCACTGTGTGTGACCTACATATACCGTGCAAGGGGCTGCAGGAATCCAAAAAAGGCTCCTATTTTCTTAGTTTTAAGATGTACTTGCTTCTCCACAGCCTGACATGCCTGAAGTTGGGATGCTTCTTAAAACCCAATGCCAAAAGAAACTTGCCAAGGTGCTAAGAAAATTTCATGTAGACTGGAAAGGTTCTTTCAACAAATAGTGTCAGAATAACTGGATGTCCACTTGAAAAAAAATGAACCTTAACCCATACCTCATACCATATGCTAATTTGAGATGTATCATACACTTAAATGTAAAAGCCAAAATCTTAAGTGTGGAAAAATGTATTTGTAACCTTGGAATAGGCAAATATTTCTTAAAGAAGACACAAAAAGCACTAAATAACCTCATACCTGCTAGGATGGCTGCTATGAAAAAAAAAATAACAGAAAATAACCAGACTTGGAGAGGATATGAAGAAATTTGAGCCTTACGCACAGTGAGATTGTAAAAATAGTTCAAGCGCTATGGAAAACAATATGGAGGTTCCTCAAAAAATTTTAAGATAGACCTACCGTATGATCCAGAAATCCCACCTCTGGGTAAATATCCATAAAAATTGGAAGCAGGGTTTCAAAAAGATAGTTGCATATTCATGTTCATAGAAGCAATATTGATAATAGAAAAGAGGTAGAAGCAATTCAAATGTCCACTGATGGATGAATGGATAAGCAAAGTGTGGTATATACATACAATGGAACATTATTCAGTCTTAAAAAGGAAAAGAAATTCTGTCACATGCTAGAACATGGATGAACCTTGAGAACATTATATTAAATGAGATAAGCGATAAGCCAGTCACCAAAAGGCAAATATTGTATGATTTCACTTTTATGAGGTATACAGAGTAGTCAAAATCACAGAGATAGAAAGTAGAACAGAGGTTGCGAGGGGTTGGGGAGTAGGATTGGAGGGTTATTGTTTAATGGGAACAGGGCTTTATATTTACAAGATGAAAAAGTTCTGGAGATCTGTTTCATAACAATGTGAATTACTTAGCATTACTGAACTGTATACTTTAAAATGGCTAAGATGGTAAATTTTATGTTATGTGTTTTTTACCATAATGAAAAACTTAAAAAAAAATTTATCGAAGAAAAGAATTTAACATAAAAGAAAAGAAGTTAATTATACTTCGTAAAAAGTTAAACTAGCCATTCCTTAAGATAGTGAAAAGAAAATGAATAAGCATATCACATACTAGGAGAAAATATTCATGACACATATATCCTCAGTGGATACTGTGATGCTCTCTCCAGACTTCCCTTCCACAGCTGCCAGAAGTTTAGATCAACAGGTGCCAGATCAACAAGTGACTCTGCCTCTAGATATTGCCCTTGGCCAGAGGGAGCTACCAGGAACAGAATGCTCCAGATAGCATTTGGAAATATGGATATGGATGTCACAATAATCAACGAGTCTATAGTTCTGAGTGAAGTCCCTTAGGGATGGGGAAAAGGCTTAAAGGAGAGTTTTGAGGAAATCTAATATTTAATGTCCAGGTAAAGGAGGAAAAAGAAGGGGAAGGAGGGAGGAAAAGAAAGAGAAGGGCATCCAGAGGGATAGGAGGAAACTAGGGTTGCATGGAGACATTAAAATAAAGGGAAGAGGATGTGTAAGAAGGAGGTCATTTGTCAAATGTTGCCAGGAGGTTATGTAAGAGAAAGACTGAACACTGTTTATCAGATTTAGCAATATGGGGGTCACTGGAGACAATAGGTAAGAACAATTTGTTTGCACAGTGGAGGCAGACACCAGGCTGATGAGTGAGAGGTTAAGGGAATAAAAATATCAGTGAAACAACTCCAGGCATTTTTGAATGAGGAGAAAAAAGAGAACTAGGTTAGCATTGGGAGCAGCTACCTGGAGCAGATGGCAAAATGTTTAAAAATTCAATTTAGTTATTTTTGAATAAGTGCTACATTCACTTGGTTTGAAGGTTTTTAAAAAATTATACATTGAGAAATCTTAATTTCACATATGCCCATCTACTTCTTTATAATCCATATCCCCTAACTTGTCCTCTATATGTAACCACTAGCTATTTGGTTTTTTGGAATCCTTCACTATTTCTTTTTTTTTTTTTTAAGTTTTAATTTAAATTCCAGTTGTTAACATACGATATAAAATTAGTTTCAGGTATAGAGTTTAGTGATTCAGTACTTCTTTACAACAACCAGTACTCATCACAGCAAGCACACTCCTTAATCCCCATCATCTATTTAACTCGTCCCCCAACCTGCTTCCCCTCTGGTGACCATTGGCTTGTTCTCTATAGTTAAGAGTCTGTTTCTTGTTTTGCTTCTCATTATATATTTTCTTCCCATGCTTGTTTGTTTTGTTTCTTAAATAGCACATATGAGTGAAATCATATGGTATTTGTTTTTCTCTGATTTTGCTTAGCATAATACTCACTCCATCTGTGCTGCTCTAGATGGCAAGATTTCATACTTTTAATGGCTGTGTAATATTCCATTGTAATGTAATAGTCCATTGTAATGTAATATTTCATTGTAAATATATAATATTTTAAATACATAATAAATATCATAATTATAATTAATTATAGATAAGTATATTATAAATATGTACATATTTATTCACCACATCTTCTTTACCCATTCACCAGCCAACGGACACTGGGCTGTTTCCATAATTTGGCAATTATAAGTAATGCTTCTATAAACATAGGGGTGCATGTATCCCTTCCAATTAATATTTTTGTATTTTGAGGGTAAATGCCCAGTAGTGCAATTGCTGAATAGGGTAGTTCTACTTTTTTTTTTTTTTTAAGATTTTATTTATTTGACAGAAAGAGGGGGGAGAGGGAGAGGGGAGTGGGAGAGGGAGAGGGGAACACAAGCAGTGTGAGTAGGAGAGTGAGAAGCAGGCTTCCCACCGAGCAGGGAGCCTGATGCAGGGCTCAATCCTGGGACCCTGGGATCATGATCTGAGCTGAAGGCAGATGCTTAATGACTGAGCCACCTAGGTGCCCCTGGGTAGTTCTATCCTTAATTTTTTGAGGAAACTTCATACTGTTTTCCAGAGTGGCTGCACCTGTTTGCATTCCTGCAAACAGTACAAGAGGGTTCCCCATTCCCCACATTCTTTGCAACACCTACTGTTCCCAGTGTTGTTAATTTTAGTCATTGTGACAGATGTGAGGTGACACCTCATTGTAGTTTTCATTTGTATTTCCCTGGTGATGTGTGATGTTGAGCACCTTTTTATGTGTCTATTGGCCATTTGTATGTCTTCTTTGGAAAAATGTCTATTCATGTCTTCTGCTCATTTTTTAATTAGATTATTTGTTTTGGGGTGTTGAGTTGTGTAAGTTCTTTATATCTTTTGGATATTAACCCTTTATCAGTTATGTCATTTGCAATTATCTTCTCTCATTCCGTAGTCTGCCTTTCAGTTTTATTGATTGTTTCTTTCGCTTTGCAGAAGCTTTTTATTTTCATGAAGTCCCAATAGTTTTTTTGCTTTTGCTTCCCTTGCCTCAGGAAAAATATCTAGAAGAATGTTGCTATAGCTGACATCAGAGAAATTACTGCCTGTACTCAGTTCCTCTAGGACTTTAATGGTTTCCTGTCTCACATTTAGGTCTTTCATCCATTTTGAATTTATTTTTATGTAGGTGTGAAAAAATAGTCCAGTTTCCTTCTTTGCATGTTGCTGTCCGGTTTTTCCAACACTATTTGTTGAAGAGACTGTCTTCTTTCCCATTGGATGCTCTATCCTGCTTTGTTGAAGGTTAGTTGACCATATAGTTGTGGGTTCATTTCTGGGTTTTCTATTCTGTTCTATTGATTTATGTATCTGTTTCTGTGCCGGTACCATTCTGTCTTGATGACTAGAGCTTTTTAATATAACCTGAAGTCTGGAATTGTGATGCGTCCAGCATTGCTTATCTTTTTTCAAGATTGCTTTGGTTATTTGGGGTCTTTTGTGGTTCCATACAAATTTTGTCATTCCATACCAAATGTAATGCTGGGATTACATTACATGTGTAGAATGCGTTGGGCAGTATAGACATAATCACTGTAGTTTTTCTTTGTAAAAAATTTAAATTCAATTAATTAACATATAGTGTATTATTAGTTCAGAGGGAGAGTTTAGTGATTCATTAGCTGCATATAAAACTCAGTTCTCGTTACATCACGTGCCTCCTTAATGTCCATCACCCAGTTACCCCACCCCTCCACCCACCTCCCCTCCAGCAACCTTCAGTTTGTTTCCTATAGTGAAGAGTCTGACCCTTTTGGTTTGTCTCCCTCTTTGATCTCATTGTTATTTTTCAAATGACAAAACAGGTACAGGGAAGATAAGTAATTTGTCCTGGTTGTGTCACACAATTAGTAAACAGAGCCAGAATGGAGGCTCCACAGTCTTGGCCAGAGAGACCATGCCCTTAATTACTGTATTATACTACTTTCTGTGGAAATATATCCAGAGCCAGCCTGGGGAATCTTTAAACATGATATGGTTTCCCTGCACTGCTATTCTGGGGGTCTCCCATTATACCTCAAAGAAAATCCCAAATACATCAATCCTGGACTGTGCAAAAAAGAATTAAATTGGAATCACACTGTTTAGTTCACCAAAAACAAATAGGCTAAAGGAAGCTATTGTTCAGTAAGATAGGAAGAGTTTTATAGGTGAACCAAAGAGTAGAATTGGCCTTTCTGATGGCTCCTCTGTGCTCTGTCATTCTCTTAACCTTGGGTTTGGGACTCTGAGGGAGGCATGGTCATTCTAGAGTTGTGTCCTTTTTTTTTTTTCCCCTTACAATTACTTATTTATTTATTTGAGAGAGAGAGAGAGAGTGAAACAGAAAGAGCACAAGCAGGGGAGAGGCAGAGGGAGAAGCAGACTCTCTGCTGAGCAGAGAGCCCGATGCGATGTGGGGCTTGATCTCAGGACCCTGGGATCATGACCTGAGCCAAAGGCAGACGCTTAACCAACTGAGCCACCCAGGTGCCCTAGAGCTGTGTTCTGAGCTTAATTTTATGACACAGCTCTTAAAATCTTGGAGGTGAGAGGGGAGTGTGGCAAAAGAGAGAGATTCCTCTCTTCCTCCTGTTTTAGTCTCAGAACTGACCTGACAAACTTCCAAGACCCATCCAATTCTTTGGGGTCTTTTGAGGAAACCAGCCTAGGTGGGTCTCTGATATATTTCCAATAGCTGTGGAGTGCTTGCTGTAGCCACAGAAAGCCATTTTGTTTATTTGTTTGTTTGTTTTAGCCAGTTGTTCAGGATAGCAAGTCACAAATAGTACATGCCCTTTGAGCCCACTTTCTCCCCACCCAACAGAAATGTCTGTGTCTTTATGCAGAAAACTTTAGATAGCATATATAATCCATAGTAGTTAACTCTAAGGTTAAAGGTTAAAGGTATTTGCATAAGGTTAAGGTTAAAGGTTAAAGGTATTTGCATATTCTCATCTATAATTTTCTCTTTTTTGACAAAGAACATGACATTTATGAAATAAAAAACATAAAGTAGTTCATTATGGCCACATTAATAGAGAACCATGAAATAATTCAGCAGGATGAAGTCAAGAAAATAGAAAAGATCTTCCTGGAGTGCTGGGGAATGGCTCAGTTAAGCGTCTGACTCTTGATTTTGGCTCAGGTCATGATCTTAGGGTGGTGAGCTTGAGCCCCGCATTGGGTGTAGAGATTACCTAAAAATAAAATCTTTAAAAAAAAAAAAAAAGTGATGCTCCTGAAGCTCACTGTAAAGAAGTTCATCAACATCCCAGTGGTCTATTAAGAAGACCATCTAATGAGGTGTGTTCCCATGATAAATCTGTAGTTTTACTTTAAGCTTCTCTGCTGGGACTTAACCAGGGTAACCAACCTAGCATTATCCATAAGCTGGATGTGTTCAACATTTCCTTGTCCTTGACTTACCGGGTAAACTGAGGGTGTGGCCCAGATTCATGATATCTTCCCTTAAGCATTCTACTAAATAGGGGCCATTTTATCCTGTCAAAACATTTATCATCTATGTGAGAGAATTTTCCTAGATTGTCTCACTAAGCTTCTCTTACCAAGCTTTTAAGGGCAACATATGCAAATATGCTCAGATAATTTAGTCATTACCTCTTTGTACCACTGTTCTCCTGCTAAGAAGGGCCAATTAGCCTCTGCATTAACCAGGAAACATCAGCATTGTCACTTCAAACAAGACAAGTGTGCAAAAGGATGAATTATTGAGAATTAAATGGGGCAAGATTGGATATAAACACTTAACAGGGTTATTTATTTTCTGTTGCTTAGAAGCAGAATGTTGCATATCCCTGAGGGACTGACTACTATTTTTCTAAAGATTGGGAGCTAGACTAAGACTGGGTCGAAAGAACCAGAAAATATTCTTTGTGATGTTAAGGTTGGGTTCTCAATGTTTAAAATATCTAGAGCTTCTTAATAAGCTGTTAAGCCATTTACTAAAGAAAGTAGTAGGAAAGGAAGCCTGAGGGTCTTTCAAGGTTTGGAGAAATGAAAAGCCTGGTAAGAGAAGTGAAAGAAGACCAGGGGAGAAATGCAAAAGTAGTGGGCTTCTTTTAATGGTAGAAATCAAAACCACTCAAACACAGTGTACTGGGGAGAGACAGGTGGCTGCATAAAACCAGGGCAGAGCTCTGGGAGCCATAGTTTGGTGATCTGTAGCAAGGGCCCTTGTGGTTTAGTGGGCACAACTGAATCATCTACGTTATGTCTAATGTGGTCTAATGAGTTATGGTCCTGTGGAAAATGAACCTGGGCCTTGAGCAAATCTTCAGTAGTGATCACAATAGACCGAAGGCCAGAGATTTCTCCTCTATTTATCCTAGAACTGAATAAGCTCTGGAATCCTGGTTAAACACACAGAAAGAGGGAGCCATGAAGAATGACTGATACTGAACATACCACTCACCTTGGAAAAGATTTAATTTCACAAAGAAAACCAACAAAAAAAGTCACATTACTGGCACCTGCTATGGTGATAGGAAGGTGGGGAGGAGTCCATTTCCTTGAATCAACCCAGATGAATGCTTAAGTTAGTACTTCAAGGCAGAGTCAAACTTCTAACACAAGTCCTATTACTAGGGTCCCCAAATATTTTTACATGATATCACGTATAACATGTGTGAAAGTTAATTTGGTTAACTGAGTAGGTGAAGTTGTCTTCTGTCCCTTCTAAGAATGTGTGTGTGTGTGTGTGTGTGTGTGTGTGTGTGTGTCCCTCTGAGGACGAGAAGTTAGAGCATTTTCTCACTCTGAGGATGAGAAGTTAGAGCATCTTCTCGCTGATTCCCATCCTCCACTGCTGTTTGTTCCTAGGAATCTTTCTGGACTACCGGTGTGGAGGGATGGCAGACTTCTCTCTCCTAGGCTGGAAGAACTTGTGCATGCAAACTGTCTACCAGAGCTGCTACTATAGCCCAAACTGGGGTGAGGAGATGTGGTGTAGGCAACAAAAAGCACATGCTACATACACCTGTATCAGGAAAGTGCACAGAAGATGTTTAACCTTTTAGAAAAGAATCTTTCCCCTAAACCGTCCATCCCAGGGTGTTGGGGAGGAGGGTGGGTCTTATATGACTTGCTGCCTTTGCACACGTTTTTAAACCTCAAATAAATTCCCTGTTCTTAGCAGCAGTTCTTGTTCTTGCCCTTAGCCATAGGAATCAGACTCCAAAACATTCCTAGGTTTGCCAGGCAGATCTGTCTCTTTGCTATATAGCACCCCCTTTAGAACTTATTCTCAGCAGCGGATTCCTTTGTTATGTCACAAGTAACACTTGTTCACTTTCCATTTTCTAGAACTCTGCTGAAATTTTCATCTTCCGATGGAGAAATGTTTATTCAGATCCTTTACCCATCTTTTAGTTGGGTTATTTGTCTTTTTATGTTTGAGTTGAAAGTGTTCTTTATATATTCTGCGCTCTAGTCTTTAACATATGATTTACAAGTATCATCTCCCATTAGGTGAATTGTCTTTTCACTTTCTCAGGGGTATCCTTTGAAGCATATTTTTAATTTCACTAAGATCTAATTTATTTTTCTTGGGTTGCTTCTGCATACCAAACGGTTGCTAATCCTAGGTTTACACCTATGTTTTCTTCTAAGAGTTTTCTAGCTTTAGTGCTTAGATTTAGGCCTTTGGTTCACTTTTAGCTAATTTTTTAAAATAAGTTTTTTTGAAGACTTTATTTATTTGAGAGAGAGAGAGAGCATGAGTGGTAGGGGAGGGGCAGGAGGACAAGCAGACTCCCTGCTGAGTGGGGAGCCCCACATGAAGCTCAATCCCAGGCCCCTGAGACCATGACCTAAGCCAAAGTCAGATGCTTAACCATCTGAGCCACCAGGTGCCCCTAGTTAATTTTTGTATATGATGTGAGATAGGGGACCAAATTCACTTTTTTGCATATGGATATCTAGCTGTCTCAGCACTGTTTGTTGAAAAACTATTCTTTCCAATTGAATTGTCTTTGTTGAAAATCAAATGACCAAAAAACGAGAGGGTTTATTTCTGGGTCTCAATTCTACACAGCTGATGTATATGTCTATCCTTGCTCCACTACCACACTGTCTTAATTAATGTAGCTTTGTAATAAGTTTTGAAAATCAGAAGCTTGAGTCCTCCAAATTTATTCTTCTTTTTCAAGATTGTTTTGAATTGTTTGGCTATTCTAAGTCCCTTGAATTTCTCTATTAATTTTAGGGTCAGCTTGTCAATTTCTGCAAAGAAGTCAGCCATGATTAAAAATTGGCCCTTTAACTTTTCCTAACAGCAGATTACTTGTAATATAACTCACAATGTTCATAACACAACATCCCGACATCATATTCAGAATTATATACATATTTATTATTACCATTCATTTGCTCAATAAAATTCCATGAAGTTGCCATCAAAAGGGTGGTAGCTGAAAATCATAGCAGAACTTTCTAACTTTGTGAAAGCTTATTATTTTTTTATATATATTTATATTTTTTATATTATCCCCATGAAGCATAATAATATACATATAAGAGTAACACAACATGAATTTCTTTTTATCATTTTTCTTTTTTTTTAAAGATTTTATTTATTTATTTATTTTGTCAGAGAGAGAGAGCACGCACAAGCAGGCAGAGGAAGAGAGAGAAGCAGGCTCCCCACTGAGCAAGGAGCCTGACTCAGGACTCAATCCCAGGACCCTGGGATCACAACCCCAGCTGAAGGCAGTGGCTTAACCAACTGAGCCACCCAGATGTCCCTCTTTTTACCATTTTCATGTGATATTTTCGTTGTACCCAATAAATGCTAGCAACATGGCAGACAGATTCCTCCTTTTTGTTTTTTGCTTAAACACAGAGTTTTGAGTAAGATTGTTCAATAAAAATATTCTTAAAATAACTTCACTATATTTCTCAACTACTTTGACGTCAGTCTTGAAGTTCAGTTAAAGAACTCACAGATGACAGATTTTCTTTCCCAACAGAGATTATCTATGAATTACTTCAAATCATATCTAACACTTCAAAGGAAAAATACTATACTGAGTAATATCTGTGGGCTTAGCTCATCTCTTCCTTGTGAAACTTCTTCAGGTCTGAGTAATATCTGTGGGTTTAGCCTATCTCTTTCTTGTGAATCATCTTCAGTGACCTATACCAGTCACCTTAATCCCACCTAGACAGAGTGTTCAATTGTTGAAATGTGGCTTCCTTACCTCACCACTCATACTGTTCCTGCCAAGGACTGCTGTGTTGCCACATTTAATGATCAGTTTTCCTCTCAGATAACCTCAGACATAGTTGCCTGCTCTCTGCCTCGTGAACTTTGTTCTGTGAACTCTGGATCTCCCACGTCTGAACATCTGGTTTCTTTCTTCTCCAACATTCTCTCCTGTCTTCCCACTACACTCAATGGACATGCTCTCAGCTACCCTAGTCCTTGCTCACTAGTTTTATAAACATTTCTATCCTGATAATCTTCTCATCTAGGCTTATGCTTCCTCTTACCTATGGGGCACATCTAATTAGGTATCACATTATTTCAAATATTGTAATTCTGGATATGGACTCATTTTATTTTCCAAATCAACTTCCTTTCAACTTCATTTCTTAGTGGTAACAACAATTTCTCAAAATCAGTTCCCTGCCCTTCATTCCCTACATCTAATCAGTTGCCAAAAAGTCCCACAGGTATTTTTTTTTCCATTTCACTTTATTTTATTTACTTTCAGTGTTCCAGCATTCATTTTTTATGCACCACACCCAGTGCTCCATACAATACATGACCTCCATAATACCCACCACCAGGCTCACTCAACGCCCACCCCTGTCCCCTCCAAAACCCTCAGTTTGTTTCTTAGAGTGCACAGTCTCTCATGGTTTGTCTCCCCTCCAATTTACCCGAACTCACTTCTCTTTTTCATCTCCCAATGTCCTCTGTGTTATTCCTTATGTTCCACAAGTAAGTGAAACCATCTGATAATTGACTCTCTATGCCTGACTTATTTCACTCAGCATAATCTCCTCTGGTCCCATCCATGTTGATACAAAAGTTGGGTATTCATCCTTTCTGATGGAGGCATAATACTCCATTGTATATATGGACCATATCTTCTTTATCCACTTGTCCATTGAAGGGCATCCTGGTTCTTTCCACAGTTTGGTGACTGTGGCGATTGCTGCTATGAACATCGGGATACAGATGGCCCTTCTTTTCACGACATCAGTATCTTTGGGATAAATACGCAGTAGTGCAACCGCAGGTATTTTTTGAAAAAATTCTCAAACCAATTGGTTCATCTCCATTCCACTTCTTTCTACCACTTATTCAATTATTTATGAAACTTCTCCTTCATGATGTGAAGAGCAATAGATGAGAGCTTTTATCTGTAAGGCCTGTACCCGCCTAGAAAGAAAGTTATGCCCTGAGGCCTGGGCCAGATAAAATGAGCGACTGATCAAGAAGGAGGGCCATTTTCAGATGGTATCAGGAAGGACTGATATAAGCATAATCTCAAGATTGTATTGCTATAACTCCCTACCATGTCTCCTTGACACTGTCTGCTACTAACATATTTTGCTCACACCCACCTCTATACTTTTATTTATTTGGCTACTCTGGGTTGGTGGTACTAGCTTAGTATTATCTCACTTAAAGGTTGCTGACTTATGTCTGAAAGGCTTTAGTATCTTGGTTAAACCAAGAATGTGATTAAGAACATATTTAAGTCAGTTTCCATAAAAACCAAAAGGTGAGCAGACAGACAGGTATAATCCTTAACTCAAGACATTGTTCACTAAGTCAACAGAATAGTGTCAGGAACTGGAATTGAAATAGAGCTTTCCAGAACCAGGGGAAACACAAACCACAGAAAAATTCTGGGCAAAAGTTTTTCTAAGCTTCCTGAACTTCTCTGCCACCTGTAGAATCAAATCAAATCAAACCTTCACAATGAGCCTTATCTGAATCCTTGTCTTTGATTTCCAGCAAGGCTGAGTGTCTCTTGCTGAAGAGTCGCTAACATTTATACAACACTTTTCATGGGCTAGTGTATTAATCATATTTTTAATATTTTATGGTGTTTGACATGTTGTGGGGATTAGCTGGCTGAGGAGAGACTGCCGCTCCCAGGGCTAGCTAATTCCCAGAGATAAAACAAATACTCTATGACTTCAATTACATTTGGAATCTAAAACCCAAAACAAGTGAACAAAAAACCAAAACAGAAACAGACTCAAATAGAGAACAGATCGATGGTTGCTGGAAGGACAAAGAGTGGGAGGATGGTCAAAATAGGTGAAGGGGATTAGGAAGTACAATCTTCCACTTATAAAATAAATAAGACACAAGATACAATATACAACACAGGGAATATAGTCAATAATATCATAGCAGCTTTTATGGTGACAGATGGTGACTACTTATTGTGGTGGCCATTTTGTAAATTACACAAATACCAAATCTATGTATATATTTCACAATATATATAAATATCAACTATGTTGTAACCTGAAACTAATACAATATTGTATATCAACGGATTCTTCAATAAAAAATTAAATTTTAAAAAAAGCAACTTGCCTGAAAACATGCTTTTCATATACAAACCAACAAATCCCAAGTCCATATCCCAGTCACCTCCTAGTTATCTAACTCCCCCACATCAAGTTAATATTCTTCCCGCCCTAAATCACCCAGGGCCAGGTACCAGACAAGAAGCGGCCACCCCTATAGCTCAGAGCCTACCAAATTACTCACACCAACCAGTCCTAAACAGTTTCCCTTGTCCTGCTTTGCCTTTCCCATGGAGAACAATAAAGACTCTGGGCCAGGCTTCCCCCTCACTGTTTTCTCCATGTTTCTCCAGGTGGGCCTATGAATTGTTGAAAACTTCTGGGGCGTGGCATAGACTGAAGGATTTGTTGTGTCTTCACATCTGGGGAATACATAAGTAATAAAAACATTTCGATGGCATTAGCCTTCTCATGTTTTTACTTAGTCATCTCCATAACTTAAAATCCCATGAGTATAACTGAAATAGAAGCCATTCTAAGTATTTTGTATAGGCGATCTTATTTAATCTTAATAAAGCTCTATATCTTCTATAATGTGTATACTACTATTAACTTCATCCTAACAAGGAGAACATCAGGGTAAGTAACTTGCTTAAAACTTGCTTAAAATTCTAAAGGTAAATGGCAGAGCTGGGACACCAACCCAGGCAGGCTCCTGTCAGCATTATGTTGCCTGAGAAGTCAGGGTGTTCCACCTTCTCAAGACACAAATCCCTGGCATTCTCTTGACCACTGTAGACCTCCTGCAAGGGCTGCCCTTCTTGTTTGACAACCTGCCTTAAATTAGTTATCAGAATGGGGAACAGACTTGGGGTGCCTGAGTGGCTCAGTGGGTTAAGCCACTGTCTTCAGCTCAGGTCATGATCTCAGGGTCCTGGGATAGAGCCCCACATCGGGCTCTCTGCTCAGCAGGGATCTTGCTTCCTCCTCTCTCTGCTTGTCTCTCTGCCTACTTGTGATCTCTCTGTCAAATAAGTGATTTTTTTTTTCAAATGTGAAAAAAAAAAAAAAAAGAATGAAGAACAGACTCATCTGAGGCCTGAAAAACAACGACTAGATGGTTGACTTGGGGTGAATAGAGAAAAAAACAACTAGTCAAAATTGTGTAAAACTCAGATGCTACAAAAATGATAATCCATACTCTTTGTCTCTTGGACCTGTTTTTTGCTAAGAATAAAACATCAGTACGGAACACATAAGCACACAGTCCAGTGAGCAATTCTAAGACATCCAAAGTTTTCAGGGCATAAAGTATAAAACGGCATCAGTAGATGAGCCTAGAGAGATCCACAGGAACCAGGCTAGGAATGGCTCATATGATTTGCAAAAATGCAAGTAGGTGATAGAAAGCCAACATTTCTCCTTCCTTCATGCTTGAGAAATGGGACCCTCTGACTGATTCCCCCAGAGGCTACTACATAAATGGTTAGGCTGTGTGATATGTAGAGTAAAACTTCTATTAATGACACTATTAAAACTTAACATCAACATTTGACAAGCATTATGACTTTTTTTTTTTTTCCAATTATTGCCTTGGGCCAATTTCCCAAAGTAAAATTGAGTAAAAAAAAATAAAAATAAAACAAAAACCATTGTTGTTCTCATTAATCTTATCTTTCAAACTTTCTTTCAAACTTCAGATTGCTTTTACTAGCTTCAAGCATTGTATATGTTGTGCAAAGACTTGGCCCGCATTCAGTTATATCCTGTGTATTTACCTGAAGTCATCATCCTCCTTCACTCTCCGGAAATCTTTAATTTTCTTCTCTCTTCACATCTCCAATATCCTCTTCCCTTTATCCTCAACCAATAATCTTGTTTCTTTTAAAGACAATCAGAGGGCACTTTGGTGGTGCAATTGGTTAAGCCTCCAACTCTTTGTTTTGGCTCAGGTCGTGATCTCAGTTGGCTAAGACTCCAACTCTTGGTTTCCACTCAGGTCATGATCTCAAGGTTGTGATTTCAGTCATGAGATGGAGCTCTGAGTTCTGCGCCATGCTCAAGTGGAGTCTGCTTCCCTCTCCCTTTCCCCTCCCCATCTTCTCTCAAATAAATAAGTCTTTTAAAAAAATAAAAAGAAAGAAAATATAAATTGGCCTGGGGTGACTCTCAGTAGATAGCCCAGGAACAGAAGCATCAGTTGCTCCTTTGAGGCTAGGTGCAGGATGGAAATCAGGATGTCATTTAGTAGTTCAATACTAACCTTCATTCTATATATCTTCTTATCCCGACCTTAGAAGATAAAATTATCATGAATTGTTGAAACCTTCTGGGGTGTGGCATACACTGAAGGATCCAAATACATCTGGAAAGTCATATTCTCTTGGTGGTCTCTCATACTTGGATATTGCTTTTGAACATCAAAGTTCCACCTTTGTGAAAACCTGAACCCCTCCAAGTCAGTTTGCTACATTAGGGATATGTGGGAGTGGGCCCTTGCATCACAATCAGGACTGACTGGAAGAAATGATTGAAAGAACTGTTGCTTACAGTATTTCACTTTTCTAAAGGGCACAGAGCTCTCCTAGTTGGATTGCTTACAAATATGACAAACTCCTATATAAATTCATATCTATAATGTTCCAGAGAGAATGAGTCTCTGGCTTTAAGTAGAGGTGTTAACTTTCATTTCTTCATAAGTTAACCAACAATATCTGGCACCTACTTCATGCCAGATATTGAGATTACAATGAACAAGATCAACACATTTTGTTTTGTTTTGCTTTACATTGTGCTGCTTATAGGAATTTAAGCCCTGAGAATACAGCCATAATCCCAGGAGAATAGACTCTTCCATGACCAACACTGAGAATTCAGTGAACTTTTCCCTGACTATAACCAGACACAAAGAGGAAATATGCTCAGTGGGTAAGGATCAGCTGCTTGGAATAGAGTCCATAACACGCTCTACCTGGGCTTTCTAGTAGTATCTACCATCTTCAACACATTTAGTAGATGTCTATAGGAATTATGGACAAGTGCTCAAGTGATTTTTTTTCTGAGTGTTTTTTCATGGGAAATGTTAATAGATACAATGTTCATCAACAAAAGTTCTTTGGGGTACTTAACAGTTTTTAAGAGAATACTCAGATCCTGAGACCAAAAAGTTTGAGAACTGCTGTGCTAAGGATCATAACTAGAAATAGGTGTGCCTGGGTGGCTCAGTTGGCTAAGCATCTGCCTTCAGCTTAGGTCATGATCCCAGAGTCCCTGGATCAAGACCTGAGTCTGACTCCCTGCTCAGTGGGGAGTCTGCTTCTCCCTCACTCTCTACCTCTCCCTTCCTGCTTGTATTCTCTCTCTAACAGCTAAATAAAATCTTAAAAAAATAGCATTGAATTTCTGGCCCAGTAGGGTATGATTTATATCATATAAGGTATGATTTATATTTAGTAGATGATGTCAGATTGTTTTCCAAGGTACTTATACTAATTTATAATCTCATCAGCAATGGAATGCTCTAGTTAAAGGATTTGGTACTTTCTGTAATTTCAGATTTTTATTTGATTTGTAAGGAGCTCCACACTATTGCAAAAGTAACTTAAATTTTTGGAAGGGAGTAGGGGTATAGTAGTTTAGTCTCTACCATTTAGTAGCAGGGTGGTCTTGGATAAATTATTTAATGTCACTTTCCCCATAGGATAGTTTTTATGATCACATGAAATCATACACATAAAGTTTGAGAACTGGGCCTAGTACATAGTAGATGCTGTACATACTTGTGTTTAATAAATGTTGGCTATCATCATAGTCATTGTCATCATATTTATGAAAATATAGAGTGCCAACCTGGGAATGTGTGATCAGTGCTGGGATTGTAGCTATGCTGATGAAATGGGTATTCTGTTTATGTTTCAACTTACTTTTAGTGAGAGCAGGGGGTGGAGGTCTGAGAACATGGAATATATGAATTTATAACAATTGAAAAATCACACATCCTGGGGTGGGAGAATTTGTGTTTTTAATTTAAGCGAGTGAAAGTCTGTTGTGCCTGAGTTTTCGCATCCGAGAGACCACCAAGGAGCCAACACTGATGTAAACACACGAGGATTTATTCAGCAAGCTTAAGCTTGGGCCCAAGTATACCCGACACTGCGGAGTAGGGACTTGGACCCCGAACCAGATTATAGTCAGAGTTTTTAAAGACAGAGTAGGGGTGGATTTGGCAGTAGGTGATTGGGCCATGATTGCATCCCTATGTTCTTATGATCTATTACAGTGTTAAGCTATCCTATTCCTGACATGATTTATTACAACGTCAAGCTATCCTACTCCTGACATGACTTATTACCTCGTTAAGTTATCCTATTCCTAATTGGTTTTTGGTATGGTGTTTCATTTTCAATCCCTCTGGTCAGTCTTCCTGGAGCCAGGGGTCATTTACCGGTCATGGAGTCCTAAGATGGCTGCCAGGGCCAAGATGGCTGTACTTATGTCAAGGCTAGACGAGGTGGGTACAGTGTTATGCCCGAGTTTTTGCATCCAAGAGACCACCCAGGAGCCAAGCACCGATGCAATCACACGAGGGTTTATTTGACAAGCTTAAGCCTGGGCCCAAGTATACCTGACACAGCGGAGTAGGGACTTGGACCCTGAGGTGACAAGCTTAAGCTTGGGCCCAAGTATACCCGATGCAGTGGAGTAGGGACTTGGACCCTGAACCAGATTACAGTCAGAGTTTTTAAAGGCAGAGTAGCAGTGGGCTCGGTGGTGGGTGAGGACAAAGGGGATATTCAGAAGGACTATCAGGGTAAAGAAGACTGTCAGGATATTGAAGGCCTGGTTACTATCAAGCCAAGGCCGTTTTTCCCTCTAATGAAGCACTAGCATAAAGACAGTTGGGAGTTTCCTGGTGGAATGTCACATGCCTCCTATCAAGCATCCTTGTTAGTGAGATTTAGCCCTGGGATATTTGTAAACCAAGGGAGACTCCTGTCTTGCAGGATTGTGATTTTTTATAAGTTAACTATTTGTTCACATATACTACCGAGTGGAGGGGAGCAGGTAGAGAGGGGGTACAAGGTGCCAGCTTTTGCTTTGTCAAGATGGCTGTACTTATGTCAGGGCTAGACTTGAGGTGGGTACAGCCTTGTTTTTCTTGGTCTCCACATACAGCCTTGTTTTTCTTGGTCTCCACATACAGCCTTGTTTTTCTTGGCCTCCACAAGCCCACATGCTGTTTTCATCCATTGGGATGAGGACTTTCCTTAGTCTAGATCCAGAAAGGACTCATTTATGTTCCGCATGATTCAGGAAGGTAAAGAGACTGATAAACAGCAAAAACCTATCATATATTGAGTGCTTAATATGTGCTAGACACTACTCTAAGAAACTTTTTTTTTTCATTTTACTGCATAACAGTTCTATACATTAGGTATTTTTCATAACCCATTTTAATGAGACATAGAGAAAATGAGTAATTTTTCCAAGCCCACATATTCGTTAAGGTGTGGAGCTCAGCTTTAAGCTGAGGCAGCTGACCCCGGAACCCTCATCTTTATTCCAGTGCTGCCTCACTTGAATGCATGATTCTCAAAAACACACAGGTTGAGTGGATAGGAGAAGCTAATAGATACTTTCGTTAAGTCAACAAATCCATGAGATAGAAATGATGGAAATTATTTAGCTGGTGATTTAAGAGTAGTTTTCCTGAAATGATGGGGAAACAGAGGCATAATCTGAAGCCGATGTGTATTACTAGGCACAGGATAAAGAATAAAGAGGTACTTGGGAAAGAGGACTTTCTCTAGCCAGTCTGCCCCAAGTCTTTTGGCAGCCCTTCATTCCCTAAGGATTTCACATTATTGAGTCTTTTGAACTCTTTTTATCTTTATCTTGTTAGTACATCTCCATCTCAGCAATCCAGTGATACCAGGTAGGTATTCTTACTCTAATTTTACAAATCAGTTAAGTGGCTTGCCTGTGGTCACACTAGATAGTGGGTGAGGTCTCAATTAGCCAAGGTTATTGTTTCCAGTTCAGAATCTTTACCTTCTGACACAATCAGTGTTCTAGAATATCTTCTCCTCCTTTTTTTTCTGCCATTTTTTGCTTTTTCATTTGTCTTTTTCTTCCCTCCAACAGTCAGTTGCACTGAATGAATACATGCAGGAACAATAGACCTTTTTCAGTGTCCATGTCACTCTTATCAAGAGATCTTGATGACCCACTTCAAGTGTTTCTTGAGAGATGAGTTGGAGATTCGGTTCCTTACTGATGAAGTCTCAGGTTTTAGATGTTTGAAAAATCTTTTCTTTATGTGACTAAATAATTGATTCAAGTCATTTAAAAAATACCTAAGATTCACCTGGCTTTCATTTTGGCAGAGTAAAATGAGAAATTAGTCTAAAGGTTTTCCTTGCCCTCTTATAGTCTCCCCTAACCATGGGAAGACAAGGATAAAAATCAAAGCTTTCTTTCAACCAACTCAAGTTGAACTCAACTTTAACTCAAGTTGAACTCAACTTTTGATGAGTTCAAAATACATTTGTTCAGAGGTAAAATGTATTCATTATTTAAATCTTGACTTTGTGTCTACTTTTTTCGTGTTTTATTATTTTTTAATTTTTTAAAAAATTTATTTGACAGAGAGAGAGAGGACACAAGTCGGGGGAGGGGCAGTGGCAGAGGGAGAGCAGAGCAGAGGGATGCTGAGCAGCATCACCCCCCAACGTGGGGCTCTATCCCAGGGCTCTGGGACTGTTATGCCCGAATAATGGGTCCATGATTAAAGGAGCGAGACTGATACAAAGCGAAGGTCAAGCAAAGCTTTATTTCACGCCAAGCATCAAGAATCAAACTGGCCGGCCAGGGCCGCACCTCTTACAGAGAGAGGGCAACCCCTCCCTGCTTTCCAGACTAACTTTTATAGAGCAAAGACCAAGTGGTTGGGAATGGCCACACACAGGTGGCTAATTGAATTACAATTCACCCCACAGTAGCCATGGAAACTAGCCCATCACCTTGGTAGCTAGGAGACAGTCTGCACCCCCACGGATCGGATGTCTCCACCTGGCCTGACCCACCCTTGTATTTGAGCTTTGTTACCTGAGGCTGGTTTCTGGGACTTGTTTTATAAGTAAGTCCCCTGGGGGAAGGGGAGCAGGGACAGTTTAAGGGTTAAACAACAAAGTTATTGTTTAACCTCAATGGAAGCCTTTGGCTAAAATAAAAATATAAAATAGGTCCTTACAATGACCATGCCCTGAGCCAAAGTCAGGCACTTAACCAACTGAGCCACCCAGGCACCCCTTTCTTGTTTTGTTATTAATATCATCCCTGCATGGAAAAATATTTTAGAAAAGGTTAAAATCCTTTTTTTTATACTACCTTCAACAATCTAGATCTATCTCCTTCCACTGTAGATAACCACTGATAGCACTTTTGTTTTTGTCTTTCCAAACTTTTTATTTCTCTACACTCACTGGCTTCTTATTTTTGCACTTAGAAACAATGCTGCAACAAATACCCTTGCTTCCTTGTACACCTCTACACCTTTCTTTAGGGTAAATATGGAGAAGTAGAATTGCTGAGTCACAGAGTGGGTATGTTTTAAAATTGTAATACTTTATTGCCAAATTGCCTTCCAAAACAATTCCAATTTAAACTACTCTTAGTCTCACATGAGATGATCTCTTTTTCCAACTCTTAGCCACCCTGGGTATTTTCAAACTCTTCCAATTTTGCAAATCCATTGAGTAAAAAAGCTAGCTCATTGTTATAATTAGCATTTGGGGGAGGTGTTTTCTAGTGAGGTCCAGTGTCTTCACATGTCTTTATAGCTGTTATTATTATTTTTTTTAAGATTTTATTTATTTAACAGAGAGAGTGAGAGAGAGAGAGAGAGCACAAGCAGGGAGAGAGGCAGAGGGAGAGGGAGAAGCAGGCTCCCTACACAGCAGGGGACGAAGGGGACTCAATCCCAGGACTTCGGGATCATGACCTGAGCCAAAGGCAGTGGCTTAACCCACTGAGCCACCCAGGCGCCTGCTGTTTTTCGTTCTTGTGTGAGCTGTCTGTTTATATCATTTATGCTTTTTCTATACAGCACTTTCTCACCATTAATGTCATTTTTGGTGAAAATAAGTTTTGCGTGTTCATGAAGCCAGTTTGTAACTTTTGATTTTTTTTTAATTGAGGTAAATCACACATAACAGAAAAGTCACCATTTTAACTGTTTTAAAGTATAAAATTCAGTGATTTTAGTACACTCACAGTGTGGTGCAATCATCGCCGCTCTCTTATTCTAGAACCCAGTACCCATTAGGGATTCACGCCACACACCCTCCCTCCCTCACCAAGTCCCTGGCAAGCACTAAACAGCTTTACATCTCTATGGACTTGCCTGTGCTGAACATTTCATACAAATGGAATTGTATAATATGTGGCCTTTTGTATTCAGCTTCTTTCATTTCGTATGATGTTTTCACGGGTCATCTGTGTTGTAGTATACGGCAGTACTAAATTTCTTTTTCTTGCCAAACAATTTAATTCATATAATTTCATTATATGAATGTATCACATTTTATTTTTTCATCCATAAGTCACGGTCATTTTGAGTTTATTTCATTTTTTGGCTCTTCTGAATAATTCCACTATGAACATTCCTGTCTAAATTTTTGCCTTATCAACTATTTTCAATTCTCTTGTGTATATACCAGAAGTAGCTGAGTCTTATGCTAAGTCTATCTTTAGTATTTCAAGGAATGGCTAAACTGTTTTCCAAAATAGCTGTAACATTTTACATTCTCACCAGCAACTTATGAGCATTTGAATTGTTCCATGCCCTTGTCAACATTTGTTATTTTCCTATTTTTAAATTATACCCACCCTAGTGGATATGAAGTGGTCCCTCATTGTGATTCTGAATTGCATTTCCTTAATGATTAATGTTGAATATCTTTTTATATGTTTATTGGTCATTTGTATATCTTCCTTGGAGAAATATCAATTCAAATCTTTTGCCCATTTTTAAATTAGGGTGCTTGTCTTTTGTTGTTGTAAGAGGATTGTTTTTGTTTGTTTGTTTTTATTCTGGAACTAGATCCTTATCAGATGAGTTGTAAATATCTCCTCCCATTTTGTGGGTGGTCTTTTAACTTTCTTGATTTCTTGATAGTGTCCTTTATTTTAATGAAGTCTAACATTTATTTTCTTTTCTATTTCTAACATAGTTTTTGCTTGTGGTTTGATATATCTAAAAATCTATTGCCAAAAACAAGAAATGGAATTTGCCTTTGTGTTTTCCTCTAACAGTTTTATGTCTTTAGCTCTTCTATTTGGATATTGATTTTTTTTTAATATGATGTGAGATAAGGGTCCAACTTCATTTTTAAAAATATTTTGTTTATTTATTTATTTATTTTAAAGATTTATTTATTTATTTGACAGACAGAGATCACATGTAGACAGAGAGGCAGGCAGAGAGGGAGGGGGAAGCAGGCTCCCTGCTGAGCAGAGAGCCTGATGTGGGGCTCAATCCCAGGACCCTGAGATCATGACCTGAGCCGAAGGCAGAGGCTTTAACCCACTGAGCCACACAGGCGCCCCTATTTATTTATTTGATAGAGCATAAACATGGGGAGCAGTGGAGAGAGAGGGAGAAGCAATCTCCCCACTGAGTAGGGAGCCCAATGTGGGGCTTGATCCCAGGACCCTGGGATCATGACCTGATCTGAAGACAAATGCTTAAGCAACTGACCCACCCAGATGCTCCTCAACTTCATTCTTCTGCAAACAGATAACCAGTTATCTTAGCACTATTTGTTGAAAAGACTGTTCTTGGCCTATTGAATGGTGTTGGCACTCTTGTTAATCATCAATTGACCATGAATGTGAGGGCTTCTTTCTGGAATCTTAATTCTATTCCATTTATTTATATGTCTATCCTCTTATCAATTCCACATTATTCTGATTACTGTGGCTTTGTAATAAGTTCTGAAGTTAAGAATTATAAATCCTCCAACTTTGTTCTTTTTTTTTTTTTTAAAGATTTTATTTATTTATTTGACAGACAGAGATTACAAGTAGGCAGAGAGGCAGGCAGAGAGAGAGGAGGAAGCAGACTCCCTGCTGAGTAGAGAGCCCCATGCGGGGCTCGATCCCAGGACCCCGAGATCATGACCTGAGCCGAAGGCAGCGGCTTAACCCACTGAGCCACCCAGGTGCCCCCTCCAACTTTGTTCTTTTGCTAGATTGTGTTGTTTCTTCTGTGTCTCTTGCTAGTCCATATGAATTTTAGAACCAGCTTGCCCATTTCTGCAAAGCAGACAATGGAAATTTTGATAAGGTTGACAATGAGTCTGTAAAGCTGGGGAATATTGCCATCTTATTATTAAGTCTTCCAATCCATGAACACATAATACTTTCAATTTATTCCGTTTTTCTTTTATTTCTTTCAGTAGTGTTTTATAGTGTATGAGTCTTGCACTTTCTCAGTTAAATTTACTCCTTAGTATTTTATTATTTTTAATATTATAAATAGAATTGTTTTCTTAATTTCATTTTCAGATTGTTCATTGCTAGAGTATTAGGAATACAATTGATTTTTCTGTGTGATCTTGTGTCCTGCAACTCTGCTGAAATCATTTTATTAGCCTTAATAGTTTTAATAGATTCTTTAGTGTTTTCTATACATAAAATTTTGTCATCTGTGAATAGAAATAGCTTTACTTCTTCCTTTCCAATTTGGATAATTTTTATTTATTTTTTCTTGCCTAATTGCCCTGCCTAGAATGTCTTATACAATGTTGAATAGAAATTGTGAAAGCAGATATCCATGTCTTGTCCTAATTATAAAAGAAAAACTTTAAGTATAATAATAGCTGTGGTTATTATTTTTTTTTCATAGATCCCTTTATCAGATTGAGGAAGTTTCCCTCTGTTAGTGGTTTGTAGAGTGTTTTTTTTTTTTTTAATTTATGTTTGTTTTTAAATTAAATTGTTTTAGAATTTGCCAAATGCTTTTCCTGCATCTATTGAGATAATCATGATTTTCCCCCTTTCATTCTCATATGGTGCATTACACTGACTGATTTTCATATTTTGAACCACTCTTACATTGCTGAAATAAATCCCACTTAGTTATGGTGTGTAATCCCTTTGACATGTTGCTGGATTCGGTTTGCTAGTATTTTGTTGAGGAATTTTACATTTATTTTCATAAGAGACATTGGTCTGTATTTTTCTTTTATTGTGATTTTTTTGCCTGACTTTGGTATCAAGGTAATACCAGCCTTGCACAAAGAGATAGAAAGTTTTATCTTCTCTTCCATTTTTGGGAGAGAATTTGAGAAGGTTTGGTGTTAATTATTCTTTAAATATTTGATAAAATTCAGTGGTGAAACCATCTGGTTCTGGACTTTTCTTTGTTGGAAGTTTTCAGATAACTGAATCGATTTCTTTCCTTACTATGGATCTAGTCAAATTTTCTATTTATATTTTAGTCAGTTTTAGTAGTTTATTTCTAGAAATTTGTCCATTTCATCCACGTTATCCAATTTATTGGCATACAATTGTTCATAATATTCTGTCATAAGCCTTTTTATTTATGTAAGATTGAAAGTAATATCCCCATTTTCATACTGATTTTATTAGTTTGAGTCTTTTCTCTTTTTTGCTTAGTCATTCTAACCATAAATTTTCTCAATCTTCTCAAAGGATGAGCTTTTGGTGTTATTGATTCTATTTCTTTGTATTCTCTATTTTCTTTATCTCTGCTCTAATCTTTATTGTCTCCTTCCTTCTAATTGCTTTGAGTTTGGTTTACTATTTTTTTTTTCCTGATTTCTTAATGCAGCATGTTGGGCTGTTGATTTGAGATCTTCTCTTTTTTAGTGTAAATATTTACATCTATACCTTCCCCTTGGAGCATGTTTTTGTTTCATAAGTTTTGGCATGTTGTGTTTTTGTTTTAAATCATCTCAAAGTATTCTCTAATTTCCCTTGTGATTTCTTCTTTGACCTATTGGTTATTTAAAAGTGTGCTGTTTAATTTCCACATGTTTGTGAATTTCCCAGATTTTCTCTTTTATTGACTTCTAATTCCACTCCATTGTTGTCAGAGAAGATAGTTGGTATGATTTCAATACTTTTAACTTTATCAAGTTTTGGGGCACCTGGGTGGCTCAGTGGGTTAAAGCCTCTGTCTTTGGCTCAGGTCATGATCCCAGGGTCCTGGGATCGAGCCCCACATCAGGCTCTCTGCTCAGCGGGGAGCCTGCTTCCTCCTTTCTCTCTCTCTCTCTCTGCCTGCCTCTCTGCCTACCTGTGATCTCTGTCAAATAAATAAATAAAATCTTAAAAAAAAAAAAACTTTATCAAGTTTTGTTTAATGGTCTAACATGTGTTCCACACTAAAGAATGTTCCCTACGCACTTGAAAATAATGTGTGTTCTAAACTGATGGTTATCAGAGGGGAGGTGGGTGGGGGGGTTGGGGATTAAGGAATTCACTTGTTGTGAGGATCTCTGGGAGTTTAAGTGTAGAATTTATTATATTGTATATCTGAAAATAATATTACATTGCATGTTAACTGACTGGAATTTATTTTTTAAGATTTTACTTATTTATTTGAGAAAGAGAGAGAGAGCACACAAGCTGGGGGAGCAGCAAGAAGAGACAGAGGGAGAAGCAGGCTCTCTGCTGAGCAGGGATCCCAATGCGGCCTTGATCCCAGGACCCTGGGATCATGACTTGAGCCAAAGGCAGAAGTTTAACCAACTGAGCCACTCACATGTCCCAACTGACTGGAATTTAAATGAAAGAAAGAAAGAAAGAAAGAAAGAAAGAAAGAAAGAAAGAAAGAAAGAAAGAAAGAAAGAAAGGAATGTGCTTTCTGCCATTGTTGGCTGAAGCATTCTATATATGTCTGTTTGGTCTAGCTATTTTATAGTTTATTCAAGTCTTATATTTCTTGTTTATCTTTTGTCTGGTTGTTCTACCCACTTTGTTTAACTATTTCTCCCTTCAATTCTGTTTTTGCTTCATACATTTTAGGGCTCTGTTATTTGCATATAAGTTTGTAATTGTTGTATCTTCCTGATAAATTAACCATTTTATCACCATGTGATGTCTCTCTGTTTCATGTGACAACTTTTGTCTTAAAGTCTATTTTATCTGATATTAGAATAGCCATTCCAGGGGCACCTGTGTGTCTCAGTCATTAAGATCTGATTTTGGCTTGGGTCATGGTCCCAGGGTCCTGGGATCAAGCCCCACTTCGGGCTCCCTGCTCTGCAGGAAGCCTGCTTCTCTCTCTCCCACTCCCTCTGATTGTGTTCCCTCTCTCACTGTGTCTATCTGTCAAATAAATAAATAAATAAATAAAATCTTTTTAAAAAATAGAATAGCCATGCCAGTTCTCTTTTGGTTACTGTTTGTTCTCTTTTGATTATTGAAATATCTTTTTCCATTCTTTCATTCTCAATCTATTTGTGATTGGAGCTAAAGTGAGTCTCCTTCAAGCTCTATCATAAAGCTATTGTAATCAAGATAGTATAGTACTGGCACCGAAACAGACACATAGATCAATGGAACAGAATAGAGAACCCAGAAATGGACCCTCAACTCTATAGTCAACTAATCTTCAACAAAGCAGGAAAGAATGTCCAATGGAAAAAAACAAAACAAAACAAAACAAAAACAGTCTCTTCAACAAATGGCATTGGAAAAATTGGACATCCATATGCAGAAGAATAAAACTGGACCATTTCCTTACACCATATACAAAAATATACTCAAAATGGATGAAAGACCTCAATGTGAGACAGGAATCCATCAAAATCTTAGAGGAGAACAGAAGCAGCAACCTCTTTGATCTTGGCCACAGCAACTTCTTGCTGATACATATCCAAAGACAAAAATGGACTACTGGGACTTCAAGATAAAAAGCTTTTGGATAGCAAAGGAAACAGTCAACAAAATCAAAAGACAACCGACAGAATGGGAGAAGATACTAGCAAATGACATATCAGAAAAAGGGCTAGTATCCAAAATCTATAAAGAACTTATCAGACTCAACACCCAAAGAACAAATAATCCAATCAAGAAATGGGCAGAAGACATGAATAGACATTTTGGCAAAGAAGACATTCAAATGGCCAACAGACACATGAAAATTTGGCATCAGGGAAATATAAATCAAAACCACAATGAGATACCACTTCACACCAGACAGAAATTAACAAGTCAGGAAATGACAGATGTTGGTTAGGATGCAGAGAAAGGGGAGCCCTCCTGCAGTGTTGGTGGGAATGCAAGCTGGTGCAGCCACTCCGGAAAACAGTATGGAGGTTTCTCAAAACGTTGAAAATAGAGCTACCCTATGACCCATCAATTGCGCTACTCGGTATTTACCCCAAAGATACATATGTAGTGATCTGAAGGGGCACCTGCACCCTAATATTTATAGTGGCAAAGTCCACAATAGCCAAACTATGGAAAGAGCCTAGATGTCCATCAACAGATGAATAGATAAAGAAGAGTATTACACAGCCATAAAAAAATTAAATCTTGCAATTTGCAATGACATGGATGGAACTAGAGAGGGTATTATGCTAAGCAAAGTAAGTCAATCAGAGAAAGACAATTATCATGTTTAGATTAAGTTTTTTATTCATTCTGCAATCTCTGCCTTAAATGTGAGTTTAATCCATTTATATTTAATGCAGTAACTGATAGAGAAGGATTTACTTTTGTGATTTGCCTATTTGTTATCTGTATGTCTTATGTCTTTTTTGTTCTTCAGTTACTCCATTGCTGCCTTCTCTTGTGTTATACTGACATTTTCTAGGATACCATTTTTCCCTTTCTCAATTCTTTGACTATATATTTTTAAGTTATTTTCTTAGTGGTTGCCCTGGAGATTACAATTAACATATTAATCTATGACAAAATTGTTTAGATAATACCAGCCTAGCTTCAATAGTATGTGAAAACTTTTTCCTATATAGCTCCTATCCCTGTTATGGTCTCAAATGACATTTTATACATTTGTGCCCATTAGTATGGATTTATAATTACTGTTTTATGTAGTTGCCTTTTAAATCAAATAGACTAAAAAGGGAAGTTACAAGAAAAATACATTAGGATGGGACACCTGGGTGGCTCAGTTGGTTAAGCAGTTGCCTTTGGCTCAGGTCATGATCCCAGAGTCCTGGAATTGAGTCCTATGTTGGACTCCTTGATCATCAGGGGGCCTGCCTCTCCATCTGTCTGTCTCTCCCCCTGCTTGTGCATGCACGCTCTATCTGACAAATAAATAAATAAAAATCTTTTTAAAAAATAAATAAAAATACATTAGGTTGGCCTTTTATATTTATTTGTGTAGTTACCCTTACCAGTGTTCTTGATTTCTTTGTATGTATTTGAGGTACTGTCTAATGTCCTTTTATTTCAGCCTGAAGGACTCCTTTTAGCATTTTTTGTGGGGATAGGTCTACTTGAAACAATCTTTCAGTTTTTATGTGGGAAAGTATTTCTCTTTTTGGGGGGAGTTGTTTTTGGTTTTGGTGGTAAAAAACACATACCAGGGGTGCCTGGGTGGCTCCGTTGGTTGGGCATCTGCCTTAGGCTCAGGTCATGATCCCAGGGTCCTGGGACTGAACTATGCATCAGGCTCCCTGCTCAGCGGGGAGCCTGCTTCTTTTTCTCCTTCCCACTCGTGCTTTCTTTCACTATCTCTGTGTGTGTGTGTCTCTCTCTCTCAAATAAATGAATAAAATCTTTAAAAAGAAAGTTTAAAAACCCCACATAACATAAATTTACCATCTTAATGTTTAATTGTACATTATAGTATTTTTAACTATATGCACTTTGTTGCACAACAGGTCTCTAGAACTCTTTCATCTTGCATGACTAAAACTCTATACTCATTGAACACCAACTCCCCATTTTCTGCTCCCCTAGGTCCCTGGCAACCACTACTCTACTTTGTTTCTATGAATTTGATTAGATATCTTATATAAGTGGAATCAGGCAGTTTTTGTCTTTTTGTGATTGGCTTATTGTACTTAGCATAATGTTTTCAAGGTTCATCTATGTTGTCGTGTATAACAGAATTACCTTCTTTTTTTTAAAGATTTTATTTATTTATTTATTTGACAGACAGAGATCACAAGTAGGCAGAGAGGCAAGCAGAGAGGTAGGAGGAAGCAGGCTCCCTGCTGAGCAGAGAGTCCGATGCGGGGCTCCATCCCAGGACCCCAG
Source organism: Lontra canadensis (assembly GCF_010015895.1). Classification (NCBI taxonomy): domain Eukaryota; kingdom Metazoa; phylum Chordata; class Mammalia; order Carnivora; family Mustelidae; genus Lontra; species Lontra canadensis. Next base: position 36,404,777 of record NW_022631001.1, read on the forward strand.
GATCACGACCAGAGCCGAATGCAGAGGCTTTAACCCACTGAGCCACCCAGGTGCCCCTGCCTTCTTTTTTAAGACCGAATAATATTCCATTGTATCTACATTATAAATTTATTTTATCCATTCATCTGTTAACAGATATTTAGGTTACTTGCCCATCTTGGCTATTGTGAATAATACTACCAATAAACATCTCTCCTTCGTTTATGAAGGATTATTTTGCCAGATATAGAATTCTTGGTTGCCAGGTTTTTTTCTTTTAACATTTTTAATATGTCATCCTAAACCTTCTGATTTCTATAGTTTCTGATAAGCAATCAGCAATTAATCTTACTGATGATTACTTGTTCAGGACATCACTTCTCTTGCTGTTTTCAGGATTCCCTTTGTCTTTGATTTTTTACAATTTGATTATAATGTCTAATGTGTATCTTTTTTATTATAGCCTACTTGAAGTTAATTGAGTTTCTGGGATATGAAGACTTACATCTTCCATCAAATATGGGAGGTATAGCCATTATTTTAACAAACATTCTTTCTCTTTTCTTTTTCTAAGATTCCTATTAGGTGTGTGTCGGTACACTCACAAGTATTTGAGTCTCCTTATTTTTCTTTATTCTTCTTTCTTCATGATCCTCAGAGTAGTTAATCTCAAATGACCTATCTTCAAGTTCACAGCTTCTTTCTTCAGGCTGTTGAACCTCTTAAGTATATATTCTTAATTTCAGTTATTGCATTTTTCAAATCTAGACTATTTAGTTTCTTTTTACACTTTGTGTCTCCTCATTTATATTCTCTCTTTGAAGAAACTTGTTCTCTTGGTTTCCTTTACTTCTATGTAAAAAGAACATTTGAACATCACAATGCAGCCACTCCAGAAATTATATTCTTCCCTCCCCAGGATTTGTTGTAGTTATTGTTTGTTTTTTTTTATTGAGTTTTCTCAACTGATATTGTAAACTTTTGTTGTTGTTGCTATAGCTTAGGGCCACAGAGGTCTCTTTTCCATTAGTTTAGTGGTCAGCTAATGATTTGACGGAGCTTTCTTTAAGTGCCCAAAACAATGATAAAGGAAAATCTTCCAATTTGCCAAGGGGCTCTGCATGCATGTTGGGCACACCTTCAACACTGAGTGTTGAACTTCAACACTGAGTGTTGAACAACTTTGCCTTAGTCTTCCTCCCTGCTTGAGCAGAAACTGAAGGCCAGCTAGAGGTGAAAGTTCAGGGTCTTCTCAGGTCTTTTCTGAGCATACACTAGTCCTAAACATGTATCCAGTCTTCAAGAGACTCGGGAATATGTGGAAGCTTTCCAAAGGCTTTATTCTCCAAAGCAACTCGTTTCTCATCCTTTCCTGCTAGGCTTTTCATTTTTCTATTGCTTCCCCTAACTGTTATCTTTTACCCCAGGCACTAGTAGCTGATACATTTGCCTTTCAATATGTTTAATAAACACTCCTCCTTGCTCCCCTTCCCCACCCCCAGGTAGCAGCTTCAGACTTAGGAGAGGTCTAAGGTGAAATAAAGGCAAGTCCTTTGGTCTGGTCTTTCAGGGAACCATTAGACAAGTCAACTAAACCACCACAGTTCTTTTTTTTTTTTTTAAGATTTTATTTATTTATTGGACAGAGAGATAGAGAGCACAAGTAGGCAGAGCAGCAGGCAGAGGGGGAGGGAGAAGCAGGCTCTCTGCTGAGCAGGGAGCCCAATGTGGGACTTGATTCCAGGATCCTGGGATCATGACCTGAGCTGAAAGCAACCACTTAACTGGCTGAGCCACCCAGGCGCTCCTACACAATTCTTTGAGAATAAAATTTCTTCTGCTCCCTCTTGTACTAGAAACCTATACCTAGATTAGAAGCTGTTGCCTCATAGGGTACTGCTAAACCAGGTAGTAGGGGATGGAGGATAGGAAGCAAATAAGTTAAAATGCCACAAAACTTACTAAGATTTGACTATTTTAAAATTTTTTTGTTTTTCCTGATTAAGCTTTTGCATGGTTGGTATAAAATTTTAATTAGTTTTGGGTGTTCTGATAAAGTTGGTATTGATAATTTTTACTAATTTGCTTACTGCTTTTGTGGAGGGACAGAACTTTGGATCTTCATAATTTTCTATTTTACTGATTCACTCTGATTTTGGAAACCCATTTTAAGACTTTCTACTTATAGAAAGTTATAAATATCTTCCCCTAAATTTTCTATTATTCTTTGAAAGATAATTATTTTTAAACACATAGGACTGTAACCCATCAAAATTTATTTCTGTGAACAATGTGAGTGAACAACAATTTTTGTGAAAAATCACAATTTTTGTGAACAACAAAAGATTGTAGTCAGTTGAATAGTGTCCCCCCAAAACTAGTGAATGCTACCTTATATGGCAAAAAGAACTTGGAAGATGTGATTAAAGGTTTGAAATGGGGAGATTATCTTAGCCGGATGGGTCTGATATAATCACAAGACCCTTGTAAGGAGAAGGCAGGAGATTAGAGTGAGTAGTAGGAGGAAATAGGAAGTGGAAGCAAGAGGTTAGTGTGTTACAGAAAAATGGATCATGAGGCAAGAAATGTACACAGCGTTTAGAGGCTTACAAATGCAAGGATTCTTCCCTGAAACCTTCCCAAAGAACACAGGCCTGCTGATAATATGATTTTAGAATTCTTTGACTTCCAGAATGATAAGAGAATAAATTATTGCTTTTTTTTGTTTTTGTTTTTTTGTTTTTGTGAGTAAAGCAACAGAAGTTTATTAAGCAAGGATACAGAAAAAGCTCTCAGGAGTAAGAGGAGTCCTGACAACATTGCCCATAAATTGTTGTTTTAAGGCACTAAGTTTTTTTTGTTCGTTTGTTTTGTTTTTGTTTTTAGGATTTTATTTATTTATTTGAGAGAGAGAGAAAGATTGAGAGAGAGAGAGAGAGCACAAACAGGGTGAGGGGCAGAGGGAGAAGGAGACTTCCCACTGAGTGGGGAGCCCGACCTGGGGCTTAATCCCAGGTAAGGGATTAATGACCTGGGATCATGACCTGAGCTGAAGGCAGATGCTTAACTGATGGAGTCACCCTGTTGCCCCTTTAATAAAGCCACTGTTTGCGGTAAGTTGTTAAGCAGCAAAAGGGAACTAATACAGTAATTTTGGTCTGAGCAAATGATAGAATGGAATTTCCATTTATTTTATTTTTTAATGATTTTATTTATTTATTTTAGAGGTGGGAGGGGCAGAGAGACTGGGAGAGAGAGTCTTAAGAAGACTTCACCCTGGGTGCAGAGCCCAGTGTAGGGCTTGATTTCACTATCCTGAGATCATGACCTGAGCCAAAATCAAGAGTTGGTCACTTAACTGACTACATCACCCAGGCATCCCTGGAGTTTCCATTTAATAAAATAAGAAAAACTGCAAGAGAAGCAGGCTTAGAGAAGAAGACGACATTGGAAATTAACCTTTATACTCTCCAAGTGGAGTTAGAAAGAAGGAGTTGAAAAAGTTACTGACTTGTGAGTAGGGTCGAGGTTAGGACTAGATATAAGAATTTGGGGGGTGATTAGCATATAGATGCCATTTAAACTAAATGAGACTGGCTGAGATAATCTAGGGAAGGTAGGTAGAAAAGAGGGCATTAAACCTTGGTGGACTCCAATGAATCCTTCTTCTGAGAAAGAAGGATCAACAATGGAGACCTAACTCCACATGAGTTACAATGGAAGACAGTCAGAAATTTTTGCAGTGAGATTTCTAACCAAAGGCATGGTAATGTCAGAGACACTGAGTTAAATCTGCTGCCTAAATTCTGAACAAGTGAAAAATGGCATAGTGGTATCATGCAGGAAAAAGTTGTTCCTTAAGGAAAGAAAGACAAATATTTGTGAAATGACAGAACTACAAAGAAAATTGGAGTTTTTCAAGTATTTAACAAAAGTATGAGCATAAAGATTAAAAAAAAATTTTGTCTAAGCAATGTATAACTGTTATCTAGTCATCATCTGAAGTGATGCAAAAGAAAAATACAGTTAAGAACAAAATGGGTCAGAATTTGAATTTTACCTCTGCTTCCTATCCCTTAGGTGACCTTATGCTATAGGCTACTCAACTTCCCCGAATTTCATTCTGTCTCATCTGTAGAAATAAAGGCACTTACAACAATGAGCTGTTGTGTGGATCAAATGACAAGTATTACATATACTTGCCTAGAACACAGTATATACTCAATAAATGGTGGGTTTTCTCATTCCATGCTCCCATGGAAATCTAAGGGTTGAATATAAACTACTTGATAAGATTTTCCTGGGAGATCTGGTTCTGAACTTGCATTTTGAGTAGACCTATCAGGCTTACCAAGTTCTAGATGAAGAAGTGAAGTGAGTCGGAGAGGTGATCCCCAGATTTTGTAAAACTACAGTCTTCACAAAGCCTTATACTATCTGTGGTAATATAAGACACAAGCCCCCTCCTCCCCACACTCAAGGTAAAATTGGAAAATTTATAAAGGTCTTTTTAAAAAGTGGGAATTTCCCCCCAAAGCATAGCAGGAGACAGATAAGGAAGCCACTACTTCAGAGGAAAGAAAGAGGAAAAAAAAAAAAAAAACAAACCCAAACCCCTTCTCCCCCAAAAAATCTTCCTGAAGGTAGAGGCAAAAGGAAAGGACGGCAAAATCCAGCCTCTGGCTCTTGTCTATTATTATCTGTTCAAACTTAACAACAAAACAAGTGAAATAAAATGTAAAATAATGTCCTATTGAATGTTGTTCTAAGCCACAGGTGTCCGTAGAGCAATTTGTCCCACTTTCTCCTTCTTCCGCACAAAGGAAACTCAAAGAATCAAAGAAAGGGTTGTATTGTTAGCGCTAGCAAATCGGTCACCTCACTCCCACCAAATGACAGAACATCACAACAGCTCTCTCGCTATTTAGTGAATTTCTTCTTTCACCTCCTCTGTTCTGCTCTTTGGACACTCACTCTTCCTTTAGCTACTCTGTAGAAGTAGAAACCCCAAAGAGGAACTTGGGCTGCTGCTTGCACCACTATTTATGGAGGGCCAGGGAGGAGTCCTACCCCAACTCTTAGACAATGGCCATGCTCTGTATCTGCTCCACCAAGCTCCCTTACCGTGGTTGAAACTTACTTGTGAGGTTGAACACAAGAAATAGTATTTGAAATATTTGCCATGATCTGAGCTTCATCAATGGGCCATGCTGACTGAGTAACCCTGTTTTCTATCATGTGTCCACTTCCCCCTGTACTCCATGGCCACCGCTGATTGGAGCCAGTTGGACCCCTAGATGACAAACAACCAACACATAGCCTGGCCCGTGACCTGTGTGGTGAAATGGTGTGAAATGCTTTGCCTTAACTGAAGTAAGGATTTGCTGACTAAAGACTGAATCTTAAAAAAAATATAAGCGTAGGAAAATTTTTATTTTGTATATTACAAGTACTTCCTGCCATCCAGGATGGGAAAACAGCTTGCTTTTGGAAGCAGACCTTCTCTGATGTGCTGGGAAGTATTATTTTTGTATAATTTTGTAGTTTTATGGATAGAAGTCAAATATCTATCAACTTTCCTTGGGAGATTCAGTGAAAATACTCAAAAATAGAGGATGTAAGTTAAAAATGGAGTGTCTTAGAGAAGTAAATTGGTATATATTTTTTAGCAGAACCCTGTCCTTGAAAACAATATTAAAGACATTTTCTCCCCTCATCTGGAATGAGAAAAGCCTATACCTAAAAATCACTATTTGAAGAAATAGATGTAAGTTTTTAAATTAAAAGTAGAAGATTAGAACTAGAGACAAACCACAATTATCCAGATGAACTCTAATGTTTGCTCATAAGACTATATGTAGTATTATTAAAAATAAGTTGTTCATATTTTGGAAAAGGTACTGCCCATTATTTTCAGAGGAACCTTCTAGCAAGAGCCTAAGTACAGGGAGGACAGTGCAAAAGGCGAGGGTTGAAGAGAATGTATGCTTCTGCCTTCAATCACCCTGGAAAAAAGTAAATTCTGGAGTATAAAATGAGGACTCTTTGGGAAACATAAAAGCAACCCCCCCCCCCCCCCCGCCCTGAGCCTTGGGAATGTGAGGAGTGGAACCTTAGGGAGGAGAAATTTATTCAGGGTACTTGAAAAAGAATTAGGCTGCCCTTATGTGGGGGTCGGACAATGCATAGCTTCTAAACACTGTGCCAAGGCAGCCCAAGGCCATCCCTAGGGTGAAGCAAGCAAGGCGATCAGGGAGCAACCTTTCAGGAGGTGCTCCTTCTCTGGGTTGTGCAAGTACCACAGGGCTGGTGTCACAGAGTTGAGCACCTTCTGAAATTTTATGTCCTTGGTGCTCTGGCTTCACCCTTGTCTTGGCTCTGTGTGGCACTCTGGGCTATTAGGTAATGAGCTGTGGCAAAGAGATTCACAGTTACAGGAGTTTAGTGGCAGGATATGGAAAGATTCAGCAAGTTAAAGATGAGAGCAGATGCTCAGAATTCTGACCTCTGAGGGGATCAGAACAGGACAATCCCAAATATGTCACTTTTGCATATTGATTATTTTGAGCTGAAGGCACCAGAGAAAAGGCAGATTCAGGAAGAGCTCTCTGACCTCCCTCCTTCCTACAAAAGCACATTATGAAATTTCCCTTTAGAAAGGTACTCTACCGGGAAGAGGAGTATCATCATCAGAGATAAGGGATCAAGGACAAAACGGATCTGTACAAACCAACCCACAAAGTAACCTTTAGCTTCTATTAGTTCTTTCGTATATCCTGGTCACTTCCTCACAATTTACCACTCCTAAAAGCTTAAACTCTCTTTGCCTTGTCACTTCATAAATTTACCATTCTTTTCTTGTTTGTTTTTAAAAATGTATATAAGCTCTTGGTCCTAAACTGCTTCTTCGGGTATTTAGTTTTCCTATAAAGGCTCCAAGAGCATGTAAAAAGACTTTTTTTTTTTTTTTTTACTTTCCTCCTATTAATCTATCTTATGTCAGTTTAATTCTCAGATCCAGATAAAAAGCCCAAGAGGATGGATGAAAGGATCTTCTTTCCCTAGTAGGGGCCATGAGTATGTTGAAGAGAACAATGAAAGTTTGAGTAACCAGGAAACACAAGCTGGAAAAAAGAGAAAGGGTGAGGAGGTCAATGGGTAGTAGAGATAGAAATAGAGAAATAGATGCACGGCGTAGTCAATGATGTCACATTGTACAGATAACTCTTGAATTTCTACTGCTGAGGATCCTAGAGCTGTTTTGGATTCCGCATGACCACGTAGCCCCAAGAAACCCAGCCCTACCATGGCTTCTGCCATTCGTGAGTGAATCTTTCTATGGCAAGCTGAAGAAAAGGCTCTAATTTAGGCAGAAGGGAATTTATTCAAGAGGCATTAGGGATATCAACAAATTGACAGGAGGTGGCAGAGTCATGATTCCAGGGTGCAGAAGAAAATGTAAAGCCCTAGCTTTGCTGGGGTCAAGGGCCTGCCCTCTACCCTCCTAGTTTATATCACAAGCCAAAATTGTCCTATCAAATTGGATGGAAGAGGCAATTGGGGGAAAAGGAAATTGGGGCACGTAGAATGTGAAAAGATGACTATTGGGACACCAAAACAAGAACTGTCTGCTGCCCAGCAACATGGCTTTTGTCCTTTCGGGAGCTCCCATAGACCTTCCCGGATGCCTGAGATTCGTGTCTTTATTCCTGTGAATACCATTACCTCGGCATCCCGTAACTGTTACTCAACTGATCTTTAGTCCTTTGCAATCAAAACAGCTCAGGCCTATTGCTGAGGAAGACGGTGCTGTTCTGTTTCTTGTCTGCCTCTTACAGCAATTATTAAAACCTCTCAAAAGACTCTAAACTTCCTTCTTCTGGGGGTGTTTGGTTCTGCGAGATGCTTTGGTATTTTCTGTCAGCTTTCTTTTGGGACATTGTCCACATGGGAAGGTGTGATTTGTTTTCTAAGTTGTTACCTAGACATTCTGGAGTAGGATAACCTAATTCACACCGAGTCTGAACATTTAGATAAGGACCCGAGTTTAGGATTCCCACCATAAATTCCCATTTGGTTGTTCCCAGGGTATCCTTTAAGAGAACTGCTTGGAAAAAAATCAAATCAAATAACCACTTAGAATTCAGGTTGTGAAAAGTTAGTGACCTCTGCCCCAGCCACACTGAGGAATAGGTGCGTGCTACCCTGTTCTCTACCTCCTGATTCTTCATGATCTGGCCCAGAGGACTGCTCTTCCCCCCGCTCATTGCACACTCACTCCTCTTTGCAGGATTTGTAAATAATGCATTTTATGACCTCTTTAACGAGAGTGTACAGAAACTGCCCCTTCAGTGAAAACCCTGGGGCTTTCACTTTCCCAAACTAGAAGCTGTGATGCTTGCAGGAGGTACATGCAGGCTTATGTGGGTGGACTGTGCTCCCTCATTCAGCAGGTCGCTATCAACACATTCTTCATTCCATACACCATCTCCAGTTTCCCAACACAGCAGGGAAAAGGGTTATAATATGACAGCTTTCTCCTTTCTCAATTAATGCTTTAGCCTGGTGCAGCTCATAGATCAGCCCAAACAGGGGCAATACATGCGCCTTCACACTCCCTTATTCTTTTTTAAAATTGAGATACACATTCACATGTCATAAAAGTCACCCTTTCAAGGAATATAGTTCTGTGGTTGTTTTATATTCATAAACTTGTGCAACTATCATTATTACATAATTCCAGAATATTTTCACCAGTTACTTCTCATTCTCCCCTGCTCTCAACCCTTGGTATTTACTAATCTAATTTTCTATCTCTATGAATTTGCTTATTCTAGACATTTCATACAAATGGGACCATAGAATATGTGACATGGTTCACCTGGCTTCTTTCACTTAGTATATATCTTTTTGAGGTTCATCCATGTTGTAACAGGTATCAATACTTGTTTCTTTTTATGGTTAAATAATATATCATCATATGGATACATCACAGTTTGTCCATTCATAATTGATAGATATTTGCACTGTTTCCACTTTTTGACTATTATGAATATTGCTGCTATACAAATCATGTACCGGGAGACCTGGTTGGCTCAGCTGGTAGATGTGCTACTCTAGATCTCAGGGTTGTGAGTTCAAGCCCCACAATGGGTGTGGAACCTACCTAAAAAAAAAAAAAGAAAAGAAAATCATGTACAAATTTTTGTGTCAGTATATTTTCAATTCTATTCCGTATCTAAGGCATATAATTACTGGGTCAAACAGTAATTCTATGGATAACATTTTGAGAAACTGACACAGTGTTTTCCAGAGTGGCTGTACCATCTGCAAAATATGAGGGTTCCATTCCACATTCTCAACAACATTTGTCCATTATTTTTGGACAAGTGTCAAAAATACAAGTGACAATCATTATCATTGCTGCATTTCCCTAATGGCTGATGATTTTGAAATTCTTTTCATGTGCTTACTGGCCATTTGTGTAACTTCTCAGAAGAAATGTCTATTCAAATCCTTTGCCTGCATCTTAATTGGATTATCTTTTTTTGTTGTTGTTGTTTAGTTGAAAGTCTTCTTTATGTATTCTGGATGCTGGTGTTTTATCTGTGATTAGCAAATATTTTTTCCTATTTGGTTTGTTATTTCACTTTCTTCACATTGAAGCACAGATGTTTTAATTTTGATGAGGTCCAACATATTTTTTTTTTCAACATATTTTTTTATCCGGTTGGTTGTTCTTTGGTTCAAAGAACCTAAGAAATCATTGCCTAATCCAAGGTAACAAAACCTTACACTCATGTTTTCGTCTAAGAGTTCAGTATTTTCAGCTTTTACATTTATGTCTTTGATCCATTTTGAATTAACTTTTGTATGTGGTGTGAGGTGGAGGCCAAAATTCACTCTTTTGCATAAAGATATTTAGTTGTCCCAGCATCATTTGTAAAAAAGATTATTTTTTCTTCATTGCCTTGTTTTGGTAGCCTTGCTAAAAATCAAATAACACAGAGGACATGGGGAGATGGAGAGGAGAAGGGAGTTGGGGGAAATTGGAGGGGGAGACAAACCATGAGAGACTGTGGACTCTGAGGAACTAACTGAAGGTTTTGGAGGGAAGGGGTGTGGGAGGTTGGGTGAGCCTGGTGGTGGGTATTGTGGAGGGCACGTATTGTATAGAGCACTGGGTGTGGTGCATAAACAATGAATTCTGGAACACTTAAAAGAAATTTAAAAAATAAATAAAAATTTAAAAAATCAAATGACTGTAAATATAATGGTTTACTTTTGGACTCTCAATTCAATTTCATTAACCCATATTGCTATCTTTATGCCAGCTTTGTAGTGTTTGTCCTCCAACTTTGGCCTTTTTCAAAGTTGTTTTTGCTGTTCTGGGTCTCTTGCCATTCACATGCCATTCCCTGTGAATTATAGGTTAAGTTGTCAATTTCTGCAAAAGAAAAGCTGCTGGGATTTTGATAGGGACTGCACTGAATCTGTAGATCAATTTGAGGAGTATTGTCATCTTAACAATATTAAATTTTCCAATCTGTGAACACATCTTTGCATTTATCAGGACTTCTCTAGGTTCTTTCAAAAATTTAATAATTAACAAATTATTTCTAAGTATTTTTGATGCCATTGTAAACAAATATTTCCTTAATTTTATTTTCTGACTATACTGATGTATAGAGTATATTTGATATTTGTGCATTGATCAGATATTATGAAACTTTAGTGAACTAATTCATTTATTAGTTTTAATGGATTCCTTAGGATTTTCCATATATAGGATTACGTTACCTGAAAATATAAGTAGTATTACTTCTTCCTTTCCAATCTGGATGCCATTTTTTTTTTTTTTTTTTTTTTTTTTTTTTTGCTTAATTGCCCTGACTAGATAGACTCTCCAGCACAATGTTGAGTAGAAGTGGCAAGAGCAAATAGCTTTGTCTTGTTCCTAATCTCAGGAGAAAACTTTAAGTCTTTCACTATTAAGTACAATCTTGGCTGTGGTCTTATCAAATTGAGGAAATTTTTCTATTCTTAGTTTGTTGAATGTGTTATCAGAAATATTGAGATGATCATATCTTTTTTAACTTTATTCTATTAGTGTGTTATATCACATGGATTTTTATATGTAAACCAACCTTGAATTCTTGAGATAAGTCCACTTGCTCATGGTATATAATCCTTTTTATATGCTACTGGATTTGCTTGTGAATGCACAAATATGTAGTTAGTATTTTACTGAGGATTTTTGTGTCTATATCCATGGGCTATTAGTCTACTCTTTTGTTTTGTTTTTTTTTTTTTTTTCCCTTGTGATGTCTTTGGTTTTGGTATTAGAGCAATATTGGCCTCACAGAATGAGTGGGGAAGTGTTCCTTCCTCTTCTATTTCTTCAAAGAGTTTGGAAAAACCCTAGTGATACAACCAAGGCCAAGAAAATGAAAGACTGCTTTGTGCTAAATAATTCTACCTTTCTGTGATGATAATACAAGATAATACATACAAAGATGGACTCTAATGGACAAAGTAATAAATATTTAAAAGACAAAAATCAAGCCAACAAGTTTAGTCCCAGGTGAAGTTTACCCACACATAATTTTTTTTTAGAAATAACTTATTTAAGCTATATCACAAATTTATTTTGGAGTAGTGATTATCATGTTTCTAAAATGGAAATATAGCACATTCTTTGAAAAGCATTTAAGCAACAGAGCAACATTAATAAACTAAAAAAATAAAATCTTATCACCTAGAAATAATCTTTAGGATATTTTGTGAATACCATTTTAGATTATGTTAGGTATCACAGCCATTTAATTCTATATTTAAATGTACTCATTGTTTACCTCCAGTCTCTTTATCTTACCTTTGCTAAAATTTAATGGATATATGAATTTTATTGAAAGTAATTTTGTTTTAGGATTCCTGGGTACTGTGCTTCCTAAGTTGTTTTATGCTTAGGAATATAAATATGCTTCCCTTATGCAAACAACTTTCCTATGTAGTATTTTTTTTTTCTATTTCAATTTTCTAGATAGGGTTCTATCATCTGGCATTGAATATTGCTGTGAAGGAATGAGAGCACAATTCAATTTTACCCTGTTACAGGTGACCTTCTTTTTCTGTGTGGATGCCTAAAGAACATTCTCTAATCCTTGAAATTCAACTTAATTTGACAAGTTTCATCTCAGGTCAATTACTCATTATCACTTTTTCAAAAACAAGATGGCCCTTTAATTTGCAGATTCAGTTTCTTTAAATCTTTTTTTTTTTCCTGCTGCATTTTTAGGCTCACTGTTTTAGAAATATGAATTAGTCTTCTGGTGGACAACGTCCTATACAATGACTAACCTCTCTCTAACCGCTTTAACATTTGTTTTCTTTTCCTCTTCCATTGTAGTGATTAATTAGGCTTTCTTTTGTGTTAGAAATCTCATTTCAGTGTGTCTGTTTTGTTTCTTGCTATTTCACATTAATTTATTAGATGAAAGTTGGTGTTATTTTGGTCCTTGAATTGCTTTCTTAACTCTGCAATCTCCTTTTCCATCTTCTATTGTCATTTTATCTGGTGTTCAAGCTCTTGTTTTATTAAGTTAATATTCTTATTAAATTTTATTTTCTTTTCTGTCTTTTCTTTTCTCTTCTTTTATTTTCTTTTTAAAGATCTTGTTCATTCATTTGACAGAGAGAGAGAGAGAGAGCACAAGCAGGGGGAGCAGCAGGCAGAGGGAGAAGGAGAAGCAGGCTCTTCAGGTAGGGAGCCTGACATGGGGCTTGATCCCAGGACCTTGGGATCGTGACCTGGGCCTAAGGTAGACACAACCAGCTGAGCCACCCAGGCACCCCTCTTACTAAGCTTTCTTTAGGTGCAAAGTATCATGAACATTTTTATTGTTCCTTAGTACTGAATATGCATAGTATTTTAAATAGTCATGGATGTTTCTTCTGAAACATTCCCCCTTCCCTCTAAACTTTTTGTTGGGAACAATGAAAGCAAGTGGCCTCTCAAATCCAGAAAAGGCAAGGAAATGGATTCTCCCCCAGAGCCTCCAGAAGTATCAATCTCCAGAACTATAAAATAATAAATGTGTGTTTATTTATTATTAACACCATTAAGTTTGTCATTATTTTTACAATACCAATAGAACACCCAAGTGCAGATGGATATAGAATAAGAACATCGTGAGACACAGCAAAGAAAATCTGCAGGTTTTAGCAAATGCAAAAACAAGAGGAATCAGAACAGGATCAAAACAAGCAATAGTAACTAAATACTAAGTAAATGGGGCACCTGGGTGGCTCAGTGGGTTAAAGCCTCTGCCTTCGGCTCAGGTCATGATCCCAGGGTCCTGGGATGGAGCCCCGCATCGGGCTCTCTGCTCTGTGGGGAGCCTGCTTCCCCTCTCTCTGCCTGCCTCTCTGCCTACTTGTGATCTCTGTCTGTCAAATAAATAAACAAATCTTAAAAAAAAAACCTAAGTAACAGTTTTAATCATTTCTCATAGTAAGAAGGGAACTGGACATGTCTATGGAAATTCACTATGTATTTGTTATACACTTGACTTTAAAGAAATGGGAAGGGTAACTTTTTTTGAAAAGATTTTATTTATTTGAGAGAGAGAGAGAGAGAGAGAGAGAGAGAAAGCGTAAGGGATCAGCATAAAGGCAGAGGGAGAGGGAGAGAGAATCTCAAGTAGACTCTGCCCTGAGTGCAAGCCCAATGCAGGCTCTGTCTTACAACCCTGAGATCATGACCCTGAGATCATGACCTGAGATCATGACCCTGAGATCATGATCCTGGGATCATGACCCTGGGATCATGAACTGAGACAAAATCAAGAGTCAGATGCTTAACTGATTAAGCCACCCAGATAGGGTGCCGGGGTGGCTTAGACCTTAAGCGTCTGCCTTCCTCTCAGGTCATGATCCCAGAGGCCTGGGATTGAGTCCCCCATTGGGCTCCTTGCTCAGCGGGGAGCCTGCTTCTCCCTCTCCCACTTCCAGTGTTCCCTCTCTCACTTTGTCTCTCTCTGTTAAAAAAATAAGTAAAATCTTAAAAAAAAAAAAAAAAGCCACCCAGGTATCCCTAAAATTTCATTTATATGAGAGAGAGAGAGTGTGTGCAGGGTGGGGGCAAGGCAGTAAGAAGGAGAGGGAGAGAGTGCCTTAAGGAGACTCCATGCTAAGTGGAGAACCCATCTCAGGACTTGACCCCACAACCCCAAGATCACGACCTGAGCTGAAACCAAGAGTCGGTGCTTAATCGACTGCACTACCCAGGCATCCTGGGAATGGTAATTTTTGACTGACAGAATTTTTGTCATATTACTACAGATGATCCTGGATTTTGAAATGGCTCACTGTGTATATTCTTTCCCAGGATCGGGTAGGGAGTGGGATAGTTCCTTCCCTTTACACTGTGGATGAGCAGTTAACCTCTCCTTGTTCTCCTCTTCTCTGGAAGCTGATCCTAGCCAGAGTCTCAATGCCTCAACTCCTTTCCCCTTCCATTCTGGTCCTCATTTCTGTGCTGTGCCCATAGTAGTGAGAGAATATTGGCTTGAATTTTGTTATTTGTAAAATTCAGACTCTTTGAATCCTTTCAATAGAATCATATATTTCCAAGTAAAGATACTCAGTAGACAAAGTTCAGGGGAGAAGATAAGCCTGAATGTTTAAATTTGGGAGTTGTCAGCATACATATGACATCTGATATACACATTAAATGAAGGCACCAGCTTCAATCCTTATACTAAATCAAAATGAGTAAAGCTCAATTTCTTTTTCATTTCTGTATAAATACATTAAAAAAATACATGTAATTAGAAGCTCCCCTAGGGTGCTCTAACTTTTTTATAAAGCACTGTGCAGGGAAACAGAAATCCAAAGGCTGGGTTCTATGAAATATACATTTTCAATTTCATTATAACTGCCAATTGCTTTTTAAAATGCAATGTACTAATTTATGAGCAGTTGATGAAAGAGTTCCTGTTTCTTCACATCCTTTCCTAAACTTTATATTATCAGACTTCATACTTGTCACTCTGTGAACTGGCCTCTCCCTTCAGGGATCAGATTCCTGCTCTAACTGGCTAGATGAGAAAACCCTTACTCTCACTTTAGCATAAGACTTCTGACTGTTTTAAGGTCACTGAGAATAAGATATAGTTCCAGAGAAATAAAATTCATTAGTGTGGCAATACATATATGCAAATTTAGTAATTTATTCTTTTCTGATCCCTAGCAAATGTTTTAAACATAATCACATAAAGTTCAGACATTGTCACCAGGAACCCATTAAGCTCTACTACCTATTATCTGGCACATAAGTAGCGTTTCAATTATTTGTTGAATGAGCAGAAGGAAATGCCATTCTATAGCCATGAACAAACACAACTGGGTGCCTCTCATGATCCCTATTTTCTTTGCTTCCCTGACGTGAGTATTAGGTCTCATCAGTTCTGAGATGGCCCTGTCCATCTTTTGCAACCCTGCCCTATTTGAAATTCCTACTACCATTGCTCAAATTATCACCACCAAAATCTATTTTCATTTCCTATGTTCCTATCTCAAGTGTTTTTCCTACTTCAGGCCAACTTCCATGTGGCCATGAGAGTTATCTTTCTAAGCTCAAATAAAATCATATCAGTCGTCTTCATCAAAAATTTCAATAGTGGCTTTCTGCCCGTGGACACCGCCGAGTAAGCATTGTTAAAGTCTCCCCTCCCACCACTGTCATGTCTAAGTCAGAGTCTCCCAAAGAGCCTGAACAGCTGCAGAAGCTCTTCATCGGAGGTCTGAGCTTTGAAACAAACGATGAGAGTCTGAGGAGCCATTTTGAGCAATGGGGAACACTTACGGACTGTGTGGTAATGAGAGATCCAAACACCAAGCGCTCCAGAGGCTTTGGGTTTGTCACATATGCCACTGTGGAGGAGGTGGATGCAGTCATGAATGCAAGGCCACACAAGGTGGATGGAAGAGTCAAGAGAAGATTCTCAAAGACCTGGTGCCCACTTAACTGTGAAAAAGAGTTTTGTTGGTGGCATTAAAGAAGACACTGAAGAACATCATCTAAGAGATTATTTCGAACAGTATGGGAAAATCGAAGTGATTGAGATCATGACTGACCGAGGCAGTGGCAAAAAGAGGGGTTTTGCTTTTGTAACATTTGATGACCATGATTCTGTAGATAAGATTGTCATTCAAAAATACCATACTGTGAATGGCCACAACTGTGAAGTAAGGAAAGCGCTCTCTAAGCAAGAGATGGCTAGTGCTTCATCCAGCCAAAGAGGTTGAAGTGGCTCTGGAAACTTTGGTGGTGGTCGAGGAGGTGGTTTTGGTGGGAATGACACCTTTGGTCGCAGAGGACACTTCAGTGGTCGAGGTGGCTTTGGTGGCAGTCGAGGTGGTGGTGGATATGGTGGCAGTGGGGATGGCTATAATGGATTTGGTAATGATGGAAGCAACTTTGGAGGTGGCGGAAGCTATAATGATTTTGGCAATTATAACAATCAATCCTTAAATTTTGGACCCATGAAAGGAGGCAATTTTGGAGGCAGAAGCTCTGGCCCTTATGGTGGTGGAGGCCAATACTTCGCCAAACCATGAAACCAAGGTGGCTATGGTGGTTCCAGCAGCAGCAGCAGCTATGGCAGTGGCAGAAGGTTTTAATTACTGCCAGGAAACAAAGCTTAGCAGGAGAGGAGAGCCAGAGAAGTGACAGGGAAGCTACAAGTTACAACAGATTTGTGAACTCAGCCAAGCACAGTGGTGGCAGGGCCTAGCTGCTACAAAAGAAGACATATTTTAGACAATACTCATGTGTATGGGCAAAAAAACTCGAGGACTGTATTTGTGACTAATTGTATAACAGGTTATTTTAGTTTCTGTTCTGTGGAAAGTGTAAAGCATTCCAACAAAGGGTTTTAATGTAGATTTTTTTTTTTTTGCACCCATGTTGTTGACTGCTAAATGTAATAGTCTGATCATGACGCTGAATAAATGTGTCTTAAAAAAAAAATTTCAGTAGTGGGGGCAGCAGGGTCCTGGGATCAAGCCCTGCATCAGGCTCCCTGCTCTTCAGGAAACCTGCTTCTACCTTTCCCTCTGCCTGCCACTCCTCTTGCCTGTGTGTTCTCTCTCTCTCTCTCTCTCTCTCTCTGTGTGTGTCAAACAAATAAGTAAAATCTTTAAAAAAAATTTCAGTAGTGTATGGCATGCAAGGCTTTTCATAATCTCTCTTTAATCTATCTTCCAACTGCATCTCCTACTACTTCTCATCAAGCACTCCTACCCTCCATCCCACACTTGAGAAAAGTCAAGCTGTTTATCATATTTCAACTTGTTGGTTACTCTTACCTGTTTATGTGACAATCTGCATGCTCATCTTCTTCCTGGAAAACACTCATCTGGCAATAATCCTTACTCACCCTTTGGAATTCAAGCCAAATGTTACCTCCTCTGTAAAGCCTTCCTTGAATCCCCAAGCCAGGTGCTTCTCTGTGTTCTCATAGAATATTCTGTTGACTCTTCTCATAGCATTTATATTTTATCGTGTTTATCTTTTTTGCCATCTTGACCAACGCTGTTCAGTTAAAATCTAACACAAACCACATGTAATTTTAACTTTTCTAGTAGCCACATTAAAAAGCGTAAAAACAGTGATGCCTGGGCAGCTCAGTTGGTTAAGCGTCTGCCTTCAGCTTAGGTCATGATCCCAGGGTCCTGGGATGGAGTCCTGCGTTGGGCTCCTTGCTCAGCAGGGAGCCTGCTTTGCTCTCTGCCTCTGCCTGCTGCTCCCCCTGCTTGTGCACACTCTCTGACAAATAAATGAATAAAATCTTTAAAACATAAAGTGTAAAAAGAAAACAGATAAGACAATTTTCATAATATTTTTATTTTACTCAATATATTCCAAATACTTTCATTTCAACATGTAACTGGTATAAAATTTATTGAGATGTTTTAGCTTATTTTTTTGGTACTAAATCTTCAAAATCCTGTATGTTTTTTGAACTTAGAGCATATTGCAATCCAGACTGGCCACATTTGAAATGCTCCATAGCCACATATATCTAGTGGCTCCCAGATGGGACAGCTAGTGTGAGCTTCAAAAAGGATCTGATCTTGTTTATTTTTTTTACTCCAAGGTGCTTGATTTGTAAGAAATGCCTAATAAATACTTGTTAAAGGAATGAATGAACAGATGAACAATGGTAAAAATAGCTAAGGTTGACTGCTTACCATGTGAAAAGGCACTGCCATAAGCAATGTACATCACTCTCATCAGCAAATGCTTCGTTGGCGTTTGATGGCTATTTTACAGTCATTAAATAATTACATAATCTTGGGAAAGGCACTAACTTCTTAGTCTCAATTTACCTATTTGTGAAAGGACAGAGTATGGGCAAAGTGACTCAGGAGACCAGAGCGGATATAAACAAATGCAGGGAATGGGTAAGAAGTTGTAAGGAACAATGGTGCACCAGAGAAGGGCAAATGATTTGGAGTTAGACACACTGGGTTAGAATTCCCAGCTCCACTACCCTAATCTTCTGCTTCCTCACCTGTAAAATGGAGACAGTAACACCCACCTTGTTGTGAGGTTTGCAGATAGCACCTTCAAAATGTTGGACTAGAAGATAGGCATCATTATTGGTTCTAGGAAGTCTTTCACTCTTTTTCTTTTCCTTTTTTCTTTTTTTTTTTAAGAGACTGAGCAATTTTGGCAGGCGGGCCGCTGGGGTCTCGAGTCGCCTGCATCTGGTGCGCCGCTGCCCGCTGAAGCCGGCAGATCCGGGTCTTGTGGCTTAGAGCGACTGGGTCAGTCGAATCAAAACCGAGGAAGGGAGGAAGCCAGTGGCCAGGAGCCACCGCGGCCGCGTTCCGGAAGCGCCAGGCGGTCTTTCTGCCAAGGTCCAGGCCCCCATCCTCCACGCCCGGTCTGTTGTCTGGGCGGTTTCAAACAGTCGAGTTAAATCAAGCTGGGCGATCATGGCAGAAGGTGGATTCGATCCCTAGGAATGTGTTTGCACTCATGAACATGCAGTGAGAAGGCTGATCAATCTGTTGAGGCAGTCCCAGTCCTACTGCCCAGACACAGAATGTCTTCAGGAATTACCAGGGCCCTCTGGTGATAATGGCATCAGTATCATCCTGATCTTGATGGACTGGATGGTTATTGCAGTGATCTTGTTCCTACTGAGACCTCCTCATCTAAGAGGATCCAACCTAACTGGCAAGCCAACCAGTCCTCATAAGGGACAAGATCCACCAGGCCCTCCTGTGGACTAACTTTGTGATACGGGAAGTGAAAATAGTTAACACCTTGCACGACCAGAGTACTCTTAACCCCATTAGACTGTTTCTCCTTTTGCATCTGCAATCTGGGATGGTATTGTTTTCATGAGCTTCTGGAAATTTCACTCGCGAGCTTATTTTTGCTTCCTGTGTTATCACCATTCCTTTTTACAGTATATTTGAGTAAATGATTATATTGAAAAAGTTACATGGGCTTTTTTGGTTGTCCTAAACTTAAACATTCCACTCATTCTATTTGTAACTGTGATAAGAATTTTTTTGTGATGATTTCTGGCTTGATTGAAGGAAATTTGAGATCCTGCCTTTAAATATTTTAAATAGCTTTGATAGGTTTTTAAAATTGCTTTTTTCCCCCATAAGGTATTTATAAAGTTACTTGGTGTTCTCTGAGATTGTATGAAAAAGAATTAGAACCACACTGTATTTACATTTACCTTAATAGTTTATTTGTGGGTGGCAGTTTTTTCTAGTTCTTGGGACTGTGCCAGCCTTTGGAATATTTTACAGATCTGTGTCATCCACTACAACTGGCTTATGTGGCTAGAAAAAGAGGGAGAAGAAATGAAATAGTTGTTTACTAAGTTTTTTATTCCTACAAAAATGTCTAATATTAGGAGAACTTTAAATAAGCATGATTTAATATGGTGGGTGATTTACAGTCCATTATAGCCTTATAAGATTCACGAAAGGAGGAAAAAAGTTAATGCTTTCTGCCTTTGCCAGATATATTCTATACAGTAATAATTAAAGCTATAATTTATTTGTTAAATGGGTGCCTCTCAGGAACCTTTCCGGTCCTAACACTTCCCTGTTAAATGGAACTCTCTGAAAGCTGTATTGGGGGCCTATTTGGTTACTGACATTTGAATGTTGCTTACTTATTTAGCCTATTTTTTTCTGTGAAGAAAAAATTGAGTCTTTTGTTTCCCTTCTGACTTCAGAAATATTTGATGGTTTACTCCAAGGGAAAAAGAGGAAAATGAAAAAGCAATCAAGGATCTTTTTCTCACCCCTTATCTCATTCTTTTTTAGTGATAAGATGGATTGGGGTGGGGAGGAGCATTATTATTATTATAAGTAGAATTTTGAAATGTATGAAAAGTAAAAGTTTGCATTGTTTTGCTCAGTTTAAAAGAAAAAAAGAATACAAATGGCATAAAAACAAGTCTGCATGACCTATGTGGTTATGGGATTTTTTTCTTAGCAAGTGATTACAGATGGTTTATGGGGGTTAGAAGATATTTTGCTATCGATGTAAGGAGTTTCCCCCCAGATCAGTCTAACTTTTCACTGTATCGATCTGAGAAATTACTTGTATGAATTAATAAACTTCTCTATATCATTGTACTCTTTGAGTCTCTGATACAATTGTGTGACGCTCCTGGGGTATTTTCCCCCCTTTATTATGATTACATTTTAGGCCATAAACTTTTTAAGGGCTTCATTTCATTGTATAATCCAATATTGACTGCTCGCATTCCTTCTGTGGATCTTAGCTGTGAGCTCAACTTCTTGACATAGTATCATCTATTCTTAATTACTTGTGCTAATTGAGGGGTATCATAACACAGGTTAAGTCAAATCTTGCATAAGTGAGCACCATAGATTTCAATCTTCCTCTTGCTATGGCTTACTGGAAGCATTCCCAGCTTTACAGCTGTTAGAGTATTCATTGTGGAAAGGGCAGGGGTGGCATAGAATGGAGTTAAATCTCATAAACATTCCTTTTTCTGCCCTTGGCCCCTGGACTTTGAAGGCTTGCATATGCATCCTAGGAGTCTGTTCTCTAAGCTGCTGGAAAGCCAACCTCTGGCAGAGATGCTGATGGATTCACTCAATCTGTGGCTCACAAGTAATTGAGAATTGGCTTTGGTTGAAGCCAGTTGGCCTTGATGTGGAAACAGAATGTCCAGTGTTAGTTAGCTAGAGACCTACAAATCTAGATTCTTATTCCTGGTTCTTCATTTCTGTCACATACACTTAACTGATGGTACATCTAGTATATTAAACTTTTCTATATGGACCGTCTATTTAATTAGCAACAAAAGTTCTTAGAGAAATACTTGGGGTTTTTTTGCTTGTAAAATTTCTCTGCATTCCTGAGAAAGGCCACATACTCTGCTTACAAAGTATTCCTGTTAACCTAACTAGTAATTTATATTACTCTATTTAATCTTAAAGTTTCTACATGTGGCCTTTTTATTGAGCACAGTCTTACTCATTACTTGGCTTACAAACATTCACTGGAACGGTGGCTACATTCATTTTTAAATAATCCAGGAAAAGGAAAGATAGAGCTTCATATTTTAATCACTTTTGGCTCTTAAATATTCCACAAATAACATTAAATGTATTTTGTTTTAGAGTCATGTAATGTCCCTTATGCAAAATAATGTTTTCTTGTTTTCCCTATAGAAAAAGTTAATATTGGAACTGTGTATAGTAAAAGATTTTGTCATGTATCCATCCAAGCATTATCCCATAGCCAGCAAGTCATATTTTAAATCAACTTGCAGAGATTTTCTAAAGTAACTATTAGCTTCAGTTATTCCATTGTTACTTTTAGTGTCATTGTGGTATGTGATGTGATAGTGTTTGTAGAATGACTGAATTCTTTTATTTTTCAAGGAACTTTGGAAGTGTATCACTCTGAATTAAAACCTGTCACTCTAAATAAACATGCTAAAATTTGACCGGCTCATCAGCTTAAGACACAAAATAGCAACTTGAAGGAGAAACGAAGAGTTTACACATAAATTAAATTTTTGTTGTTGCAATAGTAGATTTAGTCTTAACATAATATTTCTAAATAAAAAAGCATATGTATTTGTTACCATGTCTGATGATTACTTTGTTAAAGCAATAGTGGTCATGTGATGTACTAAACATGAACTACTGTTTTTCAATGTTTAAATCATGCCAAAGAAATCATGTCTGTGCCATCCAGGGTTTAATGTAATCTTTTACTGAGTACTTGGACTGGGATAAAGGGCTTGTACTATGCACTTTTTAATTAACGAATAAATAGAAAACAGTAAAAAAAAAAAAGGCTTAACGATTTTAAAGATTGTACTTATTTATTTTAGAAAGAGGGAGAACTTGTGTGCAAGTGGGGGTGGGGAGGAGTAGAGGGGAAGGGAGAGGGAGGGGGAAAAATCTCCAGCAGATCCCACACTGAGCATGGAGTCCAATGCAGGATTCGGTCTCACACCCTGAGGTCATAACGTGAGCCAAAACCAATAGGCGCTTAATGGATTGAGCCACCCAGGTGTCCCAAGTTTTAACAATTTTAAAGGTAAGCATTTAGATAAGGCTTACCATGAGTCAGAAACTGTGCTAAGCGCTTTAAAGGATTAACGCATTCAGCTTCGTAACACCCCCAATGAGACAGATGCTATTATTGTCATTTCTACTTTACCCCTGGGAAACTGAGGCACAGAGGGG
The DNA here is from genome assembly GCF_010015895.1 of Lontra canadensis. Taxonomy (NCBI): domain Eukaryota; kingdom Metazoa; phylum Chordata; class Mammalia; order Carnivora; family Mustelidae; genus Lontra; species Lontra canadensis. The sequence goes on from NW_022631001.1 coordinate 36,427,535, forward strand.
AAATCATTTGCCCAAGGTCACTTAATAAGTGGTGGCACTAGGATTCTATACCTAGAAGTTCAGTTCTGGTGTCAGAACTCTTAACACTATGGTTTCTTATTCTCAAGCCCACCATTGCCTAATTCATGAGAAAAAAAAAAAAAAAAACACCCACACACACATACCCCTGCAATTGTCTGCTCTAACAAACTGGTTTTGTTTATAGAGAAACTAATCTGTGCACTCTGCTCTGGAGAATAAGAGATTACAGACTATGTCAAATGTAAGTCTTATTTTCTTAAGAGGCACACCTTTGTATTTATTGACAAATTTTTACACATAGGTTCTTCCCAGCTTGGAGCTTTTGTTTGCAAGTATTTCTGGGAGTAGGCCCCTCCCTAGAAGCTCAAAGATGTACTAGTACAGATCTTAGAGACTTTATGCAGAGTTCTCAAAAAGCACCACCCAGAAAGCAGGAAATAGGTGAGTCAGAGTCTATGGCTTTCACCTTGGACATGCGGTGATGTTTGAATACAGATGACGATCTAGTGATTCCCATTTCTAGGCAGCTGTAGCAGCTCTGCTCTGGTGTACGTACAAAGGGAGTAAATCTCCAGAAATAAAAGAAAAAGGTTTTAAAAAAAAAAAGAGAGAGAGAGAGGCAGAAAAAGTAAAAAATAGTCTTCAGGTCTCAGGCTTCTATTGATTTACTACTGCCCGAAAATGAGGTCTAAACATTGACAATGCCACTGACCAAAACAGGGGCAAAATGACCACCTAATCAGATGAGGAAAGAAACTGGCCAGCAGGATGGTTTCTTTTCTTTCTCCCCCACCCCACAATGATGCTTAGAAAACAGACAAGATGGTATTTAAAGAAATATTACAAATACTGTTTCTCTTCTTCCCAACACTTGTGAGCCACCAGGACCCTTTAATCAATAGGAGAGACAGTGAGAATGTAGGGGAAGCAAAATATTACCTCTACTTTCTTAGGGTTTTTGAGCCAGGCCTGAGAATCAAACTGCTATAAGACAGATTAATAGGAGAAAAGTATACAAACCTTTCAGTTTTATATGACATGGGAGATCTCACAACAAAAGAAAGATCCAAAGAAATGGTAAACCTACCGGCTTTTACATTAGGTTGGACAAAAAGGCAATTGTTGAAAAGTAAATGAGCTATATGGGGAAGCTACAGGAAGATAAGTATTATTTTAACATGGTCTATTTATACAGGATTCTCTTGGCTTTCATTCCCCATTGAAGAATGTTCCTTTTCCCCTGGTACAGGGAGGGCATCATTCACAAGGGAGTGTTCATCGCCTGTTTTCAGGAAGAACAGGGAGATTAGAATGCCCTTCTATGCATCTGCTGTTTTTTAAGTGCCTCCAGCTCAAAATAGAACTTACGTCAAAGTGGCGTATTCTACATCCTTTCATTCTTCCTCTTTGAAGATTCCCCCAAAAGATCCATGGTCCAGAATCTGAGTTGGCAGATTATTCTGTTTCCCAGTGATTTACTCTCTTAGTCTTGAGAACAGGTCCGTTCATTTGAACAGCTCTGTCTCAGCTCAGTAGATGGTGACGGAGGTGAGGGCAGTTCTAAGTTAGGTCACCATATGATAGGAGCAATGAGGCATTTACTGACGAGCATTTTTTATAGAGATTAAAGAGAAATGAATATTAATAGTTGGAAACTTAATTTCTGAGTTCAGAGGACAGCCAGTTGAGAAGAGGTCTAGATTTTTCAAAAAGATTTCCTTATTTTTAGAGGGGGAGAGAGAGCACACATGTGCATGCACCTGAATAGGGGGTGGGGAAGAAGGAGAGGGAGACAAATCCTCAAGCAGACTCCACGCTGAGCACAGAGCACACACGGGGCTTGATTCCAGAACCCTGAGGTCATGACCTGAGTCAAAACCAAGAGTGTGATACTTGAGAGACTGACTCACCCAGGCGCCCTGAGATCTCTAGATTTAAGAAGAAGCTTCGTCGTGTGGTAGAATAAGGATGGAAATTGTAATTTGACAAATTTCCTTGTTTGTAGTTTGAAGGTCTCTCGTTGCACCCGGTGTTCCGAGTGAATTCTCTGAGTGGCCTACACAAGCAGCCATGAAGTTCATTGATCTCTGATCCGTTGTGGTGATTTTCTGAAGTTTATCTCAGGTCATCCAACCATTGCATATAGGACTTCGGGAAAAGGAGAGTTTTCATTCTTTGTGAGTTCAAGTCAGAAGGTTGGGAGGAAAATAGGAGATGTTAGTTTGGAGAGTTGTGGCCATATACTGGAGGAAACTAGAAGAATTCAGGATCTAGACCAGTTTCTAGGTAGATAACAAAACCTCAAAGACAATGAAAGGGATGGAATCTTAATTGTAAGCCCCTGTTACAGGTTTTCACTGAAATGCAATTTTCTCTCCCCATTTTTCTTAAATATAATTATAGTAAGACTATTTTTTAAAAAAATATTTATTTATTTGAGAAAGAGAGAAACAAAGAGATAGCAAGGGAGAGTACAAGCCGGGAGCAGAGGGAGAAGCAGGCTCCTGCTGAGCGGAGGAGCCAGACACGGGGCTCCATCTCAGAACCCTGGGATCATGACCTGAGCCAAAGTCAGATGCTTAACTAACTGAGCCACCCAGGTGCCCTTACAGGAAGGCTATTTTGTTTGTAAAATAAGTTTAGTCTCATTAAACTTGACCTGATTATTTACATAAGTGAGCAACAATAGTGATGTAACACATGGGCTCTTTGTAAGTCAGTTTTGTTGGAACTTTTAATATGGAATCCTAGATTGAAACTTTTTTTTTTTTAAAGATTTTATTTATTTATCTGACAGAGAGAGAGATTGCAAGTAGGCAGAGGCAGGCAGAGAGAGAGGAAGGTAAGCAGGCTCCCTGCTGAGCAGAGAGCCCGATGTGGGGCTCGATCCCAGGACCCTGAGATCATGACCTGAGCCGAAGGCAGAGGCTTAACCCACTGAGCCACCCAGGCACCCCCTAGATTGAACCTTAAAAGCCATTTGAGGCTAAGAAATCAAGCCAAGAATTTGCCATCAAACTTTGCCTGTAGCATCCATATATTTGGGTGAATTCCTCTATTTTCAAGGTACCCAATGGATCTTAAGACTTGAGCCTGCTAAGAAGTAATCTTGCTTAGTCACCTGTAGGGCTGGGAATCCTGTAAGCAAAATTAATTGGGCTGGTATTTCAAGAGGTGTTATAAACTTTGGCTCCATATAGTCAAACTTAGTTCCTTAAATACATCTGGTCACATTATTTTTTTTTTAAGATTTTATTTATTTATTTATTTATTTATTTATTTGAGAGAGAAAAAAGGAGGAGGTGCAGTGGGGGAAAGGATCCCAAGCAGACTCTGCACTGAGTGTGGAGCCCAACTCTGGCTCGATCCCATGACCCCAAGACCATGACCTGAGCCAACACCCAGAGCTGGATGTCCAAACGACAGAGCCACCCAGGTATCCCTCCGTCTGGTCACATTTAAGTCTATGTACTGCATTGTCAAATATGACATTACAGTCAAAGTCTTGATAATATACCCAATGTTTCCAATTGTTGTAAAGAGAACAGAGTCTTACTGAACCTATGTAAACAACTATATTATCATGAATAAGAATGTTTATTAAGAATTTCCAAATTCGGGGTGGGGGGACCTGGATGGTTCAGGCAGTTAAGCTCCTGCCTTCAGCTCAGGTCATGATCCCAGGGTCCTGGAATCAAGTGTCATGTCAGGTTCCCTGCTCAGCAGGGGAGTCTGCATCTCCCCGCCTCTCTCTGCCCCTGTTGTGTGCTTTCTCTCTCTCTTGCTCTCTCTCTCTCTCTCAAATAAATACATAAAATCTTTAAAAAAAAGTTTCTAAATTCTGGAGGCATCAGGTAGGAAGAAAAAGATAAATATTTTAATTTTTTTAAAGATTTTATTTATTTGAGAAAGAGAGAGAGAGAAGGAGAACATAGAGGGAGAAACAGATTCACTACTGAGCCAAGAGTCTGACACGAGGCTGGATCCCAGGACCCGAGATCATGACCTAATCTGAAGGCAGACATCCAACCAACTGAGACACCAAGGCACCCCGATAAATATTTTAATTTTTGCTTACAAAGGTATAGTCTATCAAATCGAGATAAGCTATAGATAGCTTAAGAAAAAGAGAATAAGGGTTTTCTTTCTTTAAAAAGATTTTATTTATTTATAGAAAACCTGTGCCAGCAGGGGAGGAACGGGGCAGGTGGGGGGTAGAATCCCAAGCAGACTCCGTGCTGAGCATGGAGCCTGATGCGGGGCTCGATCCCACAATCTCAAATCATGACCTGAGCTGAAATCAAGAGATGGATGCTTGACCAACTGAGCCCCTCAAGCACCCCCAAAAAAGGGTTTTCTCAAATCTCAAAAATAAAACATTAAAGATCTAACAATGTTTTAAACAAAAAGTCATAAAATTATAACCATCCTTATCAGTTCATTCAATCTCATGTACTTGCTTTTTGTTTGCCTGAGCCTGGGTTAGTAGTTTTATGAATCAATCAGTTTTTCCATTAGAATTCTAGAAATTCTTTAAGTTTTTTTTTTCTTTTTTTAAGATACTATTTATTGGGCACCTGGGTGGCTCAGTGGATTAAGCTGCTGCTTTTGGCTCAGGTCATGATCCCAGGGTCCTGGGATCGAGCCCCACATCAGGCTCTCTGCTCAGCAGGGAGCCTGCTTCCCCCTCTCTCTCTGCCTGCCTCTCTGCCTGCTTGTGCTCTCTCTCTCTGTGTCAAATAAATAAAATCTTAAAAAAAAAAGATTCTATTTATTTATTTGAGAGAGAGAGTGAGCACAGGGAGTGGGGGTGGCAGGGCAGAGGGAGAAGGAGAAGCAGACTCCCTGCTGAGCACAGAGCCTGATGTGGGGCTCAATCCCAGGACACTGAGATCATAACTTGAGCCAAAAGCAGTCACTCCACCAACGGAGGTATCCAGGTGTCCCCCCTTTTTTTTGAGAAAGAGAGAGAGGGAATGTGGCACACCAGGGGGGATGAGAGAAGGAATCTTAAGCAGGCTCCAGGCTTAGCATAGAGCCCAACATGGGCTCAATCTCACAACCCTGAGATCACAACCTGAGCTGAGATCAAAAGTCGGACAGGGGCACCAGGGTGGCTCAGTGGGTTAATCCTCTGCCTTCGGCTCGGGTCATGATCTCAGGGTCCTGGGATCGAGCCCCACATCGGGCTCTCTGCTCAGCAGGGAGCCTGCTTCCCCCTGCCTCTCTGCCTACTTGTGATCTCTCTCTCTCTGTCAAATAAATAAATAAAATCTTTAAAAAAAAAAAAAGTCGGACACAACTGACTGAGCCACCTAGTTGTCCCAGAATTCTAGAAATTCTTATCTAGCTTAATATTATGATCTGCAGTTATCAGAAACCTGTATTCTAGAGTGCTTGTCAGGGTCTTTTCAACAGATCTCCTTAGAGATGAAGCGTATTTGCCTACAGTTGATGGAAAATGCTCTCAGAGAATAATTAAGAGTAAGACAATGGTTTATGAATGACAAAAAAAACCTTAAAAATAGCCATGGTTACAGATCTGGTGAGAGGTCACTATTAAAAATATGATACAATTTATAATAACATTTGGTTATTTTTGTAAAATGCAATGTTTTCAAGTAATAATTGGAATTATGACTGATTATATAGGTGGTAAGGGCAGTGACAGATTTCTAGGAATTCTATACAATTTTAAATATTGGTAACATCTATTCATACAAATATGACCTAAAGAAAGTTAATTATCACTTTTATTTGACAATGTTTCCCATGTAATTTCACATCTCAAACAAGCTATTAGTTTAATTTCTTTTTGTAAGGACAGAGAACAAATCTTTAAGATCATTTAGGGACTCTGAGAAATTCCAAAGTTAGCTGAAGGTCAAGAGACTCATTTTGAATTTGATTTTGGGAAATTTGTCAAAAATATCTAAAGGTTTGGATCTCCCCTTGACATGGTGCTGAGGTGGCAGCCAGCGCTCTGGGTCTGTGGCCAGTTCTCGAGCTCTGTGCTCAGCTGCCCTACTTCTTCCTGTTACTGCTTTCCAGGGATAAGAAAACTAAGACCTAAGTCAAATGTCCTTTCCAAGACTGCATTCCAAATTTATTTGTTTATTTTTATTTATTTATTTTCTTTTTTTTTCTATTGTGTTATGTTAGTCACCATATAGTACACCATTAGTTTTTGATGTAGTGTTCCATGATTCATTGTCTGCCTCTAACACCCAGTGCTCCAAGCAATGCATGCCCTCCTTAATACCCATTACCAGGCTCACCCATCCCCCAACCCCCTTCCCTCTAAAACCCTCAGTTTGTTTCCATGTCTCTCATGGTTGGTCTCCCACTCTGATTTCCTCCCCTTCATTTTTACCTTCCTTAATGTCCTCCATGTATTTCTTTATGTTCCACAAATAAGTGAAACCATATGATAATTGTCTTTCTCTGTTTGACTTGTTTCACTCAGCATCATCTCCTCTAGTCCCACCCATGTTGATACAAAAGTTGGGTATTCATCTTTTCTGATGGCTGAGTAATATTCATTTGTGTATATGGACCACATCTTCTTTATCCATTTGCCTGCTGAAGGGCATTTTGGCTCTTTCCACAGTTTGGCTATTGTGGACATTGGTGCTATGAACATTGGGGTGCATATGGCCCTTCTTTTCACTGTATCTGTATCTTTGTTTATTTTTAGAGACAGAGTGCAAGTTGGGGAGGGGTGATGGAGAAGTAGTGGAAGAGAATCTCAAGTAGGCTCCCTGCTGAGTGCAGAGTCCAAGGTGGGACTCAATCTCTCCACCCTGAGATCATGACCTGGGCTGAAATCAAGAGTCAGAGGCATAACTGACTGAGCCACCCAGATGCCCTGAAGGAAAGTCTCAGTTACCACTGTTATTTTTATAGACAATATTAAAAATTTATTGGCATATAATGAGGTGATCCAAAATCCTAAGATGCAGGAATGATTGTAGAGTACTAAGGAGTTAATGAAAATTTTGTTATAGGTTTAGATTTTGTGATATTTATGTGGCCATCTTTTAAAATTTCTAATTTTTTGTGATTTTTGTTCTCATTCTTAATAAATATTCACTTATTACCTAAAAAAACAAAAAGCCTAAAGGTTTAAAAACACTTGATTAAGTAGTATCCCAGTGACAAAATACTTAGTTATCCATCTAATTAAAGTGACCATTAAAAGGTTTTAAAGGTAAATATAGAAAGTCACATAACTGTAAACAAACAAACAAACAAACAAACAAAAACTCCTCAGCTTCTTTAAGATTGAAGACTCAGTTTTCCTAAGTAATCAAAGATCTAATAAAGACAATGTGAAGCACAGGAAATTACTTTGATAAGACATAGAATCTTTATCTCCTTGGCAGATGATATAAAAGGTAAAGAAAAACCTTTTATAATCTCTTATTAAAAGCAGACCAATAATCTAAGAAACTTTCATTTTAATGGGGAGAAAATTAAACTTATTTTGTATTAGTATATTATTGAGCTCATTTTGTAAAACTCTGATAAATTATCCATTTAATTTTGGCCAGCTTTGACCTTGCAACATAAAATTTCTTTTCCACAAACATGCAATTTTCTACATCCATTTGATTTTGTCTTATTCCTTTCCTCTTTCTTATTCTGGAACATTTAATCATTTTGCTGAAGGACAAAATTACTTCCTTTTTGCTTAACAAAAACACATCATCGTATACTCTTTATATAATAACACATCCCATTCTTCTTTTATACTTTGTACACGAAGTTTTTTTTTCTTCACCATTTTTAAGTTTTATTTTCATATATAGATTGTAAATATTATTATTCTAAATATTTTATTTATTTATTTCACAGACAGAGATCACAAGTAGGCAGAAAGGCAGGCAGAGAGAGAGGAAGGGGAAGCAGGCTCCCTGCTGAGTAGAGAGCCCGATGCAGGGTTCAATGTGGGACTCGATCCCGGGACCGTGGGATCATGACCTGAGCCGAAGGCAGAGGCTTAACCCACTGAGCCACTCAGGTGCCCCTATTATTGATTACAAATTTTAACCACTTAGTAATCTTTATTTTCTAGTGAAAATTAGGAAGCAGGCAATTGTGAACTATTATATTTGTTAACATTTTCTAGTAGGTTAGTAAATTTCTAACTACATAATTATAAATGTTTATAATTTTTGAAGACTTAGACTTTTTCATAGTACAGTTTCTTAATGTGGTAAAAGATATGCTTACTAACAGACCCAAATATCTTTCTTCTCTCTATAAGAATTGAAAGGCCAAAAGCAGATAAATTTATAGTTAGCAATTAATGTTTTAGTGTATTATCTTATTTAAATATTCAGTGAATATCCATCATTTAATTTAACTTAATATGACTTTAAGGTTTCAAGTTTCCTAAAAGATTTTGGAAACTATTTTTAAGTAGACATAATACTTTGTTTAATGAAACAAAGGTAGCATAATCTTAAGTTACTCTTCTTTAGATAATCACAGGAGGGAAAACATATGGCTCTCTCCAACTTTTATTTTTATATTGCTGTGTTTTATTGTTTTTTTTTTTTTAAGATTTTATTTATTTATTTGACAGACAGCGATCACAAGTAGGCAGAGAGTCAGGGAGAGAGAGAGAGGAGGAAGCAGGCTCCCCGTGGAGCAGAGGGCCCGATGTGGGGCTCCATCCCAGGAGCCTGGGATCATGACCTGAGCCAAAGGCAGAGGCTTTAACCCACTGAGCCACCCAGGCGCCCCTGTACATCTTGTTTTTAAACTGAATTTTATTTAAACTCAGTAATAGTCTTAAGCATCTAGTTGAGATAAACTCATTTGATTAGTAAACCTAAGAAGAAAAAGATGTATCTCTTCATTATGTTTAATATTTACAACTCTGAAGACATTATTGTTTTTATTAAACCAACAAACTTTAAGCTAGCTTTAATTTACCAAAGATTGTCCTAGATCTTGTGAACTTGAAAAACATTTAGGTTAATTTCTATGTTTCTGAGAGTTTTAGGAATACTTAATTTATGTAAGTGCTTATTTTTTTAAACTGGTTAAATAGAGCTCTTTTACAAAGTAATTATGGCAATATAATATGAAAGTATAAAGATAACACATTACAAAATATGTATACCTAGATGCATACAGACATACAAAAAGAGATCTTAGAGTTTTCATTTTAAATCTCATTTATGAGTTAGATATAAATTCAGAAACACAAAATTTACTAACTTATGTAAGAGTGATCTTTGCCTTATTATTTTTCATTTCAATTTGATCTTCTTACATGTAACAATAAGACATTTGTTTAAGATGAGAAATCTCTAAAAAATCCTTTTAAAATAAGGGTGCCTGGGTAGTTCAGTTGGTTAAGCATCCAACTCTTCATTTCAGCTTAGGTCATGATCTCAGGGTCCTGGGATCAAGCCCTGCAAGTGACGCTCTACTGGGCGTGGAGCCTCCTTGGGATTCTGCTTCCCTCTCCCTCCAGCCACCCACCCCCACAGCTTGCACATGCAAGCACTCTCTCTCTCTCTCTCTCAAAAAAAAAAAAAAAATCCTTTTAATTATAAAGTCCAAATATTCAAAAGTATACCTTCTTTTTAAAATGAAGTAAAATTGACGTACAATGTTATATTAGTTTCAGGAGCACAACACATTGATTCAACAATTCTATACATTTGCAGTACTCACCATGATACATGTAGTTACCATCTTTCATATAATGTTATTACAAAATCCCCTATGCTGTACTTTTCATCACCATGACTTATTATGTATAATAAATGGAAGTTTCTACCTCTTAATCCCCTTTATTTTGCCATTCCCCACAACCCCTCTGGTAACCCATTGGTTCTCTGTATTGAACAGTCTGTTTGTTCATAAGTTTAGTTTTCTAGGTTCCACATATAAGTGAAATCATACAGTATTATCTTTCTCTGTCTGACTTATTTCAGAAAATATACCTATTTGAACTGTGACTCAAAAACAAAATGTCTTTTTATGGCTTAAAATCAAAAAGCCTTTTATGGCTTAACCACAGACACCGGAGGAGTCCCTAAAGACAGTGCACCCCCACCCCCAACCCAGATCCAGTTAAGTTCATTCCCAGAGTTAGCCTAAGAGTGCAAAGACTTTCATTGTCACAGGTGGTAAGAAGAGTGTTTGTGAAACTAGCGTCTCTTGTTATCTATGGGAAGATGAGATGCCTCCAGCTATAGTCCAGCTTATCTGTGGTCCTGGGTGGGGGATATCAGGATGAGAGTTTCCTAACACTATGAACACAATGAAGACAATGAGACAACAAGGGCCCTTCATGGACTGGGACCTCTCATTAAGACAAACTTCCTCAAGGCAGGTTGGACAAAGAGAATGCTGCTTGTCATTTTTGTGTCTTGGGTTTCCAGCCTGTTTGTCTTGTTCCCTGATGCAAGACAACACTTGTACCCTCCGGGTGATGGAGATCCAAAGACAAGCTCTCAAGACATAAAACAGTATGAAAGGAATGTGCTCTGATTTTTTTTTCCCCTTACGATAAACACCTTAAAAGACATATAAGGAAAATAAAGACTAGGAAGCTATGGATTATACCAGTTGGTACCCAGAACCAAATTTATAAGAGTTACAATTCAAAGAACTAATTTTGACAAATGTTTTTCTCCTGTCAGTCTATATTTAGAAAGAAAAAGATACAGGGAGACTCTTAATGTTCTCCTTTTGGCTGGGTCTGAAGGCAGAAATCTAAGATACTGATATGGTAAGGAGCTTACCTTCTGCTGGTTTTTTGTCAGATGTCCCAGGATTTCTTAATGTTACAGTCACTAACATCCCATCATTGTCACCAGAGATTGTAGGGGAGGCAATATTTTACCTCTATGTTCTCGGGGTTTTTCAGCTGATCCTGAGAATTAAACAGATATAAGACAGATTAACATGAGAAAAGCACACAAATTTATGTTTTATGTGATGCAGGATCTCTCATAAGGAAGAACTAAAGAAATGGCAAAACCTACAGGCTTTTATATCAGGTTGAACAAAGAAAGGCAATTATGGAAAAGTATCTAGACTATATGGGGAGGCCATAGGAATTATTTTAACATGGTCTACTTATACAGGATTCTCTTGGTTTTGATTCCCCACTGAAGAATATTCCTTTTCTCCTGGTACAGGGAGGGCATCTTTCACAAGGGAGTGTTTGTCTCCTGTTTTAAGTAAGATCAAGGGAGATTAGAATACCCCCCTTTTTTTTTAAGATTTTATTTATTTATTTGACAGAGAGAGATCACAAGTAGGCAGAGAGGCAGGCAGAGAGAGAGAGGGGGAAGCAGGCTCCCTGCCGAGCAGAGAGCCCGATGCGGGGCTCGATCCCAGGACCCTGAGATCACGACCTGAGCCGAAAGCAGAGGCTTTAACCCACTTGAGCCACCCAGGCGCCCCTAGAATACCCCCCCTTTTTTTTTTTGCATCTGCTGTTTTTTAAGTGCTTTTCACTCAAAAATAGTCCTAATGCCAAAGTGGCATGTTTGGGGCTGGTGTATCCTGTCGCCCTTCAAGAACCAAAAAGTCAAGAGTAGGATATGGGAATGATTTAGAAGGGCCATGAACATATCAGCTATATTTTTGTTTCACCTAGGTTGAAGTTGTTGAATAACGGAGGGTCAGATGATTAAGTGCCATGTGAAAACCAAACGTATCTCACAGATTTCTGAAAGACTCAGAACAAACACTTAGCATTGTTTCAACCTCCTTTTATAGATGGGGAAATGAAGCTACAAGGACCTGTGTGTACTTGTTCAGACTGGCAATAGAGGAATAGTGGAAATGTTAGAAAACCTGGAAAATTTGTCCCCGCCCCCCCTTAATAACAGGCTTTAAAAATATGTTTAAAGTAGACGGATTCTGGATGTCATAATGGAGTACAGGGCAAGGTAGAGATGACCAAAAGATTTGCAGAGAATAACTGCCCTCACTAGAAATTTGTCTCTCTTGAGAACAGGGGCCTAAAACTCTTTCCAGGCTATGAAAGTGAGCATCTCTAATGCATTCTAGATGGCTGTGATGGGTTCTCCACCTTAAATACAAAAGAAGTTGTGTTCAACTTTAGTTTTGTCAACATGAGTATTTTTAATGTAAAAGAGTTACTCTTAAATAGTTCACATTCTCCTTTGTCATGGAATCTGTAAAGATAAAGCATGATAAAAATAATTAATTTATTTTTATAAATTATTATAATTTATAAAATTATATTTATAATTTATAATTTATATTATATATATAATTTATATATATATTATATATATTATATATATAATATATATATAATTTATAATTTATAAAATTATTAATTTATTAGGAGGCCCATGAGAGATGTATGTAAGATTCCATGTTACTCATTGCGGGGGACACAGAGATGATAAGGACAAGGTAAAATGACTTGATCTTGTTTTGGAGATTGCAAATGTTGGCTTGGTAGAAAGACTATGGGGTTTGCCATCAAACAGATTTAGATTTCTATCCCACTTTTGTCACCTAACAGCTGTGTGGTACTGGGCAAGCTACTTGTCTCACAGAGCTTCAATTTTCCCATCTATGAAATTCAGATGAATAGATGAATACTTGCACAGGGTTGTTGGGAAGATAAGAGTGAAGAATGTCATCAGAACCATTTAATAATGGGATGCCTGCGTGGCTCAGTTGGTTAAGCATCTGCCTTTGGTTCAGGTCATGGGATCGAGTACCGCATCAGGTACTGGGATCGAGTCTCCTGGGATCGTGTACCGCATCAGGCTCCTTGCTTGGCAGAAGACTACTTCTCCCTCTGCCTGCTGATCCCCTGCTTATGCCCCCAACCCCATAAATAAATAAATAAAACCTTAAAAAAAAAAACTGTTTAGTAAGACATTGGCAGAAAAGCATGTGAGTTAAAAAATGACATGTGCCTTAAGACAAGTGTTTCCTCAGAGCAGGAAGAAGGAGTGTTTATATAAAAAAATTGATGCTTGACCTTGCTTTTGTTTTTAAAATAGTTACAAAATTCCAAGGGGGTCATAATAGCTATAACAACATTATGTATATCCTATGTGTTTCTGGTGTTTATTCCTATATATTTTCTTAGAAATATGTGGTATTTCTCTAGGTTGTCAACTATCTATGAATAGATGCAAATTATTTTTGCTTGGTGGAATTTACCTTCATTTACAGAACTGTGTTCTATAGCTAGGATCAAAAGCACATACAGGTATATCATATTTGATTACAATACAGTTGATTCCAATACATGCAGCCCAATTTTCAGGGCTCTTGCTGCAAGATGTAGAAAGCATTTGAATGAATGAATACTTTCTTTGGTATTACAACACTACTACATATAGGTTTTTTAGACTCTGGGCAAAATCCTTCATTGCCTTTTGTGGAGACTATTACTCACTTTTTGTAGATATAGGAATTCTTTGAATTCACTTAAGAATGATGGTACACTGGGGTGCCTTGGTGGCTCAGTGGGTTAAGCCTCTGCCTTGGGCTCAGGTCATGGTCTCAGGGTCCTGGAATCGAGCCCTGCATTGGGCTCTCTGCTCAGCAGGGAACCTGCTTCCTCTCTCTCTCTGCCTGCCTCTCTGCCTACTTGTGACCTCTCTCTCTCTCTCTCTGTCAAATAAATAAATAAAATCTTAAAAAAAAAAGAATGATGGTACACTGAGGGACACTGGTAAATAAAACAACATGGCTTCCCCATGAGTTTGTACCATCTCAGAGAGTGAACCACTGTTTTAATTTTAGGTCCTCCTCCAGAAAGCCCATCTTGGCTGGGATGGGGGGTACGGAGTGGGTTGTGGAGCGATGTCTCTGCTGGAGGTGCATGTTATATACACATTGACTTAAATCAAATGAGATGCCTTTATGCTCTCAATCCTAATGTTATTTTAGAAAATCATAACATACTCATTAAGCAATTACTTAATTTTTTCATGCGGTTTCCTGAGAACTAAGTAATAGTATATTTTTATATAACTATTTGAAAAAAATAATGTTTGCACAAAAATGTAAAAATCTGCAATGGAAGTATTCTCCAGAAATAATGTCTAATTGTGCATGCTGATAAATCTCAGTAGTGGTTTACTTAGTTCTGGTGTCCTGAGAATATGCCCCTAAGTTACCTAAGCATTTAGGTCATTAGATAGCTGGCATTTAAATCATTATTGTTTTTATATGTATTTCCTCGTCCTGAATTACACTGGAATGATTCATTTATGTCTGTCTTCCTATTACACCTTATGCTCTTTGGAAAAAATACTCTTACCTAATTATATGCCTAGTTCAGGACAAGTACTTTAAACAAAGGCATTTATCTGAACTGAACAACTTAATGATTAAATTAACAAATATGAATCATGTAGTCTACATTTTTATGACATTTTTTTATTTTTTAAAGATTTTATTTATTTGACAGAGAGAGCACAAGTAGGCAAAGCGGCAGACAGAGGGAGAGGGAGAAGCAAGCTCTTCACTGAGCAGGAAGACCCATGCAGGGCTGGATCCCAGGATCCTGAGATCATGACCTGAGTCAAAGGCAGATGCTTAAGGGACTGAGCCACCCAGATGCCCCTGAATCATGTAATCGTCAATTCTTTTGCTGCTGGTGCTCTTTCACAGGCTAGAATTTGACCCAGAGTTCTTATGTTTGTTTTGGAAAGGTTACTGTAAGGGCCTGCCCCTCCCAGAGGAACTAGCTTGTGGACCCCGGAAGTAGGGGCGGGGCAGGCCTGGTGGAGACGTCCAATTGGTGGGGTGTGGGTATATCCACTGGGTAAATTGCGATTCAATTGGCTAACTGTGTAGGGGCGGGGCTCAACCACCCCCATAAAGGTTGGTCTGCGAGGCTGGCGGGAGCAGAAAAAGAAGGAGAGCTGTCAGAAGGAGCAGAAGAAGGAGAGTCGGTGGAAACAGAAGAAGGAGAGTTGGCGGGAGCAGAAGAAAGAGAGCTGTGACAGCTCTTGTAAGAGCTGTAGGAGCTGTAGCAGCTCTTGTTAAGAGCTGTAGGAGCTGTAACAGCTCTTGTAAGAGCTGTGAGAGTTGTGACAGCTCTTGTCAGATCTAGACGAGCAGCCCCGCCCACACTACGGCTTCGGCAGTGGCGCCGCGGGGAGCAGCGGAGCCACCAGCAGCCTTGAGCACGTGAATGGTCCCAGCACACCAGCGGTCCCAGCACGCCAGCAGCAGCCGAGACGCCAGCGGTCCCGATGCCAGCGGTCACGACGCCAGCGGTCCCGACGGCCAGCTGTCCCAGCATGCCAGTGGTCCCAGCACGCCAGCAGCAGCTGAGCCACCAGCCGTCCCGACGCCACAGTGGTCCCAACACCAGCAGTCCCGATGCCAGCGGTCCAGACGCCAGCTGTCCCAGCACACCAGAGGTCCCAGCATGCCAGCAGCAGCCGAGACGCCAGCGGTCCCGACTCCAGCGGTCCCGATGCCAGCTGTCCCAGCACGCCAGTGGTCCCAGCACGCCAGCGGTCCCAGCACTCCAGCGGTCCCAGCACTCCAGCAGCAGCCAAGCTGCCAGTGGTCCTGACGCCAGCGGTCCCGACACCAGCGGCCCCGCCAACACACAGCGGGGAACGGCCTAGACGCCAGCAACCTCACTGCGAACGGCCTCGCTGCCAGGAGCGGCCTTGATACCCTGAGCCTGAGCCTCAGCCTCGCTGGAGCTGCACCATTCCGGGGAGCGGCTTCGTCTGGAAAGAGGCTTTCTTGGTGAGCAGCCCTGCGGGAGGCAGCATCATCAGGAAAGGCTTCCTCCAGAGTGGCCTCTTTTTGTGAGCAGCCTTGTCCAAGGAGCGGCCTCGCTGGAGCAGCCCTTGTCCGGGGATCAGCCTTTCCGGGGAGCAGCCCTGTCTGAGGAGCGACCTCATCAGCTGCGGCCTCGTCCTGGGAGTGGCCTTGTCCATAGTGGCCTCATCTACAGAAAGGCCTTGTCCAGAGCAGCCACGTTGGGAGTGGACTTCCTGGGGTCATCGTCGTCACCTTTCGTAAGAGACAGCCCTGACCGGTCAGTTTGATTTTTGATGCTTGGCGTGAAATAAAACTTTGTTTGATTTTTGCTTTATATCAGTCTCGTTCCTTCGATCACAGACCCTAACATTGGGGGCTCGTCCGGGATCAAACGACGAGAACTGAGCCAACATCGGAATTTTTAGGAAAAACCTCTGGAGGTATTGGGATCTTGGGTATTGGGATCCTGGGTATTGGGATCCTATCTGTCTGTCTGGTTGGAGCTCCAGGGTATAGCCCACCAGGGAGAAGCTGGACGCAGCCATGCTCCCCAGGGCTGGAGTGGATGTGGGGACGCCCCATCCCTCTGCTGATAGATCGATGGGGGGTTCGAGTCCCCCTGGGTGATAGGGAGGTTCGAGTCCCCCTAGGCGGTCGGGGGGTACGAGTCCCCTGTCTCCCCCTAGACAGTTGAGGGGTTCGAGTCCCCCTAGGCAGTTGGGGGATAAAGAAAGCCCCCACCAGTGGCAGGTTCTGGGTAGGAATCACTGGGTCTGCAGTTGCCTTTGCCTGGTTCTTTTGTTGTCTATTGTGTGGTTTGTTGTGTTTGTAGGGGACCAAGAAAGTCCCCACCAGCAGCAGGCTCTGGATGAGAATCGCTGGGTCTGCGGTTGTCTTTGCCTTGTTTTTTGATGACTCTTGTGCTGTTTGTTGTATTTGGAAAAGTGGGACAAACGGGGAGTGAGGGGCCTGTTGTGACACCCCTAGGTCTTGCTCTTGAACATTTCAAGGATTTTCAAGGTAAAGCCACCCAGTCAGGTGACAAGGTTTATCTGGGAAAACTAAAAATATCTGCCAATTAGAGTGGCCCACTTTCTCCACAGGGTGGCCACCGGAAGGAACGTTTGCCTTGACTCAGATTTATTCCACACTGGGTGAGGTCTTTGATCTACATTGAGACCAAATACCATATATTGTGGCCTGGCGATATCTAATAGAAGAGCCGCCATCATGGCTCAAGTCCCACCTTCCCCCTGCTAATGAAACCATTTCTCTCCCTCTAAGGCAGGACAGAGCACCAGAACCAAAACAGATGAGGGGGATCCAGGGAAGAAGACCGTTCTACCTCCATTGGATATGGAGGATGCGGAATTTCCCCCCTCTTATTTGTCCTCTAAATCTGACTCTCAGTCTCAAAATGCCTTTACCAGTCCACCTCATACACAGTCGGGGTCCACCTGTGGGACCACCATGCGGAGAGACTGCCCTGATCCTTCCCCTTTCCTCTATCCCCCTCAGCCTTCCTTTACCCCACCAGTACTGTCCGCGCCAATGCTGCCTCTTCATGAGGTTGCTCTACCAGACAGAAGAGGGCGGCCCTACCTAAGCTATATCCCTTTCTCCTCTTCTGACATCTATAACTGGAAGACCCAACATAAATCCTTTTCTGACCACCCTCAGGATTTAATTAGCCTCTTGGAGACTGTCTTTCTTACTCATCAACCTACCTGGGTAGATGTTCAACAGCTCCTTATGGCTCTCTTTAATGGGGAAGAACGGGATCGCATCATGTGAGAAATCCATAAGGTGATAAGTGAGAAACTTGGCAGGGACCTCGATCTCTGCCGAATGGAGGACTACTGCCCGAGGGAGCCCCCCGACTGGGATCCAAACTCTGATGAAGGTAAGGAGAGCTTACGTTTCTACCGCCAGGCTCTACTGGGAGGCCTCCATGCAGCTGCAAGGAGACCCATAAATTTATCCAAAATTAGTACGGTGACTCAGGGAAAGAATGAGTCTCCAGGAGCTTTCCTAGAAAGGCTAATTGAAGCCTATAAAATGTATAACCCGATCAATCCTGAGGCACCCAAAAATCAGAGGGCAATGAATTTTGCTTTTGCCAGCCAGTCAGCCCCAGATATGAGGAAACTTCAGAAAATCAAAGGATTTGAAGGGAAGAATCTGACTGAGTTATGGGAATAGCAGAAAAGGTGTTTAACAACAGGGATGCACAAGAGGATGAAAAACAGACAAAAAAACTGGTTAAGGTTTTGGCATTACATGAGGCAGAGAGGAGATGGGTAGGGGATAGTAAATGGAAGGAAAAGCCTAAGCAGAGAGAAGGCAGGCGGGAAGATTTAGATTCAGATCAGTGCGCTTACTGTAAGGGAAAAGGACATTGGGCCAGGAAGTGCCCTAAAAAGAAGACAGCAATGCTTGCCACTAGAGACTGAAGGGGCCATGGTTTGGAGCCCCTCCCCGAACCTCGGGTAAAAATTGAAGTGGAGGGGAAATCAGTTGATTTTTTGGTGGACACAGGAGCCCAATTTTCATCATTATTTAAACCTATGGGAAAACTATCTGGAGAGGAAGTTTGGGTACAAGGAGCAAATGGCACAGAGAGACATAAATGGACAACAGAAAGGACTTTAAATTTGGCCTCAGGAGTAGTTAAACATCGATTTTTGGTCCTCCCTAATGCCCCATATAACTTGATGGGAAGAGATCTTCTCCACAAGTTAAGAGCTGGCATTCAGTTCTCGGAAGAAGACATGACTATAACCTTGAGACAACCCACTGTACAAGTGCTTATGGCAGCAGCAGATGAATACCTCCTTTACGAGCCAGTCTCAAAACCAGAGGAGACAAAGGGGTGGGGGGCCTTCTCCAAATCCTACAGGACGAGTTTCCCCAGGTCTGGGCAGAAGGGAAGCCCCCTGGCTTGGCCAAAGAACAACCTCCAGTGGTGGTGCAGTTAAAGGCGACAGCTATGGCTATTCGCGTTCAGCAGGACCCCCTTCCCCAGGAAGCAAAGGAAGGGATCAGAAAACATTAACCGCCTCCGAGGAGACGGGATCCTAGTTCCTTGCAAATCTCCATGGAACACACCTTTGCTGCCCATCAAAAAGGCCGAGACTGGGGAGTACTGACCCGTTCAGGACTTGCGGGAAGTTAAAAAACGGGTTGAAGATATCCACCCGACGATGCCTACCCCTATACCCTTCTCTCCCTCCTGGGCCCCAAAAGAACTGTATATACTGTCTTAGATCTCAAGGATGCATTTTTCTGTATACCTTTAGCAAGGGAATCTCAGCCCTTTTTGCTTTTGAGTGGTCTGACCCACAGGAAGGGTTTCAAGGCCAGCTCACGTGGACAAGACTTCCCCAAGGATTCAAGAATTCACCCACCATTTTTGACGAGGCCCTACATGAGGCTTTGCGTGAGTACAGAACCTCCAATCCAGGAGTCACTCTGTTACAGTACGTTGATGACTTGCTAGTAGCCGCTGAGGACTATGAGTCCTGTTTGCGAGGGACGAGAGCTCTCTTACAGACTTTGCAGGAAAAAGGGTATCGGGTGTCAACGAAGAAAGCACAGCTCTGCCAGAGCCATGCCACTTATCTAGGCTTTGATCTCCATGAAGGAGTGCGTTCACTGTCTGAATCCAGGAAACAGGTGATCACCTGATACCCCCACCCCACCACGTCCTGACAAGTGAGGGAGTTTCTCAGGACAGTGGGCTACTGTAGGCTGTGGATACCACGGTTTGTGGAGATTGTCCGACCTCTCTATGAACTGACAAAAGGAGGGCTCACTATGATAGAGTGGACTGCTGAGGCAGAAGGAGCATTTTGGGAATTACAAACAGCCTTACTGAGTGCCCCAGCATTGGCCATCCCAGATGTTACCAAGCCCTTCCAATTGTATGTGGATGAAAAAGCAGGGGTGGCCAAGGAGTTTTAACTCAGACTCTGGGACCTTGGCGAAGGCCAGTGGCCTATCTTAGCAAGAAACTAGATCCAGTAGCAGCTGGGTTCCTCCCTTGCCTCCGCATAATTGCTGCAATGGCCCTCCTGGTCAAGGATGCGAATAAACTGACTTTGGGTCAAAATCTTATCGTAACCACCACACACGCTATTGAGGGCCTCCTCCGAACTCCACCAGACCGATGGATGACGAATGCCCGAGTAACGGGGTATCAGGCCCTTCTCCTCAATGAACCAAAAGTGACCTTCCGACCCCCAGCGGTGCTAAATCCAGCCACACTGCTGCCAGAGGAGCTGGCTGACCATCCACACGACTGTGGGGAGGTCCTAACCCAAGTCACAGGAATAAGGCCGGATCTCAGAGACATTCCCCTCCCCGATGCTGAGATGACTCTGTTCACAGATGGGAGTAGCTACATGGCCAATAGAAAGAGGTATGCAGGGGCTGCGGTGGTTTCTCCTGAGCAGGAACTCTGGAGAGCAGCCCTGCCACATGGAACTTCGGCACAAAGAGCGGAACTGATTGCACTCACTAAGGCACTGCAGATGGCCAAATATAAAACCGCCAACATCTATACGGACAACAGGTATGCCTTTGCTACTCTCCATATACATGGGGCTATTTATAAAGAAAGGGGCCTATTAACAGCAGAAGGAAAAGGAATTAAAAACAGAGGAGAAATATTGGCTCTCCTCCAGGCTATTTGGGACCCAAAAGAGGTGGCTGTTATGCATTGCCCGGGACACCAGAAGGGGACTGATTTGATTTCAAAAGGAAACCACTTAGCAGATCAAGCCGCAAAGCAAGCAGCTCGAGAAACAGTGCAAGAACTGGTTACACTCCCGGCTCCAGCCCTACCAGAAAAACCGAACTATTCAGAAGAAGATTTAAAGTATTTGCAGAAATGGGTTAAATTGGACTATGAAGGGGACTGGGCTAAGACTAAAACAGGAAAAATAATTCTTCCTTGAAGACTAGGTAAGAAGTTAGTAGACCAGATACATCAGGGTACTCATTTGGGGACATGCACACTCAAGGAGCTTATAGGCAAGCAGTTCCAGGTTTCTAAATTAGGGCGTATGGTTCAGGATGTAGTTGATAGATGTGCTCAATGCCAGGCAGTTAATGTGGGAAGAACTAAGATGGGAAGAGGGAAAAGAGAAAGAGCTAAGGAACCAGGAATTTATTGGGAAATAGATTTTACGGAAATGAAACCCGGAAAATATGGGCACAAGTATATGTTGGTTTTTGTGGATACCTTTTCAGGCTGGGTGGAGGCTTTTTCCGCCAAACATAAGACCAGCAGGAGTGGTAGCCAAAAAGCTATTAGAAGAGATAATTCCTAGGTTTGGGCTGCCTCTTGTGATTGGGTAGGACAATGGCCCTGCATTTGTGAGTTCAGTCTCACAGGCATTGGCCAAGGCCGTGGACACAAATTGGAAACTACATTGTGCCTATTGGCCCCAGAGTTCTGGGCAAGTAGAGAGAATGAACCGGACTCTTAAAGAGACTTTGACAAAACTAATTCTGGAGACTGGCTGTGGATGGGTAGATCTCCTTCCTTTCGCCCTCCTCAGGGCCTGATGTACACCCTACTTAAACAAGGTGACCCCATTTGAAATGTTTGGGAGACCCCCCTCCCCACTCTGTCCTTGGCTACAGGAGGTTGTCCTAGCAGAAATGACTGATCAGTCTGTACTTCAGTCACTGCAAGCATTACAGTCTGTCTTAAAAAAAGCCCATGCAGGGATCCAAACTGCCCACACTGGGACAGAGACAATGGTGGAACCACATCCTTACCAACCCGGGGACTTGGTTTGGATACGTCGCTATCAAGTGGGGAACTTGGAGCCTCACTGGAAGGGACCGTCTACTGTTATCCTAACCACCCCCACGGCAGTAAAAGTAGAAGGCATTAGGGCCTGGGTTCATGCCGGTCACGTTAAACGAGCCGAGAGTAGGGAAGCCCCGCAGAGATGGAAGCTGCAGCCAACAGACCCCGCTGACCATGGACTAAAACTAAGACTAAAAAAACTGTAAGTTTATTGTTGCTGTACTAAAGAAAAATTGGAGCGATAAAATGTTAGAACTAGCTGAAAAGTCAAGGATTTCACTAATCTCCAAAGAAAAGGGGGGAATGTAAGGGCCTGCCCCTCCCAGAGGAACTAGCTTGTGGACCCCGGAAGCAGGGGCGGGGCAGGCTGGGTGGAGACGTCCAGTCGGTGGGGCGTGGGTATATCCACTGGGTAAATTGCGATTCAATTGGCTAACTGTGTAGGGGCGGGGCTCAACCACCCCCCATAAAGGTTGGTCTGCGAGGCTGGTAGGAGCAGAAAAAGAAGAGCTGTCAGAAGGAGCAGAAGAAGGAGAGTTGGCGGGAGCAGAAGAAACAGAGCTGTGACAGCTCTTGTAAGAGCTGTAGGAGCTGTAACAGTCTTGTAAGAGCTGTGAGAGTTGTGACAACTCTTGTCAGAGCTAGACGAGCAGCCCCATCCACACCGCGGCTTCGGCCGCTGTGCGCCTCGGGGAGCAGCAGAGCCACCTGCAGCCGAGCTGCCAGCGGACCCGAGCCGCCAGCGGCCCCAAGCACGCGAATGGTCCCAGCACGCCAGCGGTCCCGACGGCCAGCTGTCCCAGCACACCAGTGGTCCCAGCACGCCTGCAGCAGCCGAGACACCAGCGGTCCCGACTCCAGTGGTCCCAACACGAGCTGTCCCAGCATGCCGGCGGTCCCAGCACTCCAGCAGCAGCCGAGCCGCCAGCGGTCCTGACGCCAGCGGTCCCGACACCAGCGGCCTCGCCGATGCACAGCGGGGAACGGCCTAGACGCCAGCAACCTCACTGCAAACGGCCTCACTGCCAGGAGCGGCCTTGATACCCTGAGCCTCAGCCTCGCTGGAGCTGCACCATTCCGGGGAGCGGCTTTGTCTGGAAAGAGGCTTCCTTGGTGAGCAGCCCTGCGGGAGGCAGAATCATCAGGAAAAAGTCTTCCTCCAGAGTGGCCTCTTTTTGTGAGCAGCCTTGTCCAAGGAGCGGCCTCGCCGGAGCAGCCCTTGTCCGGGGATCAGCCTTTCCGGGGAGCAGCCCTGTCTGAGGAGCGACCTCATCAGCTGCGGCCTCGTCCTGGGAGTGGCCTCGTCCAGAGTAGCCTCATCTACAGAAAGGTCTTGTCCAGAGCAGCCACGTTGGGAGCAGACGTGCTGGGGTCATCGTCGTCACCTTTTTGTAAGAGACAGCCCTGACCGGTCAGTTTGATTTTTGATGCTTGGTGTGAAATAAAGCTTTGATTTTTTAAAAAATATTTTATTTATTTGACAGAGATTACAAGTAGGCACAGAGAGAGAGGAGGAAGCAGGCTCCCTGCTAAGCAGAGAGCCTGATGTGGGGCTCGATCCCAGGACCCTGAGATCATGACTTGAGCTGAAGGCAGAGGCTTAAACCACTGAGCCACCCAGGTGCCCCAAGCTTTGTTTGATTTTTGCTTTATATCAGTCTCATTCCTTTGATCACGGACCCTAACAGTTACCACTGACCCATTAATAACAAGGGTTTCACCTGGCCTTGGCTATTTCAGAATTCTGCTATTGGACTGGATTCCAGGCGGGAATGACTGTGCATGGCGCTGGACTGTCAGCTCCACCAGGGCAGAAGCTATGATATCTCTATCTATCTATCTACCTATCTATATTTATTTGTATCTATTTATTATTTATATATTATTATTTGTTATTATATCACATTTATATATTATTATATTTATACGTATTATTATATTTATTAATTATTTTTAGAAGCTATGGTATTTAGAGTTTCCTGGGTTCAGAACTTAAGAGAACTTAGGTCAGCCACGAGGTAAGCAGGTCACTAGACTTTTGTAGTTTCCAACTGGGTGCAGTGCCACTAAGAGGGCCAGGCACTGAAACAAGCTCTAAATCCTCAAAGAAAAATCGGTCTGAATCATCTTAGCTGGTCCTTGAGTATCAACCCCTGTGCGCTAATCACTGTGCCAAGAGCTTTCACTCGGTTCGATTCTCACAATCCTTTTCTTTTTCTTCCTATGGTTTGCAGTTTTTGAATGACAGGTAGCTAAATCCTAGTGAGAGTGTTTGTACCACCGGAGTGTCACAGAGCCTAAGGTTACAGTAATGTTATTACAGAGTTACTCTCACAATCCTTTTAGTTTAAAAATTGAGATACTATTCAATTACATTAAAGTGACTCGAGTGCACTAATATTAACTGTATGCTTGATAAATTTTTACAGATGGATACCAACCAGATCAAGAGACAGAACGTTTCCAGCTCCCAGTAGGTTCCCTCGTGCCCCTTCTTCCAACCCTGAGGTAACCATTATTCTAATTTTTGTCACCATCGGTAAGTTTTGTACGAAATTATTGTGGCACGACTGGTCCGCGGCGGTGGACGAGGTGCACGCTCGGCTTCCTTCCTAAAAAGCATCCCACCGCGGTTCCAGGAGTCCACAAAGCCCCGGCTCCCCTCACATCGACCCAGCGCCGGACTCCACGTAGGCGCTGCGGGAGCACGCCACAATGGCTGCCCGCGCTCACCCGCGCCTGCCTCACCGCATTCTCCCACCTTTCCAAAGGGTACGCCTCCCGCGCGACGAGCCAGCCGGGCGTGGCCCTGGGCGCCACCCGCTGGAACCCCAGGGGCCAAGCGGACGCTCCTGAGCCCCGGCTGTGGGGCGCGCGCCTATTGGCTGAACTTGCCCCCGTGGACCAGCCGGCCGCAGAGCCCGCCTCCCAGCCCTCTCTCAGCGCTCCCATTGGCAGTTCGCGTTCCTACCTCCCGACCCCGCGCCTGCTCCCGCCCCCAGCCAGCCGCGATGGAAACGGGGTTGGGGAGGGTGGGAGGCCGAAGCGAGGAGGAGGGGGTGAGCTTTCCTCCCGGTAAGGGGGCGCGAGAGACAAGACAGGCCAATCAGGACAGGACGTGGAAAAGAGGCGCCGCGCCAGCCAGTCACATCGCGAGGTCCGGGTCGGGAAGGCTGACGCGAGTGGCACAGCCAATGGGCGTGCCACTACCCGTCCGCTCTTCAGCAGCCGGTCGGGGGTGGTGGCGGAGCGAGTGAGGAGAGCGCGACGGCGGCGGCGGAGCCATCGCTGGACGGCCAGGGGGAAAGCGAGGCCCGAGCCTCTGCGTCTCGGTGAGAGGCGGCGACTGCCGGGCGAGGGGAGGCCGGGCAGCGGGCCGCTCCTCGCCTGGTCCCGGCCGCGGCTGCGGGAGCCGGGGCGGCAGGCCGCCAGAGGCGGAGGCGACACCCGCCGCCCCGCCCCCGCCCCCACCCTGGGCCGCCCGGAGCCGAGGGCGCCTGCCTCTGCCCGGGTGGTCTGTGCGCGGCTGAGCCCGGGCCACCGCCCTCCGGAGGGCCGGGCCATCGAGCGGTGACGCAGGGAGGGGCCTGGTTGGCAGCCGCGGAGCCTTGGGGGCTCCGTCTGGTGTGGGGAGGCCGCGGAGAGGTGGTGAAGGTGGGGCGGGGTACTTAACGGAGGAGCGGGCTTGTGTGCCCCGGGGCGGCAGTCGGAGGGGGCGTGTGATTGAAAGAATTTCTGGTCTGACGGGGAAGAAAGTGATGGGAAAAGGGTGATGCTCAGAAAAGGGTGCCTGGGGTGAAGGTGCGGAACCGGGGAATGTGGCTGGCCTTTTGGAAGTAGGCACTGATGGAGTGGAGGGCGAGATCAGCTGGGAGTGAAGGGAGGGAAGGTTTTGAAGGTTAAGATCTCTGGACTAACGAGGACGAGTGGATTTGGAGTGAGAGGGACTTACTCAAACCGAAAGGTGACTGAGAGAAGATTTTAGATGAGGTGTGGCTGGAAGCTGTTTGACTAGAAGGCGTTAGGTGACCAGTTAGAAACTGTACAAGTTGCCGACCGTCGGGTGTGGATCTTTTATGACTAAGTGAGCAAGAATAACTGTTCCTTTTGGGAGAGGCTGGAGAGCCGAGTGTTCCAGGTAGGAAGGACTCAGTCAGCCAGGTTCATAGGTTCATACACTACTCATGAGGGCCAAGCACTCAAAGTTAATTCTCACTACTGAGGCTGGTTGTGTCTCCCTTCTCCACCCCATTAGTTCATCTAATTGTTTTGCCACAGCAGCACACACACCCTCTCAAAAAGCAGATATTGTTTGTTTTTCATGGATGGCAATGAGGACTCACCTAATTCTTTGTCTTAAAAAAATTAGAATCTGTTGGTTTAAAGGCAGCATCAGAAGGTACATTCAGAAAATCTGCCCTGTAGGGGAATGTCTCACCTATTTTGTTGGACATAGCATAAAAATGATGCAAGATCTCTGAGAGTAACACAGTGAAAATTAACGTGGAAGTGCAGTTCTGTTACTGTAAGATCAACCACTTTGATGCAGTAGAATTTGATTATATATCCTATTGTTAGGAAGTTTTTTAGTCTTGGGAAGAGCGTTATAGCTAAATAGGTTCAAAGTTCTTTTCACTTAGAGGAAAGAAAGACATGGTGTGTGTATTATCACTGCTGTTACTTCTCTGTTTAAATCTTTAGGAGTTTTTAGGAAGGAGGAGAGGGTCTGGAATGGGAGTGTGTGGCGTAAGGAGGAACTGTTTGTGGAGACCATTGCAAAAGATGCAAAAAAAAAAGTTTTTATTTGTGGGGTGTGGGCAGAGGTTGAGGACAGAGAAGTAGTAGAAACAAAAGTGGCCCACTCTACATTTTCAGTGGATTTAAATTGGAGGTGCTGATAGGCATCGAGATGTAATTTCTGCTTGACCATAGTACAAAAGGATTGTGAAGAGTTAAACACTTCTTGACAAACATAAAGTGCCGAAGACAGAAACCAAAGAGGGCATATGTTGTAGAGGTTATTTCCTTAGCCAGATGACCAAAGCATTGTAGTTAATGGACCATTCTTTTCTAGGAGATAGAAATAATTTCGTGGAAGTAATTTCTTGGCACTGCTATTCACTGATCACATTTTACCCTTAGTATAACAATACCCAAGTGCTGAGGTGACTCAGAGCAGAGAACTAATCCAAGTGGTGTGGAGTTAATCAGGGAAGGTTTCCAGGAAGAGGTTAGTTTTGAGACATCTTTAGAACTAGGAGTTTGGGTATGTGTTACTGGAAGACATGAAGATGACATTCCAGTAGTTTGGACATGCTATCAGCAACTTTGGACAAGAATGACACATTAAAAAATGGTTTTAAGGAGGATGGAATATTTGAATGGCGATATAAGAGTGTGGAGATCAATTGAGTCTATGATTGTAGTTTAGTTGAAAAACAATGGTTCTGTCTTGTGGCTAGGAGAGAAGAATTAGAATAGTTAATGATGGATTGGAGACAGTAAGGGAAAGAGCGCAAAAATATTTTTTGATATTTGTGATAAGAAAATATGTTGACAATAAGTTGGGTTATTGAGAGGTAGATTTGGTGTTCAACCATAAAACAATCAGAAACATTTTTGAGTCCTGTACTAGATTATATTGGTAACAGTAGCAAAATTTACTGGGTTCCACTTTGTGCCAGACACTGTTTTGAGCTATTCGAGCATCATCTTTCTTTGATTATCGCTGTTTTATAGATGAGGGAACTGAGATTCAGAGAGATTTAATTTGCCCAACGTCACACAACTAATAGGTGGCAGGTCAGGATTGACAAAGTCAGTAAATACTAATTGAGCCTAAGCTTCCTGCCAGGCACTGTGTTAAATGCTGGAGGTACAAAGTGGACAAGCAAATCCAAAGGTCAGGCTGGAGCCATTTTTTTGGAGGTTGTCAGTTATTAATAGAAGAGAGCCAGTGAAGGAAGAGAAAAAGATGAGCTAGAGAGACTCTTGTAGATACTGAGGAATATATTGTTTTGGAAAACTTAGGATACAAATAGTTTTAAGAAAGAGGAAGTAGTTAACAACAAAATATGTAGCTGAGAGACTCGGAAGAACAGATCGAGAAGAAACCGTGAGTTAAGTCAGAAAAAAAAACTTGTGTGAATTTAATCTCAAAAACCAGAATTAAGATAATAAGGTATAGGCAGATAGTTACGCATTTTTAGTGGCAGGTGCTCTATACATAGTTAAAATATGATGGCAGTTACGGTCAAATTCATAGGAAAGATGTTGGTATGTCCCTTTCTAAAATTTTAATCTTTGGCTGCTGAGATCATGGGTGTTTTAAAAATGCTCATACACTTTGTATTTTCCAAGTTCAAAAAAACAAGCATTACTTTTATAGTTAGTTGGGGAGAAAATCATTCTACTGAAACGAGCTAATAGGGAATATGTGTGTGGGCTTCTCTGCATTATGTTTGGGGAAGGGGAAAGATGGTCTTATTTCAGTGCGAATTGCTGCTTATGAGATACTTGGGTAGGTACATTCCTGTCTTAGAAATGACCATACAGGGGCGCCTGGGTGGCTCAGTGGGTTAAGCCGCTGCCTTCGGCTCGGGTCATGATCTCAGGGTCCTGGGATCGAGTCCCGCATCGGGCTCCCTGCTCAGCGGGGAGTCTGCTTCCCTCTCTCTCTCTGCCTGCTTCTCTGTCTACTTGTGATCTCTCTCTGTCAAATAAATAAATAAAAAAAAAAAAAAAAAAAAAAAAGAAATGACCATACACATCCTGAAACTGTATATACTGAAAGATGGCATTTGCTTAATCTGAGGGATCAGGTTACTAAATCACCTTGAAGCATGGAGATATGGTCTTGGTTTTTCTGAACGTTGTTTTTTTAGGGTTTAATAAATGAATTTAAGGTTAAACAAATGCATACCACTCATTCGATTAGTGGCATTAGTCACTTTAGTCATTCTAGTCTTCGATTAGTCATTTTAACTGTGTCTTTTGGATTTTATACCCTTCTTTCTTCCTACACATTGGTTCTGTAGTTCCTCTCTTACTGGGTTTGTAATGCGCTTACAGTTTCAGTTCAGTAAGACGATATGAAAGTGCTGAATTTACATATCACTAATTTAACCTAAAATTTGTCATTGTTTTCTGTTCCCAATTTGAAGAAGAAAAGAGACAAATTTCAAGACAATGAAATAAGCTTCTCTAATCAAATAATTATTCAAGAGCTAATGAGTAGGATTTGCCTCAGGATCAGTACAGTTTTATTCTGGTCTCTAAAATGGAGATGGAAGAATCTTGTAATTCAAGAATAGGATCTAATTTTTAGTTTAATTTGGCCCATAGGGACTGTGGGAGGAAGCTTAATATTTCATCTAGGTACTGTACTATGTTCCTTAAATAAATTATTACATTCAGTTCTCATACAATTCTCCAAGGTGGAGAACCTCTTATAGATGAGAGAATGAGGCTCAGAAATTAATAACTTTCCAAATGTTGGAGAGGTAGAACAGAGCTGAGATTGAAACCTTGCTTTGTGGAAAGCCAGAATTCATGCATATGAGATAAAAGGCAAGAAAGACTTGTTTATATTAATATTTACAATTTTTAAAAAATGCCACAAAAAAAATTAAAAAATGCCACATAGGCTTAGGTGTTTAGTAACTTTGTTACCTTAGAAGATGGCACTGTTGCTCTGTGTATTTGTTTTATGACACTGGCTCTTAAATGATGGTGATTATTATGTGTCTTTTAAGGGTGCATTATATTACCTTTAGAGGGGTATGTTTTCACATTTTAGTATTTTTTAAAATGAAGATGTAATTTACAGTGTCTTTTTGAAAATGCTTATGAAATGGGTACTTTGTCTTTTTTTTTTTAATTTGAAGATCTAATTCTCTTTATTAAATGATTCATGAATTGGACAACACCTCATCTAGTAAGTAGAGAGGCACTCCCAAATGGCTACTATGTCTTAAAGTCAAATGTGTGTCTGAGAATTGAGGAAGTGTGTATGTATGTATGGAGCCTTATAGTCTGCATGTATGGGGCCTTAGGAGTTTGTTGTGTGCATTTTCTTCCCAGCTCCTTCCTTTACTTAGTCTATTACCTTTTTTTTTTTTTTTTTGGTGTGGTATAATATAGAACTGAAGTATATATTAATAATAAAATACTCATTCTCTTTAGTTAGTGAATATTATAGTGTAGAAGAAAGTACTTTGATGTGGAAAATTAACATTGCCCTGTGAATCAGCAGATCTGAGTTTTAATTTTGGTTTTGCTAGTAACTTGATGTGTGTAGCTTGAGGCAAGTCACTTCCCCTCTCTGAGCTTTAGTTTTCTCATCTCTAAAATGGAGTTGGGAGAGGAACTTACAGACTTGTCCAGCTTGAACAAACTATGCTCTCTCTTTAAAAATGTAGATGCCTTAAATCCTTCTTAAAAACTGTACTGCCTGCCTCTCTGCCTACTTGTGATCTCTGTCAAATAAATAAAATCTTTAAAAACAAACAAACAAACAAACAAACACATCCTCTCTAATACATTGGATCTGATAGTACTCTCAAGGATCCACAGAAAAAAGGCAAGGAGAGAAGGCAAAGACATGAAGACAAAGAAAAAAATAGCAGAAAGCTAATAAATACAGTTTTTTTTTTTTTAAAGATTTTATTTATTTGACAGAGATCACAAGTAGGCAGAGAGGCAGGCAGAGAGAGAGGAGGAAGCAGGCTCCCTGCTGAGCAGAGAGCCCCATTTGGGGCTCGATCCCAGGACCTTGAGATCATGACCTGAGCCAAAGGCAGAGGCTTAACCCACTGAGCCACCCAGGCGCCCCATGGGGATGTGTTATTTTTGATAGCCTGCATTTACTAAGACAGGATATTTGAGAAAGTAGGTACTTAGTAAATAGTTAACAAATGAATCTATGTTTTATTTGAGTTTTATAAAAGGACTATTTAAATAAAATACCATACAGAAGCTGTTAAGGTTTCTTTGAAAGGTAGTCCTGCCTAAATAATGAAATGTGTTTAGTGAAGTAAATTTATCTGCTCTCTGTGGGGCAGGTGTCTACAGAAGAAGACTACTGGACCTGTCTTTTGAGAAATTCTCTGTTCTAGTAGGAGAAGGAATCTTCTTTGAACTTTGTATTATGGAAAGTTGCTGACATAAAATGACATCACTAACTTTAGCAATTACAAACCTGTGGTTAATCTTGTTTCATCTCTACTTCCACCCACTTCTCCCTTTTTTATTTTGAAGCAAATCCTTAAACATTTTTACCAGGTACTGCCATACAGCATGATGAATGTGACAATAGACACTAACCTAAGTGAAGTAGAAATTGTTCATTTAAATATTTTTGAGACGTGTGTTATACTGTGCTAGGCAAGAGAAATTAGATATAATAATCTACTGTAGGATGGGGTTAATGTAATTGGATATACTTAATATATATATATAAAACAATATAGCAACATGAGATTATATACCAAAATTGGTGATATATATTTTAAATGAGAGATGACATTATTTCTGAATGAAAGGATTTAGATGGGGAAAAAGAATATTAAGGGGTGCAACGAGGGTGATCATATGGAGAAAACATATAGTTAGAAAAAATCTAACTTTAGGGGCGCCTGGGTGGCTCGGTCGTTAAGCGGCTGCCTTTGGTTCAGGTCATGATCCCGGGGTCCTGGGATTGAGCCCTGCATCAGGCTCCCTGCTCATGGGAAGCCTGCTTCTCCCTTTCCCACTTCCCCTGCTTGTGTTCCCTCTCTGTCACTGTCTCTCTCTCTGTCAAATAAATAAATAAGTAATCTTAAAAAAAAAAAAAAAAGAAATCTGGGGCACCTGGGTGGCTTACTGGGTTAAGCCTCTGCCTTCCACACAGGTCATGGTCTCACAGTCCTGGAATCGAGCCCTGCATCATCAGACTCTCTGCTCAGTGGGATGCCTGCTTCCCCCTCTCTCTGCCTGTCTGTCTGCCTACTTGTAATCTCTCTCTGTCAAATAAATAAATAAAAATCTTAAAAAAAAAAAAAAAGAAAAGAAAAATCTAACTTTAGCTCCATAGAAAGTTTTATCTAAATCTGTATCTCTTTTAGACCCGTACAGCATATTATTGACATACTTTGATCTTAAATCAATATTTGAAAAAAGCCAGTTTCTCTGTTACAAGTTAAGACACACTTCTTTATGACTGTCACTGTCTGTGGTGAATTATTTGGCACATTTCATTAAAAAGCCTTCTAAATATCTTAGTACCGCATGTATAAATGGATCCATTTTTTCTAGAATGTTTGTGTGTGTGCCACCAGCTTTCATATATAAATCATTTTGAGATCTTAAATGGTGGTCTGTACATGTTGTGTTTAAATGTTAACTGTTAGACAATTTTAAGATTACTTTGAAATACCTAGTTTACATCAATCTTGTATTTTATGGAAATCTTGCCAGAAATATTGGCGTGACATAAGTTTTCTCACATGAGAAATCCTTGTTGAATTTAAAGAATTCTTAAAATTATATATTATTATTTTGGAGTATTAAATATTAATTGAGAGTAAAATCTTAACATATGTTCCATAATGCAGAGATTTTTAGTCAAGGGTCATGATCTCTTTTGAGCATCTCCCCAAAGCTTTGTGCTATCTCCTTAGAAAAATAAACAGGAATCCCTCCTTGTTTGTAGTTTTGCTTTATGTGGTTTCAGTTACCCATGGTCAGCCTGGGTCTGGAAGCAGGTGATCCTCCTTCTGACATGTTAGAAAGTCGTAGTAGACTAATAGTAAGTCACAATTCCTACATCATTTTACCCTCCTTCATCTCATCTTGTAGGCATTTTATCATCTCACATTATCAGAAGAAGGGTGAGTACAGTACAATAAGATACTTTGGGAGGGAGAAAGACCACATTCACATAACTTTTGTTACAGTATATTGTTATAATTGTTCTATTTTATTATTATTATTATTAATCTTTTACCATGCCAAATTTATAAATTAAACTTACCATAGGTATGTATATATAGGAAAAAACAGTATGTATAGGGTTTGGTACTATTTGCAGTCTCAGGCATCCATTGGGGGTCTAGGAATGTATCCACTGCAGGTTAGGGGGGAATTACTGTACTTGCACACTTTGTTTTTCATATAATTTCAGGGGGTTAATAAGATTGAAAGAACCCAGGGTACCTGGGTGGCTCAGTCAGTTACGCATATGCCTTCGACTTAGGTCATGATCCCAGGGTCCTGGAATGGAGACCTGCATTGGGCTTCCTGCTCAGTGGGGAGTCCACTTCTCCCTTTCCCTCTGCCCCTCCCCCACTTGTGCTCTTTCTCTCTCTCTCTCTCAAATAAATAAAATATTAAAGAAAAAGAGACTCTTAGAACCCATTGTGGGTCTATGGATTCTAGTTAAATAAACCATTCTTTAATGTATAGGCAGAAAACATATTGCTAAAATTAAACTCATTTATTTTGGTGTGTACTGCTCACCTTTTATAAACAAGTGTTTCATTATTGAGTGATTAAAAATTCTAAAACTCATGCATATGCCTTATTTTAAAAAATAAACCAATTCTTTTTAAAGATTTATTTTATTTTTATTTATTTATTTTTTTAACAATCTATTTTAGAGAGAGAGAATAAGAGAGTATGAGCAGAGGGAGGGAGAAGAGGAAGAGGAAGAGACAGAATCCTCAAGCCGACTTCCTGCCAAGCACAGAGCCCGACATGGGGCTCCATCCAGGACACTGAGATCATGACCTGAGTCAAAATCAAGAGTTGGCTGCACAACTGACTGAGTCACCCAGGCGCCCCTTAAACATTTTATGTATTTATTTATAAATAAAAAGATTTTATTTAATTATTTGTCAGAGAGAGTGCTCACACAAGCAGGGGAGAGGCAGACGGAGAAGCAGGCTCCCTGCTGAGCAAGGGCCCCCCCCCCCCCCTCATGTGGGACTCCATCTCAGGACCCTGGGATCATGACCTGAGCTTAAGGCAGATGCTTAACCAACTGTGCCACCCAGGGACTCATACTTACGATCCTGAGATCAAGAGTAGCATGCTCTATCAACTGAGCCAGCCAGGCACCCCCAAACAATAGAACAATTCTTAATTGGATTCTTAGGAAAAAATAAGCTATAGCTAGCTTAATAAATATATTGAATGATTTTATCAAAGATTTTGGAGTAAGTGTATGGTATTTCATATAATGACTGCTATCCATCCTGAATTAAGAGGAAGTAAATATAACTAAGAATGAATAAATGTATACATACCATTTTTTTTCAAAGGTAAAGGAAAAAGCTACTTTGGCCTTAGCTGCCCTTATATAGTTGAGACCTGTGGAGAAGAGGATCTGTTAAAGTATTTTGAGTTGTACATTTGTGTTAAAATCATTCCTGTATGTGATAATGGGGCTTAGAAATGTGTTTGGGCTGAAAGGATTGATTCTCTTTAGAGCCCTGAAATTGTGTTTATCATCTATCTAGTTTGAAGGATGGTCCTAAATAAGTTTCTTAGAAATATGTGGTTTTAAAAGGTTGTGGGTTACACCTAAAATGTAATCATAATAGTAGTTTTTAGCATAAGCAGAATCTGCAGGAGATAGGAACAGTTGAATTAGCTGCTATTGAGACATTTGACTGTTTGAAGATCAGTGAATTTTAGGTGTATTGCTTTAATGTGATAACCTTCATGACCTGTTAGAGTTAATAATTATCTGAGTAATGTTCTACTAGGAAACAGCTTATTCTAATACACAGTATTGACATATAGACTTTGAGAGCTAGGAGAAGAAGGATTTAACCATCAGTGATTTGGGCTCCTTTTCAATGAATTCTGTGAATGATCAGAGCATTTAATTGACTGACCCAAGGTCAGTCAGGTGGTTACTGGCAGTCCCAACAGTATAGTTATTCGTTACTGATTTTTTTTAACTTATTTAAATTCTGTTAGTTAACATATAGTGTATCATTAGTTTCAGATGTAGAGTTCAGTAATTCATCAGTTGCATATAATACCCAGTGTTCATTACCTCACATGCCCTCCTTATTGCCCATCACCCAGTTACCCCATCCCTCCACCCACCTCCCCTCCCTCAGTTTGTTTCCTATAGTTAAGAGTCTCTTGTGGTTTGTCTACTTCTTTGATTTCATCTTATTTTATTTTTCCCTCCCTTTCCCCATGATCCTCTGTTTTCTTTCTTAAATTCCACATATGGGTGAAACCATATGATAATTTTTTCTCTGATTGACTTATTTCACTCAGCATAACACCCTCCAGTTCCTTCCATGTCAATGTAAATGGTGAGATCTCATCCTTTTTGATGTAATGATGAGTAATATATGTTCTATATATGTATATATATCACATCATTTTTTTTTTATAAAGATTTTATTTGACAGAGAGAGTGATCACAAGTAGGCAGAGAGGCAGGCAGAGAGGGGGAAGCAGGCTCCCTGCTGAGCAGAGAGCCCGATGTGGGGCTCTGATCCCAGGACCCTGAGATCATGACCTGAGCCGAAGGCAGGGCTTAACTGACTGAGCCACCCAGGTGCCCCTATATATCACATCTTTATCCATTCATCAATGGACATTTGGGCTCTTTTTGTAGTTTATCTATTGTGGACATTGCTGCTATAAACACTGGGGTGCAGGCACCCCTTCAGATCATAGTGTTTGTATCCTTTGGGGTAAATATCTAGTAGTGCAATTGCTGGGTCATAGTATAGCTCTATTTTTAACTTCCTGAGATTTCTCCTTAAGGTTCTTGAGGAACCTCCATACTGTTTTCCAGAGTGGCTGTACCAGCTTAGGCATTCCCACCAGCAGTATAGAGGGTTCCCCTTTCTCCGCATCCTCACCATTTGTTTTTTCCTGACTTGTTAATTTTAGCGATTCTGACTCAGGTGAGGGGCGTGTCTTATTGTAGTTTTATATTTATATTTTCCTGATGCTGAGTGATGTTGAGCATTTTTCCATGTGTCTGTTGGCCTTTGTACGTCTTTGGAGAAATGTTTGTTCATGTCTTCTGCCCATTTCTTGACTGGATTACTCATTACTGATGTTTGATAGGTCTGTTGTGCTTACTGATTTTGGCTGTCTTCATTCTGGATCTGTTTCTGGAGAAGGAAGTATCTTTACACTAGCGTTTTTGTGGCTTTGATTCTCAATTGATAAATTGACGAAGAATTACCTGGATTTTTATTCTCTTACTGTTTTTACTTCGCTGTATATGTTCTCAACCCATTTTTAGCACAATAACCGGTAGTTACAATGCTTATGCAGGTAAGGTTCTTAGGAGCTTAAATACAGTTTCACAGCTGGAAACAGATACTAGGAATCCATGAAGTCATTAAACACTCCCCTTATGCTTTCTATACCTTTCTGGACTGATCCCTGCCTGACAATATTTAATTGCAAGCTTTATCTATGAACCTGGGAAAGTTTTAAAGGTAAACCAGGAAAGGATTTCTGAGAACAGGGTTTGTTATGGAATTTAGCCCTTTTTAAGGCATTTCTAGATGGTTCCCAGAACTAGAGACTAGAGGGATCGTTCACATTCAAGTTCAGAGAAGTTATTATTACTTCAAAGAAGGGCCTGATTCCAAGTCCTTATGTCATTTGGTTGGTGTAGACCTACTGGGCAGGGAGAAGACCTGCCCCCATGTTGGTGACCCTATATCGAGGGCAAGGACACTTAAAACAGTGACTCTCAAGCTGTTTTAATCCCAGCCTTTAGCTGGGCCATTCTTTAGCTCAATAAATTCCTGCTTTCTGGTGGAAAAATAATTATAAATGTAAAGGTACAAGCATTTGGGGGGGAGAGGGATTTTTTTTCAGCAGTTAGAGGTATCGTTCATTCCTAATTGAATCATGAAAAACATACTTAAGTCTAGACTGGCTAGAAAACTGTGGGTCTCAAATCCAAGTGATGCATTTGTATAATACATTCTGTAGGTTTAATAAAACAACTAAAATGATATGTATGAAGCTCAGCTAATGCTAATTTTTAATTAAAAAGTAAAAATAATGATTGTTGAAAACCATGGTCAGCTTAAGACAACACAACTTCACTGACAGTGAGTGCTAAATTTCAGAATTCCAGCTTTTGAGTGCGCGTGTGTGGTAGGAGCTTTGTAGCACTGGGAGTTGCAGCAGCCAAAGGGATTAACTGTATATAGATTGCAGTCTTTGGTACATTCTAATAACATGCCCATTTTTGCAGCTCTTAATTATTGGCTTAATAGCTTATTCATAAGTAGTCTTATGCATCAAAGGAAGATCATGCTTTCTAAATCATTTGTAGTCCATGGGAGGTTTGGTCCATTTTTGGATAATCATTACCTTACAAGGTAATCTGTGAGCTTCTCCGGAGCATTGTTTCTCTAGCTGTATTGGGAAATTTGTGAAAGCCTGAGTTGAAATAGAGTTCAGTGGGCTTCTTCACCTCAGGACTTTGGTAGTCTTGATATGCTAATATACTTTGTTGTTCCCTGGTTGTGGGTAAAGTGTACAGTTTCCTAGCCCCATTTACCATGATTTGGAAAGTGCTGTCTTGGAGGACGTACTGGTTTTTAGGTTCAGCCTTGAGAAAAGATTCAGAAGGTATGTAAGAAAGTGATGCAAAAGAAACAGGAAACGCAATGTACAACATAAAGCAGGAACTTCAAAGCACTTTTCTGCTGTTACGGATTGGCATTTGCTATAATAATGAGACTGAGTCTGAACTGCTTCTAAACTGAATCTAAACTGCTTCTATAAGCAGTGAAATACCTGAATTCTACCAGCTTGTTGTGAATGATCTTAATCTTCGTGAGTAGACTTTGATAGTTTTAAATTACACCACATAAGATACTTAATTAGTAATCTGCCTGAGTCAATTTTTGGGTAAACCTGTAGGTAGTCATCTACATGTAATGTTCATGGTAAACATGATACATTTTCCTGTTAACATCAGTTTTGGTTAACTTGAAATATTTTTACATTAACCCTTAGATATATTACAGAGTCAGATGTACAACTTCCACGAATTCCTAAGCCAAACAGGGTATTCCCTTTCTTTAGTTGTGTTCAAAAACCCTGATTTTTGGTAATAGACTTAAAGTATTAGTATAGCGATGTATATTGGAATCTTGTATCTCACTTTCTGAGTCTAAAAGTATTAGTATGAAAATTTCATGTCTTGGGGCACCTGAGTGACTCAGTGGGTTGAGCCTCTGCCTTTGGCTTGGGTCATGGTCTCAGAGTCCTGGGATTGAGCCCCGCATCAGGCTCTCAGCTCAGCGGGGAGCCTGCTTCCTCCTCTCTCTCTCTGCCTGCCTCTCTGCCTACTTGTGATCTCTCTCTTTCTCTCTCAAATTAATAAATAAAATAGTAAAAAAAATTTCTTGTCTTAATATGAAAATAATTTTATTAAGGTGAGGAAAGAATATAGAATAACAGAATGGAATTGGACACATGCTTTTACAAGCAATGGAACCATATATTACCAAACCGTGTTAATAGGAGCTCAACCCTTCTTCTGTAGACTTTACAGTAGAGAAGTTACCCCACTGGTATAGGCTTTGAGAACAAAAAGAGAAACAAAGGAGAATGGATATTGATGAAAAATTGAAGTTTTCTTGTCAGCAGATAATTTTAATGTTGTAGAATTGGCATTTACTTTTTGTTGGAGGAAAACTTGACTTTTTAAAGATGTATTTGTGTTTTTTATATCACTCAAAGGAATTTGGAGTCTGATTTTTGTTAATGTCTAATATTTTCCAGGGTAATGAAGCTTTAGAGACATTTAATGCTGGCCAGATTACCATGCTATGGAGCAACCTCAGTGTATAAAATAGTCGTGTAGTGCCACTGAGAGAGCTAATGAACCTATTGGGATTTTTAACCAGCAAGAAGTATCTTAGACATTGAGGAAGATAGGATTCAGAGAGTTAAGTATTCGTATGCCAGTGTCTGTGTAGGCAAACAGAGTGCCCATTATATCTACTTCAATGGGTGCTTACAACAGGGTTAGACACTAGCATCTTTTATTGAAAAAAGAAATGTTAACCAAGATGCTACAGCTATTCTTTTGTTTGTGGAAAAATGCCTTATAAGCCTTAATTTTTGAAAAAGGAAAAAGGAACCCACTATCCTTATCAGCTTGAGTACAGAAAATAGTTTGTGCATTTTGAATTTGCATTTTGGCCCTTTATTTGTTGCTTAC
The DNA here is from genome assembly GCF_010015895.1 of Lontra canadensis. NCBI lineage: Eukaryota > Metazoa > Chordata > Mammalia > Carnivora > Mustelidae > Lontra > Lontra canadensis. Next base: position 36,466,360 of record NW_022631001.1, read on the forward strand.
AGCTTACTTTCAGAGATGGTTTTCTTTTATGTTGAGTCTTAAAACATTAAATAATGATTACAGTTATTAAAATATAATAGAAAAGACATACAATCAGTGGTTCCCAATATGCCTCCCAATGGAAGACTATCAGAAATCTTAAAGTATATATACCATCTACAAGGTGAAACCTCTTCATAGTTGAACTAGAATGAGTTGGCTTTGCTTTTGGCTAGAAGTGTGTCAACTCCAAGTGGTAACTTACTGGTTAGTGTGGTTCACAATTAAGTGAATAAGCAAAATTGAAGTTTTAATTCAGTAATATTTTTGGTAGGCAAAATAATTTGAAGTATGAGGCCCATAGGGCCATATTTTTATTTCTATTTTTATTTATTTATTTATTTTTAAAGATTTTACTTATTTGACAGAGATCACAAGCAGGCAGAGAGAGAGAGAAGGAAGCAGGCCCCCTGCTGAGCAGAGAGCCCGATGTGGGGGCTGGGTCCCAGGACCGTGGGATCATGACCTGAGCCAAAGGCAGAGGCTTTAATCCACTGAGCCACCAGGCGCCCCAGGGCCATATTTTTAAAAGCAGTTTGGGTGACTAAAAATATGTAACAAGGAACAACTCTTTATTGTTCCCTTGCCCAAGAAATAGGTCCAAAATGGATTAAATAGTTGATAGTCTCAAAAGTAATTAGCAGTTATCTCTCCATGCTTTTGGTGGCAGATGGTAATTTTCTAAAGATGGTTTTAACGATATCTCCCATCTCACATGTTCTTTCAGTGTGATCTTGACTCCTCTTTTCCTGAGTTGGGGTTTATGTCCCCTCCCCTTGAATTTGGGGGGTCTTGTGAATCATTTGTAAGCAACAGAGTGCAAGAGAAGTTATACTGTATGATTCCAAGGCGAAGTTAGAAAAGGTGAGAGAGCTTCCACCTAACTTACTGGAATCCTGGTCTTGAAGACCTTATCAGCTTTTTAAGCAATCTAGCCTGAGATTGCCATGCTGCAAAGAAGCCCAGACTTCTTTATGTGGAGAGATACAAAGGATCTAAGATCAGGAGGTAAAACTTTTCAGCTAGAACTGTTTAGTTGAACCCTTTCCAAATTCCTAACTTACAGATAATTGTGAGAGAGATGAAAATGATTATTGCTATTTTAAGACACTAAGTTTTTGAGTGATTTTGTTATATAGCTATAGATAATCAGAGCACTGCTTTACCTGAACCTGCTACTATATACTGAGATTTGACCATGTGTAAAATGTAAGGACCACACCCCAGTGATTTGTTCTGGTATCTAACATTAACCTTATTTTGATATTTTACTTTTGTGATATAAAACTTTTTTACCCCTTTATCCTGCACCGATTTGGAAAAGCCAGTCCATCTTTAAATATTAAGTAGAGTGTGTTTTGGTAACTGAAGGTATATCTCACATGTTTGGAAATGTCCCTGATATGTTTATTATGGCATGAGAGGATATGCATCATCTTTAGAACGCCTTTTCACTGTTAATTTTCGTTGGCATTGAGATTGATATTTGGCTATTAGTTTCTTAGGCCTGCTGTAACAAAGTACCACAAACTGGGTGGCTTAAACCAACAGAAATTTATTGTCTCATAATTCTGGAGGCTAAAATCTGAAATCCATGCTCCCTCTGAAACCTGTAGAGGAGTCCTTCGTTGCCTCTCTCTGGCTTTTTTGTTGACAATTTTGGTGTTCTTTGGTTTGTAGCTATGTAACTCCAGTCTCTGGTTTTGTTTTCACCTGGAGTCCTCCCTCTTGTGTCTTCACAGGGCCCTCTTCTTATAAGAACAGGAGTGATAATTGGATTAGCAATCTACTGTCCTCCAGTGTGGTATCATTTACCTTAACTAATTACATCTCCAACTGTCCCATTTCCAAATAAGGTCACATTCTGAGTTACTGAGGGTTAGGAATTCAACATAATCTCTTTTGAAGGAACACAGCTCAAACCATAACAGGCCTCAAGGCAGATTGGTATAATTATGTTTTAACCATTTATAAATTTTTATTCCATCGCTTCTCGGCCTTTTGGCTAAGATCAAGTGTAGTATAAATTTTTATTCCAGAGTAGATGTGAATGAGGTTTTTCATTAGTACCCATGAAGTCTGTTCTCTGTATATTAAGACCCCTTTCCTTCCAGCATGCATAGATAACACACATAGATAATCTGATAAAAAAGGAATGGATTCTTTCCCTAGAAAAATGTGCTAGATGTGTGCGTGGGACTGTTTATGTGCACACATATATAAACACACAGCGGTATTTTGCTTGAAACTTTAACATGTTCTTGAACCTCTACCCTATCCCCCCACCTCCAAAGCCTGTTCATGAACTTCTGGATTAGAGTTAATTAATTTCTATTGGTTAAAGATACCTAATCCTCATATCCCTTTTAGTGGAAAAACAGAAGGAAAAAGGGAGGAGGCAGAGGTGTGTGTTGGGGGGGGTTGTATAGGCTCCCCTCACGGTCATTGCAGCTGTGGCTGCATGTGGCTTTCTGGGGGATTTTCATGTTTATGTGATATTTATCATAGGCTTAGTCTCTTTTCTTCTCGCTTCTGCTGCCCACCCCCATAACCTTTAGCTAAATAAAATTGTAAATCATATACTTTTGAGTGGAGAAGAATAATCTAAGTCCTTTTAGATGTGTACCAGTATATATAAACAGACTTTTATTTATTTTTTTTTTACAAACAGACTTTTATATCTTGATACAGTGTTGGATTAGCTCATGACCTTTTTTTTTTTTAAGATTTTATTTATTTATTTATTTATTTAACAGACAGAGATCGAAGTAGGCAGAGAGGCAGGCAGAGAGAGAGAGAGTAGGGGAAAGCAGGCTCCCTGCAGGGCTCGATTCCAGGACCCTGAGATCATGACCTGAGCTGAAGGCAGAGGCTTAACCCACTGAGCCACCCAGGTGCTCCAGCTCATGACCTTTTTAAATTCTGTTATTTTTAAAAAAATTTTTAAAGATTTATTTATTTGAGATAGAGAGATTGAGTGTGAGAGCACAGAGTGGGGAGAGGCAGAGGGAGAGAGGAACTCATGCAGACTCTGCACTGAGCATGGGAGCTTGACACTGGGCTCTGGTCTCAATACCCTGAGATCATGATCTGAGTCAAAACCAAGAGTCACCTGGGCAGAAACCAAGAGTGAGACTCCCAAGCAGCTGCAACACTCAGGTGCTCCAATTCTGTGTAATATTTTTGACTATTTTATCAAAGTTATTTTGAAAAAGCTAGTTGTCTAGGGTTCTGAGTCTGCAACAGGAGTGTATTTTGTGCTCTTCTTCACTTGTTGCCTTTTCTCCAAAATAATATTGCCCAAATGTCACCCCAGAACATCTTAATGGGCTTTCCTTTTAAAAATACAGATTTTTTTTCTTTTACGTGCCTTACAACAGGCTATAAGTTATGTTTTGATTTTGCATTTAGCCACTGGCACATTTTTATTTCTGAAGGCTGGCATTCATGTGTATCAAACAAGTATTTACTATCAAACAAGTGTTACTACAGTGATACACGTGGTAAGTCTAGACGTAGTGAAATCACAAGTGATGAATTTTCAGACCAGACTGGTTTCCCATTGATTTGTGTTCATTTTTCTGAATATAAAATGCTGGAAATCATTATTTAGAATAGGGGTTAGCAAACTGGTTTTCACACTGCCTTCCTCCTTTTGTGAATGAGGTTTTATTGGAACACATCTATACCCATTCGTTTACTTATGGCTGATTTTGTGCCCCAAATAGCAGAATTGAGTAGTTTATATAAAGATTGTATGGCCCACAGAATTGAAAATATTTATTACCTAACCCTTTACAGAAAACTGTTGCTAACTGTTGATACAGAATATTTTTGCTAACTGTTGATACAGAATATTTTTAAGTCCCCAGATTCTTTTTTTTTTTTCTTACTTTCTTACTTTTTTAGAGTTCTTTAATTTTTTTTTCTTACTTTCCAGTGATGGAATCTGAAGGATATTAAAAAAGGCCATCTGTAGAGACCTACTTTTTATCTGGCACCTGAATTTCTTTAGCTATTCCTTCCAGGTGGTTGTCTAACTTAGAGGCCTAGGACTGTGAGACAAACAAAATTGAATGTGCTGTGTTAAACACAGAAGAATGACCTCTGAATGGGAGTTAGTCATTAACTCCCAATGAAAAGATAGATGAAATATCTTAATCTTTGTCTGTTAGGTCTCCCTTCTGTCTCTTGGTAGGTTATGACTTTGGCTTTGTATACATGGTAAAGGTACAGAGGAACCAGATTTTAAGAGGAAGACAACTAAGTGGACCCTACTTCAAGGTACAGCTGTTAATTTGTAGAAGTTTATAGGAAAGTAGATTGAGTGGTTAGACATTAACTTGAGACTTTCGTATTCAGTGCTTAATTGCCCTAAATAAATTTGTAACTGCTAAAACAGAACTTAGTCCTTTTTTTTTTTTTTTAAAGATTTTATTTATTTGACAGAGATCGCAAGTAGGCAGAGAGGCAGGCAGAGAGAGTGGGAAGCAGTCTCCCTACCGAGCAGAGAGCCGAATGTGGGGCTTGATCCCAGGACCCCGAGATCAAGACCTGAGCCGAATTCAGATGCTTAACCCACTGAGCCACCCAGGCACCCTGAACTTAGTCCTTACAAAGAAAGAAAGATTTGTCAGATTTTATAATTTGTGTTAAAATTGCTGATACAGAAAGAAACACATACAGGTAGAACAAGTCTAGACTTCACTGCAGAGCTGTATTTGGTAGTTATATGTACTTGACTACTTAGTGAACATGGTGGACATAGGAGATCTCTCAGGAGATGGAAGAGAGGGTTATTTGATCCCAAGGTCAACAATATCTGGAGGGGGGAATGAATTTCTCTCATTCCATTCTTGAAATCCAGCCTGTTAAGAGTCTTGTTCTTCAACAGTTTCATAGTTATCATCTGGTTTTTAATCTAATGGGTTTTCCCATCTAATAAAGAAGTGGATGAAAATGTAAGCAATAAAGATTAGCAGAAGAAAGATACTACCATTTTTTTTCCTTCACAACACTACCCTTTTATTTTCACTTTTAAATTTATCAGGTGTGACTCACTGTTTCTCTGTCTCTGTCTCCCTGTCTATCTCTTGCCACTCTAATATCTTGAGAGTGTACTTTTTGCTTAAATAAACCTTCCTGCTTGTGTTGCTCAAAAAAAAAATTGTCAAACTTTTTTCTAACAGATGAACATGAGTTTGTAAATAGAAGACAAAATATAGTGGAGACTGGCTAATTGAGAGGAAAATTTGTGCTTTCAAATTTTTTTGGTATCCTCTGACTTTTCTATTTTATAAAAAATGTTTTAAAAATATATAACCCATGTACATAGTACATAATTTAAAAATGCACAGAAGGATATGTAGTGAAAAGTAAATGCTCATCATCTCTATTCCCCACTTGTTGAGTTCTCCCTCCCAGAGGTAACCATCATTACCAGTTTTGGGGAGGGTGGTTGCCAGAAGTAATCTGTGTATTTATAAGCATGTACATACTTTTTTCCATTCCTTTCTTCATAAAAATTGGTGTATCATATGGTGTTTTACTTCTTGACTTTTAAAATTTATCGTGAGTGCTATTGCATATCAACATTTATATTTTGAACCATCTCATTCTTTTTTTAGATGCAGAGTATGCCATGATAGTAATACACCACTTGGTTTGCTCAATCACCTGTTGGTGAACATTTAGGTTTTCAGCCTTTTGGAATCAGTACAGGGTTGGGAGGGGTGGGCAGTGGCCCATGAACTTGGTTCTAAATTGGACTGGTAACAGTATTTGAGGTGTGAATTTTTATGCCTTAAGGAACTGGAGTAGGCGTCTTTGGATACAGCTTTATCACTATAATGTTTCATTTCCATAGGGTCCAGAGGTCCAGAACTTAGTAGGATTGAAATAGAATTTCCAAATAGAGGCTCTAGGTTTAGGGACAGATTCTGGGGAGAGGGAACTGGGAAGCGCTAGACAGACTATGAGGAGTTCACCCAGGAGGAACAGTCAGCTTTATGGCTTAGTGGGAACACAATGTGACCCAGGAACTGGAACAGAAACTCAGGATCTTGATCTATGCCAGGGGTCTACAAATTTTCTGTTTAAGGGCTACACAGTAAATATTTTAGGCTTTGTGGGCTGTAAAATCTCTGTTGTAAATACTCAGCTCCGTTGTTGAAGTATAAAAGCAAGCTTGGGTAATTCACAAGGCTGGGTGTTGCTGTGTTCCAACAAAATATTATTTATAAAAAATGAAATTAGGAGAGATTTGGCTCTGGGGCAATTCTTTGCCACCCTCTGGTCTAGACTCACGCTATGAGAATAGGGAATTAACTGCAGCTTTTTGAAAGGTGGGTGTCTCAGAAGCTCATGTACCAAATAATTGAAGGCCAGATTTAAGGCAGCAGATACTCTATACATCCCACTTTGCTGGTAAAATCAGGTTTCTGAAAGTTCTGCCAGGGCTTTTCTCCCTAACAGTGCAGTACCTTGGGTGGGGCCTTTAGGCTGAAGTTCTTTATTCCCTGAGGTGGACAGGTATAAGGTTCTAAAGGTTAGGATTAAGAATTTTTTTTAAATCCCTGCCTGTTACTTCTTCCCTTTTACCTTGAAAATGGACTAGGCAGTGTTTCTCAAAGTTTGAATTCCAGTCAGCCTGCCTTAAATCAACTGTGGTTCCTGAATTTGGAAAGGGCTCTTGGGGAACTGTTTATAACTATAAAAGATGTAATTGTGTGTCCAGTCTTTTGCATATTACATTTACTCTTCACACAAATGCTGTGAAGTGAAGAGGAGGTTGGGTATGTACGCTATCTGTATTGCAGAGATGAGAAAACCAAAGAACCGAATAGGTAAGTTACTTCACCCCCAAGATACATAGGTGTACCTGGATTTCAGCCCAGCCCTGCTAGACCCAGAGCCAAGGATTTCTGCTATATCATGGCATCAGGTTATATGAAAGGCTTGTTCCCACAAAGGGCCTACGTTATTTAGCAGGAAACAGTTTATAGCAGAGACTGATTTCAAACAGTACTGAAAATGGGTTCACTAGAGATTTAGTTTCCTACTTATGTAGTAGAGGAAATGTTTTTCTTCTGCCCTCTTTGATTCTATGGCTGGTGCCTGCTAATTAAACTGACAAAAGACAGATTAACAGGAGGAAGAGGGTATTGTGTATGTGTGTTATTTTATATATATATATATATATATATATATATATATATATATATATATACTTTTTTTAAATGTGCACAGGGTTTTCATGTCACAGAAAAGACAAGAAAACCCAAAGAGAGGTGGTAAGATTTGAAAGGTTATATACCATATTAACAAAGGGTGATAAATTATGAAGTGATGGGTGGGAGAATGGGTGAAATAGGTGATGGGAATTAAAGAGTACACTTAAAAATGAGCACTCAGCAATGTATAGAATTTTTGAATCACTGTGTTGTACATGAGAAACTAATATGACACTGTATGTCAACTATACTGGAATTAAAATAAAAACAATTAAAAAATAAAGTTAATTAAAAATGCAAAATAATTATGGAGAAGTGGCTAGACAAAGGAAAAGGAATTCAGGCTTCTGGAAGCAGCAGATTGTAGGAAGGTAAATATATGGGAAAAGTAATAGAAGATAGGGGTTATTTTAGTAAGGTTTGTTATGCACACTCATCTCAGTGCTACATTTATTTACATCATCTTCTTGGCCATAAAACTCCCCCAGAGTCCTCATATGGCAGTCCTCATTTCTCAAAAGTTCCTGCTTTTAGTGAGGTAGGGGAAGCTCAGGAAAGACTTCTTTCTGCATCTGTTAAATCTCTATTGCCTATAGCTCAAAGTAATCTATATGCCAAAGTGACATACTTTAAGGTATATATATTCTGATCTGCCATGCTCCCTCACACAGCATTTCTATTTTTCACAGCTACGTACCATACATGTTTTCCAAAATCAATGATCCTTAGGATAACTTTGGTATAGGTATTTGTAGAAACATGTTTGAATTTGTTATTTAGCTTAAGCAAGACCCCAGAGCTTCTTGTCTCCCACCCTTAAACTACCTCTTCTGACCTGTGTTTTTTAGTGCTAATACTCCAATGAATGATTCTGTCTAAGTAAGGTCTTTCAGTGGTTTGGGTGGAGCAGAGTTGGAAATAAATCCACTAACCTTTGATAAGTGTTTATTTCTTAACCTGAGGATAATGTCTTTTTTATTCAGACTGATATTGACAATAATTAAGCCCAACTAAATGGTCTTTGAGACAAGTTCTGTTTGACAGTTGACCTCTTCTGCTCTCTTTGTTGACTGCCTCTGGAATCTTGGGGAAGTCCTGGTAAACTCTAATTGCCTTTACATTTTAATTAAGGGTCTTCCTGAACCAGTTAATATTTACATTTCTATTCTGTGTTATTAGCTAGGCCCATCGACTCCTGTTTGGGAATAATGTGGAATTTTCAGGATTCTTCAGCCAGAATTTGCCTTATTTCATATGTTAAAATTTCTGTGAAGCAGATTTATGTCTGTTATATGTTAGGAAGGCTCTGTAGTGAGGAGTGATGTTCTGTTTCCTCCTGTAGGGAATTGTACAAAATGAAATGGACCCTCAGGGACCATCTTTTCCAGCCTTTCTGCTTTCTCTGAACTTCTCTTCCAGTGCTCACAGTCAGTCCTTACCCATGAGTTGATGCATTTGGCTCACCTCACAGGACAAGTAGAAACTTTATCCACCACGCCCCCCCACTCCCACCCCTGCCCCGAAAATGTGGGATTTAGTTTGAAGATACTGGTTTAGTTTGGCTCTGCCCATAGGTATGCTGAGCAACCTAAGGCAGGAGGATTATTAAACACACTTGCAGTGGATTTGTGCTGAATTTTCCTTTCTTCCCTTTGTTATGTATTGTTTCCATCACTGGTGAGTCTTCTGTAAAACTTGGCTTCAAGCCTTTGGAATTGCCGCTTATTCCTTCCTCCCACCATGTCCTCTCTCTACTTAATAGTTCACATTTGTCTTTCTGCTTAGCAAGTGTCTGAAACAACTAGTTGACAGAGTATTAAGAGTTTTAATTACAGTTGTTTTTACCTCTAATACAGAGAGGAATCCCTATTTCTTGACACCGAAGAGCTACCTTTTTCTTCTTCGCTAGATTTCTTGCGGTTTTCTGGTTATTTTAATACCCCAGTTTCTCACTTTTTAGTAGCTTTATCTTTTGAAAGATCTCTTAAAAAAAAAAAAAAGATCTCTTCAAAAAGTTGAAATGGGAGAGAGAGGACCTGGTCTTTACTCAGTTTATCTTAACTAAGTTTCTTTCTTTCTTTCTTTCTTTTTTTTTTTTTAAGGTTTTATTTATTATATGACAGAGAGAGACACAGCGAGAGAGGGAACACAAGCAGGGGGAGTGAGAGAGGGAGAAGCAGGCTTCCTGCTGATCTGGGAGCCCGATGCAGGGCTCGATCCCAGGACCCTGGGATATGACCTGAGCCAAAGGCAGATGCTTAATGACTCAGCCACCCAGGTGTCCCTTAACTAAGTTTCTAAAACTAATCAAGACAAGATGATTAGCCTTCCACTAATACTAGGACATTTATTATGAGAGTATAGTTGTGTTACAAAGGTGCAGTTTATATTAACTGAATGACTGCTATTTAGGAAGTTCTCTGTGGTTTCTCCGTTTGTGGCCATTTCAGGCTTCTTTGTCTTTAAGACCTATTGCATGTTCTCTTTTTACAGATAAGGAAACAGGTTCAGAGTAGTAATTTTATCTTAGGATCTGTGGCCAAAGTGGCAGCATCTGGACTTAAGTGAGTGAATGTAGGAAGTGTATATATCTCCATTTTTTAAAGTACATTTGTAATATGTTTTCTTAATATAAATATAAATACATAATGTAAAACCACTGGGAGAACCCACTCTAGCAAGAAAACCTTGAAAGTAATAGTGATACTTGGTACCCAGCATTTTTACTGGTCTTTGAAAAGACCAGTATGGTCTTTAACTTTGGAACCATAAGAGAGGGGTTTTTTTTTTTGTTTTTGTTTTTTGTTTTTTTGTAATTGAAATATAATTGACACACAATATTACATTAGTTTCGGGTGTACAACATACTAATGCAACAAGTATATATGTTATATTATGCTTACCACAAGTATAGCCACCAATTGTCACCATACAACTCTGTTATAATACCATTGACTGAATTCTTTGTGCTGTACCTTTCATCCCTGTGACTTAATCACTCCGTGACTGGAAACCTCTACCTCTCACTCTCCTTCACCCATTTTTGCTTATTCCCCTGGCCCTCTGCTCTGACGGCCACTCGTCTTTTTCTGTATTTTGGGGTCTGTTTCTACTCTTTGTTTATTCATTTGTTTTGTTTTTTAGATTTCACATATGAGTTGAAGTCATATGGTATTTGTCCTTCTCTGTCAGACTCATTTCACTGAGCATAATACTCTCTAGGTCCATACTTGTTGTCCCAGTGCCAAGATCTCGTTGTTTTTTAGGTTGAGTAATGTTCCATGGTGTGTATATATATGTGTTTATGTGTGTGTGTGCATGCACACGTGTGTGTGTACTCACCACATCACCTTTACTGATTCATCTGTGGAGACTTAGGTTGCTTCCGTATCTTGGCTATTGTATTGCTGCAGTGAACATAGGAGTGCAGATCTTTCTGAATTAGTGTTTTTGTTTTCTTTGGGTAAATACCCAGTAGTAGAATTATTGAATCTTAGGGTAACTGTGTGTTTAATTTTTCAAGGACCCTCCAAACTCTTTTCCATAGTGGTTGTAGCAAATTACATTCTCCTCAATCGTGCAGGAGGAGGGTTCCTTTTTCTTCACATTCTCACCAACATTGTTATTTTTTGTCTTTTTGATACTAATTGTTCTGACAGTTATGAGGCAATAGCTCATTGTGGCTTTGATTTGCATTTCCCTGATAATTTGTGATATTGGGCATCTTTTTCACCTGCCTGTTGGTCATCTACATGTTTGTTGGAGAAATGTCTATTCAGGTGCTCTGCCCATTTTGAATTGGATTTTTTGTGATTTTTGGTGTTGAGTTGTAGAAGTTCTTTATGTATTTTGGGTATATCATTTGCAAGTGTCTTCTCCCATTTAGTACGTTTCCTTTTCATTTTATTGATGGTTTCTTTGCTGTGCAAAAGCTTTTTATTTTGGCATAGTCTCAGTAGTTTATTTTTGCTTTTGTTGCCCTTGCCTGAGGATACAGAAAAATATTGCTAAGGCTGAAGTCAGAGAGATTACTGCCTGTGTTTTTTTCTAGGAGTTTTATGGTTTCAGGTTTCATATTTAAGTCGTTAATCTGTTTGGAGTTTAGTTTTGTGTATGGATTAAGAAAGTGGTCCAGTTTCTTTCGCGTTTAGGTGCCCAGTTTCTCAATACCATTTGTTGAAGAAACTTTTACCCATTGTATATTCTTGCTTTCTTTGTCATAGATTAATAGACCATATAAGCATGGGTTTATTTCTGAGCCCTCTTTTGTTGCATTAATTTATGTGTCTCTTTTTGTGCCAGTACCATACTGTTTTGATTACTACAGCTTTGTAGTGTGTCCTAAAATCTGTGATTGTGATACATACAACTTTGTTCTTCTTTCTCAAGATTGCTTTGGCTCATTCAGGGTCTTTTGTGGTTCCATATAGATTTTAGTATTTGTTCTAGTTCTGTGAGGATAAGGTATTTTTTTGAAGAAAATACTCAGCTGCCACTGTGAAGTGATGTTTTCTATAAGGCAGCTCAAGAACAGTAAAAATAAATATGAATCACATTTCATAGCCCTTCCACCCTAGCACACAGGAATGATAATACCGCTGTTCTTCCTCAGGATTGAAAGCTGCAGCTACTTTTCAGCATATGACAGGAGCTTTAGATATCTTGCTATGTAGTAGAATCACACAGTCGGAATTAAAACAGCATGCTCTAGAAAGATGGGCAGCATTTTCTTTCCTGGCTTCTGCCTTTCTAGTAGCTTCTGGCTATGTTGGCAGGACTATGTGGAAGATGTGACAAGTCTGGACTTGCCTTGAAAGAATTCTCATTTGTCCTGGCTTTGCCATTAAATTAGTATAAGGGTGAAATAAATGTATTGATAGATGGGGGAAATCAAGAATACCTAGACATAGAGTTTAAAAATACTTAGTGCCTTTAAAGTTTTTGGTAGCATTGTGATAAACTGGGAGGCTTGTGGGAATTCTGTTCTTTCTTCTGTGAAGAAAATCATGTAAGTCACATGTAAATAGCTTTGGGCTAGTTACCTGAAACTGGTAAGAAGCAGTTTCATTCTTTAGCCTTCTTAGCAAATAGCTTTTATATTGCTAAGCTTGAGGAGAAAGAATTAAGTTTGGTAAAAATTTTCTGTTATTTGGTGTTAACAGATTTCTTACTTAGGCTTCAGAGGGAAGTTGTCTTTGTAGATGAGGGAAGAAAGTATGTAGTTTGTTAGTTTAGGTTTGAGACAATCACATATTCAGGCTGTAAATCCTCAATTATAAAAGGGAAAACTGCCTGATATCTTTTTTTGTTTTAAATGCATATGTGTAACTGTGGCAGACTTTCTTGTGGCTGGTGTCTTGTAGGTGCTTAATAAATACTTACTGAATAAATTCTTACATGTGAAAAAAATGAAGCTTAGAGAATCAGATGACTTGTTCTAGGTCATGTTCTCAGTACACTGTGGTTAACATACAATTAGTGTATAATTGTTACTAATCTCTACCAGATTTGTTAGGTATGTTGATGTGCAGTTTTCTTCATATCTTCCCTATGAGGTTATTAACATTTTAACTTTAATATGCTGTTGTTTTAATTAGGCTTTTGGTCACTGAAATTTTGAAACAGTCTTATTTAGACCTGAAGCTGGTTATAACGGTATAATTTATTGTGCAAACTGAAACACTTCAGAGGGCTCTACTCAAAGTCAAGTTGGGATAGCGTGTGTAAACCAGTTTGTTCAAGGCAAACGAGGATGTGACATATGGTTACATGCTGTTTTTATTTTTAAAGTGTGTAGCATACTTTCAGAAAGTCTTACCAGTATCTCAGAAGCCTCCCTCATACCACTTTCTGGTCACTACTGGTTGTTCTGACTTTTAACTGATGAGTTTTACCTGTTTTTGAACTTTCTGTAAATGACACTATATAATATACACTTTGTGTGCCTGGCTTATTTGACTCGGTGTTCTCTTTGTGAGCTGCACGTATGCTGTTATGTAGTGATTGTTACTTCATTTCATTGTTTTTAAATATTCCATTGTATGAATATACTATAATGTATACAGAATATTGTTGACAGACATTTGGGTTTAATTTGGGGCTATTAGGAACAGTGCTCCTATAAACATATTTGTTTATGAGTCTTTTGGTGAGCATATGTATTTATTTCTGTTTGGGTGTATAGTTAGGAGTGGAATTGCTAAGTCATATGGTATGTTAAGTGTTCAGCCCCAGTAGATAATACCACTTTTGCTAAGTGTTAAACCCTGTCTATGCTTCCTTAGCAGTAGGTGAGAGTTCCAGTTTCTCTGTGTCCTTACCAATACTATGTATTGTCTTTTTCATTTTAGCCATGTTGGGGACAGTGTAGTGGGATCACATTACGATTTTATCTTGAAAACTAATGAAGGGGAGCCCCTTTTCATGTGCTAATAGGTTATTTGGATTTTCTTTGGTAATGCCATTTTGATGCTCTCCTTTATGCTCCTTGAAGCGTTTCCCATTTTTCTATTGGTTTATCTCGTGTCCTTATTGAGTTGTAGTTCTTTATATATTCTGGATAGTAATCAGTTGTCATTATACATACTACAAGTATCTTTTACTCTAATTTGCCTTTTCTCTTTATTAATAGTATTGTGGGATGAACTCGGTTTTAGTGTCTTCCAGTTTATCAATATTTTTCTTTTCTGGTTAGCAATTCTTGTGTCCGTTTAATAAGTGTTTGCCTACTCCAAGATCATGGAGATGTCCTCTGTCATCCTCTAGATATGTAATTATTTTACCTTTCACATTTAGGTGTATAGTCTATCTAGAATTCATGTTTGTGTATGTGTGTGTGGTATGAGATAGAAGTCAGGATTCATTTTATATAGGGATAGTGAATTGACTGCACTATTCTATCTTTGTTCCAAAAACACATTCCTGTAGCTCTATACATCTTGTTGTTTTCAATTAAAGATTTTATTTATTTATGACAGAGAGAGATAGCGAGAGAGAGAACACAAGCACAGGGGAGAGGGAGAGGGAGAAGCAAGCTTCCTGTTGAGTAGGGAGCCCGATGTGGGGCTCTGTCCCAGGATGCTGGGATCATTACCTGAGCTGAAGGCAGTTGCTTAACGACTGAACCACCCAGGCGCCCCATACATCTTTGTGACATGGTAACGAATTTCTCCAGCTTTGCTGTTCTTAGTGCTTGTCTTGGCTATTCTGGTTCCTTTCTAGTTCTATAGCATTTTAGAATCTTAGTTTCCATCCACTTGTAAAACAACTTAGAGTTTGATTGGGATTGTATTGAATCTAAGGATGGTGAACTGACATTGTATAAAGATGTCTTCTAATCCAGGAATGTACATTGCATATCTGTTTATTTAGGTATTATTTAATTTCTCTGTGTTTTATAGTTTTCAGAAGAAGAATCTCAAATATCTTTCAGATTTATTTCTAACTTAAAAAAACAATTTCTTGAGATAAAATTTATACACTATATTAATCATTTTATTTTTGAATTTTTTATTTTTTTAAAGATCTTATTTATTTGTCAGAGAGAGAGAGCAGAGGCAGAGGGAGAAGCAGGCTCCCCACTGAGCAAGGAACCTGATGGGGAACTCTATCCCAGGACCTTGGGATCATGACCTGAGTTGAAGGCAGACACTTAAATGACTGAGCCACCCAGGTGTCCCTATATTAACCTTTTATTTTATTTTATTTTATTTTATTTTTAAAGATTTTATTTATTTATTAGAGAGAGAGTGAGAGAGAGCATGAAAGTGGGATGAGGGGCAAAGGGAGAAACAGACTCCTCACCGAGCAGGGAGTATGATGTGGGGCTCCATCTGATGTAGGACTCCACCCAGGGACTCCGGGATCATGACCTGAGCTCAAGGCAGAGGCTTAACCAACTGAGCCACCCAGGTGCCACTAACCATTTTAAAGTGAAGCAGTGTTGAACAACCACCACTCTGTCTAGGTCCAAAGCATTTCCATCACTGTAGAGTAAAACTCCATAAGCAGTTTCTCTTCACTACCCATGCTCCTCACCCCTCAGCTGCTGCCAACCACCACCAATCTGTATTCTGTCTATATGGATTGATTTATTCTGGATATTTCTATACATGAAATCAGTGTAGTATGTGATGTTTTGTATCTGAATTATTTCCCTTAGTATGTTTTTGAAGTTCATTTCCCTAGTGCAGTGTGTGCCAGTTCGTCATTCCTTTTTATGGCTGAATAGTATTTCATTGCAGGTGTGTGCTGTTATTTGTTTATCCGTTTATCTGTTAATGGGCATTTTGAGCTATTTGTATTTTCTGGCTGTTGCAGACAGTGCTGCTATAAAAATAGGTATGTACGTGGACTTGTTTGAGTACCTGTTGTCAGATTTTTAGGAGTGGAATTGCAAGGCCATACAATTCTGTGTTTAACTTTTTAAGGCACCACTAACCTTTCCCACAGCAGCTGAACCATTTTACATTTCCACAAGCAGTGTACATGGGTTTTCTCTTTACGCATCAGTACTGGCTATTTTCTATAGTGTTTTGGATGGTGTGATAAGTGATATAGTTTTTTGTTGTTGTTGTTACTTCATTTTCTGTGTTGCTGATGTATAGAAATACATTTGCTTTTTTTTTCATATAAAACTTAAATTTTGTGACCTTTTTAAATTCACTTAATTTAAATAGTTTATGTATTTATTGGATTTTCTCTGTTCATCTGAATTTCTGATTTTCACAGGCTTTCTTACTCTTCTGTTCCTTTTCCATAGTAGTTTGTTCATTTTATGGATGCAGTATTCTTGTGAATGGCTTGAAAAATTTCTATTAGAATTTAAATTCTCTTTAAATTTTTCATTCCTTTTGTTTCCTTTGTGATTGATTCTGTTGCTTTTCATTTTGATCCTTAATTTTGTTGGGCATTTCTTAAATATCTGGTGATCCTTGGTTATCTATTCATATTTATGAAGGACCAGGATGACTAGTTTTGGTGGTTCATACTGGCTTCCTCTCAGTTATTTGAGGTCTGTTTTTCCAAAAGAGCTTTTCTCTAGAGATTATTGATTGAGAATTCTGTGTGAGTTTGTCTTAAAGGCCAACAGGAGTCGGGTAGGCTTAGGACCTAAAATTTATTCTGAGGCTCAAGTGCTGTGAGAGACTTTTTTCCTTTCGGTTGGTTTAATTTCCTCTCTCCTGATTCTCCACCTCCCCCACCAAAATTTGTGGATGTTAGGAGCGATGCCAGGCTCAGCCCTACTTCTCTTTTGTTCCTAGAACCCATGCTGGATGTTCTTCTCAGCAGAACTGAATACTAAGCCTCGGGAGCTCAAGTTTATACAGGAAGTAAGACTGTCGTGAGTGGCTCTGCTGTTGTGTGAAGCAGTCCTTCAATTACCTTGATTTCCCTATGCTTTAATTCACAGGCTTGATCCCGAGCTTGGTCTTCTCTGTTCAGCGGGGTGGGATATCCCTTGGCTCCATGCACGTCCTTTTCTATGCTTGCTTTGCTTTAGTTGCTGTTTCTTCTGCTATGGCTTCTCTGTCAGTTTAGTCTTGGCAGTTTCTTCTAGAAATAATTTCCTTCTTTCCTTCCATCTCTCCCTCCTTTCTGCTTGTTAATGTGTCTATTTCTTTGGATTGTTATGAATTTATTATTTTATCATGAAAAATTTGGACATAACATACATGTGTCCACTCCCTAGCATAAAGAAAATATAAATACAGTTGATGTTGAAAGCTCTTCTCTGATTGTATCACACTCCCTCCGTGCGTCTATTAATATTATCCTGTGTGTGCATTTCTAAATAGTAAAGAGCATTGTTTTCAATGTGTTTGAGCTTTGAATAGTGACATACTGCATAAATCCTTCTGCATCTTGTTTTTTTCCCGTTCATCATGGTTCTTTTGTTTATTTGTTCTCTTAGTATGCTGTCTTTTCTCCTGTTTTAGTAGAATTTGGACAGGGAAGATAAGTTAGCCAATGAATTTCTTTCTGTGACTTTTTTAAAAGGGAGATTTAAGCACCTTTTGGATATATTGTCACTACAGACGTGGAAGAGAAAGGACTTGGTGTTACCTCTTCTTATTCCAACTGGTGTTGATAGGTGAATATGATACTTCACCATCTTATACAAGCTAGGCTATTGAGTCTTGCTGCTGACCTCTCTTTGGTGTTATAAATCCTTTTGGAGTCAGAGAAATAGGATTCATTTGTGTGTAGGGTTTAGCAGAGGTTTAAATGAAGATTTGGGTTCTTATTGCTGGAAGGAATTTTTAGAGGTCATTTAGTACAAACTGTACTAAAGAAGCCCAAGCCCAGAGAAGGTGAGTGATTTGTCTGGAATGATCCAGGGGGAAAACAGGATCAGAAGCCAGTTTTGCTGTTCATTATTCCTGCCACCTTACTACCGTGAACCAAAGATTAAAGTCCCCTTTTGTTAACATTTGACTTTAATTTTTGCCTGTCCTTTAAAATATTTCGAGGGGTACCTGGGTGGCTCAGTGGGTTAAGGCCTCTGCCTTCGGCTTAGGTTGTGATCCCAGGGTCCTGGGATCGAGCCCCGCGTTGGGCTCTCTGCTCTCAGCTCTGCCTGCCTCTCTGCCTACTTGTGATGTCTGTCAAATAAATAAATAAATAAATAAATCTATCTTAAAAAAAAAAAAAATTTCGATACCAAGAGATTTTTAGTACATAAGAATTAACATAAATCTTTGAACTAATGTTTATTTGCTGTGTTTTCCTTAGGATCAGAATGGTTTCAATCCCAGAATACTATGAAGGCAAGAATGTCCTCCTCACTGGAGCTACCGGTTTCCTAGGGAAGGTACTTCTGGAAAAGTTGCTGAGGTCTTGTCCTAAGGTGAATTCAGTGTATGTTTTGGTGAGGCAGAAAGCTGGACAGACACCCCAAGAACGAGTAGAAGAAGTTATTAGTGGCAAGGTAAGTGGGGGAAAATGATCATTTAGAGGAAAGAAAAGAATGTGTTTGTATGTATAATTATTGTAATCATCAACAGCTCAGTTTATTTCTTCAGTGTTCTGAAAAATATTATTGAAAAAAAATCCTACAGGATGTCAGTATACTAGATATGACTTATGATCAGTAGGAGAAAAATAGCTTTCCTCTGTGATGGGCAAAATTGTATGACAAGTTCTAAAATGCCTGTATGTTCGATATTTAATGTGTTTTTAGAATATTTGAAACCTATTACTTGTAATTACTAGATATTTTAGATAGTATTCAGAATAATAAGAGGTGGTTTCTAACTAGGACCTACTATGCTGTTAAACACTGTCCTTTTATAACACTTAAAAATTTGTAAGCACTGACTGCTCCCCACAACCGTGTTAAGAAGTATCAAAGTCACATATTCCTATTTGAGAAATAAGAACATGATGACAGGGGTCATTTAGGATACAAGAATAGGTCATACATTTTGAAACTTTAGAAAAATATATTGTTAAGAAAAAATGGAAATGAGCTGGTGTAAAATTATCTCACAGTCATAAGCTTTGAATTCTCTCTGAATGAATGAATTTATCTGACATTCATTGGCAGTAAGTTTAGTGTAGTAGCTATGTAATTTTTTACTTAGTAGGTAGTATCTAATATCTTTTAATCACTGGTAATTATTATGTTTTAATCCCCCCTTCTAACAACTCCCTCCCCTAGTAAGAGGTTATTTATTGTTACTCATTTCTTATATTTCAGAAAATATTTACTGTACATACTAAGTGTTGGGCACTTGATTTGTTGTAAGGGGTTGAATTCAGGGATAAATAAGATAGAATCATTGCCTTAATGGGCAAGAGAGTTTTTAAGAGGGAAAAGGAAGCAAGAGGGAGTATAGAAGTGTCAAGAAAGACTTGATAGGAGCAATTACTGATGTTAAAGTCTTGGCTGGAATTGAGAGCCTAAGTAAAATGTCAGAGGTTTGGCCATCTCCTATGGGGTCTCTAGGGCAGTGGATCTAAAAACTTTCCTCAACAGTAAGTCTGATTTTTAGAGGAAAAGAATACCTTATACTTAAAGCCTGAATTTCTATTGAACTTTAGTAATTTACCTAATAATAAATTATATGGAGTTTGGATGTCAGAAGCTCCTCCCTCCTGGCCCGGCCTCCCAGTTGTGACAACCAAAAATGTCTCCAGACATCACCAGATGTTCCCTTGGGGGAAACATTTCCCCAAGGTGAGAACCACTGATGAATGTTTCTGAGAAAAACTCCATTAATATGGTGGTAGGTTGAACTAAAATAATTGACCATGGAATAAATTCTGGAAGGGGAACAAAGTATATTAAAGAGGCCATTAGTGAACATAATAAAGTAGGAACTTGTTGGGGTGCCCGTGGATTAAACACACTGGAAGAGATAGTGTTGAATAAAGAGATGGAGGCTAGGGAAGGGAAGAGTATCAGGTCTGAGATGTAACTTACGAAGCAGCATGAGCCTGTCTATCTTGTTGGCTTGAGATATCTGATATGAACAGGAGTTAAAGGTCATTGGCAGTGTGGGAGAATGAAAAGTGTAAATTCAAGGTATTAAACTTTTCTGGTCATTCCTCAGGTTGCTTTTTTTTCAGCCTGCCCCTTAAACATTGATATTCTTCAGAGTTCTGTCGTAGGCCTTGATCTCTTCTTACTAGATCCAGTTAGGTGATTACTCAGCACCCTTTATTTTACGAGTCGGATGGTTGTATTTTAATAGATCTGGAAAAAGCTTTATCTAGTCTGGACCAAGGGTGCTCATCACTGCTGTTATCTGGGTGATCTTCTCTTCCCAGGGCTCCCTGTATGTGATTAGTAAAATCTGTGTGTAGTCTGGCTCTTCTCTTCCCTGAACTGCAGACCCAGTTGCTTCTACTAGATCTGTGTTCTGGGTGTCCCCAGGCCCTTTACACCCAACATTCAAAAACTGATCTTGTGTCTCCATAACTGTACTTTGTTCTCTTCCCAGGTCTTCCACTTAATTAGTTTATTCACTTAACAAAAGTTTACCATGTTTACATCTTGCCAGGTACTCAGCTAATTGGGACCTTAGTGCTGAACAAAATAGATGTGATCCCTGTCCTTGTGGAGTTCACATTTCCTTATCCCTCATATTTAGTCACTGGATAAGTCTTATTGAATTATTTTAACTCCCCAAATGTTAATGCTCTCTCACTTCTAGGTAGTTATATATGCTGCTTTCTCTGCCTGGAACACTGTCGTTCTAGTTTATAATTTCTGGTCCTTCCCCAGCTGGGTTAGTTTTTCTCCTATACAGTCTCATAGCACTGTAATATTACCCCTATTTTATTACCTTTAACATAGTATTTTAATTGTGCTTACTTGTCTGGCTTTTCCTATCAGATTCTAAATAGCTTGCGGGAGAGATTGTTGGTTTGTTTTTTCAGTGTCTAGGAGGTGCTTGGCTCATCTGAAATGCTTTGTAGATGCTTGATAACTAATACAAGAACACATAAATGTTGAAATCACTAGATAACAGTAGTGGAAGGGAACAGTTAAATCCATTAAGGGAGTGAAAATGAGCATTATATATGCTGTATTGATTTTCTTCCCACATTGAGAATCTCTGCTTAAACTACAAGTATGAACTTTAAATGAAGTGGAGACTCAAAGTATAATAGAGCAGTGATCTAGAGGTAGCATCTGTATTTCTTTATAAAATCTGAGATGAAAAATTAAATTTTTTGACTCACAGTTGAATGTGCCTTTACCCTGTAATCACCTTAGGAGCTAACTGATTCTTTAGTTGATTTATTTCCTCTAGTATACTTAAGGAATATTGTATATATGATATTTCTCAAGTTTGTTCAGATTCTAATCTGCATATTTGCTTACCAGCTTTTGTTTTCTTCAACATAATTTGCTTTTTTTCCCCTCTAAAAATGTTGTAGGTTTTCCAGATTTAATATAGATCATGAATCATGGTATTTTACTGTAATCTACTGTAACAGAATAAAACCAAAATAGAATGAAGTGATAAATTAAGATCTGGATTTTAGAAATCTGAATGATCATTTTAAACATTGTCCTGATGTCAAAAAAAAAAACAACAAAAAAACATTGTCCTGATGTCTATACTGCTTAAGTCTATTCTGCGGGACAGTACAGTATAATCTAGTCAGCAAAGGCATGGGCAGTTCAAATTTAATTGCAAACTACCAGCTCTGTGTCTCAGATTCCTCATCTGTAAAATGGGGATAATAATGTGGGTTTCGTGGGGTATTTTCTGTACACAATGGTAACAGGAATAGCAGTTTTAGGATTAACATAGTTGGAAGTTTTCAGAATAGCAATCTTTGATGGGGTGCTGGTGGGCTTTATAGAAAGTTGAAAAATACTGCCCTAACATTTTATCCCCTTGGATAGCTCTTTGACAGATTGAGAGATGAAAATCCAGATTTTAGAGAGAAAGTTATAGCGATCAACAGTGAACTCACCCAACCCAAACTGGCTCTTAGTGAAGAAGATAAAGAGATCATCATAGATTCTATCAATATTATATTCCACTGTGCAGCTACAGTAAGGTTTAATGAAAATTTAAGGTAAGTAAACGTATTTATATGACATTTGAGCTTCAGCATCATTTAAAAAATGTGAATTCTTTTTAGTGAAATCGTTCCGAAAGTGATATAAAACTGTTTGCCCTATGTTAATTGTGGCTTTCAGTGTCCTAAAGAGTGTTAAAAGAATTTTTTTCTTGTTGCCAGTTTAGAAGCATTGGGCAGCTAGTCTGTATATTAGAAGAAGTTGCCTTGAATTTAACTGTAAGGCAGGGAAGTATGGAGTAGGAGAAAGAAATTTTCCTTCAGTAGGTATGTTGGTCTTAACAGCTTAATAGTGTTTGTTTCCTCTTTCTTTCAGAGGCCTATATCTCAGTGGCTTTTTTTTTTTATTCTGCACATATCCATCTGAAAATTAGAAAAAAAGAACTCAGGTTTTGCAGAGTAAGGTAAAATGGCTTATAAATTTAAGTCATACCTTTTTTTTTTTTAAACTTGGTAGCATTATTAGGGATAGGCAACAGTGGACAGAAGTTTAATTAGAAAAATAATTTAAAAAAAAGAAAAATAATTTGGACTTCTGTCAGGATGCCTGTTTCAAGAAAAAATAACATTTTACATGTTTACTGTTTTTAAAAAATCTCATAGATCTGCATTTCAAATAATGGTTCTTAACTTAGAGGATTCTTTTTGATGATATGTTCAAAAATACTGTTTTTTAATGTTTATCTAATTGTATAGACTTAAGCCAGTTAAAATGGGGCAGGCTTTTTTAGGATTTAAAATTACTTGAAGCCCTTCTTAAAATGTTTTAAAATTAAGTTTTGTTTATAAAGAGTTTTTAGGGGTGCCTCGGTGGCTCAGTGGGTTAAAGCCTCTGCCTTGAGATCAGTTCATGATCCCAGGGTTCTGGGATCGAGCCCCGCATCGGGCTGTCAGCCCCGCATCAGGCTGTCTGCTCCGCAGGGAGCCTGCTTCTTCTTCTCTCTCTCTCTCTCGGCCTGCCTCTCTGCGTACTTGTGATCTCTGCCTGTCAAATAAATAAATAAAATCTTTTAAAAAAAAAAAAGAGTTTTTAGATTATTTCCTATAAAGTCTTTAATGTAGAAGTATAAATCTTAATTGACATTATATAATGTGACAGTTCAGCACTAAAGCATTACAATAAGTTTTGCCTGTATTCCAGGTGAGGACACTGTGATAGTCACTTACATTTCTTTAATAGTACTTTATAGTTTTCAGGGTAAATTTTTTCATTCATTATTTTATGCCATGCTAAGGTTACCACTGTAATATTGTGGGCAAGTCCATTTATACTTGAGGAAGTTGAGACAGCACTGTGTCCTGGATAGGACATGAGTTTTGGAATTACATACCTTAGCTCTAACTTTGAGTTTATCATTTATTATCTGTGATAATGATTTATTTACTTTCTAGTTGTTTTAATATAGCCATTATGTATTCATGATTCAAGAGTGACAAAAGAATCTCAGTAGAGCTATAGTAATATTTCACTTTCACAAAAGGTATGTGTACATATATGTGTATTTATATACATTTTTGATACTTGCCACTTACTGTCCTTGGACAGTATGATAACAGGTAGGTTTTTAGTATTAAATCGTAATCTAACAGATATTTCCCTCCATAGTTCTAGCTTTCATTGTTTTTCATAACCAAAAGAAAATTCACACAGCCTTATGAAACTGTTTTCAAGGAAAAAAGGTATATATTTACTGTCTAATTGTGGTATAGTCCCCATTAAGCTTAAAGGGGGAATTTCGGTGCTTATTTTAAAGGGGAAGTTGATTTGCAAACAGAACATTAGGGTGAAACTCCTCAAAGGAACCTTTATGGAGAACGACCAAAGTACAGTCCTTTCAGGGAATCTTTTCTCTTTTTTCCCCTTAGGGTAAGCAAGTCTACCATTGAGGAAAGGGAAATCTTTTCGTTATTCTTTCATCTTTTATTAGAGATCTCATGGTGCAAGGAGGATATATAGATGAATAATAAAATTTATTGCCTTGTTAAGGCATCTATATTTACTGACCTAACCTTAGTCATTACATTGAAATTATTGTTTTCTGTGAAGCAATTTTAATGTATATTAATATATAAGTGGTGATATTGCAACATTAGATTTGGGCCAGACATTTTAAAATAGTGTAGGTTGGTGTATAATAACTGCTTAAAAAACATTCTTCATAGTCATTTTTAACTTTAACTGACACAAATAAAAAATGGCACAAAGACTTTATTGCCAAGGCAAAAAATAATCCAGATTTTATTCCCAGCATTATACCCAATATTTTGGAAGAAGCCAAGAAAAATTGTACACAGATTCTATTCGCAAAGTCCTTATAGTCTAAAAAGGGAGATAGATTTGCTTAAATAATTGTAAAGTAGGATAGAAAGTAAGGAGTCACTGAAGAGCATACTTTAATTTCTGTGAGAATTGAGAGGTGATAGAGCTCATTGATTTTCAGATATGATGGTTTATAAATCCTGAGGTGGGAAAAAGTAGGTAGATTAGGAATTGTAAAGAAATACTGACAAAAGATGAGGGGAGAGTGATATTGAGAATAATGAAGGGAACTTCTTACTTGATCCTGGGGTCTGGTGTTTCTAAGGTAATAAAGAAAGTAAAGGTAGGACAGTGGAGTTGAGAATAAAGGAGTGTCAAGAAACTAGAGACCATGATGAGGACAGAAAACAGGCTTATAGGGAGAAATGAAAGGGCAGATGGTATGGTCTGGGGGAAATTCTGAGTATGAGATTCCAGAGATGCAGCAATTTAAATGTGAGAATATGCGAATATGAACATATGCATATGGGAGTAGGTATTTGGAAAGGCATAGAAGTAAAGATGGATGATGAGAAAGGAATAAGAAGCTATTAAGTCTAAAGGGCACCGACTATCCCACTTCAGAATGCATTATATGAATCTTAGGAATTTCTGGAAAATGTGTTAAAAATGCAGAATTTTAGACTCTATTTACAAAATTCAGAATCTCTGGTTTGGGATAATACCCAGGAATTTTTATCGGTAATGAGACTCCTGAGTATGATTTTAAATTATAGATGTCTGGGTCCCCTACTGTAAGATTGATTAATTAGGCCCTAGACGTCTGTATCTATGTCTTCATTGAATTAAAAAAAAAAATCAGCAATACTGATGAGATCTCATCTAGGAAGTATTTTCTCAGAAGTGGGGAAGGGGAAAGAGATATCAAAATGGTTTGGGGAACTTATTTAAAATATGGTTTTCCAAGGGCACCTGGCTGGCTCAATCGGTAGAGCATGTGATTCTTGACCTCGGGGTCATGAGTTTGAGCCACATACTGAGGATAGAGGTTATGTAAAAAAAATAAAATCTTGAATATAAATATATATGTTCATTATATATAATTTAATATATAAAACCATGTAAATAAATATATACGTAATATATATAGTTTTCCAGGCTTCAATTCAGATATTACGAAGTGTCTGAGGATGAGGTCCAGCAATATACATTTTTAATAAGCTCTCAGGTGTTTGTCATGCCAAGCTGAGATCTCTGGTTTAAAGTCTTAGAAGTATTACCAACACAGATTTTGAACCATCCAGGATATCTGCACAAGGCAGGTGAACAAGAAGATTTATTGGCAGTTCAAATAGAGTTCTTTCTTTCTTTCTTTCTTTTTTTTTTTTTTGAAGTGACTTCTATGTCTACATTAATGATGGACCATAATTAACAGAAATGTGTTCATTTTGCCCCCTCCTCCAAAAGCTAATGTTATTTGAGATGATTTATGGCTCCATATAATCAAACGATGGGAATATTATTATTTTTTTGGCTTTCTGATCTAACATGTCAGGGTCTCAGCCTGAAGTTCGGTGGAGTAGAAATCGAATGGTGGTAAAACATAGTGAGATTATTAGCCTTGCAGAGATACTGAGAGTTACATAAGTAAGCTTTCAGGTTTGTGCTCTCAGGTACAGGGGTAGCAGACAAGGTACAGGAATGTTCTCTCTGAAATTATTCCTTATTTTCAGTGACCCAGAAATGCTGCCGTCCTCAGGAACCTGTAACAGAATATCCTTTGTGTACTGCTCCCAAAACATTACTCTCCCTTGCTTCATTGTTTTACAAATGCAAAAGAAAATAGCATATTGCCTTACAGTCTAGTGGACTGTATCCTCTCTGTGAAATGTCTTTTTTGCTGAATTTCCATTTGAGCAGATTTTCTCCCCTCAGTTGAGATAAAGAAGCAAAAAGATATATTTGTGATCATAAGACCTCAAACCAATTACTTCATTTAAAAAAAAATTCTCTCTAGTATGTTTTCATGAACCCTCGGATACTATTAAATTAAAGGAAAAAATAATGCACAGGACTTTTTCTCTCTTGAATTATTTCTTGTTCTTGGTGACCCAGAACTTGTTGTCCTGTCCTCAGGAACCTGTAACAGAATATTTTCTGTATAGTTCTCAAAACAGTACCCTCCCCACCACCATTGTTTTCCAAATGTGAATAGATATCAAAGGACTGCTTTATACTCAAGTGGACCAGATTCTATCGGTGACATATTCTGGCCTTTTAAAAGAATAATTGGATTTTTTTCTTCTTAAATACTGAAAATGTAAGAACTTGGGGAAGTATTTAAAAACTATTATAATTTTAAAAACATTCCCTTGTGGTCTGTCTTTGATCATACATTGTTTTATGTAAAATGTAAACAAAGAGCTTCTGATTTTACTTAGGGAAATAATTTCCACATTTCTAATTTTTTTCATAGTTAAAATTTTTGTGATGTGATGGTATTCCACCATGTTGATATATCATAATATGTGTATAATGTTCACTAGGTATAGCAAATTAAGGAAATTTTCGTTTCTTTCTTTGAAAAATTACAGTTAGAACAAGTTTTTCCTTTGAGTTAATTTCAGTAGGTTAACTAGGTTAGTAATTATATCATTTCTGTACTTTCCAGTACTTTGTGTTAATCTCTTTTGTATCAGTTATATCAGTGTGGTCACCAACAATGTATTACTTGGCCAGTTTTATTACAGTATTACTGGGATTGAGTATATCAACTTTTTTTTTCGTTCGAATAACAAGTAAAAACTACCCACCAGCTATTACCGTTAGTTATATTTACTGAATGCCTGTTTTAGTGCCTGTTTAGGAATGAATAATGCTAAATATTTACAAGCTCTTTATTTCACTTAATTTTATACAAATCCTAGTAGGTAGACTGTTCCCATTTACAGGTGAGGAAATTGAGGCCTGAGTGCTTGACTAACTATATAAGGTCCCTGAGTGCTAGCTCATGAGTAGCCCAAGTCAGAATTTGAACCCAGGTCTTATTCCAGAGACTTGTTCTTAATCATGCTATACTTTACAATATATGTATTTTTAAAATATTCATGCAGATTTCCCATGTTTTCATACTTACCATATAATTATTTTAAATGACTCTATTCTTCTGTTATGATAAAATACCTGCTTTGTTAAAGTTTATTTATTTCATTCATAGTAAACATTTATGTTCTCTAGTCTTTTGCTATTACTAGATGAGACTTTATTATTTTTCTGCATATATATTTTTGCATTTGTGGAATTATTTACTTCGGCTAAATTTCAGTGAGAGAATACTATATAGATCATTTTTGTGTCTTACATGTGCCTCTTGTGATAAAATATACCCATTTTATTATAATACACCTTTGAAATTGTAAGCTGGTCTTTAAAATGTATTTGGATTAATTGCTACACAGGGAAATAAACATATTCTTACTTGATTATATGTTAATATGACTTAATGTTTCTGAGTTTTCTTTGACTGTTTTACCGTTATTGGTGACTCTACCTTAGCATTTTAAAATTACTTGACCATTCTGATTACTTATTCGTAATTCCATATCATGAAACAGTGTATTTTTAAAAATCAAGGTGCAAGAGAAGTGTAACATGACTTCAAAATGTATGTATAAAAGCCAAAGACTGAAGTTACTTATGTTTATTTCTGGGTAATTTAAAAATTTTAATTTTTTTTTTTTTTAAATCCTAGTGTGAGGCTTCTTTTATAAAATCAGAATATCTTTCTTTTTAAACTCAACTAATAGAATGGATGTACTTTATATTGAAATGAGATACAAGACCAGACCTAAGGGATTAGTTGTAAAGAAACAAAAAAATCTGTCTACTGGAAATAAAAATATTTTAGCAGGTGAAATAAATGACTTTCTAATTTTTCACTGGGAAAGCTTCCTAATTTTTCATTGTCACTTTTTCTTTTATAGAGATGCTGTTCAGTTAAATGTGATTGCTACACGCCAGCTTATTCTCCTTGCACAACAAATGAAGAATCTGGAAGTATTCATGCATGTATCAACAGCATATGCCTACTGCAATCGAAAGCATATTGATGAAGTAGTCTACCCACCTCCTGTGGATCCCAAGAAGCTGATTGATTCTTTAGAGTATGTTTGTTTTAAATTGATACATATTTGATTTGATCCCAAAACCTTGGACCCACGTTTATCTATTTGTGTGTATTTCTTGGTCTATTTCAATTTCTCTCTCTTTCTCTCTCTCTCTCTACACCTATACGTATCTATACATTTATCTCTTCCTTATTCAATTATTACATATCTACTATGTTCTTACTGTGCAGATTTATATCTGAATGACTGTTGCTGAAGTCAGGGTGGATCTTTCACATTTGACCAGGTGTGAGGGTTGGGGGAAGGTCTCTGAACAACCCATCCAAGATATTAGGGCCTCTGTTTTCCAGAGAGTTAATCTAGCAACTATAAGAAGTGCCTGATACCCATGGAGACTAATGACTTGGCTGTTCAATGGCAAGGTTCTAATTGATTAAAAAATTATCCTTTTTTCCCCTAAGTGGAGAGTATCTGTGTAGAGGCCTTAAATTATTAGATGATCCAGTCCTATTCCTTTAAATGACACCCCTAGTGTTATTGTTTATTATCTTTCTGAGGACTAGGATCATATCAGCAATTATTTGAGAAATACTTGTGAATATTTGATAGATATGGCATAAGTGAAGTCAGCAGGGTCAAGATTTCATTTACTTCAGGCTGCACTTTCTCATCAAGTGAACCAAACAAATAGGATCAGAGCAAAAACAAAAAGAAGGGTCTTTCCTTCTTTAGTGGACTAGAGTTATGGAAAATTCTTGGTCCATCATATCTGAACATATTCATTAATCAACTCCAATAACAGCCCTGTGGACTTTGTCCTCCTTTGTTCTTCTCTGTTTCCCTTAGGTTTCCTTTCTTCTTAGAGATCCTGTCTACTTTCAGCTCTGTCTACTATCTCTGCTTTCTCAAATTATTTTTTTCCTAAGGATGCTAGAGAGTGTTCATTGTTTTTCCCAAGTTTTTTCCTAAAGTAAGCACATATAAGTCTTTTTCTTTAAGGCTTTCCTGCTGATCAGTGTGAGGAAGCAGACAGGTTATAAGAAAATAAGTAAGAATAGGAGTTTACCAAGACATTCTTATAATTCCCTGTTTCTGTTTTTTGACTCCATTTCTTAGATGGTCCCAAATACTTACCTCCTTGTCCCCGCAGGTCAGTAGTCAGAAGAGTTTACTATCTCAGGGGAAAGTTGAATGCAGAAGCTAATGAATCTTTTTACTTTTTCTCTTTTTGGTGGTTGATATATCTAAACATCTAAGTTGCTGAGAAAGCACTTGTAATTCTGTATCTCTTTTCTTTGCGCACAAAGAAATCTAGCTAACAGATCATTTTAGGGCAGCTCATAGATTGGCTCTGTAAACTCACTCCCAGTGATGAGGCTTCCTGGCTAACATCTCCTTGGTTTAGCCAGTTCATACTTTATGCTGTTGTTCTAGTGCAGCAACTGTTCCATTTTTTAAGACTCCTCTCCACTGTGGAATTTTTCCTAAGTTGAGTAGCAACCTACCTTCAGTTTCACTAGATTCTTTTTCTTCCACACACAAAAAGTACTTCTACACACAGAAGAAAACTTATCTTGATAGTGTTTTATGCTTCCTCGTCAGTTAGTATGAGTAGTTTTAGAGTGTGGCATTATACTGCATGTACAACTCTGTATATAACGTTATAGACAAGAAGAGTATCTGAAAACAGGTACATAACATAGTGGAATTGGAAATGTAGAATTGGGAAGACGATGGATATCACCTATATATCACCCTCCTTTTACAGATGATCAGAGTAGACCTTTTCTTCAGAGACACTACGAGAATTAGAGGAATTTTGTGACTTCATAGTAGGTTGCTAATTGAATTTTTATAGCATGGTTCAGTGCATTTTATCATTTACCTTAGTATTTGTTAGTCTTGCTGGTGAGAACGTAACATTTTAAGGGCTTTACATGAACTACTTAGATCCTTAGACCTTTTATATTAATTATAAATGTGTGTTCATTGCAAGTAATTAACATATGGTGCTGTTTTGGTGGTTATATGGTGGATCTGTAATTCCTAATCTGAAACCTTTGTGGCCAGATATATTTTGGAATTTCTCTGGACGTCAGTAAGGAAATATAATCTATGTACTCTGTAATATGAAGTAACTTCAGCTAGATCTGGGGTAGTACCCCTGATCAAATGTATATGAAGTGTACGAATATTTACCCGAAGTGGTACTTTTTAAAAGGCCATAAATCAGTTCAGATCAGTTATTACCACCACCATATTATTAATGAAAGAACTCTGTTGGCTTTCAGAGCTTTCGGGATATAGAAATTACATATAAGAGCTGTGGACTTGTAGTTGATGTTTAATGAAAGTAAGATTCACTTCCTTTTTTTTTTGTAAAAGTCAAATCATTTGAGTCAGCAACAGATATGTTGAATATGCAAAATTAAGTGGTTTTGATTTTATAGTAAAACATCTGAAAATATTTTTGCATGCAATTTCTTTGCTAACCAGGTGGATGGATGATGGCCTAGTAAATGATATCACACCAAAGTTGATAGGAGACAGACCTAATACATACATATACACAAAAGCATTGGCAGAATATGTTGTACAGCAAGAAGGAGCAAAGCTAAATGTGGCGATTGTAAGGCCATCGATTGTTGGTGCCAGTTGGAAAGAACCTTTTCCAGTAAGTTGTGAGAAATCTTTGTGAATAATGGAATTGAGAATTTTAAGTCTTATCTTTGTATAAAAAGAGGTGGCAGTTGTTTGAGCAGGTGTTATTTACTGTACCTGGCTTACTATGGCAAAATTGTTCTCATTCATAGAAAGAGACACTTATTGGTACTTTTTTGTAATGTGATGCTGTGTATATAGAAATGCAGATAAACATTAAAAAAATCTTAACTGAAAATTAAATGAAAGGCTGTGATGTTGTCTGGAGTCAAAGTGGACCTTGCATTTTACGTTTTCTCGTAACTGGCAAGATATTGGACTCTGACACATCAGCATTTGTTGGATTTTAAAATTATTTACTTTTTTTTTTTTTTTGTACCATTAGTTTCCCCTGTGGAGATGAAAGAAATAGAGATAAGAGTATTCAGGAACTCATTTTATTTTGTTTGTTTTAGGGTAGCAAAAAGAGGCAAGCCTTCCAAGCCTTCCCTGTAAAGATCATAAGCTAAGAACAGCATAAGAGATTTCTATGATAATTTGCTGTAGAAAACAGGCTATTAATGGTATTTGTGAATCCCTGGAATAAGAGAAAATAGATCTAAACTAAGATGAATTGATTTACAAAACACCTAGGTCTCTGTAATGATAGTAAGTGAGAGCATCTTTTTGTTGTTTTGACAGTGTTGTCTTTTCCTCTGTTTTATTCAGTAATTTTGAGGTTTTCCCATTTCCGCCTAATCTCAGGATGCTGCTTCAGTAAATAGAACAAAATCAAAGTTGAGTAGGTGTAATTTAGCTAAAATATTTGACAGATATAAACTCCTTTTTATTGAATTCTCTTTGTAGTGAGTTAATGGAAGAGTAGGTAACCCTTTGAAAATGACTTAATTTCACCATTTGCAGTATCAGGAGAACACTGCTTCTGTTATAGAAGGAGAGAAATACTCTGATCTGAATGCTGTCTTTTTTAGTGTTTAGAAGACAACTAAGTATATATATGGGGTTGTATATTTCAAATAATAAATCTCTAGTTTATAGTATTTCTAAGCTCCCCCTATTTTTAATTTTTGTATTAGGGATGGATTGATAACTTTAATGGACCAAGTGGTCTCTTTATTGCGGTAAGTAAAACTTATGACTTACTTAACTTTCTGCATATTTTTCTGTTTTCTGTGTGTGTGTGTGTGTGTATGCTCTCTGGCTTATAAATCTTAAGGTGTTGTTTTTAATTTCAACAAAGGCAGGGAAAGGAATTCTTCGAACAATGCGTGCCTCCAACAATGCCCTTGCAGATCTTGTTCCTGTAGATGTAGTTGTCAACACGAGTCTTGCGGCAGCCTGGTATTCCGGAGTTAATAGGTATATGAGGTGACAATGTCGCTTGTTAAATACATAGTAACTGTGAAGGGAAAACAGAGTTAATGGCTAATGTTATTAGTCCCTCAGTACTGATAATTTCCATATCAATAGGTACAGGTATTATCACTTCCAGTGTAGGAATTGATTTAATCATAGGTAATATAGCAAGTAGTCCCATCAGTTGTCATTAAGAATTAACATTAATTTTCATATACTATCTTTAGGATAGACAGGTTCTCTTGGGATTAAGAATGAGAAAAACCCAAAACCCTGCTACCCCCCAGTGCTTTTTTAATCCAAAGTAAAAGTTGGTATAGTCATATAAAAATCTGAAATTCTCAGAGAATGGCTTACATATATCAAACATGGCATACTAGAGCAACTTTAAAGATTTATCTATTTATTTGTTTCTTTGTTTGTTTGAGAGACAGAGAGTCCACAAGCAGGGAGGAGGGGTGGGGGGGGAACAGACCCCCCCCATTGAGCAGGGAGCCTGATGTGGGGCTTGATCCCAAGGACCCTGGGATCATGACCTGAGCTGAAGGTAGACATGTAACTGACTGAGCCACCCAGTTGCCCCACTAGAGCAACTTTAAGTAACTCAGGTCTCTTTTTAAAAGGGAGTAGTATCATTTACAGGTAACTCTTAAATTTTAAGCTTTTCAGCATTTTTTTCTCTAATCCATAAACTGCCCTTATTTTTTAAATCAGAATTTTATATCCTAAAAAAAGAGGGTTATGATTATATAAGTATATTGTTTCTGGTAAAAGGGAACTCAGTCTGTAAGTTTTAAACTAAAACCTGGTATTGAGAAGGAGATAGGAAGAGCTGAGGTTGTTTGTCATTGTTGTTTTCCTTACATTTAAAAACAAGATACCACTGCTATTATAAGGAAGAAAAATATGAGAAGAGAAAAATATTGAATTTTTTTTATAATAATTTTTTGGTGGGGGGAAGGGTGGTTATAAATAGTCCTTCAGACACAAAGATTAATTGTTTAAGGATGGTTTTTAAAATAATCAATGTAGAAAAGGTACCCATTATCCTTATTTCTTCCTACTTGAATATTGTTTAAGATTCAGATTGGATAAGTTTGGCCTCTTTTTATGTTTCATTGCTTTGATCTTTGTCTTTGCAGACCAAGAAACATCATGGTGTATAATTGCACAACAGGCAGCACTAATCCTTTCCACTGGGGTGAAGTTGGTATGATTTTACCTGTGTTTTTGAATGTTAGAGTAAATCTTTATTTAAAATATTCACTGAGTTTTTATGTTAGAATATACCCACAAAGCATTAAAAAGCCACTGAGTTACCAATTTATTCTTATTTTAATTGCCATGTTAGAGTATCTATACCTATACTGCCTCGTGGTCCTTAGCAGTGTTCCATAAATTAAAAAATATCCTGCAGTATATTCCCTCCTTGGCCCACCCTTTTCTGACTGTTACTATTTTCTTGCTGCCATCTGCAGCATCCCTCACAGACATATGCCCGTGGCAAGGAAACAGTGGTTTTTTCCGTCCCTCATGGGTACTCTCAGTCCTGATGTTGTCTATCCATAGGCAGTATCACTTCCAGCTGTAAGAGTTGTTATATCAAGGAGCCAACTAGCTCCTAGCTACCTACGTAGCCAACTACCCCAAGAGTATTAAATTAAGGAGTCAGCAAGTAGGATATGTTTTGCCAGAGTATTCTCTATTACATTCACAAATTCACAGGAATACGTGTGTGTGCTATATTGCCTGTTTTAAAGAAGGCTTAATAGAACTTAAAGCCTACTGAAATTGAATAATTTTTAAGTTGTTTATGTTTTCAAACTTTAATGTGAGAGATAGTGATGCCATTGATTTACTAATAGGTCTTATTTTACCTCTCATTGGACAATTTTTGTTGCCCTTACAGAACAGTTTTGATTTTAAAGTAAATCTTTATGTCATTTGTCCTGGGGTTTTTCTGTGCCATTTTTATTTCAGTTTAAAGATTGGCCCTTATAAGAAAATCATCCAATCTAGGGTGATTTTAATTTTTTGATAATTATTTAAATAGTATTTTTCTAAGGATTTTAAAACACTGAAATGAGTTAGATTTTTGTAATCTCCCATTGTGTTGTGAAGTTTAGTAAAAATCAAGTTGAGCATTATTTTTAAGTGAATTTCTCAATATACGTTTTCATTGAAGTATTAACATAGCTAATAGGTTTGATTTTGTTGATATTGTATTATCTAAATAAATTACAGCAGAAATTAATTTTGGGTTGTTTTAAGCTTGTTGATGTATGTTAATTTGAGCATTGAACAGCTTAATTATTTATAAGCAAAGGATGATGATTTTCCTTTTCTTTTTTAAGTAAGTATACAGTAATAAGAATCTGGAAAGAGGAACAGAAAGAAAGAAGCTATCGTGAGAGGTGAATTATAGAAAGTAACATTATAAAATGACATCGGTAAAACATTAAAAGGATTTTTAAGAGTGAATTGTAGCAAAAATTCATTTATCTAATTAAAATTCATAATGACAGTTCTAAAACCACTCGAGTTCAGCAGTCTAATACCCATATTCTCTTAGCTACTATCAAGAGTAGAAAAGTTTGTTTTTTAATTGAGCGAACTCTGACATCTTTGGTAAAATATTTTGCTTTGTAAAAACATGATTTTTTTTTCAAAACTTCATTACATGGTTATTATCAAAGCTGTTACACAACTTTTCTTCCTCAGAATACCATGTAATTTCCACTTTCAAGAGGAATCCTCTCGAACAGGCCTTCAGACGGCCCAATGTAAATCTAACCTCCAATCACCTTTTATATCATTACTGGATTGCTGTAAGCCATAAGGCCCCAGCATTCCTGTATGATATCTACCTCAGGATGACTGGAAGAAGCCCAAGGTAATGGTGACTAGCTCTGTCTTATCTGTTCCTCTGACTGTTAAACAACCCATGCTTACACTAAAATGCATATTCATTAACTCTGTATTTGTTTATGCTTATGATAAGGCTTAATGGCCTTTTGTGAATGAGAAGACTCTTGAAATTAAGACTTTGTCAGAAAAGCAAAGGTAGTGTTGTCACTTACTCTAATTTATTCTGAAGTTCGGATGATAAATGATTGTCATGTGCTGAATTCTAGGTCTGACTTTAGGTATATTTTCTGAATAACAAATAACATTCAAAATGCTCTGACGCTTATTTTTCCTACAGGATATTATCTAAATCATTCCTTCAAGATGAATCCTTTAAACCAAGTGGTCAGGCGCCCCAATATTAAGTTGTATTCCAACAACTTATTGCTTCATTATTGGAAGGGTGTCAGACATACAGTACCTGCATTATTGCTCGATCTTGCACTCAGGTTGACAGGTCAGAAACCGTGGTAAGAAGAATAGCAGTAAATACACCTATGTATTGGTAAGGTGGTGGAAGCTTGCTGGAGAGACAAAAAAGTCCGCTAGCATGAGCTTTACCTTTAGAATTACTAACCTGATTAATCACAATCACAATCAGGATGCTAGGACATTTCTTAGAAATTGAGGATATTTGGGGAGGCTAATTGTGGATCTCATTCTTATTGGGCAGTTGATCCTCCAAAATCCCATATTAGAGGAAATGTCCAGCATCAAGGTTGTCATTGTTATTATAAGCTGAAATTGAGCCCCTCTCCCCCCTTAAAAACTTAGAGGTGAGTCTATAGGGGATTGAGGGTAAAATGTTTGCTGAGTGGATTGTGCAGTTTTATGTGAAAAAACATAGAATGCTTCTAGAAAATTAATGGTCTGAAATATCTCAGCTGCCCATTCAGCTTATAATATAGTAATTACATTTTTGACTAATTTTCCAGGTTGAGAATGTCATAGTTTAAAACAAAAGTTAACAAATGGGAAGCTTTCCATTTTCTTATGGTTGTTACATAGCCTTTCTTTCTTCTTTTCTTTCTTATTGAAACGCCACAAACTTAAAGTCCTCCTACTGTCTTTACCAGAATTATAGTGCAATGTACCATAAATATATTTATTTTTTTTAACTACATTGGCATTACAGTGGAACCTTTGATTGGAGAGTTCAGGATTTGAGTATTAATGTATAAAGAAGATGCTGATTCCAGAACTTCCATCAACTGTTCAAAAAATAAAAGTGAGGTATCTGCCAGTTATAGTGTATCAGGATCTGAGTTTCTTATAGGGATTTTCTGTGGATTCAGTTGTCCATTATGTTCCTAACCCAATGTGTTAAATACTGAAACATGTGAGAGGTGTCAAATTGAACAACTTTAGTTTAGGTAAAGAAATTGTTAATGGAAAAAAGATCCAAAGTTTATCAAAATTAGCTTCAGGTTTTTTTGGAGTGATCTGCGAAATGGAGTATTTATGATGGGCAGCATCTTCCATGTCTAAAAAGCAAATGTAAATTTGTGAGTGATGGCATTACATGCTTTCCTTATATTAATACAGTTATTACATATTAGAGCTGAAAAGTCAAAACTAGGTCAAAAAAGTAAAAGAGTAAACAATATCACAAAGCCTTATATAGAAAAGAGGGCTTAGTAAAGTTAAAACAATGAACAAATAACCAAAGTTATTGAATAATTTATAGTAGGTGTTGCTATATAACAAATTATCTCAAACTTAGTGGCTCTTAGAAAAGCAGAAGTTACTTTATTATTTTTTTCAGTTTATTGTTTCTCTCAGGATCAGGACTTCAGGGGGGAATCAGCTAGGCAGTTTTGGCTTGGGGTCTTTGTTGTGATGGAGCTGAGCTGAAAGGGGGGCGTGCAGTGGAAACACCTTGTGTCGCTGTCTCTTCATAAAGTGTCAGGATCTCCTCCTATAGTCTCTTTTCAAGGTCTAGCCTTAGGGGAAATGAACTGCTTACCCAGTGACTGAAGGCTTCAAGGAGAGGTCTTACAGCAGGCAAGTGGAAGCTGTGTGCATCTCCTGACCTACCCATAGAAACCATGCAGCACTACTGCCACCTCATTCTTTGAGTCACATGCAAGTCACACAAGTCCTCCAAAATTCAAGGAAAGGGGATGTAGAGAATGTTCAAGATCATGTAAAACTTGAGCAAGTTAGTTGAAAGGTATTGTTGAAGCCATTTTGGAAAGTGCAATTGGCTCTAGTCAGCCTTCTGGCCACAACAGTTCTTACTCCTCCCCCATGGAAAATACACTTACTCTTCCCCCCCCACCAGGACCTTTCTGGCACCCACTTGAAGCCACCATTAGGTCAACTGAATCTGGCACAATTATAGTTGAGGCTTTTTAGGAGTGGTTTTGCAAGTGTAGGCAACAAGAGCCAGAAAGGTTTTTTATTTAGACAGTTTTATAAATGTTAATTACAAAGTCTTATCATTTATGTTCTTTAATTTGTTCAGATATTTACTGAACAAGGTACTGGGCTTTCTATCTTATATTGGGGCCTTCATATAATGCCTCCTACATTAAAGTAACGTTAATTGTGTCATTCGTGGTGTCCACTTTACACATTTACATTATTCTGTGTGTCAGCTAGATAAAAATCCAACTTCCTCTGTTTCTTGACATAATGATATGTCACTCAAACATGTGTCATAAGGAATCCTGGGTAACAGTCACTGGGGACTATTATTATTATTACAAGTGGAGGCAGTGTAAATTATTCACTATTACTCTTGAAGTGCAGTCGATAGTTCATCACTCTTAAAAATGACATTAGAAAAATGGTTCTATAGTCCAGTTATTTAGCCTAATTCTTTCTAGCTTAACTTCTGTGAATTTGATATTTTTTATCTTTCTGGTTGTTAGTGGAGGACAGTTTTGGCCTCCATCAAGGAACATTTGAAAGTATTCGGGATGTTTTTAGTTACTACAACTGGGGGAGGTTATGCTGCTGGCATCTAATGGATAGAGCCGGGGTGCTGAACATCTTACAAGTATAAGACAGCACCCCCTCGCCCTGCCACCACAAAGAAGTATTTGGCTCAGAATGTCTGTAGTGTTGAGGTTGAGAAATCCTGGGCCAGATCTTGCCCTACTCTAAAGGATTGTGATGATTTTTTTGCAGGTTGCCATAATAAAGAATAAATACATATTCAGAACATACA
This sequence comes from Lontra canadensis, assembly GCF_010015895.1. Lineage (NCBI taxonomy): Eukaryota > Metazoa > Chordata > Mammalia > Carnivora > Mustelidae > Lontra > Lontra canadensis. The sequence goes on from NW_022631001.1 coordinate 36,504,661, forward strand.
TGGTCATGTGGTCTCAGGGGGGATCTGCTCATAGGGCATTTGAACGAAAGAGTGATTATGCAAAATTTAAAGTTTTTTTTATCCCCATAATACTCAATCTGGTACTTTTATAGCTTGATAAATATTCTGTGAATGTCACCTGGATGTGGCTTCTCAGATTTCCTTTTTCCCCTCCAGTTTTTTATATTTTTGAATGCCTGAATCAGTGATTGGTTGCAGGGTAATTCTGTCACTTGAGTGAATCTGAAGATAAGATTCTGAAGATAGATGAGAATTGTCAGTGAAAAAGAAATTAGGAAGAGGAACTTGTTAAGATGTATGTTGGAAAATGATGTTAAGCGAATACCTGTATGTTGTAATTCAAGTGTACTATACTGGTTGTAATAGTAGATATTGATTTAATTACCTGTTACATCTTTTTTGTTTTTGTAATAGGAAGAAAATGGTCTAATCTCTTTCTAAAAGGAGCATGTCTTGGTTCCCCCCTGCCCCCATGTGCTTTCTATGTGTCTGAACTATTCCTGTCCAAATACAGCTTCAGTGTAATTCTTCTCATGTTTGACGGAAGTTTTATTTTGAGATTATTTTCTTGCATGAACCATAGTTTTTCTTTGCATAGTCCATGTTTTCTCATTTTCTTGTAGTATTCTGGATTCAGGATTTCTTTCTAAATGTATTGAATGTGTCCTCAGAATTGTTGAGCTAATGTTACTGCTTTGACTTTTCCCCATTTCTGTTTTTCTAATTTTCTCCCATTTTCCTCATTTCTAAAACCCCTGATTGGGGGACTTTCTAAACTGTGTAAATGCTAATCCTTATTGTGGAAATTTATAAATAGAATTCTTTTAAACTATTTTTCCACAAATTATTTTTCTGTTTATCAGAGGCCAGGAATTTTGGGTGTATGTTTTGTTTCAGAAAGTTCTTTCTTCCCTTTTCCTACTTATCATAGGTAATTTTTATATATAGATATTACTACTCTGGTTAGTGTTATGATATCAATGACTTACAGTGAGCCATGACATATAAAATGATAGATTTAAAAATTAAGGCCCCTTGTCCTTTTTAAAAAAGAACAAATAACAAATAACAAACTTTCTTATTTCTATAAGGATGGATAATGGGGGTTTGGGGAGTTAATTGAATATCTTGAATACCTATTTCAGAAAGTTTTAAGTGGGAGTCATTGATTTCATAGCACCTTCAGACAACCAAGAGTGGTACCTTTCTGTGTTAAAGAGAAAATTACTTTAAAAGATATATGTGGAGAGAGTTGATTAAATGGCAAACAAATATTTCTGTATACTTTGCCTCCATGATGCTAAAGAGTTGAAATTATAATGTAACACCATATGTTATGAATTCACAGGAAATCTTAGTAATTGTAGCTGAACTAAAATGTGACTGAAAAACAAAGAGCAAGGGAATAACAATTGAATCCATTTATTTGCTTAGGATTATAGTAGAAAAGTTGCCCTCAAAGTATTGTATTTCCTTTGAAAATTAATTTCATATATCAACAGAACTTTCCTTAGGCAGCATTAAATTCATTTGCTGCTGCTAAAAAATTTTTTCCATATTGGATTTATAAAATGTTCTTTAAAGATACAGAAATATTCTTACTCTCTGGTAGTTAGGTACGTTTACTGAATTACGTATTATAATTTTACTGTTACTATCTCAGTATAGAAACTGGTACCCTGGGTGGTGGTGAGATTTTTCCTAATCTATGCAAATTATGAATCTGCCCATTTTTCTTACAATGCAGGATGATGAAAACAATAACTCGTCTTCACAAAGCTATGGTGTTTCTTGAATATTTTACAAGTAATTCTTGGGTTTGGAATACTGACAATGTCAATATGTTGATGAATCAACTAAACCCTGAAGATAAAAAGGCAAGTATTTTCTGTTTCATATTAGAAAATATGTAGTATACTAGTTGGAGAACCATTAGCAACCTGAGAAATAATTGGATATTTTCCACAATCAGTATGCAACAAGAAAGACATTTGACCTATTTATAGTGTTTCGTTAAAGCTTCAGTTGTATTGGTGGCGGTAAAATAAAATTGCTCGATCTTAAAATTTATAGTGTAAGTATTTGCGAGTGGCAGAGGTTCTTCCATAGTATGATTGAAATGTTGATTCTTTTTTGCCCTTTAGTCAAATTCATAGAAAACTTGGACTTTATGCATTTTTCCTTCACTTTGTTTTCTTCGAATTTCAAGAAAAATTCTCTCAAATTGTTTTACTCATATATTCTTACATTTCTTACCACTCGTCATTTTGTCCTCTGTTAGTTTGAAACTTAAACTCTTCATGTGTGTGTTTTCTTTGAGGTTACCTTAGATTTTTTAACATGCATACCTAACAAAGTCTAATTAAAGTTCTATGGCAGTCCTTCAGCTGTGCCTAAGCCATCCCACTGAATTTTTGATTTCGGGTAATTTCATTTTTAGAGGTTTGGTGTATCTTTCAAATCTTACAGACATTTCTTAAATAATCTTTAGAATTTTTTTGACATGTGGTAGACATAATTGATATAAATTCTATTTCTGATAATCCACACTCCTAAAAGCCGTGCAGTTTAGCATTAGCCGCTTCATCTGTCCTTTAAGCTAGGTCTCACTCATGGCACCTTGTTTCTTGTTTCTTACTCTTTGACTATAAATTCACATTCTTTGAGGATTTCTGTGGGAATTTTTTGGAGCCTGTGTTGAAATTGCAGTTTCCCAAAAAGGATTTGCCCTTGCTTCTGCTAGAAGCCTAGGGACTGTTCGTGTTAACTAGCCAGGTGACATTAACAGGCCCAGACCACTTTGAAATATCTGATGAAGTTTTTAGCACAACTCAGGTGAATGTGGGCCTTCAGTAGGCTGGTTCATGATTGCAGTTTCTCAAAGGAGATTTTGTTTTTCACCTTCCCAGTTGCAACTTCCTTTCTCTTTCTTTCTACTTCTTTCCTTAAAAATTTTAATGTTTTATTTAATATATCCAAAATAGTATCATGCAATTTATTTATTTACTTACTTACTTACTTATTTTTTAGATTTTATTTATTTATTTGACAGAGAGAGATCAAAAGTAGGCAGAGAGGCAGGCAGAGAGAGGGGGATGCAGGCTCCCCGCTGATCAGAGAGCCCGATGCGGGACTTGATCCCAGGACCCTGAGATCATGACCTGAGCAGAAGGCAGCTGCTTAACCCACTGAGGCACCCGGGTGCCCGTATCATGTAATTTAAACAAAAACTTAAAAATTACTTAAAATTTAAAGAACTATTTAAAGGATATTATACTTGGCAATTTTTTTATATTGAGCCTTTGAAACCCAGTGTGCATTTTACACTCTCCAGCACATCTCAGTTCAGACCACTTTTAAGTTCCCAGAGATGTGTGTGGCTTGTGGTGGCTACCATATTAGATAATGCAGATTTAGTCTCATTGTACTGGTTGTGCATAACAAAGGCATCAAGAGTGCAGTTTTTCTGTCCACTTCTCTGTGTGGTGGGTTTACTTTTTTTCCCTGCCTTTGCTCTGAGGCTACAGCTTTTGGGATTTTTATCTTTTTGCAGAAGTATTCCATAAGACTCCTTAACTTATTGGGCCATAGGCTTTGTAAGCCAGTCTTCCTCCTTGCTTACAGCCTTCAAAGCAGAAGGTGTAAGGTATCAGGGTCCCGCAGATAATCTCAGGTTAGAAGATTTGTGGCTTCTACTGATCCTTATTTTCTCCCTTCCCATCTTCCCTCCCCCCATCCCAGTGCACAACACATGCTGCCCAGTGGATTTTCAGAAAGTGAGCACCCAGTTGAAGAAATAGAACATTGTTATCCCCAGAAGATCCCCTCGTGCCCCCTCACAATCACTTTCTCCCAAAAGTAACAACTGTCTTGAATTCTAACACTAAATGGTAGTTATACGCATTGTTGGCTTTGGGCAAATATTATCATACAGTATTTTTTGTTTGTGGCTATTAGGAATAATTCTTTGAATCATGTGCACATATTTGTTATAGGATATATTCTAGAAATAGAATAGTAGCTAAGTTAAAGCATATTTGTATGCATAATGTAGCTGATAATGCTCAACAGTTTTCCAAAGTAGTTGCACCAATTTACATTTTAAGTGGCGATTTATGAGAGTTCTTGTTAATTTATATCCTCTGAACAGTTGGCCTTTTCATCTTAGTTTTTAATTTTAGCCACTTTGGTGGGTGTATAGTGGTATCTTAAAGTAATGTTAATATGCACTTCATATTACATAAAACGTTTTGTGTAGAAATGGCAAAAATTACCAATAATCCTGCTGAAAATGGGCTAGAGATGAACAGTTTACAGCAAGTAAATGCAAATGATTCTTAACCATTCAAAAAGAATGAATTTCACTCATAAAAATGGAAATGTAAATTGAAACTAGACTGAGATATTTACTACTTAACAGTTTGCAGTTTGCAAAAATGCAGGCTTTGCCAACATACCCTTCTGGTAAGGCTCTGGCCAGTGGGAGCTCTCATACATTGTTGGTACAAAGGTATATCTTTCTCTGACCTTGTATTTTCAACTTTTCTCTATCCTTATCTTTTAGATATTTCTCTTATAAGCAGAATAGAGGTTTATTTTCAGTCTGACAATTTTGGACCCTTACTTGGAAAACTTAATCCATAATGTAATTTCTGATAATATTTGATTTAAATCTAACTCCTAGTGCTTTCTATTTGTCTTATTTTAAGTTCTTTTTTTTTTCTTTCTTTGAGGTTATTTTTTACAGTTTTCTATTTTCCCATCAGTTACACAGAAGTATATTAGTTGTATTGGTAGATTACTCTAGAGATTACAGCAGCCTTCCTTACTTTATCAAGGACTAATATGATATTGGTACTACTGCCCTTTTATGGATAGTGCAGGGACCAATACATATTTTATTTATTTATTTATTTATTTATTTATTTATGTTTTTATTTTTTTATAAACATATACTGTATTTTTATCCCCAGGGGTACAGGCCTTTGAATCGCCAGGTTTACACACTTCACAGCACTCACCATAGCACATACCCTCCCCAGTGTCCATAACCCCACCCCCCTCTCCCGACCCCCCTCCCCCCAGCAACCCTCAGTTTGTTTTGTGAGGTTAAGAGTCACTTATGGTTTGTCTCCCTCCCGATCCCATCTTGTTTCATTTATTCTTCTCCTACCCCCCAACCCCCCACATTGCATCTCCACTTCCTCATGTGAGGGAGATCATATGATAGTTGTCTTTCTCCGCCAATACGTATTTTAATTCTGCATGTGCGTTATAGGTCTCACACTCATTATTCTTATTGCAGTCTGTGCAGTAAGTATTCTCATAGATTTACCAGCATCGTTGCTCTTCATTTCTTCTTCCATCTGTAGACTTCAATCTGGAGTCCTATGCATTCTGCATAAAGAATACCCTTCAGTGTACTTCGTCTGCTGTGAGTCATCTGCTGATGTCACATGGTCTCAGTTTTTATTCTTCTGGAAACATCTTTATTTGTCAAAGATGTTTATACTGGTATAGAATTGGATGGTAACAGTTTTCTTCAAGCCCTGGAAGACCTCCTCTCATGCTTGTGCCCTCCATTGCTTCTTTTGAGAAGTCACTGTCAGGTTTAATACTTGTCCCTTTGGAGATAATCCATAACACCTTTTTCAGCTGTCTTTGAAATTTTCATCTTTGATTTTCAACAGTTTGCTCTCATGTGCTCAGATACATGTGTGTATATGGTGTATGTGTGTTTTGAGTCTTTGGCTTATGTATCATTGTTTTGGGGAAATTTCCGACCGTTGTCTTCTCAGATAATACTTCTGTTCCACTCTTTTTCACTTTTCCTGTGGGGGTCCAGTTACACATATGTAATGACTTCTCATAATATCTGAAGTCAAGTCTCCATTTTAGTGCAATGTTACTTTAATGGTTTATTTATGGTAGCTTTTTTTTGGTCTACAACTTGATATTTTCTGATACATGATATACTGAATAATCTGTTTATTAATCCAAAAAAAGTAATCTGATTCTGTATGGAGAAGCACTGAGTAGTACACAGCCCTCTTATTTGGTCATGAAGTAGCATTTTTGTAAAGTTTTCTTTTCTAGATTTGTTCATCCTTTTCATTAAATGGATGTTACCTAAACTCCTAAGCCAGTTTTCACAATATACTCTTTCTCTTGATGTCATCACTATTCTATAGGAAAAGCAGTCTGGGTGGTATGCAGGGTATTAAAGAAGAGTTACTGTAGATAGAAAGAAACTGGAAATAAATGTATTAATACATGTGTAAAGTGGTGAGTAAATGGACAATGGAATTTTACCTTTTTTTTTTAATTGTACAGGTTTCTTTCTTCTTACATTTCATATACTTCTCTTTAAACGCTGACATGAGTTTTTAGATTATCTTCTGAAATGTTTCCGTGTTTAGTGGAAGGTATAAAATAGGGATAAGAATTTCTTTGTGAATAGTGTAAGATTTTAAAAGTTAATATTATAAACATTTTGTAATCTTATCATAGTCAATTGGCTTTTTAAAAAAGTATGAATTTGGGGGGCACCTGCATGGCTCAGTTGGTTAAGCTTCTGACCACTGATTTCAGCCCAGGTCATGATCTCATGCGTCCTGAGATCAAGCCTTGTGTCGGGGCTCTGTGCTCAGCAGGGAATCCACTTGGGTTCTCTCTTTCTCTCTCTCGTGCTCTCTCTGTCCCTCTCTGTATGCCTCTCTCTAAAATAAATAAATAAGTCTTTTTAAAAAAATTTTTAAATGTGAATTTTTGACTAGTTATGAAAAAATTATTCAAGAAAGTAACTGATAGGTTTTTTTTTGTTTCTGTAGACCTTTAATATTGATGTACGGCAGTTACATTGGGCAGAATATATAGAGAACTACTGCATGGGAACTAAAAAATATGTACTAAATGAAGAAATGTCTGGCCTCCCTGCAGCTAGAAAACATTTGAACAAGTAAGTTTTTTTACATCAGCTTGATTTCAGCTTGTCTTATGAAACATTACAAAAAAATTTTTTTTTGTAAGCTGGTATATTGAATGAAAGATGCTAGTGTAATATATTGCATTTAGGAAAAGTGCTTACCTTTGGACTGAAACTATGAGAGTTTTAATTTAGCTCATGATTGTTGAAACTTACTGTCAATTTATACTGTTCCTAAGCATTAATTTCAGGTGAAATTTAGTTTATAATCTTTCCTTATATTGCTACTGAAGAAGTAAAGATATTAGGAGAAAATAAAGATGTATTTTAAACTAGAGGTAATTTTAAAAAATAAGCTAGAGGTAATTTGTTTGAAGGGGTTTTTGTTTTCTTTTTTTTTGGATTTTTTTTTTTCCCTAGTCAAATACATCTTTGGAAGGGAAAAAGAGATAAAATAATACATCATTCAGAATAGAATTTTTTCTTTATTTATAAAACCAGAGTTGTAATTATTCCCTTCGTCTCATTATAAACATAATGTATACTTACTGTTATAAAGCTTCAGACGACACAGGAAAAATCATTGCTGTCCCATAATTCAGGGATGCAGTTAATTTCAATAGTAACCTCTTTTCATTTGTAGTATTTTTATAATAGTTTTTAAGACCTTCAAATCATTCTTCTTTTACCTCCAACTTGTATGAGGCTCTGCAGGGCAATTAGTTGTGTGGCTGAGGAAAGGGAAGCTTAGGGAAGTTGTGTCTGCCTGGGTCATTTGTGTTAGGTGGCAGAGGAAACTGGAATACTAATCTTTGACTCTTAATTCAAAGGTCTTGTTTTTTATGTCAATGTATATTATAGTCCTATCTTGCAATGCCTATTGAAGTTAATGGAATTTATGTAGCATTGTTACATATCTGAATGTTTGTTTTCTTTTCTAACACCATTAAAATGATAAAAAAGTGTTTTGAAACATGAGCACAGTAACATGAAGATTACTCTTTGAGAATGGGAAGTTTCTCCTATGTAGACTAGTGCCATGGTTCATTCATGGATGAGGATTTGTCCAGTTGGCTTTTGATCATGTGACTGTCACCTACCTATAACTAAAGAAGTTCACTTGTCTGACAATTTGGAAGTTGTTAAAGATGTTTAAAATGTCTATTTTATCTAGAAGATGATGTATATAATGAGCAAACCTTTTTAGATTAGATGGGAAGCTCCAGAAGTACAAGGGGCATATCTGTTTTACCTACAATATACTTAGTACTGGTCACACAGAAAGATGCTCAGAAATACTTGTTGAATGAATAATTTGCATCCCAGATATACTGTTATAAAAAACCTTTGTGTTATTCATTGTTAATAGAGGTACTGCATTTGATGGACTACATGGTCAGGTCTGACTTTTGCTAACTTTCTAACTTAAGGGCTTCTAATTAATTTTTTGTTTTTAATTTTTTTTTTAAAGATTTTTATTTATTTATTTGACAGAGAGAGATCACAAGTAGGCAGAGAGACAGGCAGAGAGAGAGGAAGGGAAGCAGGCTCCCTGCTGAGCAGAGAGCCGGATGTGGAACTCGATCCCAGGACCCTGAGATCATGACCTGAGCCGAAGGCAGTGCCTTAACCCACTGAGCCACCCAGGCGCCCTCTAATTAATTTTTAAATAGGTTTCAGATTAATAATGGATTTGAAAACTGAGCATCGAGTAATCTGCCATCCAACAATATTTTATTCTAGAAAACATTGTCTGATATGTCTCTTGATTTGCTTTCCAGGTTGAGGAATATACGGTATGGTTTCAATACTATCCTTGTGATCCTGATTTGGCGTATTTTTATTGCAAGATCACAAATGGCAAGAAACATCTGGTACTTTGTGGTTAGTCTGTGTTACAAGTTTCTGTCATACTTCCGAGCATCCAGCACTATGAGATACTGAAGACAAGAATTTAGCATTAGAACATCTATGCATATGGTGGTCTGAATGCACAAAATGTAAAATGTACTTAAGTCATCTCACCTTTTGTCAAGACATTAAACCATCTTAGATCAGAGTGTGGAGTAAAGTATGGTACATTTTATGTAACATTTTAATGTTTATGCTTATAATAATGTAGTAAACACACTGTGGTCATGCCAGCTCAAATCTACAATAGCCACCAAAACCATGACTTTAACATTTTGATCCCTGGGGACAAGGGGTAGGGTGAGGGTAGGAGTGGGGAAATAGGAACACTGACCAGTATAACTGTGCAATTCTGGAACATATTAATTAAAATATGCCTTAACATTTAGTGACTTTCTAACTCAAATATATAGTGCAGTGGAAAGCATTTATTTGGACAGGAATACTTAGGTAAGTTGGTAGATAATTCATTCTTCAGTGTTTGATTTTTTTCTTCAGTTGAAATAGGTTTTAATTTTGTTAAAACTGTAGCCAAAACTATTTTCACATCATTCTGTAAGTTATTGAGTGGTCTCCAATATGAAAGACATGTTCTCATTTTCCTTTTTCTGATTAGTGGTCTGGTGCACATCATTTTTGTATAAGCAATCAGTTGCTTCCATAATCAGAAGGCTATATATTATTCTAAAGACCCTACTGGATCTAAACAGGTTTGAGAATCCATATCAATATATGCTATGTATTTTTTGAAGGAAAATGAGAATGGATTCATTAAGACTATTACTATCAAAAAGAATAGGAATACATTTTTCTTGTCCATATTATGACCAAATAAAAATCAGTCCTGTAAAGTTTTGTTCATGTTTTGAAGTTGGAGGATTTCTTGAGACTTTGGCAAAGGGAGGGTGCAGGTGGGGAAGGATTCATCATATTTGTGCTCTCTTCCCCTTATACATTTTATTAACAGGACTTTTAAAAGGCTAAGTACAGTCTTCCCAATGAAAACTGAAAGTGCTTTATTATGGAAGAATGTATTTGCAGGTAGTCATAATATTAAGAGAATGTTCTCACATGTGTGTAAACACATACTAAACTTTTGACCTTGAGAGCGGAATTCCTTCAAGAAAAATAAAATAGTGCATAAAATAATGTGTATAAAATTAAAGGACTTTATTTACATACCACATAAAGTAACAAACTGTTGAATGAGTTTCAAGATACCATTTATTTTTTCTGCATGTAGTTTTAGCTTTAGAAAGAAATGCATTATAGAAACAAGTAATAGCAAGAAAATTAATGTATATTTTAATGATAATTATTCCCTTTAAAGCTTAATAGTAGTTAACTCTCCTTACTGTTTTAACATACATTTGGTTTAACAGATTGATCAGCATAACTGTTCTAATTTAGCTGATCAAGTTGTACTATATTTAAATCATCAACAGTATATCTTAAATGTGTTTAATGAGGTCAGTTCACAATACAAAAAGTTACATAGTACTTTACACCTTAATTTTCTCTGTCAATTTAAATGCAATGTGTAAGAAGTTTATTTTGTTATTGTGAAAAAAACTAAATGTAAAGGAAACCACCTTCTTCCATGCAGGTGGGTAATCTTGAAAAGGAAAAATGCTTCCATGTTGAAGCCAGATTTTCTGTAGTAAAACTTTTAAACATTATTTTAAAAGAAATATGTATATAAATATATAAATATTCTTTGAAATGATACTAAGTCTCTGGTCCAGGACCATACCTTGCGTAAGGTGTGAGAGACCATGCAGTGTCTGAAAATGGAGTAAATGATGATGCCTTTAATTTAAAGTGGCCCACTAATTAACTCTGGATGCTCTATACATTGAGTACTCCATCACTCCAAATACATTTCCATAATATGTTGAAAACATGCTAATAACATTTGTGTGATGTGAATACTTCTGCCAGATACACTTAGAATCAGATGAATTGTCTTTGTATCTTGCAGAAGAATCAGGTACAATTTTGACAGGCATGTGAAGTACAGACAGCGGGGGTATGTCTTCTGACCTATGTCATTGTTCTTGTAATCTGACATAAAGAAATGCTAGCTGGGACGGGTGCTGAGGCCACTGCATTAATGTTGTGTGTTTGTTTAGAATTCCATTGTCAGAAGAAACTAATGAATAAATTAATAAATTAATATGACATTTTAGAACTTAGTTCTAAAATTAGTATGAAGAGTATATTGGTTGTTAATCCCTACCAACTGGACTTTAAGCTTAACTCAAAGATTTTGGAAATCATTTTTGTTTGTGTCATTTGCTAGACATGGTTTTTAGTTACGTTTGATTATATTTTCTACATGAACTCAATTTTTAACACAATAACGTAATTAAATTTAATATTTAATTCATTTGATAAAGCTATATTGTAAAACATTTGGTGTTTTCCCCACTATTCACTCTTGAGTCTCTGCATTTGTCAATTGTGGCATCATTTGTGGCTATATTGCAGTTTGACTTGGCAACATTAATATATTTTAAAATTCAACAAAGCAGCATGGCAATACGCTCTTTGACTTAAGAATGGTATAAACATGGTATAAAAAATGGTAATAAAGCTTGGAAGCAGGGAGGAAAAAAATCTTATTTCTCCCCTTTTTTTGTGTGTGTCTGTAGGAGCTGGTTCAGGGTTTTTTGCTTTTTGTTTTAAATGTAAATTGATAATCTTTTATAAGAAGTAAATAGAAGCATTATTGGGTGCCTTTGTTTGTAAACCAAAAAGTAATAAATGAATCCCTATATTTCCATTATAGTATTTATTGTATTTTTACAATAACCCAGAAAACTATACTGAAAATATTACCTGTCAGATAATTTGGTTAGAATTATAGGAAGCAGGCCTCACGTATACTACTTACCTTTTTTTAGGTACTCTCATTATCTCTTGTATCCTAATGTTACTTAGTTGAGTCTCTTAGAAGCATTTTAGGGGAAGCAGACAGGATGAATACCTTTCATTAAAGTATTATTTTTATGTATTGTCTGGAATGAGGTGGTTTTTCTGTTTTCTAAAAACAGTACCAAGAGACTGCCAGGATCTCATTTAGGTGCCAGCTACTGTCCTCCACGTTGAATGATACCATTTTAATTTATAGATACATTTGTAGCAGTTTATCTATTGAGTAAGGATAGGGGAATCACTCATTAGTAATAGAGATTAACTATAAAAAAGAAGGTATTGGGCTCGTTCAGGTGAGTGTAAATGGCCTTCCAAGAATGCTTTCCAGGCTGCTTCTAAGCCCTAACTTGAAACAATTAGCACTAATTTGCTGTACTTTGAGAAAAAACTCTCTGAAATTTTGCATGAGAAACTAGAGACTGGAAGGTATGCTGCATAACTTGATATAGAAGTGAGTTAATTAAACTTACAGTCTCTGTAATAAAAGAAATAAAACTATTTTCTTATTGAATTAATGTTTTTATCTTGAAGCATTTTCTAGTCATAGAATGAATTTATCTTTTTTTTTTTCTTTTGGTGGTGCGCTCTTCCATTTCTGTTACTCTTAAGATTCCTAAGCTAATTGTCTTTGTCAATTGAGCATAGTTGTGCATAATTGTTAAATAATTTCTTTGATTTTTCTTTATTAAAGAAAAGTTTGAGTAACATTAAGTTTGACGTGCTCCTTTTGCAAGTTGATGGCTCTAAAATACATTTATGTAGAAAAACTTAAAGTGATAAGTGTGAATTCAATATCTTTACTGTGGTCCTGAACTCAGGGAAATAAGGCTATACCTGTCTTTTTATTTTTCTTTTTCTTCTTTTTTGGTAGGGTGGGCAGTCACAGATCATAGATACTAACTATGATTTTATACAAGAAGAGAGGCAGTGGAGTGGAGATTTTTCTAGTTATTCTCTTTGAAATGTTTACCTTAATATTCTCAACTAGACATAACTTCATTTTCATGCTACAGTTTAATGGAGTTGAATTAGGCACAGAATTCCATTATTTTCTGCTGGTTGTACAGAAAACCTAATACAGTCTCACTCTCTGTCTCTTGTGTGTGAATCTGTGGAGAACCCTTGAGATTCTCAAGGAATAACTAGAAAGGAATAACTAGAAAGTATTAGGTTGAGCCATATAAAAATGCTAATATTTGATTGTCTTAAACCTATAAGGTCTAAAACTTTTTAATGTGACTCATTCTAGTATTAGAGCTCCTTTTTTTTTTTTTTAAGCAAACATCTGAACCTAAATAAACAGTTGAATGTGGTCCTATTTAAAATAATCATCCTAGGAGATTGTATATTTCATCAGTAGTTAAGTTTTTAAACATTAAACACCTAACTTTCTGCAACTTGTGTTGTATCTTTCACAGGTTCTTGTCATTTCTCCCAACTTGAGTCTTGATTTCTTTAAAGGAAAACCAGCCTTGCACCTTCCATGTTGTAGAAATAACACCAGTGAAAGTTTGTTGAGCACTTGCTGTGTCAGGCAATACTCATATATGTGCTCATTTATGCCTTTCAGCAATGCTTTGAGGAAGGTTCCTCTATCACCTTTTAAAGGGGTTTTATAGGTGAAAAAAAGCATATGATGGTAACAATTTACCCTTGTTACACTGGTAGTGACAGAGCCAAGGTTTGTTTTTTTTTTTTTTTTTTTTTAAGATTTTATTTATTTATTTGAGAGCGAGACAGTGAGAGAGAGCATGAGCGAGGAGAAGGTCAGAGGGAGAAGCAGACTCCCCATGGAGCTGGGAGCCCGATGTGGGACTCGATCCCGGGATTCCGGGATCATGACCTGAGCTGAAGGCAGTCGTCCAACCAGCTGAGCCACCCAGGCATCCCCAGAGCCAAGGTTTGAACTCAGGTAGTCTCGCTCCAAAGCCCCACTACACAGTGCCCACCACACTATACTTTCACTGTAGGAACACAGGTGTTTCTGGACTATTCAGGTAAGTTGTCTGACATGCTCTTGTACTAAATGTCTTTATTTGCTTTCTTATTTTGGAACCCAGCAGTTATCAGAATATTCAGAACTTATTATGTGTTTATCCTGTGTTTTATATTGCAATTATCTATTTATCTGTTCATATCACTCACCACAGTGCAAGCTCCTCAATGGTCTAGACCTGCGTATAACACACTACCTACCTTTTAGGATTTTGTGACTTAACATAGGAAAGTAAACATAGTTTTCATATAACATACGAAGAAAGAGAAGGACGAAATCCTAAAAGCACTGCTTAGTATTTCAGGGAAGAGCTCATACAAACATGACATTGAAGTTGTGGTTGTAAGTCTGATTGGGAGAGGGGTGCATTCCAGGTATAGAGAAGAGATTTGTAAAGCCTGGGAAGTGTGGAGCAGTGAGGAAATATTTTGATGCTATGGGGATAAGATGATAAAGGAATAATGAGGCAGTTGGAGGTCAACTGAGGGCCTTCAGCATGGTTAGAATCAGCTATATAGGCTGTGAAATACCTCTGGTCTAAAATAAAGTCTTCCTGGCCGAAGCATAAACGGTTCCTATTAACTATCAATAGACTTTGGACTTGAACTGACCCATTACGTTTCTTTTCTAAATGAAATCAGTTTGAGAGAGAGAAAAAAAGAGTCTACTCATACAGTGTTACTAAGTATTTTTGAGAATACAAACCACAACAGAATTGAAACAACTGGCCTCTGGTTTTCAGTTATTTGAGTTATCCAGGTGGGATCCCTAGACCTAGATGCAGATGCTGCATCTCCTGGGACCTCAATATAGAAATGCAGCTTTCTGAACCCATCCTAGACTTGCTCAATCAGAAATGGGTGGGACCAGCAATCTGATTTGACAAGCCCCGCCTCCCCAAGTGGTTGGTTGGTGCGACTGCTGGAGGTGGAGCAGCTCCGGGCTCTACAGTCTCTTTGTGAGGAATCAGCCTGGTCACGCACAGTGCTGCCTTAGGATCCAGGACAAGGCCTGGAAATTGCCACTTGAAACTGAAAATCAGTATATAAAACACCAGGCAGAACACATAATAGATGGAAAAGGGTCTGGCCTGGCAAGAATAATGCCGAAATTTTTGAGAGGTCAGCTTTGTGTGTGGAATTATGGTTGGTCTCGCTTTTTGTCCCTATTCTCTCATAGTTTTGAAGTTTTCTGCAGTGAGTCTGAGGGGTTTTTGTCTTTTTGTTTTTTAACCAAAGTTTTTATTTTAAAGTGACTTTACAGTGCATGGGATCTGGAAAAATAATAAAAATGTAAAAATATGTCTTTTCTCCAGTAAAAGTCAAGGTCCGGATTTTCTGGATTTTTAACTCCAGATCTTGAGGTGGAATTCTGTTTTACAATTAAGTAATGACTAGGTCTTTGTTAAATTTCTAGTACTGGTAGATAGGTTTATTTTTTGCGCTTCTTAGTTTCTTACTCTATCTTTCTCTGATGTCCTTGCCATCCGTGATTGTATGTCTTCTTTGTACAGCCAAGTACAAGCCCTCCAGCTAGTTTAGTTTCCCAGTGTAATTCTCATTAATTGGTTAGTTGTGAGTTCACAGAGAATCAGTTCCCAGAGAGGCTGTTCAGCTCTTGGTCGACTAAGAAGGTATTTCTGTTCTTAAAGCTGAGTTCTAGAACCTGTGCCATTGGAGACTCTCTTGACTACTATAATGTGGTGCAGGCAGTTGAAAGTACTGCTAGTTTTATAGGGTCTTATTTGAGGAAATTGGAAATGATCAGAGTTCTTTTGCCTTAATGCTTTATGAAAATAGGACCTGCCCTCATGAAATTGAAAAATACATACTCACTTTGTTTTCTGCATTTGATTGTGGGCTCTCCCGTAGAACAGGGCCTGCTTTTTATGTTACCTGGCACATAGAAATTACTCAGTAAACCTTTCAGCTTACTGATAAGGTGAAGTTTATCTTTCCTTCTTTTAGTCACAGGATTGTTCAGCTTCCTGCTCATGTACAAGATTTTGCAATTAAGGAGACTGCTGAAAAGGATGTGAAAGTTGTTTACACCAATAACTGTTTGTTTATTATTTATATACGTCCTAGAGATGCTAACAAAACAGTGCAAATGCCCCAAGTTAGAAACTACACAATTGACAAATTTTACTGTCTTTTTTTTTTTTTTTTTAATTTTAATTGACAGAGATTACAAGTAGGCAGAGAGGCTGGCAGAGAGAGAGGAGGAAGCAGGCTCCCTGTTGAGCAGAGCGCCCAATGCGGGGCTCAATCCCAGGACCCCGGGATCATGACCTGAGCCAAAGGCAGAGGCTTTAACCCACTGAGCCACCCAGGCACCCTGACTAAGTCTTTTATTCAGCAAGACTTTTTGTCCACTACTACAAAATCATGCTTAAATACTATCTTCTAAACCCTCAGCCAGTCATAATCAGAGTAGTAACTCTGAGGACTGTATTACCTCCAGAGTCTGTCTTTATCAAGATATTTATTCAAGGAAACCTAGTTGTCTAGACAGACAGAAGGGCAAGTTCATACTTGGTGTGTGATGATTCCTAATGGTGAACTTCAGAATAGAAAAGCTCTGGGTAAGCTTCACGAATGCTTAGCTCAGTAGTGCTAAAGCCACAGGGAGAGTGGGCTGTGTGTACCATCTGCCAGCACTGTAGCATGGCTGACTGAAACATTTGACCTGGTATATCCTCCGCCTTCTTCCCCACTGTGCCAGAATGCATTGCATAGGTCTGGGCCAACTTTTGAGTTGTCTTCCTCTGACATAAGAGGTGTTCTCAATGTGCTGCAAGAACTGCCCACCCTGCTCTGATGTCTTCAACCCTCAATTCCTTCATTGTAGAATTTCAGTTTTGTTCTAACTCATCATGTTAAGAGCACCCTCCTACCTTTCCTATATTGTCAGATGCACTTTGCCTGCTAGCACACTGGTATATCCATACTTGTTAGCTTAACAAACCATCAAGTTCTAGGTCATTACAGAGCAAATGGACTGTTTCTTGAAGAAATATCAGTACTGAGGTCTTCTATAGGATTTAGCATGATTTTTACCCAGGGATCCTCCTTGGTACTAGGGCAGACACATTAGCATCATCTCAAAAAGATACAAAGCCATCTGCCTTGGAGGAAAATAAAACAAAGGCAGATAGCAGAAACATGCAAAATTGTGATTCTTTCACATTTTTTGGCAGATTCCACTGCCATTTCTGTACAAATACACTGTTTTGTAAATGAATACTCCATGTCAGCATCTCTGACACACTATTCCATGGTAACTAGAATACACAGTACAAGTATACAGTCACTTCTAAAATGTAGAAAATACTGTTACTACTTTTTCATAAAGACAGAGAAGCAAGGTCAGATAGTGGGAAAAGCATTAATTGCATTAATTTTGCAGTGAGACAAGGTAGGACTACTGCCACCTCCCAGTTGTGTTTGGCCATGAGTGTGTCATTTAGCCTTTCAGCCCCACCTTCCAAATCTATAAAATACCATCCTGGGAGTATAGTAATAAAGTGAATATAAAATGTATGATTCATATGAAGTGTTCAGTAACTACTCCCTAAAAAATCATCATAAATATCCAAAGAATAAAACTGGAATATTTATAAAATGAATTCTGTTAATGCAGCCCAACTTCTATCCTCTGATTCTACATTGCAATTTTCCAATTTCTGGTATTTCTGTCACATTTGTTTTATCATTAACAAATACAGATTCCGTACTTCTTTTGTAAAAATATAAGAAACCAGCTCCCTTTTCCCCTGCAACATTAATATCACTTTCACTGAGCACCCTTCTCCACTGTGGCTCTTCTGCCACCAATAGTTCTTGCTCACTGGGATGGAAGGAGGATCCTTCAAAATTTCCTCATCCGAGGACAAATTTCCCATAGTCATTTCACCGAGGGCAAAATTATTTGAGGATGGCCAGTTCCCAAATCATCCATTTCCATAGAGTTTTTGTTAGCCACATGCCTGAGACAACTCACTCTCTCTCTCTACCCCAGTGATCTGTAGGCTCCTGGTTGTCAAGCGGTTTGTTTTCCTCCTAGGGTGAGAGATTAGAGCATGTGACCTGAGCCTAATTTGTGTTCCAAGTACATTTTGGGAATTTCCCTCCTCTTGCTCGTATTTGAGAGAAAACCTGAAAAGCAAAACTGTTTTGGTTTTTTTTTTCCTAATTATATAGTGTGCCTCCTAAAGTAATTCACATTCCATTAGCTCTGTAGTCCTCACTGAAAAGTGAAAAGACACAGGAAGATCGGTGGCCTGTAATTAGAAAAAAATCTTAAACTATTGTGAAACAAGCTCTGGAAATCATCCCACCCTCACATATGTGCATTTATAATCTTCCTGTTTGAGCCTCCATCCTTGGGAAAATCTTTGGAAAAGTCTTGCAACTAGGAATTGCAGGGTACGTGTGTTTGGAAATTGTTAAGTCACAGGTTCCTACCTCTAGATGTGGGTCTGTGCTTCACCAGGCATTCCACACAGCTTTCTCACCCTTTTTCTTTTTCGAAGGAGAATGTACAGTGTTTCCACTTCTAGTGGTCAGGATTTGGTTTTTGGCCTAATTTTTTTTTCCATGCAGTTTAAGCCAGTACATACACAAAATAAACCTAGTTACCTTCTACCCTTTTTTCCTTGGCTAGAACCTCCTAGTTATTCCATTTGAGTTGAGTTTCTAATTCTCACAGTCCTCACTTTGGAGTCCCCCACCCCCACCTTTGCCCCCAAGAGAAGGTTCCTGTGCATGGTGTTTTTTCACCCCTGCAGACATACTCTCTGTTTTGCACCTGCTCTTTGCCACTGATTTCAGTGACTACAGTCTGGTTCCTTTCCAAAGTACGCTCTTTCAGCAGCTGAATTGTTTTCCTAAATCATAAGTCTGTTCATGTTCACCACTAAATGTAAAACCCTATGTGACTCCCCTTCTGTAAACTGCCCCCAGGATCAAGTCCATACTTCATAGCACAATTTTGACAGCTCATTATGATCTGGACAACTTTACCTCTCTTTCTTCCTAGTCCTCATGCCCAAACCACTTGCTGTTCTACCAAAATTCTAATCTCTTTCTTGCCTTGATCATGATATATCCTTCTACCTGCAAAATTTTGTTTATTCTCACCATCTTTCATGTTTCACTTTAGGCATCAAGTCTGGATCAGGAATGCTTTCAACTGCAAATATCCAAAAACCCAGATTGCAGCTAATTTTTCTAATTTTTTGCTACCATTGATTTATTGTCACCATCAGCATTGCTGGTATTACTTATAATAGTAAGATCAGTCTTCTAACCTGTGTTCTTAATTGATCAGTAGTTCTGATAAAACTCCATTCCACATTCTCATTTCCCTGGTTCAAACCAGGGATTACAAACAGATAGTACCTTAGCTATTACTGCCAACCGGTTAATAACTGATTATCTGTGTTGGATTTTGAGACTCGAGATGCTCAGCAGAAGAGAATGCCTTTCATGATCATTTAGTGATGTCTCTCATGGCTGTAGAAAGCAAGCATGGCATGTGTGAAATTTATCTGCCATCTTTTTGCCAAATTTCTGCATCTCTAAGTGGCTTGGTGTTAAAAGTTCCAGTTAGCTTGTCAGGATGGAAAAGCACAGTTCTAGAATAGGAAATCATTATGATTATTTTTCTTATTAACATTAATAAGATGCATTATCCCACTTTATTTTTTTATTTTAAAGATTTTATGTATTTATTTGACAGCACAAGCAGGGGTTGCGGCAGGCGGAGGGAGAGGGAGAAGAGCTCCTTGCAGAGCAGGGAGCCCGACACGGGGCTTGAACCTAGGACCCTGCAATCATGACCTGAGCTGAAAGCAGATGCTTAACCTACTGAACTACCCAGGCGCCCCAACATTATTCCACTTTAAATGATAAAACAGCCTCACTTTTTTGGGATTAAACCCAATTTAGTTGTGTATCGTCTTGTTTGTATGTACTATTGAATTCAGCTTTCTAGTGGCTCCACTTATCAGTCTACTTTGAATTATTGTTACACCACTTAGCATGTCCGAAACTTACAAGAATATTTCCATTTACCTCCCTCCCTTTCTTCCTGCCTTTGTCGAACTTTCTTTTAAACGTTTCCGAATAATACACACTGCAGTACCTTGTTAATATTTTTGCTTCAAATAGTCAATGGTGTTTCTTATAAATGAACTTAAGAAAACAAAATGTATTGAACATTCTTCATGTAGACTCATATTTGAACCTAACATTTACCCTTGACCTGAAAACGTGAACATTTCTGGTAGTATAGGTCTGCTGGTGGTGAATTCTTTAGCTTTTGTGTATCTGGAAATGTCTTTAGTTCATCTTTCTTTCAAAGGATATTTTCCCCGGAAAAAGAATTCTAGTTAAACCCACCTAGTAAACCCATGTAGTTAAATTTCATTCAGATATTATAACTTTTAGTTTTTGAATATGCGTTTAGTTCTTTTTTTATAGTTTTTATAGTTTTCATTTCTGCTAAGATTTCTTCCATCTTTTCCTTTAAATCTTCCATATATTTATAATAGCTCTTTTGAAGTCCTTGGGTATTAATTCCATTGCTTATGTCCTCTTGAGTCTGTAGGATTTTTTTGGTGGGGGGCAAATTTTGTTGCTGCTGCTGTTTCTGGTTGTAGGTCACATTTTCCTGCCCCTCCTCATGTCTAAAATCATTTTTACTGCTTGCTGAACCATGTGGATATGATGTCACTGAGAGTCTGGGTTTTGTTTTCTTCCTATAAAGAACATTGATTTTTGTTCTTTTAGGCAGTTAATTTATTGGCAGATTAGCTTAATCCAGTTGGGTCTTGGTGTAGCCCTTATGCGAACGCAGACCTACTCCTGTGTACAGCCCGTCTGAGCTCTTCACTCAGCGCCTGGGTGCCATTTTATTCTGGGTAGTCGTAACACACATACCATGGGTTGTTCAAACTTCAGAAGCTCCATTTAGCTTACACAGACCCCAATGCATAACTCTTTTCAGACAGACCTGACAGATTAGTATTAGACCAAAAACTCAATTGGGTCCATATGCAAATTTCAGGAGCTGCTGCCCTGAGGTGCTTCCTCCTTTTCTTGTATTCTGAATTTCAGTTTCCAAGCACCTCAGTAGCTCCAGACTCTGATCTTTGCTTCTTTCACCTAGCACCCTTAATCCTAGGCTTCCCAAGGCTCTGGAGGTCCCTCCTGAGAGAGCCAGGTGATCTTGGTACTGTTTCTGGCCCTGTGACAAGGGAGGTAACTGATAAACAGGAAGAAACCTGCACATCCCTTTGTGCCTTTAGACCCAGCTGAGGCAACAGCTCCCTGTCCCCGACACACCCCTTGCTAAGACTATCTCCATACTTGAGTCTTCCAAACAAGAGAACTCCACCAGAGGTGTCAGTGGAAAGGGTGGGATTGGAGGGGCCTTAGTTCCTCCATCGTCTCCACTAACACTCCCTAGCTATTGCTTTGGTATTCTTTGATAGGGATTAATTTTTCTCAAATGTGTGAAAAGCTTGAATATAAGAATGCTTAAAAATAGTGCCATCTTTATAAATTTAAAAATTTAGCATGGTCACTTGGGTTCTTGGGAGCAGGCTCTGGGTTAGGGTTTCAGGATCACGTTGTTTACTAGGGATCAAGACCCGTGCAAAGGAGGGAGTGGCAGCAGGATTGGCAGAGGAGGAAATTAAACTGTGTTGGAGGTCTGATAAGGCTTCAGATTGAAGTTTAGTTGGGAGCTTGGGAGTCACTGCTACCTGTCAGGTGTCTTGCATCAAGCCGGTGTGACTGAGCCTAGATGGCCCACCCCCCTCACTCAGTCACCAGATATGTGCTGCCCCAGTTAGGGCAGAACTTTGGACATGGCAACTCTTGAGCCAAAGCAGACCCTACAGGAGCTGACCTCAGAGGCTGTCTGCTGACTACACTGCATTTGAGCAGCACATCCTCCCTTGAAGGGGGATGTAGTGGTACATCTCCAGTCTACACCACAAAAAAAGAAAAAAAAAGTTCTTGCTATAGACATGCAACTTTAAGACAAATACCCTCACTGATCCTCCTAAGCTGATTGTTACTCCTAAGCTCCATCTAGTTAGAAATTCTGGAGCCAGCTAGACTCCTCTTTTGAAATACCAGGAAGTAGTGAGGACAAGACTATCATGGAGCCTCACTAGGGTAAAGTTGGGGTGGGGTCACCTGGCAGTCTCCAATATGCCTATATCCATACATCCATACATCTGTCCATCTCTCCATGTGTCTGCCCACAAATGTTCCCTGGGCTAGGCTCTCGGTCAAGCTTTGGGAAGGTACCTGTGGCTCAACTCCTCTGTCCTCAGGGAACTCAGAGACAGTGGGGATGACATCACAGAGAGCACAGCAGCCCTCCCTGTGACCCAAGCAGATGACTGGACCTATGGCAAGAGGGCCTCAGCTAGTCAGTCGTTCCCACTGCTTCTGGGTGCAGAAAGCAGTGTCAAGCAATTGGGAGGCATTGAGAAGTCAGCCCATGGGGAGAAGTACCAGCTGAAGCCATGGGCAGGGCTGAGCTGGCTGCCAAAGGAAGAGTCCGGCCTGGGTATGGGATGCATAGGGTGGACACAGGCCATGGGCTCTAGGGGAGTCCCAGAGGCATGTGGGCATAGGATGCAGCTGAGCTTTGAGGTACCAGTGAAAGTGCAGTGAATCCAGATAAGAAAACGTGAGTAAACAAGCTGGGCAAATGTAGGTGTGGAGTGGGGTGAGGCATCAGTGGTGTCTGTGGCCAGCAGGAGTGGCAGATTGAAGTGCAGAGAAAAGGTCCATTTCCTCTGGGGTGGAGGGTACTGTTGCTCAATGTTCTTTCTCAGATGTGCTTACTTGGTTATTCCTTACTCTTTCCCTTATGCTCTGTTGTCTTCCCACTGACCCAGGGCTGACCTTGGAGGCTGGGTTAAGGGGCTGGCTGGGAAGCCTGCCTATTAGCATCTCCAAAGAGAAAGTCACAGTGAATGAAAATGAAAGAAAGGGAGATCAGCCTTGAAATGTGCACCCTGCCAGGAGACTCTCACCTGGGGGCAGGGCTCTTCCCTGAGGGCTTGGGCCAGCAGGAGGACACCAAACAATTACTACCCCACTTTCCCTCCCTCTGCCCAGTGCAGGGAGATGCCCCACATCTTTCTTAGGCTGCAGTCATTTCTCATTTTCCCTTCCTGCTTCTCCTCCTCCTGTACCTCTACTCAGCTCTGCTCCTCACCACCTCTTACCCCAATGACTTCAGTGCACCCACGCCCTAGTAGATCCACTTCCTCCTCTCTGGCACTCCTTAGATTCATGTAGGTAACCAGAACAATCTTTCTAAAGCACACAACTGATCAGTTCACTCATCTGCTATATGAGATATCCTCCCACTGTCTTAAAGTATGATCTTTTCAATATAGTCTATAAAAGCTGGCTCCTGTTGGCTCCTCTGCCTTCTCTCTCCCTGCCTTGCATTTTATACTCCGGTAACAACAAGCTGCAGGCCCTGCTGCTTTGCTCGTGCTGCTCCTTCCATCTAGAGTGTCATCCCTAACTTTAACTTTCCCTACTCATTGTTTAAGGCTCAATCCAGGTGTTGTTCTTAAAGATACACTTGTCTGATCTACCTGCCCCTACTCGAGGATAGCTTTTGGCACAATTGCACTGTAGTTACTTATGCAAGAAGAGTGTTCTAGCTGAGGCTAGAATGGGAGTCAGAATTGGTGGACTGGGTACCTTGTTGGATTCTGTTCACATGAGCTGATAAGCATGAGGGTAGTTTGGGCGGAAGCACTGAGTGTGAGACTGGAAAACAGAGAAAGGTGGGAGATAGGGACACGGTGGGGCTGTTTACAAGAGGCATTTATTCTCTGCCAAACCCCTTGAAATGATGGTGAGTCTTGGTGGAGAGGTGAATCACATACTCTGGGCTCATACAATGCAAATTCGGGGTCTTCTGGTGACAAAGTCCAATGCAAATGTGAAGTGAGGCCATTCTCTCCTCCTTGACATGGAATCCAGTATCACTCTGGCACTCCGAGGCCTGGAGGTTTAGGAGGCATTCTTGGCATCCAGCCCTACCATGTATGGGTTGTTGCACAGGTTGTGACTTGCACATGGGCACCCAGAACAAAGGGCTGGGAGTAGGGCTCAAGTCCACCCAAAGCCAGGCGGAGCTTCCTCTATTTTGTGTAGAAGGCTTTGTGGTCTTGTGGCAACCATATTGGAATAGCTATGGGTTTGTCATTTATTGGTGTGTGGAAGCTCCCTTTTGCAGCTGTAAGGATAGAGGACGTTGACAAGCAAGAACCTGGGCGAGTAAGTGTTGATGAAACTGATGGATTGGTTCAAGATTATATGTCAAACACTCTGGGAATTTCAAGAAATATTTGAGGGACACTGCAGGGAATTGAAGTCTCTGAGTGAGTTAGTATTTTCAGTTTCCCCACACTGGACCCCAAAATCTGAGGGCTAGATGATTCTTGTTCCTTTTGCTCCCTGCCCAAGTTCTGTCTGTTCCCCTTCCTGCTTCCATCCCGTAGCTCTCCTGGGCCCCATTCTGAATTGAGTGAGGACCAAGAGAGTTGTGGGCTTAGAAACCTCATCCTGTCCCTGCGGCCTTCTGCAGACCATGTCCTGCCAGGTTGCTGAAAGAAGATGCCTGTATTCATTGCCTGCGAACCGCCTGGCCTTGGGTCCCTTTCCGTTTTCTCAGGACAGAGGAAAAGGGTATACTGGGGAAAGAACAAAAGTCCTTTAGAGTCAGAGAGATCTAGGTTCAAGGTCTTTCTCTGTCACTTGAGCCCCTTAGGCAGCTCATTTAACTTCTCGGAGTCTGTTTTCTCCCCTGTAAAATAAGTCACTGTGAAGATGAAATGTGATCGGGTATGTAATGTAGCCAGGAACATGCCTGACTCAAAGTCAACTTGCTTAATAAGTGCAAGCTAGCTCTTAGAATCAGTAACAGGCAAGCCTGGGAGCACAAGCTCTGGTCTGCTCCTGCTCCTGGGGTGCAGACCTTCCTACAGGCTCAACAGAGTTTCTGACAACCCCGTGGGGCCACCTTTACTCAACCCAAATATACACGAGCCACACAGAACACAGATTTTCTCTCCCGAGCTGCTACACTGGGTCTGAGATGTGAATGCAATTGGGCCAATGACCTGAAGTGCCTGTTGGTGTCAATATTTAGTCTGGTGTTTGAAAGGGAGGATGGCATCATTTGGGGGCCGGGACAGGTCCCCTGGGAATCTGACGAAGAGGCCATGGTGAGGGGAGCTGGGGGTGGGTGGAAGCATCGGGAGCACAGCTAGGCACAGTCTGAGCACACCCACCGCAGCTTCTCCCTCCCAGAGCCCTGTAGGGAGGCCTATCCCTGTAGATGGGAAGGCATTCAGTGGCTCTGTGTCACTGCAAGCAGGCCCCAAACCCAAAGTCTAGCCATGAGACCCTTCTCAGCTTGGCCCTATCTTTCCACCTACCTCCCTTACTCAAGCTTCCCTTTCCCAGTCCCCGCTATCGATGATCAGTTTCTCAATGGAGCTGCTAGTCCCATCTCAGGCAGCACGACCTCACTGGCTTCCCCTCACCGAATGCCCGTGGCCCACACCCCCTACCATTCATTGTCAAATGCCTCCTCCCTTTCCCAAGTACACCAGGCACTCTGTACTTGCTTGTTCCTCTGCCTGGAACATCCTTCCTCACCACCGCCTCTCCACCAATCCCCTCAGGAACACCCACCTCAAAGGTCACATCTCTGGCAGCTCCTACTAATTCCCCAAGAGGCCCAGTCACAGCTGTGGTCCCTCCCCTGTGAGTCAGCAGTGATCACCACTATTGCATGGCTGTTTCGAGGTCGATTTCCTTCCTTACACTGCAGCTCCTGAACGGCTGGACCACATCTTAGAAGCTTTTGTGTACTTCTCCCAGTCCCTAGCATCCAGCTTGAGATGCAAAAGGGGCTTCACATTGGGGTCCTCAGGGAAAGCCTGCATCATCTTCGGCAGGGGGCAGGGTGGGGACGGGGATGCAGCTTGGCTTCCCATGCCACCCAGTGGCAGATCTAGTGCCCGCCTCAGAGCTATGGAAAGAACCACTGGGCGGGCGGCCAGAGCCTTGGGCTCCTGAGGCCGGCTCCCGACAGTGCTCCCGGCAGGAGCCTGGGTGGCACAGCAGCCGTCATGATCACCATCACTGTGACAACCACTGTTTAGCAGCTATATACAGTTTAAGGAGCTTGCATTTCACACATACTCTCTCACCCAAACCACACAGCAACCTTGTGAAGTCGGTGGAGCAAAAGGTCTTAGTCGTATTTCACGGATGGATAAAGGAAGGTGAATAATATCAATAACAACATTAGCTGCTACTACAAAAATAACATCCCTTCTCCCACCGCCTGTCTTTTCCCCAAGCCTAAAGACTGAGTAGCTCACAGGTGCCAGGCAAAGGCCTGAGGGATTTACCAGCTTCGAGTCACAGACTCCGAATGGGGCATTTCCTGTCTCGGAGTGCAGGCAAGGCCCTAAAGGCATGGGCCCGCACATTTCAAAGCAGTGCTGTTCAACAGAAATGTAATGTGGGCTATACATGTAACTTAAATTTCCTAGTAGCCATTTAAAAAAAAAAAAAGAAGTGAAACAAATTTTAATGGGATATTTCACTCACCCAATATATCAAAAATATGATTCCTGGGGCGCCTGGGTGGCTCAGTGGGTTAGGCCGCTGCCTTCAGCTCAGGTCATGATCTCGGAGTCCTGGGATCGAGCCCCGCATCGGGCTCTCTGCTCAGCAGGGAACCTGCTTCCTCCTCTCTCTCTGCCTGCCTTTCTGCCTGCTTGTGATCTCTCTGTCAAATAAATAAATAAAATCTTTAAAAAAAAAAAATATGATTCCAACATCTAATTGCTATAGAAAACATGAGATTTTTAAAAAAGATTTTATTTATTTATTTTAACAGATCACAAGTAGGCAGAGAGGCAGGCAGAGAGAGAGAGGAGGAAGCAGGCTCCCCGCTGAGCAGAGAGCCTGATGCAGGGCTCCATCCCAGGACACTGAGATCATGACCTGAGCAGAAGGCAGAGGCTTAACCCACCCAGGCGCCCCTATAATGAGATATTTGATATTCCTTTATTCGTACTGAGTCCTTAAAAGCTTGGGTGTGGGTTATATTTCCAGTTTGGACTAGCCATACTTCAAATGCTCAGTCGCCATATGTGGCCAGTGGCTGCCATATTGGATACTGTGGTTCTAAAGAAAAGAATTTGGCTATCTAGGAAAGCCTTTGCTGACTGGAAGTCTCTAACCAGCTTGTGAGCCTTGTAATCCTTAGCCTACCATCAATGTCTGGACCATTTGTAAGAGGAAGTAAGGGATTGGAGAGTAGGTAGAACTGGGGAGTGGGACTTTCTTTGAGAAGAATTGTTGGCATGCTCTGTGACTCCCTTCCTGTAGCCTTGGAGGAGAGGCGGTTGGACCCCTTCCTCCAATCTGAGCCACATCATGGAAGTTTCTGTACAGCACACAAGCTGAAGCCGAAGAGTGAGCCTCCCTGGCATTGATCCTGATGTCAGAGCAAGGAGTGAGAGCTGCAGAGTGAATAAGGTGGGTTGTGTGTATGGCAAGACAAAGGGCATGCTCTCCATGGGACATTTGTCAGCTTAAGGGAGCCACTGCATTGTACTCATGCTGGTACAGAGATGCTGCATGGAATACACCAAAGGAGCAGGGACCGAGGGGCCAGTTGTGAGTGGTCAGCCAGAGCTTGCAGCACTCACAGCACAGCGTGGTGCAACAAGAAGTGTAATAGAAGTACTCCATGGGAGAAAGAGCCCATAACATGGCACCTGCCACCCAGGGGTTCCTGAGGCTACATTACAACATTTTCTATGGAAGCTCTTGCCCTTTTCCTCAAATCTCCTTCTCATCCCTGCATATGATCCGGGAGATGCCCCCAAACGGCAGCTTCATATAGTGGAAAGCAGTGGAGTAAAGAAGAGGGAAGAAACTGACCATGAGCTTCTTTTCCTTCTGTGGCTTCTCCAGTAGCTCAGATGCTATGGGGGTTATGGCAGGCAGGAACTGGAATTCCTAGAGGACACAAGACTAGGTGGCCTCAGCTGGGCCCTCCTGCCCTGCTTTTTGACAAGGCTTTTACTTACTTCAGTGACAGTCATTCATGCATGAATATTTACTGCACACACAACAATGGTAGTTGCTAAGGGCACTTGGGTGGCTCAGTGGGTTAAGCATCTGCCTTCTGCTCAGTCATGATCCCAGGGTCCTGGGATCAAGTCCCATGTTGGCCTCCCTGCTCAATGGGGGCTCTGCTTCTCCCTCTGCCTCCTCCCTTCTGTGCTCATGCTCTCTCTCTCTCTCTCAAAAAAAAGCCCCCAAAAATCTTAAAAAAAAAATAGTAGTTGCTATTATCAGTATGCTAGACTTTGTTATTTGGATTAACAATTCTAATAAATAACTGGTGGTAACACTACCAACTGTGGTTAACTATGAGGTTGATGTTGAAGGCCCTATAATATATGTAATCAGATATCTCTGTGATGTGCAAAATAAATCCAGCTCAAAGCAGCAAAAATGAAAAAAATAATGGAGTGGATCGTGTAAGTTAGAAATTTAGAAGTTATTGACCTCACATACTCTTTAATCCAGAAACTGAGACAATATTTTTTCATCTTTTAGATTTTTTACCCCCTGCTTTTCTCTGTGAGAAATCATAAACTCTCTTGCTAGAAATAGCTTCTTCTGCCAAGCTAGGGAAGATGGCTGTGCAGGGATACAAACTTGTGTCTTTCCAGCAGTATAACCAAAGGCAAGAGAACATTGTTCTCACTAGTTTTGGCAGTCATGTTACTAGGACTCTGGTCTGATTAACTCAGGTGTCCATCCTTCAGAGTTGGGGATTAGGGAAAGATAAGGTATGGCAATTGACTATATCCAAAACACAAGGATTGGTGGCAACTTCCTTTGAGAATATTGGCAGAAATGACATGGAGTAGCATGCCAAGAAGATGAAACCACAGTTACCACTGTCCACTCATAGAAGAGGGTGTGATTAGTATTTCTTCCCTAAGGAATTCTTAACAACCTTTGTCGAATACCTCACTTGAGTCCAGATACATTATGTATATTTAATTTTCCTAATAGTCTTGGCTGGTTGTCTCTTATTTGCCCCTCCAGATCTGTTCTCCAACCTTCTCATCCACCCTGCGCTCCACCTGCTCTGTTCCCCAGGAGGCTGACTCATCTGGACTGTATCAACAGTTCCTTTGCTCTCTAGCTGGATTTGCAATTGAGGTTGGCCAACAGAATCAGGAAATTGGAGGGAAAGAGAAAGATGAGTTGGGATATTTATTTTCCAAATTCCCTTAATGCAAGATTACTTCTGGCTGCCCAGATCTCTCCACTAAAGGTGGTGTGGCTATGAATACAGTAGCTCTGTCTTCGGGTTTCCACTCACCTTTGGGGTCAGGAGTGATGACCCACTGTTCTAGCCTGGGGTACTGCACTCTTCCTTTGGTCTTCCTGCTTCCTGCACATCTTTGTACACGGTTTCTTTATAAAATTCTATTTTAAAGCCATTGTAATTTGAGTACGCTATCTGTTACTTGACATAAAACCTCTCTGCAAGGTACACAAAATTATTGGTTGTGACTGTCTTTCAGCCACATTGACGCCATATGGTCTCTGCTTTTTTTTCTAAGCATTCACAGGCCATTCTCTTTACCCACTCCTTCTAGACTCTAGTAGGGAGTCAATGTCAGGTCTGGCAGGCTGTAGTTTCGGAAACACTCTTGAAAAAATACCACTGCATTTGCTGGTGTCAGTTCTTTAATACCCTCTCCTATGCCCGAAGGTGCTCTAGAAATTTGGCCGCTTCACCCTTCTAGTGTTTCAGTCGGAATAACCCGCATCATGGGGCGCCTGGTGGCTCAGTCAGTTAAGCGTCGGGCTCTTGATTTGGGCTCCGTCATGATCTCAGGGTTGACAGATTGAGCCCCACGTTGGGCCCCGCACACTGGGTGTGGAACCTGCTTAAATTTCTCTCCCTCCCTCTTCATCTGCTCTCCCACTCCAGCTCATACTCTGGTGTTCTCTCTCTCTCTCTCTTTTTTTGTTTAAGATTTTATTTATTTATTTGACAGAGACACAGCAATAGAGGGAACACACGTGTGGGAGTGGAAGATGGAGAAGCAGGTTTCCTGCTGAGCAGGGAGCCCAATGCAGGGCTCAATCCCAGGACCCTGGGATCATGACCTGAGCCAAAGGCAGACACTTACTGACTGAGCCATCCAGGCACCCCTCTATTTTTTTTTTCTCTAAAAAAAATAAATAAATAAAGAATAACCCAGGTCATGCTGTGGTAACAAACAACCTCCAACACTGAATGGCTTAAGATAAAAACCGGTTGATTTCTCATTCCTGCTAAGTGTCCATCAAGAGTTGGCAAAGGGCTCTGCTCATAGTGAACACTTAGGGACCCAAAATGACACCGGCAGATGGTGTTGGTCATTGTGCCAGAGGGAGAGTGAGTTCTGGAGTATCCTGCATGGACAATTAAATGTTTGGCCTGAAACTGACACCAAACTTGTCACAAGGCCCCATACCTCCATATGCCTCCAAATGGGCCAGAACGGCAGTCCTACTGTTTGCCTAGGAGGTTCCTGATTTCAGGGCTATGTCTTATCTGTCCAGCTGGGTTATAAAACCTCTTGGGACAGAGTTGTTTTTGCACAGCTTCTTTCTAGCCTATGTCTGGACCAAGATCATAATACCCACCTGAAAGGTGACTTATCCAACCATGATTTTAAGAGTGAATGACATTTGAAAACAAAAAGATATGCTAGATGTTGTGATATTTCACCAGCGGCTGCTAAGCTGTGTGTGTGTGTGTGTGTTAATGTCACTGGTAAATACCAGTTCTTCCAATAGTAAAATCTCATATGAAAAGTAAAAACAAAACAAAACAAAAAAAAACACGCAGAAGGGAAAGTGTATCTTCTAGATGTGCCCATTCTGTCATTAGGCTTATTTCGAAGTAAATACACAATTTGGATGGAAACCAACAGGATGCATGGCACATATTAGGCTAATTTTTGTGGAGCGAATGAGTATCATCATCTCCACATATTCAACTAGCCTCCTATATCAGCTTTTTCTCATGTGCCAGGCGACAGAGAACATATGTTCCCTTTAAGCATAGTGTAACATGGAGGAACTGAACAATGCCAATAAAGTAAAATACTGTGGCTTTCTACTTTAGTACAAAAACAGTAGAATCTGGGCTAGACAGCCTTTTACTTTAAGAGGACAAAGGCATTTGTGGAGACAGGCCATATCCACTATTTGCTGGCCACCTCAGCCCTATAATCTCAAATCTCCCTGGCTTCGCCAACCTGAGAGGGTAAGATATGGTTGAATTAACATTGAATCTCATATCTTTATTGCTATGAGTCCCATCTGCTTGCAAAAGGGCTCCAGGTGGTCCCAAAGTCACCTGTAGGTATTTCTGCTTGCCTGGATGCAGGCCAAGTCCATTCACGCTTTCCCACTCCTTGATGCAGATTGGTGCCCACAAACCTTTCTGTCTCTGCTAATGGTGCCCTTGATTTTGTTCATGACACAGCTCAGTCAGGCACAGCTGTCCTCTGTTGGTGGTACCCTAAGCCTTTAGCTGGGAGTCAGGGGTGGTGTGACCACCCCCTCCAATTTGGAGTCACACTGGATCATCTGGCTTCTGAAATAGCACACAGGTCCTTCAAGAACAGTGGCCTAGCCACATGCAGAAAAATGCAATTGGACTATTTCCTTACACCATACATGAAAATAGACTCAAAATGGATGAAGGACCTCAATGTGAGAAAGGAATCCATCAAAATCCTTGAGGAGAACACAGGCAGCAACCTCTTTGGCCTCAACCACAGCAACTTCTTCCTAGGAACATCGCCAAAGACAACAGAAGCAAGAGCAAAAATGAACTATTGGGATTTCATCAAGATCAAAAACTTTTGCACAGCAAAGGAAACAGTTAACAAAACCAAAAGACAACTGACAGAATGGGAGAAGATATTTTCAAATGACATATCAGATAAAGGGCTAGTATCCAAAATCTATAAAGAGCTTAGCAAACTCAACACCCAAAGAACAAATAATCCAATCAAGAAATGGGCAGAGGACATGAACAGACATTTCTGCAAAGAAGACATCCAGATGGCCAACAGACATGAAAAAATGCTCCACATCACTCGGCATCAGGGAAATACAAATCAAAACCACGAGATGCCATCTCACACCAGTCAGAATGGCTAAAATTAACAAGTCAAGAAATGACAGATGCTGGCGAGGATGTGGAGAGAGGGGACCCCTCGTACACTGTGGTGGGAATGCAAGCTGGTGCAACCACTCTGGAAAACAGTGTGGAGGTTCCTCAAAAAACTGAAAATAGAGCTACCCTATGACCCAGCGATTGCACTACTGGGTATATATCCTAAAGATACAAACGTGGTGATCCAAAGGGGCACGTGCACCCAAATGTTTATAGCTGCAATGTCCACAATAGCCAAACTATGGAAAGAACCTAGATGTCCATCAACAGATGAATGGATAAAGAAGATGTGGTATATATACACAATGGAATACTATGCAGCCATCAAAAGAAATGAAATCTTGCCATTTGTGACAATGTGGATGAAAGTCAATCAGAGAAAGACAGCTATCATATGATCTCCCTGACATGAGGAAGTGGAGATGCAATGTGGCGGCGTTGGAGGGTAGGAAAAGAAAAAATGAAAGAAGGTGGGATTGGGAGGGAGACAAACCATAAAAGACTCAATCTCAAAAAACAGACTGAGGGTTGCTGGGGGGAGGGGGGATGGGAGAGGGTGGTGGGGATATGGATATTGGGGAGGGTATGTGCTATGATGAGTGCTGTGAAATGTGTAAACTTGGCAATTCACAGACCTGTACTCCTGGGGATAAAAATACAGTATATGTTTATTTAAAAAAATAAATAATTTTTTAAAAAGTGTCCTCAGCTTCTGATCCTGTCTTCCCTCTCCACCCTCATCCTACTCACCACCCTAAGCAAATTATTTCCCCTTTCCCCACCCCTACCATTTCCTGTCCTCCAGTCTCCACCCCTGGTTGGGAATGGCTCAAAATTTGTTCTTCAAACTGGGCCAGGGATCTGTCAGCATTTCCTTCCCCTCACCTTGGTCCTTGTCACAGTCTAATAAGTAGTGGGTGGTGAAGCCAGGTTTTAAATCCTAACCCACCTTTGCACTCACTTTCCCCTAAAAGATACACTGAGACCCTGAGATAAAAATGAAATACAGCAATTATCTGTTTCAAGTCAAAACTCTTTAGTTCTTCTCCTTTCCCCAAATCTGTCCCTCTCCATGCATTCCTTGTCTTAGTAAATGGCTTACACCCTATCCAGCCTGCTCACATTCCATCCTGCCCAGAAGTCCTACCAACACTACCTACAACATGGAGCTCAGACCCATCCTGTCACCACATTGCCACTGTCCTCACCCTGATCCAAATCATTGTTATCCCTCTCCTGGTCGACCTGTCAAAGTTCTCCTACCTGGTCCCATCACTTCCAGGCTTAGCCCACTTCATTCTCCATATAACAATTCCACTCAATTCTCCAGAAAACAGATCCCTCCTCATTGGGTCTCCTATACCATGCTAGCCTCCCTCCTGTTTATTGGTCACATTTCAAAGTACTTATGTGCCTGTTTCACCCCACTCTGTCTTGTGCTCACTGACTTCCTTGACTTCTCCGAAAGGCAGATAGAAGTCCCCTACTGTGGCACTGGGGATGAAACCTGCAGATCTTTAACCGTAAGCAAAGAAGAAAATGTGGCTTTTCTAAGCAGAAGACTGAATATCCCCGTGCAAACTTGCAGGGTGAATGTTTGTTTTCTTCCTGGGGCGATGACGAGGGGGCAGGAACAGATTAAGAAACCTGTCATCCCCCGTGGGCATGCCCCCTTTCCATGGGTCAACACCCTCGATAATGCCTAGAATGGAAGGTGGGGGGTGTTGGTGCCTGCAGGGATGTGGGAGGCACGGAGGGAACCGATTTGTAATGGCCACTGAGCTGCTCCCTGGCTGGGAGATGCTTCAAAGTAGTGTTTTTCCAGGGTTGGGTTGGAAGCATATGTCCTCCCCGCCCCCAACCCTCAGGTTCCAAACCTTTTGGGGGAAGTGCGTATGATCTAAAAGTATCATTGCTTCGATTTGATTTTTCATCAAAGTATTTCGTTTATCATTTCAAAGTACCCTAGAATAAGAAGCGATGGGATTTTCACATTTAGCAAAAGAGGACAGAGGTTAAAAATGCTAGAAAATTCCTGTCTTAAAGTAAAGAAACCAGCATGTGCTCCAGTGAAGGACTTGTCATATGTATTTTTTTTTTTTTGTTTTAAAATTTTTGACTGGAGATAGATAGTCTTGGCTAGGGGGCCAATTCTTACTAACATAAATGAAAGCACTTTTTGAAGGATGTAAGTATCTCCTTTGTGCGGATTAGGGTTAGATTGTAATTAACCAGAGCTGCATGGTACACAGCTTTAATGCCGGCTGTGGCCAGTGAGATGTGACTCCTGGTGACGAAGGGGCCCAGGACAAGGCTGACTTAGAGCAGACAAAAGAAGGAAGAGGAGGTAGGGCAGAATACATTTGTGGTCACTCAGAAGCTGCAGGAAAGAGACAGATGAGAGACAAAAAGTTTTATAATAAAAATGAATCTTCTGTGCTTATTTGAGTGTTAGAAACCTCATAGTCCAAAACAAACAAATTTGGCTTACTTAGTCCTTTATCTGCCAGAATTAATAGGAAAGGCAAACTTTATCATTGTATGTGCCTCTGTGTGTATGTGTGTGTGTGTGTGCATGTGCATGCCTAATGCCTAATGCATACCTAATGCCTAGTAATTGTGCAAGAGCCCTGGGGGCTTATGGATAACCCCCAATGAAGCCTCTTTGCAGGTGGATGCAGCTCTTGGTTTTCCTTGCCCATGTCCTGTTGGATCCATTCAGAAGCAGTGACCCCCTTGCAACACAGAGATCTTTGCTAAGATTCCTAAACCCTGGTGCTTGGTGGCCAGTGTTCTTAGCCATTTCTGCCTGGAGTCTCTAGTAGTTTTTTACTACTCAGCATCTATCCCCTGCTTCTGCTAGTTATAGTACCCAATTTTCTAATTTCCAGAGAGGAAGCATGTGACTGGCCAGTTAGAGTGCTATGTGTCATGGATTTAGGGATTGGCTCAGTAATTGGCATATATTCTATTGAAAAGCCAATGCAATTTTTTTTTTGGATACAGCTGCTGGGGAACATAATGTAGATCCTGCCAATGAAGGCAACAGAGAGCGGGAAATGCAATACTGAGAGATGGATAGAAACAGTCCTCATACTCTTAATCTCGTAGAACAAACTGAGGGTTGCTGGGGGTCGGGGGGTCGTGAGAGGGTGGTGGGGTTATGGACATTGCAGGGAGGTGCGTGCTGTGATGAGTGCTGTGAAGTGTGTAAACCTGGCAATTCACAGACTTGTACCCCTGGGGCTAAAAATACATTGTATGTTTATAAAAAAATTAATTAAAAAACAAAATGAGAAATGAAAAAAAAAGAAACAGTCCTCATGATATGTTTTAGATTCCTGGATCAAGCCATACCTGACATTAGTTACCCATGTACTATTTAGTAACCAACCCATAAATCACCCAGCTTCCTTTATCTTTCTCCCCACTTAAGCCTGATTTACCTCTATTTCCCATCATTTGCAATAGAAGATATCCTAACAGATACTGAGTCCTCCTCCTCCTGGGAGCTTTAAGTGGGGCAAAGGTCATGGCTGTTTATGAATCCAGCATCTCCCTCTATCCTCCAAGTCTCCAAGAATATCATCCCTTTGTGGTTTGGGTGTTTTCCCCATTTTCAGCCCTTGGAAGACATTCCACTCTGGAACAATCCAGCTTGAGTTTCTATTTATAACTAGGCCTTTGAAAATGAACAGAATAAAGCCTGTTAGTTCTCCCATGAGGCAAGGGGTACTTAGATCTCTTGGACACAAATGCTTGGCTGGTTTTCCAGAAATGGGGAGGGGATTTACCTTTTCATTTGCCTGTAGGTGGGGGGAAAACTAGATATCTCAATAAATTATCTGCTAGTTGACTTTAAAGCTGTAATACTAAGGCAGCAAAGTCCTAGTAATAGAGCACCTAACCACTGACTGACTTTCAGGCAGGTTTGAAATACCAAAAGAACGAGACTGCAGAGCAAGCCAGGAGGCACCTGACCCAGGGCTTCCTGACCAACTGCCATTGGAGAGGCTCGTGGCCAGACCTACACTCACACAGCTGATTGCAAATTTGATGCATCCCAGGGCCAGGTGTGTAACAAAACTGTGACCTGGGAAGGATGGAGCCACACAGGCAGCAGAGGGGACCCTCTGGAACAGGAGAAGACAGTGTAGTAAACAGGCCACGGATACTCGGCTCAGCCTATTGTCACCATGTGGGGAAACAGGCACAGTGTGGCTCGAGTTTAAGGGAAGCCCTAAATTTTGCAAGTTCTAAATGTTTGCTGCTAATTACATTTAAAAAACGGCAAACAGGACTGTCCAGCCAAACAAAATACACAAGCTGGCAAGATGCACCTTTTTCTGTTCCTTTATTTAGATCCAAGATAAATATTGTCTCCCAGATAGTGTGTTCATCAGAAACCAGATTCTCCAAACGTCACAAGCTACCAGATGGGTGCCTGGCTTTGACTGCCATGGGAGATGGGTGTCTGGGTTGACCTGTTCTCCCCTTCCAGGTACTGGGCCTGCCTCTCCTTTGGGGATTTCTCACCCTCGATTACATGTGGTTTGGGTGAGGCTGACTCAGGCCCTGAATGTTGTCAGCCCACAGGCCCGACCCAGCCAGGGTCCTCATCCTCTTACCACAGTGGACTAGGGCAATAAGGCGATTCCTGGATTTCTTTTCCAAAAACTACTGGGAAAGAGAAGCTCTATTTCTCCTGACATTGCCAGCTAGCTACAGGATTATGGACCTGGAGGGTTCCTGTGCCATCAGTGGGAGAGGCTTGGAAGAGAACTGCACTATCACCAAGGAAAGCAGCACATGGAGAGGGCAAAGGTGGAAAGAGAGATAGACAGGGACAAAATGTGAGCTCCTGGTTCCAGCCGTACCTGAAGCCATATCTACATCTGGACTTTGAGGAGGTTAGCAAAATTTTCTCCTTAACATAGTTTTGGTTTGCATTCTCTCACTAGTCACCAAAATAAGCTTGTCAAATATATAGTGTGTTACTGACTACCTGATAGCACCTCGACTATAACTGAATCCTGGGAGCCCAGAGATTCAGTGGGGGCCCTGTGGCTGGAAGATGGGGATATCTGTGAATCCACGCATCGAGGCTGTAGGGAGAAGGCCAGAAGAAGAAACAGTGTTGACAGATGCACCCTTCCGGCAGGGGTTAGTGTCAAATATGTGGTAGGGAAGCAGTCCATGTTCAGCCTGGTTTGCTGTCACACTTGTATGCTGTGAGTGATTTCAACATAAATTAGCTGAAATGGGGTTGATAAGTGGGGGGATGATGTCAGGGGCATGTGGAAGCTGCCCTGGTTCCCGTAGGGTGCTCCCAGCCTGGTGAGAGCTGAAGCCCAAGTACAGGAACACAGCTAATGACAGCAAGGTCCTCCCTTGCCTCTTGTCACCTTAGTTGAGCCACAATCTCCATCTTCCCCAATCCTGGGCATGTTTCCTCATCTTCATGACTCAGAAGACTATAGCTTCTCTTACATTGCCTTCCATCAAATGACCCTTTCCTCATTTTTCTCCTTGTCAAGTCGCAGTCCTTTGTTTTGTACAGAATTTTTTTTTAATGTATTAAGAACTGAGCATTCTTTTTTAGACTCTGCTGGTATTTTTTTTTTCATCAAGATTGTTATAGCTTTGGGCGCCTGGGTGGCTCAGCGGGTTAAGCCGCTGCCTTCGGCTCAGGTCATGATCTCAGGGTTCTGGGATTGAGTCCCATATGGGGCTCTCTGCTCAGCAGGGAGCCTGCTTCCCTCTCTCTCTCTCTGCCTGCCTCTGTCTACTGTGATCTCTCTCTGTCAAATAAATAAATAAATAAAATCTTTAAAAAAAAAAAAGATTGTTATAGCTTTGGTTAGTGCTCTGGTTGCAAACTTGTGTATATGTTGAATTGTCTGCCTCAATCCTATTTTCCCATATGTCTTATTATTTTTAGTGTGCAATTTTACAGAAAATATTTCCTACCTCCCTCAGGTACACACAGATCTCGTTATTGCAGAACCACCTGCACTTTTTAAAATAAAAGGGCAGAATGATATATAGCCATAGATGTGCTGACCTTGGACCATGTTGTTTCAGTTCTCCTTCATTTGCTTGCTTTTATACATTATTATCAAAGTTCAACCTGTCTTTTAATCATTTTGTTTGTTTCGTATTGAACTATGAAAAGGCTTACACCTGAATCTCGGGTCCTAACAGCATGAGCCTGGAAGGTCTTATGGGTCCCCAAATTTAATTTTCAAACCTAGAAGTCCTCTCTGTGCCCCTCAGCATCCAGGAAGGGCCTTTAAGCAAAACCATGTGCACCAGCAACACAGCATAAGCAGATGCTACACGCTGTAAAGGACGTGAGATGCAGGCAGCTGGAAAATTGTGCTACAAAAATAAACACCCACTTTCCGCAAATTGGGCAACTCTCATTAGCCCCGGGAAGCTCATTTTCATGGTTAAGTAGTTAAGCTGCTGATTAAAGGCACAGAGCATTTAGGCACCTGCTTCTTCTTTCATTTTCCTTCTGTTTTAAACTTTGGCCAGGAGATGGCGCTCTTGAATGTAATTTGGCAGAGGATCCCCCTGCGTTAGTGCTACAAGACCAACTCAGCACCTGCAAACACTTCCTTCTTTAAACTGAGAAAATGACTTGTATTTTCCGCCGGGGAGAGGAATGCCTGAGTGGCTAAGAGCACAATAACACCAGCTGACCCGTTTTCATTTGAATCTAAAAAATTAAATTAATGCTGATTAAGTGGGGGAGGGGGGCAGGGGTAGCCCCAGTGTTGTGATGTTAAACGAGGAAGTAATACTTTGTACAAAAAAATAAGGCCCTTGAGGAAGGACTAGTATTTGACTTCCCACATTAAAACAAACACAGCTTGGTACACCAGGGTGTGGTAGACCTGGCTTTTATATCTTGTACACAAGTGCCACATAGAATGCTTATACCTTCCAGACCTGCCTTTGCATGTTACTAGAGGCCTTCAAAGCCATTGTTCCCAGGGCTGAGTAAAACAGGAGGTTTCCGAGACAAAGAATTTATGTATCTTCAAACATTGCTTTTTAGGCAGCATATATATATATATATATATATATATATATATATATATATTCACACACACATACACACACATATATGTATACATATATATTTTTTTAATAAATATTTTATTTATTTAAGAGAGAGAGAGAGCGTCAACAGGAGGGAGGGACGGGGTAGAGGGAGGGAATCCTCAAACAGACTCCACACTGAGCATGGAGCCAGACATAGGCTCGATCTCACGACCCTGAGATCATGACCTGAGCCAAAAACAGGAGTCAGATGCTTAACTGACTGAACCACCCAGGTACCCCAGCTTCCATTTATCCGAAGAGCAAGTTCTAGAATGTGGCAGCTGGAGGTCTAACTGAATCTTACATTGAGATGTGGATTCAAGGGTACCCTCCTAAAAGAGAATCATAATGTGGCTTGCCAGTACAGGGTGCCCTCTCTGAGGGGCTCTGAAGACAGTGTCTCTTTTAATTCTTACCATATCAAGAGGTGGTGACTTTTTCTTTTTCTTAAGCGTTCATTTATTTATTTGACAGA
This sequence comes from Lontra canadensis, assembly GCF_010015895.1. Taxonomy (NCBI): domain Eukaryota; kingdom Metazoa; phylum Chordata; class Mammalia; order Carnivora; family Mustelidae; genus Lontra; species Lontra canadensis. The sequence goes on from NW_022631001.1 coordinate 36,544,387, forward strand.
GTGCATAAGCAGTGGGAGCAGCAGAGGCAGAGAGAGGAGCAGACACTCTGACAAGCAGGGAGCCCGATGCGGGGCTCGATCCCAGGACGCTGAGATCATGACCTAAGCCAAAGGCAGCCCCTTAACCAACTGAGCCACCCAGGCACCCCAAGAGGTGGTGACTCTTATTATCCTCCCTTACAGATGAGGAAACAGGGGCTTACATAAGCTAAATAACTTGCCCAAGTTTAAACAGATAGCAAAGATTACAACTAGGAAATTATTCAGCTGGTTCCAGAGTCCATACTCATTACTGTGCTGTTAACACCCGCACCCCCCCCCCAACTTCTACAGTCTCTTTTCTACTTCAGACTTTCTAAGAGCTTTCATGGGGCACAAGACGGGTGCTGGATCCTCTAGCCTGGCACTCGTGGTCTTTCTTAAATCACATTCAAGCAAGAGCAGGTTAGAGAAATGGTAGTGATATTATCCAAGGCCATGTCTAAAGCAGTGACCATTGTTCTGAAGCACACACTCAGGCTCCATGAATATTTATTCATAAGTCACTTGCAGATTTTCTTGCCAATATATGCATTAACTATTATTAGACCTTTATTTCTAATTTTAAAGAAATTCTAAGTAATGTCTCAGAGTTCCTTCCCATAGTCTGATGGAGGCTCACATTCATCCCTTGTTATGCGCACCCCCTATACACTCAGGAAACCACCAGCCTAAAGCGAGGCCAGCCAGGGCCTCAGAATTTCTCTCCTGTTTGTGTTTGAGAGAGCTCAGGCCCTCAGAGGCGCTAGGTCTGGCGTACTGTGCTGGACAGTCAGCCCACCCTTTCTCAGCCCGCCCTTTCCCTGTGCTGGGGAGGGGGAATGGGTATCGGAATTATCTCTAACTTGGTGAGGTTGGAAACAGAACCAAGACAAATACAGGGACTGAATGATGCTCATGGTTGTGGGGATGGGGGTGTCCAGGATGTGCAAAGCCTCTTTGCCATGGTATTGTCTCCCCTAACTAAAGCTTGGATGGTGTATCCATTTGCCAGGGCTGCCACAACAGAGGACCACAGGTTGGGTGACTTAGACATGAGAAATATGTTCTCTCACAGTTCTGGAAGCTAGACGTCTAATCATGGTGTTGCTGACATTGGTTCTCTCTGAGGGTGTGAGAGAGATCTTGTTCCAGGCCTCTTCTATAGCTCCTGGGGATTTCCTGCCCATCTGTACCTTGGTTTGTGGAGGCTTCCCTGGGAGCTGCCTTCATCTTCACAGGGCAGTGGGTTTTCGGTGCACACGTCTTCCAACGGTGTTCTTTTTATAAGGACGCCAGCCATGTTGGGTTGGGGCCCGTCCTAACTCCAGTGTGACTTCGTCTGAACTCCTTACATCTGCAACCACTTTATTCCCACAAAAGATCATATTCTGAGCTATTGGGGGTTCAGATCTCAACCTGATCTCAACCAGATCTATCTACTTGCGGGGGGGCGGACACAATTCAACCATAGCAGACGGTCTCTGCTGAAGGCGGCCTCTGTAATTCCCCTTCTCTAAGCTTATCTATGGCGGACCGTTCCCTGCCCATCAATGTGTACGTGACTTACTCCAGGGCTTTGGAACTTCTGGGCACTATTGACGTTTTAGACCAGATCATTGTTGTTTTGGAGGCTGTCTTGTGCACTGTCACTGATGCTGGGAGCACTCCACCTCACTGAGTGGTTGCTGTCAAACACGTCTCCAGAACCCCAGACATTGCCAAGTGTCCCCCGGAGGGCAGATTCATCCCCGTAGAGAACCACTGCTTTGGATGTGGAAACAGGTTGCCATGAGCTCCTGCTGCGCCTGTCCGCAGGTCCTGTGGTGCTGCTGCTGTTCCTGCCTCTGAGGGGAAGCTAGCTTCCCCCCCCCTCTTACAATGGTGGCTCAGGGGCCCATTCTCCCTCTTCAGTTCTCCCCATTTCTGTGAAGTGTGGTGTTGATCCCACAGGCCAGAGTGTGGGGCTCAGGGGAGCAGAGGAGAAACCAGCTGCTCCTGTAAACTTACGCAGGAAGTGTGAAGTGGCGACCTCCAGTGCTAGTGTGGGGAAAGTCACATGAGGCCGGAGGGCCTGCGGCCTTCTTCAGCAACAGGCAAGGCCCGCGGGAAAGTCTGAGAGGCCTGGGGGGTGTCCGCGGTGTCACTGTGCTGGTTTTAAGGTTATGCAACAGCACTCGCTGGGTCCCATGCTCAGTGCCATGCAATTTCACTGACAAAATCTCCTGTCATCCTCATACTAACTATAAGCTGTCACTACAATTAAGATCCTCCTTCTAGAGACAAGAAAACTAACTCAGAGAGGTGAAGTAACTTGTCCCAAGTCACACAGCTAGAGAGTAGCACAGTCAGGATTTGGGCCCCAGCTGGCCTGTTCTCCATTCCATGTCTTCTCAAAGGCCCACCTGAAGCCCACAAAGTGCAAGTTCCCAGAGGCATGTGGCAGAGCTAGGCTGCCTGAAGGTGACCCTCGGGTGGGGACAGTTTCCCTGCCTGGATTGACAAAATGGATTGAGAGAGACAAGGCAAGATCTTTGATCTACTTCAGAGAGCCAAGTGTTTCCAAGCAGCCTCCCTCGTTCTCAGGACACCCCTGACATATAGGGGTTCCTTGTTCATCACAAACCTGATCTCTTCCTTTGAGCAGGTCCCTTCAGACCCGTGCTGACGGTTCAGTTTATGTTGAGTTGGCGGCCATGTTTGCTCAAAAGTATACTCTTTTCTTAATTTTATCTGAACTGTGTGCGTGTGTGTGTGCGTGTGTGTGTGTGTGTTTGTGGCACTGGACTCGGCAAGGATGAGCATACAGGTGAGCAGAGGTTGGAGGAGGCTCAAGGCCCCTCACCTGTGGCTAGTGTTCAGCCCTCCAGGTGTGTAGGAGGGAACTCCCTGCAGCAATCCACATGACACGTCTCCATCCTTCCCTCACAGACCTGCCTCCCACAGTCACCCATTCCTCCACTCTCAAGTCGGCTTCCGTGTCAGAGATGGACAACGTGACATCACAGAGGAGCAAGGGGATAGGAGTCAGAAGGCGTGGGTGTGAATCCCAGCTCTGCTGCAGAGTGATTTCGAGGAAGCGACTTAACCCCTCTGAGCCTCAGAGCTCTGAACTAGGTCCTGAAAGGACAGTGTTTGGCATAGAGTAGGCCCTTAATAAGTGGGGGAGACATCAAATGCAACTGTGTACAAGCTGTTTATCGCAGGCACTAACATTTACAGCATATCCTTGCTGCATTCATCTGCATATCGAGCTGGGCTGGGCTGAGGGACCTCTAGTGAGTAGAAAATGTGGGGACTTAGGCTTTTTTTTTTCTTTTTTTTTTTTTAAGATTTTCTTTATTTATTTGACAGACAGAGATCACAGCAGGCAGAGAGGCAAGAAGAGAGAGATAGAGGAGGAAGCAGGCTCCCCGCTGAGCAGAAAGCCCGATGTGGAGCTCGATTCCAGGACTCTGGGATCATGACTGGAGCCAAAGGCAGAGGCTTTAACCCACTGAGCCACCGGGGACTTAGACTTTATGAAGCTTCTGAGAGAAGCCAAAGGTGGGCTCTGCAAGGCAGGGATGCCTGGAGTCAGGTATTGTTCTAGAAATATAATTAATAGGCCACACACCAGTGGGTCATTTCTTGGTCCAGACCTCATGTTAGGCCCCGGGAGATGTGGAAGTGAGTGAAGTCAGCTTTCTCTGTCAAAGGGCTCACAGTCCAATGTGGGAGGGGAGGAAAAGAGAGCATTAACCTGTAGCGTGATTAGAGCTCTAACAGGCCATTAGCAAAGAGTAGCAGAGAGCTTCATTGATTCTTCTGGAATTTCCTTCTCAGACATGACATGCAAGTTGGGTGGCTGTGTATTTTCCAGACAGGTAAGTGTCATTAAAAAGCAATACATGGGCTCCTGGGTGGCTCAGTCGGTTGAGTGTCGGCCTTCTGCTCAGGTTATGATCTTGGGGTCCTGGGATGGAGCCCTGCATCTGGCTCCCTGCTCAGCAGGGAGTCTGCTTCTCTTTCTGCCCTTCCTTGTGCTCTCTGTCTCAAATACTTAAATAAAATCTTTAAGAAAACACAAACAAAAAATAACGACAACAAAACTGCTCCAGACAGAAAACTTTTACAAAGGGACAGAAGCATATGTAGGAAACGTCCCTCAATTTCGTGTGGCTGGAATACTGAGCGGAAAGATCACGGTGGAGGGCTGGAAACAGCTAACATTTATTGAGCACTTACCTTGGGCTGGGATTGTGCAAAGGGCACTTTGCATGCGTTGTCTAGTTGGATTTCCTTGGTGCTGTTATTGTTCCATTTTACAGAGGTGGACATGGGAAGCTTAGAAGCGTAAGTGATGTGCCTGCAACCACAGTGCTAGATGATGGGAGAAACAGGGGCCATAGCTGGGTCAACCAGACTTTGATGCCAGACCTCAAAAAACCAGGCTCAGCCTCCCCCATGAAGAGCCTTGAACATGGCGCTAAGATGTTTGGACGCTGTTGGGCTGACAAACCAACCTCCATTGTCCTATGGGTGTGATCCACGGTTCTCAGGAGGCACAGCTCAGGGAGTTTATTGAGGTGAGGACAACAGCTGCAAGTCAAGTTTACCTGCGTGCAGCGGCCCAGGGAGTTGCCTAGCGGTTTGCCCGACTGTCAGGGCTGGCCCCTTGCTCCTCAGTGTGCCTCGGGAACGATGGGCAGGAGGGCAGGAGGGACATTTCAGCTTTCATTGCTTTTGTATGGTAACACGTTGGCCTCAGGATTCCGGATGAGTCCCTGGGACAAGGGACCCTCCAGGGAACAGACCCCATGCTGGGCTTCCATGTCTGCTCCCTTTTCTGCCTGGTTCACTGTCTCTGACTCCAGCTTTCCCTCCAGGGTGAATTCCTTCTCAGAAGATTCCTGGGCTTCTCATGCAAATAGGTTCTCAGTGACAGACCCAGCTGTACCTAGCTCCTAGGTTTGACCCCTAGAGTACCTAGACTGACCATAGCTTGGCTTCAAGCCAGGCCCTTCCGGCGATGTTTGCCTCTTTGTCTGGGTATGCCCTCTGAGAAATGGGTTCATGTCTCACATGGAGTGCATTTTTCAACTTTATTGTGGATACTCACTCGATTTTACTGTAGGAATCATCTTTATTTACTTATTGTGGGAATCATCTTGAGGCCGTGCATTCCCAACACGGGCAGTATCAGGTAAAAATTGGTTCTTTGCTACGTAGAAATCACAGACATACCCATAAACAGATAGATATACAGCATGTATGTGGCAATAACGTTTCACCGGAGGGTATTAAGGGAAAAAATGTCAATAAGGCAACTTGGGGGCAATAAGGAAATAAGGTAGAGAAATGCTCTTAAGACGCTAAAATAGGAGTTCTAAAGATAAAAGGAATATTTATATCAATTACAAGTATACTTTCTATGTGATTATCTTTCTGTCCATGCTTATTGATACATTTCATGTAACAAACATTAGTAAAACAAAATGAATGTTGAAGACTCTGGTAAAGACAGTTTCAGAATGTGTCTACAGATGTGTCTATAGAATGTGTCTACAAACATTTCGAGGAAGACTTTTATGTAGGCTATGCTGTATTTGGGGTATTTCCTATATTTGGAACTCTGTGTCCTTTTTTAGTGAAAACATAGAAATTCCCCAAATGGTTTTATTGGCGCTGGTTACCATCACAGAATTTGGGCTGAAAGCCCTTTAGACATCTGCGATCAATTAGCTTTTGATTATTGGCTAATTAAATGCACTTAAAATATATCCAAGAGGCAGATATTACAGTTGAGTATAATAATTAAACTAATATTATGATTGAACATATTTTAATCTCTCATCAGTCCAGGGCACTCATGGAAGGAATATTTGTTATTTAATTTTATATGTACAATTTACAAAATTTTCACGTAAGCTCTATTTCCTGGTTGTGTACCTTATCTGACACTCCCAAGAGCCTTGTGAAGTAGGGATTATTATTTTATCATTTTGTTTTAGAGATAAGGAAACCGAAGCCCAGTCAGCTTCAATAATTTCTTCAAGAGATTTAGCTGCCGATGATGTGTACGAGCCAACTCAGGCCACAATAATAAAATCTGATAGACTGCGTGGTATAGGGAGAAAGGATTCTTTTTTCCTACTACCTTATTAAGCTCTTTGGTTGGAGCCTTGTAAATTGGGCTGACAAAAGGCAGATCCACAAGAGAAAAACAGATTAATTAGCAAGTGCCTCACCCTTACACATGGGAGCACTCAGAGATGAGTGACTCAAAGGGTTCATTAGAATTTGGGCTTATGTAGCATTTTAGTGGGAGAACAATACATTATTAGTGTATCAAGACAAAGGAAAAGGACCTTGAGTCTTCAGGGGCAGCAAACTAGTGGTAGATAAAGGCTGGTTAGTGAAGTTAGTTAAGTGATTCTCTCCATTTTCGGGCGGATAAAGGTAGAAAATTGTCTCCAGCTACTGACTGTTGTTTTTGCTGGTAGAGAGGAGAAGGAGGATTTATAACCACTTTTTAGGCAAAGAAAGCTTTTCTTGTATCTACTTCTACTCAATTGCCTTCAGCTCAAAACAATCCTATGCCTAAGTGGCATATTTTGGAATGGCATATTCTGTCCCCCTCTAGTAGCTTAAACAACAGGAATTTATTTTCTCGGTTCTGGAGGCCGTAAGTCAAGGAGCAAGGCGCTAGGAGGGTTGGTGTGTGGTAAGGCCTCCTGATCTGGTTTACGGATAGCCGCCTTCTTGCTGGGTCCTCACTGGGACTTTCTTTTGTGCGTGTGAAGGGAGAGAAAAACATCTCTCGTGTCTCCTCCTCTCCTTATAAGCTCAACAACCTCTCAATTAGAGTCCCATCTTTATGACCTCTTGTAAGCTTAATTACCTCATTAAAGGTCCTTTCTCCAAATGTGTCAACACATAATTTGGTGGGGTAGGTGGGGGACACAATTTGGTCCATAACATGGTGGCATTGGGGTAGGATTCCTCTCTTCTGACTCCCAAACCTGTCTCCTGCCACCACCACATGATCCCCCCACATGCTAGAACCTGTGTCCTGAGCCAGACCACGGCAGCAAGCATGGTGTCAACAGTCAACAGGCAGCTGCTGATGCTGGTGAGTGCTAGAGGTGGGAGGAAGGTCTGCATCCTTGGCATCAGGGAGAGGAATCACAGGCAGAAAGGCAAGGTTTCCCTCTCTGTGGGCACTGCCCATCATTCAGGTGTTCCTTATCTTGCCTTGACTATTGGAAGAGTCCCCTGCTTACCTTTTCTGCCTCCAGCCTTGGCCCACTCTATTCCCCCCCCCCCCCCAAATAGACAAGAGTCCTTTTCCTAAAGTGCTCCTCCTTACTGTGTTTAAAACTGTTCAGTGCTGGGGCACCTGGCTGGCTCAGATGGTAGAGCATGTGACTCTTGATCTCAGGGCTGTGAGTTTGAACTCCACCATTGGGTATAGATTACTTAAAAAATAAAATCTTAAAAAAAAAAAAGTTCAGTTTTTCTCCATGTCTAGATAAAGTCTAATTCCTTAACTCTGCAGTTAAGAGCCATCTTGACCTTGGCCAGAACCACAGCTCTGACATCATCTGCCAGAGCTCTCCTCAAATTGAATATTCTAGCTACACAGAACTTCCTTTTGTTCTCTCCAACACACTGTTTGGGAAAATGTCTATTCTTATTTCAAAACCCAGCTCACAGAGCATCTCTTCTAGGAATCTTCCCCAGAACTCTTTCCTAAAGAAACCTGGCCATGGTTTTCTTCCTGAAGTATGATAATTTGGTTATAAGAAGCAGTTATCGTCTATGGAAATCATCTCCATTTTGATCCCCCCCTAATGGAATGTGGGCCTCATGTAGAATAGGGTTCAGCGAGTACTTGCAGAGCAAACAAATATTTCTGGTGGCAGGTCCCTCACCCAAGTGGGTCTCTTTTTTTTTTTTTTTTTAATTTTTTTTTTAATTTTTTTTTTATTTGACAGACAGATCACAAGTAGGCAGAGAGAGAGAGAGAGGAGGAGGAGGCAGGCTCCCCGCTGAGCAGAGAGCCCGATGCGGGACTCGATCCCAGGACCCTGGGATCATGACCTGAGCCGAAGGCAGAGGCTTTAACCACTGAGCCACCCAGGCGCCCCCCAAGTGGGTCTCTTCATTTTTATCATTTCCTCAGCAGCCAAGAAAGCCAGCTTGTTCTCATGTGGACCTGCAGCGCTGGCTGTTCTCTGATGGGCAATCCCAAGGAACACATTGACCCTTAAGGATTTTCTGCAGTAATAGAAAACATCACCAGAAAAAAGATGGGATTTCTCTTAACTCTCAGTAACCAGCACTTCATACCCTCCTCTATCTGGAAAAAATTCCTTGTATGACCAATATGGCAGTCCAACTCCATGTCGCTGCTAGAACTCTGGGGGTCTCTGAGGCTCACAAGAAATCAGTTCTCTAAGCTTTCCTACAGCAAGCCAAGGCACCTAGAAGGTCAAACACTGAGCCCTGGCAAAATCCCTTCAGTCGGAGTCCAGACCTGGCCTTTGACTTACCACCTGCAGCCAATTGTCTCTTAAACTAATTGGTTGGCTAACTGGGCTTTTTTTCACTGACCAGCTGTTTAACTCAGTGGTCTATCATTTCCTTTCTTACTTGAGATATACGGAATCTTCCACAGAAGACTTCCCTGTCTCAGATTTCTACCCTTCATTCTCTCTCCTTCCCCTTCTCCTGGAGCACAACCACCTTCAGTGCCAACCCAAGGAGAGAAAGAACTCAGGGTATCCTTAAAACTCTGCTGCTTATTCTGGAAGGGGAGAATTATAGTAACAAAACTGTCTTATCTTTAGTCAAACACACATATAATCCTGAAGACGATTAGAATGGCTCTTCATTTTAGGATCAAGAGATTTATTTCAGCCTTTACAGAGTCCACAGGGGGCGAAGGTTCATGCATGGTTTCTCAGTCCTGTCTAGCTCACTCCGATCATTTTTCATTGGCATGATGCCTTTATAAGACTCTCAGAATTCTCCATAGGCACATCCCTGTGGTAACAAAGAGTAACATTGCTGAACCTTTTTTCTTGTTCTCTTTTCTACACTCGTCTCTACATTTTACATGCTGGTTTTATTCCTCTTATTATCATACCACATTTTTCATGTTTGTTTTACATGATTGTTGCAACTGTTACAACTTAGTATTTCACCAAGTGCATATAAATACATTTTAAATTATTCTCATTTTATTTACAATTATATTATAATAATGTTATATTATATATAATTATATAATATACTTAATTATATTACATATAATTTAATTCATATTTATATTATATATAATTTATATAAATTACATATAACCTATATGTAATTTATATAAATATGTAATTTATATAAATTATATATAGGTTATACATTATATAATTACATATGATAAATAATTATTATAAATGTATTTAATATAATTATAATAATGTTATTTTTCACTCTTGTAGGTAACACTTTGATGGATGTCTTCACATACACACATTTAAAAAATTCTTTCGACTTACTTCCTTAAGGTTAATTTTCAGTAATGGAATGATTGGGTTAAACTGGATAAATATCACTCTGACCCTTTCAAACTGTTATTCTCTCACTTTATATACACTGTGACAACTTTGTGGAGGTGTCTACTTTTTTTTTTTTTTAAGATTTTATTTATTTATTTGACAGAGAGAGATCACAAGTAGATGGAGAGGCAGGCAGAGAGAGAGAGAGAGGGAAACAGGCTCCCCGCTGAGCAGAGAGCCCGATGTGGGACTCGATCCCAGGACCCTGAGATCATGACCCGAGCCGAAGGCAGCGGCTTAACCCACTGAGCCACCCAGGCGCCCCATGGAGGTGTCTACTTTTGAGCAAGATCACCCACACTGAGGGCTATGATTTTCAATTTATCTTTACTAATTGAATAAGTATAAAATATTACTTTCAGTTCTATTCCAATTTCCATTTAAGTCATGGCCAGCGCCTTAAAATACAACTTCTTAGTAAGGCATGGTCCATGCGGACTTTCTAAGCACCACTAACTAACGTGCTATTTCCAGGTTCTTTTAAATCCTATTCATTTCAACTTGGGCTCAAGACTTTATTGACGTCTGGAAATGTGACTTCCTACGCCTGCTTCATGGGTGCCCTTCCCTGTTCCCCTTCACCTTCTTCCCATCCTGGCCTACACTGCTGTCTACGCAGGTCGGCATCTCTCTAAATTATGCTTCTCTTCTGCCATGTGAGTTATGTCTAACTGCATTTCTTTCTCTAGAAACATGTTTTGACTCTTTGTTCCAAATGCTCAGGATTACTGTTCTGTTCCAACAGTGCTGTCAGAGCCCAAAATAGATTGGAAAATTTTCTTTGGAAATTGTTCTCAAAGCCATTGGCATGTTCTTTTGAATATCCTTATTAGTGGGAAAACTTGGTATTTAGAAGGTAGATTTTTAAAATTTGTTTTGGAAGGAAACTAGTATCTTTTACATAACTTTCATATCGGACGGATCCCGTCAGAAGCCAAAACCACACCATTATTTCAGCAGAGAGTTAAAATATAAAGAAACTCTTTCCCAGAAAGAAGAGAGCTGGGCAGACAAAAGGGGGATACTGGTGTATCACAAAGGTGGTAGTTGTAAGAAGCAGTTGTCTCCCTTAGAGATGGGGGAACAGAGGGGAAATGTTGGGATTACTAAAGCTGAGAAATTTCTAGAAGGAGCCTGCAGAGCTGGGACGCAGCACTCTATGGAAGAGGCAGGCTCAAAATGGAACTCAGAGCTTGGAGCTTGGAGTCTGCAGGAGAGGCTCCTTGGAGCTGGGATTCTGACCCCATAGGAGGTGGAATCAGCAGCGGGCGCTGGATTTCAGAGGGGGCTCAATGAGTTTGGTTCTGGGTGTGGAACCACGACAATCTAGAGTCACCTGTGCTGCTGGGACTGGCAGCCACCGCGGTGGAGTGAAGAAATGTTGCTGCGGCAACGCTGATAGGAAGGGGAAGCAAACAAAGGAGAAATCCTCCGTCTCCCTCCAACCCTCATACTCCCTGTGGCATCCCCGCCAGGCTGAGCCTAACCAGGAGCCAGCTGGAAAAGGAGAACCTCCTTCGCAGAGGCTCGGCCCCAGCATGAGAAGCAGACTTCGGAGGAGGGGAAGAACGGGCTGAGACCAGTGGTTCCATCACCAGCGAGCCGCCGGGACTGGGCTCTGTAAGTAGTGTTGGCCCAACTCCTCCTCTAGTTCTTGTGGCACTCCAGTTTCCGAGGACTTCCTGCCCACGTGTGCATGAGGGCTTGGAGCCCCGGACAGAGGAGGTAATAGCGACCGTAGCATGAGAACACAGCCTCTTCACTGGGGTTCTCTGCTTGGTCTGCTGCCTCTGCTGAAGGGAAGCTTTCTTGGGAATGACAGGGGGCTGTGGTGGGGGAGATGGGAGGAAAGAAAGGAAGGAGCCAGGGGCATGGCATAAGGCTGTGCCACATGTCCTAGGATTCTTCCCTGCGACCCACGCTCTACATCTCTAAAAATTTCTGCCCAACTCCTGAAATGTTTGGAGTAAGTGGGTTTCTTATGGAAACAGTAAACTTTGCCCTGCGAGAAAGACATCGTCTGCATATACAGCACAGGACTTAGCAGAAATCTTACTGGCGGCAGACATCTTGGGAGGCTTTATGACTTCACTAGGCTGTGTAATCCATCAGTATCTTAAGACCTAGGAGGCTCTAATTGACATTTAAGTTATCCCCATTTTATAGGCAGAGAATTGGAGGCCGAGAAAGGCTTGGTAACATGACCAAGATCCCATAGCTATTAAATTGTAAAATCTGGATTTGAACTCAGTACTGATTCCCCAGACACTTCTCTCTGAAACGGGATGGACAGAAGAAGCCTCATGGTATTATTAACTGCCATTTTTTTCAACATAGAGTACATACCTGAAAACATCCTCAGTGCTTATTTTGTTTAATCCTCATAATTTCATGAGGTAGATACTATTAGGCCTATTTCACAGATAGAAAAACTGAGGCTGACAGGCTAAATAATACACCCTATTCATAGTACACCAGGAGTAAGTGGAGCTGGAATGCCCAAGGCCACTGGACTCCGAGTTTTGGGCTCCCAACCAGTGCTCATTAGACTCTAAAGTGTCAGAATCACTGGAGGGGTGGGGGAGTCATGTTAAATGTAGATTCCTAGTCAGTGGCTCCTCAGTGGGGCCTGAAATGCTGCATTTCTAATAAACTTTATAGTGATGTTGATGCTACTGGTTCATGAAATTCACCTTAATCGATTAGCAAGGCTCCTAGCAATAACATCATACTGCTTCCCTATCCTGCCAAAACCATCTTACTGTCTTCAGTGTTGGCCTGCCACCAAGACCCCAGGAGGCCTCTTGGTCAAGCTCAGTTGTGATACGGCACATACAGCCTGTCCTTCTTTCTTTTTCCTTCCTCTGAAATTTTTCATAGTAAAGTAAGTAACCAAACAAATCCATCATCTGGCAGGTCATTAAGGAAAACATGATTTTTGCCCCCATGTGATTCCATTCAATTAATGAAGCTGTCATTAAAGTCCATGAATGTGTCAAGAAAATTAGTTTCAGGTGTTAGATTGTTTTGGTTCTAGAATAATGTCTATAGTTTTAATGAGGGATGTTTGAAACATCATCACCCTTTTCCCCATCAGGGGCTTAAAGCTCAGGAAACCTCAGAAGTCTGCCATATTGGGGGTCAGCGGGACCCTTACAGGACGTGATTCACAACAGCTCATTGTTGTCTCCTTCTATTATCTTGAGATCTGCTCCTTGAGCATTGAGAATGTTTTCAGAGCCTTAGCATTTCTTTAGGGATGGAGAAGCAAATGTAGCTTGGGAAAAGTGCTGACAACTTTGTAAAGGGACCTGAAGAAGGCTAGCCAGAGATCTCCCACTAAATATTTTCTGCCCAGAAAATGGAAAGCCTTCAAGAAGAGTCATTTCCCCTCTCTAACATAGAATATTTTTTATCATAAACTCTGGTTTAAAAAAAAAAACAAACATTTCTATTCCAAGAGGTATGTGAGGTGGGTTAATATTTAAAAATAATGGACATGTTTTCCCCTTGTAGTCCCACATTTCCTAACATATTTTTAAGTTAAACCTCAACGTTTTCAGCAATTAGTGTTGGGTTGTAGCCAAAGGAATGATAATGAAAAATATATAAATACATATATAGACATATATATGTTTTTGGCTTTGGAGCTTTAAAGCAGAGTCTGGACTGTAGCAAAAATATGTAAGTTTGCTTCCCCTTCACACCAGGGAGTTAAGCTAGGAATGTGTGAGCTGGAGCACTGAGGAAGCAATCAGGAAGGAGATAGTTAATGCCTGGTGGGGGTGTCTGAGAAGGAGCCTTGTTTTGTTCCTCAGCCATGGGCTGACATCCTAGGATAGGATAGGGAAATAATAGAAAGTAAGATAATGGTCCTGCTTGGCATTCAGTGTGTTTCTTCCTCTGAGAGGTTACTGTGGACTTTGATATCTTTTCTTTTTTTTAAAGATTTTATTTACTTATTTGTGAGAGAGCGAGAGAGAGCGAGAGTGCAAGCAGGCAGAGTGGCAGGCAGAGGCAGAGAGAGAAGCAGGCTTCCCACTGAGTAAGGAGCCCAATGTGTGACTCCATCCCAGGACCCTGGATTCATAACCTGAGCTGAAAGCGGCGGCTTAACTGACTGAGCCACCCAGGCATCCCACTTTTCTTTTTTACCTGCACATATTTATTTTTATTTACTTATCTTTTAAAAATATTTTTTATTTAAATTTCATTAATTAACATATAATGTATTATTGGTTTCAGAGGTTCAGGTCTGTGATTCCTCAGTCTTATATAACACCCGTGCTCATCACATCACATGTGCTCCTTAATGCCCATCACCCAGTTACCCCATACCCCCACAACCCTCCCCTCCAGCAGCCCTCAGTTTGTTTCCTATGATTAAGAGTCTCTTACAATTTGTCTTCCTCTCTGATTTCTACTTGTTTTATTTTTTCTCACGTCCCCTATGATCCTCTGCCTTTTCTCAAATTCCACATATCAGCGAGATTCTATGATAATCGTCTTTCTCTGATTGACTCATTTTGCTTCTATATCTTTTCAAACATCACCTTCTATTTTCTCTGTATTGTGTCAGTAGTTCAGTTTTTTTTTTAAAGTGATTTCTACTGTTAAATAACATGCTATCGTACGAGTATGCCATAATATGTTTTCCTGTTCACTTGCTGATGGACATTTGGTTTATTTCCACTTGTTGCTAATATGAATAAAACTGATAGGAATATTTGCATACAGCTCTTTTTAAAATATACTTTTCCTTTTAGAGTTGTTTTAGGTTTACAGAAAAGTTGCACAGCTAATACAGAACATTCCTATATATCAATATCCAGTTTCTCCCATTATTAACTACTTATATTAGCATCAAGTACTCATCACATTTAATGAACCGATACTGACATATCATTATCAACCCAAGTCCATCCTTTATTTGGATTTCCTTCATTTGTGACTAGAGTCCTTTTACTGTTCAGCATCCCATCCATGTCCATGAAGTCACCAGGCTTCTCCAGGCTGGGACAGTTTCTGAGACCTAACCTTGTTCTTTAGGACTTGGACAGTTTTGAGGAGTACTGGTCAGACATTTTGTGAAATGTATCTCAATTAGGACATGTCTGATATTTGTCCCGTAATTAGACCAGGGTAAGGGCTCGGGAGAGGAAGATCCTAGAGACATAGAGACGAAGAGCTGTCTCATCAGATCATATCAAATGTACATCCTACCAACATGTGGTCAATTTTTTTCCCATATGTTTTCTGCATCTTTTGAGATCCTCCTAATTTTCCCCATATATTTTGTTAACGTGGTGGCTTACATTAATCAAGTTTCAAATGTTGAATCAAGCTTGAATTCCTGGGGCAAACTCCACTTAGTCATAATGTATTCTCTTTTTTCTTTGTTTCTGGATAGAGGTTGGTGATATTAAGTTGAAGATTTTGTGTCTGTGCCTATGAGTTATATTGTCTTATTTTTCTTACAGTATCTTTGTCGGTTTTGTATCAGAGCAAAGCTGTCCACATAAAATAAGTTGAAAAGTGCTCTCTTCTATTTTCTGGAAGGGTTTGTGTGAGGTTGATATCACATCTTCCTGAAATGCGATAGGAGTCACGAGTGAAGGCTCTGAGCTTAGAATTATCCATGTTAGAAGTCTTTTTTTTTCTTTTTTAAAGATTTTATCTATTTATTTGACAGACAGGGATCACAAGCAGGCAGAGAAAGAGGGGGAAGCAGGCTCCCCGCTGAGCAGAGAGCCTGATGCGGGACTCGATCCCAGGACCCTGAGATCATGACCGGAGCCAAAGACAGAGGCTTTAACGCACTGAGCCACCCAGGCACCCCTAGAATTCTTTTAATTACAGATTCTACTTCATTAATAGATATATAATCATTAATTTCTTTCCTTCTTGAGTCAGTTTTAATCTGTTGTATTTTATAAGTAATTTGTCCATTTCATCTAAGCTATCAAATTTATTGGCATAAATATGTTCATAATGTTTCTTCATTATATCTTAAATGTCGGTAAGCCTTTTACTGATATCCCTACCTCCTATATTGGCAATTGGAATTTTCTCTCTTTCTCTTTGTTTCTTACCAGAGATTGATCAGTTTTGATAGATTTCAAAGAATCAGCTTTCAGCTTTGTTAATTTTTCCTGTTTGTTCTCTATTTCATTTATTTCCACTTTTATTTTTATTATTTCTTCCCTTCTTCCTTTGGGTTTATTTTTTTCTCTATCCTCTTTAAGTAAAAATTCTTAATTTTTAAAAAATGTTAAGCCATCTTTTTTCTGTGTTAACCATGAAAACTATAATTTCACTCTCAGCACTGTTTTTGCTGTACCCTTCACATTTTAATACATTGTATTTCAATTATTATTCATTTGAAACAATTTCCCAGTTTCTCTTGTGATTTCTTCTTTGACCAATGGATTATTTACAAATTTAAAAATCTGTTGTTTAATTTCTAAATATTTAGGGGGATTTTCTAGATATTTTATTGTTAATGATTTCTACTTAGTTTTATTGTCTATTGTGGCCAGAACCCATATTCTGTAAGACTCCAATCTCTTAAAGTTTATTCCAGATTATTTTATGTTCTTGCCACGTGATCTTGCCATTTCTCCTGCAAAAGGGGTAGAAGATATTTTCCCACCCTTTGACTTTCAAGTTGACTATGTGACTTGCTTCAGACAATGTAATGAGGTGGAAGTCATGGTATGCTAGTTCCAAGCCTAGGCACAAGAGGTCTGTGTATTTCCCATTGCCTTTGGGAAGTTCTGCCATCTCCAAGGAAAGAACATGCCAGGGCTCTTTCCTGCTGGCTCAGGAGGAGGACGAGAGACACAGGGAGTAAAGCCTGGCCTTAATCAGTCTAAGAAGTCAACCTCCAGATCTATGATCAAAAATAAATAATTGTCGTTTTAAGCCACTGAGAGTTTTGAATGATTCGTTATATAAGAGCTAACTGGTATAGCCATTCTCCATGACAGGGGAGTAAATGGATGCCCAAGGCCTAGCCAGCTGGTCTGTATCCCTTCCAATAGGCTTCCCTGCGCATTTGGGCTAAAGCTAACAGGCCTATGTTCCCTTCCTTCTAGCTGCTGTCACTGGTCGTATTCTTCCCTTGGAACAATGACAGTGAACATCAATGAGGTCATCAGCCTGATGAGTTTGCTGATGGAGTTGTCCTGACCCAGTCCCTACTGAAAGAGCTCAGGCATCCTGGGAGTGCATCAGGGACGAGTGGCAATGTGACCAGGGTTCTGGGACAGAAGCTGACCAGTCTCCATTTTCTCCACTAGCCGGGGGAATGTGGAATAGAGAGCACCATTAAAAAACCTATACTGGTCTGCAGCACCTTTTATGTTCGCTCCCAACCTTCACTCGTATGCTTTTGGATTACGCTAACTTCAAGATGTCCTTCCCTTCCTATGTTAAAACTTGACGACCTTGAATCTGGTAAAGATTAGGCGTCTGGGCCTGGCTCTGCGTTTGGTCTGTTTCCCTGTATTTATTCTGGCACCTCCGGTTTGGTAGGGAGAAAGGCGGCCAGCAGTGCCTGTTAGTTTTCCATCTTACCCCAAATTGGAAGCTCCAACTTTTCCTGTTTCTGTTAGTGTGTCTGTATTTGTGTGTGCAAATACAGATATTTGTGTCTGTGTACCTACAGGTTCACATTCTTTTTGTCTGATAGAGGTATACATACACATACATAAGTATGCATACAACAGGTATATATACATACATATACATATATATATTCCACTAATATTTATTCATGCTTTATTTATTAGTCTGCTATTGTTTTTCACCTGTGCTAAGTCTGGAAGAGGTGTGCTGGCTCAGTCTTTGTAGGACCTGAGGCAAGAGTAAAATAAAGGCTTACTTATCAATATGTCTGAATATTTAAAAGCTATAAAACTAACTAATACTTCACTAAACAGAATATGTCCTATCCTCCTATCCTGACAATGACTTCTTCATAAGAACCTGGGAAGATCAGGTTGAAATTTAGAACTCTTGTATCCCTCAGAGTTCTATATCAGAAGTAGTGGTATGGAAAAAGCTATTCCCTAACCTGGGGCCTGTTCCCTAGCTTTCTACCCCAGACTGGGATACACACTAGTTCATGCACTCAAGCATCATTTACTCTTCTGCAAAAAGTCACCCCTTGGCTGCACTTTGGGTATAGGCATGGACATTCTAATAGTACAGACCACCCTTGGGAGAATGGACAGGGGAAGAGGCCTGTGCAGGCCAGATAAACGGTTTTAGGGTCATTTTGGCAGGGAGTCCCAGAGTCTGAGACACCCAGATTGTCATCTATAAGGAGTGGGGGCAAGAAGAGACGTCTTCTTGGCCCTACAAACATTGCAACTGGTGGAGAAAAGCATAGCTAATAGAGGACAATAAATATACATTGTAATAATACTAGAATGCTAACATTGCTTCACTGAGGTATAAATCCTCATTAAGCATGTGTATTATTGCTTTAAAAAACCAGCTGCAAATATTTTCCATAGAATTTTTACATATTTATTTTTAAGCAAGGTTGACTTTTTTTTGTATGTTATTTATTAAGTTTTGGTATTAAGCTTATGCTGGGCTTATAAAGTGATTTGGAAAACTTCCCACTTAAATATTCTGAAACAGTTTCAGTCATTTAGGTAGGATTCTATGTTCCTCGATGGTTGGTTAGTTAGATCTTGCCTGTAAAACACACAGGGCCTAATGTTCTTATTTATTTTTACTTTTTAAAGTGCTGGATTTATGAGAAAACTTGCTAGTGTATTGTGTGGTTGTTAATGTGTTCTGATAGTCTACTTTTTCTTCAATCAATTTTTGGTCATTTCTATTGTGCTGAAAAAATCATCCATTTCATCTCAATCTGAAAATTTATTGACAACACTTTATATGATATTTTATAATTATTTTTACTATTTTTTGCAACTATGGTTTTATCTTCTTTCTCATTCCTGATGTATTTATTTATCTTGCACTTTTTCTGAGTCAAACTGCCTGGAGTATTGGGTTTATCCATTATTTCTGCTGGCCGTTGTTTTGTGATTCATTATTTTCAGCATTTTATCTTTATTAATTCCCCCATATTTCTCTTACTTCGTTTTGTTCTCATCTTCTAAATTGAATGCTTGGCTCATTAGTGTTCAAATTTTCAAATGCAAATCCCAAGGAAAGAGCAGGTGCAGGGTGGTGAATAGGTAGTGGAGCCAAGGGTCAGAAGGAGGACAGGACATGAGGTGGAGGGAAGAGAGCCACATGAGGAGGAGTTATGACAAGCATCATAGAATGTGTGAGGCTTGGTTGTCAGGGTGACATGTTATAAAACACTGCCATCAGTACACCCAGCCTCCGTAGGCTCTGCGTCCAACTCCTGTCTCCATTTTGGCCATGAGCACATCATGAAGAGTTTGCCAAATACTCAACAGAAATCCAGAGCCACAGTGTCTATTGCATTTGTGATCCAAGACTTTCAGTTAAAAAAGAAAGACTTTTAGTGAAAAAGAAAAGCCAATGGGGACAAACAGAGGGATACTAAATTTTATTTTGTTGCGGAAGGATCTTAAATATGCATACACAACCATTTGTTATTAGCACAGTGATTACAACCAGATTTAGGATACTTTAACATAGAAAAGTAATTAGCTCAACATCAGAGAATAACAGTTTTATTCCATTTGCAATGTGGTTCTTCACAGAATCCCAGCCCAAGCATCACAAAGCAGAGTATAGAAGCATGGGTTTGAAGCCAAGTAGAAATAGTTAATAACCAGCAGCTCATTTGCAGGGCATGGGGGAAACGTGGGAAGACCTACTTGTTTTAGGTTTAGGTCCTTGAATTTTAGATCCTAGGAGTAAGTATGAAATGGAATTTGAAGACTTATCACAGTGACTATAACTCAGCTTTGTTTTATCCCAATCCTTAACAATTATGAAGAACCCACAGTACCAAACACTAGGAAGTGGCAAATGTCAATCCTATCAGAAAGAAGATATGATCAGGTAGGTCACAGATTATTTCCACAAAGGATTTTATAAAGACCTTGTCGGGACTGGATAAAAACTAGCTAGAAACACAAAAAGACAAATTAATAAGAATGAAAACCATCAGAGACAGAACCAATAGGCCTTAATATATCAGAATGATCAGATACAGACTTTAAAGTAATGGGGATTACAGTATTCTAGAGGACAAAATACAATGTCAAGAATTTAAAAAAAAAATTTATTGTGTTATGTTAGTCACCATACAGTACACCATTAATTTTTGATGTAGGGTTCCATGATTCGTTGTTTGTGTATAACACCAAGTGCTCCATGTAATCTGTGCCCTCCTTAATACCCATCACCAGGCTCACCCATCTCCCTACTGCCCTCCCTTCTAAAGCCCTTCCCAGAGTCCATAGTCTCTCATGGTTCATCTCCCACTCCGTTTTCTCCCCCTTCATTTTCCCCTTCATTCTCCTAATGTCCTCCATGCTATTCCTTATATTCCACAAATAAGGAAACCATATGATAATTGACTCTCTCTGCTTGACTTATTTCACTTAGCATAATCTCCAGTTCCATCCATGTTGATGCAAAAGTTGGGTATTCATCCTTTCTAATGGCTGAGTAATATTCCACTTTGTATATGGACCACATCTATTTTATCCATTTGTCTGTTGAAGGAGATCTCCGCTCTTTCCACAGTTTGGCTATTGTGGACATTGCTGCTATGAACACTGGAGTGCATATGGCCCTTCTTTTTACTACATTTGTATCTTTGGGGTAAGTACCCAGTAGTGCAATTGCTGGATCATAGCATAGCTCTATTTTTAATTTTTTGAGGAACTTCCACACTGTTTTCCAACGTGGCGGCACCAATTTGCATTCACACCAACGGCGTAAGAGGGTTTCCCTTTCTCCAGAACTTCTCCAACATTTGTTGTTTCTTGCCATGTCAATTTTTGCCATTCTAACTGGTGTAAGGTGGTATCTCGATGTAGTTTTGATTTGAATTTCCATGATGGCTAATGATGAACACTTTTTCATGTGTCTGTTAGCCATTCTAGAATTTCAAGAGAGAATTGAAAGCTATTTTTTAAAAATAGTCAAATGAACATCCTAGATATCAAAACCAAAATTGAGGATGCAATTAATGGGTTTAGCAGTTAATGAGAGAATTAATACATTAGAAGACAGTGAAAGAAAACACCCAGATTGAAACACAGAAAGGCAGAGGTAGGAAAAACACAGAGCAAAGAGCAGAAGAGACAAAAGAATATAGGAATGTCCTAGATCGATTTAATTTTTGTATTATTAACATCCCAGTAAGCAGAGGACAGGGAAGGGGGTGGGGTAGGAGAGAAGGGAGAGAGTGATGGAGGGAGGAAAGGAGGGAGAGATGAACAGGAGAGAGTAAGAGAGAGATAGAAGGAATGGAGAAGCCATACTTGAAGAAATAGTGGCTAAGAATTTTCAAAATGGATGAGCAGTGTGAATCTGGTTTTGTAAGACTCCCTTCAAATGTCTTGTAGGACAAATAAAAAGAATTGCACCATTTTTACTATGATGTGTTTAGATGTGGAAATCAAAGACAAGGAAGTAATCTTAAAATCAGCAACGAACAAAGTTGTTTTATCTTCAAAGTCACAATAATAAGATCAACAACTAAGACATCAACAGAAAGAATGGAAGTCATTGGACAGTCGAGTAAGAACTTTTTAGTGCTGAAAGAAAACTGTCAATCTTAGAATTTTATATCCATCAAAAACATACTCAAGAACAAATAGGAAACAAAGAGTATTTCAGATGAATCTAAATGGAGAAAATTCATAAGCAGTAGACTGAACTACAGGGAGTCCTAAAGGGCAGAAGGAAATGATACCAGTTGGTCATATAGGAAGGAATAAAGAATAATAAAAGTAAGTAATATAAGTAATATTTACTGTATAAAACCATTTAAAATATTTACCATTTAAGTGTTTAAATTAAATTTATAAATAAATTGTAAGATGAAGAACATATAAATGAGAGTTGAAATGTTTTACATTGTCCAAGAAGGTAAAAGTACCAATTAATATTGGATTGGATAAATTCATAAGCCATGATGTAATCTCTAAGGCAGCCACTAAAAGAATTATAAAACAGCATTTGGCTTCCTAGCTAATAGAAAAGAAAATTGAGCAATTAAAAATATTTCAAGAGAAAGTAGGAAAGGAGAATAAAGAGAGAATATGTGGGACAAAGAGAAATAATAAAATGGTAAATTAAAACACCCCCTTATCGGTAATAAGAAAACAAATGGACTAAGCCCTCTGATTAAAAAATCAAATATTACTAGAGTTGATTAAAAACTCAATTTCATGCTTTAGATGAGATGTTCATAAAACATAAGGGTATAGAAAACAAGAAAGGATTGAGGTCACATTCACAAGTACCAAAGCTTAGGATTCAACATGTGTTTATGGGGAACACAGTTCAACCCACAACTATACCCTACAGAAACACATGAACATTGTGTACCTAGAGATGTGTAAGAATATGTATAAGAGTAGCATTTGTCAGAACTCAAACTGTAGTGTTATGTTATCAATAAGTTGTAGTGATATAGTAATATAATAAAATACTATATGATAGTTTTTAAAAAGATTTTATTTATTAGAGAACAAGCACAAGCCGGAGGGGTTGTGGGGGCAGAGAGAGAGGGAGAATCGGACTCCCTGCTGAGCAGGGAGCCTGTCATGGGGCTGATCCCAGGATTCTGGGGTCATGGACCTGAGCCAGAAGACAGCCACTTAACTGACTGAGCCACCCAGGCACCTCTTAATGCTATATGATAATTAAAATGGATGAATTAAAACTACATACAACAAGGTGTATATCAAAAATATAACATTAAGTTAAAGAAGCTAGATGTTGGGGCGCCTGGGTGGCTCAATTGTTAAGTGGCTAACTTTGGCTCAGGTCATGATCCTGGGGTCCTGGGATTGAGCGCCGCATTGGGCTCCCTGCTCTGTGGGGAGCCTGCTTCTTCCTCTCCCACTCCCCCTGCTTGTGTTCCCTGTCTCACTGTATTTCTCTCTGTCAAATAAATAAATAAAATCTTAAAAAAAAAAGAAGCTAGATGTAGAGAATACATACTATATGGAATCCATTCACTGAAAGTTAAAAACAGGCATAACTACTATTTAGGGGAAATATGTGAGATGGTTGAACCAAAAAGAAATTCAAGAAAGTGATCACCATAAAAGTCGAGATAGTGGTTACCTTTGGAGGTAGGGAAGGGGTTACAATGGGGAAGGTGCATGAGGAAGGTTCCTGGGTGTTGGCAGTGTTCTATTTCTTCACCAGGATGCTGGTTACAAAGGGTTGACTTTGTGATAAATCATTTGGTTATATACCCTTATTTCATTTACTTTTCAATATGTATGTTTTATTTCTCATTTGACACACACACACACACACACACATTTATAAAGAGAAAGAAAGAAAGAGAAAGTGTGAGAAAGAGAGCAAGAAAGAAAGAGAGAGAGAGAGAGTGAAAGAAAAGAAAAGAAAAGGAAAGGAAAGAAAAGAAAAGAAAGAAGCAAATCCAGAAGTTTAGTGAATTTGAGGCCATCTGGGTTACATTTGCAATCAAATGAGCCAAACCAAAGAAGTATAATTAAGTTTATTAGAAACAACATATTGTCCTCAATTCTGCTTACTAACCTGGATGAGTATGGCCTTGCTTGCAGTATCTCCTGAATATGAAATTGTTAATTGAAATCGTTGCAAATGTTAATTTATGCAATAATATGTTTTTGAGAACCCACAGTGTGCTGGACACCGATGTGTTTTTCCTCTGAGTTGAATTTTAGGGAGTTCTAAGGAAATATGGACAATTTTGGTTTGAGTAGCTGCTAGTCTCAGATTTCTTCACGGTGAGAATCTCTTCCCTCACACCACCCCCACCTTTGCCCACGCTCTAGTTGCAATGACTAAAACTTGTGAAATACTATGTAATAAAGCAGACAGGATGCATATATTCAAAAAATATCATGGCCATCTGAGATCAGGGTGAGAAAGTCTGTTGCAAATCTGTGGCAGCCTGAGTTGGGGAGTTGATGTGCATGTTCTCTGAATATTTAAGTTAGGTAAAGATTCTAAATCTCATTGCTTGAAAGCGATCCAAAATTCAAAAGTGCCAGCCCCACTGGCTCCTCCTCTAGGAATACAGATGTCATCAAACCTCAATAATGACAGCTATTAACACAGCACATGAGACTGAAAAGAAATTTAAGGAGACATTTACTGTTTCTTAAATTTTTAGTATCTTCCATCCCTGGCTTGAAATTCATTGCATATGATGTTGCCATCTTGCTTAATCGTGTGTTTAAGACTAATGGACCTGTAGAATATGCCAAAAATGAATTTCCAGGAGCCTGGCTTGCCCAGTCTTAAGTAACCCATGTGCCAAGACTGCAATCAGCTTGTCTTCATAGCCTTTTTCTCTTTCCAGAAGCTAGGAGCTTCAGGAGGGTAGAGACCATGTTGCCTTCTCTTAGCAATGTGTACTCAATATCTAGTACAGTATTAGGCATGCAGCAAACACCAAATACTTATTGATTGACTTGCTGATTGAGAAAACAAATGAGCAAGTACTCATGTTGACAAAACTCCTGTTTCCCTAAATTGAGCAGTGATATTCCAGAATGGTTCTATTTACATTGTATTTAACCCCTCTAACCCACCAAAAAGGGCCTGACTTTTAGACTTTCATGCATTCAATCAACTAATTTTTATTGAATGCTTACGTAGGACTTAGGGGTACATAGTTCTTTTGGTGATAGGAGATAGAAATTTTTTAAGTGGTAGGAAGTACTGGGGGCCAATTTTAAATAGAGTCATCAAGGAAGGTCTCACTGAGTTGATGTTTGAGTAATATCTGAAGGAAGTGAGGGAGTAAGAGGTGAAGCAAGGGGAAAGAAGAAGGGTAGGAGGTGAGAGCTAAGGGTATAGCTCACAGAACAGCATTTTAGGCAAAGAAAATAGCATGTACAATGGCCCTGAGGCAGAGAATCCTGGGAGAATTCAAGGGAAAACAAGAAGCTGTGTAGCTTGAGCATAGCAGAAGGGGAGAACAACGGGAGGTGAAGTCAGAGAGGTCCCTGGTCCAGACTCTGTGGGGTTGTATAAGCTATTAGTTTTTACTAACAGCAAGATAGACTCCACTGGATGATCTTGAGCAGGGGACTGACATGGCCTGTCTTGATTTTTAACAAACTCACTTTGGTGGTTTTATTGGAAAAAGACATAAAGATCAAGAGCAGAAACACACGGAGTCAGAGCGAGTCTATGGAAAATTCTAACCTCAGATAGACACAACTGTAAATGGAGAATTTGTTTTTTGCCAAGACCAAGTCAAAAATAGGTCTCTCCTTTCAGGAATACATTTGATGATAGAGTGGATACTATAACTACACAATAGATGTTTTCTTCTTTTTTGTTGAAAATTTGTATTTGGTAAGGCATGAATATGCTACTGTCACTTCCATTTGGAAAGGAGTTTTGGAATGTTTAAACAAAATGAGTGAGAAATTGTAGACTACTGTTTTGGATGTTTTTGAAGGGTACCATTTGGCATCTTTAAAGGCACTTTTTTAAAAGAACTGACAGGAGATTTAGATTAAAATTAATGGAATATGAAGCAAAAACAATAAAGATGAACAGTGAAGTCAATAGAAGTTATTTTAATACTGAGAAATGAATTGTAATAAAATTTTCAGATTATTTCAGTATAATAGCTGCAATATAAAAGCTGCAATTAAGAGGACAAGATCAATTTAAAATGGAAGTTACAGGGGTACCTTGGTAGCTCAGTGGATTGAGCATCTAACTCTTGGGTTTGGCTCAGGTCATAACCTCAGGGTTGTGAGATCGAGCCCGTGTGGGGCTCCTTGATCAATGGGGAGTCTGCTTGGGATTCTCTTCCTCCCCTTCTGCTCCTCTCCCTGCCTGTGTACTCACTCTTGTGCACTCTCCCTCCCTCTCTCTCTCTCTCTCTCAAATAAATAAATAAACAAATAAAATCTTAAAAAAAATAGAAGTTATAAAGTTGTCCATCCATAGATTTAAAAATCCAGTTAAGGAGAAGTGATTAAATAAGCACATTGCTAATTTGGCAAAAACCAAAACCAGTGACGTTAATGAAGATAATAAAAAAGTCAAAATATACCAACACAATAAGATACCAACGAAAACTGGTTAAAGAGCATTGTCTATTCAAAAAAGTATTGGAAAGAAAAGCTTGAGATACTCTGAAATCTTATGGTTCATTTTTAAAGGAAACCTGATGGAGATTTTCCCAAATTTGAAAACAACCCTAAAAACTCATATGACTTTAACAATAATAACAAGTTGTAAAGCTGAAAGAAGCTTTCTAAAATATCAGTATCAAAAATCTAATTTCATCAACCATATTAGAGAAAAGACCTAATTGTCTTTTTACTCTTGGTTTAGAAAATGGAATGTTGATCAAAGAGTATGCACCCCCAAAATGGTAGGAGAAAGTATGATAAAGTGTGTCAGGTAGTTAATTAATCAAGATATTGCTTTTGGATATTGCTTCTGGATTCACAAGATTTCGTTGACTTTTTAAAATTTGGATCTAGTTGTGATTTTTTTCTCACTCTTTTTAAATTAATTAAACAAGAAAGCCATTAGACTGAAGTAACTCTCATGAGGTGGCAGCCTACATAGCAACCCAAAATCTAAGCCTGTGTATATAAAATGCCTCAAGGTTATGAAATCAAAACCTAAGGACAATCGATCAAAAATGGCCAGCTAAGCTTTAAGCTATAGCCAATCAAATAATTTCCTTTCTGTGCTTCTACCACTTCTCATAGGTCTTTCTCCCACCTCCTGTCAGTGGGATGCCTCTAACCTCTTCTGGTTTGGCATCACCCAATTAAATTGATTTTTGCTCAATTTAAAAAAGAGTTTAAGAGCAAACTCTAAAAAATTTTAATATGCCTCAGTTACCTTTAACATTTTAGGTAAATACTTACTTTCTGCCTAAATTTTTAATGCAGTTTTTGAAAGAGGGACCCCCAGGTAATAGAAGCTTCAGGCTCCCCAAATCTGGATTCACCGTGACCAACAGGTTGGTTTGTGTATTTTAAGATTATATTAAAAAAAAAGTTAGATGTCCACAAAGATAGACAGATACACAAATTTGGAGTTCAGGGTAGAGGGTCAAGTTGGAGAAGTACATCTGTGAATGGAATGCTGTCCATATTCCAGGGTGTGGTTCTGATTCTCTGCAGATGCTGACTAGATGTCCCACAAATTTAACTCATCTGTGACACTACCTGAAAATAGTGTCAGATTTCACAGGTTAATGGCTCAGTCCCATAAGACTGCCCCCCGTTTCACTTCAGATGCCAAGCTCAAACCCAGGTGGTTGCCTGGGCTTCTGAACACCTTGCTTGAATCAGAGGTTCCCAAAACAGTCTCCTTGGGTTCCATTGATTTGCTAGAGTGACTCACAAAACTTGGGAATCTCGTTTACTTACTAGATTACTGGTTTATTGCAAAAGATATTAAAGGATACAAATGAACAACCCAATGAAGAGCTACATAGGGAGAGGTCCCAACACAGGAGCTTCTGTCCATTGGAGTTTGGCACCTGGAGCATGGATGCGTTCTGGTTCACCAACATGGTAAACCGTGTTGGAGACTTCATAACTTAGACATGACCGATCAAGTCATTGGCCATTGATTCAACCCTGGAGTTAGAAAGGTGGGACTGAAAGTTCCCACTAATAATTAGGTCGGTGCCCTAATAATTAGGAGGCAACCAGTCTCATTAACATAACAGAGATATCTCTGCTGCTCTTGTTACTTAGGAAATTCCAAGGGTCCTGCCAGATAGAGAACAAAGACCAAATATAGACATACATCATTTTATTTGTACTTGGTTTTACTGTGATTCATAGATGTTGCTTTTTTTTTTTTTTTTTACAAATTAAAGGCTTGAGGCAACCTTGCTTCAAGCAAGCCTATCAGTCCCATTTTCCAACAGCATTTGCTCACTTCATGTCTGTGTCACATTTGGATAGTTCTTACAAAATTTTAACTTTTTTCATTATTATTGTATTTGTTGTGGTGATCTGTAATCAGTGATTAAAACTCAGTAAAATCTCAGATGATGGTTAGTATTTTTTTAATTAAGTAATGTACATTTTTTTTTTTTAGGCATAATGCTACCTCACAATAGACTATGGTAAAGTGGAAACAGAACTTTTATAGGCAGTGGAAGCCAAAATATTTATTTGACTTGCTTTATTCTGATACTTGCTTTATTGCAGTGGTCTGGAACCCAGACCACTGCAATAATATATCTGAAATATTATCTAAGGTAGACCCGTACATATTTTTTCTTATAAAATCACAATACCACACATATCTAAATGGTATTTAAAAACTTAAGACTCAGGGCCATGTTATAACTTTTGTGGGCTCTAAACAATTTTGCCTTTGTGAGCTTCTTCTGCCATTAAAAAAATATATATATATGTATATAAAATCATAATTATTAAAGATTAATGAGTCAATACAATTAATATAATCAATATATAATGTGCTAATTAACATATTAACAAAATAATAAATAATTACATTATTGTATACTTATATATTATTGTTGTCAAAATCTGACCTCTGTACTTTGGAGCCAAAATATAACACAAACACAGAGTTTGGGATTAAAAAAAACAATAGCTTTATTGCTTTGCTGGGCAAAGGAGGCTATAGTGGGTTATGGCCTTCCAAAAATTGCAAGCCTGCCTGGAGGAAGGGACTTTTTTTTTTTAATTAACATATAATATATTATTTACCCCAGGGGTACAGGTCTGTGAATCATCAGGCTTACACATTTCACAGAACTCACTATAGCACATACACTCCCCAATGTCCATGACCCAGCCACCCTATCCCTACCCCCACCCCCAACAACCCTCAGTTTGTTTTGTGAGATTGAGTCTCTTATGTTTTGTCTCCCTCTCAATCCCTTCTTGTTTCATTTTTTCTCTCCCTGCCTCCCATGCCCCCCACCTTGCCTCTCAAATTCCTCATATCAGAGAGATTATATGATAATTGTCTTTCTCTGATTGACTTATTTCGCTCAGCATAATACCCTCTAGGTCCATCCACATTGTTGCAAATGGCAAGATTTCATGTTTTTTGATGGCTGCATAGTATTCCAGTGTATATATATACCACATCTTCTTTATCCACTCATTTGTTGATGGACATCTAGGTTCTTTCCATAGTTTGGCTATTGTGGACATTGCTGCTATAAATATTCGGGTGTCCGTGCCCCTTTGGGTCCCTAATCTGTATCTTTAGGGTAAATACCGAGTAGTGCAATTGCTGAGTCATAGGGTAGCTCTATTTTCAACTTTTTGAGGAAACTCCATCCTGTTTTTCAGAATGGCTACACCAGCTTGCATTCCCACCAACAGCATAGGAGGATTCCCCTTTCTCCACATCCTTGCCAACATCTGTCATTTCCTGACTTGTTAATTTTAGCCATTCTGACTGGTGTGAGGTGGTATCTCACTGTGGTTTTGATACATATTTCCCTGATGCTGAGTGACATTGAACACTTTTTTATGTGTCTCTTGGCCATTTGGATGTCTTCTTTGCAGAAATGTCTGTTCATGTCTTCTGCCCATTTCTTGATTGGATTATTTGTTCTCTGGGTGTTGAGTTTGATAAGTTCTTTATAGATTTTAGATACTAGCCCTTTATCTAATATGTTGTTTACAAATATCTTCTCCCATTCAGTTGTCTTTCCATTTTTTTGACTGTTTCCTTTGCCGTGCAAAAGCTGTTGATCTTGATGAAGTCCCAATAGTTCATTTTTGTACTTCTTCCCTTGCCTTTGGTGATGTTTCTAGGAAGAAGTTGCTGTGGCTGAAGTCAAAGAGGTTGATTCCTGTGTTCTCCTCAAGGATTTTGATGGATTTCTGTCTCACATTGAGGTCTTTCATCCATTTTGAGTCTATTTTGTGTGTGGTGTAAGGAAATGGTCCAGTTTCATTCTTCTGCATGTGGCTGTCCAATTTTCCCAATACCATTTGTTGAAGAGATTGTCTTTTTTCCACTGGACATTTTTTCCTGCTTTGTCGAAGATTAGTTGACCATAGAGTTGAGGGTCTATTTCCAGGCTCTCTATTCTGTCCCATTGATCTATGTGTCTGTTTTTGTGCCAGTACCATACTGTCTTGATGATGACAGCTTTGTAATAGAGCTTGAAGTCCAGAATTGGAATGTCACCAACTTTGGTTTTCTTTTTCAACATTCCTCTGGCTATTCAGGGTCTTTTCTGGTTCCATATAAATTTTAGGATTATTTGTTCCAATTCTTTGAAAAAAATTGATGGTATTTTGATAGGGATTGCATTTAATGTGTAGATTGCTTTAGGTAGCATAGACATTTTTACAATATTTGTTCTTCCAGTCCATGACCATGGACTTGCTTAGATGATCCTTCCATTTCAGTGAGGGGGGTGTTGAAGTCCCCTACTCTTATTGTATTATTGTTGATGTGTTTCTTTGATTTTATTATTAAGTGGTTTATATAGTTGGCTGCTCCCATGTTAGGGGCATAGATATTTAAAATTTTTAGATCTTCTTGTTGGACAGACCCTTTAAGTCTGATATAGTGTCCTTCCTTATCTCTCATTATAGTCTTTGGTTTAAAATCTAATTTGTTTGATATAAGGATTGCCACCCCAGCTTTCTTCTGATGTCCATTAGCATGGTAAATTGTTTTCTACCCCCTCATTTTAAATCTGGATGTGTCTTTGGGTCTAAAATGAGTTTCTTGTAGACAACATATTGATTTTTTTTTTAATCCATTCTGATACCCTGTGTCTTTTGATTGGAGCATTTAGCCCATTTACACTCAGGGTAACTATTGAAAGATATGAATTTAGTGCCATTGTATTACCTGTAAGGTGACTTTGCTTACAGGACCCCTTTCCATATTTCCTATAGGGCTGGTTTGGTGTTTGAAAATTCTCTTAGTTTTTGTTTGTCCTGGAAGCTTTTTATCTCTCCTTCTATTTTCAATGGCAGCCTGGCTGGATATAGTATTCTTGGCTGCATATTTTTCTCATTTAGTGCTCTGAATATATCATGTCAGTCCTTTCTGGCCCGCCAGGTCTCTGTGGATAGGTCTGCTGTCAATATAATATTTCTACCATTGTACCATTGTATATTACAGATGTCTTGTCCTGAGCTGCTTTCAGGATTTTCTCTTTGTCACTGAGACTCATAAGTTTCAACATTAGATGATTGGGTGTGGACCTATTTTTATTGATTTTGAGGGGGGTTCTCTGTGCCTCCTGGATTTTGATGCTTGTTCACTTCACCAAATTAGGGAAATTCTCTGCTATCATTTGCTCTGCTATACCTTGTGCCCGCCCCCTCTCTTTCTTCTTCTTCTGGGATCCCAATTATTCTAACATTGTTTCATCTTATGGTATCACTTATCTCCTGAATTCTCCCCTTGTGGTCCAGTAGTTGTTTATCTCTCTTTTGCTCAGCTTCTTTATGCTCCATCATTTGGTCTTCTATATCACTAATTCTCTCTTCTGCCTCATTTATCCTAACAGTAAGAGCCTCCATTTTTTATTGGATCTCATTAATAGCTTTTTAAATTTCAACTTCATTAAATTTTAGTTCTTTTATTTCTCCAAAAAGGGCTTTTATTTCTCTAGAAAGGGATTCTTTAGTATCTACCATGCTTTTCTGAGCCCAGCTAGCACCTTGATAATCATCCTTCTGAAGTCTAGTTCTGACATCTTACTAATGTCTATATTGATTAGGTCCCTAGCCACCAGTACTGCCTCTTGTTCTTTTTTTTTTCCTTTTTTTTTTTTTGTGGTGAGTTTTTTTGCCTTTTCATTTTATCCAGATAATAATAGATGAATGAGAGAACAAAATACTGAAAGGGTAGCAACAATCCCATAAAAATAAACACTAACCAAAGCAGAAGAGACCTGAAACCAGGGGGAGAAGAGAGGGTGGGAAAAAAGAAAAAAAAATATATGATTAGACTGGTAAGTAGAACAGAGCCATACATTTGATTTTGGGTGTATTTTGGTCTGTTAGAAGAAACTACCTCTCAAAATTTTAAAGAAAGAAAAACTTATATATATACAAAAATAAGGGTAAACATGACAAAGTGATGGAATATGACTGTAAAGATGAAAATTTAAAAAG
Source organism: Lontra canadensis (assembly GCF_010015895.1). NCBI lineage: Eukaryota > Metazoa > Chordata > Mammalia > Carnivora > Mustelidae > Lontra > Lontra canadensis. Next base: position 36,576,281 of record NW_022631001.1, read on the forward strand.
ATTCTATAAAAAGGAATTGATAAAAATTTGGTTGAAAAAAGAAAAGAAAAAAAAAAAAAGAGGAAAGACTGCAATCAGGCTGGAGACTAGAACAAAGCCATGTACTAGATTTAGGGTATATTTTGATCTACTAAAAGAAATTGCATCCCAAAATTTTAAAGAAAAAAAAAAACCTTTATGTATACAAAAAATAAGGTTAAATACAATGAAGGGATAAAATATGACTATAATAATGAAAATTTAAAAAGATTTTTAAAAAGCATATTGATAAGATAAAATAGTTAAAAAAAGTTAAAATAAGAAAGAGGAAAAATTTTAAAAATAGAATAAGAAAAAATAAAAATTTAAAAATTTAACTTTGAAAGACTAAAGGATCATGGGGAAAAAGTTGGATTTTTTTTTTTTTTTTCCATTCTGATACCCTGAGTCTTTTGATTAGGGCATTTAGCCCATTTGCACTCAGGGTAACTATTGATAAAGTTACCCTGCATGAATTATATGCATTATTTCCCCCTAGCTCAAGAGTTCCATAGTTCCCATTGATCAGTGAACTTGGTCTTGCTGGGATATTCTTGCTAATCTTCAGAGGGGAAGGGGCCTGTTGCAGTGATTTGCAAATGTCTTTGCCTGAAGCAGAATTGCTCTGCCCTTGCCAGGCGCCAGGCTAAGTAATCTGTTTAGGTTTGTTCTTGGGAACTTTTGTTCCCTGAATGCTTTCTGTAGAGCTTTGGAGGATGGGAATGAAAATGGCGGCCTCCCAGTCTCTAGCCTGGAGGAGCAGAGAGCTCAGGACCCCACTCCTTAGTGCACCCTCAGGGAAAAGCAGTCAATCACTCCATCTCCCTGGTCTCCAGCCACGTTCCGAGCTCACCCAAGCTGTGACTGAATGTTTCTATCACAGGAATATGGCCCCATTTCAAGTCTCCAAACCCAGCAGATTCCTGCCACACGCTCCCATGCCATTCCTCCCAGAGGAAGAAGGAGGGGGTCTCCCTGGATCTGCCACTTGTGGGGTCCCTGCCTAAAGAGCAGCAGCCCGACCATGGCTCAGATCACAGTTTAAGGTAACCCTGAGCTGAGAGCTCCCTCCTCACCTCTGTCTCTGTAGCCAGCTTCCCTGCTCTGATACCTGGGGGCTCTGCCACCCTCAGACACCCCTGGTCTTTCTGTGACCCCAAGGGTCCTGGGACCACACTCTCCCTGCAAGGGCTCCACCCCCCACTTAGCCTCTGGAGTGACCTCTCTGAGTGGAACAGACTTCTAAATGTTCTGATTTTCTGCTACTACTCTTTCACTTGCCAGGAGCTGGCGACCCCCCGACCATGGTCTATCTTCCCATTTGTCGCCTTGGATTTTTTTCTCCAGATTCCTGCCTTCCATAAAGTCATTCACTTTCTGTTCCTAGAATTGCTGCTCATCTTCTCTTCTCTCTCCTGTTGAGTTTGTAGGTGTTCAGAATGGTTTGATAACTAGTTGAACTCCTGGGACCTGATGATATTTAGGTTTCCTACTCCTCAGCCATCTTACTCCTCCCTTGAGCTGGGGAGTTTTATAGGGAAATCCAAGTTCTAGCTGGTTTGACAGGAATTGTGTACTTGCTGCCAGCCTCCTTTTTCTTGTCTTTAGGTTTGTACCAGGTTCCCAAAACAAAAATCTAGGAAGGGAGGAGGGGAGACATGCGGAAGAGAGATAAAAGGTTACTTTAAAATAAAACTTCTCTGGACCATTAGTGCACTATTTTTATTTTTGTTCATCTTTATGCTTTTAAGAGGTTTCATTATGATTATATGTTATATATATAACTATACAGTAGTAGCATATATTAAGATGACTAACATCTAGGCTGAATATATTATCATATTTACTTTTCCTTCTAATTTTAAAGTAAATTAAAATATTTTCATGGGCCCTGAAAAGTATTGCATAATTGTTAAAGTAACCAGATTAGGCCCAAGACGGAGTCATCATATTAAACCCCATATCTGCAAATGTTACTAAATTTCTATGCCAGCTCTCCCAGAAAAAGGAGGTCCAGGTCAACCAATCAATAGTTGCCTGCTCAGCACAAGTTACCTGACCTAGCTCCAAATAAGGAAAGTAACCAACAAATGCAACTACGACTTTGTTGTGCTGGCTTACTTGGTCTATAAAAATCTCTTGCTTTGTACAGATTTTTAGAGATCTTTTCTAGCTGCTGGATTGGTGTTGTCTGATTCATAAATGGCTGGGGGAAAAGAGCCCACTACAACAATAAATTGTCTGTGGAAAATTTTCTTTTAATGTAACCAATTTTGCATATCCTCTCCAGATCAATCACACATGATGGCCTGCTTCTAGTTAGCCTGCCTCAAACTTCCCCATACCAATGACTTCAGTAAGGGTGTACCTGAAGCCTTCCTTTCTTTTCATTGTAAAGATTTCTTGCTCCCCTGCCTGCCTGTGACTCACTGTTCTATAGTGAGTTCAAGCTTTGGTTCATTTCCACAAGGATCAGACCATTGGAGGGGAGAGGTCAACAAACTGGAGGTCAGGATATTAGAAGGATCAAGTAGGTGGAGGTTAAAGTCATCTAGCATTATGCTAGGAAGAGGGTTGGAGGGACAGACACTGATGGACATTGGTCATGTGAGAGAGGACCCCAAATATTAAAGAAAGAGTGGGATTCACCCAGGGTTCACAGATGATGACAACAATGAAGGATGGTGGGTGATAGAGTCTGATGACATGGGAGTCAGAACAATGACTCTTACAGAGGTTAAGAGGTGATAATGGTAGGGAAGCAACAATGAGGAATTGGAACGACCCCCCTCCCCCATCAGTGCCAGTGAAAGGATGGATGTTAGAGCTACTGCATCAGGAGCAGTGCCCTCAGGGAAGAGTCACGTTTCAGTTAGAAGATGAAGGTGACCTATAGAGAAGGCTTGAGTGTTTAGGGAACCTTGGTTATTATGACCACGAATTCCAGATAGTTCACAGTTTTAAAAATTAAAGAGGGTTATGAGATGGGGTCAGAACATACAGAACATTTTAGAGATCTTAGAGATGAGGGATGGTCTGGGGGATCTGAAGTGACCAACAAAAATGGAGACAAAGGACATACATATGGATAGTGAAATTGTCGGTGTTGAGAGGGAAAGGATGGCTGGGGATTTTCTCAAGGAGAATTCTGAGCTTTGGTGCTTCTTCTAGACTACTTCTGGGGTTCTGGAGACCTAAGGAAGATCAGTTGTCCTCTGAGCATGTGGAGCTCTGTTTAGACCCCAAGGACGGAGGTGTGGAATGTGTGAGAGGGAGTCTTACAAGTGGCAAAGATTCCTATGTGGGCATAAAGATGGTATTGTAAAGACTGCCTCAGCTGCCTCAAAAATCCTGCCAACCCCTCAACATGAGCCAGATATACAGATACTGAGATATTTGTTGAACGAATGAATGAATGAATGAATTTCCTTTAGTAACTGGAATATTTAACATCCACAGCCTAAAGCATTTGCATTAGAATCACTTCTTGGGTAGATACCTACCAGACTTCTACACAGTTAAAAGAAAAATAGAACAAAGAATAAACCTGTCCTAAGAGAAAATTCCAGCCCTAGAATGAAGAAAATTCTCACTCCAAAAATTATGGATCTAATCATTTAAAGATCCAGATTACCCAGGACAAAGAATGGGTGATTACAGAATAAGGGGAAGGAAAAGAGGAGGGAAACATTGCTGGTGTTGGGGTGGTCAAAGAAAGAATATGATGAGTTTTGAACATCAATTTGAAGTAGGAGCCAGCACTGGGGACAGGGGCAAGTGTAATAGATATTTCCTCTAAGTCATAGGATCCTGGGGTGAAGTCAGGATTACTGGCATCCAAATACTAAAAATAAAAGAAAATTAGTTATTTCACTTTTCTTCATTAGCTGCCCTGCAGGATCACCCAGCGTTTCTTAGGTCTCTCCTTGCACTAGCCATCAGGAGTCATTTCCTGGGACATGGGTCATGACCCTGGGAAAGCCATCAGAGCGCCCCTTGGCTTCTGGTTCTAGGCTTTCTCAGGTGCCTTCTCTGCAGCACCTTCTAGAAGAATTCACATTCTGCTTCCCAGTTATAGACCCCTCAAGTACACACTCGGAAAGTAACAGATTAAAGGGACCTTTAGGTGTTTTTAGTCTAATTTCTTACCTGATTGCAGAGGCTCTTCAGAAAATGGCATTCAACCTCAAAGTGACACAGCACTTACCACCCCGGAGGCAGCCCATTCCATTTTGGTCCTTTTCAATAAATAGAATGTTCAGGCTCATTGAACTGAAATCCCCGTAGCTTCTTTAGTGGTATTCCTGCCAAGATTTTGTAATCAGTTTAATAAGATCAGTGGCCATAGGATTATGTGCCGTAGGATGTCTTTCTGGTGACCAGAATTCAGTCTCTGTTATGGAAACAGAGGATTCAATCCTGATGCAGTCTTACTAATCAATTTCCTTTTCTGTATGCATTATTTATCAATGTTTAAAATGTCATCCCCTGATTACATTATTAACTAGTCCTTTTACACATCTAGAAAGCATTACGTTAATTACAGAATGCCTACTGTGTGTCAGGCACAGCGGTTTGGCCACATGGGTAAGTGAGTCAGATAAGGTTACACTCTCCAAGACTTTATTGGCTATAGAGATATAGAGCCAAGGGAAAGGCTTTAATTCAAAACTGAGCTAAGTGCTATATTATGGGAGTTATTAGAATATGCTGGAGTTCACGCTGGGCCACCTAATCTAATTTGAATTATAATGCCAGAAATCAAGTGGCTGGTTTTTTAAAGTACACGCTAGCCCAGAATGTAGACTCCACTCACCTTGGGTAAATCTGTGTATGTCCCATGTTTCATCAAGCATTCATAGGCAGACCATCCCCAGTGGTGAAGCCTATGGATAGAGCAAACCTGGGGTTAAGCAGTCATGGATGGGTAAGTGGCTGGCAGGGGTGGAAGAGTAGGGAGTTGGGTCTTGGCCCTGGGTGCCTTTTATGGCTCTCAAATTCCAGACTTATGGGTCTTTCCTTAATGGGCAAGGTTCTCAGAATGACACAAGTTCCTGGGCCTCTGATAATACAACAGGAGCACATTTTGTCTGTTGATTATTCAATGAAGCAATGTCAGAAGCATTAAGCAAAAATATTTCAAAAAATATATACATATACAAGGATTCATCAGTTTCCTGATTGTGTGGGCACATGTATGTGCACACACACAGATCCAGTGTGCCTAGGTGAAGATTGAAACAGTTGGGAGGAAGACATTTTATTAAGACACTGTTACATATTTGAAGACAAAAGTGATCACTAAATATATTTCCCAGGTGTCAAATCACACAAGTTAAGAGCCTCATTTCACTGATAGCATTCCTAGCCTCAGGCTATCTTCATAATTTTTACATTTTCTTCAACTTAATGAAATCTGCTCTGATTAAAAAACAAGATCTTTATAATTATGCTCCAAGTTATGGCAGAGGGGAGGAGATGGGTCTAATACAGAGATTTCTGGTTGGGAGGAATGTGGGCCACACTTTAATCCCAGCACCTCTCCCTTTTGTCCTGTGATGTCCAGCAACTTCCTGAACCATCCACAAATGTACTTGAAAAGAGTCCCCATGTCATGGGATTGGTGTAAGCCAACCATTCATTCACTTGACAGATATTTACCGAGCACCTGCTCTGAGGTTCCAAATCCTCAGGACTGGGATACAGCTGTGAAAAAGATGTTCAAAGAACCTGCTCTTGCAGAATGTATGCGACATAGGGGATGATGGTAGACAATGAGTATAATTCACAAATGAATTATATAGATGATAATTTCTAGAAAAAATGAAAATATGATCCGGCAATATGAGCTTGGGAGGGTGGGATGGGACTGCACAGTTCCCCTGGTTAAATAGAGTGGTGCAGTTGGGTCTTGCTGAGAAAGTGAGGTGTAAGCTGAGACCTGGAGAGGGTAAAGGAATTACCTAAGTGCGTGACCAGGAAAAGATCCTCATAGGCAGAAGAAATAGCCAGTGCAAAGGCCCCAGTGTAGGGAGTTTCTTGACATGTTTGAGGGTGAAGGAGGCCAGTATAACTAAAACAGAGTTTAAAAAAAAAAAAAAAGGAACTGGGGGAGGGTCTGGGGTGTCACAGGATTGCATAACACCTTGTAGGTTGTTAAAAGGATTTAAGGTTTTATTCTGAACAAAATGGAGAACCACCACAAGATTTTGAACATTTGTTTTGAGCCTACAAGGATTTCCTGGCCACTGTGTTGAAAATAAATATCCAGGAAACAAGGGAAACTGGCTAGGAGGCAGTAATGGAGGTGAGAGATGACCGTGACCCAGGGGCAATGGAAAGTAGTGAGAAGTGATGGGATCAAGATAAATTCTGTAGGAGGGCCAGCATGATTTCTGATGGATTGGGTATGGATCATGAGCTTGTTTGTGGAGGTAAATCGGGATCTCAGTTTGGGTATGTTTAATGGAGATGTCTATTAGGCATCAACATAGACATGTCAAGAAGCAGTTGGGTATGACTCTAGAGTTTGAGAAGGAGGTCTGAGATAGAGAAATAGATTTGGGAGTGTTTAGAAAGACTCAGCCCTTCTCCTGTGTTTTTTCCTTATTCTCCAGCATTGCTGTACTCAGAACCCTTCTGACACTGGAAGTGGGTGGGTTCTCTCACAACAAGCAATTCTCTGCAACTCCATCTGGGTGTCCTACAACTGAACCCAATTCTGCTACTGTGTACCTGGACATACCATCAGATCCCACAGGTTAAGTGTTCAGGCCTATAAGACTGTCCCCCTCCCCCCATGCAATCAGATGCTGATCATAAGCTTAGGTTGTCAGCTATAAATTGGAGGTTACCGTTACCCCCTCTTCAGGTTCCATTAATTTGCTAGAGCAGCTCACTGAACTCAGGAGAGCCTTTGACTTCCTGTTTATTATAAAAGGATATAATAAAAGGTACAGATAAACAAACATCAAGATGGAAGAGATGGGTAAGACAAGGTATGGGGGAAGGGGCAAGGAGCTTCCGTACCCTCTGCAGGCGTGCCTCTCTCCCTGCATGTCCACGTGTTTGCCCACTTGGAAGCTCTGCAAACCCCATACTTCTAGGATTTGTACGGAGACTTCATCATGGAAGTGTGATCCATCATCGCCTCTATCTCCAGCCCCTCTCCCTTTTCTGGACAGTGGGATGTGGGACTGAACATTTCAAGTTTCTAATCATGGCTTGGTTTTTCTGCGTTACCCATGTCTTTTTTTTTCCGTGTTCTGATGCTTTGACATCTGGGACCCTGCTTTTTCCGGAGGGACTGCTCCTCCCATGGTTAGCCGATTTCTGGAGATAGTAAATAGCTTACCTTTCAAAGTATTTTTCAGATGCAAACTAACCACTCCAGAGCTCACATCCCAAGTAGCTTCGTTATCTGACTAGTGCACTAAACCACTATTTACCTGCACTAATCGCCCTAGGACCAGGTCCCAGACAATCAGGGACAACCCCTATGCATGAGACCCCACTGAAATAATTCAAACTAGCTTACCCCAAACCTGCCTACCATGCCTTGTCTGTTCCCTTCTGAAGAAAATACAATGAAGACTCTTGTACCTACCTCTGCCCCATCCCTGTGGCTCCTAATCAACTCTGGTGCTTCTCTGTGTGGCCCCTGCATGGCATGGCCTCACCTCCTCTTTTGGGAACTGTGAGTTACAAAGTATCTATTCAATGGTAATCATCTCTTGATCTGTTGGCTTTGCTAAACCTCAATTTTTCTACTAAAACACTATATTTTAAATCAGGCACACAATACAAAAAACTTTCTACCTTCAAAAGGCCATGTGGGTATAGACAAGGGATTTATCAGCTATGACCAGTAGTGTTCCTTCCTGAATATTCTGGACTATGTAAGATTCTAGGGGAAAATGGGGAACAGGGACTGGCCAATCAGAGGCTGGGTAGAGGCAGATTTAATGTAATTTTAAAAATGCCAAGAAAATAGATAACATAATGTTGCTTAACCTGAGCATGGTGATTGTAAATGAAGACCTGCTACATTTAAGTTTTGGTTTTTGAAGAATCTGATAATGCTCAGAAGCAGTTATTACTATTCATATGTTGACTTTAATTTCCAAAATAACTTACAAAGATTTATTTTTAAAAATTTCTAGCCGCTACCATCTCCCCCCTTTGACCTCATGACACATTTAAACATTGGGATGTGTGAAAGCATTTGGTGACAATCTTTGTTACACAGATGGTGCATGCCTCACCTCATCTACAAAAGTTCCGAGTACATTGAGTCTTATTATTGGGAAAAAAAAGTATAATTATTTTCATAAATTTAATCATGAATTCACTTTACGTTCATTTCAATTTGGCCTTTCTGGAAACCTATGGAATTTCTCTAGAATTCAAATCTCAACCATCTCTAGTAAGTAAAAAGCTTTCATTTTAAAACTTGTATCTTTTTATTTTTTCCTGGATAAAAAGGTGATTCTCCTTCTAAGAAGCTTCTGTCAACAGCCTTTGTCTAAGACTGACATTCCCAGTAATGTTTTCTCCTTGTAGTCATTCTAATGCCTTTTTTTTTTTGCATTATCTGTCCCAGCCCTTTCTCTGTCCTCAATATATGACTATATGTCCTTCATCATTGATGAGATGGAAGCTGTAAAGGGAAGACTCAGTTTTTCCCTTTCTTTGTGTAGTGAAAAAACCCATTCTTCCCTATTTTTCCCCCTGTGTTTCTTCTTTACTTTCACAGGGAACACTTCCTTTTTGACACTTCTGATCACCAAATGTGTGGAGATTTATCCCTATACCAAGTAATTCTCCAGACATTACACCAGTGGGGTATTCTGCGATTTAACTCAATTCTGAAAGTGTCTGCCTGGAGATAGTGTCAGATCTCACAGGTGAAGGACTCAGCCCTGCCAGATGTTTCCACCCCACTTCAGATGCCCACAACAACTGATAGATCTCCAGGTTACTCACAACTTCTGTCTGACTTGGCCACAAACTGAAGGTTCCCAGACCCCCTTCTCAGGTTCAATGAATTTGCTTCTTAGAATGGCTCATAAAATTCAAACATTTTCTTACGTTTGCCCATTTATTAAAGGATATAATAAAGTCTACAGATGAACATCCAGAAGAAATATGTAAGGCGAGGTCTGAGAGGGTTTTGAGCACAGGAACTTCTGTCCCCGTAGAGCTGGGATATGTCACCTTCTTGCTATGGATGTGTCAGCCTGGAAGCTCCCTGAACCTCATTCTACCGGGATTTTATGGAAGTTTCTTCACATAGGCATGATCAATTATTAACTCCTTTTGAGTCCCTCTCCCCTCTCTAGAGAACAAGACAGGTAGAGCTAAAAATTCCAAGCTTCTAATCATGGCTTGGTCTTTCTGGGGACCAGCTCCCATTCAGAAGCCATCCAGAAGTCCACCTAGAGCTGTTTCAATAGAACAAAAGAAGCCCCTAGTGTTCTTATCACTTGGGAAATTACAAGGATATCAGGAACTCTGTGAAAGGAACTGGGGGCAGAGACCAATATATATTCTCTATTGCCTCATAGAAGCTGACTGATATGAAGGAGTTCCCTCACTCCTCCTCAGGTTCTAAATTCTCTATTTCTGTGTTAAATTCTCTCATTTTCTTTCAAATGTCAGAGGAAGGGGCTATGGGAAAGTACTCTTCTCTTAAGCTAGATTCCTCCCATTGGCTCCTTGAAGAAAAAGGGCCCCTGTATTTATCACCTCCCATGCACCCATCCATCTAGCCAGTCATATACCTAACAAATAATTGCTGAGCACCTACTATTTCAGGGAATCAGAGAAGCTTAGGACACTGTCCTTGTCTAATTAGAAATGCAACAATTACAAAAGGGTGTACAAAAAAACCTTAGATAACACAAGGTGATGATGACTTACTATGGCATAGGGTGGTGTTTCAGTTTTTTATTACAGTGTAACAAGCCACACCAAAATTGAAAAAACAATTTTTGATTTCTCATGATTCTGTAATCTCAGGTCAGCTTGACTGGGAAACTGTCCTGCTTTATCTGTTGTCTGCTGGAGCAGAAAGTCCATGATGGCTCCCTTACTTACATGTCTAGTTATTCAGCTGAGAGGACTGGAACAGCTGGCTGCCGGCCAGGCATCTCTCACCTTCCAAGTGGCATCACCACCTGGCTTGTTTGGACTTCCTCAGAGCAGTATAGTTGGCCTTCTTTTGGCAGATAGCTTCTAAGAGGGGGACATTGAAACTGCTAGTTCTCTTCAGACCTGGGCATGGAAGTCCTAGAATGTCACTTTCACTGTCACTTTCTATATTGTATTGTCAAAACAAGTCACAAGTCCAGACCAGATTCAAAAGGAGGAGATGTAGATTTCACTTCTTCAAGAGTGGAATCCATGCATGTACATGGTGGGAAGACATCTGTGGTAGCTGTCTTTGGAAATTACTAAGGAAAAAAGGTCAGGGAAAGCATCATAAAAAAGTGATTAAGTTGGCCAGGGAAAAATTGTTTAAGCATAAATGCCTCATTCTTTTGGCTTCTGTGGATAAGGACTTCTTGTCCCTATCTCACTTTTATTGCTTTTACCAACTCCTTATCCCATTACTCAGAGAACCAAGTATGGTTCATGTCTGGCATAAGAGTAATACATGGAGAAGAGCTAGTTGAGATGTGATAAAGGGTCTCTTGTCCATATTGGGACCTTCTTTTGATTGTCCTGACCCTTGATTTGGGTCTCTACATTCCTGGCATTTCTTTTTACACCTTGTAACACACCCTAGTCAATACCAAGTTATCAATAACTTAAAGAAGAGATGTATCCCCTAGACAGGAACATGGAAACATGGACTCTGGAAACCTAACTATCTCTGTTCCTATAGGGCCAGAAATTCATTTCTGGAGACTCAAAACTCTGAAAGTCATGTTGTGTCTATGCAATGTGCATTCTAGGAAATTATTTATTTACTGTTCTCTTTCTGGATTTAGTGAAATTTTCTTGCAATTTCCATCTTTCTCAGTTGTTCTAAAGGGACCTAAAGGTAGAGATTTAAGCCCATACTTGGGTCAGAACCAAATAAAGCAGAAGTGGTGGTCCCCCTCTCCACCTGACTTTCAAGATCTGTATGGTGGTAGTGGCAGACAAATCAGGAGGAGTGCCCCAAGTGGGAGATAAGAGAGTTTGGTGAGGGCTCTCTGGCCAGCCACCTCTAGCCACCACTCTTTGCCAGAGCCACCTCTTCTTCCCAAACTGGGAGGCTCTGCATTTTGCTTTCATTTCTTTACAGGAGACTGTTGCTAAAGTCTAAGTGGAGATGGAGGGTCTGAACAAAGGCAGTGCATTGATGAGGAATGGCCAGGCATCTCTGTCTAGGCCTACCCTCCACATCACATGCACACACTTGGACTCCCTGATCCTGGGACAAAGCCACTCAGAGTTCTGCTCCGTTTCTACAATTGCTTGTTTTTCCCTTCTTCTGGATCCCTGCACTTCTTCGAGGCACTGACAGCTCTTCCTGGGAATGATCCTTTGCCTGGGAGCTTCACCATCTGAATCAGTCCCTCCTACATTGGATTGGGCTGTGTCTGGGAACACGTGGCAACCTCAGAATCCAGATGCCACTGTAAACCATCTCAAGACAAATGGGATGACATGGTTTGTTTTCCTTAATGAAACAGGGGTTAAATTGGAGATGAACACCATGAACTATGAGCCCCAAAGGACCTCTCCCTGTCAAGGTCCAAGCTGGGCAAGATGTCACTGACAGGACCAAGCCGACTTTCCTTATCTAGAGAGTCGAAATGTTATTCTTTTTTGTCTTTTCCCCCAAATGTGTTTGAGAACTAAATATTTCTGAGAGATTATGATAACAAGTCTAAGAGAAAAATGGAAAAAAGAATCAATTGCTCTCATGCACATTTTACAAAGGCATGGGGAGATGAAGACACTGGTCTGTGTTTACACTGCCAACCGTGGCAGAGATTTGAATTCAGGGCCCTATAGCTTGAGATGGCCTCTGCTCCCTGATTAGGAGCCCACCAGCCATGGGTGAGCTAGTATAAGCTCTAGGCAGGGTCTGCCTGCTGCTCTGCCCAGGGTGCTCCCTCAGGCCTACCCAGCAACCTATTCTTTGCTTTTTCTTTTCCTGATACAAACCCCAACGACTCGGTCTGTTTTTCTTTCTTCTAGAGCTTCCATTACTCTCTCTTGGTTTTCTGTCCCCAATCTCAGATGTACCATGGCCTGTGGTTTAGCCAATTCCCTGTTTCCTTCCTGCTCTCCAAGGCAAGTACTTCTTTCTTTTGTGCTTTAAGGGTTTCCCTACGGGTCTCTACAAGGACACAGAGACAGGGTGACAGAAATAAGAGCTCTGCAGACACTTCACATGCCTGGCCTCAGGTATAGAGTACATGACCCTTTTGTGAGATAGATATGGAAGGCTTGGTGATCATCAAACATCATTTTTATTTCAGAAAGTGGAGCCCACTAGCTCCCCACTCTTCCCACTGTCTCCCAGCTTAGTGATGAAAATGTTTCTGTCCCTTAGGAAGCTTCTCTCCAGCCAGAAGACTGCCGCCTGGATAGCCACTGGAGATTTCCTGGGCAGTTTGCCTCTCTGGAGTCTTCCAGACTGGCAATCACTCCGTTTCCTGGCTCTCTGCCATTCCCAACTTGTCCTCTGGGGGCGCTGTCTTTGTGACTTGGCCCCAGTCCTTTGAGACAGCAAGAACCTGATGAAGCGAATGGTCAGTGGCCGCTGGTAAATTTAGATACCGGTGTCAAAAGGCATCACAGGACACCAAAGTTTGAAGAAGTTGGTCCCATCCAGCCAGGTCACCAAGAGACTACATATTTTCTCAAAATTTAAAGCATTCAATTTCTTCCCACCTAAGAAAAAATCTCACAAGGGAGTCTGAGTCATGAATAAAGACGGGGACTGCTGTGGATTTATCTTCCTTTTTATTTTCAGTGGAGAGATGATACAATTAGGTTGGAATAGAATAGGTGATTGTCTCACCAGGTGATTCTTAGGGGAAAGCAGAGATGGTGTAGCTGGATAATAGTCTAGTATCAGCCACAGCTGTGGAGTGGGAGGGAAAGTCAGCATTCTCAGCGGGCAATGAAAGTCAGTTATTCATTACCACCAACACTTGACAGTACAGTGAACACATGACATTATATTTATGCTACATAAAATAACGTGATACAATTTTTACGACCCAATTTAATGCAGTAGAAGGTATCGGTTTAATAAAGACAAGGACAATAGAATTAAAATTATCTATAGATCTACCTAACAAAGGCTAGTAAAAAGCAAGAATTGCACTAATTTGACAGGAAATAGATAGCACTGTCATAAAGTTTGTAAAATGGAAAGAAAGTGTCTCACTCTGTATTTGTGTGAGTTAAGTTGACAGGTGCTGATCTGGAAGAGGAAAAAAGCAAAAACCACACAACCGTCTCTTCTGAATTCCCAGGCTGAGCACAAGCTCCCTGCATTTATTTCTTTCTCTGACAGAAAAACAGTTTCTGCTGTGAAAAACTGTAATGTTTAAACAACTATCTGACAAACAAGCAAACTTTCCTGTGGTTGTGTAAGATTTTTTCAAAGTTGAATTTCACTCCACTTTGGTACCTTGCTTACCTTCTAGATACCCGTGGCAACTGGCTGGAAATGGTTAACATAAATATAGGAATATAGCACCAATTGCTCCCGGGACCCATGGAGAGCCATGGGCTCAGAGATGAGGGGGATTTCTTCTTTTTTATTATTATTAACATAAAATGTATTATTAGCCCCAGGGGTACAGGTCTGTGAATCATCAGGCTTACACACTTCACAGCACTCACCATAGCACACACCCTCCCTAATGTTCATAACTCAACCACCATCTCCATACCCCTCTCTCCCCCACAACCCTGTTTGTTTTGTGAGATTGAGTCTCTTATGGTTTGTCTCCCTCCCAATCCCATCTTGTTTCATTTTTTCCTTCCCTAACCCCCCCCCCCCAAACACTTCACTTTACCTCTCAAATTATGAGGGGGACTTCTAAGGACAAAAAAAATGCGTGTGGTGTGGGGGTGGATTTCAATTTTATGCCACCCACCACGTTAGCGGAGCTTCCTCTGAGATTCTGCATCAGGGCTGGGCTTGGTGGAGAGGCAGAAAAGTGTATGACGTGGTCCATGCCCTCAGAGAGTTCACTGTCTATAGGAGATGCAAGTTACTCTGACATGTTGGTTTTCTTTTAAGGGCTCAAGGTTGAGAGTAAATCCTAATGCTCTTTGTTCATTCTGCCTAAAGGTTTTCCTTAATCATGTTGCTAGGACCAAGTGCACGGTGGTGTTGGCTCCTCAGTGCTTTTTCCTTTGTCCATCAGTCAGTTCCCTTGAACTAGCCCCCTTCCTTTCCAGGTTTGGAGTAAACCTACCACAGGCTCCCTTTACTCCTCACGGCTATAGGAGTGAGTGTGGAGGCATCAGATATCTAACCCATGTCACTCCACTGTCAAATCCTGAGCTCTTTTCCCTGCGGAGTGTCTCTCAGTCTCTGCCCCTCAGAATTCTAGGGTCCCCCTGAGGTTTTTTGTAGAGTGCTGCAGGGAGGAGGGAGGAAGAAGGGAGGCTGAGAGGCTGGGCCAAGACCCTCCCCTGGCACAATAGCAGGTATAACATAGCTCCACTTCCATCTGTTTTACATGTCAACTCTACAGGAACACTGTCAAATCCAGAACAGGCTCTGGGAGGATAGAGGCTGAGAAGCAATGAAAGATTTGATCATTTGAGCAGGGCATCTCTGTGTAATGGTTAATTTGACTTGTCAGCTTGACTGGGTCATAGGGTGCCCAGATATTCCGTTAAATATTATTCTAGATCTAGTTGTGAGGGTGTTTCAGAATGAGATAAGCACTTGAATGGGTAGGCGAAGTAATGCATGTTGCCCTTCTCAATATGGGTGGACACCACCCAGTACACAGAGGACCTGAATAGAACAAAAAGCAGCAGGAAGGAAGAGTTTGGTCTCTGCCTGATTATTAGGTCAGGACATCAGTCTTCTCTCGCCATTGTGCTGGGACTTTCACCATTATGTTCTCTAGTTGTCAGGCCTTTGGGCTTGGACTGGAACTACGCTGCCAGCTTTCTTGGGCCACCATTGTGCAGATGGCAAGTTATGGGACTTTTCAGCCTCCATAACCACATAAGCCAATTTCTCTTTCTTCCTCTCTTTATATGTCCTAGTGATTCTATTGCCCTGGAGAAACTTGATTGATGCATGGCCTTAGGTCAGTTTCAGAAGAAGGGTGGGTGCAGAAGCCAGGCTGAAATGAGTTGATGGGAAGTAAGGAAGTGGAAGTGGTAAGTGTAAATGTATTTTTTTTTTCTAGAATGGATATAAGGAAGTACCTTGGTGGGAGGGGAGGAAAGGTTTAGAGAAAGTCCTCTGAGAATTCATGACTTTGAGGGTAGAGAGGAAGCTGTCCACAGGTTGAGAAGGAGACGGAAGAAGTATGTGTGGGAAGGACAACTGATGGCGCATCATTCACAGGACATGGGTGGGGAAAGAGCCAAGGCCACCACCAGGCTGGGTGAACTCAGACAAGTCACTTAACCTCTGGAGACTCCATGCCTTCACTTGTAACCTGGACATCACAGTGGCCACTCCACTGGCTTATAAGGATGAAATGAGATGGATTTTTTGAAGGCAGGTAACACAGAACCTGGTACATAGAGGACAGTCACTCCTCCCTCCCCTCCTTAGCTGACACCATCCCTTGTCTCCTGAATGCCACATCTCTGTCTGCACCTGTGGGTTGAGTCAGGTAGATCAAAGTTTAAACCATGACTGTACCATGTACCAGCTGTTTGACTTTGGGCAGGTTATACCCAGGCTCAGTACTGAAATCTGTAGAAATGGGAATAACATTTTTATTTCAGGGTTATTTGTGAAGGTTAAATGAGACAGTAGATATAAAGCACCTAACGAAGTGCCTAACTTACACAAGATATGGTCGAGAAAAACAGTTTAAGTGACCCAGTAGAGGCTAATGGCTTCATTCAGCTGATGGGCATCAGGGAGCACCCAACAGCCAGTTGACTCTCCAGAGGTTTTGCGAGGTGAAGAGAAGAGAGGGGTGTGTGTCCTTGTGACTTGGTGCAGGTAGTCCCTTTCATCACTAAGTGCTACGAAGCCTATGCTTGGAGCTGTGCCTCTGGTTTGGGATCCTTGGTGCAACCCTGGGACAGCTCTTTCAAGCACTGTTTTTTAAACTTTGCACCTTGTCTGCTAGTCAAGGTTCAGGTGGGGAAGTGATAGCAGGAAAAGAAAAAAAAAAGAGGAAAGAGGAAAGTGGAAAGGAGCAAGAGGAAAATGGGTAGGAGCTAAGGCTTAAGCCAGAAAACCTGCGAGCCCCCGTCATGTCTGTTTTAATTCTTTTTTTTTTTTTAAAGATTTTATTTATTTATTTGACAGAGAGAGATCACAAGTAGACAGAGAGGCAGGCAGAGACAGAGAGAGGGAAGCAGGCTCCCTGCTGAGCAGAGAGCCCCATGTGGGGCTCGATCCCAGGACCCTGAGATCATGACCTGAGCCGAAGGCAGCGGCTTAACCCACTGAGCCACCCAGGCGCCCCTGTTTTAATTCTTTTATAATATTAAGTAAATGTGTTGAAGGAATGAGAACTAAATGCATGTCTGGCCTAGGACTTATCTTAGTGCTTTTAACTAGGATATGGAGTTATCCAAATTAAAATTCCTCTTACCCATGCTTGTTTTAAAAAACTATACAAGACTATGTAGATATATGTCTCCCAAGTTCCCCCCAAACTCTCTGCCTTACAGAATCACCCTTTAAATGTCAAACCAAAGTTGGTCAAGTTTCTTTCCTTGGTAAATGCAGGAATTCTGGCCTTCCATGGGGTTTTTCTCAAGAAGATCCCACCCCACCCCCCAGTATTTTTGAATTTTCTTCGAATGTTTGTGTGACCCAGAACTATGTTCTGACCATTGCTTGTCACCTCTGGCCTCTGGGTCACTCTTTCCCACCTTATAACCTTTCTCCAGATTCTCCCCCCTCCTTCTCTAGGACACAGCTAAGCTCGAGTCATACATTTCAACAAAACTTAACAGTTTGATGGAAACAACATCAACATACAGAAAACAAATCTCCAACAGCATTCTGGGCATCTCAGCCCCTAAGCCACCAAAAGACATGGCTCCCAAACAGAGGTGAGCCCTCTCCTTGGCTTCCTGCTGCCCACTGTTGCAGGCCTCAGTGGTGATCACCCCATGTAAACAAAATGCCTCCAGCATTCTTTCCTTTGCTTGATGTCTCCTTCCATCCTCAAAGCCAACAATGGCCAGTTGGGTCTTCCCCACCTCTGACAGTGACTTCCTTTTCTGACATGTCCATTCTTGCCTTGTAAAATCACTTGTAATTACATGGGCCCACCCAAACTATCTTGAGAAGATCTCCTATCTCAAGATTTTTTTTTTAGCCCATCTGCTGAGTTGCTTTGGCCATGTAAGGTCACATATGCCCCGGTTCTGGGGACTAGCTTGTGGACATCTTTGCTGGGGTTAGAAGATGGTGGAGCATTAACATGCCTGTCACAGATGAGTTCTCTTTTACTGCTTGAGAAACAGGGAATACCTTTTAGTATTTAAACTTTAAAATAGTGGTTTGTTCTGAGGACATGTATAAATAACTTGTAATATCATGGAGACATTTTTGTTGCTGGAATTCTTTATGGGAAGAGAGTTATATTTATTTGTAAGAAATAAGGCAGTAAGAAGGGAGGAGGCCTGAGAGTGTGGGGGACATGGAAGGCAAGTCAGGGTTGGATAGGGAAGCAAGATTCATAAGACCTATCAAGTAACAAGAAAAAGTCACTATAGTGTGTTCTTTTTTGTTTTGTTTTTGTTTTTTGTTTCTTAAGATTTTATTTATTTAATTGAGAGAAAGTGAAAGAGAGAGTGGGGGTTTGGGGGAGGGACAAAGGGAGGGGCAGACTCCCCACTGAGCTGGAAGCCCAGTGCTAAACTCCATCCTGGGCCTCCAGTTTCATGACCAGAGCCAAAGGTAAGGCAGATGCTTAACCAACTGAGCCAGGTCCCCCGCTATAGTGTGTTCTAAGGAGGTGGAGGCTGTTAACCTGAGGACCCTGTGCTTCCAGGATAGGATAGTGGAGTCAGCATGTCAGCTGGAGAGTAAGAATGGCGCACGTCTACATAGTAGAAGAGATAGAAAATTGAGATCCTCCAAGGGAAATCAAAGATGAAAGGGTTACAGGAATCGAGTACTGGCGGAAAAAGGGAAAGAGAAGGAAAGAAAACAAGCAAATAAACTAAACAAAAGAAACAAAAGACCAAACGGATGGCCAGAATGGACAATGGACATGTGGGATGTGAGAGCCACCTCCCTCTTTTGGGATCTCCGTTCAAGTGCACCTTCTTCACCGATGCCATGGGGCAACATGAGGTGTGAAGAGTTAAGAAAAGATGCTGACTTCTACACCAGGGGTGATTTGTGGTAAAGGCAGGATATCAGGACAAGAGAACCAAGGGCCCAAAGGATCAGGAACAAGACCAGCTACGTTTGATTTGTGACTTAGATATTCACTGCACTGCCCCCCTGTGATGGTTTGTACAAGGCCCTTGTCTGGTTTCTGCAAGTGATTCACTTCATCTGCCTATTGCCACCTCTCCAACCCTTGAGCGTGCTCTCCCCTCATTAAAATCTGGACACTCTCTTCCCTAAATTCCTTAAAGATCTGAGATAGTCCTAATTTTCATTTGTTTATTTACTGGTATGCCCATCTCTTCAGCTAGTCCATAAAGTCAACAAAGGCATGTATGCCGTTTTTTGTCACTACATAGCCAGGACCTAACCTTGAATGTGGTAATCAGAGAAGGACATAGTGTTTGTTGAATGAGTAAATGAGCGAACTTTGGCCTATTCTCCTTCATTTCGTTTTTCAACCTATCTCTAAGTCCTAGTAGGTTCTTCCTGTGTTCATATCTGATACTCACCTCCTCTTGTCCATGCCTGCTGCTTCTGTGTAAAGAGGGTGCCAAAGATAATGAAATGGGCCAGACCATGGTGAGTAGATATGCCTACCAGAGTGAGCAGCAACCAGTGATAAGCCCCACCTCAAGCAAAACAAAGTATGAGGCACCAAGTGAGAAGATGGGGTCTAGTGCCTGAAACTCATGCTCCAGGCAGGGAATGTGACCATGCGCTGCTGCACCACTGGACAGGAGGAAATAGGTGGGGATGCTGGCAGATGTTGGGACCAATGAGATATTGCAGGGGAGACAAGTGTCTGATGGACGTGAAGCTTGGGGCCAAAACTAGAGCATATGTGTCTCTGTGGGTGTACGAATATATGTGTGCTCACACTTACCTACACAGGGAAAAAGAATAGAATTAAATGGAAAGATGGTGGTGGCCACTCAAGTAGAATAGCAGCCTTGTCACAAGAAGTGGTCCCCTGAGTCATTGACTCTAAAAAGAACAAGATGGGACTCTAAGTTGCAGATAGGCACTACATGGTTCCAACTATGGAATAGGTGTGTATGATGTGAAGAAGAAAGCCAGATAGATTCTTCCTGCACCAAAGTTTGATACCTCCTCAACTCTGAACTAGTAAAACAACTTCAACTTCTTCCCACTCTCATCCCACCTGTACAATTTATCTAGGTCCACTTGCAATGGCAGAATCATGGCATTTTTTCTTTTTTTTTCCTTTTTTTTTTTAAAGATTTTATTTATTTATTTGACAGACAAAGATCACAAGTAGGCAGAGAGAGAGAGAGGAGGAGGAGGAGGCAGGCTTCCCACTGAGCAGAGAGCCCGATGTGGGGCTCGATCCCAGGATCCTGGGATCATGACCCGAGCCGAAGGCAAAGGCTTTAACCCACTGAGCCACGCAGGCGCCCCCATGGCATTTTTTCTAAACTTCCCATGGCTCCGTGTCGCCACCAAAACTAGAAATATCCACCCTGGCCTTCAAAGCCCCATCAGTCTCCACTCTCACCCTAGTTTAACTAGATCACTCTGTTTCCATAGTATATGTTGTCCTTTGCTGCATTTGTGCCTTTGATTTGGCTGTTTCCATACTCCTGAAGAGAGTCCCCATTTTTACTCCTGGAAAAATCAGCTCAGTGCTGCATGAAAAGACACATCTGGGCTTCAGTTTTGGTTTGAACCTCTAATAGCTGTAGTTTTGGCCAATGCAGCCCTACTCCCCAGAGCCTCACTTTACTCGTCGGAGGAATGGGGATGGCAATACCTGTTTGGTAAGGCTGCTGGGACAATTAAGTATGATATCTCATGCTTGTTCCTGGCACATTGTTGGGTACTCAACTTTGTTGCTGCCCTGCTCCCCAAACCATTTTAGTTGCCGTCTCCTTCTGGCTCCTCTCCACGACCTTGACCTTGTTTCCCCTCAACCCCCACAGACATGACTGGGAGCTCTCTACGGTGTTGCATTTTCTACACTTTGTTAGGATTGCCTGTGCACCTGTTCCATCTCCTCTGTCTTGAGGACAAAGCCTGAAACCTATTTTCTTGGGAGCTTCTGCTGAAGTGCAACGAAACTGGCACAGTGATTGGCAACCGTGTTCAAAGTGTTTAATAAGCATTTGTTGAATTTAACTGAAATGTCCAAAACAACCTGATCCTATTGTTATTCCGACAAATATCAGTCTTAAGAGCCACCACCAGCCCAGGCTTTCATGCATTATTCATGCCAAAGTTGCCTTCAGCGCTCTGGTCTCCTGGTCCTGAGGCCAAGAAGGAGGCTGGACACATTAACATTTCAGAAGATCTGCTCTCTCTCCCCATCAGCCTGTCCTGGCCCCAGCGAGCTTCGCTGTGCATTGCCAATCACCCAACCGAAGTTCTTGGGATTCTCTCTCACAGAAGCTCTGGCAGGAACACCAGCCTTTTGATGCAACTCCAGCTCAAAATATATTCTTTGTTCTTTCACATCCTTAGTGTTTCTGAAAAAGCAAAACTCTAGCACTCTAAGTGCAGACCCAGAGGAGAGAAATTGTTTTGTAAAAGAAGACATACATTTGGCATGAAAAAAAAAAAAAAGTCTGGGGAAAGGAAGTATAGAAAGTCTGGATGTAAAAGTAGCTGGACTTTCTGTGAGAAGACACATAGAGAGCCCTCCTTTATTTTTATTTCTTAACTTGATGAAAAGGTTGAGGTTTATGCTGTCACCAGGTAGGTAGGCCTGTGATATTTATGTAGCTAATTTCATGTACTTTGACTGGCACACCACAATTCTGACAGTTAAAAACCCATCTTCTGCCTCTTCTAGCACTGAATGTTGATGTTATACTGGTGTGTTCTGGGAACATCCTGGAGCTACCCTCAGAGAACTAAGGATTTTCAGAGCCTTTTAGAATATAAAGCACACTTTGAATTGACTTACTTACAAAATGACATATTCCTGGAGGGACTGAAGAGTCAACTAGAGATCATTTCAAGTTGAGTTGTGGGAAAACCCACAGTCTTTTTCCTAATACATATTATTCTTGCCCAGTTCCTATCAGGCCCTCACTAGTCAAGCCACCATATCTTTGCAGGTACTGTTCCCTCTGCTTAGAATGGTTCCCATCCAGGTACTTATGAGGTTAAGGTCATCTTCAGCCAAGGTCAAATATTAGCTTTCCAATTACCCTTTTTTTTTGTTCCCAGATAATTCGATACATTTCTTTCTAGTGCTGCTTTTTATATAGGTGCAATCATTTATTTCTATGCCTGTCTCTTTCTATATTGTGAGTTCTTCATTGATGACAGAGATGATTTTCTTTTCTGAAAACATTTGCCTGCTTCTCTTTGTATTCCATGACCTGCCTGGAAATTAAAACAAAACAAAATCTGCAGGTCAATCTCAAGGAATTGGCAGTTATGAATACAAACAGACCAGCTTAAAATTTTGCTCCTCAGGGGCACCTAGGTGGCTCAGTTGGTTAAGTAAGCATCTGTCTTTGGCTCAGGTCATGATCCTGGAGTCCCAGGATCGAGCCCCTCATCAGGCTCCCTGCTCAGTGAGGAGTCTGCTTCTCCCTCTCCCTGCTTGTGTTCTCTCTCTCTCTCTCTTTCACTTTCTCTCTCAAATAAATAAATAAAATCTTTAAAAAATTGCTCTACAATGATTAGAATCATAGAAAACTGTAAAAAAAAAGAAAAAGTAAAATGGGTACTATAGAAGATTATAATGGCGAAACACAAGGTGGATATAATCCAAACATATATAGTACCTGAAAGCAAAGTGCCCAGAGAAATGTGAAGAATGCTTCCTACTCCCCCACCATCACCTGCTGGACTTTACATAAACAGGAGATAAACACCAATAATATTCAGTCACACCCTTCCACTTCTCTATTACTTATTCTTGGTTCTCTTAGAAACTACCCTTTTCCATTTACATTATTTCTACATATCTTCAAAATAGGTGGTTGAGATAATAGTTACAGTTTATAGGCAATAATTGGTTTTGCTGCTCATTATTATGTATATCTCTAGCCAAAATGTCCCCTTTTAGCACCTGTTATTCTAGTTAACAGAATAACTATTTGAGTTATATAGTTCCTAAACATTTTCAAGTCTTAGAATATCTTCCAAGAGAAAATAATAGGTTGAATGGACATAGCCATCTTGTATCACTCTCTTTTTCTTTAGAAATTCTGAAACTAGAATTATTCATTGTCTTTTGATGCTACTATAAGTTGTAATAGAGGAATATGAAATTATTCTAATTGGGACCCATTGGGATTTTTTTTTTCTATAGGAAGTACCTCTTGGAGAGATAAATGCATAGCTGAGAGATGCTAGATCAAGATTATAAAAATTTATGTCCCCCGAATTCTATGTCCCAT
The DNA here is from genome assembly GCF_010015895.1 of Lontra canadensis. NCBI lineage: Eukaryota > Metazoa > Chordata > Mammalia > Carnivora > Mustelidae > Lontra > Lontra canadensis. The sequence goes on from NW_022631001.1 coordinate 36,599,198, forward strand.
CCACCTGATTCCCACCGCCACCTTACCACAAGAAGTGACTTTTAAAATACCTAGTTAAGGGGCGCCTGGGTGGCTCAGTGGGTTAAAGCCTCTGCCTTCGGCTCAGGTCGTGGTCCCGGGGTCCTGGGATCGAGCCCCACGTCCGGCTCTCTGCTCGGCAGGGAGCCTGCTTCCCTTCCTCTCTCTGCCTGCCTCTCTGCCTACCTGTAATCTCTGTCTGTCAAATAAATAAATAAAATCTTTAAAAAATAAAAAAATAAAAAAATAAAATACCTAGTTAATAGGGGAGGAGTCAAGATGGCGGAGAAGTAGCAGCTGAGACTACTTCAGGTTGCGGGAGATCAGCTAGATAGCTTATCTAAAGATTGCAAACACCTACAAATCCAACAGGAGACCGAAGAGAAGAACAACAGCAATTCTAGAAACAGAAAATCAACCACTTTCTGAAAGGTAGGACTGGTGGAGAAGTGAATCCAAAGCGACGGGAAGATAGACCGCGGGGGGAGGGGCCGGCTCCCGGCAAGCGGCGGAGCAACGGAGCACAAAATCAGGACTTTTAAAAGTCTGTTCCGCAGAGGGACATCGCTCCAGAGGCTTAACCGGGGTGAAGCGCACGCGGGGTCAGCGTGGCCTCAGGTCCCGCAGGGTCACAGAAGGATCAGGGGTGTCTGAGTGTCGCAGAGCTCGCAGGTATTAGAACGGGGAAGCCGGCTACAGAGACGGAGCCGAGGAGTGAGCTCACAGCTCGGGCTTACCTTGAACCGGTCGCAGGCTCGGTTGGCTCGGAGCGCGGCCGGAGGCCAGGCAGACGGGAGTAATTGGGCTCTGTTCTCTGAGGGCGCACTGAGGAGTGGGGCCCCGAGCTCTCGGCTCCTCCGGGCCGGAGACTGGGAGGCCGCCATCTTCATTCCCGTCCTCCGGAACTCTACGGAAAGCGCTCAGGGAACAAAAGCTCCCGAAAGCAAACCCGAGCGGATTACTCAGCCCGGCCCCTGGTAAGGGCGGTGCAACTCCGCCTGGGGCAAAGACACTTGAGAATCACTACAACAGGCCCCTCCCCCAGAAGATCAACAAGAAACCCAGCCAGGACCAAGTTCACTTACGAGGAGTACAGTTTCAATACCAAGGAGAGCCGCGGAATTCCAGAGGAGGAGAAAGCAAAGCACGGAACTCATGGCTTTCTCCCCATGATTCTTTAGTCTTGCAGTTAATTTAATTTTTTTTTCTTTTTCAATTTTTTTCCTCTTCTTCTGCTAAATTTTTTTAACTTTTACCCTTTTCTTTTTTAAAGTTTTTTAACTAGTTTATCTAATACATATATATTTTTTTCCTTTTTATATTTTTTTCATTATTGGTTTTCTTTTTTTATTTCTTTTTTCTTTTTTCTTTCTTTTTCTTTTTTTTTTTTTCTTTCTGAACCTCTTTTTATCCCCTTCCCCCGCCCCCTCAAGATTTGGGATCTCTTTTGATTTGGCTAAAGCATATTTTCCTGGGGTTGTTGCCACCCTTTCAGTATTTTATTTACTCCTTCATATACCCTTATCTGGACAAAATGACAAGGCGGAAAAATTCACCACAAAAAAAAGAACAAGAGGCAGTACCAAAGGCTAGGGACCTAATCAATACAGACATTGGTAATATGTCAGATCTAGAGTTCAGAATGACGATTCTCAAGGTTCTAGCTGGGCTCGAAAAAGGCATGGAAGATATTAGAGAAACACTCGGGAGATATAAAAGCCCTTTCTGGAGAAATAAAAGAACTAAAATCTAATCAAGTTGAAATCAAAAAAGCTATTAATGAGGTGCAATAAAAAATGGAGGCTCTCACTGCTAGGATAAATGAGGCAGAAGAAAGAATTAGCGATATAGAAGACCAAATGACAGAATAAAGAAGCTGAGCAAAAGAGGGACAAACAGCTACTGGACCACGAGGGCAGAATTCGAGAGATAAGTGACACCATAAGACGAAACAACATTAGAATAATTGGGATTCCAGAAGAAGAAGAAAGAGAGAGGGGAGCAGAAGGTATATTGGAGAGAATTATTGGAGAGAATTTCCCCAATATGGCAAAGGGAACAAGCATCAAAATCCAGGAGGTTCAGAGAACCCCCCTCAAAATCAATAAGAATAGGTCCACACCCAGTCACCTAATAGTAAAATTTACAAGTCTTAGTGACAAAGAGAAAATCCTGAAAGCAGCCCGGGAGAAGAAGTCTGTAACATACAATGGTAAAAATATTAGATTGGCAGCAGACTTATCCACAGAGACCTGGCAGGCCAGAAAGAGCTGGCATGATATATTCAGAGTACTAAACGAGAAAAACATGCAGCCAAGAATACTATATCCAGCTAGGCTATCATTGAAAATAGAAGGAGAGATTAAAAACTTCCAGGACAAACAAAAACTGAAAGAATTTGCAAACACCAAACCAGCTCTACAGGAAATATTGAAAGGGGTCCTCTAAGCAAAGAGAGACCCTAAAAGTAGTAGATCAGAAAAGAACAGAAACAATATACAATAACAGTCACCTTACAGGCAATACAATGGCACTAAATTCATATCTCTCAATAGTTACCCTGAATGTTAATGGGCTAAATGCCCCAATCAAAAGACACAGGGTATCAGAATGGATAAAAAAACAAAACCCATCTATATGTTGCCTACAAGAAACTCATTTTAAACCCGTAGACACCTCCAGATTTAAAGTGAGGGGGTGGAAAAGAATTTACCATGCTAATGGACATCAGAAGAAAGCAGGAGTGGCAATCCTTATATCAGATCAATTAGATTTTAAACCAAAGACTATAATAAGAGATGAAGAAGGACACTATATTATACTCAAAGGATCTGTCCAACAAGAAGATCTAACAATTGTCAATATCTATGCCCCTAACGTGGGAGCAGCCAACTATATAAACCAATTAATAACAAAATCAAAGAAACACATCGACAATCATACAATAATAGTAGGGGACTTTAACACTCCCCTCACTGAAATGGACAGATCATCCAAGCAAAAGATCAACAAGGAAATAAAGGCCTTAAATGACACACTGGACCAGATGGACATCACAGATATATTCAGAACATTTCATCCCAAAGCAACAGAATACACATTCTTCTCTAGTGCACATGGAACATTCTCCAGAATAGATCACATCCTTGGTTCTAAATCAGGTCTCAACCGGTATCAAAACATTGGGATCATTCCCTGCATATTTTCAGACCACAATGCCCTGAAGCTAGAACTCAATCACAAGAGGAAATTTGGAAAGAACCCAAATACATGGCGACTAAACAGCATCCTTCTAAAGAATGAATGGCTCAACCAGGAAATTAAAGAAGAATTGAAAAAATTCATGGAAACAAATGATAATGAAAATACAACAGTTCAAAATCTGTGGGACACAACAAAGGCAGTCCTGAGAGGAAAATATATAGCGGTACAAGCCTTTCTCAAGAAACAAGAAAGGTCTCAGGTACACAACCTAACCCTACACCTAAAGGAGCTGGAGAAAGAACAAGAAAGAAACCCTAAACCCAGCAGGAAAAGAGAAATCATAAAGATCAGAGCAGAAATCAATGAAATAGAAACCAAAAAAACAATAGAACAAATCAACGAAACTAGGAGCTGGTTCTTTGAAAGAATTAATAAGATTGATAAACCCCTGGCCAGACTTATCAAAAAGAAAAGAGAAAGGACCCAAATCAATAAGATCATGAATGAAAGAGGAGAGATCACAACTAACACCAAAGAAATACAGACAATTATAAGAACATATTATGAGCAACTCTATGCCAACAAATTTGACAATCTGGAAGAAATGGATGCATTCCTAGAGACATATAAACTACCACAACTGAACCAGGAAGAAATAGAAAGCCTGAACAGACCCATAACCAGTAAGGAGATTGAAACAGTCATCAAAAATCTCCAAACAAAAAAAGCCCAGGGCCAGACGGCTTCCCAGGGGAATTCTACCAAACATTTAAAGAAGAACTAATTCCTATTCTCCTGAGACTGTTCCAAAAAATAGAAATGGAAGGAAAACTTCCAAACTCATTTTATGAGGCCAGCATCACCTTGATCCCCAAACCAGAAAAGGATCCCATCAAAAAAGAGAACTACAGACCAATATCCTTGATGAACACAGATGCAAAAATTCTCACCAAAATACTAGCCAATAGGATTCAACAGTACATTAAAAGGATTATTCACCACGACCAAGTGGGATTTATTCCAGGGCTGCAAGGTTGGTTCAACATCCGCAAATCAATCAATGTGATAAAACACATTAATAAAAGAAAGAACAGGAACCATATGATACTCTCAATAGATGCTGAAAAAGCATTTGACAAAGTACAGCATCCCTTCCTGATCAAAACTCTTCAAAATGTAGGGATAGAGGGCACATACCTCAATATTATCAAAGGCATCTATGAAAAACCCATCGCAAATATCATTCTCAATGGAGAAAAACTGAAAGCTTTTCCGCTAAGGTCAGGAACACAGCAGGGATGTCCGTTATCACCACTGCTATTCAACATAGTACTAGAAGTCCTAGCCTCAGCAATCAGACAACAAAAAGAAATTAAAGGCATCCAAATCGGCAAAGAAGAAGTCAAACTATCACTCTTCGCAGATGATATGATACTCTATGTGGAAAACCCAAAAGACTCCACTCCAAAACTGCTAGAACTTGTACAGGAATTCAGTAAAGTTTCAGGATATAAAATCAATGCACAGAAATCAGTCGCATTTCTCTACACCAACAACAAGACAGAAGAAAGAGAAATTAAGGAGTCCATCCCATTTACAATTGCACCCAAAACTATAAGATGCCTGGGAATAAACCTAACCAAAGAGACTAGGAATCTATACACAGAAAACTATAAAGTACTCATGAAAGAAATTGAGGAAGACACAAAGAAATGGAAAAATGTTCCATGCTCCTGGATTGGAAGAATAAATATTGTGAAAATGTCTATGCTACCTAAAGCAATCTACACATTTAATGCAATTCCTATCAAAGTACCATCCATTTTTTTCAAAGAAATGGAACAAATAATCCTAAAATTTATATGGAACCAGAAAAGACCGCGAATAGCCAAAGGAATATTGAAAAAGAAAGCCAAAGTTGGTGGCATCACAATTCCGGACTTCAAGCTCTATTACAAAGCTGTCATCATCAAGACAGCATGGTACTGGCACAAAAACAGACACATAGACCAATGGAACAGAATAGAGAGCCCAGAAATAGACCCTCAACTCTATGGTCAACTAATCTTCGACAAAGCAGGAAAGAATGTCCAATGGAAAAAAGACAGCCTCTTCAATAAATGGTGTTGGGAAAATTGGACAGCCACATGCAGAAAAATGAAATTGGATCATTTCCTTACACCACACACGAAAATAGACTCAAAATGGATGAAGGACCTCAATGTGAGAAAGGAATCCATCAAAATCCTTGAGGAGAACACAGGCAGCAACCTCTTTGACCTCAGCCACAGCAACATCTTCCTAGGAACATCGCCAAAGGCAAGGGAAGCAATGGCAAAAATGAACTATTGGGATTTTATTAAGATCAAAAGCTTTTGCACAGCAAAGGAAACAGTTAACAAAACCAAAAGACAACTGACAGAATGGGAGAAGATATTTGCAAACGACATATCAGATAAAGGGCTAGTGTCCAGAATCTATAAAGAACTTAGCAAACTCAACACCCAAAGAACAAATAATCCAATCAAGAAATGGGCAGAAGACATGAATAGACATTTCTGCAAAGAAGACATCCATATGGCCAACAGACACATGAAAAAGTGCTCCATATCACTCGGCATCAGGGAAATACAAATCAAAACCACAATGAGATACCACCTCACACCAGTCAGAATGGCTAAAATTAACAAGTCCGGAAATGACAGATGCTGGCGAGGATGCGTAGAAAGGGGAACCCTCCTACACTGTTGGTGGGAATGCAAGCTGGTGCAACCACTCTGGAAAACAGTATGGAGGTTCCTCAAAATGTTGAAAATAGAACTACCCTATGACCCAGCAATTGCATTGCTGGGTATTTACCCTAAAGATACAAATGTAGTGATCCGAAGGGGCACGTGCACCCGAATGTTTATAGCAGCAATGCCTACAATAGCCAAACTATGGAAAGAACCTAGATGTCCATCAACAGACGAATGGATAAAGAAGATGTGGTATATATACACAATGGAATACTATGCAGCCATCAAAAGAAATGAAATCTTGCCATTTGCGACAACGTGGATGGAACTAGAGGGTATCATGCTTAGCGAAATAAGTCAATCAGAGAAAGACAACTATCATATGATCTCCCTGATATGAAGGAGAGGAGATGCAACATGGGGGGTTAATGGGGTAGGAGAAGAGTAAATGAAACAAGTTGGGATTGGGAGGGAGACAAACCATAAGTGACTCTTAATCTCACAAAACAAACTGAGGGTTGCTGGGGGGAGGGGGGTTGGGAGAGGGGGGGTGGGGTTATGGACATTGGGGAGGGTATGTGCTATGGTGGGTGCTGTGAAGTGTGTAAACCTGGAGATTCACAGACCTGTACCCCTGGGGAAAAAATAAATATATGTTTATTAAAAATTTAAAAAAAAATCTAAAAATAAAATAAAAAAATAAAAATAAAATACCTAGTTAATAGACATAACACCAGAAGAAATTTCTTATGCACCAACAGGGAGACAAATATATATTATTATTTCCTCTTTTTACAAACAGGTAGAAGGAGATGGAGTGAAGATAATTATTTTAATTTGCTTGGAATGAAAGCAGGGCCCAGAAGACACAAAAGGAAGTATATTAGCTCTCAAACTAAGCTAATAATGATCAGTGAGAAAGCAGGACAGAAGTAAGAAAATTCAGAAAGGATATAATTCCTTATCTACCATAAAATAAAGTCTACAGTTATGCTGGAATAGATGCACGTCAGTTCATGGTGATGGTACATGGAATATTTATGGAAGGTTTGAAGTTAATGATGAGTAATGCAAAAACAGTGTTTACCTTTTAAATCATACTAGAATAAAAAAAACTAATATTGCCCATACATCAAAAATTCATAATATAAAAGGGATCTCAAGGAAAAATAATGCTTAAAAGCATAAGCTAGAATGACAGACCTGGTATTTTGATGGTCATCATGCTGTCTACTTTGAAATAGTGGTTTGATAAATTACAGTTTATTGGTCCCTTAGAAGGTGGTGAGATAAAGGGAATGATCTTTGTAACAACCGAGGGGTAATGAGAACAAGTATTCAAGATATGAAGTTAAGTGAAAAGCTGATAAGTGCATTGGGATTGCAGCTATGAAATAAGGCTGGGCAGGTGGAGGGCCATGTGGCAATGTAGCAGTGTTGAAATTACAGAATTTATTTTCGTTATTGTTTTTCTTAATGAAAACTCCCCTTGGTTTTTCCTTTTGTATTACCTTTTCATATGTTAAATAAAAAATTATAGTATCAGTGGTTGTCATCTATGAGACCATCCCAAGATAACATTTTTAGAAGATTAAAAATCTCTTCCCACTGCCCTCCATTCTAATCCTCCTTAGATGATCAACATTAACAAGCTGTTGTGTATTTTTTACAGTTTCCTTTATGCTCAAACAGAAACACATATTTAGGACTTTTTTGGTTGGTGTTGGTATTTGTTTTCATAAAAATGGAATTGTACTCCAAATGTAACTCTGCAAACTGCTTTTTGTACTTAACAATACACCACTGGCAATTAGAGATGGATTGATTTCAATCTTGTAAAGAGCTGCATAATAATTTATGCTATGAATACATTACGGTATCAAAGACATTCCTTGTTCCTGGGCATTTAGGTTCTTCCCAGGTTTTCTATAAAAAAAAAAAAAATCCCAGGTTTTCTATAGAAAAACATCTCCAGGTTTTTCTATAAACCATGAAATAATAAATCTCTTGGTAGATGTGTCCTTATATATTGGGGCTTTTATTTCTGTTAGGTAGATTTTCCAAAGTGGACTTTCTAGACAGGTGGTTCTATTGTCTATTTAAAAAGAAAGAACTTGAAGAAAAACACGTTTTTTTGTAAATTCATGCATATTTACTTTTGCCCTAGTTTTCTGAGATGATCATTCTTTGTAGGAATAAAGACTAAAGTTTAAATTTGGCTTCTTCTAGACCCCATCCTGGTCCATTCTGGATGGAATCTTAGTTCAGAAGATGGGGCCACACGTATTTTGAGGGAGAAAAGAACAGTAATGGGAGGAGTCAGAGAGAAATGATCAGGGCCAAAGGAGAAGAGAATTTAAAGAAAGACAAGTGGTCAACAGAGTTAAGTGCTGCTGAGGCACAGAAGAGAAACATCGTTTGTACTGATGGAGAGAAAGGCTGTGAAACGTCATGTGTATCTTCCCTGGGTACAAGGTAAGATGGTACTTCTTGCATTCTTTTGATGTTCCCATGGCCTTGTGACTTGTTCGGGTGAGTAAAAGGAGAGCAGAAGTGACATGTGACACCACGAGATAGAAGACTTTAAGGGTCGCTCTTCAATTTCCCATGTCTCCTTTTCCCTATCGCAGTGACGGGTGCCATTCTGGATATGGCGACTCTATAAACTTTTGAGTGACGACAACATATGGCAGAGCCCCCTTAAGGACACATGTGGCTTAGGTGAGATAGAAACTGGATTGTTTTAAGCCACTAAGGTTTTAGGGTTGTTTGTCTCTATAGCATAACTTATCCTATACAGACTGATACTTAGAAAAAAGGTTCATTTGAGAAATTCTGAAGTCCGAGCTCACGGAGGGTAAAGAGTAATCACATTGCAGCTCAGGGGGGTGAATGCGTGGGTGTGTAGTAGGGAGGTGCCGGTAGCAAGTGTGGAATGCCTCTCAAGGTTGCTTAGGGGCTATCAGAACCCAGTTCTGCCAGTTAGTTAAATAAGTGCTCTTTGGGGAAATCTAGGAACAATTCTAGAACACTTTTAAAATAAACCTAGAAACATGAACTGTGTAAATAATGACAAAAACCAAAGCATACACTGTGGAATCTTTTATATATAGATTACGTTTCCAGCAGTTTTTAGGCATCTCAAAGTTCACTGAAGATATAAGAATATCACACAATAAATTCCTGTTTATTTCTAGGAAAAATTTTGTTTTTCTGGATGAAATACATTTCCTATTATTAGCTAACGAGAATTACGTCAACATCCCTACAGATCCCGTGTTCCTGCTCTCTTCTTACCTTTACTTCCGGGGGGTTGAAAGGTTATCCTTCACAGTGATGGTTTGGCACCGCTCTCTGCTCTCAGGAGCTAGCTTGGGGAGTGGAGGAGACTCAGGCTTGGGGTTGTGTTGGAAGATCTGGAGGACCTGGACAACTCAGGATGGTGAATGCAGAAAAGGCTCTGTTACTGACTGTGGCCAAGACAACTTGACATAGTCCATAACTGGAAAAGACCCATCAGAAATTATGTGGAAGTAGGGGTGCCTGGGTGGCTCAGTGGGTTAAGCTGCTGCCTTTGGCTCAAGTCATGATCTCAGGGTCCTGGGATCGAGTTCCGCATCGGGCTCTCTGCTTGGCAGGGAGCCTGCTTCTCTCTCTCTCTCTCTCTGCCTGCCTCTCTGCCTACTTGTGGTCTCTCTCTCTCAAATAAATAAATAAAATCTAAAAAAAAAAAAGTTATGTGGAAGCAACAGAATAGAGGAAGGGTGTGTGTGTGCGTGTGCGTGCGTGTGCACACACGCACACGGACACACATGAGCGTGCATGTGTACTTACTTTACTGAGCATGGTCCTTAAAGCTGTGGTCCCATGACTGGTAAAATCCAGCAGTTTCTTGAGAATCATTCAGCTGTAAACGGTCCAAAAGTAGAAAACAATGTTGGTAAGACCCTGGTTCCTAGCAGATGAGACCAGAACTGTCTACTGCACAAGATAGAGTTTTTGAAACCACAAGGTGCATGCCTTTAGGGGATTGTGAAATTGATTTAGAGCATCTTGACTCAAGTTTTTAAAAAATAAGATAAAATGGAATAGAAAAATCAGCATGCATTCTGTGTCTTAAAGGTAAGGTTTTGTTTTTATTTGTTTTTACATGAAACTTTTGTGTGTGTGTGTGTGTGTGTGTGTGTGTTCCCAGTTGTGATCAACACTGTATTTCTTACTGTGGGTTTGGGTCAAAGCAATTTGAAGCCTCTGGTCTAGAGCCTATGGGGAGCCTAAATTTCTTCTCTGAGGACGGGCAAGACACTGGAAAACCCAAAGTGGGTAATAGCAAGAGATGGGCAAAAAGCGGACATTATTGAGGAAAGAGCTCCTCAGAAAGCTAGCATCAGAGGCCCCACTGAGTGAAGTGAGGTCTCCCCAGCATGCAGACAAGAGGTTTAAATGAGTGTGCACTGGCACGGCTGAACAGTTTGTTAGAATCAATAAACGCTAACATTGGTACACCACGTCAGCAGCAATTTGTATTAAATCCCTCTCCTTGATCTGGGATCAATTTCTTCCCGCGTAATAAACCAGACGGATAATCTGAGAGAGAAGCTGAAGGTCAGACCCAAGCAGTGGTGCTGCACAGAAGGGCCTGAGGTGAGGCGGATGAGAAGGTAGCGGGGACAGGACTGATGGAGAGGTGGGAAGCCTAGACGATCAGTCAGGGGCAGGGGCTCCCCGGCAGAGACCTGACGGTGTGGAAGACCTGTTTTTAGGTGATTCTGCTGCTCCGTGTGAGGGCAAATCTGAGAGATGAAAGTACCCAGGAGGGATCGGGTACCTTTTCCTTTGTTACAGGACTTTGGGGTTTGTTATTTTATTTTAGAATGACAATAGTTTTGTATCTCTCATTAAAAACCACTTTGAATTCTTTTCCTAAACCAGTGGGATACAAGTGATAAATAAATAAAAGGAGATCGGTGAAACGGGAGCTCATTTTGTTTTGTTTTAGGTCCTATCCTCTTGATTAGGTCCTACCCCAAGGCCAGTTTCTAGGCTGTGGCTTTTTTCCTGCCCGTAGAAGTTATAGAGAGCATCTAGCATGCCCAGTGATGATAGTACTTGGATCCACAGATCCTTTAAGCTGTCATAACAGTTTTTTATCAAATCATTACTTTTTATCTTTTTAATTTCAGTTGCAGGCATAATTTTCTGCCCTCCGAAGACTGTTGCAGCCTTAGAACCAGAATCACCACAGTATTGAGATACTTCCTTCCTCCCTCCCTCCCTCCCTCCCTCCCTCCCTCTCTCTCTCCCTTTCTTTTTCTTTCTTTCTTTCCTTCCTCCCTTCCTTCCTTCCTTCCTTCCATCTTTCTTCCTTCCTTCCTTCTTTCCTTCCTTCCTTCCTTCCTCCCTTCCTTCCTTCCTTCCTTCCATCTTTCTTTCTTCCTTCCTTCTTTCCTTCCTTCCTCCCTTCCTTCCTTGCTTCCATCTTTCTTTCTTTTTTTTTTTTCCCTTTTTGCCTTTCTATTTTCAACACTTTGGCTGTGCCTAGCATGCTGCAAATATCTCACCATCCAGACTGAACGTGTAATTCTGGGTGTGGACAGTGTCCCCACCAGTCAATTGCCTATATAAAAAAATTCTTCTTTGGCTATTGTCATTGACAGAGGGCAAAACACGCGTTTGTTTGAACATTTATCTTTTTCTCCTTTGCTCATGGGAAGATGATAAGGACGAAAAGATCTTCATTGGGAGAGTAACATATTTTATTTAACCTAACACTGTTTAACAAATAGGAACACATTTAAGGCAAGTTACAACATAGAACAAGATTTGGGTTTTTTTAAATGTAAACATAAATCCTTGCTAAAAAATTATTCACCTTTGTCACAATGTTAATTGCCTTCAGTCTCTACTAGCTACACTCTTCCATTTATTTCATTGTTTGTTTATTTATTTACTACTTGCAGAGGAAACCGGTCTGTAGAGATTTGCCCTTTGACCCACTGCAGCCTCTAACAATAGGGGGCTGTCACTGCCCCTGTCAGTTTGCATCCCGTCACTTGTCCTTGCGCATGCTTAGCTCAGATGAACTCTGAAACTCAGATTTTCCCCTACTATACCACACTGCTAATTTTTTTAAAGGATCCAGGCTCATCTTGCCTGATGAACATTAAAAACCTATAGAAGAAAATAAAATCAATTTTAAAATCCAAACAGATTCATCTAAGTGCTGTTTTTCCATTTTGTAAACATTCATGTATATATTTTGATAAAAGACAGAAAATATCTAATGAAGAAAAAAAGCTGTTTGCCTGACCTGTCTATCCATGTCCCTGCCTCCTTCCCCCAAGGAGCCTACAGAAATTTTCTTAAAGGGAGGTTTGGTTTGCCTTTGGAGACAGCAGAAGCGAACTTTAAAGATAACACAGTGTACGTGTGTGCTGGGATTCCTAATCACCCCTTCCTTGGCTGGCTTGAAAAATTAAACATACCGTGTCCTATGTACAACCAGATGTGCATGGCTTCTCACTGCTCTGAACAGTTCCAGAACCTTAGTAATTTGAGTTTATCTCAAAAATTACTGAACTGTATGGCAAGAAATTAAACTAAAAATTACGTTCATCCATCACCTTTTATGAGCCATGGAAAACTACATGGGGAATAAATCTTTGCTAGCAAGACAGTTTCCGTTATAAGTGGTTCTTCTCACTTCAGATGCATTAATATTCAAAACCATAACCTGTCTCGTGCTCAGCTTTGTGTGAGAAGGGGAACAAATCAATCCCCTCCTTCTGTTTACTGTGTTGATTAACACTGTTCTCTCTGTGCCTGGGGTGTGAGAAGGAGTGCTCTTTCTCTCTTAAAGGGGTAGTCACCCACAAAGCCCAGAAGAGAGGGAGGGAATCAGCACTTATCGCCAGCCTACCGGGGTCCATGCTTAACAATCCCAACAGTTCCAAGAGAGCTTTGTGATCCTCACTTTCTGGTGGAGGAAAATAAAGCTCGGAGAGCCCGTGACACCCTGGCAAGCTGGCACGGCTAGTCGGTGTGAGCCAGTTGTGATTCCAGCTCAGTCTGACTCCAGACACGTCTTGGGATCCTCTCAAAAAGCAATCAAAGGAAGCAAGAAAATGATGCCTCGAGCAACTGGAGTCTTTCGAGTGTCTCCTGGGTGGAGAATGGAGAGCTCTGTCTACTGCCAGTTCCTAAAGACGGCTCCTCCACTCCACTCTCAGGTGGCCCAGAAGTCCTGGCAAACTGTTCATGTTCTGTGTGATCGTCGGGCTTGTGTGTGGAGGTGCCACGAGTGACTCGGGCCGTGTGTCCCCGCACAGCCCTCATGAGATACAGGAAGCTCTCATCTCACCTCGTCCTGAAGCACCACATTCCTGCCTGGATGACATTGCTGTCCCCTGGGTGTCAGGCCCTTGGCACCTCCTCCCCAACCTCCAGAGAGTTCTCAGAGTCAGAATAAAGGTCTATCAAGCAGAAGCCCACTCTCTCGACCCTTTGAAGAAAGTCACCTTGTAGTCTCCCCAGCTGGCAACAGTCCAAAGGGCACGGCCACCTTCTGGCTGCTCTCTGCTTGGCCCCTAGGCAAGGACTGGTGCTCATGAGAAGAAAGCAGAGGGCAGTTCTCTGCAGATGTCCCAAGATGAAGGCTGTTTACACAGCAGCCTCAGTTGGTGTCTATGTTTCATGGCAGGAACAGTCTCGAACCTTCTCCATGGTCACGGATGCACTCTTTGCAGACAACCAAAATGGTAACTGTGTTCCTAGCCTATTACAGAGGGCCTCAGATGCCTGGTCACCCACTGCCCCCACAGAGCAGCAGGTCCCCATCATGTGATGCCCTAGGACGACTTTTGTAGAAGCTGTCCTATTGTGAATGACACAGCCCAGCATCCCTTGTTGGGCTCGGTGACCACTCCATAGACTCACTAACATCCCCTAGTTCCAGCCCCTGGTGTGTCCGCTGCCCCCACCTTGCCAATCAGCTTCCCTGCCTCTGCCCATCAGCAGCTCAGCCTTGCTAGGGAAGAAGCACACCGTCACACCAAATGGTGCCACAGACCAGACATCTCAAACTACACTTAGCAGCACCTCAGTCCTCTCTGAGTGATTCCCCGTCACAGTCCCACCACCCTGGGACCCGCCTGATGCTCTTCCACTGGCCCTGGGGTCGGTGATCATTCTTATCTTCTCTCCCTAACTCCAGTTCTTTTTTTTCCTTTTTAAAGATTTTATTCTTCCATTTATGAAAGAGACAGAGAGGCAGAGGGAGATGCAAGCTCCCCACAGAGCGGGGAGCCTGCCGTGGGACTGGATCCCAGGGTCCCAGGATCATGACCTCAGCTGCAGGCAGACACCCAACCGACTGAGCCACCCAGGTACCTCCTAACTCTGTCTCTTGCAGCTTCCAAATGAATGATCCAGAGCTCCTGGAAGGTAGGGGCTGGGATTTATTTACATTTGTGGTAATAATATGTTGAATAAATGATGTAAATAAGCAAACAGGAAAATGTTTAACTTGGGGAACCTGGTGCAGTCTGTTAAGCAGCCGATTCTTAGATTCTGCTCAGGTCAGGATCTCAGAGTCGTCAAATAGAGCCCCGTTTCCAGCTCCGCATTCAGCAGAGTCAACTTGGAATTCTCTCTGTCCCTCTTCCTCTTTTCCTCCTGCTCGTGCTCTTTCTGTCTGTCTCTCTTTTTCCTTCAAATAAATAAATACATCTTTAAAAAAAATGGTTAAACCTGGGTCCCCACAAACCGAGTCCTCTCTCCTGAGAATCCTAATCAAGGAGAAAGCGGGGAGACAAAGTTAAATTGGACACTAACTGATTTTTTTAAGCCCTGTGACCAGCCCAGCCTCATATATTATCTCATTTAATGTCACTCAAGTCTGTGAGATAGATACCTTTCTTTCCACTTCTCAGATACAAAAAAGTAAGCTGTCCAGGTTCACCTAAATCTCAAGGACTTCCCTGTGCTTTTGCTACCTGACTTCCCACCTGCCCTTCCACCTTCCGCTTTTCTCTCTTCAAATTTTCTAAGAACTCAGGGAACTTATGAACCATTAGTGTCAGTGAAAGCTCCTTGGGAGAAGGCAACATTCGAGTTGATCTTGGCAGACAGTGAAATAAAAAGATCCCCCAATTTTCCTAGTCTCTGATGATACTTGGCAAAGAAGGCAGGAGGGGGCCAAGCTGAGTATTAGTTTGAACATATTGGTTTTTTTTTTTTAAGATTTTATTTATTTATTTGACAGACAGTGATCACATGTAGGCAGAGAGGCAGCCAGACAGAGAGGAAGGGAAGCAGGCTGCCTGCTGAGCAGAGAGCCCGACTCGGGGCTTGATCCCAGGACCCTGGGATCATGACCTGAGCGGAAGGCAGAGGCTTTAACCCACTGAGCCACCCAGGCGCCCTGAACATATTGATTTTGATTGCTAGTGATAGATACCCGCCTTCAGACAGAGAAAGGAAATTGTGTGTCGAGCACCTGGGGCACATTTGTGGGATGTTCGCATATGGAGCTCCAACAATGACATTAACAGGTGGCCCTCCTCCTCTCTCTGTCTAGGTTTTCCTCCCCTTCTCATCCATGTTGGTTTTTTTCAACAGGCAAATTGTCTCTACATGGTGGCCGCCTCTACATCTCTAGGCTATGCTGTCCACTGGACTCTTACTGCCTTGCACCCCCATCCCCCAACCTTTGGTCTCTATCTGAGCTGCTTCAGAGCATGGTCCATACCTCTGTCTATATTCCCCGGGATGGACCCAATGATCACTCCCTGAATAGATGAATGATTACAACCCGCTGGTCCTCTTCAAGTCCGGATTGGCAAGTTCACTGGTGGCAGTTAAAGGGAGGCAGTAAGAACAGACCTGAGAGGAAGTTCCTTTTTGTGTATCTTTCCACTTAGTTTTTAATTCTAGCACTCTTTGTCTTTGTTCTCCAGTGATTTTTGACAGATCTCTTCCTCCTTTAACCTCCGATCAAGAGTTGGCAGGAGTGGGGCTGGGGGAGAGCTAGGGATGGGCTGAAGGGGAGGGACTGCTAATATTTGCAGCAGTTTTTAGAGGAGAAGCAAATGTTCTAAAATTAGATTGTGGTGATGATTGCACAAGTCTGTGGATCGACTAAAAAGCAGTGAATTGTATGCCTTAAATGGGCAAATTGTATGGTATGTGAATTATGTCTCAATGAAGTAGTTTTAAAAAAAGATTCCAAGGGAAAAAAATCCAGAAAAGGGTAACATTACAACATAGAATAAACTGAAAGCCCACTATATATTACTTTTCCCCACATTTACTCTAACTATACATCCTATGTTATTAACAAGGCTATCTACAGTTACTGTATTTCTCTAACTTTGTAAAGGAAAGAAAAGGCAGAGACTTGTGCCTGTTTTCTACATGGTGATCTCTTTAGTGCCTAGAACAGTGCCTGGTACATAGTAGGCAAGTGGCAAGTGGCAGAAAATGGGCACAAACACTTTGTAGCTCCTCTCCTCCCCTGAGTTTAGCCACGTGACTTGATTTGGTCAAAGAGACATTAGTGTACGCAATGTAAGTATGGCTTTAAAAGTACTAGAACAACAAGGGTGTCCCAGGGATACAGCCTTGAGATAGTGATGTGGCGTGGAGACCATCTGGGTGGTACATGCAATGGAACCCCCTTAAAGCCTCCTTTAAACTCTTAAGATTTGGCCGCAGGTGTGGAATCCACATGTCTTGCTAATCAGGAGAAGCTCCATATGTAAGTTCCTCATGTGTTTAATGTGCTGCCCACCAGTCTGGAGTGGCTTGCCTGTGTCTCTGGTCTCTTTGGGTCCTCTGCTCTGAAGGTGGGAGTGGGGTTGGTGTTCAGATTATACCCGGGAAACTCCCCAGGAGCTTAGAAACATTGCATGAATGACTCTGAATCTCATACGAGCAGCCTGACAACTTTCTCCATTCCACTGGAAAGATGAGAATGAGGATGTTCTCCATATGCTCCCAGGCAACAGGAATTAAGCCCCTGGTCTTGCCAATGCTTTTCCTAAGAGTTACTGAGAATTGAGATTAAGCGGTGGGACTCGGGATGGCACCAGAGGGTTCTAGAACACAATGCACCATAGGCATTTATGGAGGAGCCTCAGGACAATCTACTTAAGCGAAGAAGAGAGAGAAGAGCAGAGCTATGTCCTTCATTTCTGTCCCTTTCAATATGGCAGACACTCCATGTACCAAGCTGTAGTTGGCAAACGGAGGCCGATTTCTCATTGTCCCAGACCCACCACAAAGTATTCAAATCTGACATTCTCACATTCATTTTCCTGACCCCTGTGCTACAGCTTTTGGTTGCTTCTTGTCACTTAAATGAACAATTTGGGCTCCCTTTTCGGGTCATAGGCCTCGCCTTTCCACTCAGAACTTGAAACTATTCTTTCTTTGGGCTTTGGGACCCCCGACAAAAACCTCATATAGGAAGAGGGTGGCTAATTCACCCCAGTTCTCCCAGTTTTAAAATGGAAAGTCTTGATTCTCAGAAAACCCTGAAGTCCTGAACATACCATCCTGGTTTGTCCTCCCATGTAGGAGAAGTCCAGAAAACCCAGATGGCGCAGCTAATCCCCGCCCACCCCGTGCCCACAGGCAGCTAGGGAGGCCTACAGAGATGCACAGGTCCTCTGTAAGATGAGGGAGAACAAAAGCATATGTCATTTAGGGTGGCTGTGAGAAGTCAGTAAGATGGAGCATGCCAAATGCCTACTGCTATCTAGTAAGACCCCAGTCAATATTTACTATTGTCATTGTTGTTATTCTTATTATTTAGAAACATATTTGAGAAGAGCTCAGTTAGCCTAATCCTGCAGGAGAATTTAGAAACTGGTGAAGGACCAGTGAAAACTAATGCTGCGTAGAGAAAATGAGTAAGACGAGAACTTTAGAGCCAGGGAGGGGCCTCATCTTTCCAGCAATAACCAAATTAATAGTATTGGACACGAATTAAATACCGTTCATGTAGCTCTTTGGAAAAAGTGCCTGTCCCGTATTGAAGATCCTCTAAGGAGTGTTCGAGAAAAGGGGCTGATGACAGCCCAACACTCTTGCATGCAGCAAACTACCGGAGGAAAATTATGAAAAAATGTCCTACGTATGCTCTGCCTTGGGCAGCAGACAACTATTGACCGCCAACTGATTCAGAATCTTTGAGAGTGGATTCCCAGAAAGCCACATTTCTAACACACTGCCCAGGCAGCTCTTACATGTCCTGAAGCTGGAGAAACCCACACAGGGACTTTGACTTCTGGCAGGTGGGAACCATACCTTGTTCCCCTCTTTACCTCCACCCCCCAGCCCCCACACAGGTCCTATGCCCAGAAGGTGCTCCCCAGATCTGTCTTTATTGATCAACCTGCCTTTTTGTTTTCAAGGTTGAGGATCTGCTTTGCCTCAAGAGTGTCTCTCCAGCGTGAGACACCAACACATATTCTAGTCCCTGAGGCTTTATTTAAACTAGTTTCTTACCCCAGTGGTAATGATCTGGGCTGAAAATGCTCTGAAAATCAACGCATTTCATGAGGAAAAGAACCCATGTAGCCTGTGCAGGCAAGAGGCTTCGAATGGATGGAAAGAGCACTTTAAAAATAATTGCCTGGCCTGCCGCGGAAGGGACACTCTCCTCTCCGATTCATGCCATCTGGTTATCTACTGTGAGACAAAGCCCCTCCCCAGGAATTCCAGGCACTGGAGGGAGGGCAAGTAATCTAATTCTCCACGACATTTCCATTTCCCTTTTAATATGGAAAATCTCGATGAAGTGGATTCTACAAGGACAGATTTTCATTATTGAAAAGCCATGTCAGAATAAATTAGCATGAAGAGGAAGCAGGAAAACACTAGATTGGATTATTCGGAACAATCTGATTATCCGCCCATTGTCAGAGTTGCTTCCTACGCATTCAGGAGGTGTTAGAGACCCTAAGTATTGCTCTTTCTGCTACTGAAAAAGTGACATGATCCGTCTTGTCTGGGGTGTTTATTTGAATGTTTTCCCTGCTCTTTCCAGGTCATTTGGTTATTTTGCATCTTGGGGAGATAATGGCAGTGAGCAGAGTAGTGGTTTGAAGAGGGATTTACCCTTTGTAGCTTCAGCTCAGCCTTGGAACCATCACACCTGAGCATACACGTGGTGAGACTCTAGCTGGAGAATATTGTCAAAGGAGAGCGGAGAGCAAAATGGACACAGATAGGCAAATTTGGGGGTTGTGGGCCAGCCTCAAGCTGTTCCTTCTTTGGGTGAACCAGAAGGATGGCCCCAGAGACAGCTAGGGGAGGGGGAGATGGCTCACAAGCTAACATCAGTGTAGCCAGGGCTCACAGATAAACACAGGGCTCCCAGGCCTTTCTCCTAAGGCCACGTGGTCAAGGCCACCCTTCCTTTCTTCCCCTCCCCACTATCTTCCATTCCTCCCTCAGGCTCCAGGGGGGCTTCCCAAGTGTAATCTGAAGCCCCCCCTTCCCCACCTTCTGTAACCAGAGGACCCAAGGAGACTGAAGAAAGAGGTGGGCCACCCCAGACTGCTGCGCAGCAGGTTAAACAGGGAGGGGAACGTGTATACAGGGCTTGTCTCAAGAGGCAGCAAAACACGTGGATTCCACACCTTCTGCCAAACCTTAAAAAAAATTTTTTTTTAAAGATTTTATTTATTTATTTGACAGACAGAGATCACAAGTAGGCAGAAAGGCAGGCAGAGAGAGAGAGAGGAGGAAGCAGGCTCCCTGCAGAACAGAGAGCCCAATACAGGGCTCGATCCCAGGACCCTGGGATCATGACCTGAGCCGAAGGCAGAGGCTTTAACCCACTGAGCCAGCCAGGCGCCCCAAACCTTAAAAATTTATATGGAGGCTTTAGGTGGATTCAGTCCCATATACCATCCAGATCGTCTCAGCACTGCCTCACTATCTCCGAGCTGTGTCCCTAGGGCTGCCTCTGGGAGTGGGGAAGGCAAGCAGAATGCATTTTCCAAGGACAGGCAGGGGGTGGGGAGACTTCAATGGCCGGGGTCCAGTGGCATGGGTCAATGTGGTCATGTCTTCTCCATGACCTTCCCCAACACCAGTATTTCTGGAATGCCTGCTATATTCCAGGCTTGGTGTTAGTCCCCTCTATGGTCACTATGTGTAACCGGGTATTAGAGAATATACACGTGAAAGGGGAAAAGCAGCCAAGCATTTCCTCTTTGCTTTATGACTCTCTGTGTTTGTGTCTAAATTCCTGGCTCAAGCTCAGGGACTATGTCTTGTTCATCTAGAAACTACCTCAGTGCTTGGCACTTGCCAGGTGCATATGAATGTGCAACGAATGAATTAGCAAGTGGACAGTGGCCAGTGGATTGGTCTTCCTGTTCCCATTTTAGAGACGAAGAGACTGAAGCTCAGAGTTTAAAGCCTGTGCTTGTGGGTCACACAGCTAAGATGGGGACTGCAGAGCCTCGCCCTACCTTTGTCTTTTGGTTAAATCCCATGATGGGTGGGACTGGAGGCCAAGCCTCCATGTCCTCCCTGTTCTATATCACAAGTCTATGGGTCCCGTACCCCTCCCTCTAAGAGGGGCACTACTTGGGGAAATAGCTGCTTTCTTACTTTTCCTGCACCAAGGAGACTCAGTTAAGCCCCATCTCTAGCTGGTGGCTTTTTTCAAATGATGATGTGGGCCTCCTCATTGTCTGGTAACCCTTCTCTCCTGAGGTTCTTCTAGTCTCAAGGCTTTGTTGGGGCTTGGCTGAACATAGCTCACCCCTGCTGCTCCCCTTCCCCTTCCCCCCCCACCTCCAAACACCTGGGCTCCCAGCATCTACCACGTGGCACTGGGACCTACCTCTGCTCTGTCTAGTCTCTGACAGGCTAGAGTTCCGATGGTCTCTGGCATGGGTTTTCTGACTGCTGAAGGCTGTGTTCAGAGAACCATGACGGAGTTATGAAGTGAGAGATGGGCAGGGTGAGACACAATGCTGGAGAAGCTACTAGGCCCAAGCATGAAGAATTTTAGGTATCATATTAAGTTCTTCTACTGTCTCTGAAGGCACCAAACTCACTGGATATCAGCCCCCAATTTCCTAACTCACCATCCATTGGATGGAGGTAAAGCTTCTTCTCCAAAAGGAATCATGCTATATGACTTGACTACTAATCAGTCACAAAACCTCTTCCTCCCAGATGCCCAGACAGAGAACTGACATTCTTCTCAATACAGTCTTCTAGGCAGTTACTGATGCACTGGATGAAATCTCTTTGCGATCCTGATTCTAGGCTCACCCACCGTTTCCACAAGTGGAGAAAGATTCTGTCATCCAGGCAACCCCATTTCATGCAACCTGCTCCACTCCGTTCCTTGCTCCAGGGATCTCTATCCAAACAACTCTTGGGTTAGTCATGCATCCCACCCCACCCCCATTTCCCCATTCTTACCCCAAAGGACAGACCCACACCGCTGTAAGAACAACAGCATCTGTGGCTTTCTCAGCGGCCCCAGGCAATGGCAAAGCTCTGCATTGGACACAGGTTTCCTGCTGAGCTCTCTGAGACTTCCACTAATCAGGGGTCTAATTTTCCTTCCTCCATCAGTGTCAAATGGGATTGCCCATTTTCTAAAATTGTGGACAGGCGCAGCATGAAGTCAGTGGGCACTGACACGGCCACCAATGAGAATGGCTCTCCATTAAATGAAAGGCTATCATTCTGCCCCAAAGTTCCATCAGGGTTCCCCAGCAGTTCCGGTTCCCTTTGTTAGGAGAGAGAGAGAGAGGACACGGGGCGAGGTTCCTCTCCCAGGGCAGCCGGGAGCTGAGCAGCCAGATGACTGACAGCCCTGAAAGGCGGTGCGGGCTTCCCATCGCTGCCTCCTCTATCCCGGGGCGCAGGGCTGCGGGACCTAGACTCTTTTACAGATCAGAGCAAATGCAGACTGTTGTCACCCATGAGCAGAGGCCGATGTGTGAGGAATTTTAAAGTGGAGTTTATTCAGTCCCAATTAAATTCAATTTTACAAATTCCGTCCGAGTCCTCAGCGGGAGGAAGCCCATTAAATGTTGTCACACGAAGCCAGCCTAGGTGGCAGTGCGGGGCTGTGTGGCTTCACCCGGCTCCCTGGGAAGGCTGCCAGAGCAGAGTTCTGGGCTTTTCTCAGCAATGGCAGAAGGATTTATGTGGTATAACTCAGTACCAGAAAGACAAGGTTACTCCTAAGCAGGTATCAAAAACTAAAACGACAGACATGAAATGGGAAAAATAATCTTTGAAGAGAAGCATTCGAACGACACAGGGGCTCACAAATCAAAAGAGAAAAGGTTTTTTCGCTTTGTCTCTGGTTCTTTAAAGAAGGACAATTTGCTCCATTCAGGGATACCCAGTGAACATTATGGGCTTTCTAATGGCTTGTGATTAAAACAATTTTTAAAAGAACATCACAGAGAAAGCTTCCTGGGGTGTCTTTTAGCTCTTGAATGGGCCACTGGAGAATGAGCCCGTTCTTTACTCAACACGCAGCCTAGAACTGGGAATCAGTAGAATATCCTAATGTTAGGATGTCCTTCCTCGAGTCCCCTTTTCACTCCCTCAGGCATCCTGGAAGTCCAACACCGGGCACAGAAACAAATTCCTACTTTCTATTCTTGACTTGGAGTCAGCCCTAAATATACCCTTGCCTTGTTGCCCTTTCTGCCCTCTTAAGTGTATGGCCTTCCTCATATCCCCGCTGAGGCCTCAGGCACATTTAAATCCAAGAAACCAGTTCCTGCCCCTCCTCCTTGGGCCGTGCTGGACCTCCATCAGCTCTCTGGAGCCAAAGGGACCTCCTGTGCCCTGGGCATCCTCAGACTCCAGTCTCCCATTGAGAATGCACCATAAGGGTTGAGGTATGGAGTGGGATGGGGAGACCATTACCATCTCACTCCTGTCCCTGAGGTTTGTCTAGGACACCCCTGGGGTGGGGCGAAGGCAGGTCACAGAGACTGAGTAGGGCAAGGGGGGCTGGGCAGAGAGAGGAAGAGTGCTGACCTTCCGCACTCTCCTTCTCTTTTATCCTCCTTTCCTTTTTCCTTTCTTTCTTTGTACTTACTTTTAAAAGTCTGATTAGGTGAGAGTAAAATAAATGACTTTTTTTTTTTAAAGATTTTATTTATTTATCTGAGAGAGAGGCAGTGAGAGAGAGCATGAGCGAGGAGAAGGTCAGAGGGAGAAGCGGACTCCCTGTGGAGCTGGGAGCCCGATGCGGGACTCGATCCCGGGACTCCGGGATCATGACCTGAGCCGAAGGCAGTCGTCCAACCAACTGAGCCACCCAGGCATCCCAAATAAATGACTTTTGATGCTTTCTATGACTTTGCTGCTAGAGTTTACAAATTAAATATTTCAGAGACGGTTCCTTGCTCTTCCTCCTCCTCCTCTGCCTTAAGATCTTTTCCTGCGAGTTCTACCTCTGACCCCTGGCTGGTGGTAGGATCCTTGGATTTGAACCACAAGGCGGGAGCTTTATCACATACTTTGATTACCAACATTATTTTCCATTTATTTTAAAGTAACAGAAGTCTTACTGAAACAGGGAAGCAAGTGATGGCCTCCCACCCCACTTTAGATACAGTCTTGCTTTGATTAGTCATTTAGTTCCCATAGATTTACTATTGGCAAAAGGACACTCTAATTATAAAGAAAATAGAAAAACTGTCTTTTCTGCAATGTTTCTTTCTGGAACCAGTGAAGCCCCAGGTAGAACTCTGGAAGTTAAATGAGAACAGCATAGCAGCCTTTCATCCTTATGTAGGTTTAAAAGACAAGGGGGAAAAGTGCATTTAGTAGAGAGAAGCTGAACACTTGTTTTCTCCACATTTGTGTTTTGTGTTCAAACAGGAGATCTAGGGTTCCCCCAGCTAGCAGACTTCCTGGAGACCTTCTAGCCCAGGTATGTGAATACAGAAATTCTCAGCAGGACTGAGCCAGCAAGACTGAGTCTGAGGGCAAAGCCTAGGATGATTGGAAGCCAGTGGCTGGCCCAGGAGCTGGCTCAGGTTGAGAAAGGCAGGAGTGCCAAGACCACTGGCAGAAATAAACTATCCAAGGAAAGAATGGAAGTCAGGGAGCAGTCAGAGACTGGGGAAGAGGGAGGCATTAGTGGGCTTATAGAATAAGATCAGGCACTGAAATGCCTGTAAGGGTCTAGCCAGTAATTGAAATGAGAGAGTAGAATGTAATAGGGAGTGGTGGGTGTGTCAAACTTGATTGTGTCACACTAGAAGCTAGTGTGTCTGAAGGATCCTCAGATCCAGTGACTTGTGGCCATGAAGGCATGGAGGCCCAGTATTACCAGATCTCCCCATTTTTAAAGAAAAGCACACAATCTTGCTTTTTACTTGAAGCATCCCAGTTTAAAACATTGGACAAGCCAATAAAATATGGGTGGGTTTGGGTTATATGACAACGTCTATGGCCTGTATAAAATCACGTCAAGGCAAAATTTAGATGGAGAAAGGTGAGAAGCAGACACAAAGCGGTCACAGATGGGCATAGCTAGGGCTCCGGGAAGGGGTGAGGTCAGAGGGAAAAGGGCCAGCTTTATGGGAGGCACACAGAGCATGACCCCAGGCTCTCCATACTGCCGGGGGCTTCATGCTGCCAGCCCCCCTCTGCTTCTGAGGACAGAGCAGTAACCCCGGCATGGCTGTCACACCAGCCTAAAATCCCCTATGGGATCTGTGCCCCTAGACTCTGGCAGCATCTCCTCTCGCTCTCTCCTCCTTTCTCCTATTCCAGCCACCAGGGACTCTGTGTTCCTTGGAGGCATGAAGGACACCCCTCCTGTAGGGTGTCTGCATGGCTGTTCCTTCTGCTTTGAACACTCTTCCCTCTGACCTCCACATGGCGGATTCTCCACCTCCCTCCAGCCTTTGCTCAATGTCATCTTCTGACCTCTCTATGCAAAAGTTCTACAGGTGCACCTGGCTAGCTTCTCAGTGCTTATTTTCTTTTGTCCAAGTCAAGTACCACTGTCCAAATACAACACAATTTACTTATTATTTATTATGTCTCCCACAACGAGAAAGGAAGCTCTTCCGAGGTGAAGATTTTTGTTTGTTTTGCTCACTCATGTATTGCTGGAACATAGTTGTTCCCATTAGGAGGCACTCAATAAATATTTACGGAAAGCAAGTGTGAATTCATATATCTCCTTACTGTCATGTAACTCTGGAGATGTGATTTCGAAGAGCTTCTCTTCCCTTCCATATTTCATCCCTCCCCTGTCTTTCCCAGACCTCAAGTCAGCAAATGTTTTTCGAGCAACCATGCCATGCCAAACCTCAGACTGAGCTCTAAGAGCACAGGGACAAGGAGAAACAGCATCTACCCTTGAGGGACTTATCTTCTAAGAGGAGATGCATGGTAAGCATTTTTTAAAGATTTAAAGATTTTATTTATTTCAGAGAGAGTACATGCGGGAGAGAGAGAGAGAGAGAGCACATGAGAGAGAGTGCAGGAGGTGGGCGGGGAGGGGAAAGGGCAGAGGGAGAGGGAGAAGTTGACTCCTCGATAAGCAGGGAGCCCAACAATCCCAGGACACTGGGACCATGACCTAAGCCGAAGGCAGACACTTAACCCACTTCACCACCCAGGTGCCTGCATGGTAAGTACCATTACAGGGTACGTGCAAGGTGCTGTGGAGACACAGAGGAGGGCCACTTGCACTGGCCTTCAAAGAGGTGCAGAGTTTAGTGGAAGAAGAAGGCATCGCAGCATCAAGGGAGTGGAGGCCAGGCAAGGAGTAAGAGCAAGTCAATATGAAGGATGGAAGGATACTATGAACTTAATTTTGTTCAATTAATGTTAATTAATTAATTAATTACTTTTGTTCAATTAAAATGAAGTAACTTACAGGACATTGGCAAATGTCCCTGTGGAAATACATTCACTGGTATTTTGATGCTTCTATGACTTTGCAATTAAAGTTAGCAAATTAAATATTTCAAAGGCTCTTCTTTGCTCTTCCTCTACCTCCTCTGCCTTAAGAACTTTTGCTGGCAAGTTAGATCTTTGGCCCCTGGCTGGTGGTAGGCTCCGTGGACTTGAACTGCAAGGCTTGTGCTTAATCTCATACTTTGATCACCAACATAATTTTCCACTTACTTTATAGAAACAGAAGTTTTATTGACATAGGAAAGTAAGTGATTTGAACAAAACATTATTTCTATATGTTACTTGTACTATGACAGCATTTAAAAAAACAACAACAAAATGAACCCTTATATACACACTAAGTATGTTCTTTTACCACAGTTATCAAGGATTCTGACCTCATTGTATCAAAACTATGAAGGTCTTTTTTTTTTTTTCTTCTTGAAACGGACTTAACTATTCAGCAGGTGCTATCAAACCTTTTCAGTGCAATGTGTGAGTTCCCCTTTCTACACTTTCCTGGGTTGTTTTTCTTAAATGGCAGGAATGAAAAATTAAATTATCACATGGAGTGGGGATGATTCTGGAAGTGGGAGGATCCCTCTGACTTCTAATCTCTCAAACTCCTT
The DNA here is from genome assembly GCF_010015895.1 of Lontra canadensis. Classification (NCBI taxonomy): domain Eukaryota; kingdom Metazoa; phylum Chordata; class Mammalia; order Carnivora; family Mustelidae; genus Lontra; species Lontra canadensis. The sequence goes on from NW_022631001.1 coordinate 36,625,713, forward strand.
GTATAAATGGAAATGATTATCCCCTTGACTCCTGAAGCAGAGTGAGGCATGTTCTCTTGCAAAAGGAATTTCAGATGTTCTAAATGTGCCTTGAACCAATGTAAGAATAGTACTTCTCAGGAACAACTTGAGTTCCTAAATTGGCATCTTTAAAAAAGCCTCCTGTTACAAATCCAGACCTAATGCTGAGTACAGCTTTTTAACCCCAAACCTTAAATACAGAGTTGGAAGTGGATTCATTTTTTTCACCCATAATAAGCAAATATTTACTGAGTGCCTCATTATATAGGCAAGGACTCTACTAGGTGCTAGGTATACAGAATGAATAAGAAATAGCTCTTTTTAAGTAAGTGTTTAGTTTATAAATCAGGTAGTTACAGATTCACATATAATGTATATTTCTATATACATATATATGTATATAATCAAAATTGTTGCATTATAAACACAAAATCATGTGGACATAGATGAATGTCCAAAGTTTAAAAATAAACTTTTACATTTTTTCTAATTAAAGCAGGAAATTCATTAGATATACACAGAACTTCTGAGAAAATATCTGAAGTGAACCATATTTTTGTAAACATGGGATAAACATGAAGAATTTTTAACCCCACATTCTACAGAAAGACATGTGAAAGCAGGACATAGAAAGTAAATAAAAACAAAAAAGGGCTTCTAAGTGTTGGAGAAAAAATCACGCTAGTTATAATTAACAGAAATTATTGTTTTTCCTTCTCAAGCCAATACTGAAGCCAATAGCCACAGTACTCCCGGGTAAAAGTTATTTTATAGTAGGAGTTTTTATACTGGCTATTTACATGATCTACACATAAGTAAACTAGCCAAGAGGTACCTTAACCCTAGAATCAATCTGCAGTTGGTGGCAACTGTAATTCTTTGAAGACAGAACTTCAAGCAACTGCAGAAAGTAGTGGACAGACTGTGGTACCAAGGTGTGGCTAGTGTCCTTGAAAGTGTGTAGGATCAGCATGGGGCCAGTGAACAGGACAGAGGCAGGAGTGACAAAGGGGGTTCTGGGCCCACACCAGAAAATATCTCAGATTCTTTTTTTTTTTAATTAATTAATTAATTTGACAGACAGAGATCACAAGCAGGCAGAGAGGCAGGCAGAGAGAGAGGAAGGGAAGCAGTCTCCCTGCTGATCCCAGGACCCTGGGATCATGACCTGAGCCAAAGGCAGAGGCTTTAACCCACTGAGCCACCCAGGCGCCCCAATATCTCAGATTCTAAGACATCTTCAATTATAAAATACCACCAATTTACAAACAGCTCAAGGAAAACAAACACTACATTCAAGGATACACATTTTTACATTTCTATTCACCTTTATCTGTATAATTATACACTACTTTCCTTTTTCAGTAAAATAATCAGATCTTGACTCTAAGCGGTCTTCAAACATCGAGTTTAAATTTTTTGTTTTTTTTTTAAATTTTTGGCCAATGGCAGCTATGCTTCCCATCCCATGATATGTTGATTTTCCACAAATTGTGCTTTGACTTCTTTGGCAACTTTATTACTTTCAGGATTGGCACTATAATTTTGAATCATACATAAAAAAAAGAAAATTCCATCTGCATTTCTTATTTGGCTACCATAGTCCCCCCACCCCACTGAATTACCAAAATTAAACTGGTACTGTTAAGTAGAGAGACTTAAGCCAAGTGTACCAAAAGGCTCTTTCTTGCACCCAAGATGTACAGCTTAAATAAGCTCCCCCATGACTAAGCAGTAAGCAAAAACCCCTCTTCTGAACATGCATGTGGACACCACTAAGAGGTGCTTAAATACGCATTATTGGTTATTCAAGACACAGCACAACTGGACATCTGATTTTATGAGCCACTCTACTGCATTCTCCCTTCTAAAGCAGAATGAAACTGTTTTGCCTCTACTGTGTGCCAGGTGTTGGGGCTGATCCGCTCTAACCACCAATTTCATTTATTCTTTACAGTGCTGCTGAAAGATATCATTATTCTCTTTCTGCAGTTGGAGAAATGGAGGGTCAAGCAGTTATACCCTTTCTTTGAAGTCTATACATAGATAGTAAGAGTTTAAACATGGATTTGACTGATTCTGAAGTCCATGAGGTCAAAGAAGTCTTCAGTTGTGGTTTTCTCCCTTTGCGGTCAAATGAAGAATGGGTCCTGGGAACACTCCAAGTCAGAACCATACCATTGACAACCATTCTATCTTGCCTTCTTTACCCTAACGTGTCTTGATCGGTCTACCCCAGCCCAGCCCTGACATAGGAACCATCTGGCCCAAAGTCTTGTCCCTCTACTTTTCTTTGGCCTCAGGGATGGATTTTCTAACTGTGAAGGTCCTTGAAGGCTTTCCTGACTATACCCTCCCCCAATCATTTGTTTTTCCTTCTTTATAACCAAATACATTTTTGATCTACTCTTATGGCATTTATATTCTAGCTTGCATTATAGAATTGTCTTATTTTCTTCCCATAATTTGGCCATGAGACCAGTGCACATGGCTTTGTAGACCCTTCAAAGAGGGTCAGCAGTACCAGCGGCATGACCGGTCTTTCTTCCTAGACACAACATTCAAGTTACATGAGGGACTGGATGTCTATTCTGCTCATAACACTTCCTTCCAGAGCTGCTGTGGCTTGTTAATTGGTGTACTTCCAGCTGACACTACCACAGTTAATACCCAGAACTATGGGCCATTCAAAAGAATTTTTAGGAAATCCTTCTGTGTAACAAAAAACAATACAAGATATATTCCACAGATAAAATATAATTTCTGTGTGTAACTTATACTTGTAACTTATATTTTGTGACACCAAGCTGGCGCTGCCTCTCTGAACATCTTGGTTCTAGAATTACATGAAGGGAAAGGAAAATGATCTTTTCTAGCTAAATTTACACTAATCAAAAGTGAAGCAGTATTAAGCCTCAAACCAAAATAGAAAGCAAAAAAAAAAAAAAAAAATGACTCCAGACCTTAGATAAGGAAATGCTTGTGTTAGAGATGGCTTCTAGCCAAATGAATTAAAGGGAGCAGAGGAAGGCTTGAAAGCTTCTGTCAGGTGGGTTGGCTTAGCTAGCATGAAATCTTCTTAAAATCCCAACCCTTCCCACATTTCTACCTCAAGCATTTCAGCCTGTGCCCTTCAAGGTGACAGAACATCAAAGCTATGCCTTTGCTGTTTACGATCCTTTTTCTCTGTATACTGACCCATCTTTTATCACTTCCACAAACCACTGTTCAGTCCTGATGCTCCAATATGTCAAAGTCAAGTTTATCATCAAAAAATCATACAGCTACCATTGATACCATGACCCATGTTAGTAGCTATTTCTAGGGAAGCGATAAGGTCAAAAGAATGGATATGATAGGTCACCTAGAAGCTTAGGAACATCTCCAAATGCTCGCAAGTCAGCAGTAAAGAAGCCTGATTAAATTAGTTTCAATACCTACATGACCAGATTTACTTTAACACAACACCACCCTGCCCCAGCTTTCACTGCTCTTGTTCTAGTTAAGGCAATTAGCCTTCTCTGGAACACATTTAGAAGATGTTAATGTCCTCTTCTGGTTCATGGCTCCAGCTCTTCTCACATTCTCGAGTTTCTGGGCAGTCTTACTCCGGAGATCTCACTGCGCTGTCCTCCCCTAAACAGGTTCTATTTTAGGAAATACAGTTTTTCAACAAAAATATAGTCAGGATATGGACTCTGACAGTCTCTGCCAAGTGCAGTCATCTCATTAAGCCTTGACAGTGCTGGAGAATGTGGCACTCTGAAATCTCCACTTAAAATTAAAACTCCAAAAATATTTCAGGTAAGAGTAGGTGGCTTTTGGTTTTGTGCAATAACGCCTTATGAAAAACTATTTATACTTGGACCGTTTTGCCATGGACCAAACATGGGCGTTTTGGTCATATTTTATTGAAGTAGATTTTTGTTTCTTTCTCTCACCAGCAGACTTTGCCCTTTTGGAAATGCTATATGATATTCAGAATAATTTACATCACAGAAAAATGTCTTGCTTGAAGAACCTTGAGTGGCTTCTCGTTTCAAAGTATGTCTGCCTGTCTGTTCCTAAAAGCTCAAAGGAACCTGGCCACAGCTCTATCCAGAGCCTACAGAGGAGGCTGCAACTTTAAATATTCATTTATCCAGCCAGTTAGTTAGTCAGCAAATATTTATGGAGCACCTCCTTTGTGCCAGACTCTACTCTGTTCATGATGCTGGGGATAACGGGTGAACAAAGACAGAAAAGGTCTCTGACCTCATGGATCTTTGGTGGAAAGGAATAGAAGTTAAATAAGTGAAAGCATCTCAGAGAGTCATAAATTCTCTGAAGGAAATAAATTAACAGAAAGAAGATGGCATGTGGAGGCAGGAGAAGAGAGGCCTCTCTGCGGAGGTGATGCTTGAACTGAAACCTGAATGAACCGAACAAGCTGGATTTGAGTAAGGTGAGAAGATTATAGACAGAAGCAGCAGCAGGTGCAAGAGCCCTGAGATGGGCATGAGTGTGGAACTTTCCAGGTACAGAAGGAATGTGAGCGTGCGTGTAGATGGGACAAAGTGGGGAGTGCCTGGGTGGGGAGTGCCTGGGTGGGGAGTTAGAGAGGTGGTCAGGGACCAAACCAGGGGGGTTCCTGAAGGCTGGGGAAGGTATTGCATTTTACTCCAGGGACATTCAAAGCCATTGGCTGTCTGCCTCAGGGGAGGGATATTATCTGATTTATACACCCGTCTACACCAGCCCTTGAAGCAACTTCTTGCAGCATTTTGTTTAGAACCTTGAGATCACCTCTCCTGACCACACCTACATCCCTATCAACCTTGGTTGAGCCCCTAAGTTCAAACCCCTGTAGTCCCTGATCCTTTCCTGGGGCTTTATCTCCCAATATCGTACCCCATATCCTTAAAGTGTTTCTACGCTATCTCCTAGAAACCCCCGTGCCAGAATAAACATTCCATCCTCATTATTCATCCCTTAACCTTTTTGTCTTAACTGTAAGACAAGACAGTCCTGAAGGTGCTACTTTGCTGTGTTCCTCGTGGGCATTACCAGCTTGCCCTCCTGAGGCACGGAGTGGAGAGTGGCATCCTTTTCCCCCACACAGCTGCTTCCACCCACTGCTGCCTCATTCTTGTCTTCCTTGATGATGCTCTATTCTGGTTTACAACCTATCTCTCTGGTAATTTCTTCCAAGTCATCTTTGTTAAGTTCACTTTCCTCTGCCTGCCCCTTAGGCTTTGGGGTGCTTGGGACTCTTTCCTTTACATACTTTTCCTGGGTTGTCTAATCTTCCCTCTGTGGAGTCAGTCCTCATCTATAACCTGACTCTCCAGTCCATGCTTCTGGTTCAGAATTCTTCCTTGGGTTCCAGACTTAAATTTAACTGCATCCTGGAGCCCTTCACTTGAGTGTACCACAGGGACTTCAAATTCACGATGTCAAGACGGAACTCATTGACCTTCTCCTACCATCCAAACTGCTCCTCTTCTAACAGTTTTTACCTCTGTTGAATGGTGTTACCTAGTTGTCTAAACGAGAAACCTGGGAGTCACCTTGACGCCTCCCTTTCCCTTGACTTGCAGCCAGTCTCCAAATTCTATCACTTTTACCTAAAAACTTCTCATATTTCCATTGCCTTGTTCAGGTCCTCATCACCTGTATCACCATGCCTCCAGGCTTTCAGATTTTCTACAAAGTCACCAAGAGTGATCTTTCTTAAAACTGGAGCACACACTTGTTCTTCCCTGCTCAACAAACATTCACCTTCACTGAGATGACAATATACGTATTTGGAAGAACCACCTTCCCTCATCCCCTCTAGGGCCCTGATTTGGGTTCAAAGTAGTGGAGCATGAGGGCAGCCTGGCCAGTCAGCACACAGAGCCCCTACCACAGTGATTGGTTCAGAGAGGGCATGTGACAAAATCTGTTTAAGACAAAAGAGTCCTGGGTCTTGCTTGAGAGAACCACGGGGAAGAATAGTTCTGGTTCTACTAGATTTAAATCTGGATAGACATACGTTTGGAACTGCCGCCTCAAAGATCTAGAGAATGAAACCAACATTTTCAAGAGCAGAACCAAAAGATGGAGAAGGAAGCCCATGTCAGGATTTGATGGAAGCCACATTTATGCCTGCGCTTTTTAGTTATTTGAGTAATAAATCCATGATTTTCTTAAGTTTGTTTGAATCAGGTATTTTTTTCCCTTTTCCCTTAATCATTTGTTGCTAATAATCCAGAAAGACTCATGTCATTCGTTACTCTACTTCATGGTTTTCTAATCGTCTTCAGGATGATGTTCAAAGTTCCTAGCCTGTCCTAAAAATCTTTATGATCCAGCACCTGCTTACCTTTCCAGTTCCATCTTCTGCTACTGCCCACCTTTCCCCTTAGGCTCCCGTCACATGGAGCTTCTTGCCGGTCTCAAAATGTGCCATTCTTTCATTTACCATCAGACGTTGCACTCATGATTTCCTCTCTCTAGAACAGTCTCAGTTTGCCTCTCCACATCCCCTATTTTTTCTTCAATATGGAAATCAGACACATTCTCCTGCTAGAAATTTTCACTGATTCCCTTTCCTTTGTCTAGATTAAGAAACTTCCTCATGCCCTCTGACATTACGGGTAAACCTCAATATTAGCATTTATCCATTTGCGTTATAATTTTCTATGTTGCTGTTTGTATCTCTTATACATACAATAAACTCCTTGAACGGCAGATCCTGAGTCTTTGTATCCTTAAGGGCCTGGTGTTACGTTTGACACACAAAATGTCTTTCAATATTATTTACTTATTTATAGGCAGTAAATTAGAAGCTCCTTGAAGGAGAAACAATATCTCACTCTTATTTGTATCACTCATAGCATGAATTGGGCTTCATTAGGCACTTAGTAAATATTTGTTTAAAAAAAAATAGATGGAGGGGCACCTTTGGCTCAGGTCATGACCTCGGGGTCCTAGGATCATGTCCCACATCAGGTTTTCTACTCAATGGGGAGTCCACATCTCCCTCTCCCTCTGACCCTCATCCCTGCTTGTGCTCTCTCTGTCTCAAATAAATAGATAAAACTTGAAAAAAAAATGGATGAAGAAAGACATGCCATCAGACTATGCCATTTCTCTCTCCTTCCTGTTGTCAGCCACTAACTTCTCTCTCTCCCCAGCACGCACTGTGGGCTTCAGCTCTTCATATCATTCCTGACATTAACAATCATTTTGTTACTAGCATCATCTATGGTGAAGACAGAGTCAACAGCTGGTCTCAGACATTGAGGAGGTAAGGACAGTTCCTCACCTGTCATGAATTTCTCCATCCAATATTAGTTCCCAACTCCTACGTGATACCCTAGTCTAGGTCTTGTCATCACCAATAGCTACAACTCCCCTTAAAATCTCAATTTCATTCCTCCCATAACTTCTGCCCAACCTTCTAGAACTCACACTGTAAAATTCTCCATCCTTATTTAAACTTTCAATCCATTTTTCATTCTTTATTACTCCCTTATGGCCTCATATTCCTCCCTATCTACCGTATAGTCCATCATTAACAGTCCCTGTGAGTTTAGATTATGCCCCAGGCAAGTGCTAGGTGATAGAGCAGAGGAAAAACACAATCCGGTCTGTACTCTTAGAATTCATAGTCTAGTGGGAGAATAGATATTAAATACATGAGGAAACATACAGATGTGTGATTAAAAATTATGAGAAGTGCTTGGAAGGGAAAGTACAGGAGGCGATGAGTTTGCATGATAGGACCATCTAATCTAATCTCTGGGGACAGGGAGAGCCTCTCTAGAAAATGCTAAAAGAATTTCCTCTTTTAAAAGGGGGGAGGAGTTATTTCTGCAGTTTAAATGTTAATTTTTAATTTTCAAAAAAAAAAATCCACTCAGCTTTTACCTAGAAAAAGCACTGACAGTTGCCTTCCAATAAATCCCAATACTTCCAGCCTTTCCCCACACCATTCCTGGCATGTCAACCTTCCTAAGCCTCTTTCCTGTTATCTATATTTTCTCTCTCTCCTCCTGCCTTAGGATGCTTCTGGAGATGCCAGCAAAATGAAAAGAAAGAAGTCTTTTGGAAACCCGGAATAGTTGTTACCTGGCCTGCCACATGCCACATACAGGCATAATGTTTCATATTTGCTAATTAAAATAAACATCTTAGAGTTTGCATTAAGAGCAGTACATTGGCTTCCTGGCTCTCTCCCTCCAAGGTTCTCCGGAAGCTGTCTTACTTAACCTTCACCAGTAGGTGGCTCAAGCCTTCCCCAGAATCTGGGAACCTGGCCCTGTGCAATGGTTATCTTCATTTGACCTGTCCAGTCATACTGTGACGGTTTAATATCTGAGTCACTAAGCTTTCCTTCCTCCAGGGCAAGGGCATCTGCTGGGTTTATTACATAATTCTATGTTCCTCTTCCATGATTATGAAGCCCGTCCTACAGCTCCAGGGAAATCAATCATCTCCCTGTAGTGGGCTAAAACAAATTACAAGGGCTCCCTCTTCATCAGGGCAGACCCTCTGCTGAGAGTTGACTTTCTAAGAATTTCCTGAGCCCTATGAGATGCCATGTCTTGCTTCCCATTCACTGGCCAGTAGCCATCCATACTTTGCCTCCAATGTTCCTCTAGGCACATAACTCCACTGGAGACAAGAGCAAAATGACCAGAACAGATAAGAAGACCACTGGAAGAATAGGAAAAAATTCTTAGTTTTCCTAGACTTCAGAGGTTGAAGAATGAAGATCTTTGAACTGATTAATGCACGTACTTGAATAGGGATGCTTTGGAAGGCACTCAGGAGATCAGTTAACATGGTGCCTGGGAGAGAGAGGATGAGAGAACAGCGCAGGGAGCAGGAAAACTAGGAACCATCTTAAATTTGAGGCACTGGGAGGGCAAGGACTTACAACTGGCCTGCCACAGTCTCAGATAGCTCTTTCTCCATTTGAAGAGCTCCCCCTCTCTGTGTTGAAGTCTTGTGGCCTGTATTTCTTGATGCCAGTTTTCCTAGGATCGATTGTGGTGGACAAGATGGGTGGACGATGAGCTGGATGGGAAAGGGGTCCAAGTCAGACAGAGCTGTGGGAAGGGAGGGCTCTGAGCTCACTGAGGTGAGGGATGAACTAGACACGTGCCACATGGTGTGGGAAGGGAGGAGAATGGATTGAAAAGATCTTGAGAGAGTCGATCTAGAAGGACTTGTGAACAGCCCATATTTGGAGGGAAATGGAAAAGAAGTTCCTGATAAGACCCGGGTTTCTGACTGGAACAGAATATATTTTCACTGGTGGGGACAGAGGTGGACAAAGGTGGACAGTGGTCAGGCCTGGAGAGGTTCTGGGGAAGGGAGAGATCCTGGCAGCCATGTGTGGGGTTGGGGCAGGGATGGCAGATGGGGCGCGCCTCCAGACACCTGCAGGACTTCACACTCCGAACTTCTGGCCCATATTATTAAGCCACAAGCCACTCTCCCACTGCGCATGAACCCAGCGTTGGGCCGCTTTGCCATATAATGGCTCCTGGAGGTCATTAGCAATTAGTTAAACTTAGTTCTGAAGATGAAAGCTGTGTGCTTCCTCTTACAGACCTAGAAGTTTAGGAGAACCGTCAACGGGTAAGAAAGCTGTGGTCCTCGCTCAGTGCCCTCTTAGCAAACTCACTGTCACTTGGGCCAGTTTCCTCACTCCCACCTTGACACTTTGTCTTTTCTCTGTGCCTCTGAGGGCTCCGGGCTCACCAGTCTCAGCCCCCCCCCCCCCCCCCATTTAAAAGGGAGCCTTGCACCTCCTGACCTGGCCTTCCCCCCTGCCCATGGCCTTCATATGAGCCAAGCAACACCAAGCTCCCCCTAACCATAGTGAAGTGTGTCCCTTTGCCCTCCCCTTCCTACCCCTTACAAACTCTGCGGACAAGCAGCCCTGCCCCCTGAAACCTCGAGCCTGAATCTTGGGAGGCTGAGTGACAAGCATTGCCTACAGAGGGAGACAATAGCGGTAGTGACCTACTGGCAGGAGGCAGGCCTGTCCACATGCTCCAAGGAGAGCTCGAAGACAGGCTGCTCCTCTCACACAATGGCTGCATGTTTCCCATGTTTCACAAGAGAAGGGGTGCACATTCCAGACAAGGGGACTATTTATTTTCCCACCGAAGGTGACACGTGGCATCCAAAGGTCGAGCCCAGGCTGGGGCCACGTTTGCAGGACTAAGCCTTGCCTTTTCCCAGAGGCCCTGACTGTTCTGACAGCCTCCCCAGCTGTGTCCTCTGCGCTGGGAATGTTTCCTCAACTGCTCTGTACAAACACCCATACTGGCTACCCAGTCTCCCAGGCTTGTTTATCAACTGAAGTCAAGGAACAAGCACCCGCTCTGTGTGGGGGGGAGGGAGGGATCTTGGTAGATCTGCCACCAATAGGTTGGGGGGGGTGGACGGGACAAAGATGAGTTGCCCAGGCTTCTCTCTCTCCACAAATCTGCAAGACAAGCAGAATTTAGACTATACAGAGGTGTTCAAACCATGATTCAATCCCTTCAAAAGAGATTCTGCATGACTGTGCCTCCTTCGCTTTTCTAATGGCACTAAAAATTTTCAGTAACCTCCCAGATAGCTAGAATTCTTTAGAGACAGTAATAACAATAACAATAATAATAACAATAACTTTCATTTGAAACATACCTAACATTTGATAAGATGCTTCTGCAAACATTATTTTATGAAATTCTCAGTACAACCTGGAGGGATCAGTATGAGCAGTACCGTGGGTACAAAACCTGTACTGGGTGAGACATTGTGCTAGGTAAGGGAGTAAGGGAGTTATAAAGAGGGACATGAGTCCCTGATCTGCAGGAACCCACTGTGACGTGTGTGTATTAGGTTGGGGAAGAGAGTGGGGCCATTAGGGTCTCTCAAATTTTGGCTGCCCTTTATGGGAAAATGTGTGCAAGAGAGGAGGGGACACCTTTGCACAAATATCGATCCTATCCCAAATCCAGTCCCAGGGAATAACCAATCCCTATTATGTTGCTTCAAAACCTGCCTACCCTTCTCTTGGAGTATGTGCTCACAATCTCATGCAAAGATAGCAGCTTGGCTCGTCTTGAATGACTTTTTTTTGAGAGAGAGAGAGAAAGCGTACATGAGCAGGGGGTAGGCAGCAAGAGGGGCAGAGGGAGGAGCGACAGAATCTTAAGCAGGTTCTGTTTCAGGCTCAGCGTGGAGCCCAACAGGGGACTCGATCTCACGGACCCTGAGATCCTGAGCTGAAATCAAGAGTCGGACACTTAGCTGACTGAGCCACCCCAGCGCCCTTTGAGTGACTGTTCTGATGGGAACCCTGGCTCTGCTATTTTACTGGTAGTGCAGCAGGTGGATTAGTGGGCATGTCAGCTTCTTGTCTTTAAAATGAAGCTGTTGGGGCACCTGCGTGGCTCAGTGGGTTAAGCCTCTGCCTTCGGCTCAGGTCATGATCTCAGGGTCCTGGGATGGAGCCCCACATCAGGCTCTCTGCTCAGCAGGGAGCCTGCTTCCCCCTCTCTCTGCCTGCCTCTCTGCCTACTTGTGATCTCTCTCTCTGTCAAATAAATAAATAAAATCTTTAAAAAAAATAAAAAATAATATGAAGCTGCTATTCGTGGCTCCATTATACACTGGCAGCAAGGGTTAAGTGAATTAATGCATGTGAAGTGCTTTGAATTGTATTTTTAACGGATGTAACACACAATTAATACCTACTGGTTTTTGTGATGGTGGTGGTTGTGATTTTAGTCACCATATGGATGATGAACTGGATGAAAATAAGGTTAGAAGCAGTGATACCAGTTCAGAGAAGGGTTAGGAGAGCCTAACTGAAGTCTTTTCTTCTTCATTGTTTCCCTCCCTTCTTCCTTCTTGTATCCCACATGCCCTTATATCTTCCTTATTTCTCTTTCTTGGTAGGAGGAGTGTGAATAGGAAATGGGAAGAGTTAGGGCAAATTCGGTGGCCTCTGGTTAGAGCCAGGGCAGGGTCAGACCCCAGGCTCTGGGACGGTCGGACCTCAGGCTCTGGGAAGAACCAAAAGGACCCATCCAAGCCCAAGGCCATGCAGGAACTTCCACACATCAAACACTAGAAACCAAACACAAAATCCATGTACCTGGGGTGAGGCAAGATTGGAATCAGAAGGCTGGCGACAGAGACCAGAGATTCCGGTTGGGGAATGGGGTCAGGGTGAAAACAGAGTGGGAACAATCGGAAAGGCCCAAAGGAATTGCCCAAACAGGCTGGGGAGGTTTGGGTAGCTGTGCAGGATGGTCTTAAAGGGTCAGAGACAGGAAGGATCACTCACTACCACCACCACCACCACTAATAATAATGGCCAACATCTATTCAGCATTTACTCTGCTATGGCATTATGCGGATCCCTTATGTGCATCTCTCATATAGTACTGAGCGTGTACTATTATTCTTATCATTTTGACAACTGAAGTTTAGAAGGGTGTGTTTCTTGGTCAAGGTCATAGAGCTGGACATGATGGAGTAGAGTCAGGGACAATTTGACTGTAGGTCCCATACTCTGTACTTTGCTGTCAACATTTACTCAGAAACCAGTAACTCACTGTCCCTAGTGCCCCAGGATCTGGATAAAACATTGCCAAGATTACACAGATGAATCAGACCTGGTCCCTGTTCTCCTAGCTAATTGTGGGCCAGTGGAGGCACTTACAGAATCAAAGTACAATTTACATTTAAATTATTTTATTTTAATAATAAGAGCAGGGGCTCTGCAACCAAAGAGAACTGCTGTTCTCTTATCTTGGGGTCTTGAACAAGTCTTAAATAGAATGGGGGTATTGGTACCCATCTCGGAGGGTGGTGGAGAGGATTAACCGAGCTAAGTTATCCATAGAACCTACTACGGTGCCTGAAATTGTAGCAAATAAGAATAAATGATGAACTGATGGGGATGGGAGGAAGAGGGGCAGGAAGAGAAGAAGATGATGGAGAAGAGAAGGCAAATGGAGGCACAGATCCTCAGCAGCCCCTAAAAGGGAGAGCCTACAGATTTAAAGATAGCTATGTCACCCACTGTGGTAGAGTAGAATGGCTTTCTGCTCCCTAAATCCAGCAAAGCTTTGGAGTAAGCTAATAGCACTTGTGAGGCCTCCCCAACATGGTGGAAGATTTCTCGGTTCTTCCATGCTGGCATATTTTACTTGTACACTTAAATATGAGGATGAAATCGGAGAACACGTGCTTCTGAAAAGAAAAAAACTACCCTAGGAATTAGTACGTGTGCAGTGAGGGGTGGGGAGTACAACGGTTTGGCTCTTGCCAGGAAACTATTCACTTAATAAGCATTAATGGTGCACCTGTTGGTTTGTACCCAAGCCTTGAAGGGAAGGCTGAGACCTAACCCAGGGAAAGGATGGCACATCAGGCCCTGTGACATCAGGCCCAGAGAAGTAAGCAAAGGAAGGAGCATTAGGAGGAAAAAGAGGTAATGAGCTATTCTACAGAATTTGGAGCTAACTGAAGGTGGGGAGTGAGGGCTATTGTTACCTGGGTTTCCACCAGCAGCTGTTTTGCCCGGAACCCGGCTTTGCTGAAGGGCTGGGGGGCTCCGGGGCCATAGATCACAGTGAGATGCTATAGAACACAGCGTTTGCTCCATTAGCTGCCTGGGAGCAAAGTGAAACGGGAGCTGGCTTAGCCCCAAGACCAGATGCAGAGAAGCTGGTTGTACGTTCCTACCACGTCTCTCCCCACCCCTCCCACCTTCCGCACTTGTGCTCATTCATCCTGGATGAACCCTCTTTGTCCCACTTTCTTAGCCCAGACACAGAGCTGTCTTCTTTCATTTATCTCCAAGACATATCTATAATCTCACAGGGTTTGCTCAGTTCTCTGGCTGGGTTTCTGGGAACCTGCTTTCATCTCTATCTTGCGGGCCAGTGCCTATAACAGCTCCTGACCTGCTCCCTCCTCTAGCCACTGATGCTCAATTAAAAAAAAAAAAAATCTCCACCAGCATAAGCTCCCTTTAGTTCTCACTGCTTCAAACCTTCCTTTGCTGGTCAGTAATCTCATGTTAGATGTCAGCCACCTGGGCATCCCCAGTCTTCCCAACCACTGGGTCATTTCCATCTTTCAATAGATACAGACAAATGAGTCCCATCCTGTCCCATAGATGGGGAGGAGGGGCACAGTATACATTACCATCTCCAGTCTCCCACCTTGCCTGGATTCTTGGTCTCTACTCTGTAACTTACTTCTTCTGCCCTGTCCTTGCTCCATTTCACACATCACCTGGTAGCCTTCATAGCTCCCCAGGTTAATATGAAGACTTACAGAGGCTACTATGGCCTCTTCCAGAGTAGACATTCCTGGAGGTTTTGGGGTAGCAGGTAGATTTGAAGACACCACCTTGGAGAGCACAACCTACGGTCATGTCTTACTTGTTGACATCTAAATGACTATGAAGGTTTTGTGCCCTGGAAAGCCTCTCTTGTTGGCTATTTTCCATCATGCCTCTCCATCTTCTCTGCTCCCAGTCTCGAGAAACTTCTCAGCCCTCCCATGCTGCCAGCTCCCCACCCAAACCACCAAATTCTGACTAATTTTATGCTCAGGACACTTGAGCTCTCCACCCTCTGCCCACAAAGGCTGAACTCCCTTTGTGTATCTCAAACTCATTGCCGAGCATTGCCATCTTTCACCAACTTCATCCAAAGGCACCCACGGAAACTCTGCAATAGGATTTTCCCCTTTAACCCCCCAAATCCATTCCTCTGTCAGTGAGATCCCAGGGGTGCTAGGTTTTGTTTGTTTTTCCTCTTCCATCTGCTTCCCCAGCTTCATCCTTCTTACTTTCTGGAGCATTTCTCTACACCACTCAACCCTTGGGTTGACCAGTAGGCTGTCTGGATTTAATTTCATTTTCTTGCCTCCCTGCCCTTAACCACACAAGCCGCAGCCCCGGCTAGAAACCACACTGCGCCTGGGCCATGTGTTACACACTTGCTCTCTGGGAGGGGCCAGTGATGGTTCTTTGGAAGGTTCCAGGCAGCGAGACCGTTTTCTTGGTGAGAAGCCTCATACCATCCTGTGCAGGGCGGGTTGAGGCAGAGAACCTGGGAACGGTCTTCTAATATTAGAGTATCAGTATCACGGGGACACAGGGAGGACCAGGAAATCCATAATGGATGTGGAATCTAGGTGACTTGATAATTAGCGGGGTGGCTGCTTGAAGGTGACATTGATGGAAACACAAGCAAAGCAGATTTGGGGACAAAAGGTCTTTTCAGGTGCAGTAAGGCTGGGAAGCCTGTGGAACAACGACAGGCAAAAAAGGACTTAAGGTAGGCAGCTGGGAAAGCAGGTCTGCAGCCCCTGAAGTAAAACAGGAAAAAGTGGAAACGGGGGGAATGGAGGGCAAGAAAGTAGTGCTCTCACCAGAAGAGCTGCTTACCTGGAGATCCTTGATCTCCCCCAGAGGCCCCGCGGCGCCCCGGCCCTGCAGTCACGCAGCCCTCCAGCTCAGCCGGCGCACGCGGGCAGATAAAGCGCTCTGGTGTTCAAGGGCAATCAGACTCAGCAAAGCGTGAAATCAGTTTTTTCCAACTAACTCACTCTGCGCTGAAGGAACAGTTTCTATCTTCAGAGAGAGAGGAGTAACCTGTCATTCCCCGAAGGGATTTACCTGTTCCAGTGGAAGCAGACATTCTTTTAAAGATCAGGGGCGTCTGTGCCCAACCAGAAACTGCCCAAGTGTTAGGGCGCGTGGGCACAGCGCGGCCTAGAGGCCACTGACTCTGTCCCTGGCTTTGGGTCCAAGGACTTGGGAGCGGGGAGGCCCCGTTAGAAAAGCAGCTGTACCACATCGGCAGCCCGGGGCTGCTCGGAGCCAAGAACTAGGTTTCATTCATTTGTTCACTCACTCTACATTTATTTAAGCACATACTATGTGTCAGGCCCGGAGTCCCCCTGTTTTCTAAGAGACAGAAAAATACAGGGTGGTGTTGGGTGTGGAGGCTCTGGAGTCAGACTGCCTGGGTTTGAGTCCTCGATCCCTACTTAGGAGCTTTGAAAAACTTGCCTCCCTTCTTTGTGTCTTGGTTTCCTAGTTTGTAAAATGGGAATATAAATATTATGTCTGCTTCATGTGAGCATTGTCGAGACGGTTACCATACATGCAGAAGCTCTCAGAATTCTCAGAATTCCTAAGAATTCCGTAAATGCTTGGAGATACTATGTCTGAACTTGTGCCTCCTCAAAATTCCTGCGTTGGAAGCCTAAGGCCCAAGGTGGTGGTATTGGGAGGCGGGGCCTTGGGAGGTAACTAGGTCATGGGGGGAGCCATCTTGAACGGAATTAGTGCCCTTATAAAAGAGACTCAAGAAAACTCCCTTGCTCCTTCTGCTCTGTGAGGCTGTAATGCAAAGCCTTCATGTATGAAGAAGCAGGCCCTCATCAGACATGGAAACCACCAACACCACAAGCTTGAACTTCCCAGGCTCCAGAACTGTGAGAAATTGATGTTTGTTGTTGTAAGTCATCCATTCTGTGAGATTTTGTTTTGGCAGCTGAAATGGACTAAGGTGGCATAGAAAAGTGAAATCATTTCATGACCGTGGTATGTGCCATGTTGAGGGACTGAGGCACGGGATTCCATGACAGCATTGAAGTGTCTGGAAGAGCACATGGATAGGGTGAGGGCTGTGTCGAGTCTTGAAGAATGATCCAGAAGGAATGATCCAGAAAGCGTATGTGTTCAGAGAACTGGAAATGGTTCAACAGTGCTTAGAGCCAAGGTTCATGCCTGGAAAGAAGCAGGTAGTAATGGAGGAAAGGTTGGCAGGAGCAGGCCGCAGGGGGCCTCAAATGCCATGCCAAGACACATTTGTTTTTCGGTAATGGGTTGTAAAGATGATTTTGGAATTGTTTCTGGGAACTAAAATGCCATGCCATCATTCATTTGCCTTGGCAATGTCCTTTTGTGAGGAAGGTGGAATTATAGTTTGTTTATTTTTAACAAAATTGATTTTTTTTCAAACCTCCCTTCTCGTTGCCACTACACTGCTGCGCTATGGCTGCTGTTCTGAAGCCTGAGCCTGTGGGAGCTGGGCTGTAAGCATTGTGTTTCCTTGTGGACTGACTGAAGCATTGGTCTGTGAGGCGGGAGTTCAGGGTCAGATTAAAAGGCATTTGTCCTTATTAGGTCCACCTGTTCTGAATATTTACAAAGCTGGGAAGAACCACGTGGCTGGTGGACCAGTGAACCGGTGGACAATCCGTGCTGGTCCTAGGGTGGGGGAGAAATCCTCCTGGTAGAGGCAAGCTCGGAGTCTGAATATGTACCCCTCCCAGGTGGCTTCCCAGGTGTAGAGGTGTCTTGAAGGGGCATTTCTAAGTGTCCTATCAGGATCCTTTTCATTTTCACCTGGCATTTCTTCCTTGCCGGGGGAGGGGGGGGGGCGTGTTCCAAAAACAACACAATTTGGAGAATCCCATGCAGTGCATTAGAAAACACATAGGCTTTTAGTTGCAAAACACCTGAGCTCCATCTCCGCTCCGAGCTCTTGTCTCCTCATTCATAAAATGACCATCATGATGCTGCTTATCTCTCAGGGGTGGCTGAGAGAGTTAAGTGAGGTCACATGTGAAGGCTCTGAGAACTAGTCACAGCACAGAGTGGGTGAATAGTTCCGTCATTTGCTCCGATCCCTCTTCCCACAACTGTCACACCTTCCAAGTGCCCATGACCCACAGAGTCAGGCTCACGGAATTCATATTTGCCCCAAATCGAGGTACCGCACCAGGGGCACAGGCTCCATTGGAAATGTGGGTAACAGCTCAGATTTGGGTCTGAACTTGACCCTGGGAAGTGGAGAGAGGATTGTGCCTCCTCCAAGGTCTTGTGAAGATAAGCAAAGCGATTCCTCTAACGTGTTTCTTTTGGATCTCAGCAGATAGTGAATGCCCAATAAATGGCAGGTCCTGGGCCAACAGGAAGGCGGGAGCACAGTGGTGCAGAGATGCGGAAGGGTTGAGCCTAAGAGAAAGCTCGAGGACAAAAGCACAGGGAGAACCCCTGCTGTGTTGCCTCATGAGGCAGCAACTCCCTCTAGCTCCATCCACCCCAGAGAACAGTAGCTCAGGTCCTAGAAGCCATAGCATTCATCCTCCAGCTTGGGTCACTTTTTTTATTTTAAGCAAAGATTTTGTTTATTTGACAGAAAAGAGAGGGAGAGAGCACAAGCAGGGGGGAGCAGCAGGCTCCCAGCTAAGCAAGGATCCCAATAAGGGGCTCAATCCAGGACCCTGGGATCATGACCTGAGCCAAAGGCAGACACTTAACCAACTAAGCCACCCAGGTGTCCCCGAGGGGTCATTTTTGAGAGTGGAAAAGGGAGTTGTTACATATTATCAAATTATACCAGGACAGCAGGCCAAAGTGGGGCTCTCCAGGTCAGCCTTCTTTGTGTTGTCCCCATATGTAGCAACTTCTCAAATATATCATCACTACTCCTAGGATTCATTAATGAGGATCACATAATTAGAAAAGGCACTTGCCAAATTCTTTTTTCTTAGAAGTTTTTTAGATCCAAATGTCCGATATTTACAGACAGAAGGTAGGATTGGTGAGAAGGCAATGGTCAGGGTGTCCAGCTGCCAGATGAAATGCAGGAAGCTCAGTGATGGGTAAATTTGAGATGAGCAACAAGTAATTTTTAGTAGACCTATGCGGTGGGCATACTTACTACACAAGTGGTTGGTTGTTTCTGAAATTCACACGTAGCTGGGCATCCTGTACTTTTATTTGCTGCATCTGGCATTCCTACCAAGATGGACCATGTGATCCTATGGTTGTATTATTAAATTAAAGACATGACTATCTGGTGTAAACATTCTGTCTGCCAGGTGAAGTGCTGGATGTCAGAGTGGCACCCAAGTGAACAAGACAGTTTCTGCCACGATTTCACGGGCCACGGAGGGATGAGTTTAGGGAGGTCATGTTTGGAGGCTCTGAGAGCCGGTCACAGACCAGGGCGAACAAAGGAATAAAGCTGACATTTAACTGAGCATCTGTTGGGACCTGGACTCATTCTCCAATGTTTCATGTGACATCTCAATAAAGCCTCACAATCGGGGTTATGCTCGTTTTGCAGATGAGTGAATGAAGGCCCAGAAAGAAGTCACACACCCAAGGTTTCAGAGGTCCTAAGTGATGAGTCAAGGTTAAAACCCAGGTCCATCTGACTCCACAGTCAGCTCTTTCCAGTGAAAACAGATTTTTCATAAATGCACATACCAATTGCAATTTCAAAAGGCTGTTACAGCACACAAGAGAGATGAACTCTGCTTTGGGTAATCAGGGAAGTTGCTATCATCAACTTCTTGTAGTTACAAATCCAATTCCTTGTAAAAGGAGGAGGTGGTGACTGTAAGGAAAAACCACGGACTGAGATCAAGTCTCTCCCGGCATCTCCCTTTCTTTCCCCGTGTCTAATTCATTCACTTCTGGCTGCGTCCCTTGGCTCCACCATGGATTCTGCTCATCAGAACTGTGGCCTGTGCATGGGGTCAGCACAGCTTCTCAGGGTCTACATCTAACTTAGGCTTTTAACGTCAGTTCTCATTTGCAGAAGCCTCAATATTTCAAAATTCTCTGTTTAACTTTTTTGAAATTAAAGTATAGCTGACACATAATGTTTCATTAGTTTCAGGTGTTTGGTGTAATTTTTAAAAACAGTTTTATTGAGGTATAATTTACATGCTATAAAATTCTCCCATTTTCTAATTAGAATTTTGCAACAGATTACAGGCTAGCTTATGAATGAGTTGCCCTTGGTGCAATGTTCCTCCCAATGTCGTGTATCCATCCCTCACTGGGTAACTGTGACCAGAGGATAGGGTCTTTAAGCAGGTACTGGGCTGAGATGTTTTACTTAGGATTGTGGACTTCTGGCACTGTGATTACTATGTCTAACAGAAAAAAGACCTAAGAGGAGATGAAATTTGATAGGACGGGATAGTATTCACCAGGAAGGGGAAAAAAGGGGAAGAAAGACATTCTAGGCAAAGAGTAGCATGTGCAAATGCCAAGGTGAGCAAAATAGGAATGAGCAGGGAATCGTGCAAGATCTGGACAGCCCAGAGTACCAGGTCCTTGATGGGAAGGCAGTGGGGTATAGATGAATGTAGATTTACAGGTTACTATCTTGGCTGCTTGGGTGGATACATATTGGAAGTACAATCATGGTTGGATACACAGCTTGGAACCCCTAACAGTCTTCACCACAAATTTACTAGAAGGTTCACCTTGGAAGCCCTTGGAAGACCTTGGTACTGAGCTATAAGACAGTGCAACAAGAAGATGAAACTGTTCCTCGAAAGACACCTGTTCAAACTAGCCTAAAGGTAGGTTTCCCCAAATTCTACATCATTGATTCAGCCCAAATCCAACCATCTGGGTGCATTATGAGAAAGTAGAGAGCATCGGAAATATGGCATGCTTTATGTGAGATCTCCGCTTAGCCAGCATGTTTAGATATTAGATGCTGAGAAGAAAAATATGACCTGCCATAAATTCTCATTAAACACATTATTCCCTTAATAGTGCAAGTAGAGATAGGCCCCTAAAGAATTTTCTGATTTGTCATCAATTTTTAGTTTTTGCTTTTGATTTATTAATTTGCTCTTTTTCCAAGTGTGTTTATGATAAACATTTAAAAAAAGAGATTTTTTTAAAAGATTTATTTATTTATTTGACAGAGATTACAAGTAGGCAGAGAGTCAGGCAGAGAGAGAGGGGTAAGCAGGGTCCCTGCTGAGCAGAGAGCCCAATGCGGGGCTCAATCCCAGGACCCTGGCATATGACCTGAGCCGAAGGCAGAGGCTTTAACTCACTGAGCCACCCAGGCGCCCCAAGAGATAATTTTTTTTTTTAAAAAGGAAGAAAACAGAATCACCATAAATCCCAACACCCAAAGATGAACGAATGTACATAGCTTTGAGTACAGGCTTCAAACTTTCTTTTTTTTTTTTAAATTACATTTTAGTATCTATTAACACACACAGGGAAAGTTACACATTAAATGGTACAGAGAAACTTATGATAAAAAGCAGCTGGGCTCCATTTCTGTTTCCTTCCTAGAGAGAACACATTTTAGTGGATTCCAGTTCCCATGGCGGTTGCCCTCAAAGCTCAGGATCTGCACGGTTTAGTACATGCGCCACTGGTCACGTGGAGCTCTTTAAGTTAAAACTAATTAAAGTGAAACACAGATGAAAATTCAGTTTCTCAGTCTCACTGGCTCCATTCAAGTGCTCAGTAGCCACACACACGTGTCTAGAAGCTGCTTCTCTGGATAGAACAGATAGAGAACATTTCCATCATTCCAGAAACTTGTAGTAACCAGTGCTGCTCTAGACAAAACTATGCTTTTACTTTTCTCTCTTCATGTATCAATTTTAGACGGTATCAGTTGCTTTCATTCTGTTTCTATTCAGACCCATTTTTGTAAGCTGGAAAAACCAAAATATACAGACATACGGAAAGCATACCTGTTATACACATAAATCTTAACAACTTGCCATGAAGGGAATAATTCATGTAACTGTCCCACCGAGTGATAAGCAGAATATTCTGAGGAACTCAAGTTACCTCTCTTGCTTGCCCCAGCTACCAATTCCTCTCTCAGGAGGAATGAGTGGGTTTTGCCTGTTGGCGATTTTTAGTATCTGGCTTCTTTCATGCAATTATGAATGGTGGGGTTCATCCCAATCATGTGAAGGAGAAGTTGTTCGTGGGAACAGAATGGCTGGGTAGTTGGAATCACAGGATGATACTACAGTTTATTGATCCATTCTACTATCTGGAGACAGTTGAGCTGGTTCTGGGGTGAGGCTGTTTTCAGTAATGTAGCTGGGAGCACTTTTGTACATGTGTTTTGATATGCATGTGTGCATTTCTGCTGGGTGTGAGCCTGGGGGTGGAGTCGCTGGTCACAGGAACAGATGTGTTCAGCCTTACTCCACCTCTGAAAAGGGATTGTGTCTGTGTACGTGTAATACACCCAGCAGTGTTTGGGAGTATGGGTGGAGCTCCGTATCTTCATCAGCTCCTGATATTGTAACCATTGTATCACTAGGTTTTAGATTTGCATTTCCCTGATAACTAATGAAGTTTAACGTCTTTCTGGTATCTGTTGACTATTTGGATATTCTCTTTTTGTGAAGTGTTTTGAGTCTCTTACCCATTTGACTACTGGATTTTCTGTCTCTTTTCTAAAAAAACTGACTTGTAGTCATTTTAAATATTTTTGGATTTGCACCCTCTTTCACTAACATGTTGCTGATCTCTTCTCTCAGACTGTAACTTGCCAATATCATTTGCTAAAGAACAAGTTCAAAATTTTAATATAGCCCAATGTACCAATCTTTTCCTTCACAGTTAGTACAGTTTGTGTCTTACCTAAGAAATCTTTCTCTACCATAATGTCATGAATATATATATCGCCTATATTATCATCTAGAAGCTCTATCATTTGACTTTTCATGTTTATGGCTATAATTGAGCTGGAATTTTATTTTTATGTAAGATGTGAGGTAGGAGTCAAATCTCATTTTTTAAAAAATATTGGAGCCAATTGGATTGTGTCCTTTATTTAAAAAATCCTTTCTCATTCTGTTTAAGCACCACTTTTGCCACAGTTCTCCCTGCTTCTCTCTCTCTCTCTGTCTTTCTTTCTCTCTGTCACACACACACACACACACACACACACACACACGGGGCTCTCTTTCTGAATTCTGTGTCCCGGGGATAGGCAAACTAAGGCTAGCTGCCTGCTTTTACCAATGAAGTTGTCTTGGCACAGCCATGCTCATTCATTTGCATACTATCTATGGATGCTTTCAAAATTAAGTCACAGTGACAGACCATGTGACTTACAAAGGCTGAGGTATTTAGCATCTTGCCCTTTTCAGACTTTTCGTAAAGTAAACTGTCCAATTCTGTTATTCTCCAAGATTGTCTTGACTATTCTTGGGCCTTGGTATTTCCACATAAATTCTGTTCAGATATGTTGTGATTATAAACACATGTTATAATACAAATTACACAGAAAGTTTTGTAACTTGTTTTATAAGTTACTTAATATCTAGTGGAAATCTCTCCACGGTATTAAATGTTCTTCTACAACATAATTTTTAATGGCTTCATAGTATTCAATTCTGAGACAAACTATCATTTATTTAACCAAAGACACTGCTTGGCTATATATCTTTCTTATTTTCCTATCATTAAATTATAAATTGCTCCTTTAGCTTGTTCATACTCTTGAACTAAGTAATTTCATTTATGGGAATTAAACCAAAGTAAATTATCTTAAATGAAAAAATATGCAAGAAGATGTTTATCCCAGCTTTATTTATAATCATGAAAAATTTTAAATGACCACTTCACTGACACTGGTAATGGCTAATGATAGTACTTCCAATTTTTAGAATATTGTTCAGATGTCTAAAACAGTGGTCAGGGAGACTGGAAAATTCTTATGAAATATTTTATGCAATAAAGTGTGTGTACTCCTTAATTATGAGTGTTGAACTAGGGCCCTTAGGAAATATCTAGAAATGCATACACCAAATTCAAGTCAGTTGATACTAGGGAGTGGTATTTTTAAGGGGAGGGGAAGCACTGTATTTGCTTTGTCTTGCTTGAATATTTTGTAGAACTTATATTATCTTATAGTGAAAACATTTAAAAATCGTTTTCTAAAATAGAATGCATGATGCATGAGACGATAAAATGGCAATACCCTAAGGAAAGATAAGCCTGCTGTACAAAAGCAATTCTAAAGACTTAGTTTTAAGCAAGTGCATACAAAACAAACTGAGGGTTGCTGGGGGGAGGGGGGCCGGGAGGGGGGGGGGGGTTATGGACATTGGGGATGGTGTGTGCTATGGTGAGTGCTGTGAAGTGTGTAAACCTGGTGATTCACAGACCTGTACCCCTGGGGATAAAAATACATTATATGTTTATAAAAAAATTTAAAAATTTTTTAATTTAAAAATTTAAAATTCAAGCAAGTGCATAACCAGAACCTACAGTTTAAAGGGAGCCTAACATCCCAGCAGGCAGGAGAGCAGCAAACCCACAGATGATGACCCCAGTTAGACCAGAATTATTCCCTTAGTCACACTGGGTATGTAAATATGAGCTCCTCAGTGAACAACGACTGGAGGCTGTGGATCCTTGGAGACAAGCGGATACAGAGTAAACTGCGTATGATTCTCACTTCAGAGTGTGGGATCAAAGTGACACCCAACCGGGAGGGCTCTCTTGTGTGTATTGTGTGAGGGGGTCATAGAAGCAGCCTGCAATCTGGTGGGTGGGTTGGGAGTGTTATCTGGGGACAGTACATATCCCCATAAGCAATCATCTTGAAAATGTTCATGAGGCAGGTCTAGTAGAGGGAGGAACATCTCTTTCCCTCCTGCCGGGGCACCAGCCAGGTGCAGCTGAGCCCAAGACACGGAGGGAGGTCTGGAGAAATGGTGGTGGTAGATGTGACCCATCTCTGGTCACAGGGAAGCAGGGAGGTTGGAGCAGCAAGGGGACATGGTCAGCGGTGGCAGACACAGCAGCAACAACAGAGTGTGAAGGCTGCTCCGACAGCAGCCCACTTTCACATCTGGAGGCAGAATCTGTAGAACCAGACCTCTGACCTCAGAGGGCTCATATCTGATTGCTAGTATCACTGTAAAAAAAAAAAAAAATACAGATGCCTGGACCTTACTCTAGCCTGAGCATCTGATCGTTTTAAAAATCCTCAGGGGCTTATAATACACAGCCTAGTTTGAGGACCACTGTTCTGGGATCAACACCTCTCCCACACCCTTGGGTGTTGAAATCTCATAATTGCATCCAATTTGGATGGCGTTGCCCCATAGAGTAATGGTGGGTGAGAGTTTCATTCATCAACGATAAGCCATGGAGTCCTACAAAGAAGACTCCATTAGCCCTGGCAAGCTGCCAGGCCTTCTCTCCTCTCCTTGCCAAAAAATTAATGAGACCATTTATTGGGAGGTAGAAAACTAAGCATTGCATTTTGTAGTGTTGTGGGTCAAATGGTACACATTCTGCTGCACTTATGCTTCCATCAGGAAGGAATAAAGGAGAAGGACCCTGGTTGTGTGCCAGGCATTCTTTCCATGTGCTGTGTCTCTTACTCTTCACAAAATACTCTGGAGAGTATATATTACTATTAGTTCCCTCTTACAGATAAGGAAACTGAGACATAAAATGGGTAAGAAATCAAACCAAAATTACAGAGGTAGTGTAAGTGGCACAGGGGAGATCTGAGCCAGTTTTATTTAACTCTAAAGTTTAGCTTCTGTCTTTCTCTTCATTATAATGCCCTCTTTATTGTTGTACCCAAAGTGGTGTCTGGCAAATAGCAAATACTTTATAAATATTTAGCAATTCCCCCCACCCTGGGATTTTACTATGAGGGTGGCCATGGACACCAAATCCTGAGCCTGAATTTCAGCAATTCAGCTTTGTTGGAGAAAAATATAGGAGGCTAGAAGTTGTGGCTAAGTGAAGAAAATTTCTCAATCTATGGCTGAAATCTTACTCTGAGAACATAATGTCCCGTTATATCCATTTGTATAAAATAAAAGCACATGTGGTAGTTTAAGTGCTTTAAGAATGCAAAGCAGATCCTAGAACTTACTGAACTCTTTCCTTAATTGAGCAAATTCTTTATCCAGCAAAAGACAGGAAGGTCCATGTTTTTCAGGTGGTCTCAGTGATTTCCAGTATTGGTGGCTCTGGGAGCAAGAGGACCACTTCTTGGAGGGCACGTGGGTTTGTCTGGGGTCCTGGAATGAGCAGAAACAGTAGTTGGGAACAAGCCTCAGTATGGTATGGAATGACAGCTCTACCTAAGAACCAACTCAGGACTGATCCCACGTTAAAAGCAAGACACAGCTTCCTCCAGGGTAGGGCAGGGAGGGTCTCCGGTGAGTGAGTACATCTCTCATCACTTCTAAATTCTCTCTCCTTTAGAGCAGCTCCCTCTTGGCTCCAGCTGTCACCACTGTCTAGTCTCTTGGGGAAGTCACTCACCATCTTTGAAAACTGCTTTTGCAGAAATGGAAATATCTTTTAAGACGGTTTAACTTCCTAAAGAAATTCTACTAAATAATGAGAACATAAAAAGGAAAAATGATATAAAGTACAAGCAGCATACAGTTAGACTGTCAAAATGATGTTTTACATTTGTTTCTTTTACTTTATCACAACTGGCTTCTGG
Organism: Lontra canadensis; assembly: GCF_010015895.1. NCBI lineage: Eukaryota > Metazoa > Chordata > Mammalia > Carnivora > Mustelidae > Lontra > Lontra canadensis. The sequence continues at coordinate 36,652,037 of NW_022631001.1, forward strand.
TCCCAAAGGGCTGTTTCATTTCACACGTCCTGCGTGTCTCCTGTCCTTTGCACCCCCGAGACTCTCTCCACTGTACCCAAACCTGTCTCCTAGATGTCCTTGACCCTTCAGGGAAGATGACCTCTTCCCCTGCAGTGTTCCCTTTAGTGGAGTCTCTGGTTTGAGGGGCAAGGCCTCGCTGTCTCCCCAGCTGATGAGCAGGCCTCTGGTGGTCGATACACACACGCGCGTGTGTACACACACACACAAACACATACAAAAGAAACTTACTCCTCAGGTGACCATCCTGTTTTCTACCTACAAAGGTAAGTTTTGTCCATTTTGGTTGCTATGGAATAATATCTCAAACACCAAACAGTAATCTTTTCATTAGACACGGAGTCACAGAAATACCATTTTCTAAGCAGAAGCATCATGAGAAGAGCAGAGATTTTTCCTGGCTCAATACTTGGTGGTATGTAATCATACTCTCATTTCCTATAAAGTGCCTCCTAATAATAAGGTATTAATATAAAACCCACTGATGGGCCTTATTACAACATCAGGGTGTTAACATTTAGCTAGACAGCTGGGGGATTGTCCTTTGTTAGTGACTGATACCTTATTCAGAAGATCCAAGTTTTCTGGGGTTTTGATCAAGAGTTCCTAACTCTCAGGAATGCAGTCGCTACAAGCAACTGTCACAGACGGCTCCAGAGAGTCTGAGTCCTATATTCACTGACACTCGGAGTGTGTTTTCTCGTGCTCCAGGAGCTCTGAGCAAAGAACCAGTCATAAAGGGGAACGAGAAAGTGCACCTGCTTATGTCTCCCCAAGTCCCCTTAGATGGATGTCTGTGGGATCAGAGCCCTGGCTTCTGTGAAACAATAGCATCAAGTGACAGTGGAAGGTAGTCTGTGATTAAAGTATAACCAGGGTGGGGCACCAGGGTGGCTCAGTCGGCTAAGCATCTGCCTTCAGCTCGGGTCATGATCTCCGGGTCCTGGAATTGAGTCCCACATTGGGCTCCCTGCTCAGTGGGGAGCCTGCTTCTCCCTCTGCCTCTGCCCCGTCCGCCTCACTTGTACTCTCTCTCTGAAATAAATAAATGTTAAAAATCTTAAAAAATATATATATAGCCGGGGCCCATGTAAAAATGAATTCCAAAGAAACTAAAAGAGCAGTGGCTGAATGTCTGTACTAGGGGATGTGTAAGCAGGAGCGGCATTGTAGAAAGTCCCATCTGAGAGGGGAAAGATGAAGAGTAGCCAGTCTCTCCGAATTTGGAGAGGAGGAACAGAGATTAAAAACAGAAAAAAAAAGATCTGATCTAAGAATTATAGATATTTATTAAAAAGCAATTAGAATGGAAACAAGAATCAAAGGCACATTGAAGAAAACTTTCCTGAGCTGAAGAAAAGACAGGCCTTTATATTTTTTAATTGATTTTTCTTCCACACTGACATATTTTTGTATGTATCTCTAACAGATAAGGTTTTTTAATTTTTTTTTTTTAGGAATTTTTAAAAATGGAACCCATAAGGCCATTACCTCACCTAATTAGACCTCCTCTCGCATGTTCTAAGGCCCAGTCCAAAAAAAATCGACCCTTCTATTTTTTAAATAACCTTTTTATTTTGAATAATTATAGCTTTATAGAAAAGTTGCAAGCACAGCATTCCTGTGTGCCTTTTACCCAGCTTCCTCTAATGTCAACACCTTCTGTAAACATGTACATCTGTCAAAACTCGGAAATTAGCATTGCTACAATGACCGTTGACTAAACCGCAAGACGTCATGTGAATTTCAGCAGGTTTTTCACAAATGTCCTTTTACTGTTCTAGGATCCCATCCAGGATACCACACTACATTGGCCTTCATATTTTTATTAAAGTGGAGCTGCAGTGGGAGACTGTAACGCTGAGCTAACACTGAGCTAGCTATGCGAGCTGCCCCAAAGTCACTTCTTGGACCTCACCTCATTCCCAACTTCCCTGGCCTCCAATTTTTAAATTCCTCCTGGTTTTTCTCCTTGCCCCTCCGATCTGCTTACACACTCTGACCTTGGAACTTCTAGCCATAATGCCTTTGTTCTCCATGTGCACTGCACGGCCCCGAAAGGCCTTGGGTAATGTCCCTTTCAGTTCCCCTGCTCTATTCCCAGCACCTCTTACCCCACGCTGCCTCCTTGGGGAACTGTCGCCCCAGCATCCTCTGATACATGGTCAGAAATGAATCATCCTGAATTGCTCTACCGCTCTGTGTTCTGGTTGAAAGATAATGTCGGTCTAGAGACGTCTAAGGAAAAGTGAGAAATCAAAACCATTTTCTGTTTGCACACAACTCAGGTATGCCTCCCTCCTCCCTTGATAAAGGTGACACCTCCTGAAAATGTATTATTTCAGTTTCACAAAAGGAAAAAAAACTTCTCATGGCTGGGTTTGTGGGGTTCCTCTGTTATGTAGTGTCCCGTGGGTTCGCCACAGCATGGGATCAGCCCCTCCAACTTGCAGCGTGAAGAGCCTATACTTACCAGCTTTCCAGAGAGGATCACACTACGGAATGCTCACCGTGCTAACAAAATCTTTAAGAAGTGGAAGTAAAATCAGAATACCGACTCCTTAATTTATAATGAGCAATATACCTGACAAGCGAATCTGTCACTGTATGGGCCTGACAAGATTATCAGGCGCTTGGTGAATGTACAAGCAGAGCAAGGGAGTTCAGAATCTGACAATTGAAGGGCCTCCCACCCTGAAAAGCTGAGGCTCCCATTCCCCCAGTAAGGACAGGCCTGGCTGGTGGCTTGGTGCTTCCCTGACCTGGCTGGACACTCCCTCCCCTCCCCAGCACTTCTCTCTGTGCTTCTGCATCGGACCAATCTTTTGGCTCAGGCACACTTTCARTTCTTGTCTGGGGCTGGGGAGGGTCATACTGGCTGTTTAAGCTGATGATGGTTCTGATCAATTGTATGGGAATCTGAATTTTAACCCCCCAAAGACACACTCACTTCTAAGTCCCTAGTGCTTATATGAGTCTGTGTGTGTGTATGAGAGATACTATCATGGATGCCCTTTCTGTGTCCTGGTGTGTGGTTTTCCCTGACCCCCTCAAAGGGAGGAGGTTGTCTGGGGAACCAGACTCCGAGATCTGTACACACGAAGGACACCAGGGCACACTCTTGGCAGTAAGACCTGTGGGGTAGGAAAGAAGCAAAGCTGGCCAGAGCCAGAAGGTGAACTGCAATGTAACCACAATGAAAAGTATCTGCCGATTGTTGGAGAGCTCCGAACCCTGGGTGGTCCTTCTAAGTTGTCTTGAACTGGGGCAAGACGCTCAACCTTTGGTCACTGGATGGGCGCTGTCACTCCGGGGAGGCATGACACTCCCCTCAGCTGGGGAAAGGAGTGGGTCAGTCCTGGGTGGGTGAGATCTGGGCAGCACGTCCCAGCATCCGCCCTGGGGAGGAATAGACCTCACAGTAAAGTGCTTAAATCTGGATCCAGACTCTCTTGAGTTTGAATTCTGCTCCAGCCATCTCTTGCCTGAATGATTTTTTTGATGGGTTCCATAATTTCCTCATCTACAAAATAGATAATATGATGTACACTATAATTTTTTTTTTTTGCAAGGATTCATTGAATACTTTGTGTCAAGTGTTTAGGTTAGGAGCAGACACATGGTAAGCACTTGGTGAATGTTAGCTGTTAACATCACGCTAGTTCCTATATTTTTTGGCCCAAACTTAAAATTCATTACTTATATGCTTTTGTTGTATAAAATGTTCTCTGTTTCTTCTAAACCTCTGAGCCCTAAAGGGATTGATTATAGGTCCAAGATCTGGTCGTCAGTGAAAACAACATGGGGCTTGGCCCAGGCACCCAACAGTTATAACCCTACTAACTACCTCTTTCGAGCCTCATCAGATGGAGGGTCTGGGCTGTGCTGGAACCTGGGGTGGGGCAGAAACAAGGCAAGGTTGATGGGTACTGTTTGACAAGTAATGGTAACATACTTACAAATCTTGCTTCCAGAGTAGGCTTCTGAGCAAGGCCAAGGGTATGATATTATCTATTATAAGGAGATTTTCCATTTCCCGTGTAGAACCCTGCCAGGCAGTTAAATGACATAGAGAACACGCTGACAGCTTGCTGTGTTCCTGACCCCATTATGCAGCCAGTGTACCAAATATGCCTCCCTGAAAATAAACAGTTATTCATCAAATTGTCTCTCACTAGCATGGGGTAATTATCTTCCCAAAGTTATGAATGGAATGATAGGTTCCCAACAAAAGGAGCATGATGTAGAGATGGGTTTCAGCAGCATCACAGTTTTTTCCTGGGCCTGACTCTCTCTGGGCTGCTTTTGCCGCTGAACACACATGACCCGAGCTGGCTGACATCATGATGTGCATCAGAGAGGGGGACCCTTCTCGGGGATAATCAGAGCTCCCTGGTACCCCACAGGGTTTTATGTCACATGGTGGGTGGATATGGTTTGGGAAGGAATTATGCTAGACCCTTGTTTTCTGATTTAATACTAAATAATTGCACCTCAAATCCCAGTACTATCTTTTTTTAACATTTATTTATTTTTGAGAGGAGAGAGAGGGCAGGGGGAGGTCAGAGGGAGAGAGAAAAGAAGAAAGAGCAAACTCTCCATTGAGTGCACAGCCCAACTCGGGGGTTGATCCCACAACCCTGAGATCATGACCTGAGGTGAAATCAAGAGTCAGATGCTTAATTGACTGAGCCACCCAGGCGCCCCTCCCAGTACTATTTCTAACAAATACCATCACCATCCTTCTAGTAGCCAAGATAGAAAATGTAAATCCCCTTGGACTATATTTCCTGATCTGTTATCACTGTACCTAACCAATGTCGAATTGCTGTAGTCACTATTGCTATCTCGTGCCTGAATGTCTATCCCCTCCTATCTTCCACTCTTGGTGCCTACTTGTAACATACATTCAAATGGGCATGGAATGATTTCTAAAACTGCAGTGGAGAAGGGGAGAGGAATTCCATGGTGATTATATGGCACCAGAATTAATCAGAGATTTAAATTTGTGTAGATTAATGACAAACTGAGTAAATATGGAGGAAAACAAAGGGGTAGCTATGAGCAGACAACCTCTCTTCTGAAGGAGAGGTTGGCACCATAAAGTGACAGAGGTGCTTTATTGCTTGGAATCCTTTGTGCTCTAGGGATGTATTAGAGACTGTCAATGAATTAATGATACCAGCACCTGCTAGAAACAAGTGGCACCTCTGCCAAAAGCAATGGAGAGGTAGGTTCCCAGGATCTGAAAAGTGCTTCCCTCTTCCCTTTCCTTTGATCAATCACTGGATTAATGAATATGCTCACCCCACCCTGCCCCAATTAGAGAGGTCTTGTTAGCCTTGATTAGGAGATTTAATATCTACGATATATTTTCTGTGTTAATGAACTTCTTCTCCATGACCTTGTATTTAAAGTACTTGAGAAGAACGGGGAAAACACAACCCTATTTCATACGACAAGTATTCCCAAATCTGTTGGTTTCCGAAGTGCCACTCCAGACAAGTTTTCCTTAGGGAGGTTGCCTCAAAGACTTGGGAGAGGGGGTGCTCATCTGTGTGTACTGCCATCTTGTCGCCTGTCCGCTGTCTTCTTCACTCTGCCCACCCCCCTAATCCATCCTCAGCAGAGTCATCTTTTTAAAGGACACACCTGAGCAAGCCAGTCACTGGAAGGATTTCCCCCACTGCCTATAAATCAGACTCCTAAATATGGTGTTTGAGTCTCTTCCTGACTATGCCCTTTCTGGCCTCCTTGAAGGTTGACACCTCTGGAGCTCAGGCGCCGGACCTCCTTATAATGCAGACTGTTCAGATGACTTCTCCACACCAAACAAACATCTGCTCTTAGGTATTTGTGCTATTACATAGCTCCCTTTATTGGAAATGTTCTTGTCTCTAGTCCCTGCCTATGAAGACCCTAGTTCGCTTTCAAGGTCAAATCCAGTCTTCTCCATGAGAATTTCCCACATTCTCTCAGTCAAAACCCCACAGCACACTGCCACTATTAGTTAGACACTAGTTAGACACTAGTTCATTCTGATCTCTATTAATAAACATATTGATAATATGTTTGTTCCTTCTGTAAATATCTACGATTGAACCAGTCACATTAGGGACTATACCATTTATTGTACCCCTACTTGTACCAGGAACTGGGCCAAGAGCTTGATGTACATTATTTCACCTCATCCTCAAAATACCCTATGATGTAGGTACTATTATGATGCCCCATTTTAAAGATGAGGAAACGGAGGCACCCAAGAACACAAATGATTTGCTCCAAGTCATACAGTTAATAAGTGGGTGGAGCTGGTATTCAGATCCCAACTCTCCAGAGCTCACCCAATCTACTACTCTGCCTCACGGACCCCTCCACCAACCATGAGCCCCTTGAGGGCAGGAAAAGACTGTCTTTGAGAGGATGCATGGCCTCAGACATTATCCACATTTTAGAAATAAGAGAATTGAGACTCTAAGTCAATTAACATAATCTTATGTTCTGAAATTAATTTAGCACTGCAACCTTTATTTTCTGACTCCTACTCAAGTGCTCTTTCCATCACAGGAGGCTGACTTTTCCGGGAGAACAATTTGCACGTCATGCATGATCGCTGTTTCCATTCCTGGGGTGATAGGATCACCAAGCCCCAGCCAGGATTAGAGTCTTTTCCGATTTATGGCCTATTCTTTTCCGGTGTGGGTTATTCAAAGGTCAGTTGGATGAATGGATGAAGGCTGCTTTGCAGTCTATGTTCAATTTAAAATGCGTGGTGCCTGTCAGACTTATTATTTTTAAAAGAGAGCTCTCATTGGAGCAGAGATGCTGTTTTAGCGATGACTCTGTGATTGGTTTTAGAGAGTAGATCAGATATGATTCAGAAAGATAGTGTTGAAATGCATGACATGTGAAAAAATGGGGCCGAAATTCTCAAATGAACTCCTGATAAGAACAAAAAGATTCTCTGAAATATTTCACAGTCTTTTGAGGCTATTAAGAAAGTGCCCAGCCAGGACTGAAAAGTGCATTAATGGTTATTTCTTTATGGCAATTGAATTATAGCATCAATCTCCACCTAACTTGAATCACACTGAAAGAGGTTATTTTAAAAATTAGATACAAGTGTTCTGGTTTAAAAGGTGGCTGGCTAGTAACCCTTGACCCAACCTCTTCCAACCTCCTAATAAAAGTCTACGAAGAAAGAGAAAATGTCAAAAATGCATTAAAAACCTGCAGATTCACAATGACAGACTGCTAGAATCTGGTGCCAATTAACACCAACTTGAACGCTATTGGGATTGGCTTGAGAATGCACCTTCTGTCCTACCCTTGCTCCGATATTTAAAAAAAGGCCAACTTGACTGAAAACAACAGTAGGAGTAATAATAGTATTTACACTGTTAAAAGGTGAACAACCATGTTAAAATTCTTTAAAATTGGGTGCCTGGGTGGCTCAGTGGGTTAAGCCTCTGCCTTCAGCTCAGATCATGATCTCAGGGTCCTGGGATCGAGGCCCGCATTGGGCTCTCTGCTCAGCAGGGAGCCTGCTTCCTCCTCTCTGTCTCTGTCTCCCTACTTGTGACCTCTCTTTCTGTCAAATAAATAAATAAAATCATTTAAAAAAATTCTTTAAAATTTATTTTAGCTAAAGTCAATTTGAATCAGGAAGTGCCCAAGTGGAACGGGTTTGGAGCACTCCATGGTCAGGAGCTCCAGGCAGGACTTCTCAGAGATGATACAGAAACAAACCAAGGAAATTATTTGATTGGCTATAGCTTAAGCAGTTACATTATTTGGGGGAGTCTAGTTGGCTGATTATGAGCGGTTGTTCTTCTTACCCTTGAAACATTTACAGGAATTGGTTCTAGATTAGGTTTCGGATTGCTTACTAGGCTACGCATAGTCCCAGAGCCACCTCAGTCCAATGGCCACCTTGTTTGAGTCTTCAACAACACTGAATGCTTGAGTGCTGACTATGTGTGAAATAGTGCTCTAAGCATTTTGCATGAATTACATCACCCAACTCTTTCAACAACCCTATCAAGTAAAGACTATTATTTTTCCCATTTTACAGATGAGGAAACAAAGGCACAATGAAGCTGTGTCTTGTTTGGGACCACAAAGCTATTAGTAATTGAGCCAAGCTTAAAATCCACATGCTTTACTAGTCCCTCGTTCATTGTGTGTCCAGTTCAGAAAGACAAGGTCTTTCTTTCTTTCTTTCTTTTAAGATTTATTTATTTATTTATTTATTTATTTATTTATTTATTTATTTGACAGAGATCACAAGTAGGCAGAGAGGCAGACAGAGAGAGAGGAAGGGAAGCAGGCTTCCCACTGAGCAGAGAGCCCGATGCAGGGCTCCATCCCAGGACCCTGAGATCATGACCTGAGCCAAAGGCAGAAGCTTTAACCCACTGAACCACCCAGATGCCCAGAGACAAGGTCTTTCTATCAGAAGTCCAGGCAGCCTAACTCCACAATGTCCAGTGGCAACAAAGTGTATTGTCATGAAATGTAAGTGCCAAATTGCAAAGCATCAAACCAGATAAAGAAAATGATTACAAACATAAGAAGAAACTGATAGTTTTATACAATTATTTGGGTGATTTCTGTAGAAAAATTAGGAACAAAAAGTAAAACCCCACGAAACTGGGTTTATAGAGAATTTGAACAATACCTACATATTATATAATATTGTAGCCAAATTATCCTTTTTGTTAAAATTCCTGAGAAGTATTTACAAAAACTGACCTTACAATCAGAGAAAGACAATTATCATATGATCTCACTGATATATGGAATTTAAGAAACAAAACAGAGAATCAGAGGGGAAGAGAGGAATAAAATGAAACAAGATGAAACCAGAGAGGGATACAAATCATAAGACACTCTTTTTTTTTTTAAAGATTTTATTTTTTGACTTGACAGAGAGAGACAAAACCAGAGGGGAACACAAGCAGGGGCAGTGGGAGAGGGAGAAGCAGGCTTCCCGCAGAGCAGGGAGCCTGATGTGGAACCCAGGACACTGAGATTATGATCTGAGCCGAAGGCATATGGTTAACAACTGAACCACCCAGGTGCCCCACCATAAGACATTCTTAATCATAGGAGACAACCTGAGGGTTGCTAGAGCAAAGGGGGTGTGTTGATGGAGTAACTGGGTGATGGACACTGAGGAGGTTATGTGTTGTAAATGAGCACTGGGCATTATATAAGACTGATGAATCACAAACATGTACCCTTGAAACAAATAATACATTATATCTTAATTAATTGAATTTAATAAAAAAGGAAAAAAAAAAACCCAGACCTTATACTACACCACAAAAGAAAGCTCAACAAATCTCAAAAAAGGAGAGTACCATCTCTGCCTAAAATAAAGTTTAAATCTAGAAATCAAGAAAGTTCAAGGGTAAGGCCCTCAATCTCATGGAAATGAAAAATGCTTTCCTAAAATATCATTAAGAGAGGAAATCAGTGGCACAATTGAAGATTATTTAGAAAATTGCAGTAAGAAAACAGTATATCAAAACTCATGGGATGTTGTCAAAGCTATCCTCATAGGAAAATTCATAGCATAAAGTGACCTCATTATTACACAACAAAATAAAACAAACTTTCTTCTTGAACTCAATAACTTAGAAAATAAGCAGCAAGGTAAATAAACACAAGGCAGAGCAAGCACTGTGCAGCTGATAGATGTAGAGACTGTAGAATGGTTTTCTTCCTGTTCCAGTCCTAGCCTCATCTTCTGTCTTTTCTTCCATAGAGGCTGAAAAGTAAAATAACTCACTTCCTGGAGTCCCTTGTAGTTAGAAGTGGCCATGTGAAAACACTCTTATCCCTGAGATAACAGTGGAGGATGATTGACGGGGCTTCTGGGACCCACTCTTGCTTTAATGGTCAAACGGGTACAGACAGAGATGATTTACTGCTTTCCCCTTTCCCCAACCACATTTTCTATCTTGACAGTATTCTGATACCTGAGGTCAGCCATCTTGTGATCAGGAAGCCACCATCCTGAGGAGAAAAGCCAGAGGGTTGGGAATAGTGAATCTGAAGAACAGAATGAGAGTGGATCCCAGATGACACTGGTGAGCAGCTGAACAATGACAGCACCCACCCATCTCTGAGCTCATGAATATGTTAGAAAAATAAATGTTTATTTGAAACCACAATTTCATTTTGTGATACATGCAGCCAAACACACTTCTAACTTCTATGGTATACAAATCAAAGACCTGATCCTTTTAATTAATTGACAGAGAGAGAGAGAGACAGTGAGAGACCACAAGCAGGAGGAGTGGGAGAGGGAGAAATAGGCTTCCCTCTGAGCAGGAAGCCTAACTCAGGGCTTGATCCCAGGATGCTGGCATCATGACCTGAGCCGAAGCCAGCCGTTTAATGACTGAGCCACCCAGGCACCACCCAAAGAGCTGGTTGTGAAAATAAAAATAAAACTTCTGGCAAATCAAAGTTTTAAAAAAGAGTGACAAGAAAATAAATAAAATTAAGATTTATACCAGTGTATGATAGAGAGAGAATTCTACAATTTTAAGAGGACATCAGGCTAGTGAAATTGGCAATCTCAAAATTAATCTTTTGCTATAGAAAGGAGAAATGAAAAAAATCATTGTATATTCAGGGTTTTTATTCCCTTCTAATTATTATATTAGTCAAGAGTTGGTCAGGAAAACGAAGCGCTCTGTGTGTTTTGAGGAAAACGTGATTTAGGACAGGAAACCATATGCTTAAAAAACTATTGGAAAAAGAGAAACACATAAAACCATTGGAAGAGGCAGAGAAACAAAGGCCAGGGAAAATGGCTGATAGTGCATAGGTCCTTGCTGGCTTTCAGAGCATCAGTCAGTTGCTACTGTCCCCATTCTGCACCTGCAGGAAACCAACCCCTGCCCGTGGTCACAGTTTTCTTCCCCACCAAGTGGGTATCACTGATGGGAAAGGCCCTGAGTCCACTGCAGGAGGAGAAACAGCAGCATACGTTTCCTTTTGCCTTTTAAATCTCAGAGCTAGTGCCTCTCATTAATGGACTGTGAGTTAGAACCCTGCCTGCAAAGGATTTGGGGAAATGTAGTTCTTAGGTTTCTACCCCGCTATAGTGCAGAGTACATCGAAAGGGGAGGAGGAGAATGGTACTGAGTACCAGCAGTCATTGTGGCACATTTATTTATTTTATTATTAAATATCTTATTTAGGAAAACACGAAAAGCTCATATTCATTCCCTCCCCTTCTGTCTCTGTGTATAGTAATTATATATTTTAAATACTTATATGTGTATATATATAATAATTATATATTTTATATACTTATAGAATAATTATGTAATACATGGAATAATTGTATTTAATATGTAAATAAATACTTACATGTATATGGCCATGAAATTCCCATGCCATATAACTGTGCACACCTCCCCCCAAATATATTGAATTAAAATTCTGGAAGCAGAATTACATTCAAACAGGTTTATCTACAGATAATTTAATGAAGAGGTTGTTTATGGAAGTGTGCTCGAGCATTTAGGAAGTTCACATATATAGAGGTATTTCAGACTAGCAATGTTGGGAAGCCATTACCATCCCAGTCCTGAAAGGGATGAAGGGAGTGTGGAGGTTTTTAAGGACATCCGCATCGTTTTTGCTACTTCTCCCTTAAAGAAATAGCACTTAGTTCCCCTCCACTAGAGTGTGGGCTGGTCTTAAAGACCCCCTTCAAATGAACAGAATGTGACAGAAGTGAGGGTATATATCTTCCAAGACTAAAAGGAATGTGTCTTCCTCCTTGTTCTCTCTCTGGATCACCCATTCTGGGGGACGCCAGCTGCCATTTTGTAAGACATTCAAGCAACCCTTTGGAGAGGCCCACAGGTAAGGACCTGAGGCCTCCGCCAACAACTGCATGTGAGGACTTGGAATCAGATCCTCCAGCCCCAGTTAAACCTTCAGATGAGTGCAACCAGCCAGCATCTTGGCTGCAACCTCAAGTGAGACTCTGAGCCAGAACCACCCAACTGAGCTACTCCCAGACTCCTGACCGTCACACACTATGTGACATAAAAGGGTTTGTTGTGAAATTTGGGGGCAATTTGTTATACTGCAATAGAGAACTATGCATGGAGGAAAACATCCCCAGAGAAGATTTGCATAGTAGCAGAGGGATTCCTGAGCAGTAACTATAGCCATAGAGGATACGTATGACCTTTGTCACAGCCCCTGGGCCAAGGCTCAGAGGAGAGGCAGAAGAAAGCCCTCTGTTCACCCTCCTTCTGCCCTTCAAACTTCTACCAGTACAGACGCTGAGCAAGCCCAATGGAAGCCAGAGGGCATGTGAGCCCCAGTCTGTAAATATTAGCCACAGGGCACAGAGCAGGGCTGAGCTGGTCAGAGGAGGAAACTTACGGTGTCAACAAAGAGTGATCAGAACCTGTTTGGACTGAGCTTACATTTGAACAGTGTTTGGATCAGGTCAGAGACGGAATACAGGACACAAGGGAATACAGGACATAAGGGGTATATCATATGGATTGGACCTTATGCAATCGTGGGAGTTGGTTAAACAATTTCTCTACGGCTGTTGCGTTTGTGTCTCGGGCTGGAGCCTGAGGTCAGCAAAGCAGGCAGGGAGGAAAGAAAGATGAATGTTGAGTGGGGGCAGCAAGAACTGCAGCCAGCAAAGAAGGACTGGAATCTACATCAGTCCCTCATGGCCCCCAAGGCTCCAACTTTAGTGACGGGGGGATCTGTAGGAGCAACTGGTCCCCTTCCAGTGGAGCTGAATTGTATCCAGGCCAAGGGTCAGTTGGTCTGCCAGAAGCTGGAGTTGCCGTGTGCCATGCTGCTGTCCCATCCCAATAAAGTGAGCCAGAGGAGCAGTGACAAACTCCGAGTGGCATCAATGCCTCATGCCCAGCGCTGACCTGTGAGTGTAATGAGAACATGGCTCCGGCTTCACTTCTGCCTTCCCAGTCCCACATGGATATCTCCGGGGTCCCAGCTAACCCAGAACTATGCAGGGAAGGGAAATGGGAAAACAGCACCAGCTACACTAGGTCAATACAATATAAATCTATCACAAAGTTGCAAAAGGGCAAAAATATGAGAACAGGAAAATGAAGTACTAAGAGAACTGTCTACCCCAGCTAAATCAGGTATGCTCTGGGGAAGCAAGGATAGTTTCACATCAGAAAAATCTATTGATAAAGTAACAGCAATTCAACAATCTCAATGAGAAAAACAGATCATAATCTCAAGAGGTGACAAAATGATGCTCAGATAAAATTCAACATCTCTGACTTTTTAAAATGCCCACAGAAATCTTGGAAAAAGAAGAAATTCCTTGGGCATCTCGGTGGCTCATTTGGTTAAGCGACTGCCTTTGGCTTATGTCATGATTCTGGGGTCCCAGGATCGAGTCCTGCTAAGCAGGGAGTCTGCTTGTCCCTCTGACCCTCCCTACTCTTGTGCTCGCTTTCTCTCTCAAATAAATAAATAAATAAATAAATAAATAAAAATCTTTAAAGAAGAAAGAAAGAAAGAAACTCCCTTGAACATACAACATCAGGTATTGATAGCCTGTCCCATTCCTAATGTTGACCAGAAACATTTCCATTAAAACCAGGGAGAGGCAGAGATGCTGCATGTCTGTATTGTTAGAGAACACTGTTCTAGAAATTCTGTCTGATGCAATGAGACATCAGGCAGAAATAAAAGGTAAAATTATTGGAAAGGAAGAGTCAAAATTACTGTTATTTGCAGACAACATGATGATATATCTTTAAAAAAACTGCAAGAAGATCAGCAAGAAGCTCTTAACATTAATTCAGAGTAAGTCAAATGGTGGCTCACAAGAAAAATGTGCAAAATCCAGTAGGTTTCTTCTGTGCCAGCAATACCACTCGGATAATATAATGAGGAGCAGAATTCAATCTTAATAGAAACTAGAAAACATTAAGTGCCCCCATGACATTGGCATTTTTGAAAAATACAGATCATTGATTTTGTTGAATGTCTCTTAATTTGGGCTTGTCTGATGTTTCCCCATAATTAGATTCAGGTTATGCATTTTTGGCAGGAAGATCTCAGAAGCGATGTTGCATCCCTCCTTCTGCTTCCTGTTATGAGGAACATGATGTCAGCTTGTCCCATTATTAATGATCCTAACTTTGATCTCTGTTAATGCAGTGTCTGCAAGGTTTCTCTTCTGTGAAGTTATTATTTTTCCCTTTGTAGTTACTAAGCACCTTGTGGGAATTGATTTTGAGACCACATAAATATCCTCTTTCTCATTAAACTTTCACTCATTGTCAACTACTTTCCATGACAATGCTCACAAGGCTGTGGTGAGATGTATATGTGTACACAGGACTGGTGCGAGGATAAATAGGTCACATTCTCTGAAGAGCACTTAAGTATCCTCAGAAGGAGCATTAAAACATGTCTGGATACCTGGGTGGCTCAGTCGGTTAAGCAGCTGCCTTCAGCTCAGGTCATGATCTCAGGGTCCCATGTTGGGCTCCTTGCTTCTCCCCCTGCTTGTGCTCACTCTGTCTCTGATTAAAAAAAAAAAAAAAAAAAAAAGTCATAGCTTTGAGCTCATAATCCAGCTTCTAGAATCTATTCTGGGAAAGATAAATATCTGAAATGTGGCCCAGGAAGGATTATTTTCATTTCAGAAATATTTATAATATGGAAACTCTGGTAACATGATAAATGGTCAATGGTAGGCAGGTGGATAAAGAAGGTCTGATAGTTCATATAAAGAAATAATATAGAATCAATTGCAGTATTCTTAAAGATTAATGGAAAAAATAGTCATTGAACACTATTGTTTATAGATAGGGGTTTTTGACCCGCACACACAATGTACTTATAGGGTAGTAGTCTTTTGCAAATATCTTTTTATTAAAATTTAAATAGTATCTGTTTCCAAATGCAGGTAATTTTCAGTTTCCTTTCTATTTTGCTGTATTTCCCCGGTGTACTAACCACAACATTTCTGCATTCTTTTTATAATTGAAAAAAATCTTAGTAAAAAGCACCAGGTACAAATTAACTTTCCTGTATATTTTCCTTGTACAGATTTGCGATCAGAATGTTACCTCCTCTGGAGTCAGCAACGAAGAGTCAGCAAAACAGCTGGCAAAGCAGGTAAAATCACTGCTATGTTTGGTTGCCATTAAACTATGATGTGTAACCCTACATGGGTATATCCATCTGGTCAGACTATTTTCTTTATTCATCCCACAGATTTAATCAGCTATTCAACCCAATAGTTAGGCAATATTTTACAACAGACAAGGTACTTCTGTATGCATTATCTCATTTACTGGATGCTAAGCTTATTTAGGTCATTGTAATCCAACTGTGAAGAAAACCTTAAAAATTTCGTCGAAAACTCCAGTCACTTAGCTATAGCCTTCTCTTCCCCTGCTCTGAGCACCCTGTGGTAGGAAGGGCACGGGCCCGAGATGCCACAGACCAGGGTTTGAGTTGTCTTTCTGCTCCCTATCAACAGGGTGACCCTTGCCCAGTCACTTCGTCTCTCTGTGCTTCATTTCTCTGGTCTTCGAAACAAAAGACCCCTACTGTTTCATTTGAGGTGTGTTAGTCTGTGATTCTGATGGGATGTGTCAGTTCCCTCCATGTCTAATTTGCTTGGTTCCTGTGGGTCACTGCAATGTCAACAAACATCAGTGTGTCTACAAACATCACCCCACAATTGCACCTTAACAAGTTCACCCCAGAAGGGGTCTGTTCTATTCTGCCCTGACCATCGTAAGCACCAGGCAAAAGTGCATTTTTCACTTCATTTCTCCAGAACCTTGGGACTTCTCCCTAGCATGTCTGGGCTCTTCAGTGCCAACTCCCTTCCCTCTCAGCCACTTGGAAGACGGGTGGCCACACCACAGCAAATGAACTTTATAAATAATCGCACAGCTATTAGGCATAAAGCAGGAGGGCAGAGCACGGTCTGCCAAGCTCAATAAACAATGTCTCAGATAAACACTTTCTAGTGAGTTGGGAGAAATAGTTGGACAGGGGAGTTCATGCTCCCAATTCCTCTCAAGGAGTCCATGTCTTGAGCAACGGTTTACAAGAATAGGCTTTTCAATTGACCCTCACACAAAACCCCGTTCCACCCAAGAAGACCTATCACACTTTTAATAAAATGAGCTCCTTATAGAACACAGTTTGATTAATTCTTGAGATGCCTCATCAGAGGTCTGCTTTGGAAAAGGCTTGCTAACCTTGCCAAGTGTTTAAGGCTTCCGGTAGTCTTTGTCAGACCAGAATTTGGGAATAGAATATATTTATTTAGGACCAAGCACAGTTCGGTGAAAGCCAATTACGTCAATTAGCCCATAACCATCTTGTGAGCCATCTTACCTTCATTTTGCCAACTGAGAAAAATGTCTCAGATTAAATGAGTTCCCCTAGGTCATAGAACCAGATTGATCTGCAGACAGAATCTATGATCTTTCTGCTGCACCGTGGCTATCCAGATCTGAGGAATTCTGGGTAAGTTTCAATCCGCCTTCCTTCTGTGGCTCTAGGGCCATTTATTCATTCAACAAACATTTATCAAGTGTCCCCTCTATGTCAATATCTTCATCCGTCCTGGCTGCTATAACAAAATACCACACACTTAATGGCTTATACACAACAGAAATTTATTTCTCACAGTTCTTGAGGCTAGAAGTTCGAGATCATGGTGTGGGCACTGTCAGGTTCTGGTGAGGCTACCCGTCCAGGTTACAGACTGCCAAGTTCTCAAGGTATCCTCACCTGGCAAAGAACCGAGCAGAGGAAACCAACTCCCTTGTGACTCTTACAAGGGCACTGATCCCATCTTGGGGGAACTCTACCCTCATGACCTCATCTAATGCTCCCAAAGGCCTCCCCTCCTAATAACATCATAGCAGTGGTGGTGAGGGATAGAGCTTCAACATGTGAACTTGGCAGGGGCAGGCACAGACCTTCAGCCCACAATAGTTGAGAACCATACTAGGCCCTGGGAACTCATTATTGAGCAAAATAGAAAAGTTGCCCCCTCAGTTGGAGTTTACCTTCCATGAGGAGACACATGGAGAACAGAACAAACAAGTAGAGGGTCTCGTGTTTGAGGGGTGATGTGTGTTATGAAAGCGGTGGCATCCACGAACAGAGAAGATGGGTTAGGGCATAGTTGATTCTGAGATGTCTGTTAAACATCCAAGGGGAGGATGGGCAGGAGGACACTTAGAAATATGGTCTGGAGTTCAAGGGAGAGGTGAGTGAAGACACTTCCCTATGAAAAAGAGTCAGAAGAGAAATCCTAGGATTTTCTTCTATTTGTAGTTTAATAACTCCCAGTCAGGCAAGTCTGAGTGAGTGCAAAGGCCTGTAGGTAAGAGAAACACAGGGTACTGGAAGAACTAAAAGCATTTGGTACCACCGGAGAGTGAGATGTTAGGAAAATCGGAAGAGGTAGAGAGGTGACCAGAGAAAGGATTGAAGACCGTGAAGAACTTGGCTTCGCTGTGAGGAGAAGAGGGCTGCGAAAGGGAGAAAAGAGGGAAGGTGAGGGCACTGGCTCCAGTGAAGGGAGAGACTGGAGGCAGGGGTCCCCCAGAACCTGCTGCAGGAGCCCAGATGAGAGAGATCGACAGCCTTAGGCAAGGTGGAGGCACAGGATGAAGATGAGTGAGGGGTCCACTCAGGCTTGGCCATAGAAGGACAGGGCTTTGGTGATGGATTGGAAATGAAGGCTGGGCAAGAGCAAGATGGGGATGGGGGGCAGTGCACTCACCAATGTGGAGATTCAGGAAGGGAACCAATTTGGAAAGACCAAAGGTAAGTTTAGTGTTACATATATTGTGTTAGAGGTAACTGGGAAATCCAGGTAAACTGAGTGTGTAGATTGGTAACTCGTGGGCAAAATCTGAAGTACACATATTTGGGGGGATACACCCCAGAATGAATGGGGGTCACCAAGGGCTAGTACAGAGCATGCAGAGGGAAGAGGATGGAACCCCATTGAACCCTACGTTATCCATAGTCTCTCTCTAATGATATCCTCTGAACAACCCAATGAATTCAGTTTTATCTTTTCTTTGTCAAATCCGCTTACCTATGAATTATACATCTGTGACATGAGGGGCACCTACTGTATGAAAGCCTTTAGAGAAAGTTAGAATACTGTCATATAGTCTTTGTTTAATGCTAGAATTATGTAGTATCCTATATAGGTGAAAATGAGAAATTCCCCATTTTTTAAAACAATTTTTGAGGCAAGGATATTGGGTCAGATACTACAATTGAGATGGAGAGCTGGGAAATTTATCACTATGGTAAAAGTCAAGTTAGAGAACCCCAAAGATCGGAGAGGACATGGAGGTTTTGATATGTGAAAATGGGCTTTTGGTCAATTAAGATGAAAACAGAATATTTCTTCATGTTCCTTCAGGAACAGTGGTAATCAGTCAGGAGACATGTTGGTTACACAAAGAATCACCCTGCAAGGGGAAATATCACAAAATGCAAAGTATTTTGTTATTATTTTTAAGTTTCCTTCTTGTAGGAGTTCATGGCAGGAAAGGGAAAATATTTCTATAGACTCTCAAGAAAGACTTTCCAGGTGGGCTGATCCCAAACACATAAGACAGAATAGAGGCTTTTGAAAGGAACCTTTAAAAATAATGGGTAAGTGTGGGTTTTTTTTCCCCTCTCTCTCAAAAAAATGTTACATGGTATGATTTTAAAACATCTTAAATCCCCAAGCAGAAATCCACTAAAATGCAATAATTTCGTTGTAGGATGCCCAGAAAATAATATTTAACCCAGTGACTGCCTATCGAAGGGAGAACAATTAGATGCTAGAAAGGTCCCTGGAGCGTGTCCAGTGGTCCGCACAGGGGGCCGCCACAGAGCACCTTGGGAGCACACTCCGGGCTTTGAGTGCCGTAGTGTAAGTACTCACGTTCAGCTGACCCATGCAATACTGCTCTTGCATTTATACACAGTAGAAAAGAAAGCCATTTTCCAAGTTTGTTTCCACAGCAACAATATCCCATATCGTCGTCTTCTGTCTCTAAACACAATTAAGCGTCGACCACAGGAAGTGGAATCAAATCCTTGCAAAATAACCAGTGGAGACTGACTGTGAGTGTGAAATCTCCAGCGGTCCTGTTCATTCAACAAGCAGCGGTTACGACCCACTCTAGGAAGTGTGTGAGGTCCTGGAGATGTGGGGTCAGAGAAGCCCCAAGGCCTGCCCTCTGGATTGTCAGAGACTGGTGAGCTAGATGGCCAGGCAAAAAATGTCCAGGGAGGACAGACAGATGCACACATAGTATCCTAGGAGCTGTAGCAGAGGCACAGCCAGAGTATTAGGAAGGAGGGAGCCTCTAACAGCCCAAAGAATCCGTGGATATTTTACCTAGATGCTGAATAACTGATGAACTTTCACTGGAAGAGTGAGAGAGAGAGAGAGAGAGGATGGTTCAGGCAAAGGGAAATGTTTGTGAAAAGCACACAGACAGTAGGAGAACAATGTCACCAAGAAAGGCAGTTTGGGATGGCAGGGAGAGACGGGGAACAGGAAGTGAGATTGGGAAAGCAGCAGGGGTCGTCTGGGAAGGACCCTCTGTGCCTTACTAGAGTGTGATATAGGTCATGAGGACCCACAGAACCTACTAAAGCAGAGGCATGATCATCTCTCCACGAGGAGAGTAGCCATGTGAGCTGTAGAATAATCAATGGGGATGATTGAAGAGCTGGGGGAGGGGGACAGAGCTAGAGAGACACAGCTAAGATCTCCTAGTTTATCTGAAGATTTGGGAATTTACCAAGATATAAAACATCTGCGTAGGCTTTGGTTCCTAACAGATCACTCAGCAAAGGTTAGTCTGCTTTCTTTGACCTCTTCTCCCTTCCCCTCCCAATCCTGTTTAACCCCAGAGTGGGCAGATGAGCTGGAGTTAATCCTTCGCTGCTGTTCTGCAGACGAGGAATTCAGGCATGACCAGAAGATCACTAGCCCAAGATTCTACCCCTGGGGAGTGGCAGGACTGGAATTTGGAGCCGGGGCCTCGGACTCTAGAGGTTGAGTGTGTAATTACCCCACAGTGCCACCTCTAACTGTATGGGAGGTTTGTTGCCAGAATGAAATGAGAGAATTAAATGTTTCTGACTGAGATGATGAGTTAACCCTCTGATTGATTCCTTACTCCTCTCCCGATATCTGTCTTCCTGTGACCTTACTCTGGTCACTTCCCATTTTTCAGAGGCTCACATAGGCCCTTGCGTTCTGTCCTTACCCTCACCCCAAGCTAGAATTGCTCCCTACAGTCCTTAGATTTTCTTTTTTTTTTTTTAAGATTTTATTTATTTATTTGACAGACAGAGATCACAAGTAGGCAGAGAGGCAGACAGAGAGAGAGGGAGGGAAGCAGGCTCCCCGCTGAGCAGAGAGCCCGACGTGGGACTCGATCCCAGGACCCTGGGATCATGACCTGAGCCGAAGGCAGAGGCTTAACCCACTGAGCCACCCAGGCGCCCATAGTCTTTAGATTTTCTAATCCCAGACTAAACACACACTCTCCCAGCCCTTTTCATGAAATACACCTCCTACTGGCCCTTTGTAAAGTATCCAAACCTCTTTACACAGCCTCTGGTACTCTCTCCCCACCAAGTAAGAGCTAAAAGTGGGACGCCACAAAGCTCCTCTTGACCAGAGATCTTGCTTGTTAATAGTGACATCAAGTCACTGTTGCTAAGAGGCCACTCTACCCGAAACTGCCCCACCCCGAGTTCTGAGCCATGTGGCCCTGGAGGGTCCAGTCGAGTGGCTGGCCAGTGACCTACTCAATTCTCTTTCTCTCTCTTGTTTGAACTGAAATGAGCTGCACCACACAGGGAACAGCTGAGGGACAATGCCATCCCTACCCTTAGATCCTGTCTTTCATTTATACTGGCCCTCTGGCTACCCTCTCTGTCCTTGGGACCCAAGAGATATGCCCTGTCTGCTTCCAGTATGCTCTCTCCTAGGGTTTGTGTCATTTTGAATGGCTTTTTATTTCTTACCATCAGATAATCCCTGACTCTGCGCTACAACCATGGGCAGTGTTCTCAGTTATGAATTTTATGTGTGCTCAATTGTAAACCCCAACAGAGCCAGATTTTTAAAAAAATGTTCGGAGGTGTGATCCAATCCGTGCTGAGACTCAGCACTGTAGGATATTTCTTTGTTAATAGTTTGTAATGAAGTAAAATAGGCTGTTTCCATTGCCTCCTGGTTTGTTTTGTTTTTGTTTTTATTTTTTAAACCTCCAGATAGTTCGTTAACAGAGATCTCTACAGAACTTTTCTCCATTTCTCATAGCCTTCAAATATTTGACCAGCCTTAGCCTAACCATATTGCTACGTATGAGAACTCATTGTAATGGCTAATTTTTTTTTTTTTTTTTGTAATGGCTAATTTTGTAAGTGCTAAGGAGAGTGGTACTGGAGAACACACATGTGGAGTAGGGACCACCAGTAAATTTCAGGATTCAGATACTGCATCTGTTCATAATCGTCTTAAGGTTGCCTACGCACGGGCACGCCCCGCCCCCCAACACACACGCAGGTGCATAGCAGGATCTGACAGCACAAAAAGTAGTACCTGACTCTTGAAAATCTGTCCTTTTTGATTTTGACGATGAGCTATGCCAGGTGGTCAATTTGCATGACCATTAATCAGTGCGATGGGGTGTCAGAGGAGTCAGGAATCATTAGGAAAGTATTGTCTCTGAAAGGTTTTGCAATTTTCTAAATTTATTTTTATCCAAAGAGACCCATGAGGCTGCACAGTGGCCTATGTGTCCTTTATTTACTCTATCAGAACCATGGTGGTCTAGCACACATGCATCAGTGAGGGATGAGCTAAATCAGGCTGGAGGCAGCTGCCTTCTCAGGGGTCAGGCCTGATTACAGCAAAGGGTTGGCACCAAGACATCATCTCATCCAAGGTTGGGCGGTGTGAGAGGTAGGGGTACCCGAGCAAGGTGGAGGTCTGAAAAATTGCCGGTGTCTGGCTATTTGCACCACGAGGTATAGGGTCAGGGGCAATTCTGCCTGGGGCAGGGTGGCTGGAAGCTAAAAAGGTTCAAGGCTTGGCAGTGAGATGGGTCTGTGTCCTCAACCAGGGACAGCTTTCTATAAAAAGAAAAATACCCAGTTTTAAAGGGACATGGTTGAGGTAGCCACACTCGGAGCTGTGAATATTGCTATTAAACTGTGAAGCTGTCATAAAGGGAAGCATGAAGATTAATAGATAATATTCTTTAGCACTTTAATTTTGTAGAATTCAAAATATAAGAAAATGAATTTCTTGGCCTCTTGCCAAAACAGATATAAATAAGTAGCTATCGAGGTTCTAATTTCCTGAGAATTTTAATAAAGAGAAATATTTATGGTTTGAAATTACCTCCAAAATTATGCAGCAAAGAATAGATAGTTTATGACTTCAGAGAACAAAAAGAAACTTGCAAATACTTGATGTTGGCAGATCAATTAAGTGGTAATACATGGTACATTATAATTTTAATCACCATGAAATTAAAATATGGTAATGAATGTTAACATGACTTTATCCTTTCAAACTCTGATTTAATTTATGGAACTTTTCTTGACTACTTCCTTATTTCCATGGCTATTTTTCTTATTCTGTGTGCTACTTTAGATTATACACTTTCCAATGCATATTATTCAGGACAGCCTCCAATTAAATGAGTTCTTCGTCCCTTATCAATTAAGGATCTTGTAGGCTCCTCTTGCTCATTTTAATCTAGTTCTTTCTGCCTCCCTGCATAAAATATATGGAAAATGAAAGTAAGTCTTTTTTTTTTTTTTTCAGGTCCCTTTCTGGTTTTCCAATTGTTTCTTTTTTTCTAGTGATACAAAGACGACCCAAGTGTCAGCTTGTCCTCTTCAAGGGCCTTCCTCTAACAGATTTGGGGCAAAGGGAAGAGTTTGTTCTTGGCATCCATGTGGTAGCTGTTGGGGCCTGGTGCCCACCTCCTGCCTCTCCCGTCTCTGCTGGAGCCCTGGGTGCCCTCCCTTTCTCTTGGGGTGCCGCCAGCCCACACTGGCCCCAGTGGATGGATCACATCATAACGACCATGTTTCCCTTTCCTGCTCAAATCTCTAGCTCCCAACACCTTACGTTCAAAGCTCCCTGCTGGGATGTTCAAAGTTATCTCAGTAAAGGAGAAGAAAACGTCGAGTAGTACACCAAAAGTGATTCAGATAGTCTATGGAAAGGAGCAACTAAAAATGATAAACCCTTCCCAGAGGACCCCACTATATATCCTGAAGGTACCAGTTTACAACTTTTGTCTTGAGGTCAGCACTCCTCTCTGTCCCTCCGTCGGGACCCCTCTTCTTCAGCTCCCTACATGTGAAAGTGCATCCCTCCTCTAGGGGGTAGGGAACCCCCACTCCATGCATAGCTGTTGGTCATATTCTAGAATCCATTTTTTCCTCCCAGTCAGGCAATCCCAGGGTCACTAAAATCCCATTTCCCAAATGCATTTTTTTTTAAATATGATTTTTTCGCCCAAACCGTCATGCAGGGATGGGGTTGGCTTAGGGGTAGGGTGTTGAAGTCTGTCTTAGGTAAGGTGCCTGTGTTAAAACCAACCCAATTTCCTGTCCCCTCATTAAACACCTTTGGGACCAGTTATATTTGCTGGTGCCTGTGTAAGCTGTGCTCAGATCAAGCAAGCCCGGCTTAGTCACCCTCAGAGGAAACACCACCTCTTGCAAGGTGAGGCTGTGAATCAGCTACACAGTTATGAAAATGAAGGGCGTGCTCGTGAAAACTCTCTTCAGAGTCCTAACCTCGCTGTACTCACCAGTCTATAGCTACCATGCCATAAACCTCACCCAGTCCTACCTCCTTCCTGGTCTCTTAAGATTTGCCTTAAATCCCTGTCCAGGCCCTTGTTCGGGGTTTCGGTGGCTCCCCGTCTGCATCCCAGTTTACCTGTCCAGCCTCGTCTCCCTCACTCCCAACACTCCCCTTTGTTCCAGAACCCTGGAGAAGTTGTCGCCCCCCCAGTGCACACATACAGACCAAGATGTTTCATGTCGCCATGCCTTTGGTCACTGTCCTCACTGTTTTAAGTCCCCTCCTCCTCTTCCCCTTGTTGTGTTGGATAAATTCTCCTTAGCTTTGATGGGTCAGAGGCTTCCTTGGGGGAAGCCTTCCTTGAACTTCAGGCCACACTGGGTGTCCATCGTTCTCTTTTGTCAGAGTTCCTGTGCCCTTCCAACATGGCCGCGGAACGGTCCGTCTATATATCCTGTCCTCTCAGCAGAGCCCCATGAGAACAGAAACCATCTTACTGAGCTCCGAATGCCCCAGACCCCACAGTTCTAGTTCCTCAGGAATGCACCATGGAAAGGTGTGGAACTGAACTGGCCTGAACTGGATTTTGCCATCATTTGTCCCAAGCTTTGTGGCTTCCGACTCTTGGTATCGTCATAGCCGTGGGGAATAATATTATCATCATAACCATGGGGAATATTTTTCTTGGTGTATTGTTTGTCTTTCATTTAGGTTGTGTAAGTTTTTGACATAAAGCAGTTTTTAATTTTTATGGAGTTAAATCTATTGATCTCTGTGTGATTTCTTCTATTGATCTTGAGCTTAAAAAGTGACGAACTGATTTTTAAGAGACTCTTCCTGACTTGGCTGGGACATTCTGCAACCTCATCATCCTCACAGGGAATAGGAAAACCATATGAGCCCGAGGAGAGAAGGACACACCTTCCGCATCTATTCTCAGAAATCCAGGGCTCTTTTCCTTTTCTTCTCCATGAGGGACGGGGCATGGGTTCAAGGCGCGAGTTACATTTTGTATCTTGGCTTTTATAATTTTCATCAATATGTGAAGACAGCTGTCTTCAGACCAGGCAAATCCATTTGTCTTTAGGCCCCAAAAGGCAGCTTATTCTTAAATGCTTTCAAGTGACAGAAAAACAACATTTGCTGTTCTACTCTTTTCTCACCTTATTTCCTAAATAAGTATGAACACACCACAGCAGTTTACTTAGCCGGCTGTGCTTGCCTAGCTTCATGCTTGGCTCTTGGATGTTGTCCATCAGGAATGTTGGCTCATTGTCTCAGGACCAGCTCAAATGTTGTAGCTTTGACAAGCCCCTTTTCCGAGGAGCTCCTATCCTTCTAAACTCATTTCCCCGTTTAGGTGCGTGCTTCTGTATAACACGACTGAGGTGTAAGCCACACAAGGTCCCAAATGATGTCTCGTGCATTCCTTTATGCATTTCCTGTTTACACATCAGCAAAATGTAGCCGGTTCTCTGAGAAGCAGAAGAGAGTAGCAAACAAGACAGGCCCTGGCACTGTCCTCATGGAACTTGTCTTCTAGAAGGGGAGAGAGCTAGCCATTGAATGACGAGTTCTACATTTGATTAGAAGCTTAGAAAGTGCTACAAAGGCAAAGTGTAGGAGGGTAGGTGAACAGAGGAGTGAGTGAAGGGGAGGTCAAGGAAATCTTGCCTGGGATGTTTTATACATATATATAGTTAGTTAGTTAGCTAGTTAGTTAGACTTAGTTTCAGGAGTAGAATTTAGTGGTTCATCACTTATATACAACACCTGGTGCTGATTGCAATGAGTTCCTCCTTAATCCCCATTACCTATTTCACCCATCCCCCCAACCATCTCCCTTCCAACAACCTCAGCTTGTTCTTCATGGTGAAGAGTCTCTCTTATGGTTTACCTCTCCCTCTCTCTCTCTCTTCCCCACTATGTTCATCTGTTTTGTTTCTTAACTTCCCCATACAAGTGAAATCGTGTCATTTGTCTCTCTCTGACTTATTTTGCTTAGCATAATATACTGTCACTCCATCCACATGGTTGCAAATGGCAAGATTTCATTCTTTTTGATGGCTGAGTAATATTCCATTGTATGTATATACCACAGCTTCTTTATCTATTCATCTATCAATGGACATAGTTTGGCTATTGTTGATAATGCTGCTATAAACTCTGGAAAAAAGTATAAAGGTTCTTCAAAAAGTTAAAAATAGAACTACCTTACGACCCAGCAATTGTACTGCTAGGTATTTACCCAAATGTTACAACAATACTGATTCAATGGGAAGTGATATTTTAAGTTGACGTCTGAAGATTGGTAGACGTTAGCTACGTAATGCAGAGGAGAAGGAGGGCAGAGCATACCAGGGAAGGGAATAGCATATGCAAAGTTTCTTAAGCACATACTACCATATGGAGGGCAATAATCATCACTTTCACACAGATGGTACTCAACACATGTATTATGTATTATGTAAAGAAAATGGCAACATATAATAAATGAAACAATAGTATTGTGTGCATTAATTCTTTCCAATGTTCTAACATGTTCAACTCTTCAAAGTGGAAGCATCAAGAGTAAAATTAAGGGACTCCTGGGTGGGTCCGTTGGATAAGCCTCTGCCTTCAGCTCAGGTCATGATCTCAAGGTCCTGGGATCGAGTCCCACATTGGGCTCCTTGCTCAGCAGGGAGCCTGCTTCTCCCTCTGCCTGCCACTCCCCCTGGTTTGTGTTCTGTCTCTCTCTCTCTCTCTCTCTCTGGCAAATAAATAAATAAAATATTTTTAAAAAGAGTAAAATTAAGAACTGTCAATTTACTGGAGAGGCAGAATGTGATAGTGGTTAAGAATGTGGCTCTGTAGTCAGACAGGATCAAACCTCAGTTCTGTTATTTATAGTAGCTGTGCAACCTAGGGCAAACTACTTAACTTCTCTGTGCCTTACTTTCTCCATCTGCAAAATAGGATAATGATGATGGTGGTGGTGATGATAGTAATAATAATAATGGTACCTACCTCATAGGGTAGCTACAGTAATTAAATGAGATAAAACATGAGAGGATCTTAGAGGCAATAAAGATCAGCACTCATCATTTAATGAAACCAACACATCATTTGAAAGTCTTCTCAATTTCGCCACCTAAATAAATATTTATTTGAGTTTCAATTAACAGTACTAACAGTTTTCAAGAAAAGGGAAAGTGTAATTTTTCTTTTTTACCTCTGCCGAAGGAATTTCCCTGGTGAGTATGTCTATATATAGCATCGATTGGTGAAAAGTAGAGCAAAGAACAAAATTTCCAAGTGATAGGATTATATTTTGGTCTCAGTCATAATTACACACCTTCGTAGTTACTCTCATGAATTGCAAGCCTCATTTCTCATCTGTTTTTACTTTTAAATACCTGCAGGTTTTGAAATCCTGTTGGCAATCTTCTGCAACTTTTCAAACTGGGGCAGCTTAATTAGAATCCTGCCTTTGCTCCCTTCCATCAGTAATTTGCTTGAGTTTTGAAAAACATCATTAAGACAAAGGATGCAGTGAGTATGCCCAAACATCAAGCTTTTATTTGTTTCTGAGACACGATCGTGAGAAGGAAATGACTTGCAAGTGATTAATAGACTTGGTATTTAGCCTTTCCAGCCTTGATTTCCAGCCTTGGAGCTTGCATTTAATTTTGAGAAAGACCAGCCTGTTGCTACGGCTTCATTTCACACCTTGCATTTCTGCATTGGATTGACCAGCCTACTGGCCTTTCATTTGGCCCCGCAGAGCTAGACAGGAGGCAAAATTAAAAAGAAGCGTTTGAAGGGCAACTTGTCTAGAACAGAAGAATAATCATTAGTTAATTTTTTCCCACTTCATCTTGAACAATGACAGATGGTTGGTCTTTTCATCCCCCCCACCCCACCCCATGCAGGTGGCCAAGGTGGCCTGAGTCAGCGTGGTGGCAGAATAGGGAGTCTGCTAAGATCGTGAGCTCACTGCTGTTTAGCTTCTGATTTCGAGTTACATCACTTTATTGACTTTTTTTTTTTTTGGTAACAGCTTTATTTATTGAGATAGAATTCATATACTCTGTATTTCACCCATTTGAAGTGTACAATTCAATGGTTTCATCTCTTTACAGAGTTGTGCAACCATCACCACAATGAATTTTATTACCCCCAAAGAAACCCCAGTACCTTCCTCTTCTTATCCTTACTTTCTGTCTCTACAGATTTGCCTTTTCTGGATATTTCATATATGTGGGATTTTATAGTATGTGGTCTTTTGTGACTGGTTCTTTCACCTAGCATGATGTTTTCAAGGTTCATTCATTTATCAGTACTTTGTTCTTTTTGACGACTGAATAATATTCCATCTTGTGGCTATACCACATTTTGCTTATCCATTCATCTGTTGATATGGACAGTTGGGCTGTTTCCACCTTTTGACTATTATGAATAGTGCTGCTGCGAACAATCATGGATGAGTTTTTGTGTCGACATATGTGTTCCTTTCTCTTGAGTCTCTACCTAGGAATCAAAATCGTTGGGTCCAACTTTCTTACTATTTTAACTCAAACACAAACCTTACACCAGATTAAACTAAATGATGTCATTTTTTAAATAATGAAGCACTTATAAATTTTAATTATAGCTGCCTTCTAGAATACTGAATCCACTCATTTATCCCGATAATGTTGAACTGGTTTCTAGTACA
The DNA here is from genome assembly GCF_010015895.1 of Lontra canadensis. Taxonomy (NCBI): domain Eukaryota; kingdom Metazoa; phylum Chordata; class Mammalia; order Carnivora; family Mustelidae; genus Lontra; species Lontra canadensis. Next base: position 36,680,671 of record NW_022631001.1, read on the forward strand.
TGCTTTGCGCCATGTTGTGTATTGGTGATAAAGATTCAAAGGGGACTAAGACAAGGCCCATAACTTTAGAAGGACGTATTGTTTATAAAAATAATTCATGTCTGCTGGATCCTTACTTTGTGCCAGACAAGATCCTAAATGTTTTATCTGTATTGAATCCCTGAATACTACTGCTACTGGTACTAGAACTTCAATAACCTGTCCAAGGTCATGCAGGTGCTAAATAGCAAAGCAGGCTGGTCTTTATTAACTTGTCATTCTCCCAGTCTGCTTCTCTAGCAACAGTGTCATGCAAGAGTTAAGTCTGAGTCATCCGAAGTTAGACACCCTAGGTTTGAACGCTGCCTCCCCCACTTTGGACATGATTTGGGGCAAAAGAATTGCACTTTTTAAGCCTCAAATGCTTACTCTGTAAAGAGAAACTAATCCAGTGACCTACTTCATGGAGTTACTGTAAGGGAGATAAACATATACCAGGTGCTTGACATGTAATTATCATTCAATAAATATTAGCTGTTCTTATTCATAATAAACTTTATAAGCAAAGCGTTACAATGGCATGTAAAATAAAAGGGCTGTCAAATATTGCAATTTCTCTCTGCAAGAAAGGAAAAAAGTCAGGCTAAGCTGCAGAGTATCTAAGTCTGTTTGCCTCCTTGTACCCCAACCCTATCCATCTAAAGTAATGACTGAAGTCTTCAAAGCTGGCTTCAGTCTGTCTCTTCTCCTTCCATCTCTGTGCTCCTGGGAGCCTAAGGCAGGGTAGCCATTTGTATTCTGTAAGTGTCTCTTGTCTCATCAAGAAAGGGGCCCATCCAGGCTTATTTTCGGGTGCATTTGGAACCTGACACCCAGGAGATGGGGGTAGCAGCAAAGGAATCAACTGAGGCATCTATGAAGGTGTCAGCCAGGCAAGATCCATTCCTCTGCAGGCTCTTGCCAGGAGGGAAGAGGCCATACCATTATGCAAAGGAAGATCTCATAGTGTGTGATGCATTTAAACAGAAATGCATTCTGTCTTCCATAACTTGGCGGAGTTGCTATTGCACTGGGATCAGGCTGACATGGGACTGGGGAGGCTTGCGGTGTGGTGTGACTTGTCACACTAAGTACACTTGTCTCCCACGGCAACGGGTTACTGGGCAGCAGGAGACAGCAGGGCTGGGAAAAGCATTCAGGGGAATGGTCAACAGGGAGCCCTTCTTTGCATATTTATCCGGCCCCAGATTTGGCTGATGGCTTCAGAATGTGTTAAGCAGTCATCAGCATTCCCTGCTGTTCTTGCGGACAAGGCTGCTCTGGAGGAAAAAAGAATCAAGATTGGCTTCCTGATACTTGTTACAGGAAAGTCAGACATCCGGGGAATCCAGCCATGAAGAAGGTGAAGTCCAGAAGGTGTGTGAATGTAGGGACACACACATACAAATACACACCACACTGACTCTCCTCAGGGCTCTCACACTCACATAGTTGATGTGTAATAAATATTTACTCCCTTTTACCTTGCTGTCTCTAAAGAACCTCTCTTAGACATCTATGTGTATCATCACTGCTTGCTTACAACTGTCTCTGCCCACCAGACTGTGGATTTTCTGGGGAAGAGAGACTGTGTGTTCTTCTCTTAGTATTCCCAAGATCTAGCAACGTATGTGGACCATGGTATGTGCCAAAAAAAAAAAAAAAAGGAAAGAAAGAAGAGAAGAGGGAGAAGAGAGGAGAGGAGGAAGGAAAAGGAAAGAAAAGAAAGGAAAAGAAAAGAAAAAAATAGAAAAGAAATTTGAACTAAATAGCATGTTAAGGTTGTATATAACCTTTTGGCTGGAATTCTATTTAATTAAATTATCCCATCAAGCCCGTGTGGGCGGTTTTATTGTTCCTATTTTACCAGACGAGGAAACTGATATTGAGAAAGGTTAAGCAACCTGCCCAAGGTCATATGGTTGGTGGAGCTGGAATTGAATTTCAAGTTGAGCATCTGATGGGTGATTAAGACTCACATAAAAATCAATCAACCTATTATCACATTAAGACACTAACTAGGATGACTGAAAGAAAATGCCCGAAGCTTCCAGGAAATTCAATATCATCAAAGAGCTTACATTAATTGCCTTCAGACCCATGGCACTGAGCTAAGTGCTATAAGAGATAATCCACACAGGTGGCATGGCTCTCTAGTGGATTTTTTTTTTAAATAAAGCCTATACATAGAATATAATTACGTATAAGAGGAAGATTAGCACCACCATGAACTTGAACCAGTTTGAATGTGGACCAGATGGACGAGAGCTCCCTGAAAAAAAGGACTGAGTCTTTCTAGTCACTGTGGTCCCAGGGCCCTGCACAAGCTGGGCACAAAGCTGGTAGCATTAAGTGCTGTGGAGATGGATTCCATTTTCAGTGTGAAGACTATGTAACCATTGGGTCTGAAATACAAAATGTCCATCAGTAGGGTCAGCCTCAAAGTGAATGTACCCCTCCTTGCTAGCCTCCCCACTTCTGCATCAGGTCTTGTCTGCAGAATTTCCAGGGTGTTCATCTCACTGGGCTTGAAACGAAAGCATCTTCTTAACCGGAATGTTCTCGAGGTTAACGTTGCAACTCTGACCATATGCATAGATGGGAGTACCTAAGGGCCAGAGGAGTGGAAGACAAGTTCATCACAGCATTAAGACTACGTCTTCCCCTCCATCCTAGAAGCAGGCTACGGGTGCAGAGAAATCACCAGAGAGGTGGGCTGAAGATAGATTTGGAGGCTGTGTTACCAGAGCCTGGGGGGTGCCTTAGAGTCCAAGGACCAGCACTAGGAGGCGGATGACAAGCCCCCAAACACAGGGTTGCCACTGGGCCAAGCACTTATGCATATGGGATTGGTTGTAAGTGCAAAGCAGGAACAGATCATACCCCAGAGGGGAACCTGGGTCCTAGGTTGTGCAGAGGAGGACTGGTACAGAATGGGGAGGGTGAGCTAGGAGGCCCACATGTTCTACAAGGTGTACCATGTGCTTGGAGGTAGGCCTGGGGAGGGGAAGAGGCAAGCTAGGGAATAGGGGAAAGCACTGCGGGAATTGAGGCAAGAGCAAGCTCCAGGATTTCACAGTAGAGAGAGGAAGCCAACAGTAATTTTAGGTGACAAGTGGGAAAAATAAAGATGGAATAAAGTACTATAATTTTAAAATTGCAGATGAAGAAGTTTACTAAAAGCTATTATGTGCCAATAGTTGAAGAGATTTGGGTTCAAATTCTAACTCTGTCAAAAGGTTTGTGATCTAATGTAAGTTACATGAGCCCAATTTAAGCTTCTGTAAAATGGGTACAGTGCTTCATGTTGCCTCATCTGTAAAATGGGTAGAACACCTACCTCACAAGGCTTTTTAAGGGTTAAATGAGATACACGTAAAGTGCTTAGACACGGCCTGGCGTAGCAATATTCACTGAGTATTAGTTGTTACAGCTAGCGCTACTGCAACTCCCACTCACCAAGCACTGGGCCAAGGGTTTTGTCTATGCTACTTCAGTTTTTTAAAAGATTTTATTTATTTATTTGTAAGAAAGAGTGTGTGAGTGGGGGGCGGGTGGGGCAGAGGGAAAGAGAGAACCTCAAGCTGACTCCGAGCTGAGCAGGGAGTCCAACACAGGGCTTAATCTCACGACCCTGATACCATGACCTGAGGCGAAACCAACGTTGGGCGCCCAACCAACTGAGATATCCAGACACTCCTATGCTATTTCATTTTTAGATACATTCTGTAAGGCAGTTATTTTTATTCTGACTTAATACATAAGAGCATCCAATCTCAAAGTATTTAACTAACATAGGTAGTATATAATAGATCTAGGACTCATCCCAGGCATGTCCAGTTTTAGACACACTACTCCATTCACTATCCTGCTGCTTTATTATTATAAATATATTCATACATACCTATGGAAACTTCCCAGGATAATGCTTGGATAATAATAATCGTAATAATAAAAATTATAAATATACTCTTATTTCATATATTAGTAAACATTTATAATATTCATAGCAAACATTATGTATTTTTAATTATTATATTTAGAACAATTATTGTGTATTTGTAATAATTATTATTATAATGGTTAGTCTGTAAAGGAGGTACTTTTCATACATTAGCTCATTTAATCTTTATAATAATCTCATGAATCAGGAACTATTAATATATCCAGGTGACATAAAGTGACTTGCCCAAGGTTACATACCTAGGGGCACCTGGGTGGCTCAGTCAGTTAAGCATCTGCCTTCAGCTCAGCTCATGATCCCAGAGTCCTAGGAGGGAGCCCCCACTGGGCTCCCTGCTCCACAAGGAGCCTGCTTCTCCCTTTCCCTCTGCCTCCTGCTCCCCTTGCTTGTGCATGCTCTCTCTCTGTCAAATGAATAAATAAAATCTTAAATTAAAAAAAAGATTACATGTCTGTTAAATAGTAGAGCTGTGTTGTGAATGGGGGAGGGGAGACGCGGGCACAATGGGTGGGACTTGACTCCAGATTTCACTCACTTTATACTTGTGGGACTTGCTTCACTTCAGTGCAGAAATTTTTCTCTTTTTCTGATTTTTCCTTTTTCCTATTTCTCATCCTTTTTCTTTCTTCCCACTGGTGTCTCAAGAGCACCTCTTACCCCTTTCTATCATCAGGTTAGGGAATCACCCAAACCTCCAAAAGGGAGCACAAATCTGAAAAAAATAGCATTTACCCTTACTGATAAGCAAAGAAGTGCGAATTAACAATGAAAATGGCGTGAAGACAGTCAGAAAATTTTGAACGCAGAAACCCAAGTCCATGGGGAAGCAGGTCCCATTTCCTATGACAATGTAATTTGGTAGAGCCCTTCTGGTGGGAATTTGCATTAGATAGTCAAAGCCACAAGAGGACAATTTCTTTTAACAGTCATTTACTCACTTACCATACAGCAATACAGCAGCTTGGGAATTTACTGTAACACCATAAAGGAAATTACTTTCTTCTCATAGGAGTTCCACTTAAGAAGGGGTTGAATGTTACTATTTACTCTTTTCCCAACCATCTGTCATTTGGGGGACTCCGCTGGGGCTGGCTGGGAGAGGCCAGCTTCAGGGTTATGGTCATTATCCCAGCCCCCCGTAAGTGAAAGGTATTCCCTTCCTGATGGGGGCAGGCAGAAGATGGAAACTCTAGCTCCGTTATTTTTTTTTAACTGAGCTATCATTTTTTAAAAATTATTTGTTTTCAACTTTATGGAGGTATAATTGACATATAACATTGTGTGAGTTCAAGGTGTACAATACGTTGATTTGATACACTCAGCTATTGCAAAATGATTGCCACTGGCTTCTTCTGTAAAGGACTGCAGAGCTCTCCCAGGTAGAAGAGGCTGATTTTGTCACAATGATTTACATCCCAGCCTTGCTTCTTGCTGACCTGCCGCCAGCCCCGCGCGCCTGCCTGGAAAATACTGGTTTCTTCTTAACAACCTTACTCCATTCTGAGTGTCCCCACTGGAGGGAGGGACGGCAACACTGTGCCAACCATTTAGATACAAAGAGTCTTTCATGCCCCCAGCTGGATCCCACCTCTTCCCAGCAGCCTGGAGGTCCTGAGCAAATGAATCCATGGTCATGACCTTTCCGTGGAGCTCCCTGGATCCAGTCAGCCCCACTGGGATGCCCTCCAGGTCTGGGCAGCACACTTTTAAAGCTAAGTGGTGTTAGCTCTGCCTGGGGCCAGGGCCGGGCCACAGAAGTGAGTGGAGGGCCATGCAGGTGTCAGGGAGCACGGGTGCTGAGCATTCTCTGGTGTCCGCTATTGCCGGCTATCGATTTTCTCCCGCCCTCACTCTTCCACTGCCCTATAAAGGAGCCAAAGTAGTAAAGCTGTCAGGACATTTTCTAGAAGAAAGATGTGCTAAATGGAAATGTTGTTAGTGTGTCTTAAACAAAGAGGGACAGAGTGGCTCAGCGGGAGCCGCTGGCACTGCCATGGGCTGCGAGTAGAGGTGGTTCTGGAGAGACCGCTGCACTGTTGGGGGTGTGCCTGCTGACGTTTCTAGAGCTGAGGGGAGCATCGCAGGCTAATCCTCTCCCCCAGGGAGGAAGCACAGCTCACAGGAGAGTTGCTGTACCGCTTCAGTTCCCCAAGATGAGGCTGAGTGTTTAAACGGCAGGGAGTCCCACAAATCAATGTAATTCAAAGTCTCTGTCCCTCCTTGGGTTGCATCCCCAGTCTGGAAAAGAGAGAAGGCTCTGAGGACTGGAGGTATTTATAAAACAGAATCGGTGCATCTTGAGAAGCACCACTGTCCACCTGAATTAATGGCAGGATGTTTGCTATGACGCTCTCAGATCAGGATTCGTCTCAGCCGTTTACAGGCTCTGTGATCCCGGCCAAGGTACACGGGAGCCTCAGTTTCCACGCCTTTCAAAACACTGATGCAGATACCTACTTGCAGGGCTATTGGAGACCTGAAAGTTGAATCATATTTTTAAAAACCTAGTCTAGGGGCACTTGGGTGGCTCAGTCGGTTAAGTGTCTGACTTTTGGTTTTGACTCAGGTCATGATCTCAGAGTTGTGGGTAGAGCTCCACGTTGGGCTCCAAGCTCAGCAGGAAGTCTGCTTGAGGAGTCTCTCTCTTCCCCCAACGCCCCCGCCCCTCAAATAAATAAATAAATAAATAAATCTCTTTTTAAAAATCTAGTCCAATGTTTTGCACATATGTGCTCAATTAATGCTTCTGCTGACTCCTTTTCAATCATTGGCCAGAGCCCTTAACACAGTCTTTGCATGGCCTTTTATGTTTTGATGGGGTGTTGTGGATGTTCTAGGACTTGGTGTCTTCCTGGTTTCTTTGTTTGTTTTTTAAGATTTTATTTATTTATTTGACAGAGAGAAAGACACACACACACACACACAGTGTGGGGGAACACAAGCAGAGGGAGTGGGAGAGGGAGAAGCAGCCCCCCCTCCCCAGCCCCACTGAGCAGGGAGCCCGATGCGGGGCCCAATCCAGGATCCTGGGATCACGACCGGAGCCAAAGGCAGATGCCCAGCAACTGAGCCACCCAGGCGCCCCATGTGTTTGCTTGGTTTAACACAGCTCCTCTAATGGCTAAAAAAGCATTCTTGTACCAGAGTATAAGGCAGTATACCACATCAATTAAAGCAGGAGACTGACATTATTAATAATGACCTCAGACAAATGATATCATTTAGTTGCTCATTTTCACAAAAATGCAGTGTTTATAAAAGTGCTTAGCATGGTGCCTGGCCCAAGTATCAGTAAGCGTGTGGTAGACAGAATTCTAGGATGGCCCCCAGAAATTCCCTGGTATGCACGTCCCCTGTAATTCCCTCCCCTGGAGTGCGGCAGGGTGCAGTGGGGGACTTGTGAATAGTGATGGATTTCCATCTAGTAAGGTATATGGCAAAAGTAAAGGGATTTTACAGATATAACTAAAGTCCCAAATTCATTTATTTCAAGTTAATCATAAGAGACATTATCCTGGGTGGGTCTTCCTCAAGTAAATGAAAACATCTCCTGCTGGCTTTCAAGGAGTGAGACATTATGAGGTCTACAGCTGCTGGAAATGAATTCTGCCAACAACCACATGAACTTGGACAAGAACCCTGAGTCTCAGATAAGACCAAAGCCCTTGATTGCTGCATGCAAGACCCTGAGCAGAGGACCCAGCTAAGCTGTGCTCAGACTCCTAACCCATGGAAACTCTGAGATAAGCAACACTATGAATGGTAACATTTGTGGTAATGTGTTATGCAGCAATAGAAAACTAACACAAAACTGTAGACATTTTTTTTACATTACCAGTAGTCGTGAAAAAAAAAAAAAAAAAAAGAGAATCACTCAGATGAGACCATGGTCCAGACGAAGGACCATATAGCTCAAGATACTAAGATCATCTTTCTAGAAAATGACTGCTCCCCAACAAAATAAAACTCCGTTCCTTCAATTCCAATACCTTCTTCTGAGTAAATGCCGCTTGCAGCCCAACAAAGTGCATCCTAGGAGCGGGCATTTCCAAGGAGCACTACTAGGTGGGGGAAGAATGGGCTTGATTCTGGACCCTTAGAGTTGAGATCAACCTAAATAACGGAGGCAAAATGAGGCACGATCAAATGACCAGAAATTGAGCTTATTCAGGAACAGCAGAGGAAATGCAATTCAGGAAATGCATACTGTCAGAACAGGCAACAGGAGGACTCTGGGCTTGAATAGTAGATTAGGAAACAATCAAGTGAGTAAGGGCCAGGCAAGCCCACTGAAGGTTTGGGGAAGGCTGTATTTATGGACCAGACATGCAAAGTGGGGGGAAGTCCACCCAGAGTTCAAGCAATAAGTTCACTGGCTTGAGGATGGAGAGGGATTCTGGGCAGATGTTCATTGGTCAGGAGATAAATCTCGGTCTTCTGTAAATCAGGCATTTAATAAAAATAAATCAGTCTCTCAGTTCCTAAGTTCCATTCTTCTGAGGGACCATGCATGAGATGCTCCAATTCTTATCTTCCAGTTCCACTTTAGATTGAAATCCTTTCACATGGGAAACAGGAAGCAAGTGTCCTGGGGTATTATTTTGAAATATGAACATGTCTTCTCCCTCCATTCCCAAGAGTGGACATTCCCTTGCTCAAATTAAAATTTTCTGAGTTCCTAGTCTCAGGAGTGAAATGAGCCCCAGAAAGGGAGAGAAACCAGAAGCTTTTCTGCTCTCAGTTTTCAGAAAGCCAGTCCTCGGGGGCAACAGAAGGACTCTGGGCTTGAATAGTAGATTAGGAAACAATCAAGTGAGTAAGGGCCAGGCTCTACTTACTTCCAACTAGAAAGAGTCCATGGCGTGGGGGGAACACCAAGGAAGGCATAAATGCATCAACATTGTGGATCTCTGAAAAAGGTACTCATTTATCTTGTAATCAGGCTGAGTTCAGGACAGATGCTCCAGAAAAGTTGAGATGAAAGACTCTTGTCTTATTTCCTGCGTGGAACTCAAAAGTTAGCAAGACTTCAGGAAAAAAAGAACTGCATAGTGTATGGACAGGTCCTTCAGCAGCCCCACAGAGATTCTCACAGTCTAGTGGGGGCATAGGGGTATAATAACTGAGAGCACCACAGAGTGGCAGAATAGTAGCTGAGAGGTGGCCAGATTTCAGGGGATCTGCATGGACCCTTGATGGAAGAACCAGAACATTCCATTGTTCCAGATGTCATTATAAATAGACTGACAACCCATAGCAGAAAATGTCTCCCCAGCCCTGGAACTTGGATGGGACTACCAGGAAGTAGAAGGAAGAGGAAGAGTAGAAGAAGAGGAAGCAACTAAGAATGAAATTTAAATGTTTACCATCCAGCAAGAAGGGCTGTGTGGGGGGGAGGGGAGGGGCTTTCAATAAAATTTATACTGAGTTTAAGCAAACTGAGTCTTGCAACAGATTTAACATGCATTGAACAACCAGTCTACTGGGGAGACCCAGTGAGAAGCAAAGGATAGCTTTCCAAGATGCTGACAGAAATGGTCCCAGGGAATGATGCATGCTTATCCCATCTCATTTTACAGCCTCTCCCGTTGCCTCCTGTGACCTGCTTACACCGGTGGAACATTAACGAATGTGAGGGAAACTGAGGCTTGAGCTTGCACATGGGTCCGTGCCCTACGTCTTGCTGCTTTAGGAAGCCATCTACCAGAGGAAGAGTCCGAGCTAGCCTGGAGATTCCCTGCACAGCCAACGGAGAGCATCAATGCGTGAGAGAAGCCTTTTCAGATTATCCAGCCACAGATTGTTGCCACCAGATGACTTCAGCTGCACTCGCTGTCGTGAACTAATCTGCTGACCCACAGAATCGTGAGTAATCAAAATGGCGGTTGATGTCAATTGCTGTATTGTGTGGTGGTTTGTTATGCAGTGAAAGATCACCAATATAAGGGCACGCAGGGCAACTATCCCAGTAAGACCCATGAAACTGGGCTCCAGTTAGGATAGCTCAATGCAAATGAATGAACCGATGAACCAACTTAACTGTACATTTTGAACCAGGATCCTATATTCCATCTGATTTCCCACACTGGCCCTGTGAAGTGAGATTTATTATAGGTGAGACAACTCAGACCAAAAGAGTTGTGTGAAAGCCCCTGGTTTTCCACGGAATTCAATCTGTGTTCTAATAATGTGCCTGGAACTCTTACAGCACTGTAGCATGTACCAGAAGGTGGAACCACGCACTGGGGTGGGACCCAGTAGGCATAATAACTAGGGCGTTTCCCCTTTCTTGTTCTGTTGGAGACCCCAAACCTGCAGCCTATCTATCATAAGCCCTTTCTCCCCCAACCCGGACAAACAGAAGTTAGAAGAAAGAAAGAGGGAGGGAGAGAGCCCTGGGCGAGAGTTGAAAATCACCATGGAGCGCGGTGGTCTCATACAAGACAAAGGCATTCAATTCTTTCTGTTTGGACAGCTGGGACTGGGCCCCTTCTCACCCCAGCATGCATGCCGGGAGACCCAGGCTGAATCCTAATGTCAAGCGTACGAGGGGGCTTCTCAGGGAAGATTTTCTATAGCAAATAGGTGAAGAGTCTCCAGTGACCCAATGCGGTCTTACAAGAATACTTAAAGAAAACTTCTGGCTCTCTTTTCTATCACTCCTCTGACTTTTTTCCCATCAAATTCAGAGAGCTGAGTGGTATAAAAGCAGAGAATGTGCTGAAGAGGGAGGAGGAGGAGATCTCTGAAGAAATCATTGAATTCACAGAGTTTTAGATTGGGAGATTCTCCTGGGCCTTGTAAGCCATAAAAAAAGAAGCATCTCTCTGTCCAGAGGTCCTTTCTCCAGAGCAGATCTGACCCAGCCTGTTTGCCCTTGGAAGATGCTGTAGCCTCTGAGGCATCCAGACACCATGAGTCAGCACATGGTATTCTCTCCAGCTATGCTCCCAGAAATGCTGCACCTCCTACTTTACCCTCAACTGAGAGAAGGGGTTTCATATGCAGAATGTGGCAGAGAATCTTAGCTGCCTGACTCACAGGGGATCACTTTGGCCCTGAGCTTCCTCAGCTGTAAAACACAGATAATAATGCATGCTTTGCTGTGTAGTGTGAGGATGACATGGGATGGTGTGTGTTAAGTACTTGGCTTGGGTTCTGCACATCTTGGCTACCTCCTGGCACTGACACTCATTGCAGGCCATCTAAGAACATCAATTCCACATATGTATTTATTGGAGTGGTGGAATGGGCAGTAGGTTATAATTTTTATTTTGGTCAAAAAGGCAGGAACTCTTTATTGTGTTTACAGAAGACAGGAAATCTTCATTTCTTATTTCTTAAAAAAAAAAAATCTTTCCAAAGCCTCCTTCGGTCCTCTGCTAAATTGGAAAACCCAATCAACCCCTCTGGTGTCCACTCTGTTGATTGCCTCCCCAGCATCTATTTCTCCCCCACTGCTACCTCCTTTTCCTTTCCTCCTGTGTTTTAGCTGATTTCATACAGATATTCATGCTTCTCCCTGGGCATGTGCTTCAAGAAAAGTAGCCCCTGCCCCAGGTCCAGGGAAAGATTTGGCTTGGTCTGAGTCAGGGTTTCTCAACCTCAGCACTACTGATATTTTGAATGAGATACTTATTTCTTCTGGTAGAGGCTGTCTTATGCATCTTAAGGTGGTTTTTCAGTATTCCCTTCCCCAATCATGACAATCAAATACGTCTCAAGACATTGCCTGCTGGGTGGGCTGGGGGTGACAAATCACCCCAGTGGAGAATCAGCAGTCTAAGCTGATCATTACTATCCCCACCATTGATTAACTTAGACATTGGTATGTGATGTATTTCTGGCCAACATAACTGAAGGGAAGTTTGCTGATGCTTTTGAAAAAGGCCTTCTCACTCTTTAAAAGAGAATCATGGAGTAGATAACTGCTTTTCCTTCCACTGGACATTTTGAGGTCTGGTCATAAGGATCAGAACTATGCAGCCATCTTATAACCATGAAAAACTAGCCTGAAGTCAGAGCCCACTCGCCAAAAGATAGACTGAACCTGAATCCTTAATATACTAAATGAGTCAGAGTTGACCAAGCCTAGAACTCACTTATTCTTATATGAGATCATTTCATGTCTTCACTCAATACATACTTCCTAGATGCCTACCATGCACAAGCTACTTTTGTAGAAAATGGAGCTGATCAGTGAACACGATGGGAAGATTCCTGCATTTATGATGCCTGTATTCTAGTGAATTTAGTGTCTAGACAACTTTGAAAAGATTTTCTATTACTTGCCACAGACAACCAAACTAATACACCTACCAAATGCTGAAACTCTAAGCATCTCTTGGGCCTTCAATAATACCTAGGAGATTTCTTTGTTTCTTCTGTTTGATTCCTATCTCATTCTCCATACTGACTGTTCCAAATCTTTTCTGCTTTCCTCAAACCCCTGATTACCAATGTCCTTCTCCAATGTGGCCCTTATTTTTGAGCTACTAACTTCTTATTGTTCCCCATAGCATCTTGTGCATACAAATTCCATTGCATTTGTTCCATCATATTGAATTGTCTATTGATTTATCTTTGTAGGTTCCAAGTGGAAAGGAGTAGCTGGATGGACCTACAAAGTGCTCTGAAATGCTGAATGATACAGAGAAGCCACATAGAAGACCATGTCTACTCCATAGTAGACTGAGGTCCAGAGAGCTTTCTATTTTCCTTTTCCAGTTTCCATAAGTTCTTACTATACCTTTATAAAAAAAAAAAAAAATCCTTCTTTTGAACCAGACCTAAGGGTAGCTCTATTCGAGGGATCAACAAACTATGACCTGTGGACAAAATTTAGCCTCTGTCTTAGAAGTTAAGAATGGTTTTTGCATTTCTAAGGGGTTAAAAAAATCAAAAGAAGAATAATATTTCATGAACCATAAAATTATATAAAATTTACATTTCAGTGTCCATCGATAAAGTTTTATTGGAACACAGCCACACTCATTTGCTAATGTATTGTCTATGGCTGCTTTTACATTACAATGACAAGAGTTGAGTAGTTGCTACCAAGATCAAATGACTTATAAAACCTAAAATATTTATTATCTAAAAGTTTGCCAATCCCTCCTCTGTTTCACACAACAAAAAGAGCCCTGCTTAATACATGTACTTTCTGAAATTAGAGGTTATGAGGATCTTTAAAATAGAGACCAGATCATTTAGCATATTTCCGATTGGGTTTGATGGAATCATCTTCTGTTCCTAAAAAATCCAGTTAGAAGGCAAAAACAGAGAAGGAATGTGGATTTAGCCTGGCAGAGATATGGCTGGCCCCCAAAATAATTAATTCAGGCACTTCCTTCTTTTGTCAGTTGTTTCCCAAGTGTGTTCTGCTAAGACTCCCGGCATTTTTGAATGGTGAGGGTTGCTACACAAATACAGTCAAGTAGGGCAGTCAGCCCACACTGTCCATGCAGCAGAAACAAAACCTCAAGCCATGCCTACACTCTCTGACCAACTGAGCATTCCTTATTGTATTTCTATGGTTGACTGAATTCATTAGATTTTTTCATATCTTAGATACATACATATATTGGGAATTGTGCAAGGAAGGCTGGAAACCAACTGAGCAGAGACATGCAAGAAATGTCAAGATTAAAAAAATAGACTTTTTTCTTCTGTCTGGAAGAATAATAAGTGCAGGACCCAGCATTTGTGGCTGAGGGAGGGGCTGTAGAAGTAGAGGATGACAGAGGGAAACAGAGCATCTCTTCTGCTTGGCTTCCATCTTCTGTCAATGAGAGTGCCTGTTGCACTGGAAAGAGTGAAACTGATACTGGCATGAGAGACCTGAAGTCCAAGAAAAATTATTAGAAAAATGAGCCACTCATGAAAATGTACTCAATATCACTCGGGATCAGGGAAATAAAAATCAAAACCACAGTGAGATGCTACCTCACGCCAGTCAGAATTAACAAGTCAAGAAACAACAGATGCTGGGTGAGGATGTGGAGAAAGGGGAACCCTCTTACACTGTTGGTGGAAATGCAAGCTGGTGCAGCCACTCTGGAAAACAGTGTGGAGGTTCCTCAAAAAGTTGAAAATAGAGCTACTCCTTGACCCAGCAATCACACTACTGGGTATTTACCCTAAAGTTACAAATGTAGTGATCTGAAGGGGCATGTGCAATGTTTATAGCAGCAGTGTCCACAATAGCCAAACTATGGAAAGAACCTAGACATCCATCAACAGATGAATGGATAAATTAGATGTGGTGTATATATACAATGGAATACTATGCAGCCATCAAAAGAAATGAAATCTTGCCATTTGCAATGACGTGGCTGGAACTAGAGGGTATTATGCTGAGAGAAATAAGTCAATTAGAGAAGGACAATTATCATATGATCTCTCTGATGTGAGGAATTTGAGAGGCAGGGTGGGGGGTTATGGAGGGTAGGGAAGGAAAAAATGAAACAAGATGGGATCAGGAGGGAGACAAACCATAAGAGACTCATGAAACAAACTGAGGGTTGTTGGGGGGTGGGAGGAAGGGATAGGGTGACTAGGTGATGGACACCGGGGAGGGTATGTGCAATGGCGAGTGCTGTGAAATGTGTAAGCCTGATGATTCACAGACCTGTACCCCTGGGACAAATAATACATTATATGTTAATAAAACAAAAAAGAAAAAAACTACAATATGTTAACCAAAACAGGAAACAAAAAAAGAAAAATGAGCCACTCAAAATGAGGCCAAATCTCCTGAACTAAACAAATTACCCACCTCATCCAGAAGGTAAGTTGTCAACAAGATCACGGACATGTAGATGGTGGAACTCTGGGGGAAATCAGAAAACAGTGAAACATCATCTTTATTCTATTACACAGAAGAAGATGGAGTCTTCAGACTACAGTGGTGGTGGTGTTGATCCTGGTCAGGATTCTAGGACAGGTGTATCCCTTTGGAATCACATGTGTCTGTTAGTAGTTGAAATCCCTAAAGAGTAACTTAACTAATTTAGAGACTTAGTTTTCTCATTCTGTGAACAGCCCTAAGCAGGCATTGGTTTAGCAGCTCAAGGATGTCAGGATTCAGTTCTTGAGATTCTCTTGGCCTTTCCTTCATTGTCATCCCATGGTACCAAGATGGCTTCTCCATCACAGCACAAGTTTCTGTGTGTTGGGCAGAGGAAAGGGGAAGAACAAGAGCAAGTTGACTCTGCCCCTCCCTCCCCACCTACTCCTTAAAGAGCTTTCCCCCAGAGCTCTATCCAGCAACTTCCACCTCTATCCCATTGGTCAGAATGTGGCAGATGGTCCACAATATTTCAAACAACTGGAGGGCATATTGGAGGGCATATTACTTGGGCATATTGTTCCCCTTTCCAACAAGACCAGGGACTTGTTAGTGAAAAAGGTGATTGTTGGTGCTGATTATACATCTAGTAGTCTTTCCAACAACAGATTTTCTGAGAAACAGGTTTAGTAAGTATGTTAAGGAGAAAGAAAGAGAGAGAGAGAGAAAGAGAGAGGAAGGAAGGAAGGAAGGAAGGAAAAGAAAGAAAAGAAAAAGAAGAGAGGAGAAGAGAAGAGAAGAGAAGAGAAGAAGGAAGGAAAGGGAGAAAGACTTGATCATTGGGAAATGCCATGAGTTTGCAAAGGAACTGCCAAAAGAATTAACTGACTTTTCTTCAGTGAAAATGATCCTAGGCTGGTAGAGAAGGAAATATGGTACATATAGTCAGTGCATTCATCATCAGCAAGGCACTTAACAAAGTCACTTGTAATATTCTTAGAGATAAGAGATGTAATGTTCTTAGAGATGGAGAAATATAGATGATGTGACAATAGAGTTAGGTTTTATAACTGGTTAAAAGACTCAGAGCACTGCTGCTGCATAGTCAATGTCAGCTCTATTTATAAGCAATAACTATTAGTGCCACATTGTATTATTTTAATTAATATCAGACTTTAGAATGATAATGATATACATAACTGGCAGATTCAGGACTTGTCCCAGTCACGTTTATGTCAATTTCTAGCATGAATATCTAGCAGAACTTATAGACTTGAAGGTGATATAAATCTGGAATGACAGATTCAGAATCCAAAATTAACTAGATGGGCAGGAATGGTGGACCAAATAATATTAGCCATCATTCACTAAACACCTCCTACATGCCAGACATGATGCTAAATGCTTTTCATGTGTAATCTCTTGTCCTCTAAATAATCCTGAAGTGTAGGTCTTTCTATCCTGCTCATTTTATAGATGCAAAAAAACCAAGACTCCAAGAGTTAGAGTTATTTGCTCAATATCACATAATTGGACATAAAAGAACGAGATTCCTTCCCAGGTCTATCCACCTTCAAAACCTATTCTATTCCCTTATGCCATTCTGCTTTTTATGCTAGTAGATGTAAACAAGTCCTGTATTTCAGGACCATGCAGGGGATGGAGAACAAATAGGTAAGAGGAGGTAGCAGGTAAGTAAAGGATTTGGAGGTTTGGGTTGCCTGCAAGGTCAATGTGGATGTCTTCAACTAACAGCTAACAACTAACAACAACTGCAGCTAACAAGGACAAAAGAAATGATAGAGGGATGAAGAGATGGATTTGTGATAAAGCATGATTGTTATGGAATCTAGGTAGTGGATATATGGGTGGGAATCATACAATTTCTTCAACTTTTACATGTGTTTGAAAATTTCACAGTAAAATGAAGCCAAAAGTCAATGTCAATTGATGGCATGATGTGACCATGTTTAGATGGGGAAGATAATAGCCTCTATCTTCTGGGATAACACAGCCATACCTTAAATTCGACATTCAGTTCTTGGTGCCAACCTTTCTCAGGGTCAGTGACAAGATACAGCATGTCCTGGGGAGAGAGAAGAGGATGGTGAGGGAATCAGAAACCAAATAACCTGGAAAAGAGAAGAAAATATTACCATGTGGTAATTTTCAGCAAACACTTAAGGAATTATGTATGAGTCATCTGTTGCTGTGTAACAAATTACATCACAACTTAGTTGCTTAAAATAATATTTATTATCTTATTGCTGTAGGTCAGAAATTCAGAAGTAGCTTATCTGTGTGGCTCTAGCTTGGGGTCCCTCACAAGGTTGCAGGCAAAATGTCCATACGGGCTTCAGTCCTCCAAAGGCTTAACTAGGGCTGGAGGACCCATTTCCAAGACCACATACTCACAGGGCAGGAGGGTTCAGTTCCTGTTCCGTGGGTCTCTCCGTAGGGTAGCATGAACGTCCTCATGACACAGCAGATAACATCCCCCAGAGTGAGCTCTCTAAGACAGCAATGAAGAAGTCAGAGTGCCTTTCATGATTTTTGTCTCTGAAACCAGTTACCGTAACTTCTGTACTATTTTAGTCATTAGAAGTAAGTCCCTGAATCCAGCTCACACTCATGGGGAGGAAGATTAAGCTCTACCTTTGGAAGGAAGGAGTCTCAAAAAACCTGGGGGCCTATTTTTTAAAAAGCACAGTCTACTTCTTGGCAGAGAGTAAGGCCTATTCTGTAAGGATCCTAGCAAGGTAGTTTTTATTTCAATAGGAAGAATGTTTGCCTAATAATTAGAGGACCTAAAGGGAAGACACCCCCTTTAGTCACGCCCTTCTCTGTGCTCTCATTAGTAGTTAATATATATGATTCTTTCTTTTACAAATATCTGCTTTGTCTGTCTTTGCAGCTTCTGGAAGGCAGGAATTATGCTTTATGTTTATACTACCCTCCTCCCTTCACTCGAGAAATCCCAAAGGAATCTGAATAGTTAGCTGGAGATGTGCTATTCTTTCTTTTGTTCAATCACTATCTGGGGAACATTTGCTACATGCCGTGCACTGTGCAAGGAGATGTAGGTGCAACAGTGAGTAAGACAGGTGTGGCACCTGCACTCATATGGGGTTTGCCCTGTCCCCAGAGAGGGAACAAGCAAGTCAAATAATTTCAGGTTGTGATGAGTGTTATGAGGGCGATAAATAAATAGGCTACGCTGAAGTTCTAGGGAACTACTTTGGTTTTATAGAGCTTATAAAAGAGATTAAGGAACCAGATAATCTTCTAGATTCCTTCCAATATAATGATGGTGACTCATTCATTCCTTCATCTAATTCTTCATTCATTCAGCAGACACTTAACTAAACATCTACTATATGCCAGGCACTGTGCAAGGCATTAGGGATACCAAGGAAACAGTTCCACAATGTAAGGACCCCGGGGTCTTCCAAGAGATACCAAGGGGTCTACATGGATGGTGATCCCAGGTGGTAAGTACTACAGGGGTCTTGCACAAGGAGCCTGGTGCACACCCGAGTGACAGCTCTGCCCAGGGCATCAGTGAAGTCTTCATGGGGGTGCCATTTAAGCTGTGTTTTTCAAGGATAAGGAAGGGGACTGACTATCAGCATAAGAATCTTTCTAAAAGGTCAGCATCAGAGATGCCAGGATGTGTTAAGGAGAGCAAAGGAACAGAGACAAAAGTGAAATGTAAGTTTAATGAGTTAATGGAGCCTGATGAATGAATGCTCTCTGAATTCTGGCTTCTGTATCACAGCATTAAAGTGCACTGGGCCGAGAACTAAAGCTCATTTCACATTTAAATCTTCGCAAGAGGAACTCCCAGTGCCGCAGGCTCATCACAACTGTCTCTGTCGTGACAGCTTCCCTCGTGATTCCCTGCCACGGGCCTTCTGCTCCAGACCAAGAGGCCCCTCACCCCTCTGCCACTTGCCCCTGTAGTCCGTGCTACTGAGGGTGCCTCTCCCCCTCAACTCTCCAAATCCTACCCCTCCAGCAGGCCCCACTGCTCCCAAGAAATTCTTTGGACCACACCAACCTATGGGATTTCTCCCTCTGGGGACTACGCAGGAAACACAGAGACCATTTGTCTTGGTCTTTAGCTCCCACTGAAATGTCTCTTACAGAACTGCATGGGCTCTCAAATAGACTGTGACCTTGGGCAAGCCAGTCAACTAACCTCCTCGTGCCTCACTCTGCTCATCTGCAAAATGGGGGTTATAAAAATAGGTTGTCGTGAGGATTAGATGAGTCCATGTATGGGAAGTAGGCCTGCCTGGGGCCATGCACTCTGATTATAGCAAGCCCTTTGTAGGCAGGAGGCAGGCCCTGCCATCCTTCCGAGACACAATAAAGGGCCCAGCATTGTCAATGTCATCACTATTTAACGAATGAATAAAATGTGCTTTATTCTTACTCTCTCTCTTAACCCTCAGACCCATAAATTTGGTTTCAATTTTCCAAGAGAAATCAGTTTGGGGCTGAACAGTGTTCTGGGGACTTTTTTTCCCCCAGGTCCTTGCCCTTTTGGTATATATTTGAGGTAACAGTGGGAGGCAGCTTAGTTAAGACACGATCCAATCCATAAACTTGACACCTCAGCAATGAATGGTATGTTCCAGATTGGGAGAGGTGCAAAACTTGGGCCGCAGTTAATTGGAAGGCAAAGAAGGCTTTTGTTTGTTTGCAGCATAGACACTTCATTATGGTAATAGGAAGAGAGAAGCATCTTTTCCTCTGCCCTTTCTTCGTTTTTCCTGTGTATGCCTTTTCGTACTAAATACACATTCTGGCCATTTCTACGTTCTCCCTTAACCACCTCCTCTTTTTAATGTGTCTCCTCCCTCCCTCTGTTTCTTCATGGCATCAAGCTGAAAGGATGTGGGTCCATTTTCCTCTCTCAGTGCTTCCTTCCAGCCCTGGGTGTGAGCAGAGTTGCTAACAGCTAACAAGCTCTGGCAGTTCCCCAAGGCCACAGATACATACCTTGCAGGTGATGCCATCTAACATCCTACCCCTTTGGCTCACTCTGGGACACAGCTGTGACCACCATATATGTCACCTGGTGAGCCAGGTAGGGGACACAGAAGATTATTCTTTTTTCCATTAACATTCTAGCAATGGCACATTTATCAAATTGGTCTCTTTGTTTGGAAATCAGAGCACAAAGCAGGGAGGAAGCAACAGAGGACACCTAAGCTTTGAGCACATCTTAAAAGGAGGGTTGGGGCACAAGATCTTACCAGCTTCTGGGTCTCTGTCCCCGAGTCCCACCTAGCTTTGGAGCTGGAGACCTATAACCTTGGACAGTCACTGTCAAAGACAAACCTTTGAAAGACCCCTAAAATGGGACAGAACCACAAGTGCATACATATAATCTTCTACTATCCCCCATTCCCACACACGCTGTTGCTTCTCTTCTTGAATCCATTATCTCAGGTCATTCTACTACCATGACACCCCCCCCCCCACTCCATGGATCAGGGAAGAACCCACAGAGTTCTCCTGCTCCCTTCTCTCCTCCTACACATCACCATGCACTACGTCCTCTTCATCCAAAAGGACCCTTCATGTCATCCTTTCTCCAGCCTCAGCCTGTGGCCCTCCTACGGACCACTGTTGAAGCCTCTGAGCATATGTCCATGCCCCAAACGCTCACGACAACCCATCGTCATACAGTGCCACTGAAAAGGTCGCTCTATTACCCCAAGGACACATCCTGCCTTTTCACACACCTCTGCTTTGCACTAGCCATTCCCTTTGCCTAGAACACCTCATCTCTTGTGCAATCAGTAACTTTTTGTCTGTCTTACAAGAGGGCGTCGAGTGCCTTTTCAAATGTCACATTTTCCTGGGCCCTCACCCCAATCAGAATCAGTCACTCCCTTCTCTGGGGGCTCACTAATAGTATACACGATTCTTTGTTTTACAAATATCTGCTTTGTCTGTCTCCGCAGCTTCTTGAAGGCAGGAATTATGTTCTATGTTTATACTACCTTCCTTCTGGTTGATCAATAAATGTTTGTTGAATGAAAGGATTAAATTTCACCAAAAATCGCCAAACATCTACTTCATGCAGACCCATTATTCTCAACACAGTGGAAAACCCAATGATTCTATTACAAAAAACAAACAATCTAAAATAAGCCCTTGGAGGTGACCTTATGAGCTCGAGTGTTCCTTATTTAATATCGCTGCATGTTCTGTTCTGTGTCAGCAGGTGGCAGTAGTGTGCTGTGGTCATGTGGTCTAAGCTATGAAGTTCGGAAACTTCAAGGAGGTGGCTTTGCCTGGTGGCGGTGGCTGGATTCAGAGCAAGAAAGCCCCAGGGGGAGTGTGGGCTGAGTCTGGGTCCCATGGCTGGATTTGCAAGGGCTTGTTCTTGGGTGCTGCCCACAGCTGCACCTCGCATGCTGTATTGCATTCAGACGCGATGCTCTCTCTTATCCATAAATCCAAAGCAGGGAGGCTGAGAAGTCTCCAAGTTGGGACCAGGTCTACACCTTAGGCCTTGGCCTTGGACCTATTCCTGCTGTGCAATTCCCTTTAACTTCTTTTAGTGGTGAGTTCCCATTCAGCTGTGCAATGACGGGGTCTACCTGATGATTTGTGTCTAGCCGAACTCAGACGATGACTACAGCAAGTTGGAGGTCTTAGGTGACTTCTGCTGGAACAGTCATTAAGAGATATGAGCTGATCCCACACTGCATCACATGTGAAAATGAATAAAAATGGAGGGAGCGGCAGTATAGCAGGCAGGATGCGTGGGGGGTGGTGGGGCATATCTTTCAACAATCCTGGCTCTGAGGCAGAGTAAGAGAACTGCTGGAGAGAGAGAGAAGACGGGTGAGATGTCCAGTGATGCCTAGTGCTGCCTCCCTCCTCATTCCTGATCCCATCCCAGGATGGGGAGAGACTCACCCACTCACACATGCCTGCAGGCGGTAGACATGAACAGGAAGGGAAACTGAAGTCCAAGAGACAGAGAGGTTCACAGCCAGATTAGCATTGTGCAGAAGGCAGGAGGGAATTGAGGACAAGACCACAGGTAGGGGAATCAGCCTTGGAAGAATCAAAGAATCAAACCCTTCTGCCTTTGAGGCAAGAGATGAACTTGGGTTTTGCCGATTTGGTGCCGATGATAGAGCAGACAGAGACCTAAGGAAGTTTTGTCTTCTGTTTGGGAGAATAAGAGACCGGGTTATCCCCTCCTTCCTACCAAAGAGCGAGAATATCAAGGGTGATTGAACAGGCCTGAGAAGGTGATAAGGAGTGGAAGAGAGGCGTAAGGTATTGAGAAGAATGGGAGAGGAAACTGGCTAGGAAGAAATTTAAAAACCGTAGTTAAGAACAGAATTCAGGGGTTTGTAGTAAGGCAATTGGTGGGGTTATCGGGCTTAATGCAGCAGAACTCAGAAGTCTGAGATAGCGCCATGGTTCTGCTTAGTTGATCTAGGGTTGGGGGTTAGTTGGAGATGTTAGCCAGAGAAGTAAAAGAGATGACGTCATGAAGAGCCTTGGTGAGGATGCGGTTAAAATGGTTAAGCATGGTGTCCAGACGGGGTGGGAAAGGAGTTGACAACAAGATGGGCTGGGAAAGTCAGAAGTGAGTAAGCAATAGTAGGTCTCAGTGACACGGAAGGGTCAAGGGGGTGAGGACGTGGGAAAGCTACAAGTGGAATGATGAAGGGCTGCTGGGAATCCAGATCTCCAAAGGGAGGTTTCTGTCACTGATGGCTGCTGACATGGAGGAAGCCACGCTCGTCAGAGTAAAAGAGGATAGACAGATGGCGGTATAGCACTCAGACTTTTTAGTCTCCCAAGACTATAGCAAGTGTTAGGGTGGGCAGGAAGCCACTGGCCAGTGGCAGAGTTTCCCGTGGCTGCAGGAGAATGACCTGGAGGCTATAGATGATAGAGGTAGGATGAAGGGGAGGATGAAGAAGTACAGCCTGGATGCTTTAAAGTTAGAGGGACTTTTGAAGGACATTTAGGACGCCAATTTGGATGCAGCAGTGGGAAATAGGTAGAGAAATGCTCAAGGAAGGGCAAAACTGAGTGGAGGTCAAAGGACTGGAGAGATCAGGTGAATAGAGACCTCACAACTTGAGTGGAATTGTGATATGGACCCAATCAGCTTCAGAATTCCAAAGGTAGGGTCGTTCCATAGGATATGGCTGATGCCTGGAACACAGCAGGTGCTAGGTAAATATCTCTTCAGTTAATTGATTTTTTTTTTTTAAAGAAAGTTCTGCACCCAACATGGGGCTTGAACTTACAACCCTGAGACTGTGAGTCACACACTCTATTGACTGAGTTGCCCAGGTGCCCCATTTGATTTTTCTTTTATAATTTTTAAAAATTTTCCTTCTTTTTTAAAGATTTATTTATTTATTTAGGAGAGAGAATGAGAGAGAGTCAGTGCACAAGTGGAGGGAGGGGCAAAGGGAGAGGAAGAGAGAGAGAGGGAGAGAAGCAGAGTCCCTGCTGAGCTGAGAGCCCAACACTCACTTGATCTCACCACTGTGAGATCAAGACCTGAGCCAAATCAAGAATTGGCCTCTTAACCAACTAAACCCCCCAGATACCCCTAAAAATTTTACTTCTTGTATTCATCTTCTATCTTCCATAACTTAGTCCCGAAACATATTGGCTCACCGGTAGACAGCTTTTCCGCATGAAAGGTTACAAATAGATTTTTCACAGTGATTCAGCTTCTGTTATTATCTATCTACTTTCTTTTTCTAGAAACCCCTTTCCATGGAAGCCTCTGAGTATAACTCTAGGAGTTAGAGAAGCATAGGTATTTCCCGATTCTTGTTCTAAATTAATGAGAGTAACAATACTAATTTTTGCATTAAGTCATTTTGAGGTTTACAAAATACTACCACAGTTACCCATTTATTTCTCAAAACCCCAGGATGAAGGCAAAATGGGTGTTACTATTTCCAATTTTGTACACTGAAAATAGTTTAAGCTGGTCCTGTGATGCCAAGAGCACTCAACTTCGCATAGCCAAATGTGGGAAAGCCAGACTAGAACCCTTGCATTTCAAGTCTGAGGCAGTGGTTTCCTAAACTCTGACTTGAATTTGTTCGAAGTGCAGATTCAATAGGTCTGGGGTGGGATTCTCGAACCTGCTTTTGAGGCAAAGATCTAGTGCTGGTGTTTCAGTGGACATACTCTGAAAAACACTATCTAGAAACTTCTTTTTCCCTTCTCTCTTAAAGGGAAAAAAAAAAAAAGGCTGATCTTACCTCTTACCAAAGGAATTTTTTTCTTTTCTTTTTTTTCCTTTTTTGGGGAGGGTCTTGGATAAGTAGGGCCCCCAGCTCTTCTTTTCTGTGATTTACCCACACACACTGATAAAGTTAATTATCTGCCCAGGCTAAATGACTTTCCCTAGCAACACCCTAGCAACTAACATCAGCTCTGCCTTAGGCTACAAAACTGGAAAGAGATTTCTTGAAGTCCAGTGTATTTTACAGCGGAACAAAACATCTGAACAGGAAATTACGTAGAAAGTAAAGTGGATTCATAGCTAAGAGATGAGACTCAGACACACACGAAACAGTTCATGATGATCCACGAGAACACAACAGTCAAAATACAAAACTTTCTCTTTGTAAGTTCTACTGAAGTCCAGAGGAGAGAATGCAGGATCTCATTCCATGGAGGAGAGAATATAAATGGGTCGTAGGAGGGGAAGGTATTCTAGGTGATGAGAAGCTACTGGCAAAGATGTTAAGGTAGGACTGAAAGCGGGGGACCACAGGAAACCCAGCTGGCAGCTCTGAGAGCTTAGTCTGGGATCTATATCCAAATCATGGAGGGCGTTGAAGGTCACTTGAAGAACTTGGGCTGTGAAAGACTTTTTATTCCTAGAACATGATGTGCATGGAGAATAGGGTGTTGAACCACAGAGGCAGTCCCTACCCTTACAGAGCTTAGAATCTAGTGATGGAGGCAGATGTGGAATAAGTGCACAATGTAAAAATCAAACATAAAAATGAATATGGAATTATAAATCTTGAGAATATTAAGAGAAAATATATCCAATTCCCGGAGAGCATATAAAGAGGAGCATATAAATAGGCAATCAGGAAGGACTCCTCTGAAGAAGCTGTTTTGCACAGAGATCTGAAGAGGCTCAGGAGTTGGCTGGGGACTGTGGCAGGTGGGAGAGACTCGAGCGTGGGGCACCAGGCAGAGAGAACAGCACAGGCGCACGCTCAGAGTACCTGGGAGCCCTGGTGACTGGAGCCTGAGACAGAAGGGGTGCATGGCCGGAGAGGATTCCGGAGAGCATTGGAGGCCATGCTGAAGGTTCTTTCTTTCTTCTGAGAGCCCCAAAAAGCCACTGAAATGGATTTTAACCTTGGAATTAACATTCAAATCTGCATTTTTAAAAAGGATCATTTGGGCTTCTGTGCAGAAGGCATATTGAAAGGAAACAAGAGTGGACATGGGCAGCCCAATTAGGATGCTGAGAGATGGTGACACCTGACTGGTGTGGTGGCAGAGGAGAGGGAGAGAAATGGACAGGTTCAAGAGGTAGTTAGAAGGTGAAACTTGGTGATGGATTGGATGTGTGGGGAGAGAACAGAGGTCTGATGTGGCAGCAGAGCTGGGCTGGGAAATCTAGCTTGGAAAGTGGCAGTTGGACCGCTTAGAGCCTGCTGTCATAGCCCAGATGACAAGGTTAGCACTGCATAGTGGGAAGGACCCCATTCCGGTGCTCGGTGAGACCTATTTTGAATCTTGCATCTTTTCCCCTTACTAGCTGTGGCACCTAGACAAGAGACTTTATAGGTTCCTAGTTTGGGAAACGAGGCAGGAGGGGAAATGGACCTCCTTCTTGACATGGTTTTCCTGTCAACATTTAATAAAAAATATAACTCTTACATCCCTGCCCACTCCATCCTTGCCCAGATCCATGTTAGATTTGAATACGTTGATTTACATGAAAAGAGCATGTATTTGGGTTCTTGGACATAGAGTAAGATCTGTAAAGGCAGGAGCCACATTTTATGCATCCCTGTATACTCACTGCTGTCCTCTGAGATAAAATCTCACACAGTACTTATTTTAGTTTGTAGCATATATCACAAGTATAACTTGAAAAGATTCGGTAACTATGTATTCAGTGTTTCCTTTTCTCACTGAATTGTAAGATCCATGAAGACAAGTAATAAGTCTATCTTGCCTCCTGGCGCTGAGCACATGGAGGGCCCTCAACATAAATGAATGAATGAATGAATGAATGAACGAATGAATGAATGAATGAATGAATTTTTTCAGTGGTGCCCGCTGCTCAGCACAGACTGGGCCCCAAATCTGCACTCAGCAGAAGCATCTGGATGACTGGGACTGTGCACCACGGAATCTAGCATCAGCCCCAGCCAGTGACACGGAGATAATTCACTCGGGACACAGACGTGAATCCGAGTGTCACCTGTATAAAGGAGGGCTGGTCAGCTGGATCAGGAGCTGCTGGTCAAGGAAGGTGAGGACTGAGAAAAGAGCAGAACTGGCTTCAGTAAGGGGACACTTGTGGGTGACTTTCGAGAGGGTGCCCAGTTAACAGTCTCAGTGGGAGTCCCAGGACACAGATTGAAAAGTTAAGTGAGCAGGTGTGGACAAATGGAGATCTCCAGTGCAGACAGCTCTTCCGAGCTATTTGTTAGTGACGTCAAAAGGAAAAGCCTGACCAGGAAAACAAAGGGGATTGCTTTATAAATGTAGGCCCTTAAGATGTGTTGATGACCCAGGGGGAGGAAAAGGGGGTCACTAAAACTCATGAAAGCACCTGGAGAGGGTTGCTTGTGCACACTGAGGGGAGGCACGGGCCTTAAGGCATCTCCCCCGTGGGCCTGGTCTTCCGTGCTGTGGTACCCAGAACCAGCCCAGACCTACCCATGGGGATGCAGGCGGGGAGCCCTGGAGGCTAGCCCTGGTGTTTTATCTGGGTCATTTCCTGGAACTGTAGCACCGCCTAGAGGAAGGGCGTTATTAGCCTGGAGGCTCACACAGGTCCCTCCAGACCAAATAAATAGCCAAGGCCTCACAGTAGGTGAGGGGCGGGACTAAAGTTTGTTTCAAGTTTGTCCCCAGGGAAACGTTGGGAGCGATTCCTTCACCTGGGCCTTTTCCCGTCTGGCTTTCGGATTGATGCCTCAGGCTCCGTTCCTCTCTAAACATCGGTTCCTGGGGACGGAGAACCTGAACCAAACTCTAAGCCAAGAAAACAGACTTTTCTTTGAACCTTTCGAAACTCCTTTTTAGGGCTACATGAGGACTTACCCGGGCCTTGGGCACTTTTGTCTTTGGGGTCTGGGGGGTCTCTTTCCTTCATAAAACAATAGTAAACATTCTATTTTATGACTGTGTAGGTATAAGTAGAAATACATTAACGTTATATAGGATAACATTTTATTAGACCTAAATGGTTTCTTCTTCTTCTGATTTCAAAGAAAATATTTTCAGGAGTCTCCAAAAATATTTCAGGCCGTAGGCGCTGTGCCTACTGGGCGCAGCTGGGTGAGTCATGCGGCTCCTTTCTCATCCTCCAGTCTGACCTGCTCCAAAAGAGCAATAGAGTCAAACAGTCATGGCATCCGACCCTCACTTAACTGTTCATAGCAGCAGGCCTCAGTCTGCTCATCTGTAAAATGAGTGAAAGTGCGGTCCTGTTTGCTGTGCGCAGGGAGAGTGGAGAGTGTAGAGTGGAGCAGATACCCTTCGCCAACCACCCAGCATACTGGTAGGAGCAAGTAGGTGTGCAACAAAAGTTAGTTTTCAGTCTTTCCCTCCCTGGAGCACTCGACCGCGCAGGGTGCAAAGGTGTAGCTGGGGTGGGGACCTCAGCCTCCTTGGTGGTGGGACAGAACCCGTCGCGTCCCCGTGCCTTATGATTTCCTCCCCAGACCCTGGGAATCCGGCGTCGCAAAACAAACACCGCCGCGCCGCTAATCGCCCGCTCGGAAACAAAACAGCGCTGCGCTCAGGGATCTGGGCAAGATCAGCCCGCCCTCCTCCCCCTACGCCGCCGCCCTCCCTTCCTCGCGCGGCTCGGGAGCTCAGCTCAGCTCAGCGCAGCGCGGCGCAGCTCCGCAGCCGCCAAGGCGAGACCGGCAAGGTCTCCCGGTTGCCAGCGCCGGCTCCGAGCTCCCGCTCCTCGCCCGGGCTGCGCCGGGTCTCGCTTCTACGGGGACCCTCGGGCAGGCGTCGCGTGGCGAGGGCCGGCGGCAGTCGCACAAAGTTGAGCGCCCGCGAGGATGAGGCTGGCCCCAGCGCCCCTGAGGCTAAGTCGGAGTCCAGCGCTGCTGGCCCTGGCGCTGCCCCTGGCCGCGGCGCTGGCCTTCTCCGACGAGACCCTGGACAAAGTGCCCAAGTCGGAGGGCTACTGCAGCCGCATCCTGCGCGCCCAGGGCACGCGGCGCGAGGGCTACACCGAGTTCAGCCTCCGCGTGGAGGGCGACCCCGACTTCTACAAGCCGGGAACCAGCTACCGAGGTAAGTGGCCCCGCGTGGCGCCGGGGGCGCGGCCCCCGGCCCCCGGCCCCCGGAAGGGCGCCGACCGCGCGGCGCCGGAGGAGGGCGCACGGTCCCTGGGCGCACGGTGCCGGCGGAGCCCAGCAGGGGCCCTCTGTCCTGGCTGCCCTCAGCCCCTGTCGCCGCGAACCCTGTGCGGCTCCCGGGCCAGCGTCCGGGGCCGTCGCGGGGGTCGCAGCCAGGCGGTGCAGCCCCAGTTCCGAAGCGCGGTCCCCGGGCGTGGGTTGCAGCCGAGCTACGCGCCACGCCGGCCTGGCTGGGAGGCAACCTGGCTTCCCCCCTCCCTCCCGCCCCCTAGCCCGCTCCGGGAGACCAGTGGAAACCCGTCTTCCTCCAGATCCGCCTCTGGAGTGGAGGGAACCCTGATTTCTCTCTGTCGGGTCCCAGACCAGGTGGGGGACAAGCTTCCCCCTCTCCCACCCCTGAAGGGGAGGATACCAGCTTCTCTGAGACCAGCCCCCGGGACGGTCACTCCAGCTTCCTCGAACAGACGCCTTCAGGAAAAGGGACATAGGCTTCTCCCTTGACTGGTCCCGGGGCACGGGGAGGAGAGGAGGAAGAGTCTGAAGCTTTGGGAAGGGCCCTCGGAAAGAACTCCAAATTATTTTCCGATGGTCCCAGGCGAAGGAGAAGAGTGGATTTCTAGGACAGGCTCCCAATGGAATGGGCCTCCAAGGAACGCTGTGAGGGTTCGGAATGGGAAGGGAAACCCCGTGGAGACGGAAAGGGAAGCCCAAATTCCCGAGACCTGCTCCCTGGAGGCCGGAGCATCCTGGCTCCAGCCACCCCGAGGTTCTGCTGCGGGGGGGATGTCGCGCCTACACTCCTCCGCCAAGCGCGGGCTTTCATGGGCGCGGGGAGGGGATGTCCAGGCAGGTGAGCGCCTCCTGGGTAGGAGAGCCGCTCGAACCGCGCAGACCTAAAGCCCCCTGACTCCATCCCCACCTCCCACCACCTCTCTCCGCAGCCCAGCATCTCTCCTAGACATCTTTTACCCGCGCAGCAGCCGCCGTTCTCCAGTTGGGTGACAGGACCTGGGGCAGGGAAGGAAGCCTGCCCCGGTTTCACCTGGGGCTCCGCGGGTGGGGAGTGACGGGCTGCTTGTCCCCCCCCCCCCCCCCGCCCCTCGCCTCTCGGTAAGGCAGCCCTGGCGCCTCGCGGGTAAGAGAGGGTCTTGGGGGCAGCTGGTGGGCTCCAGGCCACCGCCCTTGCATCCCCGCCTTCCGGATTCCCAGAGCTCTGCGGCAGGAAGCGGTGGAGAGCCCTGGAGAAAGTTTGGGCCACTGTCAGCGGGCGCACCCGCCGCACAGGCCACCGTAAGCAGCCGCTACCCTTCTCTGAACGCTCCTCCCGCTTCCCGGATCATGTCCCCGGGACCGTGTCCCAGACTTTGTCCACCTGGAGCTTCCCAGAGCGGCGTCCGGGCGCCCCCCGCACGCAGCAGCGCTCAGCGCGTGGCGAGCCCCTCTGACCCCCGCGCACAGGCCAGCGGGACCCTCCGTACTGCGCGCAGAAGGAACCCCCGGCCCAACCCGGGAAGGGAGCCCGCGGAGTAGCGGGGCTTGCGGGTGCGGCCTCAGCCTTTCCGAGGAGCTGGGAGACAGCCAGTCCTCTCCGTGGGCCAGAGGGAGGCGGGAGTACTCCTATTGGCCTCTTGAGGCCTCACCAAAAACCCAGGACCTGGTTTCCCTGGGGAACCCGCCCAAGCTCCACGTGGCGGGGAAAGAGGCAGCTTTGGAGTCAGACGGACTCGGCTTTAGTAGCTGTGTGACCTTGCGCAAGTCCTTTAATTTCTCTGAACTGATTTCCCAACAGTGGAAGTAGCTATTTACCCAGCTGCTCTGGTGGTTGTAAGGAGTAAATGAGATAACAAAGATGAGTCGCCCGAGGTGCCCAGGACATGTTTGCTTGAGTTGGATATGAGGCCCTTTTTTGTTTAATAACAGAGGGATGTGCCTAGTCAGATTTGATTTTGATGTGTGTGTATGTAATTAAAAGTAGGTGTTCTCAGCACTCCTTAGGCCAATCTACAAGTGAATGGTGGCTATCTGGGTCCTCATGAATTAATGGAATGACTGAACTAATGATTTTTTTGTACTAGCCCAAGACTGTTCTTAGTATAAGCCCAAGAGGATATTTTTAGGTGATTTAGGCAAGTGGAGGGGCCCATGCCCCTGTCCTACCAGGCATTTCTTCCCACCCAAATCCTCCCTGTTGGGCTGAGCATGGGCAGCAGGTACCCTAACCCTGGGGAGTAGAGGCCCCTGGTATTCTCATGATTGGCAAAGTGTCCATGACCTGGAGGTGAGAACTCCGACTGGTGGTGGGGGGCACCAGACTTCCACGGACAGGTTTTTCCAGCCTAATCATTAGCCTTTTGGACTGTGACTCCTCACTAGGGCTATTGGCCGGCAGTCTCCTTTTCTCCCTTCTGATGCCTGAGAGATCTTGGAAGGAAGATGTTGCAGGAACCATGTTCGGGCCTTCTGAGCAAATACCCTGAGATTAGCAAACCTGATTCCGCCACTCAAAGTTAGGAGGAAAAGGGTGCTCGCCTAGTTAGTTTGCGACATTTGCTGTTGGCTTATACTTTCTTAGAATAATTATGTTAAAAGTAAATCGAATGCATTCTGTTCAGGGTATTGACTCAGGGCCGTGGGAGTTAACATTCCTCTGGTGTTCTGGTTGCTTTTTTACTTTTTCTTGAGTTAGAGCCCCTCACAAGCCTTGGTATCAATGGCTTGTTTTCCTGCCTGAAATCTTTGTCTCCAGAATTTCTGTTCATCCCTGAGTAGCTTCTGCTCTCCATGCCCCCCACCCAGGATCTCCTTTAGGTATTCTACACTGGATTAAAATGGGCACTGTGTTAAAAAACTATATATATATATATATATATATATAGAGAGAGAGAGAGAGAGAGAGATGAGATGAGATGAGATGAGATTTCTTCTCAGCAGCCAGAATCCAATGGAGATTATTATTCAGGCTTTTCTGAGTTGTTAGTACTATATTGACTTCCTTCTCTCTCCCACCACTTCTCTCTACTCTCCCTCCCTCTTCCCCCTATCCCCCCTCCCTTGGCAATAACTGTGCTTTAGAAATCTCTGAAAGGCCTGCTCTGTTTCTGACCATGGCCTCCTTTGACAAGGAGATTACAGTGATTAAAAATAACAAGTTGAGGATCCTCAAGGGGCTTCCCATATAGGAGGACAATTTGCAGGACCAGCCATTCCCAGATCACAATTTCAAGCCAAATAGAAGAGAATCAGCTGAAATGTTCAAGAATTGATTGAAAATAAAAGAGGCTCTTTTGTCTAACGAAAGGTCTGTTTATGAGGAAAATAAAGCCAGACCCTGGCTAATGAGAGTGGCTTTTCCTAGATGCTCTTTAAAGGGAAATTTCAAGGAACTTGATGGGAAAAGAATGTCCAGTTGAGGTTTCAAAAGCTTGTCCAACTTCAAGCACAATTGGGGGATTTATTCTAAACAGGGAGGTTTGGAGACCTCCAAAACTGCCTGGCTTTCTCTTTCTTTATCCCACCCTGGGGCACACAATGCCATAGGAGTGGGTGTCCCGGAGAGCGCCATCTCAGTCTGGTAGAAAGAGCTTAGGCTTTGATGTTGACTGTGTCTGTTTCAACTTCTGCTCAGTCTATATTCACTGTGTGACCTCAATTAGGCCACTTCACCTCTCTGAGCCATAATTTCTCCAGCTGTAAAATGAGAGAGCTCCCCCACTCCTTACAGCATTGCTGGGAGAGTCAGACATAATCTTTTTGTGGTGGGGGGGGAAGCTGTCATAGAGTAAGTGCTCAAAAAATATATATATAATAAGATGATTATTTTGGAAATAGAAAAATACTTGGCAGAGACACTGGATGAGACATTATGTTAAGTACTTCCTACTCATCTCACTTATTCTTTCCATTACTTTGAGGTAATTTATTGTTATTCTTATTTTACAGATGTGATGACCAACTCTCAGAGAGGTTTAGGAACTTGCCCATGATCACACAGCTAATAATCAGTAGAGTCAGGATACAAACTAAGGGATGTTTGACTCCTAAACGTATGTTCTTAACCAGCCTTCTATATTGACACAGTAAAATGAAGGGGGAATAAAATGAATTCACTCTAGCTACCCTCGGGCTTCTGGATGGTGAGTCTTCATTGAAGGGAAGGAGCAACATTTCAAGATAATAACTGACATATCTTGGGGTACAAAGTATAAAGTGATGGCTCCTTATTTACATTTGCTTTTTTTCTTTTTATAGACTTCAGGATTGCATTTCCTCATAAACCAGAGAATTAATTTAGGAACATGAACAACCTTGTCAATCTATAGCCAAGGCCTTTTGTTTGTGGGGAACCAGAAACAAATTGGATAGGGAAAAAACCCTAATTTGATGGTTGGTTTATTTTTACATGCAGATGTGTACCACCATGCCTACCAAATGATGTATTTGGAAAGTACATACGGAGAATCTGAGAAATTTAAACTGGATAAGGACTTTTAAGTAAACTATTTCTGCTCTAGTGGGGTTTTAAAAAATTAAGTACTGCTGATGAAATTGTAATTCCCTGTAAGTCGCCCCTCCCACCTCTCCTCTTTTCTGCTACCATCCCCGTCTTTTTTAATCACGTTACTTAATTTTTTAAACATCCCCCCCTCTAATAACTATTTAGTTCAGATTGATAAAAATTAAGAGTTTCATGAAATGCAAAAAAAAAAAAAAATAAAACTTAACCAAAAATGAAAGCATATCAAATAGACATTTGTCAAGGTTAGAACTTGGGTACTCCCCACGCACGGTGAAGTTGTCATTCCATGGCTGCCAACTGACTCAGCTGGAACAATAGGGTATGACTGCCGATATGTCCACCAACATGGGCTGACATAGCAAGAACTTTTCACCATTCCTCTCCATTTGCTTGTTACACAGAGTGTCAGATGTAGGTCAATATTAATTTTTGTGGGGGAGGAAAACCCCTTACCAAGTTATATTAGTTGAGATACAAGTTAAGTACGTGTTCCAAAGAGACCCCAAAATACAGTGTTTTGAATAAATGGGAAGTCTCAGATGATGGACAGCTTTGCTCCACAGGGTCAGCCAGGAGCCCAGATTCCTTCAGATTCTAGCCAAACCCCTAGAACTCTGCTGTCCCGTAGGTGGCCACGAGGGACAGCACCTGAAATGTAGCTAGTCCACATTGAAGATGTGCTGTGTCAAGTACATACTGGTTGTTGAAAAATTAGGACGAAAGAAAAATAAACTTCTCCAATAACTTTTTATGTTGATTACATATTGAAGTGATAATTATATATATTAGATTAAATAAAACACAGGGCTAAAATTAATTTTACTTGTTTTACACTTACGTCTACCAGATACTTGTTAACAAATACACTGAATTTCACCTGCCTTGAGCTTATTGCTACTGGACAGCACTGTGGGAGTGCTGTAACCATTCTGATGAATGGTTACATCATTCATCAGAATGGTTATAGCTGTGTCACTACCAACACATCTGGGTTCTGGTCAGCTGGCAGCTTTCTTTTGCATCACGTGAACCAGAATGGTGCCCAGCACTTCCAAACACACTCTACTGGTAAGAATTTAGTGACTTCACCACATCTAGCTGCAAGGGAGCCTGGAATTTAAATTTAAATTAAATGTATTTAATTTAAATTAATTTAAATTTAATTAAATTTTTTTCTTTTAAACGCTGATAAATGCTGTCAGCCCCCAAATCTCTGGTCACTTTACGCACATACAAAATGAGAAAAAGGAATGTAGACTTACAAAGAAGAACCATTTAGCTTTTATAGGTCCTTCTTTTAAAGGACTAGAGAATTTACTTTCCCAACAAGAAACAAATTCAGAAGGAAAGAGTAGGAGGAAAATCACCTTCATCAGCCTATAAACAGATACTCAATACCAAAAAAACTGTCAACTCCAAAAAGATGCCAACTGTTTAAAAAAAAAATGGCAGACGACTTTAGATAACAAAAACTTTCCTGGAGATTGAGGAGGTAGAGGTGGTCGAATTATTCAGGAGGCACCAAAAGCATACGAATAACCTTGTAATGAAAGGAAGGAAGACTGAGATTCAGAACAAAAATGTTTTATTAGGCAAAAAATAAAAATAAAATAAAGAATATATATATATATATATATACACACACACACACATATATGTGTGTGTGTATGTGTGTGTATGCATATAAACTATCCCAGTCCTAAATCCCAGCACCTGGGAGCGTGACCTTATTTGGAAATAGGGTCCCTGGAGATGTAACTAGCTAGGATAAGGTCATATTTGAATAGACTGGGCCCCTCATTTAGGAGGACTTGTGTCCTTCTAAGAGGGGAAACTGGGAATACACAGATAGGCACCTGGGTGAAGGCCATGTGAAGAAGTCCAAAGCCAGGGCAATACTTCAAGCTGGGAGAGGGGCCTGGAACAGATCCTTCCTTAATACCTACAAAAGGAGCATTGCCTACCAACATTGTAGCCTCTATAACTGTGACACTGTCCACTTCTGTTGTTTCAGCCACTAGGCTTGTGGTATCTCGTAATAGCACCCCTAGAAAACAAATACAAACCTTCTTAGAGGAAAAGAAACCAACCAGAAGCCCATGGGGAATTGGAAAAGAAAAAAAATCTATCAATATATATAGATATCTATATAGATATCTAACTCTTTAAAACATTGAAAAGGAATGCACATTTGTGAACCCTGTGAAAAGGAAAACAAGCAAACAAAACAAACTGAGCCCCAGGATTCACTTGGCTTTTCACCTGGAGGAGTTCTGGATGGTGGGGTTAGGGAGGAGATTCCAAGGAAAAGATGGGAGTCTCCCTGGTGTGAGGAAAGAGAAATTGGAATTCAGGAAGGCTACAGTGATGAAAAGGCCATGGGTTCCAGAAAGAAGGAAGTCAAGTAGAAAACAAACTCTTGGAAATACACACTGGAGTCCTCTTGAGTCCTTGCTCAATAGGAAGCAGTGTGTGTCTAAGAAAATGTCCCAGCATCTGGCTCTTTGAACGTTTAACTGGGCAGCCAAATGCCCAGCCAAAACATGGGGAAAGGACTCGTTGTTGTTTTCCAAAAGGGTGAAGGTGAAAATGGATTTAAAGGCACAATTAGCTATCTCTGCCACATGTTTTAATGCGCAGTTGTATAAAAACAGTATTTTGAGTCCTCTCACCCAGTGAAAGGTATCTAGACAGTCTTCTCAACAGCATGTGAGGTTGATATACTTGCTAAATGAGTCCATAGGGAAAGGAGAGTTCCTGTGTGTGTGTGTGTGTGTGTGTGCTTGTGTGTGTGTGTGTGTGTGTGTGTGTGTGTGTGGTATTGATAAGTTTCATAATGAGAAGAAAAAGGTATGTCAGACTGGCCTGTTCTGTCTCACCTTCTCCCTCAGTAAAGGAGGAAGCTATAAGGAAAGAAAGGAATGAAGGCGGAAGTAGATAAAACAAGACAATGAGAGAGAGAAGAAGGAGGAGGAGGAAAAAGAAGAAAGGGAGGAGGAGGAGAAGGGAAAATAAACTAAAAGAGAAGAAACAAAAGCTCCCTGGGGTATATATTCAGAATGAAAATGAAAGACAATTTGAGGAGACAGGAGACCCAGGGTTAGGTTCAAGAGGCACTATGGAAAGCAAAGATTCCATAAGTCAAAATTATTCCTTAAAAATCCTTTCAAATTGTACATAAACTACACAGGTACTAGACTCAAGGTAGCCTTATTTGTGTCCCCTTCTAGACAGTTCTGTTAGTGGGGAATGGAAGCAAACCGACATTTCGCAGAGGTCCAGCGCTGCTAATTGTCCTTCCAGCGCTGGAAGGGACCAATGCTCCCCCAACTGAGTAACAGGTAAAACAGTTTGCTTGTCCCCAACCACTGACGTGACAGGTACAAAATACTCACTGTGATGGGGTGAGGGGATGAGAGTCTCCTCTCATGCACACTCAAGCACGTGTGTGCATTGAATGGAGTGGCAAGTGGCCCAAATTATCAAAGGTGTTCTTTCTTCTATCTTCCTTTGACAGCGTACAGTTGTGTGTGTGATGACGTCATAGACATCTACAGTACCAGGGAGCTTATCATGTCATCAAATGCTTTCCGCATGGCTGTCCAGCTCTTGCTGGCATACATTTCCCACTTTCATAGGGTGTCTTGGCTGGGCTGGAGTTGGGGCTAGGATGGGAACGGTAAGGGGTTAGGTGACATCATCAGATGTCCTTGGAAGCTCGACATATTCAAGGCTTCTAACTTTCACAGAATATTCAAAACTTCCATGAAAAGTTCTGGAAAAGTCAAACACATCTATGGGATTAGCTGAGGCCTGGAAGACCCATGGGAAATAACTTGAACCCTATCTACAGTTGTGGCTCAGGTATTTGCAGATATGCATCCCTGGACTTCAGGAGGGCAGAGAAGGGCTCCAAGCACAAGCCACCGTGTGTGGGGGATAGGAGTGTGGGTGGATGGGCAGAGTCAGAGTAGGTCATAAAAACTGGATGGTGATTCTAGGTGCTATAGGAAGCTCTTAATGATCCTCCTCCTGTCCTCTCCTCCTCCTTTTCTCTTTCTCCTTCTCTTCAGCCTTCTTCATGTTCTTTCTTTCCTTTTCTTTCTCCCCCAGCTGCAACACTACCCTTTGAATTTTACAGATACACCAAGCTCATTCCCACCCCAGGGCCTTTGTACATACGCTTCCCCATGACGAGAATGGTCATGCTCACATCTTCGTGTGGCTCACCCCTCGTCTTTTAAGTTCGACTCAGATTTTATCCCTTTAATGAGGCTTCTCTGACCACCTATGTTCCCCATTACATTTGCCTGATTTTGTTTTCATCATAGCCTTTAATCACTCTCTGAAATTATCTCGTGTATCATCTACCTCCTCATGCTAGAATAGGAGCTTTATGAGAACAAGGACTGTGTCTTTCTTATTTGCCATTTCTAGCACCCAGAACAGTCTGTGGACATAACAGGCACTAAATCATCACTCTTGAAAAACAAAACAAAACAAAACAAAACCAACAATAAAGAATGCTGGTGTGAGATCTCCCTCTAAGAGACTTAGATATGAGAAAGAGAAAGAAGAGAAAGCGTTTCTCTCTCAGCCAGAGAAGTGAGACCAGGGATGGGGACCAACAGCAAGGAGGGAGCTCCAGGTGGTGGCCGCAGAGAGAAAGGATGCCCGGTGCCCTGGGGGCATTGGCTGGGGGGTGTTGCGGTGAGGGTAGGCAGATGGCTGTGTCCCAGGTGAAGACTGTTGGGAGGAAGGTGATCGGCATGCTGGAAAGTCAGGTCAGGGATGGTTCAGAGGTGAAGATCTGAAGGACAGCAAGCAAAAGAGCAAAGGGAAGGGGTTCCAGCTTCAGACACTGGCTCTGATTGAATGAAAAAGGGGGCAGAGAGGATTCTCGATCCATCAGACCTAGACACCAATTATCAAGTGACTTTCCCTGGAATTACCACTTGGTGGGATTATTTGTGTGGTTTCCAAACTAGCTGTGCATCAGAATCACTTGGAAAAGTAAACAAACCATAGCTTCACGGGACCCACCCCAGACAAAGGGCTGGATTCCAAGCAGGCTCCACGCCCTGCACAGAGCTCAACATGGGGCTCGATCTCATGCCCCTGAGATCATGACCTGAGCTGAAATTGAGAGTCAGACACTTACCCGACTGAGCCACACAGGCGTGCTCCCCCCAACGTTTTTTTAAATTTTAAAACAAGATGGGGAGAGACAAAGAGAGGGTGACCAAAAGGTAGTCACTTTTCTATGAGCATGCTTCCCCACCACAGCCTCTCCCAGCCCCACCACAGCCTCCCATGCTCTATGTAGGTTAATACTGCTCACATCACTGCCCTTTCCTGTTACAGTGAGTGGCCTGTAGAATGTCCTCAAAGCTAACATGATAGCAGCCTTTCCCTGCCTTGGCCATGGAATGGTGGGGAGAGAAGAATCAAGGGCTTCCTTTAGGTGACAACATTCCCAAACTGGCAGAGCCTGAGGCATAGCTGGGCTGGTTGTACTTTCCTCTTGCCAACATTTCCCTTCCGTGTAACTTCCGCTCATGGGTCCAAGTTTGGTTATTTGGAGATGAGCAAATAAGGTCTCCCCCTTGGCCACATGTCAGCCCTTAAGGCGTTTGTGGAGAAATACCAACTCCAACGTCTCTTCTGACTCCAATGCCCCCTTTCTTCAGCCATTCTTTCTAGGGTGCTGTTTCTCATCCCCTTGCACTTTGTACTCCAGATGTGCTCTGATAGGGATGGAACATGAGGAAGGATTATCTTCCTTGTCCCGAACACTGTGTTTGTGTTAAGCCGGATCTGGCGTTTGCTGCTTTGGCAGCTGTGCTGTGCTCTGGGATTGTGCTGAGCTTCGTGCCAGTAAACATTCCTGTGAACTCCTGGGAAGGCTTGCATCCCTCCTCTCCCTGTACTGGGGTGACTGGTTCTTGAACCTAAGATTTGACATGATTCCTCCTGACTTGGTCTTAGCCTTCCTCAGACTTAATCCAGCACGTTTGGGCCCCTCCCTGTAGCTGTCAACCACTCATGAATCTGGATTCTGTCACTGAGGGATCGAGCCACATAATCTAATTTTGGATTATCTACAATTTTGATAAGCAGTCTTATCTTTTTAAGATTTTTTTTTATTTATTTATTTGACAGGCAGAGATCACAAGTAGGCAGAGAGGCAGGCAGAAAGAGAGGGAGAAGCAGGCTCCCTGCTGAGCAGAGAGCCCGATGTGGGACTCAATCCCAGGACCCTGGGATCATGACCCGAGCCAGAGGCAGAGGCTTTAACCCACTGAGCCACCCAGGTGCCCCAACATCTAGTTAATAGTTTTGAAGTCAGCTGATTTGCTGTCATCTCAGTGACCTTTAAGTACCAACTGCCACCTTCCTGGTCAGCCACCTCAGTTTAGCCACAAATACTGTTCCCCCAGACTGCTAAGGAATCATACAGTCTAGGCAGAATTTCTTTCTTTGTTTCAAAATTAGTGGAGGCTCTTTCCATGCAACATGTCAGGACCAAAGTTAACTAAGTAAAGCAAAAAGAGAATTATTGAGTCTCCTATTTGGAAAGTCTAGGGGTGGGTCTGGCTTCAAGTATAAATGGATCTAGGAACCCAAAAATGTTCTCTCCTCCCTCTCTGCTTT
Source organism: Lontra canadensis (assembly GCF_010015895.1). Lineage (NCBI taxonomy): Eukaryota > Metazoa > Chordata > Mammalia > Carnivora > Mustelidae > Lontra > Lontra canadensis. The sequence continues at coordinate 36,720,213 of NW_022631001.1, forward strand.
CCACACCTCCCTTCTACCTTTTCTGTCTCACTCCTCCCATCCTTATCTCTTGGCTGTGTTTCTATGAGTTGTCCTCATTTTTCTTACGACGGATAAACTTTCTCCAAAAGCAAGGAGGAGAGCTGCCGAGAACCTTGAATGAAAAGCCTTTCAGTTAGTTTTGTAACTAAAAGAAAGGCCCTTGTCCCTTTAACTAAACTGGAAAATCTCAGGGAAGGATTCTGATTGGTCCATCTTGGATCATAGACCCAGGTGACTGGGACGTGGAGAGAGACTAAATTTGGGTCACAGTCATTTCTGTGAGGTTATGTTTCTGGAGGGAGATCATCCAGCCTCAAAGATCGTCCAAATAGGGGAAGAAGTGAGGCTCCTGGGGAGTGTGCAGGCCTTGGCGCTACCTGCCCTCACCCACGTTCCCAGCTACACTCTCTTGGCTGACACATTGCCAGGTCCCCAGGAGCTTCCTTCCCACCCATCCTGCTTCCTGTCCATGCAATGGTCAGTTCAGAACTCATTCATCTGCCTCCCAGCTCTCCCATGAAGTTGGAGCCCATAGGGGAAAGAATGAGCTTCTCTTGAGCTGTTGCAACGTGCATCATATGCATTCCCTCTTTTCATCCTTACAACAAACCCATTAGATGAGAATGATGATCCCTATTTTATGGAAGAGAATGATTTATTTTTAAGACAGCTTATCACTTTAACATTTATGCATAAATGTTAAAGTGATAAGCTATATATAAGTTATACTTGTATAAATATTACAAATATTAATTCATTGTCATAATAATAATATGAGATCAATACTATTACTGCCATTTTATAGGAGATTAGAAACTGCGCCCGTGAGAGGTGAAGTCACTTGCCCAAGGTTGCACATAGGAAATGGCGGGGGGGGGGGGGGGGACTCAAACCCAGACTTATTAGCTACATCCATTGTAGAAAAACAGTTTTTGATTTTTAGATATGTGTGCTATTTCATTTGGAATGGGAGATGTTTCATCTCTGGCTGGGGATGCTGGATCACTGGCTAAAGAGGACCATCCAGGGGAGGAGGGTAAGCCAACCCCACCATACACACTGGCTCATCTTTAGACTTTTAGCCTTATCTTCCCATCTGTCAACCCATCACTAGCATCTCCTGTCTGATCCTGGCTGGGTGGACTCAACTGGGCCAATTTCTAAGTGAAACGTCTGAGTTGCAGCTTCCGGGTGCTCTGAATGTCACGTAGAGCAGGGAGGGGACCACAGTGGCTTGTGGACTGCTCCAGCAGTCCTTGGAATCCCCCTATTGCAAGTTAAGGCAGAAGTTAAATTCCCTGTAGTTGACATGGGGGATGTGAGGACTGGGGCAGCTCAGTTACATTTAGCAGGTGGATGGTGGATGCTGGCCCTGGGATGGGTCTGGGGTCTGGTTCAGGGTATTTTCACTGCTGTTGGGGCCGGGGAGTCTGAAGCCCACAGGCAGAGTGGGGAACATGATGGTAGTGGGTGAGCTCCAGTGAGGGTGATAAGCACAACAGATGAACTGAGTAACAGCTCTTCAGAGTGTTTGTTACATGGTCGATGCGCCAACCTTTGAAGGACCCAGAAAAGTATTTGGGAACTGAGGTTTGCATATGGCCAGTGTGCCCACAGCTGGGGAGAACTCAACCTTGTGCAGAGATTTAAGGCCAGGCTCCAGTGTGAAACGTCGGTCCTCACATAAGCAAGGCAAGCCAGAGAGGCCCTTGGCACTGGTTTTTAGGGAGGGCTATTATTCAGTAACCATACAACTTCCAGCCTCATCTTCCTAAAACATAAATCTGAATATGACATTCCCTAACTAAACCCCCCATTCCCCCCAACCCAGGACTCCCTCATCACCTCCAGAGTGGTATCCCAAGGCTTTGAAGGCTTTTAAGTTTCTACCCCCTGTTTGCCTTCTTCCCCTGACCTCTAGCATACCTACTCTTCCTCCCAGCTTGCATCTTATGAAATACAGAATTGCTTCCGGTTTCCAAAGCCGAGACTGGCTTGTCATGCCTTTCCCTCTACCTGGAGTGCTGTTAGTCCTCTCGTCCACTGAACAAATTCCTGTTCCTCATTCAACTTGGCGCTCAAATGCTACATCCTCCTGGAAGCCTCCTCTGGCTCCCACAGTAGACCCAGATCCTCCCTCCTCTGGGATCCCAGAGCACTTTGTTCCTATCTCCATGACACCCATCATATGCTGTACAAAATACCTGCAGATGTGTCTTGTCTTTTTTTTTTTTTTTTTAAGATTTTTATTTATTTATTTGAGAGAGTGAGCAAGAAAGAGAGCACAAGATGGAGGAGGGTCAGATGGAAAAGCAGACCCCCTGCTGAGCAGGGAGCCCGATGCGAGGCTTGATCCCAGGGTCCCGGGGTCATGACCCAAACCGAAGGCAGATTCTTAGCTGACTAAGCCACCCAGGTGCCCCCAGATGTCTTTTCTTCCCAGCTTTTAGATTATATGATCCTAAAGGGAGAAGCCCTGTTTTTTCTCTGTGTTTCCAGAGGCAGAGCCCTGGGCTGGCAGAGACAAATGCTCAGTAACGAAAGGATGAGGGAGGCTAACACACTCCACATAGTAACCCAGGGGACTTTGGAGGAGGGAGCAGAGCAGGAGGAAGCCCACTATACATTGAAGACAAACGAACACCTTCTCATTCATTCATTCATTCATTCAATGAGTCTTTTTTTTTTTTTTTTAGATTTTATTTATTTATTCGACAAACAGAGATCACAAGTAGGCAGAGAGGCAGACAGAGAGTGAGGTGGAAGCAGGCTCCCTGCTGAGCAGAGAGCCCGATGTGGGGCTCGATCTCAGGACCCTGGGATCATGACCTGAGCTGAAGGCAGAGGCTTTAACCCACTGAGCCACCCAGGCGCCCCCATTCAATGAGTCTTTATTGAGCATTTACTGTGTGATAAAAGGCACACTAAAGGCTAAAAATACAGTGCAGCTTAAGACAGACTTGATCTCTGCTCTCGTAGAGTTTACAGGTTTTTAGAGGAGACCATCATTTAACATATAATTCACAAGTAAGTATATACTTAAAACTGGGTGAGAGGAATCTGAAAAAGGGAATGAGTGTTGGAAGGTTATATAGCGTGTGGGGCTGAGGGGACTTCACAGCAAACCCTATACTGGGTGTGATGAGCTACAGGAAGACTATTCATTACAAGTGCTTACCCAGATCTCCCCAGAACCTGGCCTGTGAGGATCGTCCCCAAATCCTGTGAGGATGATCCCCGCTGCAGTCCTCTCAGGGGTCCTCCATGGGCACCTCCTAGAGTTTTTCTTGGGTGGTTCAGTGATTGTCCCTGAGGACCAGCTTTTTGAAACCCATTGTTGGTTCATCAGCCTGTTGGACATCACAATCTGTCATCATAATCATCACCTTCGTCATCGTCTTCTTAAGCCCCAACCAACATCACCAGCACCACGGCCAGCATCCGTTACAGGTCTTGAATCCTTTTATGCCAGGCTCTGTGATAAATGTGTATTTAATCCTCTCCACATTCCCACAAGGAAGGCAATATCATTAACTTCTTTTTAAAAATGAGGGAACAGGGAGGTGAAATAACTTGCCAGAGGTCATGTAATTAATAAATGATAGCTCTAGGGTACTCATCCCAAATCTTTGCTCTTAACCAGTTCCCCGGATATGCTCACAGGATGGCTCTGGATGGACCTTTTTTGTTTTTTTCAAATCCTTCATAAACATTTTTTCTTGAATTTCTTAGCTCTCTTAATGGCCTCCCTTGGGAGGCGCTTGGGAGGAGTCATTAGAGAGAAGATTCTATTATTTATTGCCGAGCTGTCATTTTCAGTCATTACTGGGACTCAGAACACACTGCACATTTGTTTCTTTCAGGAGAGTCATATAATGGGGCTCTCTGGAGGGTTGGGATCTCCTGTCTTCCTTCAGATTATACTGTGTACCACCATCATCACCAGTGATAATTAGGGATCGAAGCCCCACACTGAGTTCCACCTCCAGAGCCACCATCTTGTTGGTTGTACTCAGTGAGGGAGAGTACCCCTCAGTGTTTTTGAACCAGCAGGAATGCAGCACTCTGGGAAGCTGAGTTTATGGTTAGCCCTTTAAGGGCACTACCCAGATGTACAAAAAGGTGAATATTTATCATTCAGAAACATTACTTTATAATATTTTTATCAAAATATAACTAACTTGGGGAAAAGTTCACAAATCACACAGCTCAGTGAATTATCACATGTTGGGTACACTGGGGCAACCGGTCCCCAGATCAAGAAACAGAACATGATCTGTGCTCCAGAGGCGTCTCTTGTACCCCCTACCCCCAGATCAATTCTCACTCCACTTTGCCTCATGGTAACTGCTGTCCTGACCTCTGCATCATAGATTACGTGGTCTGTTTTTGAACTTCGTAATCATCTCAAGTGAAAGAAGACACAGCTTTTGTATTATTTTGAGTGTCTTCTTTCACTCAGTTATGTTTATGAGATTCATCCCTGTTGTGTGTAGTAGTAATTCCCTCCTTTGCATGACTACAGTGCGTTCAATTATACGAATACGCCATGACTGACATATCCATCTTACTGATGATGGACATTGAGCGTTTCCATACAATGTTACTATGAATCTTCTGATGGGTGTTGTGTGGTCCCCATCTGTATGCATTCCTGTTGATTTAGGGTGGCATTACTGGATCATAGGGTGTGTATGTGTTCAGCCTCAGTAAATACCGCCAGAGTTTTCCAGTGAAAATTGCTTATTTTTGGTTCACCGGTGTGTGAAAGTTGCAGTTAATATTCGATATTGTTAGTCCTTTTATGTTTAGTCAACCTGGTGGAAATGCAGTAATTTTTATCTCCCTGTTGGCTAACGAGGTGGGGTGTCTTCATATGCTTTTTGGCCGTTTGGAGACCTTCTTTTATGAAGTTTTAGTTCATGTGTTTTGCCTATTTTTCTCTATTGCGTTGTCTATCTTTTTCTTATTGATCTGAAAGAGGCTTTATATGCTTTGGATTAAAGTCAATTGTGGTTAAATGCATTGCAAATACCTTCTTCCACACTCTGCCCTGCTTGTTCCTAGTGGTGTCTTTTCTTGAGCAAAAATTTTTATATCATCTCATTTATATATCTTCTCCTTTATTGTCAGTGTTTTGTTGTTGTTGTTTTTTTGTATGTCCTGCTTAAAAAGTCTTTCTGACTCCAAGGTCATTCATATTTTATCCTCGGCCAACTTCTGAAAGCTTTGTTGTTTTGTTCTTCACGTTTACTCTACCGTCTGTGTGAAGTTTATTTTGTGTGTGATCTGTAAGACCAAGTTACCTGTTTTTACCTGGTTGTCTAGTTGCCCCAGCAGCTCTGTTGAAGATAATTGTCTTTTCCCCCAGCTGCCCTGCATCCCGTCCTTAATCATACATCAAGTTTCCAGGTACTCGTAGAACTTTTGCTAGACCCCAAACTATACAATTGGCCTTTTCCCCTTCCTTGCTAGAACACCCTGGCTGTACTTCTGTAGCTGCATTAGTCTCGACTCGTGGTAGCCCAAGCCCCCCAACTTTTCAGCTCTCTAGACGGCCTTAGATATTCTTGACCCTTTGCATTTGCATATATGTTTTGCAGTCAACCTGTCATTTCCCCAAAAAACATGATGACCGTTTAATTTAGATTGCACTGAATCTATAAATCAATTTGAGAAGAACTGACATCTTTATAACAGTGAGTTTACTTGTCCATGAACACAATTCAGTAAACTTAACCGCACATCAACTCTGTGCTAATCACTGTGCCAAGCCTAGATGTGGTTCTCGCTTTTGAAGGACTTGAACCAGTAGGTAAACAAACACTTATCCACAAAATGCAATGTGATCATCTCATCACTGATAATAAGAGCTAATATTTATTAAGTGCCTATTATATTCCAGGCAGGATTTTAAGAACTTTACATGTATTAATTCATTCACCCTTCCCACTGATACTTGGACGTAAGTGCTGTTATCATGCCCACCTGTAGGTTTTTTAATTGCAGTGCAGTCTACATACCATAATATATTAGTTTCAGGTGTACAACATAGCAATTCAATATTTCTGTGCATTGCAAAGCAGTCCATGATAAATCTAGCTACTACCTGTGGTCACATAAAGGTTTTATGATATGATTAACTGTATTCCCTATGCTGTATGTTGCATCTCCTTTTCTTATTTATTTTATAACTGGAAGTTTGTACCTTTTAATCCTCTCCCCCTATTTTACCCATCCCTCCCACTCCACTCCGCTGTGACAACCACCGGATTTTTCTGTTACCGTGAGTCTGTTTCTGTTTTATTTGTTCATTTGTCGCCCCACTCTAGATAGCCTCAGACTGCTTTAAGGCTGGGAGTCTGTCCCTCAGGGATCTCAGCTCTTTCTTCTGTCGGCCGCTCTTGAGCACTATACTTTCCTGACTATTTTACTGTGCTTTTCCTCTCACCCTTTCTTCCTTACTAGGAAGGTCTATTTGACCTTTTCTAGACATCAGTAACCAATTAGAATGTGCTACTGCTTTTATGGGATGAACTGACCAATTATAGCATGAGATTTGCAATCTTTGCGTCTCAAAGTCCTGCCCTGAGATATCATTGTGACCACTGGTGCCTTATCTAAGATGGTTGTTTTGGCTTTTAGGGTTTGGGGGTCCTTTATTTTTAGGACTGAAACCAGAAGACTAAAATATCCTTCCCTGACAGGGGGTTGCTTATCAGAATCATGTAAATGTTATTTGTTAAATGAATTGATTTTTAAAATTTCAAAACTTAACCCTGTGGAATACCCATGCTATGACTAATATACTCACTATGTATAATTCTGGGTGGAATGTTAAGCTGGGGAGGGAGTCTGGCCCTAAGTCTTCCTCTGGGTCATCTTAACCACCTTGGTGTGTCTGTTGACCTCTCTGTGTCTTTATTTTCTGTCTGTGAAATTAGAAGCCTGGAATGGAGGATTCTTGGGAGAGGCTTAAGGCTCTAAGAGTCTATAATTCCACGTTTAAAGGCCAGAATCTTAGCACTTTAATCCACACAGTAATTTAAATCTCAACTTACATAATTTTCAAAAAACTGGAATTGAGATTTTTTTTTTTTTTTTTTTGGATGTCAGGCTCTGTGCTAGGGGATAGAGATACAAAGAGAATTAAAATAGATTCCTCTCCAGCATAACTCACAGTCCAGTGGAGAAGGCTGGTAAAAAGAGTATTGCAGTGCAATGCAAAAATTGCAAGAAAGGATTTCCATCTCGGGAGATTGAAGATACAAATGAAGGGGTGACTGTCATTGCTGAGTAGACCCTTGAGCTAGATTCTCATGAAAACATAGTTATATTTTATAACTGTAGTTTATTTCTAGTTCATGCAAAGTACAACATGGATATTTCTGGTCCATGAGTCATTCTCTGTGTAGTTATTCAGAAACCCAGGTTCCTTCCCTTTTGTGGCTCCACCATCTTCTCACACGACACCAGAGTCTCCTGCTGGATTCCCTGCATTCTGCAGCCATAGGTGGGAAAGCAAGTGTGGAAAGTTTGCGTGGGCCAGGCTGGAAGCGGGATTCATCATGTCTGTCTGTGCTTTCCCTTGACGGAATGAGGGTGCAAAACAGACCTAACTTCAGGGGAGGCTGGGAATGTGGCCTAGCTGAGATCCCACAAGAAAAAGGAAGTATGTTTTGGAAAACATACAGCCGTCTCTGCCCCCACAAAGGGCTTTGTAAGGGAGTCTCTGCTGTGAGCAGCTAGGTTTCTCTCGGACCAGTCTAATGGGGAAGTCTAACGTAACACAGCTGGCAAGACGGGACTACTGACCAGGGACTCTCTTTATCAAATTGTGGGTACTTGAAGAGAGCTCCCTGAAGTCTTTGTTGGTTCAGGGGGGCCTCAACTGAGATCACAGTTGAGGCATTTCACAAGTTCTGAAATGTAGCGGGGAGCAGGGTGGACAGCGATAGTTCATGACTCAAAGGGATGAGGGTTTTCCATTGTCCACGGCCCGTCCAACCCACAGGTCTGGCATACTGATGAGAACTCGTGAACATCCCTTTGTCAGATGGAAGCCAGCTGATTCCTGTGCTCTTAATTTGCTTTCTTCTCTCTCCATAGTAACGCTTTCAGCTGCCCCTCCCTCCTACTTCAGAGGATTCACATTAATTGCCCTCAAAGAGAACAGAGAGGGAGATAAGGAAGAAGACCATGCTGGGACCTTCCAGGTAAGACCCCTCTGGGCTCCTCCGTGGCCCCCGTGCCCTCGTGGGTGGAAGCCAGGTGAGAGGCGGGCAGGCTGAGGAGCTTAAGCGACAGCAGAGACCCAGGGGACTGAGGTGGCTAAGGTGCCACTTCCTGAGGGCACTTCCCTTGACCACAGGCATGGCGGGTCAGGTCTGTTGGAAAGACGAATAAAGGAGTAGGCAGCAGATGCCAGAAGGCCTTCGGGCCCTGCCAGCAGGCAGGGCTCTGCTCTGGGCTCCCAGTGCCTGCGGGCGGCAGACAGCCCAGCTCTGTGGGACGCTCGGAGCCCTGGCGGGGCCCGGCTGTTTTTCCTGAGAGCCCTTTTGTGACTGACCGGCAATTCTCAAGCATCCACGGAACAAGAGCTTAGGATGGCCCGACTGGAAGGAATAGGAAGCATAGGAGAAGGGCTATTAAAGGGATGAAGAGATTGATTTATGAGAGGAGATTAAAAGAATTAAACATGCTTTGCTTGGCTAAATGAACAGGGCTGAGTGTGAGAGGTGGTAATGGTCTTTAAATGTCAGTCCTCACAGAGCAGCCTCCTCCAGGGGAGGCTGCGTTTGACTTTGCACAAAAGGGCACGGCAAGACGAAAGTGGGTCAAGAGAAGAAAGAATCGCAAAGGCGAGGGCCCTGACAGTGAGTCATATTTCACCGTGGAATATTCTTCCAAGGGAAGTGGCGGGAACATCATCCCCTTTCAGAGGTTTAGAAAAAAGGCCATCCAGTCGTCAGAACCTGTCCCAGAAGGATTGGGGCCATCCTAGGAGGAGGCCTGGCCAAATTGGCTGGAACCATTTCTCATCTTAAATTTCCATTGTTCTAGAATTCATTTTTTATCTGGCATTTGCAAACTCAGAAGAACAAAATAAAACCTCAGAAATACACCCATAGTTGACTGCTGGGGCCTCTGGTGCAATTGAGGGTGCCTTAGAGGGGCCTGCCCCAAAATATCTTCCTCGTCCAAAGATATCTTTTAATCTTTTTGTAGCCAGGTTGTAATTTTGAATCATCTGTTTTAAAAAATGTCCATTGCTTTGGCTTCTGGGCCTCCAGCCTAGTGGGACTGTTAATTCCATGCTCATCGTAATGTCCTTGTGTGTACTTAGGTACGAGCAGGAACTTTCTTGGCATACATCCGAAGACGTTACCCAGTTATAATACTAACGATGGCCAATATTTGTTGGGTTCTGACCCTATGCCAGGCATTAGGTTAAGTTCTTTCCCTTATTTTGGTTTATCTCCTCTTAATCTAATTAGTATACCTCATCTCGCTTCGGTTCTCCAAACAACCAAGTAGATAGGAACTCGTATTCCTGTTTCATGGATCAGGAAATTGAAACTAGCCAGGTTACATCATTTGCTTAATCAGCTAGTGAGGAGTAAGGCCAGGTTCCTCCACCAGGTGTCTAATTCCAGAGACTGAACTCTTTAAGCTCTGAATAGTACTGAATAAGCTCCGGGCACAAGTGTGTTCGCACAGCGTGTCGGTGAGGTCGTCATCATCGCGAGAGGGAAGTTCAGGCACGCGCTCAGCCCACAGAGCACCGGGGTCTAGTCCCCGGTCCTTGATGAGCTAATTTACCTGGAGGTGTGGATGGTGTTTCTGACTCGGGCAGCTGAGAGATCTCGGTGCCTGAGTGTCAGGAGGGGTAAAGTTCTAGGAAGGGAAGAGGTAGAGGGGGGGTTGGGGGGGGGCGTGGGACCTTAATTTTCACCCAGACAAAATGTATCTGCTCTAAAAGGATGCTTAGAGATTTATGCTCAAAAGAGTTGAAATGAGGGTTCAAACAGAGATTTGTACACCTGTGTTCATAGTAGCAGTGTTCACAGTAGCCAAAAGGCTAAACAACGCAAGCACGAACCGAAGCAAGAACAGATGAACAGACATGGTGTACACACACCGTGCAATATGAATTCTTATTCTGGTGCATGCTACCATATAGGTGACCTTGAAGACACCGTGTGAAGTGAAATAAGCCAGTCACATACTATATGGACAGTATGGACAAAAGGATACATACTGTATGATTCCACTCGTGTGACAGACTGAGAGTAGTCAAATCCAGAGAAACGGGAAGTCCAGTGGTAGTTGCCAGGGGATGTCCAGGAGGAGGGAATAGGGAATTATTGATGAACAGGTACACAGTTTGGGTTTGGAAGGTGAAAAAACATCCTGGAGGGGGACAGGGGTGATGACTGCATGAAAATGTGAATGTACTTGATATCACTGAGCTGTGCACTTAAAATGGTTAGGATGGCCAATTCTATGTATATTCTACCCCCCCACACACACAAACGATGCCTGAGTTAAGCCTAATGGGAACATGATGTGAAGTTAGGTGTGAGGAGTTACGTGGCTTCTTTCTTTAAAGGCTCTTCTGTTTTAATTTGATACATTGATAGTCCTCTCCAACTCACTGTCGTTCCTACTCTGCTAAATCTTGGTCCCTTCACTTGTATTCACTGATGAGTGAATACAAGGCCCAGCTCACAGTGGGCAATGAGTAGATGTTTGTTGAATGAATAAGTGAACATGTTACTCTTTCCACTAGTGTCCATTGCTCAGTCCTATTTGGAATTTTCCAGAACTCCTATCTCCTTAAGCATCCTCCCTTCTTCCTTCTTTTGGAGCTTTGGACATCATTTCTTATTACCTCACAATGGTTCACCACCAGAGTGTGGTCCCTGGGCCACCTGGGACCAGGCACTTTTTAGAAAGACAGAATCTCAAGGCCCACCCAGACCTACTGACTGAGAAACTCTGAGGGTGGGGGTCTCCATGACCTCTGCTTTCTCAAGCCTCCGGGTGAATCTAGCATCTGCTGGAGTTTGAGAACCATGTTGAAATGAGACCTGGATCCAGCCCATCCGCCTTGAACCACAGATCCGTCTGCTCCCACATAGCCTCACTCCTCCTACCAGCCCTGGAGGAATCAAAGTGGGAAACAAACACAAAACATGCCGAGCAGACAGTAATAATGCTTGTGTGCCAGATACTGTTCTGAGTGGTTTACATTTATTAACTGATTTAATCCTCAGAGCAACACTCTGGATAGGAGTGTTGTCCTGTTTTTCGCAGAGGAGGGAATTGTGGCACAGAGCAATTAAGTAACTTTCTTAAGACCACTCAGCTCTGAGTGATAAAGCTGGGATTCAGACTCGGCCAGTCTGGCTGCAGATCTCTGCTCTCAACCACCTGACCACGGTCTACACTGCCTCTCCATGTGTCTGTGTTCAGTGAAAACATGAGGGTCTACTACAACTTTTTTGTGGGGGTAGTTTCTGTGCCAAGGGCTTTACGTGCATTGTCCTCCTTAGTTTTCACAGCAACCCTGGGAGGTCAGTGTTGTTACCTCCATTTTCCAGAAGATAGAACAGAGTCTCCAGGGTACTAAGAAAATTGACCAAAGTAATCCAACTCCTCCGTGGGGGAGAGGGGCCAGACCTTGTGCGGGTGATGTTCTCACACTTCCTGTCCCCTCACCTCCGCCCCTGCCCTTGTGCACTAAATGCACACTCCACTTCTGTTCCTCTCATCTTGGAGGTTGGAGGGGGAGGAATCACAGCCCATGTCTCTGCGTTCCCTCTCCTGCTTCAGACACCGCTGTCTCTATCCTCGCCCCTCCCACTCTAGCCTGCATGACTTTTCTCTGTCTACCAAAGCTGTCACCTTGGGGGTCACTCGTTTATTCGTGAGCATTTATAGAGTGTCTCCTGCATGCCAGGCTCTGAGGTAGGCACTGAGGGTAACGGAGGTGAGAACAGCAGATGCAGCCTTGCCCACCTGTAGCTGAAGGTGGCCTCCCTGAAACTGGACCCTTACATTTTCCTCTGTGACCAACTGGCAGCGAGTCATCAGTGGGAACTGAGCGGGTGACCAGAACCTACAAGTGCCCTCTTGATTTTAACAACATAACACGTAGTGATGGACACATATTTCTGTCTACTTCTTTGTTCACACCCTCACTCCAAAGACAACAACTTTGAGGACTTTCACAACAGAAGCGAAATTCTCATCCTCCTTAAATCTGGTCAAAGATGATATTCTGAGTTCTAAAAAGTTGCTCTGAGAGTGGGGGATTTTGCTTCTACACAAGGGAGCGCTTATGCAGAGCATATAGACTCACCAGGTACAAACAAATGTGAATTTTAACACCCCTTTAGACTCGGCGGGGGAGGGAACGGGGCGGCTGGGTACAGGGTCATGCTGTTACCAGGCGGCAGAAGGCCCAAGGAGAAGTGGGTGGTTGCTCCTCTGCTTCCGACAGCGGGTCCAACATGGCAGCCTGCACCAACTAGGGCGTCTGTCCCTGGCTGCCAGAAGGGAGAGACATGGGAATCTCTCTTTGATGAGCAAGCTCGTGTACTTACGGTTAATTGGAACTGACAAGGAATGTAGGGGATGGATGGCCTGCACAGAAGTAACCCGCTAATCCTTAAAATTGTATTTCTAAAGCCCAGTTGCTCCCTGGAATGCTCACAACCCAGCCAACTGTCCATCTCATTCTCCCCTTCCCCAGGTCTCTGCTCAGATGTCCCTTTCTCGGGGAGGCTGTCCAGATCACCCTGTTTGAAACTTCCCTCCCCCTCCTCCTTCAGCTCCTGGGCTGGACTTCCGAGCCTTCTTCTTTCCCACTTAATTTTTGTCTTGTTGCCTTTATTGGCACCTGATGGGCCATTTGACTTGTCGACTTGAATGTTCTCTGCCCCCTTCCATTTCAATTATAAGCTCCATGAGAAAGGGATTTTTATTTGTCTTGTTTGCTGCTGTATCCCAATACCTACAACTGTGTCCCACATGGAGTGGACACTCAAATATTTACTGACCAGATATTAAGCTGCTAATATATAATGCTATCCCTTTATTTTATTCTTAAGGTCTGTATGCATCAACCAGTTTAGGTAATAGTCTGCCGATCAGAGGAAGAAAACCTCATTTATAAAAGGTTGTCTGCCTGAGAAGATCCCTTATCAATACCATACAAACAAGTATCTTTTTAATAACGAATTATCCTATACTCTTAATCACCTGTTTCTAACTTGTTTTCATCTTCTCTTCATTAATAATCTGTGTTAGCATCTAATGGGTCCTGAGCCATGTGAGGAGCTCAAAGAGGTTTGGACACACTTTTCTAAAAATCAAATTCCATCACAAGCCTTTTCTTAGGAATTTTCTTAGTTTATAGGAAAATTTTCTCTTCGTATAGCCACCCAAGCTTAATCATGCCCCTTAAAAGATACTAGGATTTTTCAATCTGCGATTCACTGTTACAAATAATGGAGTAAAAACATCTTCTGCATGTGTTTGTCCTTGTTTGGTAATATTTTGCTAGAATAGATTCCCAGAACTATAATCACAGATGCAAAGGATATGTATTTAATGATTTTGATATGTATTGTACAGGTGATTATAAAATTCCACACAGTACTCCTGTCAACAACTTGATATGGGCCTTTCATCGTGGTAACCACACCCACTGACGTGAAGGGGACAATATATTCCCATGTCAGGACTAGGATTTGGGCAGTCCTCAATCATAGGTTTGGCATAGGTCAAGTTGATAGACCAGATCTAGCAAGATGAAAGCTAATGGAGAAATACAGAAAGTCACCTACTTAGATCCAAATAACCAATGGCATGTGTACAAGAAGAGATGGTTGAATTTATGGCAACACACTAAACAAACAACAACAAAATACCTTAGGATTTTTAGTTACCTGTAAGTTCAGAATGAGTCACCTATGAGATAGCACCCTGAAAAGCTACTGAGGTCTTAGATCATAGGAGCATAAACACAAGAGTTAGATTATCTTATGGGATTCTTTTTTTTTTAAACATACAATGTATTATTTGTTTCAGAGATACAGGTCTGTGAATTGTAAGTCTTACATATTTCACAGCACTCACCATAGTACATGCCCTCCCCAATGTCCATCACCCAGCCTCCCTATCCCTATCTCCCACCCCTCCGCTCCAGCAACCCTCAGTTTGTTTCTTGAGATCAAGAGTCTTTTATGGATTCTTAATCCATCCCGAGAAAGCTCACAATATTCATTCTATATATAGAGTATACCTTCCTAGTGAATGAGTAATACAGTGTAAAATATGTATTTCATTCATTCATTTATTCAGATAGTTTCTTAGCATTCATAGCTCTCTGTACTTTTCCTTCAGCATGGTTTTTAAAACTTATATGTTTCTTTGTTGGATTGTTTAACATTGCTCAACCCCTACCAGACTGTAGGGCAAAACCGTATCCATTTTATTCACTAGTTTATTTTTAACAATCAGCACCATACTGGTGGACACTTAGTAAATGCTGGCCGAGATGCATTAGTGAAAGCACTAATTACCAGCGATGTGAAAGGCAACACACGAGGCTCTGAGCATGCCAAGATGAATAATTAAGGCCTGGCCCCTGGTAGCAAGAGGTCGAGATCTACAGCAGAACTTCCCAACCCTGGTATGCTGGGTATACTGGAGGATCCCAAGTGGGTTATAGGAACACCTAGATATTTATTTCTTTATATATTGCGGTAGTCTCCTTTGTTGACCCTAGGGAAGTTCTATCATTTTGCACCTGTGACACAGAGCAACCCAACTGCGCATGTACAAGAAGAGACTTGGCTTTGTGGAAGCACGTTGAGCGAACAGCTAAGAACTTTATAGAAAGAACCATACTGGGCGCCTGGGTGGCTCAGTGGGTTAAGCCGCTGCCTTCGGCTCAGGTCATGATCTCAGGGTCCTGGGATCGAGTCCCGCATCGGGCTCTCTGCTCATCAGGGAGCCTGCTTCCCTCTCTCTCTGCCTGCCTCTCTGTCTACTTGTGACCTCTGTCTGTCAAATAAATAAATAAAATCTTTAAAAAAAAAAAAAAAAAAGAAAGAAAGAACCATACTGCACTATGATAGGTGCTAGAATTGCTGCATGTGTGCAGATAAGAAAACAGGCATCTTCAGGAAGTGAGGCATGAGTGCTGATTTGGGAGGAGAGAAAGGACAGAGAGGTGATTACTTTGTGTTGTCTCTTTGGCTGGTTAAAGCTTACAGGCAGACAAGGGACGAAGATGAAAGGGATGTGTGAAGACCACTCTGCTCTTTCCTCACACCTCTATTTTAAAACTTTCCCTATTTAATGTTTCAATATATCGTCTTTGATGAGTGCAGAGAGCCCAGCGAGGACACAGTAAGTTTTCTTTTTTTTTTTTAAGTTTTTATTTATTTATTTGACAGACAGAGATCACAAGTAGGCAGAGAGGCAGGCAGAGAGAGGAAGGGAAGCAGGCTCCCTGCTGAGCAGAGAGCCTGATGTGGGGCTCAATCCCAGGACCCTGAGATCATGACCTGAGCTGAAGGCAGAGGCTTTAACCCACTGAGCCACCCAGGTAACCCCACAGTAAGTTTTCTTACGTGAATGAATGAATGAATGAATGAACGAACGAATGAACCAGGGGATGAAAGAGGTCTTTCATGCCATCCCTTTCACTTCAGGAACTCACTTAGTGTAAAATGTCTCTGTAGAGATGGGACTTAATAGAACCATCAGAAGAACACATTTTGAAAACAATACCTCTTGTTCAACGCTTAGCTTTCTTTTTTTAGATTACTGTCTAAAATCATTTGTAAGGGGGCACCTGGGTGGCTCAGTGGGTTAAAGCCTCTGCCTACGGCTCAGGTCATGATCCCAGGGTCCTGGGATCGAGCCCCGTGTCAGGCTCTCTGCTCAGCAGGGAGCCTGCTTCCTCCTCTCTGCCTGCCTGCCTCTCTGCCTGCTTGCAATCTCTGTCTGTCAAATAAATAAATAAATAAATCTTTTAAAAAAAATAAAATAAAATCATTTGTAAGAAGAGTGAAAAGCAGCTTGTCTTGTGAGTATCTTGTCTTGTGAGTGCCGGGGGTAGACATTGGGTCCTCAGGCCTCCACAGCCCTAGTCTCTGGCATCCGCTACCAGGAGGGATGAAGGTCACTTCCAAGCAAGCAAGTAACTAAGTCTGAGAAGCAGATGCTCTGTGGGGACTAGAGCACAGAGCATACCCTTGTTTTGTGTTGAAGAATACAGAAAAGGATAAATACAGAGAAAGATATAAAAGAAATAAAAAATGTCATCTTACAGATAATCATCACTAATATTTGGGTACATTTCCTCCCAGATGTTAAATATAGATGCATATATAGAGTTATTCAACAAATATTGGAACAAAACTATATATAGGGTCGTCTATCCTCTTTTATTTTTCATGAACATTATGAGTATATTTCAATGCAATTAAACATTATTCCACAGCATGAATTTTAATGGCTTTATAATACTCCACAATTCCATTGAATTATAATTTATTCAATTGTTCCTCTATTGTTGGGCAACATAGGTAGTTCTAGTTTTCCTCTTTATTTTTCTCTTTACTGCTAAAAAAAAGCCACTGCAAGAAATACAACACATAAATCTTTGTTAGTATCTGTGAGCATTTCCTTATTATTAATTTCAAGAATTAAATTACAGGGTTCAGAGCCTCTCTTTCTCTCTGCATACACACACACACACACTCACACACACACACACACTCACACACGTGTCTATGTTTACAGTGTTATTATGCTACTGGGTTATTATGGGTTATTCTGACAGAAGAAAGCCGTCCTATTTCTAGGCTGATTTTCCTCAAAAAGGACCATGCATCCCATCATTCCCCCAATTCTAGCTTAACTTTTTTATTTCCAATACAGCAGACCTGGGCTCAAATTCTGTCTCTACCAGCTAGGTAAAGAAATCGCTTAATGTCTTTGAAATCTTAGTTCCTTCATCTATAAAACAGGGATGATAAAGGTTATTTTGAGAATCAGAGGAGATAATTTATGTAGAATTCCCAACACAGTGGACCCTCAATCAATGTTTCTTCCTCCTGAGCCAGCAGCTCAGTGCCCTTTCCACGTCCCCATGACCAGTGAATCACCAACCCCATCCCTCCAGACATGTGAGCAGACACCCTTCTGAGGCAAAACCAAGCCGCTGTCTGTCTGACACCACCAGTGAGGGGAGAGACAGACTTGTCTCACTCTTTCTATCTTCATCGTCATATGACTGAGAAAGCTCTAAAGTAAAATGGAAAAACTTCAGGGTTGCTGGATCCAGGATGCCCAGGAAATAATGCAGAACTCTGGTCAGTGAGGGTGCTGGGTGGTTGGCTGGGCTCCATTACTGGCTTTGTGACCAGACAGCAGCCTCGTTGAAAACTGGTTCAAGTGATACATTGACAAAGGATGTGCACAGTGGGGATGAACAGACAGAGGAAACCACACCTGTCACTTCCGGGTACAAACTAGTCTGTTGGTTTAATTCTCTCTCTCTTTGCTGTTAAGTTCCATGAGCATAGGACCGCCCATTTCGCTCACGACAGCACACCCAACAGGCACTCAGCACACACCTGTCACATAAATAACTAAATGTACTGATTTCCTGTCCATTTCTGACCTTCCCATGAGGTAGGCACTGTTGTCATTCGCATCACACAGGCCAGATAACACTAGAGTAAAACAGAGATGTGACAAAGGGCATAGGGCCGCAGACAGCCATGGACCGGGATGGAGACACGTGAGGACAGACTCTGTGCTATTTCATCCTTTCAGCATCTCCTGTAGCTGCGGGAGGAGAAGTGTGGGAGGGACACACAGAAGTTGACTGCTTGTCCCCTAAAATCCTTTCAGGGTCATTCCAGAAGCACACAGGTTTTATCACCCTACAGGTCCTTCCTGTGCCATCGCCCCTGACCCCACGTCCTGCTTCCATCCCATTTGGAGTCTGGGCCCCTTCCCCATCTCTGATCCCCATCTCCCATGCTTGGCACCTTTGTCCCAGTTCTTCACACCCTGTGGCCCTGATGCGTGAAAGCACTGCTCCCCTCCACGAGTCTGCAGAGCAGCAGAAATCTGGGCCGTGGCCATCTCTGTATTCCCACGGCCTCCCCAAGGCTTGGCACTCTGGCCAGTTGATAAATGTTTTCCAAATTGATGGATGACTTGCTGCTGGAATTTCTGGCCCTTCTAACTTGTTTGTGGGCATGAGTTGGTCTCACGCTTTCTTGCCTGGGAACTAGTATTGTTTCCATCTATCTTTCTAAAGGTCTGGAAATCATTCTCAAATACCTTGTAGAATTGTGTAGCAGACAATAGATACCTGTTACTGCCCCCAGTGAACTTTTATCAGGTATGTATTAAGTAGCTCAAAAATGCCCATAAGCACTGTGTAGCCTTGCAATCCTCTCATTTTTATTGTTCACTTTTATTATTTTTAAAGATTTTATCTTTAATCTCTACAGCCAAGGTGGGGCTCGAACTAATAACCCCGAGATCAAGAGTCACATGCTCTTCTGATTAGGTGCCCCTATTTTCACTTTTAAATTTTTATTTTTTTTTTATTTTTTAAAAGATTTTATTTATTTATTTGACAGAGACACAGCGAGAGAGGGAACATAAGCAGGGGGAGTGGGAGAGGGAGAAGCAGGCTTCCCACAGAACAGAGAGCCTGCTGCAGGTCTCGATCCCAGGACCCTGGGATCATGACCTGAGCCACCAGCTGCCCCTATTTTTTATTATTGTAACTGAAGTGTTGCTGACATACAACATTCATTGGTTTCAGGTGTACAGCGTAGGGATTTGATAACTGTCTATGTTATGCTGTGTTCACGTCTGTCCCCAAGCAGCACTATTATAATACCATTGACTCTGCTCCATAGGCTGCCCCTTTCATCCCTGTGAGTTCATCATTCTGTAATTGGAAGCTTGTATCTCCCACTCTATTTCACCCATTTTGTCCATCCCCCCCAATGCCTCCCCTCTGGCAACCATCAGTTTGTTTTCTGTACTTACCAGTCAATTTCTGCTTTTTGTTTATTCATTTGTATTGTTTTTAGAGTCCACATACAAGTGAAATCGTGCAGTATTTGTCTTTCTCTGTCTGACTTAGCATAAGATCCACTAGGTCTATGCATGTTATCCCAAATGTCAAGATCATATCCTCAAGCTGAGCAATATTCCTTTATACAGAGAGAGGCCTCATCTTCATCCATTCCTCTATGGATGGACTCTTGGGTACTTCCATATTTTGGCTATTGTATAATCCTGAAATAAATATAGGGTGCATTTATCTTTTCAAATTAGTGGGTTTTGTTTTCTTTGGATAAATACCCAGTAGTGGAATTCTATTTTTAATTTTTTGAGGAACCTCTATATTGTTTTCTTTAAAAAAAAAATAAAAGATTTTATTATT
Organism: Lontra canadensis; assembly: GCF_010015895.1. Taxonomy (NCBI): domain Eukaryota; kingdom Metazoa; phylum Chordata; class Mammalia; order Carnivora; family Mustelidae; genus Lontra; species Lontra canadensis. The sequence goes on from NW_022631001.1 coordinate 36,739,738, forward strand.
TATTTGAGAGAGAGGGAATGAGAGAGAGAGAGAGAGAGAGAGCATGAGAGGAGAGAGGTCAGCGGAAGAAGCAGACTCGCTGCTGAGCAGGGAGCCCGATGCAGGACTCGATCCTGGGACTCCAAGATCATGACCTGAGCCCAAGAGAGTCGCTTAACCCACTGAGCCACCCAAGCGCACTCTATACTGTTTTCGAAAGAGGCTGCACCAATTTGCATTCCTGCCAACAGTGCACTAGGGGAGTAGGGGTCCTCTTTCTTCACATTGTCGCCAACACTTGTTATTTCTTATCTTTTTGACTCTAGTCATTCTGACGGGTGTGAGGTGACATCCCATGGCCACTTGGCTTTGCATTTCTCTTCTGATGATGAATGATGTTGAATATCTTTCCATCTGTATGTCTTCTCTGGGAAAAAAGTGTCTATTCAGGTCCACTGCCCATTTTTAATCAGACTATTTGTTTTTTGATGTAAAGTTGTCTGAGTTCTTTATATAGTTTGCATTTTAACCTTTAATCAGATATATCATTTACAAGTATCTTCTCTCACTCAGTAGGTTGCCTTTTCATTTTGTTGATGGTTTCCTTTGCTGTGCAGAAGCTTTTTATTTTGATGTAGTCCCAATGGTTTACTTTTGCTTTTGTTTCTCTTGCCTCAGGAAACATCTAGAAAGATGTCCTTAAGGCCAATGTCAAAGAAATGGTCCTCTGTGGTTTCTTCTAGGAATTTTATGGTTTCATGTCTCCCATTTAGGTCTTTAATCCGTTTTGAGTTTAGTTTTGTGTCTGGTGTCAGAAAGTGGTCCAGTTTCATTCTTTTGCATGTATCTGTCCAGTTTTCCCTACACCACTCATTGAAGAGACTGTCCTTCCCCATTGTATATTCTTGCCTCCTTTGTCAAAGATTAATTGGCCACATAAGCATGGGCTTATTTCTGGTCTCTCTGTTTTGTTGCATTGATCTACATATCTATTTTTGTGCCAATGTCATACTGTTTTGATTACTTCAGCCTTGTAGCATATCTTAAAATCTAGGATAGTGATACCTCCAGTTTTGTTCTTCTTTCTCAGGATTGCTTTGGCTGTTCTTTTGTAGTTCCATACCCATTTTAGTATTATTTATTCTAGTTCTGTGAAAAATGCTGTTGGTATTTTGATAGGGATAGCATTGAATTTGAGGATTGCTTTGGATAGTACAGACATTTTCACAGTATAAATTCTTCCAATCCATGAGTATGGGATATCTTGTCCTTTGTTTGTGTCCTCTTCAAAAGAATTTTTATCGCATATGTATTAAGTAGCTTAAAAATGCCCATAAGTCAGTGTGTGGCCTTGCAATCCCCTCATCTTTAAAATGAGAATAATGAGCCTCCATTCCAGATCTAATTATTTTATGGGACAGATCTTAATTCTGGTGTTACAAACATTTAAACCATCTGCTTGCTTTTTAAAATAGAGTTAAATCCAAAGAGTGAATGGATGATAGTTTACTTAAACAGTAGCCTGTTGTAGGAAATTTTGGTATATTTTTAAAACATTAGAAAAAAATTTTGTAAAGAAATCCCTTTTCATTCATTCATTCCACAAATATTTATTAAGACTAGTATGTATGAGGCATGTTGTAGGCTGAGAGAATATAGTTATGATCAAACAGACAAAAATCCCTGCCCTGTGGACATGACTTTTCTATATTTGAGATCATTTCCATGGGATAGACCCCGAGTTTCTGTATCAGATAGTTTTTAAGCTCTTGATGTGTATTATTATATCACTTTCTATCCCATCTGCCCAAGTAGGAATTTGAGTAGGAGCCTGATTCAGATCTTACTTTCAGAGAGAATGTATAAATAACTTTTGCCAAGTTACTTTGTCTTGGTGAGCTCCCTTGGATGCAAAGCTACCCCTCCAGTTGCCCCCTACTGATACCTGATGTTCCATAGTTCTTTGTTTTGGGGAGGCCAGAGTATTGGCTAGAAGGAGTTCCCATCCATTTACCACGTGGTTACTAAACCACAACTTGCAAAGCCCATTCTTGTGCAATTAACTTCTTGAAATAAAGTTCAAGACCTTGGATTTTTGCCATGATACATTGCTTGTTCAATGTGGCTCATCTCTGCAGCGTTTCTTTTCTTTTTTTTTTTTTTTTTAAGATTTTATTTATTTATTTGACAGACAGAGAGCACAAGCAGGCAGAGAGGCAGGCAGAGAGAGAGAGAGGAGGAAGCAGGCTCCCTGCTGAGCAGCGAGCCGGATGCGGGGCTTGGTCCCAGGACCCTGGGATCATGACCTGAGCCGAAGGCAGAGGCTTTAACCCACTGAGCCACCCAGGCGCCCCTCTGCAGCATTTCAAGATTCTACCAGATCTGGCATCTTTTATCCAACAAAGTTCATCACTGTCCTCACAGCTTTCCATCATCCGCAGATTGAATAAGCCTTTATTTTCAGCTACGCCACTGACGCAGGTTTCAGGGACTCTTTATTTCCTCTTCCCTCTAACCAGGATGCTCTTCCGCCAGGTATCCAAAAGCCTCTCTCCCTCACTTCTTTCAGGATCCTGCTTATAGGTCATTTTTGTCAAAGAGTCCACTTATGACAATATCTTATAAAAACAATATCCTCGTCACTCAACCCCATTCACGTTGCTTTGGTTCTCTTCTTTTCACTTGTCACCCCCTGGCATGTTCTAACTTGAGGGTTTATTAGCTGTTTCTCCTCACTGCAATTTCTACTCATGAAAGTAGGGGCACTGATTTGTTCTGCACTATCTCAGTGCCTGCCACATAGTAGGCATTTAATAAATAGATGTCAGTTTCTTAGGCGTGGCTTTTTACTTATTGATTTCCGGAGAGAGCGAGAAAGAGCGAGAGCACACGCACGGAGATGGGGAGGAGCAGAGCGAGAGAGAAAGAGAGACAATCTTCAGCCTAGAGTCCAACATGGGGTCAATCTCATGATCCTGAGATCGTGACCTGAGTGGAAATCAAGAGTCAGATGCTCAACCTACTGAGCCATCCAGGTGGTGCCCCTCGTGTGCCTTTTTAAATTCAGCCATAAATTGGCTGAATTGTTCTTTATGACAATAGGACACTGACTTTTTGGTAAAAACAAGGATTCTGGTGCCTACTTTCAACCCCTTTCCTTCTCAAACTCTGCTGACATCCTGGAGTTCCTTCATGTGTATCCATGTGAGGACACACACACTTACCCACACCTCCTGGCCTCTTTCCAAAGCAGCCTGTCCTTGTGCAGCTGCCTTTCTGGATCCTAGTATAGGACTTGGCCTGCCTCCCAATTTAATTGTATCATTTTTGTGGCAACATCGCCGCTCTACCCCTCACTGACTGCATAAGCTTGGACCACTTAATTTAACCTTGCTAAGCTTCAGTTTCCTTGCCTGTCAGTTTAGAAAAATACTAACTCAGAGAGTTATAATGATGAGATAAGGATTTGCAGTTTCTGCCTTGTCATATAAAGAGCTTGGAAGTCTACTCCTGTCCTTATAAGAGAAAAGCTGAAAAACTGAAAATCAATAACTCTAATTATATCCATCAGTGAATTGAGGACACAAGACGAACTGCTCCTCCTTACCCCAAGACTGGAGAGACAGGGGCTGTTGAGAATCACAGCTTCTCAGGAGCAGAATCTGCTGGAGACAGTAGCTGACATGGTCACTGACAGAGAGCTAGAGGCTGAGTATAGACTAGCTTGAGAGTTAAACTCCTCAGAGCCCAGTACTGGGTGATCTCTACACTCTGTGAATTTTACCTCCGAAAGCCCCACCATATTCTCACCTGGTGAAGATCAGAGAAAAATTCCCTTCCTGCTTCAGGCAGAGGGAGGGTGGAAAATAACCATTATGAAATATATCCAGAATAATCTCCATAATAAGATCTGCCCTCAAGTGAAACTACCAGAGCCTTATCTGGGCTTTGGGAAGGGCAATGAGCCAACTCTAGTCTCCTCTAGCCTTCCTATCTCACATAAGGGAGGGGAAAAGAAAAAAAGGCTAAGAAATTCTTCTGAAAGTCATAGTCCAGATACAGACTGGATAAAGAACTGAGTAAAGAACTGAGATTTAATCATAAGGTTAAATACTGTTTCTCCCTCCCTATACCTTATTGTCCCATCAACAGGACTCTAGTTTGACAGTGGACTATAACCAAGAGAGATTCAAGACACAAACTCTATTTAAGAAGGAGTTTTCTAGAGAAAACCAATGATAATAGAGAAGACAGAAAAAAAGGATACTGGAGGGAATTGAAGCCCCTGACACTTACAGCCACGGCAAACATTAAACACAGCCTAACTTCCAACCAGATAAATGGTAAACCTCACACTAAAGTTTTATTCATCTCGGTTCCTGTCATCCTGTAGATCGTGTCTGGCTTTCAACACAATTACAAGGCATGCTAAAAGGCAAGAAAAACACCATCTGAAGAGACAACACAAGCATCAGAACCAGACTTAGAGCAGAGATTTTGCAATTATCAGACTGGAAATTTAAAATAATTGTGACTGATAGGCTAAGGACTGTAATGAAAAAAGTAGACAACATGCAAGAACAGATGGTAATGTAAGCAAAGAATTTGAAATGCTATGAAGGAGTGAGAAGAAAATGTTAGAAGCCAAAAACACTGTAACAGATATGAAGAATACCTTTGTTGGCCTCACCGGTAAATCGGACATGGCCAAGGAAAGGTGTCAGTGAGCTTGAAGATCTGTCAGTAGAGGTTTTCCAAACTGAAATGCAGAGAGAAAAAGGAGTGAAAATAAAAGGGGTGGGGGGAGAAGATCAGAATGCCCTAAATTGTGGGACAATTACAAAGGGAGGGTTTGGGTCAAAGGCAATTTTTGAAAGAGGACTTACTCTTGACCAGGGTAGGAGGGAATGTTTCTTTATTTGAGGGTGGGAAGAAGGTAAAGGAAACTAGTGAAAATATACAACAATTTGATGAACAAGAAATGAAGGTGATAGAATTCACATAGGATGCTCTCCACAAAATACGGACTTTAATAGTAATATCTCCCTCACAAGATTATTGAGAAGATCAAGTAATATATACCACTGTTTTTCAAACTGTGGTGAACATCAGCATCTCCCGGGTTGTTCATAATGCACTTCTCTGAGCCCCAAACCAGAGAACTGGATCCTGTGTGTGTACAAGGGTAAAGACTTGGGGGCAAAGAAACGCCCCAGGTAAATCTACAGGTGTCCCATACGCCACACTTCAAGAAATATATAAACATTGAGGACAGCTTAGCCAGAAATGTGCTCAACAAGTGCTTTTCAAGCAGGTAGAAGCAAGCTCATCTGTAGAGGAGCGAGGACAAGGCTAAGGACTGAGGAGCTAGAAGAGGCTAGAAACAGGGGCAGGACTAAGTATGAAGTCTGTAAGGTGAATGGAAAGACCACCGAATGTCAAGAGAGACCCAGTTTAGAGCACTCATTTCTAGCAGGAACCTTCAGACTAGATTTGAAATTTTCTCCATCAGCCCTCAAGAGCCTGGTTGCAGGGGCCAAGGGAACAGGTGATGTGAATTTTGCAGGACTGACAAACCCAGGGGTACAATGGAAGACGAGAAGGCACAGGCATCTAGCCAAGAGAAGTGGGAACCAAAGCACCATGGAGAAGTCTGGTCAGGGGTCCAGGTTGGGTAGGAGGCAGTGCCGCCAGTATCTCCTATCCTTAATAAACCCAAAATGTCCTAGGACTGTGTATCTCCTCCCACCACTACCTCGTTTCTCTGCTCCCCCTCCAGAACCAAGTATCTCAAGGGAGTTATACCCACACATTGTTTTTCTTACATCTTCATCATCCATTCACGTCTTAACCCCATCAGCCTGGATTTAGTCCTGTGACTCCTCTGAACTGGTTCTTCCAGTTTTTTCAGTGGTCTCCATGTTCTCAGTAGACACTTCTCCATCATCTCCTTACATATCCTTCAGCGTCAGAGAGGACTAACCACTTTCTGTTTCCTGAAACACTCTCCTCTCATGTCTTCCCTGTATTCTTTATTTTTCTTTCTGACTATGGCTGGGCTTTATTTGCTTCTCCTCTCTACCTGACCTCTAAATCTGTGCCTCAGACTCAGCACTATTGACATTTGGGATCAGATCAGTCTTTGTTGTGGGCAGCTGCCCTGTGCATTGAAGGGCATTGAACGTCATCCCCGACCTCTACTCACTGAAGACCCTAGCACCCCCCACCCCTACACACACCAGTTGTGATAACCCGAGAAGTTTCCAGACACTGTCAAATGTCCCCTGGAAACAAAATTGCCCTCACCGAGCCCCACTGCTCTTAATGTTGCATTCCCCCCAGATTCGATCTTGCGTCCCTTTCCATTCTTTCTCTACGGTCTAAGGTAGGCTCATCTGTTCTATGGCTGTAAGTGCCATCTACATCTACATGGCCATTCATGCTTCACTTAAACGTCTATTGCCCACTGCCATGTTCTAGACTTTGGGCTGAGAGGCAGGATAAGTTAAGACTGGGTTTTTGAATTAGATTGCATGGATTTAAATCCCTGTTCTACTCTTGCTGTGTGACTTGAGTCCTCCTAGTTTCCATTCATTTGTCTAAAAAATATAAATAACGAAGAGGTTAAACCTATAAGCGACTATTAGAATCCTAGGCCCATAATAAGTGGTTCAATATTAGTTATTATAACTTTCATAATCATGAACACAGCTTCTTAAGGGTAAGCATGACAGGCTTCCGAAGCACAAAAGAGGTGTGGTCATCCCCATTGGGTCCAGTAATACAGTGTTGACAGTTCACCTCTCAAGTCCAAGAAACTTGAGTTCAAATCCCGATTCTGCAACTCTATTCCAGGCCTCTCTAATCCCAGTTCTTCCTCCCTGTAAAAGAGGGATGGTAATAATGGTACCTATTCACTAGGTGAATCAAAGGAGGTAACTCTAGGAAAAGGATTTCCCCTGATGTCTAATACATTGGTACTTAATAAGCATTAGCACTTTTCATTAGGGGAGCATGGGAGAAGTCAATCTTTGGCTGAATTTCAAAGCTTGAGGAGAGGGAGGCATTGGCAGAAGGGACAACAAGTTGCTAGTGCCTAGCTTGGGGCAAATTGCTAGTGCCCAGCTTGGGGCATGAGAGGAAACTGATGAAAGCCAGAATCTAAATCCCCTTCCCTGCCAGTTTAGGGTGATGGACTTTATCCTTTTACCAACTGCAGACAGAATTATGTTTGTTGACAAGAGGAAGAGTTTTAGACTAGGGAATGACATTTTAATTAATTATAAGTAAATCTGCATTTGGGGACGATAACTCTTATCAGTCTAGAAGAATTTGGAAAATCTAAGACCAAAGGCAGGCTGGCTGGTTAGGAGGTTGTGGCAAGATCCACGGGAGAGATGACAGGGCCCCACCCATCAAGAGAGGTATATTCCCTGACATTAAAGAGCCCTCATGGCCGGGGTTCCTGACCAGTTGAATACTGGGAACAGATGAAGAGCTTAGTAGGACTCAGTGGTTTCTTGCTTTGACCGTGGGTAGAGGGCGGCCTGTCCACGGCGCCTTCTGCTGTCTCTCAATCTGACTGCTGCCTCCTCTCTTCTTGCCCCTGCTCATCTAAACTCAATGTCCCACTAATTCTCCTGCTTTAACCCAGAACATCCTTACCCCTGTCTTCACACCCACCTGGCCAGGCTCTAGCGCTGAATGAATATGTCTTCTCTTTCTCTGTGTGCTTGCATCTGGGCCCTGCAGAAAGTCTCAGTACAGTACAGGTAGGTGGACAGACATGGTCTGAGTTTCCTGGGGCTCCTGTAATAGAATACCACAAACTTGGGGACTTAAACAGTAGAAATTTATTCTCTCATAGTTCCAGGGTCCAGAAGTCCAAAATTAGTTCCACTGGGCCAAAATCAAAGTGTGAACTGGACCACATTCCCTCTGGGGGATCTAGAGGAGTATTTGACTTTAGAGGGCCCTCAACCTGGCTGGCAATCTGACTAAATTATTCTGGAACGTTCTCTTTCCCATTTCTCTACTGTTGATTTCCTCTAATTTCTCAACTTTCTCTACCTCTTTCTACATTACTCTCATCAAATGGCCTGGTCCTTTTTTCTATAGGAAAAATAATAATAACAACGACAACACAAAAAACCAAAAGGGAAATTCTGGACAAAAACTCCTTAATTTGTTGGGATCAAGTTAATCGACCTACCTGCATCTTTCTTCACCATCCTCCCACTAAGGTGACGGAGCACATTCTCCTTCCTCCCAAGGCCACGTTCTCTACTTGGGCTCTGAGAACCTCCCTCTCTAACATTCTTTTTTTTTTTTTTTTAAGATTTTATTTATTTATTTGACAGACAAGTAGGCAGAGAGGCAGGTAGAGACAGAGAGAGGAGGAAGCAGGCTCTCCACTGAGCAGAGAGCCTGATGCGGGGCTTGATCCCAGGACCCTGGGATCATGACCTGAGCCGAAGGCAGAGGCTTTAACCCACTGAGCCACCTCAGGGGGTTAGTGCCCCCCTCTCTAACCTTCTTGAGAGCATTCAGTGGACAGTGGCCCCTTCTCCCTTTGGTAGAACCAGTCTTTTCTTTCCAATTAGACCCTTTCCTTCAGCTCAGGGTTTGCATCTCTTCCTTCATGACTCTCCCTTTTTAAAATAACAACCTAAAATCTCATAATAAACAAAAACTGACCATTCTCTGAGCATCCTACCACTAAGTCCTATTGATGGTGCCTCCCCAGTGTCCTTCTCGTTCACCAGCCTCCTTTCTTCTCAGCTCAGTCTTAGTCCAGTATATTGTCACGTACCCTGGGTGAGCACAGTGACCTCCCTGTCTCACTTTTGCCACCTCACCGTGGTTCTGCCGAGCACCCTTCAGTGCCTGTAGGACCCATATATCAGCTCCATGAGGTCAGGACTCTCTTTCATCTTCTGCTATATTCCCTGTGTCCCCAGCATCTAGAGAAGTGCCCAGTAGAAAGTAGGTGCTCCATAATGATTTGTTGAAGGTAGTCAATTGATTACTAAAATTTCAGGAAGGAGACAGAATTTCACACCAGCCTATAAGGCCTGGCAATGTCTGATCCCTACTTACCTCTCTTGCCACTTCATCTCCCCCTTGCTCCCCGGGCTATAGATATACTCATCTTTGAATACTCTGGTTTCCCTCGTGCCCCAGAACCTAAATAAATGTTTTTGTTGTTGTTTGGAACACTCAACCCATCTTTTCCTACCTAATGTCTACCCAGTCTTCAGATCACAGCATGTATGTTACAACTGCTTCCTTGGAAAAGTTTTCCTTAGCACCCTTATATGCTCTTACATGCTCTCATTACACATATAGCCTTCCTTTCTAGAAAATCTATAGCTATTAATCGTGTTTGTAATTAAGGACTATGTGTTTAATGTCCATTTTTCCCATCAGTTGCTGACTGCCGCCATTATATTCCTAGCATTTATATCATGTTGTCTGACGCACTTAGATGCCCCAAAAATACATATTGCAGGAATAAATGAATGGATAATGGAACAATGGTGGGGTGGAGATCAGATACAAGAAGAGAAGAGAGATTGGTGGAAAAGTCACGACTCTGTCTTGCCCCTGTTAGAAGGCCCAGCAGATAATAAAGTTGGAGAGGTTCATTGTTGGTTGGAAATTGGAATTGGGAGCTCAAGACGGGCTTCAGGCTGGTTATTTGGACTTAGGCTGTTGGTGAAACCATGGTAAACAAGAAAGATTAGTGATACAAGAGGATTAGCATCTGGGGATGAGAGCAGGGTGGGATTAGGAGTAGACAGGGAGCTCGTTCTGGAAAGGAAGAGGCACAGATATGAAAGATGGATGTGGCGGAGAGAAGTATGGAGGGGGGAAGGGAAGGCAGAGTTGGAGAGAAACACAAGGCAGAAGGTGAGGCCAGTGAAGGGGAGGAGCTTGGGGAGGATGGGAGCTTGCAGAGAATGTGGAAGCTTTACGTTTGCTCAAAGGAGGAAAGCTCCTGCTGCCATAGATGAAACAGGTAACCTACGTGGGCGCATGTGCGTGTTCCCTACAAGTGAGTTTGTATGTCTGGAAACATGATTATGCTGTTCTCAACGCGAGCCTGTTTCTCAATAGATCACGCTCCCCAAACACATTGAGGCAGGAAGCCAGCTGTCTGTATGGTATAGTAAGTTGGAGTCATAGCTTATGCCTACGTTTTTTCCACTCAACCACACTTCCTCTGTGGAGCTACTCCTCTTCCTCCTCTGCCAGCACAGCCCCTCCCCAGCCACTGTAGGCTTCTACTGTCCTTGGTTTGGGTGAATTTTCCTTTAATTTGTGCCTCTGGTCTTCACTTTCCTAGAGTGCAAGTCCCTTGAAGGTAAAGCATGTTTGAAATCATCTTGGGATCTCTGGAGTCCAACACCACAGAAATTAGTTCTTGGTAGTTAATTAATTAATAACGGCTTGTTGAACAAAAAGGTAGCTCTATTTTATGTTGTGTTTCTTCGTTATCAAATATATGTCTGTTTATATATCCTGCCTCATTGGAGAGGTGCTGCCTGTCCCCACACAAAATGGTCCCCAATGACTGTACTCTTTCTCACATCTTCCCTGTGGGTCTGTTTCTAACAGCAACCCCATCCTCCAAACATAATTTCACACATGTAACTAAATCAGTTTGTTCCAGCCTGAACCTAGGTTCTTACCTGTCCTTCAGAATCACTTGCAGGCTGAGAATATGGATCCAAACAGTCCCAGAGGCCTAGGCTCACAACTCCTGCTAATTCTTGGGCTGATTATGCAGGTTATTGAATAGCTAGTCCTTGTACTTCTTGGTCTTTGGACGCACCCTGGGTAGCCTTGTCTGCTTCATTGGTAAGGGCATGGGGTGATGCTCAGAGACCGAGAAAACCAAGCCCACTCCGCTTCCCTTTGGGCAGCTTTTATCCTAGTTTGGGATTTGGGGATTTTTAAAAAATCTGACTCTATTAGTAAAGGAGTGATAATTAGTCATTTTAGAGCTACTCTCTGAGTAAGACTTGCAAATTAATCCAATTTGGCTATTCTGTTTAAAAAAACAAAAAGAAAAGGGAATTAAGGGGCTTTGTGACAATTGTTTTCCTCAAATTCTCTGGCCCACCAGTGGTTTTGTGGCTGCACTTGCCCTATGTTGCAACTTGCCCCGTGTTGCCTGGATATTGGGTAGGATCTTCCCGGGGTCTATGCAATTCAAATGCAGTGTTGGAAGCTGCCTGAATTCTGTTTACTGTATACGCTGCCTCTTAAACACCCAGTTTGCCCAGCTGGGGGAAATCTAGCTCACCTTATTCAATTTCGAAGTGCATCCCAGAGCACTTGTTCTCGAGGAAGGTAGACTCTAAGAGATGGTTCTGACATATCTGGACATGTCAGCAACTTTAAAAATTATTCACTTTTGGGACGCCTGGGTGGCTCAGTTGGTTGGGCAGCTGCCTTCGGCTCGGGTCATGATCCCAGCGTCCTGGGATCGAGTCCCACATCGGGCTCCTTGCTCGGCAGGGAGCCTGCTTCTCCCTCTGCCTCTGCCTGCCATTCTGTCTGCCTGTGCTCGCTCTCTCTCCCTCTCTCTCTGACAAATGAATAAAATCTTAAAAAAAAAAAAAAATTATTCACTTTTATAGATTTAGGCTCTGTTGGGGTCAAGCACACCCCCTAGAGAATGTGTTAATAGTTTCACTGCCTTTATCCCCATCCAACTCTTCATAATGGCCAGCATTGATTGAGTGCCCACTGGATACCAAGCTATGCACTGGGTGCCCGTATCTCCTTTACCTCTAATCTTTACAAGCCGGCTATAAGAAAGTGTTAGAAATATTTTAGAAATGAAGAAACAGACTCTGAGGGATTATTTACTGGCTCAAGCCCACACAGCAAGGATTCCCAAACTATGGGCTGTTTTTTCCCTTGGGATTTTTGTAGACAAGAGAAAGAAAGTTAAAGCCTCTTTGCAGTTGCTGTGGTCTTAAGAGAAAGGGGAGCATTAAGCATAGTAAAATGAAAAGGCTGGTTCTTTTGAAGCTTTGTCTGTAATTAAATTAGAAGCTTATGCTGGGAAAAGGCTGTGTGAGAGACCCGGTCCTGCCCCTCTCCCAGCCCAAGCTGCCTGTGGTCTACTTGAATCTGCCAGCCACTTTCAGATCCTGGCATTTCTCCCTCTTCCAGCCCTGCCCACTGACTTCTGTCCGAGCTACGGCTTCTTAACAGTAAGTGGTTCTGGTAGCAAGCACAGAATGCCATGGGGAGGGCTAGAAAGGAAGGGCCATCACAGATCAGGGTGGGCGATGGCAACTTCCACGGATTCTGAAAGGCCCATTTTAAAACATGGTAGTGGGAAATCAGAATACATCTTACAACTGATAAGTACGTGACATGGAGGCGTCCTTCTCCCCAGATAAACTGTTACGGTATCACTAATGCCTCCTACCCTCGGTGGCATCTTAGATTTGAGGAACCAAGGCGGGTTTTGTCCCGTGCGTCGGTTCTGATCAATTGGTGGAGACCACGTAGAGTTCAGGAAGACAAGAGTCCGGTGCCATGTTCTGGGGAAGAATGATAATCTGGGATGTCTGTGCGCACGGGAGATGGTGTGGAACCCCGGATGCCAGGCATTTGCACCTTTGTGCCCTGTCTTTGGAAGTACATGGAGGAATGAACACCTGCCGTGTCTTTCATTGTAAACTGAAGGACATAATGCGTGGGAGATATTTCCCAGGGACCAGGTCAAAAGTCCGCCTCATCTTAGGCAGATTTGTGACCTGGTCCTTTGAAATAATCTTTCATACCTTTGAAGTAGTAGTTTAATTATAAAAAATAGTACATTCTTGGGACGCCTGGGTGGCCCAGTCGGTTAAGCTGCTGCTTTCAGATCAGGTCATGATCCCAGGGTCCTGGAATTGAGCCCCGCATCGGGCTCCTTGCTCAGCAGGGAGCTTGATTCCCCTTCTCTCTCTCTGCCTGCCTCTCTGCCTGCTTGTACACACTCTCTCTCTGACAAATAAATAAATTTAAAAAAAAATAGTACATTCTTAGAAAAAAAATACATTCTTGTAGAACAAAGATATAGAAGTATGAAATTTAAAAATTTCATTGTATAGACTATTTGACTATATGACTATTAATGGATCTTTCATTGCATAGATTATTTTTACATCTTTTTCTATTGCAAACCCATATGCATGTTCATATGTGTACGTGTGCACACTCATGTACACACCGGTATATGTAAAATTTTAGAAGCAGATTTCTGGGTAAACATCATTTTTTTTTAAAGGTTTTATTTATTTATTTGACAGATTGAGAGAGATCACAAGTAGGCAGAGAGAGAGAGGGGGAAGCAGGCTCCCTGCTGAGCAGAGAGCCCGATGGGGGGCTCGATCCCAGGACCCTGGGCTCATGACCTGAGCTGAAGGCAGAGGCTTTAACCTACTGAGCCACCCAGGTGCCCCCTGGGTAGACATCATTTTTAATAGGCCCCAAATAGTCCACTTAACATTTCCTCATTGAGCTGTAGCTTGGGATTATTTCTGTTTTTTACTTACATAAATACTTGGGGGGGAAAAAAAAACAAAACTTTGACCAATAAAGCTTTTCTTATGTTTTAAATTATCTCATGAAAATGGTTTCCCAGAAATGAAATTAGTCTACTAAGAGCTATGAACATGATTAAGTTTTTGATAATTTGTGAATTGATGTTCCAAAGACTTGGTTGATTGACACTTGGAACTATGGATAAATCCAAGCTTGTGGAATAAAGACTTTGTGTTCCCACCAAAAACAGCACGAGAAGATACTGGAAATATCTCCGTGTTCACCATGTTGGCAGTTTGGCAGCAGCTCTGGCTGGGAGTAGAGCAAGTCCGTGCTGTCCCTGTGTTGTGTGTCAGGGACTCGGGGTCTTAGGAACACCTGCAGGGAATATGTGGGCTCCAGGTCACCTCGGGCTTTACCTACCCAAGCAGAATTGCTCTTGGCAGGCTGGGAAATGCTCCCGCTGTCAGGACTGTAGGAGGGATCTCTGGAGTGCCAAACCATTGCCTTTCCCTCTTATGGGTCAAGTGTGGGTGGCCACAGAGGCCTGGGGAGCTGAAGACTTATGCCCCAGGGTCACCTAATCTTGGTACGATTTCTTTTTCTATTCCTTGGCAGGGAAGGGGAAGGCCGAAAAGGGGAGAGACTCTCACGGCAGGCACTATTGCTCCTGGATACCCTACTGGTGATGCCTCAGGAACTTTCTTTTCTCTGTGGGTGCAATGCTAGTGTCTACGGTTCATGGGCTTACTTAGGTTTAGAGCACTTTTTACAGCCTATCTCGTTTACTACGATTCATTTGACTGAACAACCGAGAAGCTAAGTGGTTTAGGAAACTAGGAAGGTGGGTCTGCCATCTGTGAACTTTCCACTGCACTGACCTGTGGAAGGGTTTAACTGCTGAAGCAAGTGGATGGGCCAGAACAAATCCTTGGTGCTGTCTCTGTGTTCAGCAAGAAGGCAAAACCACAGGCATCCAGGTGGACATTTACACCAAAATAACAGCCAACGTATTCATGCATTGATTTGGAAAAGGGCCCGCAGAGCTAGAGCATTGGTTATATTTTTTTTCCTAAACTTAATTAGTAAAGTCAGTTGAACATACTGTTCACTTATTGCTAATGGGTGCTTTAACACTAGTTCCCAGAGTAAGGTTTTTTCCCTGCTATATTTTTATACTCACGTGAAAAAAAGAAATGTAAGCCCAACCTTGTTCAAAAGGAATGTAAGATAGCTCCTATCTGGTTTAATCTAAAATTAACACGTTCAAAGTAGAATTTTAAAGTGATCATTTTAGGAGCGCTATGGGGACTGGAGTTGGGAAAGTCAGGAAGCTTGGTGTTGACTCACACAATGACTTCGATCTCTGCAGAAGGGAATGTGCTTCGCTCCAATCCAGGCACCCCCTGGTGATCGCTTAGCCAGGCACCACGTTTGGCCAGAGAGAACTGCCTGCAACACTGTGCGCCAGGTGGCTGCAGACCACTTCCAGAAAGACTTGAGGCACTGCAATTCTGTGGGGGACCTTTAGCCCTGCTTTGCAGGTGTCTGTGGACTCCTGGTCCCCAGGGGGACCTTTGTTCTATCCAGTGCCGCTGCCGGGCCCATTTGAACTGACAGTGGCCCTCCTGGCAGAGAGTTGCGTTTTCCTACGTTCCCATGAGAAATTTAATTTTGCTCTCCAGCAGTACTCATTATTAAGGAAAATATTACAAACCACTTTCCAAGTTGAGACTGAACATAGGGCCAAGTATAACTGAATTCAGGGCCCTGAAATCACAACATTGTCTCTTTAAAGCATTTTCATTGAGACGAAAGCCGGGAAAGTTATAAATAACAACAGTTGTTTAAAAAATTGTTTTAAAAATTTCCCACCCCTTTAGTTAATAGGGAAAGTGAAATAATTAAACAAAAAAAACTGATTTTAAAAATCAGTATCAGTGTGTTTTTTTTTTATTAAGATCCCTGTTTCTAGACTAAGCATTCACTGAAGGATCTTAAAATTAGTTTATTATTATTTTTGTTTAATAATCTGTAAACGAAGCTTCTCTCTCTCTCTCTCTCTTTTTTTTTTTTTTGGTCTGGCTCAAATAGGGACTGACCCTTTTGCAAAATGCATCTTACATTTCTAGAAAACTCAGTAGTGCTGACATCATGTTCCCATCCATCCTTTCATCTGAGCCCCATGGTAGCCCTGTGGTGGAGACAGAACTGGGTTTTTATCCACATTTTACAGGTGAAGAATCAGAGGTCAAGCAACTTGCTGGAGGTGACCAAGCCAGAAAGTGGCAGGGTCAACCAAATTTCATGGGGCCGTGATGCCCTTATAAATATTTACAGAATTAGACCCTTGGGTGGAAGGTCTCCACCACAACTCTGCTGCTCTTCAGCCCATTGCAAAAGTTAATTATTGGGTTCACGAGGACTAGCTAGGTTTCTTGAAAAATATGTACATTCTGATAACGGATGCATCACATCCACTATTTTTAGGCTCCTTGTGTTTTCATACTTGTTACATCTTTATAATGTTATCGACCAAACGCATGAGTCAGGAGCTACTTAGAATGAGAGCTCACTATTATTGAATGCTGTGTTTGGTGTTATATTTTATTGATCGTCTGCCTGATTGATTAGCTTACACTTTATTTGGTTTTAAGAAGTCTTTGCCAGAGCTACTGTGCAATTCTTTACCTCCCTTCTCCTGTGAAATAACCCTGGGGCAAGGTACTGTTCAGAGTCATTGGATCTTGTTGTTAATTTGAAAGAGGTGAAACGGGTTACAATGCAGGGATATAGTCGATCGACAAAGAGGCAGAGGGCCTCTGTGGGAATTTGAAGCGCCTTAGAAACAACAAGCTCTGCCTCTTAGCCCTGCAGGAAGTCCTTACTAGGTCCCAAATAAAAAAGAGATCTCCTTTGCCAAAGTTATCGAAGCTGAGATCTTTTTTTTTTTTTTTAACAGATTTTTATTTTTTATTTTTTTAGAGTGAGAGAGTGAGCCCAAGTGGGAGGGCAGGGGGAGAGGAATAGAGAGAGAGAAGGTTCCCCCACTCAGCGCTGAGCCCGAAGCTGGGCTTGATCTCACGACCCTGAGATGATGACCTGAGTCAAAATCAAGAGTCTGATGTTTAACATTGGATTGACTGAGCCACACAGGTGCCCCTCAAAGATGAGATCTTAAAGCACCCAGGTAGTCGCTTGGGAATGGAGGAGAAAGAAGGGATTCAAACATACTAGAGGTTGGATTTGGTGTGATGTTTAAAAGAGGAGTCAGAAATTCCTGGTCCAGTGATGCCCATAATAGAGATAGAGAACAGAGGGAGGGCACGGAGAAGGGGAAGGGAAGGGACGGAGTTTGAGATACTCAGTTCTGCTCCTGAGGAGTTTATAACCTGGTCTGGGAAAGCAGGGTTGACAGGGGGAGGGAAACATAAGCAAACCCATGATTAAACTACACTATGATAAGGGCAGCAGGGAGATTGGCAGAGCATGCTGGGAGGTCAGTTCGGGAGTGGGGGCGGTGATGGGAAGGCCTCCTTGTGCATGTGACACTTGGGCCATGTTGTAGAAGAATTATTAGGGAGGGTGTAGTACAGAGCCCTGCCAGCAGAGGAGACAAGATAGTATTCAGAGACCCAACATAGGAGAATGGCCAGTAGATCTGGTGAGTTCAGTGGGTGGGGGGTCTTTGGAGAAGGACAAGACAACGGGGACTGTCTAAGCCATGAAGAGTCTGATAATAGCAGCCAGCATTTATTAAGCATTTACTGTAAACCAGGCACTAAAGAATAGCTCAAAATATGTTCAGAAGGTAACTGATTGGCCGTGGGCGAGGAGAGAGGCACAAGTCCAGCGAGATTCCGAAGTTTCTGCCTTGATCAGGAGGAATAGTGTAGAGGAGAAGCCTGTTGATGAGGGAGTCACTGGGGGCACTTTAAATCCCAGGCCCTTTATCATCCAGGTAGCTGAGAGGCGGTCTGACGTTGTATTCAGGCATATGGATTCTGAAACCAGACAGCCCTGGTTTGAGTCCCAGCTCCGCTGCTTTGGAGATTCATGGCCACAGGCAAGTCCCTTAGTCCTCAGTGTCCTCATCAGTAAAACAGGGGTAATGGTAGCACTTCAGCATTTCCCTTTTGGAGTTGTAGGGGATGCTTGTGGGAGGAGAGGAGAGGCAAAGAAGAGCCCGTACAGAAGCGGGGGAAGAATTTCCAAGAGGGCGCGTCTGCGGGGGTCCATGAGGCCGAGCTTTGCATAGGAAGAGGCTGGAAAGAGCTGTCAGATTTGGCAGTGAGAAGGCTGTAGTGGTCATTGACAGAGAGATTCCGTGGCACTGAGGGTTGAGAAGGGAATGGCAATCTCTATCGCGTGCAGTTGGTGAGAGTGCAAATCAATTCAACATTTCTGTTGGTTTGGCAACGTGTATCAAACGTAGAATGTTCATACCCTTTAACTCTAAAATTCCACATCTACAAATGAACCCAGCAGGCAGAATGAGATGAGTACAGACGGATACAAGTAGAAGAATGTTGACTGCAGCCTTCTTTATAACCAAAGAGAGAGAGAGAGAGGTAATTGATCTAAAAGTCCATCATATAGGATTAATGAAAACAAACGATGGTACATTTTGGCAACAGAACACTGCACACAGTGGCTGAGAGCTGGTGTTCCAGAATCTGGCTGCCAGGGTTTGAATCCTGGCTCTGCCATTAGCCAGCCACATGACCTCAGGTCTCCGGGAAACTTCCTGGGACTCTCCATTTCCATAGCTGTAAAGTGGGATAAATATAATACTACCTCACAAAGCTATGCTGAGGATTAAGGAACCTGATACAAATGAAATACAGAGTATATGTCTGGCACATATTATCATGCAAGCATTTAGAAATACATGGTAGACATAGATGTATGGGAGTAGCTATTTGTGTGATATTAAGAGAAAAAACCTGAAGCCGTGGAGCTGCAAGATAATACAATCCAGCAGTTAAATGATTTTTTTTTTTTTTCTGGGAAGTGGAAACACGGACACAGTTCACTTTCTGCTCTGAAAACAGAAATACAGAAAAATACTTTCTGTATTTCTTACCTTTACAACACAGGTGTTTAATGTCCGATTCACCTGGTTGACTATAATGCAGGAGGGGCAGGGGCCATTCTTCGTTTTGTTCCTGTGTATCACAGTATCTGGCACGTTGCTAATAGGTGATCAACATTTGCCGAATGAATAAATGAACGAACGAATGAATGAGAAATAAGAGCTTGTGTTTCGGGGGGAGCTGCATAGACCGAGATTGCAAAGATGTGGCCGTTCTATAACGACCAGAGCCAGGGTGTCCTCAGGGAGGAGGTGGTAAGTGGAGCAGAGCTCCGGGCTGAGGACACTTGTCACCAGCCTGGATGCTGCTGTCTCCCAGGATGGGGACTGCATGAGGAGAAATCAGGCCCCAGAGCCCTGGGATCCAGTCCTTGGTCTCTTCACTTCCCAAACAGGCTGACTCTGACAGCAGAACCCTATGCTGCCTGACGGCAGGGGATTTCTGTGCTACAGAGCCAATTTTCACAGGAATACACCAAAGCCCGGAAAGGTTAGGGGAGTTCCCTGACTGCCCCAGAATGTATGCCTCCCAGTTCCTGTTCGGGGCTGGCTCCTTCCTCCAGGGACCTACCAATGTGGGTATTTCTGACCTAAATGAAGTTGTTGTGAGAGGACACTTACTGGGTCCCGGAGAACCTATTTCTCGTATGTAGTGTGACTTGCATGACTTAAGTTCACTGATCACCCATGCCGTTTATTTGTAAGGAACAAAGGGACTAGGCGCAAAATTAACTCACCCACATCTCCCATTGTCCTTCAGTCTTTTGTGCAAGCACTGATTGCTGTTTCTATTGTTGAAAGCGGGATTGTTCTCTTGGCAACAAGGCATCCAGAAAGAGAGCTTGGCGGGAAACTCAGCAGGTGACACTGATGCAATTTGACCTTTAGGTTCCAGCATAAAAGAAAAAGGCAGAAAAGCACTAATAGAGCCACAGGGTCATTTTAATTGGTTACCAAACTAAACTAGAAAATGCTTTGGGAGAAAAGACATTGGGTTATTTTCAAGTACAGTTAGGAGTTCAGAATATCAGCCAGCTGAGCTCTCAGCTACAGGCCCTTAAGGGATCCGATGTAATGAATATTTAAGAACAACTTACTGCTAAGATACTGCAATTAGTACAGGTAAATGGAAGCTTCAGATGTGCTCTTGCAAAACAGCCGTTTCTCACTTTTATATCTTAATCGTGACTTACCCATACATTGTTATTTATTCTGAGGTGTTCCTCCCCACCTGGGGGCACGGGTAGGGGGTGGGGGTGGCAGGGAGGCTGTGCTGAGTCAGGGAAGAGGGGCAGCTGAGAGGGAGCCAGAGATTTGCCATCAGCCACAGCTGGATAGAATAGTGGCTCCATCCATTAGGAAAGCTGTGTGTTCCTCGGGAAATCACTAACTCCCCGGGACCCCACTTTCCTCCTCGGTAGCAAAGGTACTACCTATCTCAGAGGGGTGAGCTGCTGATCCAACAAAATCATGCTTAAAAGCCCTGGCGCATGGCTCAGTAAATTCTAGCTTCTTTCCCCTAAACTTCTGTTCCCTTACCATCTAAAAATATCGAGTTATAAATTCCCGCAATCTTTCAGCAGGGGCAGAGCAGGCAGCGTACTTGGCTCTACCACGTTTCGCGTAGGCATTGGACTTTATCTGCAGAAATCAAGTTGTGTCCTTGCCCTTCCCGTGGCAGAACACGCAGAAGCAGAGGGAGGAGCAAAGCTAAAAGCAGGTTCATGTTGGTTTACCTGGAAAACTAGCTGCCACCCAAATCTGGAGTATATCTGAATTTGTTCCTCGCTCTTTCCCTTCCTAATTCTTGAAGATCTCTGGGTAGGATCACGTAGGATGGAGACAAGCCCAGGGAACCCCCAAAGGCTCTGGAGTAGAACATATTTAAGAGGCGAGTATGGTGGGCCGATCGAGAGTGGCAGGAGGTGATGTGCGGGAAGTTGGCCGGGGCCGGCTCGAGAGGGGAATGGCGGCTGTTGTCCCTGAGTTTGGACTGTCAGTGCCGTGGAAAGCCACGGGGAGTTGTCACACAGGAAAGTGACATGATTTGATTTATGGTTTTCAGTGTGCCCTCTGGCTTCTGCAGGAAGATTGGATTGTAGGGGTTAAGGATGGAAGCCGAGAGAGAAATGAGGAGGTGGCCACTGTGTTTGCGGAGTGTGGGTGCTCTGTGGGTGCTAGAGAGAGATTCTGTGGAGGCACCGCTGGCAGGCAGTCAAGGCGAAGCTTGAATAAGACAACGTCGTGAAGACACGAGCATGTAGTACACATTTCACAAACGTGAGTTCCCGTCTTCCCTGGCTGGTGCTACAACTGTGTCTGCAGAGCAGTGCTTTTCTCTTTAACTGGATTTCAGGGGATGATACATTAATAACTAAATTTTCTGGGCTCTGGCTTTATGCTTTGGAGCGAGGGCTGACCAGGAGATGAAGGCTGGCTCCCACTGACCACAGCCTGCCTCCTGGGAGAGCTTGCCAAGGGAAGGAGAAAGTAAAGAGAGGCAGGAAGCAGGGAAAGGGGTTGGGGGAAGAAGTATGTAAAAAGCCTGGAAGGAGCAATCCAGGAGCCTCCTGAACCACAGGAAGGTGCTGAGTGCAGAAGGTGCTGGCATCAGAGCTGGGCTCTCATCCTTCAAAGTGACAGTGTAGGTATGATGTGGCAGTCGGCTGTCATTCGAACTGGAAGGAATCCCCCAGGCCATCTCACCCGATGTCCTCATTTTAGGAAACAGCTCCAGAGAGGAGGGATTTGTGAAAAGCCACAGGGGCACCTGGTGGCTCAGTCAGTTAGGCATCTGCCTTCAGCTCAGGTCATGATCTCCAGGTCCTGGGATCGAGTCCCACGTCACATCGGACTCCTGGCTCAGCAGGGAGTCTGCTTCTCCCTCTCCCTCTACTTTTCTGCCTGCTTGTACTCTTCTCTGTTTCTGTCTCTCTCCCTCTCAAATGAATAAATAAAATCTTAAAAAAAAAAAAAAAAAGGCCACATAGATAATGGCAGAGACAGGGCTGATAGCAAGATATAGTGGAAAAAGATTGATTTGTAAAAGAAGAGAGATCAGGGACATCATCCACACAGGAAACCTGTACTGAGCTACTGTTCTGTCTGAGACCCGGCTGTAGGCACTGGGAGCAGACAGTGCAGTCAAACAGACAGGGAGCTCACGCCCCCTTTTATGGCAACTCTGCCACCACACACCAGTGATTTTTGCCTCCATCATTCAGTTTCCTCCTTTCTGAAAAAGGAGTGGTAATACTTGTCTAATTTTAATTATTTATTCGTTCTGCAGAGATGGATTAAGTGTAGGGGATGTGCCTGGCACAGGGCTGGGGGCCGGTGACACAAAGGTAAGTGATATCCTGGCTTTTGGATATGATGGACTAGACTCAAGACGGTTTTCATCCCAAGCATCCATCAAAATCACCTAGGGCCTTTGAAAAAAGCACTGCTGCCCCAGTCCCACTCCCAGAGCTTCTGATTCAGTGGGTCTGGATGGGGCTCAGGCTTCGCTATTTCACAGAAACCCAGGTGGCTCAGGTTTGGATTCAGACTATGAAGGAGCATTGGAGACGTGAGGATCCAGGTGATGAGGGTGGAGCAGCGAGAGTGCAGCACAGCTGGCTCAGGCCTGGAAGGCTTCCCAGAGGAAGTGGCATGTAAAGTGAGATCACAAGTAGAAGCCAGTCTGGCAAGGAGAAGAAACAGGGTCTGGGGTTGCTGCAGGCCCTCTGGGAATTGCTGTGAGGGTCGGAGGGATCACAGTTAGACACATTTAACACAGTCCGAGGCCAGAGAAGAGCACTGCATCTATTGTTCCTTTGCCTGTTTCTCTCTCTCCCTTTGTTCTTCCTGGCCCCCACCCTTCCCATTAATGTTCTTTCTCCTACAATACACTGTGTTGGCCAGACAATGGCTGATTCTTCAGCTTCTAGTAATGATCTTGGAGAACTTCCTCATGTCCTCCATGAGCTGGTGAACTGCTCTCCTGTGGGCTCCCTGCCCACTGCCCCCAGCTCAGGGTGCCTCACTGTAGCAGAGCGGAATGCATCACACTCTTGTCTGCATGATTGGATCAGTATTTTCACCCCAAAGCTCTACCTTTAGGCACATAGAGACCAAATGCATTCTCCCCAGATATTTGATTTGTTTTGCAAGTGCTCAGCCCTCACAGACTGCTAACCACCTTGGATGTGTTTGACAAATAACCACTGAGAGTTAGCATAAATCTACTCCCTTAAGAGAGACCCTACCTTACTGTTACAATCTAGCTAGACTGAAGTTTGGCATTCCCTCGGGGGTGGAGAAGTTCACAGATATGTACCGTATCCAGTAAGATATAATAAGTCCATGCACGATGTCTGCTCTTTTCACGCTAAAACAAACACACAAAAACAGAAACAAAAAAACTGAGAAGGAAACCTGACATGCTTTTGTGTCCTGGAGAATGAAGGCATCCTATGACCTGTTTAAGCCCCTTGTGCAATAACCCTCAGCAGTCCCTTACCTCTTCCTCAAGGTGAGGGGCTAGCGGGGGAAGGGAGCAGAGTTTTGCTCCTGTGATCGTATCTGCTGACTTAAGCAGAGTACAACCAAGCATCAGAGGTAAGGAAGAGACTGGGGCATTGGGGAGAAAAATCGGTTTTCTGCTGGAAATGTCATTGTCCAATGCTAGGGTAGGGGAGAGTCAGAGAGTCTCACTTTTCTATTTATAATCTTCAAAATGCAATGGAATTAAAAAAAAAGAATTATATTCTTTTTTCTGCCTGTAAGGTGGCCCCATCCTTTTCCACCTCCCCCCTCCCTACTTTTCCTCATTTTGGGTCATGTTGACATATGGGTGAGACCAGAAACAAAGGTTGCTGGCTCATCCCAGCAGCCATCTGTCCGCACTTGCCAGTGAACTAAATTTGCCAAGAACGCCCACTCCACAGGCTCTTGGGAGAGGCAGTCTGATTAGCTTGTGTCTCCGATGAAGCCCACGGCTTTGGATGATCTGGACAGGGTGGGGAGGCTGAACCTGTGGGGGAACTGGGGCCTCCATGGAGCCAGTTTCTGTCTGGAGGTCCTGACACTCTAAGAATGATGGAATTGAGGCTGGGGTCGGGGGGTCAACTCAAATATTTAAAGAGCCAGAGCATCTAATAAAATCTGGCAGGGATTAGTTTGTTTCTGCATCTGACCTTCCCAGAATCCTCTTCCCAAAAATCTAAGTCTTCTCTGGGCACACAGGGTGTTTCTGGAGGCTGGTGATGTATGTAGTGGAAGAGCCAGAGGTTCAGGGCCGGACCGCCGGGTATGAGTCCCCTGTAAGCCTGGGGAATCTGATTCAGTGACCCCATTGCTCTGAGCTTCAGTTTCTTCCGTGAGATGGCAGAGTCCCCTCCCAGGACTGTTGTGGGCTTTAGATGAGCCAACACGGGTAATGCACGGAAACTCCAGCACAGCGCCTGGGACACAGAGGGTCCTCGGCAACCTGAAACTTCACCCTTAACTTTGTCCTTTGCTAAATGAAGTCACACCATTGAAAGTCCTCTCCATGTATGAGAACCATCCATTTGTCCATCCCAGAAGGTGCTGGCACAATAGAAAAAGGCTTCCCGAACAGCCACAGGCAGAGCCGGCTAGAGAGATGTACGCTTTGCTGAGCTGATCATAAATCTGAATGAAATAATTATGTATTCAAGAGCAATTCAGTGAGAAGATGCCTCATCTGCCTTGATGGGCTTTTCAATTACTCATTTTTAGTACTGCATTATACCATTCTCTGGCAATAATTATTAAACATTTCAACTGGATTGCCACAGAAAACTTAAAAGGCTGATTTATTTCCTAGGCACTAGACTACCTAGTATAATGTCCCCCAATTAGATGGTTCTGTTTGTTTAAACCTATTTATCAGAGTGATTTTCTAGCATTGAGTCAAAACTGGCACAGACTCCCTGAGTGGAAGATGAGGGGACAATGAGTTAGAGCCATTGGATACAAGCACTAGCCTTGGGGTCCTGGGGGATGTGAGCCCAGGCTCCCCACTTCCTAGGCCCAGCTTCTGAATTCACAGGCTTGCTGGGATGCTGGTGTGAAGTAGTGGATATGAAGTGTTAGCAGCAACGTAGAGTGTGGACTCAGTAAATGTAGATGTTATTGCTATGGCTGTGCACTGTGGGTAGCCCTGGATTTCCTGCTTATTCACATGTGTGTCAATCACCTGCTAGGCTCTGGGCACTAAGGGTGCTGCCAGAGCCCATTCTCTGTTGTATCCAAAGGAAGTCACAGTTATTGGGCACCTAGCCCTCCCAGGCACCTTGGAGATCTTCCTTTGTCAGCACTACACTGCTATTTACACAGGTAAGGACACCAAGACCCGGAGATAAGTTCCTTTTTTCAAGGTCATTCAGTTACTCAGACAGAAATCAGACCCAGGTCTTCCTGGTTTGCAAGCCCAAACCTCATACTCTCTCTACCACCCCATACTGTCTCTCAGGACTCCGGGAGGCATATTTCACTTGGTTTGAAGGAGAAATCTTCCTTCTCTTCCTGGTTCTCCTGAAGGAGATGCCTCGTCTCTTACTGGGAATTACCTACCCCTAGTAAATTACCAGTTCTCCCCAAGTCCATTGCTGCCTGTCTTAGCATCTCCCAAGTTATTTTTTTTAACCAAGGGCTATACTGTAGATAGAGTGATCAGGCAATGACCCCAACACACACACGCACACACATACACACCAGCTCCACTAAAGCTTGTCCACTGTACTTGAAGCTCCTAAGCCAAGCTGGGTAGAGGTGCAGGTCAACTGCGTTGGTGCCAGGATAATAGTCTATAAGAATCCCTACAACATGACTGGAAATGTAATGAGATGTGAGAAAATGGGCTTTACCAGAATTATAGAGAGTAAGCATAAGATTAGAATGATGATAGTAATGATATTTATTATTATACACAGTACACCACGATGAAAGTACACGCAGGGATAGCTTCCTGCAAGGAATATCTCTAACTATTTTACATATATTAATTCATTTAAACCCTTTCAGCCTATTGAGGTCAGGACTATTGTTATCTTCCACTTTACAGATAGGAAGAGTCCTTCTGGAAAGGTTAAGGAATTTGCCAGAGTCACACCACTAATAAACAGGCTGTTGGGCTCTTTACCAGGCCCTTCACCATTGCCTCCCGTGTAGGAGGCAAACTCCCAAGAGTGTTTAAGTGACCAGAGATGGTGTCTAGGCTGCCTTCCAGGCTTCCTAGTAGCCAGGTGAGGTGTGCAAGTTCAGGGCCAGGAGCTGAACTGCTCAGAGCAATAGAGAACGAGTGCTGAGCCAGCAGTCTTCCCTGCCTCCTCCTACAAAGCACTCATTGTCTCCTCCCAAGGAATGTTGAGCAAATATTTAGAGAATATCCTTTTGAAAGGAGGCCAGATTATTAGTCTGCTCAGGACATCCACGTGCCCTGGTCCAGCCCAGCTCCCAAGACTGGCCTGCTGTGTTTGCTCTCAAAATGTGAAACAGCCCACATAGTAGGGAGGGTTAATCTGCTCTTCTGTGGGGAACACCGTACATCGGTTCTCAATACTCAGCTTCCGTGGATCAGGGGCCATGTGCCCAGGACAAGGTGACAGAGGGGCCGCCTACAATGCTCATGGTCACCTCTGCCCTGCTCCTCCCCCAGGTCCTCACATGTTCTCAAGTCTGAGAAGTGGTGTATATACCCCTGGCAAAGAGAAGATAGAGGAGAAAGGGTAAAGGAGATGAATAAAATGAAAATAAGAATCTGTTGGAAGAGATGCTAGTGCAGAAAAGGATGATGGTAACTGGTGAGAGGATGTAGCTAGGCACGGAGAGGTGAGGGTCTTGGTAGGGAAAGAGGGCAAGATTTGGACCTAAATCGTCACAGCCCCGAGGAGGGACCATCCGAAGCTTCCCTGCACAGTGCAGCCAATCCAGACATTCCGATGCTGTTTCTGATGTGTCTAGAAAAACCTGCAAACGTGGGAGCTTCTAGGACAAATGGAAAAAACAAGATACATTATATACACAATACAAACACAACTATATCCAGATTTCAAAACAGCAAGAGAGAAAAGTCTAGAAGGAAACAAACAGGCCAAAATAGCTGAAACAGTGGGACTTTCCTCACCTTTACTTTTCTGTCTTTATAAACTTTTCTAAAATGTATTTACGCCTTAGAGCAGTAAAGGCAAAATTCTTCTTTAGTTTTTAAAAATATGTATTGAAAGCTCTTTCATAAATGACAAAGCAGCTGTCTTTCCTTCCATGATTTTTGTACTAAAAAAAAAGAATAATAATAATACACATGGGAAACTAGAAAGTGGTGATTTAATGACCAGGATTATTTTCTTTGGATTCTCCCTCAGGTTTTACTTAAGTAGTTCAAAATCCCTTCCTGGAAAGACCCATCAATAAGAACCTACATTAATTTCACTCCCAGAAAAATTAAAAATATGAAATTTAGCCATAAGGGATGATCATAATAACCTAAAAATGTTAAGCAACAAAATGTTCAATGCTCTGAGGTTTTTAAAGTAAAATATGGAGAGTCCATACCATGGGCTGCTATGTAGTCATTGAAAATTTTATTGAGAGATATACTGAGTAGAAAAGAAAGTTGTTCATGATGTGCTATTGAGTGAAAAAGCAGGTCACAAGACAGTAACTATATTTTCTAAAATCCCATATATGTGTATGTATATATATTTATATGTATAACCTGAAAAGATACACATCAAAAAGTTAATAATAACTCTCTTGGGGGTAGTAGAATTACACGTAGTACTTGTTTCATAATGTTTACTTCTCTATGTGTTCTGATTTTCCTACACTGAACAAATATCTCTTATGTAGTCATAATAAAAATTTTAGACCTGCTTTACCTCTTCAGGATGTCCTCCTCCTATGTTAATATGATTAGCTAGCAGAAGCTGTTGGGGGAACATTTCCCTCCAGCTACAAAATAGAGTGCTTGTTATGGGTATTGAACGCTTTGTAAATACAACCTCATTTATTCTTTATGGCAGTCAAGCAAGATGGGTTTTATTATCCACATTTTTCAGATGGGAAAACAGACTTGTAGAGGTCAAGTGACTTGGCCAAAGTCATCCAACTAGAAATTGGCAGAGTCAAGATTTAATCTAAACCTACTTGACTGAAACGTTCATGCACTTTCCATCTACCATACTACTTTGCACAAATATCCAAAGAAAACATATTTATGAGATGATGCCAAAGGACATATTTTCCTTCATTCAACCTAACCCACCCCATGTGTTATTATCGCCTGCTCTCTCGGATGCAATAATCCCTATTTAGATATTCTACTGCCCTCTCCCTCAGACTCCGCTCACCCACTATCAAGATCAATAAGGACTTGAGTTCAGCATGCTTGAGCAACCACTCTTCCCAACTGACGGTTATCACATCACTATCCCTGAGAGGCATCCTTGGTTGTGGTGCCCTGCGTTGACTACTGGGCTTCTTAGTTGCTCTCCTACTCCCATCTCGCATCCCCCTAGGAGAAGTCCCTTCTTAAACTAAGGTCCAGGTTTCCAAACCTACCCTCTCCTGCCAGCTTTGCTCCAAGACCATGTTCCTGGGGCCAGTTTCCTGTTGTAGGTGCCATTCCAAGTTCTCGTTCCAATTATCTGATTTATCCTTGGTTCTCTTGTGGGAACTGGAGCCCCAACCCTGACCACCGGCCCTCACCTCTATGCCTGAGGCTCTGCTTCTTGAAGGCAAATGTCCAAGATGCCACCTACCTGAATTTCTGAACAGTGATTCCCCCAGATATCCCACTGCCATGGTCCGTCCACCCACTTCTTAGAATGCCCGAGACTCCATCTGGGGCCTTGACACTGATTAGGTTAATCTCTTGAGGCTTCTGTCAGACCAGAAAGGGTAAGACAACCTACCAGGAGAGGACCCAGATCAGAGTTGAGGAGAAGGATCAAGATTAGATTTAAGAAAGAAGTATTGTGTATTGAGTCTGAAAAGAAAGCGAGGCCACAAATATGATGAGGCAGGAGTAGATAAAGACGGGTCCCGAAGCAGCTTTCAAAATGGTATGGCATGTGATTCAGGACTAAGAGTGTGAGCAATGAAAAGTTTTAGAAACTCTCACAGGCATCCTGATGAGGTAGTCTAGAAAGCCCCTAGTATTGAAAAGGTCTATTCATGACCAGATGCCCAACCAGTTCCCTTAACTACAGGTTGCCAAGCATTCTGGAAATTAAACC
Organism: Lontra canadensis; assembly: GCF_010015895.1. NCBI lineage: Eukaryota > Metazoa > Chordata > Mammalia > Carnivora > Mustelidae > Lontra > Lontra canadensis. The sequence goes on from NW_022631001.1 coordinate 36,768,613, forward strand.
TTGTCCCCCTGTTTGAACCTGGATTTGTCTTACATGCCTATCACACTTGACTGGATGGGGACTGGCTACAGGTCCCTTGAGCTCTCTCTTGAAGGGAGTCAAGCAGCCTACTTTATTTATTTTTTTTTTAAGATTTTATTTATTTATTTGACAGAGATCACAAGTAGGCAGAGAGGCAGGCAGAGAGAGAGGAGGGGAAGCAGGCTCCCTGCTGAGCAGAGAGTCGGATGTGGGGTTCCATCCCAGGACCCTGGGATCATGACCTGAGCAGAAGGCAGAGGCTTTAACCCACTGAGCCACACAGGTGCCCCAAGCAGCCCACTTTAGCAGCAATCTCTCCCAAGCAACTTTAAATTAAACTTAGCCTCAAATAGTTTATTTTAGCCTATTTTTTTTTTTTTAAAGGACAACAACTGGGGTTTCTGGGTGGCTGAATTGGTTAAGATTCCAACTCTTTTTTTTTTTTTTTTTAAGATTGTATTTATTTGACAGAGATCACAAGCAGGCAGAGAGGCAGGGAGAGAGAGAGGAGGAAGCAGTCTCCCCGCTGAGCAGAGAGCCGGATGAGCAGAGAGCCCCTCTCTCTCTCTGCCTGACTCTCTGCCTACTTGTGATCTCTGTCTGTCAAATAAATAAATAAATAATAATAATAAAAAAAATAAAAAAAGTAATACATCATCACTGTAGAAAATTTAGGAAAAACAAAAACATAGAAAGGAAATAAAAATCACCCATAATACTACTACCAGACCCAAACGCCTCTTGTAATATGTCTTAATTTTCTGGTCTGGGATACTCAGAAAAGAAATCACAGATTGAAATGAGTGGTGAACGCTTTATTTAGTCAGATTAGTTGATGGCTAACATGGTGGCTCTACTCAGACCACAAGAAGGGTGGAGATTTTGGGAGATGGGGCAAGGTACAAGAGCAGGTTTTGATAGAATCAAAGCTTATTGGAAGAAGCTAATATTTCCTGAAAAGCAAACGACTTTGGGAGCATTCTCTGAATTGGAGGAAACAACTCCTTCTGTTCAATGTCTAATTACCATCTGGCAACTGAGGTTGTGGATAAACAATCATATTTACCTGAGGTGGCTTCAATGTCTTGGAAAACATTCTTTGTTTCAGTAGTGGGCCAAGGGTCTTGGTCTTACCCCAGCCTGGGATCTTTGTCAGAGGCAACTAGAAGGAGCACAGGTTTTGGCTTCAGACAGTGCTGAATGACTGAATAATGGATCACCCCGAGCTTCATTTCCTCACCTGTAAAATGGAAATAATTACTCCCATGAAGGATTCAATGATGTGATCATGCTAAGTAACTGACACATAGAAAATGGTAATTAAACATTAATTACTTTTGGCTTTACTGATATAGTCACCTAGAACCTCCCAAAGATTATAAATATTTAGGGTTAAAAGTTCCAAAAGTTGGGATGCCTGGGTGGCTCAGTTGGTTAAGTATCTGCCTTCAGCTAAGGTCGTGATCCCAAGGTCCTGGGATCGAGTCCCACAGTGGGCTTCTTGCTCAGCAGGGAGCCTGCTTTTCCCTCTGCCTGACGCTCCCCATGCTTGTGCTCGCTCTCTCTCTCTGACAAATAAATAAATCTTAAAAAAAAAAAAAAAGGAAGTTCCAAAAGTTCTCAGTGTGAACCAGTAAAGGGGTTTCTTACTAGAAGCCAAGTGCACAGGTCTAAGAAAATCACAATTGTTTGGAAATCCACCCTCACAACAATAAAGCTGCATTAAGGGAAACTAAGTGTCCTCTAAGAAAATCTCAAGCAAAGTACTATTTACATTTACCAAGTACTTATGTGCATGTTGGAATGGGGTATTTAGTTGTGGGCTGGTCCAATGTATGTGGTTCCGTGGGACTAAGCTTGACTAAAGAGAAACTTCTTACCTAACATGAGGGAGTGATACTATTAGGACAGCCTGTGGCATAGGAAAAGAACACAGAGATTAGAGCCAGGTAGGACTCAAACCCTGGCTCTGCCCCTGTTGGACCCATCTATGTCACAGTCATTTTTTTTTTTTTAGATTTTTATTTATTTGACAGATCATGAGTAGGCAGAGAGGCAGGCAGAGAGAGAGAGGAGGAGGCAGGCTCCCTGCTGAGCAGAGAGCCCGATGTGAGGCTTGATCCCAGGACCCCGGGATCATGACCTGAGCCGAAGGCAGAGGCTTTAACCACTGAGCCACCCAGGCGCCCCGTCACAGTCATTTCTTGAAGGATAGGTTTATCAGTTTTGGGGGGAAGTGGAAACAGTATATGTAAAGTCCTTGGCCAATGTAGTCTCAAAAATGGTAGCTATTCTTATTATAATTAAGGCTATTAATTACCATCTAGAAAAACAAAGTCCAAAGTCAGAAGGAAGTCCAGGGAGTTGTCTAAGAGAGCTAAGGCAGATATTACAGCCCAGACACAGAGCTGGGAATCTCACAACCAAAGGGAGGAGGCAAGTACACCAAGTTCTTCAGCATGCAAATATGGAACAGGCTCTATGCTAAGTACTGGGGAAACAATGAGAAAAAAACTAAGAGACATGGTGCCTGCCCTCATGTGGCTTACAGGTTATTAGAGAAATAGACATTAATCAAGGAATCAAACAAATATATGTAAAATTTAAAAATAAAGTGTCTGAAAAGAGAGAGATGGGTCGTATGAGAACATATAAGGGAAGAAATTGCCATAGTGAAAGAAAACAGGGAAGGCTTTTCAATGAAAACGGTGAGTGAGCTGAGGTGAAGTAAAGGAAGGAGGGGAAGGAGGAGAGGGGAGAAGGAGGGATGAAACGAATGGGGAAGATGGAGGAAGGGAAAAGATGGGAGGGAAAAAGGAAATAAGAATTGGTCAGTCTTTGGCAAGAGAAAACACAAGTCCAAAGTAGCCAAGTACAAAAAATAAAGAGGCACAGTATGAGGCTAGAGAAGTAGGAAGGTAGATTCAATCTATTAAGGACTTCAGTCTTGATTCTAGAAGCAGTGGAAATATGTAAATTGTTCTAAGGAGGGAGATATTACAATTAAAAGTGTTTTTAAAAGATCACTTTGGCTGGCCATATAGAGAACAAATTGGAGAAAAGCAAGAGAGAATGTACAAAGGCTAGTTAGAATAACTTTATTTTAGTTCAGATTAAAAATGATGTAGCTCAGTCTGGATAGTAGTAGGGATGGTAGTAGAAATTCAGGAGATACTTGGAAGGTAAAATGGGCAGCATTTGGATATGAAGGGGAGAGGATGGGAAGAGCCAAAGAGGACATCCAGTATTTCTGACTTGTACAACTGAAGTAGGGCCAGACTAGGGGGAACATAGTTAAGTCAGTTGCTAATGCGTAGTTTGAGGTGGTTTTGATCCAAGAGGAAATGCAGATAGAAGATAGGTCAGAGATATATGTCTGGAGATCAGAGGAATGACCAAGACTGGAAATACAAATTTGTGAACCATCCACACATAAGTAGTAATTAAAGCCAGTTGAATAAGATCACCTGAAGAGATAGAATAAAGAGGGTTTAGGACTAACCTTGAGCAATTACAGATTCAAAGGCCAGTAGAGGAGGATGAGCAGTCAAAGAAAGAAAGTGGAGAAAGAATAGATAAGAAAGTGGAGGCAAAGAGGAGGGCAGGAAGGAGCCATGGCACTAAAGTCAAACAGGGAGAGAGTGCTTTGAGAAGAAAGCCTACAGAGGATTTACTGGATTAAGCATTGCAGAAGGCACTGATGGTCTTAGCTAGAGCTGTCTAGGTACCATGATGTTCCCCAAACTCCTGGGATTAAGCTGAGAAGGAGTGGGAGCTGAAGTGAAGACAGTAAGCATAGCCAACTCCTTCAAGTCATTTGATTGTGATGGACAGGAGACAGAACATCCCCTCCTGGGGAGGGATGGAGGGATAACTCAGGGTCACTTAATTTTTAAATTGGAGAGACCAAAACATGCTTAACAATTATGCTTAACAGGCTAGTGGGAATGATTCCACTGGGCCAAAAGTTGAATCTGGCAGGGAGAAAGTCATTCTTAGAGTCAGGAAGAAGTAATGAGAACAAATCAGAGATGTAAGAAAAGTAAGGGTCCTTTATTATAACAGCAAAGAGGAGGACAGAGCAGATGCAAATGAGAGAATGAGGTACTATACATCTAATGACTTCGATTTCTTCTGTAAAGACACAAGATAAAACCATAAGTGAAAAGGAGAGAGAAAAGTTGGAGGTTTGGGGAGAGTGGAGAAGATCTGAAATCATCATTGACAAGAAAGGGAAAGTAAAATAACAAATAGGAAGTATTTGGCCAGAATCTAACCTGCTGAAGTCTTAATCAGATACACACAGCAGTGTAGCAGGGCAGACTCAAGACTAGAAGTCAGTTAACATAGAAGACAACTGGCCTTATCATGGAGTGAGTACTTTAAGGTTGGGATTTCATCACATCAGGAAGATAAAATGACAGAGGTAAGGGATTTTTTAGAGTTTCTATACTATATATGTAAAAATAAAGACCTACAAATAGATAATACCATGTTGATAAGAAGAACAAGGAATGGGAACTTGCCCTTCTAGAAATTAAAATATAGTGCCATGGGCAGGGGGTCGTAGGAGACTAGAATAGAAAGTCCAGGACTAAACGTGGGTGTTTGGAAACCTGATATATGACTAGGTTGAATATATGCCCCATTTGCCTGGGAAAGTCTCAGTTTTGCCTGTTATCCCAGAACATTGATTAATAACAGCCTTTTTATCCTTGTTTAGACAATAAATTATGTTGTCATTCTATATATGACAGGGGTGGCATCACAAAAAAGTGGGGGAAAGATGAATTAAGTAGCGTAAAAATAACTCAAAAGTGTGAACTTCTGGTGTCCTATCCCACATGTAAGAAGTGGAAGTCAACACTGTATTCTAACGGCAAGTAAAAAGTTAAGCAAACTAAAAAATCAATAGCTCTTAGATCCTTCAGAGAAGTAAGTCCACAGGGCAAACCACTGGCCCCAGTATTGGGGAGACAGGAGGACACAGAGGATCACAACTCACCAGAGCAGAAATCTCCACATGCCAACATAGGAAAACCTCAACTATAATTGCTAGATTAATATTAGGGGCTCAGTGTGGACAATTCTGAGAGATAAAAACTCCAGAGGCACCCAATCATTGGGTTGAGGATGGGGGACAAAATTTTTGAGCTTTACCTCCAGGAATTCGATTAGATTCTCAAAGTGAGTATCAGAGAAAAACTATGTTGTGCTTCTGGCAGGGGAGGAGAAAAGAAACCATTTATGAATACGCCAAAGCATTCTGTTCTTTTTTTTTTTTTTTTTTTTTTATTTGACAGAGATCACAAGTAGGCAGAGAGGCAGGCAGAGAGAGAGGAGGAAGCAGGCTCCCCGCCGAGCAGAGACCCCGATGCGGGGCCCGATCCCAGGACCCGGAATCATGACCTGAGCCGAAGGCAGCGGCTCAACCCACTGAGCCACCCAGGCGCCCCAAGCATTCTGTTCTTAAAAGGACCTGCCCTCAGGAGAAACTATTTTACCAGAGCCTAACCTGCTGAGGTTTTATCAGAGCCTCATCTATTGGGAGGAAGAGAAATACTCAACACCAGTCCCTCTTGCTTTCCATGTGGTGGAAGGAAAATACACAACTGCAGACACTTCAGCCATCCAGCACCATCTAAGGTGAAGGAGGGTGGTCATGGGGATGGCTGAGAAGCCTAAGTGAGGTTCACAGTCCAGGGGCACAAGTCACCAACCAACAGACTGAGACCTGATCATAGCACTAGAGGACACATCCCCTCCCCAACAACTTTCCACCACATTACTAAAGGACGATTTATTTTAATTCCTTTTACCCAGGACATCATATCCACCTTTCAGCAACAAATTAAAAGGCATACTAAGAGGCAAAAAACACAATTTGGAAAGACAGAGAAAGCATAAGAAGCAGGCATGGCAGAGATGTTGGAATTAAGACTGGGGATTTAACCAAAGTGATTACTATGCTAAAGGATCTAATGGATAAAGTAGACAGCATGCGAGAACAGATGGGCAATGTAAGAAGAGAGACAGACACCCTAAGGGAAAAAAGAACAAAAAGAAATGCTAGAGATCAAAACCTTGTCAAAAATGAAGATTGTTGGGGTGCCTGGGTGGCTCAGTGGGTTAAAGCCTCTGCCTTCGGTTCGGGTCATGATCCCAGGGTCTTGGGATCGAGCCCCACATTGGGTTTTCTGCTCAGCAGGGAGCCTGCTTCCTCCTCTCTCTCTCTCTCTGCCTGCCTCTCTGCCTATTTGTGATCTCTTATCTATCAAATAAATAAATAAAATCTTTTTTAAAAAATGAAGATTGTCTTTGATGAACTTATTAGTAGACTGGACACAGCTGAGGAATCTCTGAGCTTAAGGAAATATCAACAAAACCCTCTAAAATTGAAAAGCAAAGAGGACAAAGACTGAAAAAAAACAGAACAGAACATCCAAGGACTGTGGGAAAGCTATAAAAGATGTAATATATGCATAGTGTGAATACCAGGAGAAGAGAGAAAGGAACAGAAGAAATATTTGAAACAATGGGGACTGAGAATGTCCCCAAATTAATATCAAACAACAAACCACAAATTCAGAAAGCTCAGAGAATGCCAAGAAGGATAAATATCCAAAAAGACTGCACCTAAGCATATCATTTCTAAGCTAAAGAAAATCAAAGGTAAAGAAAACCTGGAAGAAGCCGGAGTGGGGGGAAAATTCTTACCTATATAGGAATAAAGATAAGAATTATATCCAACTTATCCTCAGAAACCATACAAATAAGAAGAAAGTAGAGTGAAATATTTAATGTGTTGAGAGAAAGAAAACACTGAGAATTCTGTACCCTGTAAAGTTATTCTTCAAATGTGAAGGAGAAATAAAGACTTTCTCGGGCAAATCAAAATTGAGGGAATTTGTTGTCAGTAGATCTGTCTTGCAAGAAATGTTTTTTAAAGTTCTTTATAGAGAAGAAAAATAATATAAGTCAGAAACTTGGATCCCCATAAAGAAAAGAAGAACATCAAAGAAGGAATAAGTGAAGGAATAATAAAAAATTTTATTTTTCTTATTAATTGATCTAACAGATAATAGTTTTTCTAAATAATAACAGCAACAATTCATTCAATTATATATGTTTATGCCTACATACACACTTATGAATAAGTAAAATGAATGACAACAATAATGCAAAGGAACAGAGGAAGGAACTAGAAATATTTGGGTATCATAAGGTGACTGAACTATCTGTAAAGCAGTATAATATTTGAAAATAGGCTTGAGCTAGTTGTAAACATATACTGTGCACTCTAGGATAACCACAAAAAAGCAAATAAAAAAGGATATATAATTGATTTGCAGAGAAAATAGAATCATATAAAAATGGTCAAAGACAAAAATGAAAATAAAAAGGTAAACAAATAGAAAACAAGTGTGGCATATTAATCCAGCTGTATCAGTAATCACCTTAAATATTAATAGTCTAAATATGCCAACTAAAAGATGATCAGAATGGATCAAAAACAAGACCCTGATATGTTGACTACAAGAAACCCACTTTAAATATAAAGGCACATGTGGAGATCTGGGTGGCTCAGTGGGTTAAAGCCTCTGCCTTCGGCTCAGGTCATGATCCCAGTGTTCTGGGATTGAGCCCCACATCAGGCTCTCTGCTCAGCGGGGAGCCTGCATTCCCCCCCCCCCCCGCCTCTCTGCCTACTTGTGGTCTCTGTCCGTCAAATAAATAAATAAATAAAATCTTTAAAAAATATATATAAAGGCACATGTAATTAAAAGCAGAATGAAAGATACACAATGCAAACACAAATTGTAAGAAAACAAGTATAGCTATATTAATATCAGACAAAGCAGACTTCAGAGCAAAGAAGGTTATCAAGAACAAGAGGAGCATTACATAATGATAAAGGGGTCAGTATTCTAAGAAGACATAATAATCCTTAATTGTAAGCACCTAACAACAGAGCGTCAAAAATATGTGAAGTAGAAACTGATAGAACTATAAGGAGAAATAGATGAATCCACTGTCATGGTTGGAGACTTCAACACCTCTCTATTACATATGGACAGACCCACCAGTCAGAAAATCAGTAAGGACATAGTTGGACTCAACAGTACTATCTATAAAGTGGTTATAATTGACACCTACAGACTACTTCATCTAATAATAGCAGATTACACATTCTTCTTAAGCTCACATGAAACATTCACCAAGATATACCACATTCTGGGCCATAAAACACAACTTAACAAATTTAAAAGAACAGAAATCATATAATGTCTGCTCTCAGACCACAGTGAAATTAAACTAGAAATAACAGAAACATAGCTGGAAAATCCCCATTAACAACACATTTCTAACCAACACATGGGTCAAGGAAGAAATTTCAAAAGAACTTTAAAAATATTTTAAACTAAATGAAAATGAAAATATAACTTTAAAATTTGTGGAATGCAGCAAAAGCAATGCTTAAGGGAAATTTATAGCATTGAACGTATATATTAGAAAAGAAAAAGATATGAAAGCAATGATCTCAGCTTCCTCCCTAGAAAAAGAAAAGAAAATTACATCCAAAGTAAATAGAGAAAAAGAAGTAATGAAAATGATAGAAGAAATCAATGAACCAACAAAACCAAAAGATTGGCTCTTTGAAAATATCAAAAAAATTGATAAGCACCCAGCCGAGCTAACTAAGAAAAAGAGAGAGAAGACAAAAACGGCTAATATCAGAAATGGAAGAAGGAACATTATTACGGATCCAGTGGACATGAAATGAATAATAGAGGTCTATTATGAACAATTCTGTGCCCACAAATTTGATAACCTACATGAAATGGACCAATTCCTTGAGAGACACAATGTGTCAAGACTTAAACAAGAATAGACTGTATCTGACTCTGAATAGGCCTATTATCTATTAAATAATTGAATCAATGATTAGTAATCTCCCAAAACAGAAAGTACCAGACCCAGATGGGTTCACTGATGAATTCTACCAAACATTTAATGAAGACATTATACCAAAACTCTACTTTCTAACTCAGTCTATTATTCCTGTGGCACCCTAACACCAAAACCAAAGACTGCAAAAGAGGAAAACTGCCGACTCCTATTTCTCATGAATATAGATCCTAATTTCCTCAACAAATGTCAGCAAATCAAATCCAACAATGTACAGGAAGAATAGATACCCTAACCAAGTGGGATTTATCCCAGGTAATGCAAGGCTGGTTCAAAATTTGAATATCAATTAACATAATCCATCATTTCAACAGACTAAAGAAGAAAAATGTGATCATTATCAGTAGATGTGGAAAAAGCATTTGGCAAAACCCAACACCCATTCGTGATTAAAAACCCTCAACAAACTAGGAATAGAGAGGAACATCTCAACTTAATAAAGAGCATCTACAAAGAAAACTTGTCCCTAATAGCATACTTCCTGGTAAGAAACTTGAAGCTTTCTCCATAAGATCAAGAACAAGGCAAGGATATCCCCTCTTACCACTACTTTTCACCATTATACTGGAAATTCTAGATAATGCAATAAGACAAGAAAAGGAAATCAAAGGTATACAGATTGGGAAGGAAGAAATAAAACTCTTTTCTCAGATGACATGATTGTCTACATAGGAAAATCTGAAAGAATCAGTAAAAAAACCTCCTGGAACTAAAAAGCAATTATAATAAAAGATTACTGGTTGTTAGGGGTTGGAGGGAGGGAAGATGAACAGGCAGAGCACTAAGGATTTTTTTTTAAAGATTTTATTTATTTATTTGACAGAGATTACAAGTAGGCAGAGAGGCAGGCAGAGAGAGAGAGGAGGAAGCAGGCTCCCTGCTGAGCAGAGAGCCTGATGTGGGGCTCAATCCCAGGACCCTGAGATCACGACCTGAGCCTAAGGCAGAGGCTTTAACCCACTGAGCCACCCAGGTGCCCCTTAAGGCAGTGAAACCATTCAGTATAATACCATAAAATCTCAGAGGTGAATGCACGTTATTAATCATTTGTCAAAACCCATAGAATAAACAGCACCAGGAGTGAACCCTCATGTAAACTCTGGACTTTGGGTGCTGGTGATGGGTCAGTGTGGGTTCATCAGTTGTAATAAATGTACCAGTCAGGTGCTGGGCATTGATAATAAGGAAAGTTGTTCATGTGTGGGGACAGGGAATCTATGGAAACTCCACATTTTCTGCTCAATTTTGGTGTAAACCTAAACTGCTCTTAAAAAATTAAGTTTAGTGATTTTTTAAAAGCAGCTCACAGCGTGGATAAATTGGAGTTGGAACCCTACGCCACTGTATTAAAAAATAAACTCTAAATGGATTGAAGACCTATATGTGGAAGGTAAAATTACAAAGCTAATGGTTCAAAACAAAACAAAACAAAACAAAAAACTGGAAAATATCTTTGCGGTCTGTTTTTTAGGCAAGACCACAAAAGTGCAAGCCATAGGAGAGAAATTGGTGAATCTGACTAGATGAAAGTTATTTCTGTTCAGTGAAGAATTCCAAAGGTAAGATGAACATTTGAGGGAACCTCCCACTACATGGTTTATATTACTGAGAAGGTCTCATGTAGGTTCGTAAGTAGAGCAGCGTGAAGAGCTTCATTGCAACAGTGTTTGTGGAGGTAAAGATCTGGAAGTCAGCTGACTGCTGACTGGGGGAATGGACTGGTGCAGTAGAATAGTAGACCACAGTCAGAAGCAATGAATTACATTCACATATAGTAACTTCGACATACAGGTATCCCCACTTCTTGAAAGTTCATGTTATGCCGCTTTGCTTGTATGGAAGACCTACACTAGTACCTGTTTTCACCACCTGAAAGAAATCCAAAGAGGATTTTCACTTTTATGAAAAGGGCAAAAAATGCAAATAGCACTCAGCTTTTGTTTTACAGTGAGCCATTTAGAGGCAGTGCAAAACAGCAAGAGAGATACGGCCAAGCTCCTTCCCCAGAAACTACACTCAGCATCTCAGCCTCAAGCCCCGTATAGCTTTGAACTGTGTCTGGGAGCATCTGTGTTTTATCTGGATTTATTTTGTGCATCTGTTAGCAAGATGTGTCCTAAGGTATCAGAAAAGCCTGAGAGAGGTTATTTTGGGGGTCTGGGAACACGTAAAAATTTTTTCCATATAAATTAATGGTAATTGCTTCTTCAGTTTATACCATTCCAGCTTATAAAAGATTTCATAGGTATACTCTACTTTCAGATAGTGGGGGGAACCTGTATCTTAAAAACGTAAGATTAAGTGAAAGAAACATTAAAATACAAAACAGGGGCACCTGGGTGGCTCAGTGGGTTAAAGCCTCTGCCTTCAGCTCAGGTCGTGATCCCAGGGTCCTGGGTTCGAGACCCGCATCAGGCTCTCTGCTTAGCAGGGAGCCTGCTTCTTCCTCTCTCTCTGCCTGCTTCTCTGCCTACTTGTGATCTCTGTCTGTCAAATAAAAATAAAATCTTAAAAAAAAATAAAATACAAAACAATTCTAAGTAACTTCAAGTAAGTTACATATGTATGTATATGTATATATATACACACATACACACATAATATATAATACATACACATATTTTATATATACATTATGTATTATATAAACATTTGTATGTTTATGTGTATACACACACACTCAGAAGGGCATATATAAGTGGGAGTAGGATAAAGAATATTGAGATAAAAACTATATAAAGAAGATTGCTTTTGCTTCATCCAGGGATATAAATATATGATGAACTAAGGAGTTTGAGTGACTTCGTTGTTGTTTTTTTTAACCTGCTATCCTAAAAGAAATATGAATTTTTAAAGTAAAGTAAATACAATATGGATATTATCATCTTATTAAATTGTATTTGAAGATTAAATGAGTAAGTCAGATAAAGCACTTAGCTTAGTGCCTAGCACATACTAAACACTCAATAAATGTTATCTGTTATTGTTATTAGCACTACTCACGATACAGCAAATACCAATCAATTGAAGTTGGCACTTGGATTTAGATGATTCCCCCGGAGAGTTCCTTCCAGGTCTAATAGTCTGTAATAATACTAGAGAGATAGGCAAGTTCTGGCAGCATTTCAGGGGAAATGCTGAACCAGTCTTGGGGAATGGGAATGGCTTCCAGATTTTTCGCAGTGTCCGCGGAAAGCTTGATGGTTAACTTGGGAGAACTCCGACACAGTGCACAAACTCAGGAGATAGAGACTGCCAAGGAAAGAGTGCTGTGAAACTGGGATAGAGTTTATGTACTTTGGTGGACTTCCTCCAAAGGGGTATTTTCTTTTAGCATTTCGATTTCAAGTTATAAAACTGTAGCTGAATTGCAAATTTTAGCTATTTAGAGAGTGTTGGCTTTGGATTATCCCCTCCCCCTCCTCTTCCTACTTTTCCTCCTCCCCTGAAACTGGACACCATTATGATAGTGAAATAAGCAAGACCATCACCTAGTGACCTGCTCCTCGAAGTGCTGACACCAGATCCTGGTCCCAGAGAGGAGAGCACAGGTGCCAAATCCTTGCCCTCATGTTAATTCAACAAGCGTTGACTGGAACTCTATGCCAGGCACTATTCTGGTGTCAGGGGATATAGGGCTGCTAACACAAAACAACAGGTTTAAAAATAAAATTGAGGAAGTGTCAACTCGGAAACTTAAGAGCCTTCCCAGAGTGACATTGCATTTTAATGTGTTTACTTTCCACAGATCATAGATGAAGAAGAAACACAGTTTATGAGTAACTGCCCTGTTGCGGTCACGGAAAGCACCCCACGGAGGAGGACACGGATTCAGGTGTTCTGGATAGCGCCCCCAGCAGGAACAGGCTGTGTGATTCTCAAGTAAGTGAACCAGGGGGTCCATGGAACACTTCACTCTCCCTCCCTGTGGTCTGTCACGGACTTCCTGGTGGGGTTGCAGAAGGAAAAGTGGCTTTGTTGGAGCATCAGGTGAGTGGCATCATCTCTCTCCCCAGAGTTATCTTAACTCTGAAATGGGGTCAAAGGCCATCACTAATGCAATGCTGTAAAAAGAACCATTTGCCCAAATCTCTATTTTTAGAGATTTCGGTGATTCTCAAATTCAGTGATTCTCTTGGCCACGCTCCAGCTTCTAGAGATATTAATACTAGGGCTGGCTAAGAAAAGTTACAAATCAGGTAAGGATGCTCTCTGACTTCCTTCCTCTGGAATTTAACACCACTATCCTTAAATTGCGCTAGGCTGACCGGGGGACCCAAATGTAACCTCCTTAGTCTCTGGCCCTACTTTATGGTCTGATTTTCTTCTTCGTGTCCTCAAAACTGCCCTCGTGTGCCACTTCCTACCTGGTCTCCTAACCCTCCCTTTGTTAAGTTACAATATGTGATAAGCGGTATTAACTTGGGGCACCTGGGTGGTTCAGTCGGTTAAGTGTCCGACTCTTGGTTTGGGCTCACATCATGATCTTAGGGTCCTGAGATCGAGTCCCACATTGGGCTCTGCTCTCAGCTCGGAGACGGCTTGAAATTCTCTGCTTCTCACTCTCCATCTGCCCCTCTACCCACTTGTGTGCACACATTCTCTCTCTAATAAAAAAAAAAAAAATTTTTAAAGAGATGTTAACCCGCTCGTAGTTTTCCTGTGTAAGGTAGCATTATCTCAGACCTGTGCCTCCAAAATGGTATGCCATAGGGTGATGTTCAGGGAGATGTAAATAGGTGGGCAGGAAACCAATTTCTGCAGTTAAATAAGTTTGGAAAATGCTGTAAACTCCATCCCCTTCTTGCAGATTCACAACTATCATTAGTAGATTCAAGGTTTTACGAAGTCCTACTCAAATGAAATGTGTTTAAATTGGTTTCACCAGAATTTCCCAAATTTATTTGACTCCCTTTTTTTCCTGAGACATATATTAACATTCACCAGTTTGGGAAATGCAGCCATAACCCATTTTAAATAGATTTAAAGACCATATAGAGGGATACTGGGAATTTTAAGATTTCAGACAGGCAAATCGTCACAGGTAGATGGACAAGGCTCCAATCTTGGCATCTAAGAAGCCATTTTCCCATGAAGGTAAGGGGCTGGACCTTCCCAACCATCTTTCTCTTATTTGAGTCCCCTGGGGCCTTATTTTATATATTTGCACCTCTGGCAGGTGGACATTTCTACAATTTTAGAACTGTGACTAAGTCCAGCCCAGCTCTGGGGAGGGGCTAGTAAGGAGGCATTCCAACAAGGCAGTCGGGTCCCTGCAACTTCTGGACGCAGCTGTGCCTGGCTTATGGGAAAAAGAAAAAAAAAATGCCCATAGAGGTCTCTGGAAGCCTCTGTCTATTGTCCAGGCCCAGCCTTGTCTTTGTCTAGCCTCCCTTTGCTGCCATCTGTCCATATATCCCTTGTTTCTTGGTTCAATGCAAGCTGAACGGGCTTACTCAGATTTCTTGAGAAGATTGTCTCTTGGCATCAGTCTGTATCAGTGAATTTAAAAAAAAAAAAAAAGAATTAGCAGTAGAACTTTCAAGAATGAAATCTTATGTATAAACCCAGTACATAACACATATCTAGTATTTAGTTAAAATACGGGAGAAGGCCCCTGGAAGTAAAGGCTCCCTAAATGGGAACACACGGGGGCTATTTATCGAGTGCTGACTGTATAGCTAAGGTGTCAGCTGCCACCACTAGCATTTGGCAGGGACAACAAGACCAGAGAGGAGTGGGAAAGCTTTATAGGGGAGAAAAGGGCAGACTGCAGGTATATTCTGATTGGAGGGTAGGGTATTAGCTTGGGGAGGCTGGAAGCAGGATAACTAAAAGTGGAGCATCTTATGGGATTGGTTTGGAGAGCATGTTTGGCTTCCCCTTGTTAGTTCTGAGTTGGAAATAGAGGAGGCAGTGGGGGCAAAAAATTAAAGGAGCTGGTGGTCATTCACAAGTCCTAAATGTTCTGGGCTGACCCTTCAGGGGTGTGTGGTTTCCAGGCTGATTGCTGCCAAATTTGGGGGTCACAGTTCTATTGTTGTGGTCATATGTGGCCTGCCTTTTGTCCATTGGTGTTCCCGGTATCTTAGCCTGGAGATCAGGTTCCTGGCGTGGCTTTCTTGTACCCACACTCTGGCCCCGGGCTGCCCGGTCACTCGGCAGACTCACTCCGCAGAGCCTGGGGCTCTGAAGAAGAAAGTTGGAAAATGTTAGATTTATGTGGTGAGTCTTCCTGCTCTGAAAATCCTGATCCTGCTGGCCCAGAGCTCTGGTTTGCTTTGACTTATTGTTTTCACAAACCAGAAGTGTTTGATCTTCCCGGCAGAAGCCAGAAAGGCATCTCTTGTTTACCCGTTAACAATGAACATATGTGAACATATGTTTATCCATTAACAATGGACAAGTGTGGCTTGTTCAGTCGCCATTCTTTCAGCAAATGTAACTGAGCTTCTTTGTGTACAGACATGCAGGATATATAGACAACCCACATGTATTCTTGGCCCTCGAGCTTCCACGGGCCAAATGGAAGAGAGAAAAAGGGTCAACCAGTACTTTCTCTGTACCAGGAACCCAGCAGGCACATCTAGCAGGTTGTTTTTTTTTTGTTTTGTTTTGTTTTTTTTAAAGACTTTATTTATTTATTTGACAGACAGAGATCACAGTAGGCAGAGAGGCAGGCAGAGAGAGAGGGGAATCGGCAGAGAGCCCGATGAGGGGCTTGATCCCAGGGGCTTGATCCCAGGACCCTGAGATCATGACCTGAGCCAAAGGCAGAGGCTTAACCCACTGAGCCACCCAGGCACCCCAACATCTAGCAGGTTTTAACAGATTTAATCATCCTAACTACTTCTGTTTTACAGAGGAGATCCCAGGAAAATTAGGCGAATTGCTTGAGTCATATCCATTTAACTCCAAAGTTCTGTGTTCTTCCTTTCTTTTGTTGTTTTTTTCCTGTTTGTTTTTGTTTTGTTTTGTTATGTTTTTTGAGAAGGTATCTAGGGGGAAAACAAACAAACAAAACAAAACAAATAAGCAAACAAAAACAAAGATATCCAGCACAGATGGGAAATGAAAATCGACTTCTGTTTCTCAAAATGGCTAGTTGGTTATCCCACATCCGTTTATTGAATGTTTGTCCTTTCCCCAGTTGCTTGAAATGCTACTTCATCTGTTCTGCAGGTCTTTTTATCTATTCCTGCACAAAACCCACACCATTTTATAGCACAATTTTATTTTGTATTTTGATAGCAAGTCATCGCCCATTAATCTTCTGGTTCAAAATGTTCATGACCATTCAGGCAGATTCATAGTTCCAGACGAATCATAGAATAAGTTTGTTGTAGTTTAATAAAACTTATATTGGGATTTTGAATGGGGTTGCATCGAATTAATAGTTCAGTGTGGGAAATGTCAGCATCCCTACAATATTTTTCCCCAGTCAGAAATATGGAATATCCCCTATTTATTCAGGTCTTTTATTCCTTCAGTAAAGTACTGTGATTTTTCTTCATTGAGATTGCACATTCTTGTCTGGCTTTTCCCTCTTAGGGTATTTTATAGCTTTAGTGCTTTGGGGAATGGGCTCCTTTTTTGTTCCTGTTATACATTCTAATTATTGATTGCTTGTGTTTAGGAAAGCCATTGATTCTTATTTTCTGAGTTTGAATTTGGACACTGTTGCACTCACTTGATAGTTCTAATGGCTTGTTCATTCATTCTTTTGGGAAATTATGAATAAGTATACCTTGTGTTTCCTTTTCATGTTTTAGTTTATTATCTGTCACCTCTAGTAGATCATTAAATGGTGGTATTCCTGTTCATTCTTGATCTTAATGGGGATTCTATGATGTTTTACTTTTTACGTATAACATGAAGTACAGGTTTCAAATTGATACTTTAATCGAGTTCAGAAGGACTCTTTTTTTTTTTTTTTAAGAGAAGGGGGAGAGAGAGTGGGATGGGGGAGAGGGAGACAGAGATTGTTAAGCAGATTCCATGTCCAGAATGGACACGGGACACGGGAACCCTGAGATCATGACCTGAGCTGAAATCAAGAATTGGACACTTACTTGACTGAGCCACCCAAGTGCCCCAAGAAGGACTCTTGATCTAGCTGAGAAAGTTTCCTTCTTTTCACATAGAAGGCAGCATTTGGGGAACTGGCCAACCGGTATTCCCTGTGTACCTGCCCTGCGCCCAGATCTCGGGAAAGACACAAGATAAACAATGATCCTGACTTCCAAGGTATTTTCGATCTGGTTGTGGTACAAATAAAAATATGCACGCAAAGGTTAGCAAGCCCAAGACAAGCAGTAACTGGGGACAAATTAAACGTGGTTAGACAGAAATCAGATGAGTAAGGAATGGAAAAATGGGAGCACCAGAGTTTCTCGGAAAGTTAGTGTATCTTGAAGGCTGTCGTAGGGTTTGGATAAATGCACAGAAGGACGAGGTTATTCCAGGTGACAGGGGTGGATCTAGGGGAACTTAGGTGAGAAGAAGCATGGCAGCCCCAGGGAGACAGACTCTGTGAGATTAGAAGGTCTTTGGGGGCCAAAATCCGTTGCTAAGTCCTGGAGGTCTTCTAGTGTCAAGATGAAGAGATTGAATTTGATTCAAGGGGAACCAGGGAACCATTAGTGGTTATTAAACAGTGGACTGACATGCTGGGAGGAAAGTTCATTAAAAAGTTAGGAAGGACACTTAAATCTGGCAGCCAGGCTCAGGGCAGATGAAAGGGGAGATGCCGGCATTCTTGCAGCACCATCGCTTGCAAAAAGGAGCATTTGTGTTGCGGTGTTTGGATACTATTCCCGGTTGAATAAGGTGCAGAGTCTGCTGAATGTCTGTGGGTGACAGCTCTGAAGGCTGCTTGGTTAGTTGTGTTCCTTTGCCCAGGAGGGCAGGTGGGGAAGCACATAGCAATTACGACTTTCCTTTTGGCGCAAACCTGACACCATTTCCATTTTCCATTTGGATGCAAAGATTTGAACATTTCTAAAATTACAGGCTTTCCAGGCAGACCTCCTTCTAGCCTTCTCCCTACAAATGAATGACCCAGCACTTAGCGTTGCCCCAGCATGCTGCAGGGCTGCCAGAATGCTGTAAACAGGATGGCAAAGTAGCAACCGAGGGACAGAAAGGGCCCCTGTGGATAAAATGGCTGTGTACAGACCCCACCAGGGGGAAATCTCGTCTCCTTAAATCTGACGAACATTTTGTCCCCTGAAGTGATCCTCTCTTTTCTTATATTTATTACCTTTATTACCTACATTTATTACTGGGTGTCTCACACCCATTCGTAAGTTTCCGGGAGGGTCTGAGATGTGGGTCCTCCACCTCCTGAGAAGATAGTCACTTGGTGAACCGTTTGGGAAATTCCATCTTATGAAACAGGGGCTGGTACAGGGTCCAGGGAGTACCAAGAGCCTAGCCCTGTTCTAGGGGCATTACAAATACTTAGGTAATCCTCATAGCCACCCTCTGAAGCAGATACTACACAGGAGAGAGTAAGTGACACCCAGGGTCACAAGGTACATGACCCAGCTGGGATTTAAACAGAAGATCAGGGCTCCAGATCTGATCAGATGTCCAGATCTGATCTGCAATGAGATCTGCATTCTACCATCGCAGATCCGTGCTCCTGGGTCAAGTTCAACTCTGATTTCACTCTCTCCCCCTACACTGTTAGTTGTCAGATCTGTCTCTTCTGGCTTACACTTGCTTCCTATTTGTGGCCTCATCCACAGACACTTCTTGCCCCAGTATTACAAGAACCACCTCTTTGCTCACTCTGGTTTCCTTGCCCTTTGCTCCTGCCGCTGGGGTAAGACTTCTTGTCCCCATGCGCAGCTGAGACACACCCCTCACCTCTCAAAGCTGAACAGGGCTCTCCGTCACCTTCACGATAAAGTCTAGAATTTTAATCAGAGCATTTAAGTCTCCCCATGTCCTTTACCAGAGTCCCTGATCAGTGTCTTCTTGCCCTGAATCCCTCCGTGAACCCTGTGCTCCAGCCAGGCCCATCTGCTCGTTCTCTTGGTAACATTTAGCGAGTGCCTCCTGGGTGTAGGCACTGAGGACTCAGAGGCTGACTGAGGATGTCACACGCAAAACAGATCAGGTGCGTGGTCTTTCATCTGCAATTTGGAAATCCAAGAGGCTCTAACATCCAAATGATTTTTTTTTTTTTTAACTCATTGAGGACCCCGACCTGCTCTGAACTGACTTGAAGTTGTTCATGGTCTTTTAGTGTAAATATTCATGTGCGGAGGCTGCCCCAGACCCTGATAGGAAATATTAAAAAAATATATGGAATTTGCATTGCATTGTCTTTCTGAAATTCAAAAATATTCTGAATTCTGAAATGCACCTGGCCTTGGGGGTATCAGATAAGGAAGCTTTGCCCTGTGGATACAGTCCCAGGTGGGAAGTTTGGTAATGACCGGTATCACTCCCAAGGGTACAAAGGAGGTAGCCCCGTGGGCCCGACTGGGTTGTACACAGATGTTTAAAAGAAGCAACACATATCTTGCCCAATTTCATCACCTGTTCCCAGCTGCAGCTGCTACAAGATCTAAGAACTTATTCAATGTTGCCCATTGCCAAAAAATACAATTAGCGTGTTGGTGTCCAAGGCCCTTCGTGACTTGTTTTAGTCACCTGAACAGCCTCATGTCTAGATGCTGAGACTGAGTCTCAAGAGGAGAATCAATTTTACTCCTCTTTGTGGCCCTGGTGCGAGGGTTGGCAAATCCAGCCCACTGCCTATTTTCGTGAATAAAGATTTATTGGAATACAGCCACATTCATTCATTTATGTATTGTTTAGGGCTGCTTTCATGCTATAGCAACAGAATTGAGACGTTGCCGCTGTAAAATATTTTTTCTCTGGCACGTTCTAGAAAATGCTCTAATGTATACCCCAGTGCTAAATCCTTTTCCAGGTTCTCTGAAAAAAGCTGGGTTTTTTTTTGTTGTTTGTTTTGTTTTGTTGTTGTTGTTGTTGTTTTTTCCAGAGACAAAGGCTCGTATTCAGGTAGTATTTGGAAGGTAATTCCAAGGAGCAGGGGAAGGGGGTGGTAGGGAGGGCAGGATTGAGTAAAGTGTTATTAACTGGCCCATCACTGTAGGCAACTGGCGCTTGATCCCACTGGAACCTTTTGAGAGCCCTTGTGACACATGTCTCAGAACAGTGTGCCCAGGAATAGAGGGCGAGGCCATTATCCTTTGGCTTCCATCCTCCATTGATCAAGATTGGCCCCACAAACATGAACTCGGGTCTTCTGGGTTGCAGCGCGTGTGAGCCTCTGACATACCCTGCACTCGGGCTGCAGCATCTGCAAAGCTCAGGGGCAGGAAGCAAGAGCGCCCCATGCGGACAAAGTGTGCATCCTGCTGATGCGGTAGGGCAGAGCGGGTCAGGGCTACCCCCGTGACTAGGGTCAGAGCTGGGGTGGGAGGCTGAGAGGAGGCGGGTGTTCAGAGGTGCCCAATGCACCAGTAGTGTTACTGATGGCACGAGTAGCTCATATTCCTCACCAAGCACCGGGCTACCTACACTGTGTGTCTTCTCTCACTTAATTCCCACAAAAGTCTCTGGGGTCTTCTCTCTTTTCTCTGTAGGGTTTTCTGATTTTGTTGCTGAGAAAAATCAAGGTTTAGGGAGTTCATATTCAGGGTAATAAAGCAGCTGGGACTTAAGCCCACTTCCACCTGATGCCAGAACCTTTCTTGTTAACGAAACACCACTGAACTACCCTGACTGAGCTCAACCAACCCCCACCTACCCTCCGCCTCTTGCCTCAGTTGGTCTGTGAGATCTGTGAGTTCAGAGCCCCTTCTGTAAACCAGGAGGTAGGGGATTCTCTGTTGGGGGGTTGGAGGCAGGGGTTGTGGGCAGGGGTCGGGGGCGGGGGGGGGGATGTTGTTTCCCGAGGGAGGAAACGAATTGCCATTTGGCAAATGGAAACAAACTCTGCACCTGGCAAGGGAAAGGCTTATTCGTGGGAAGAGAGGCTGGGTATTAAGGAGGAATTAGGGAACACTCATAATACTTTGTAACTTCATAGAGCTCACCAAACCTTTTTATCTTAGAAGGAAATAACAGAGGAAGCCCACATGAGATGACTGTGTATGATTTAGAGGAAGCTGGCAGCGTTAGGAAGACCTGGGGTGCAGCTTCCCCCACAATTTTTCTGGTGTGAGGTATTGAGAAGAACTACCACATCTTTGTTATTAGTCAGGGGGGCTCTCCCATGGGCTGGCTGGGACATCAGCAGGACCCCACAGGGGAGGAAGCCAGGAGTGGCCAGAACAGAGCTGGGAACCCCCGAGCCTGTTGAAGTGGCTGGTCCTGGAACAGCACTTGGAAAGATAGAGGCAATGGCTAAAAGGGCAACATGTGCTCGGCTTAGGAAGACTTTGATGCCCAAAGACCTACCATCTATCAGATAGAATCCAGATGCCAGGAGTTCCTGGGAGGCCAGCAGTGGTGCGGTTCCAGGAGAGCGGTCCAATGGCAGCAGTCAGATTCAGCAGCTGGAGTGCCAGGTGCAGGATCCAGCCGCCTGGGGGGAAACTGGAAAGCATTAAACAGGAAGTGTAAGCTGCAGAGAAGCTCTAGGCACAGCAGTAGACTGACGTTCAGATGGAACCCTGAAGCCCTGCTCTACGGATGGCGCCAACGTTGCGAGGGGCCGGGGGCGTACACAGCTCGTCCCTATGGCGCACCAGGGCCCCACGTCTCCCACAGCATGACAGCTTCCAGTCCTCCCCTACTGATGGAGCAGGAGCTGCTGATACCTTCCTCGCCCCAGCCAGGGTGGGATCAACGCATAAGGTTTTGACCTGTGGACATTTTTTTAAAAGGCTAAGATTCATTTCAGGTAACGTAAAATTAACCATTTTGAAGGCGTCAGTTTCGTGGCATCTGGTACATTCGCACTGTTGTACCGCCACGCCCTCTGTCTAGTTCCAAAACATTTCCATTGCTCTGGAATAAAACCCCTCCCCATTAAGCAGTCTCTCCCCATTCTCCTGCCTATGGCCCCTGGCAACCCCCAATCTGCATTTGTCTATGGATTCACCTATCGATCAGATAAATGGAATCACACAATAGGCGGCCTCCTGCATCTGGATTTTTTTCCCGGAGCTTAGTATTTCTGAGCTTGATCCAAACTGTAGCCAAGTATTGGTACTCCTTCCTTTATATATCTGAGTGATGTTCCATTATCTGTCTGTACCACAATTTGTTTATCCCCATGGGCATTTTTAACATGGAATAATCAAAGGGTCAAACAAAAACGTTTGGGCAATGGTGAAAAAGTACCCCATGGTATCACACCTACCTATACTGTCTGTTTTTTTAAACTGGGTGGTAGACGCGAGAGATGTGTCGCTCCACTCCCGAGCCACACCCCATCCCTGAGAAGGACAAAGATGACTCGGGGACAAGGGTAGGAAAGGACAAAGAATCGGTTCCATGTCTACTTTGGCTTTCAGGGTCATGAAGTATGAAACAGGTTAGCATCTTCTACCCCATCAGCAAAATGATTTGATGAGATTGTTCGCACCCAGTATGGAATGGTACTATAACCAAGTCATACAGACCCGGGCATTCGTTACTGCAGCTGGAAGGGGTGGGGGCTGAAGCCCTCCGGAGAAGTGGATGATAGGGACGACAGGCCAAGGGTCCTCGGTGCCACAGAAGACATTCCTTCGAAGAGACCCACAGCTCCACCACCATTCACTTTCAGCTACGAAGTAGAGACTTGACCCTGAACCATGAGCCTCCCTGGAAGCCTGCTTGCCAGAGACAACACTCAACCTAAAGCTGACGGGGAAATGAGATGGCGTAAAAGGAAAGAACATTCCCCACTCCTTCCATGATTGATTAGTACAGGCCAATGGCAGTTCCATTTTTCCCTGGGCATTTCCCAAAGATTTCGCATCACACAGGCCCTGGAAGCCAGGAAAATAGGAGCAAAAGCTCCCCTCTATCTTACTTCTCTGCTATTCATAAATGAAAATCTTGTTAATTCAGAGTTTGACAGCTGTGGTGCTTTTGTAAGTCCAAGGCAGCTGTCATCGGCACTCCGGCTTATTTTTCAAACAGATGTTTAATTTGACTTTAGTGCTATTGCCAATTTTTTTAGGAGAAAAAGAGGGGGAAGCAGAAACAGAAATAATCATTATATTCATCATTTGGTTTCCTTTCAAAACCTAAATCGGTGTGATGAACGATGACCTCAGACTTTCTCTAATTGCAGTTTTGGGTACGGGAGTGGTTAACTACCACCTCCTACATTGTCCAAGGTCGTCCTTCCATTTTTTTTTTTTTTTTTTTTTTTCCCTGAAGTCAGAGGCTGTTTTGTGATAGATTACACTCAGACTCTGAAAAAGTCCCAGCTACCCAGAAGAGCCTTCCAGAGTGCAGAAAAAATGGGGGAGTGGTGAGCGGTGGGTGACTGGGCCACAGCCCCAGATGAAAGCCATAGGGCTGAGTCTCGTCTTGCGGCTCTGGAATGGGGAGACCAGACAGAGCCCTCGGAATGGCAGCCAGGTCTCCCACTCACTCTCTTCCTATCTCCCATGCTTCTGTGGTTCAGGCAGCTGGGTTTGTGCATGCTCACAGTGTGCAAATTGTTCTTAATGTATAAAATTAAACACATCTGTGGCTCCACATAGAAATCTGATGAGTCAGAATGTGCTCCAACAGGCCCCACTGTTCCACGTTGCTTGGAGTACTCCTCCTTCACACCAGCTGTGTTGCTAGGTAAACCGACTTCCCGGATCGGATGTCTCTACCTTTGCTTTTTTGTGTGTGGCTGTCAGTGGTCTCACTTGGCTCCTACTCGCACCTATCACGTGTTCCATCCATGGCCCTCTTTGACAATGCCTCCGTAGCAGGGACACTGAAGGCAATAACACACTTCCTGCGTATTTCTGTACCCATCTCTTTGGACACTGGGATGGAAGATACCTTTCCTTCTTCCTTGGTCAACAACTGTGACAGGTGTTATGCTAAAGAAGAATCCATCCCAAGGAAAAATTTGGCAGACATCCTGGATCCTGGCTCCGAAGTCATGGTTTGAAGGAAGAATGATCTACAGCTTCATCCAGCTAGCGCTGGGAATGACAAGACGCTCTGAACAGAACCAGGGTGGGCTCCCGGAGCCTGACTCCTCAAAGAGGGGGGCCCTATATCTTTTCAAATAGAAAGTAGTTTTTGAAGATTATTAAGAGCTAATTCTTCCTGAACTACAGATACACCAAGCTTCTGCCATGGTGACCACCCAAGAATTATGGGGAATCTTTAGGGAATGATTACATACATCAAAACCTCCTGGCTATTGCTTGCCACCACAGCCATCTACCTAGGGCTAGACTATGGGTCCATTCCTCAGGCAATTTCTCCCCAGCTTTGCTCCCTACTTGGAGCCCTGTCACTTGGTACTCCACATCACACCTAAGGCCAAACCACGAAGGTTAGTAAGACATTGTTGAAAGCTTAGGGAGTGTCAGGAGGGAATCGTAGCACAGAGAAACTATAATTGACTTCTAGATGTTGGCTGCTGCTAGGGCCCAGAAACCCAAGCTCATCCTTAAAGGTGGAAGGTGGGGAGGAAGGAGGAGGAATTCCCTGCCCCTCATGTTTGGTGAGCATCGGGCTCTCTGCCTACCCTCGGTGGCCAGTTTCCTAACCCCCGAAAGAATGCCTTTGCACAAATGCCTATTTCCCCAAATTCCAGACCTGACTCCCCTCTGGACTAGGTCGTTCAGCATTACAGATACAAAGGTGGAGTCACAGGGCAGGTGACCTGAGACTGAATTCTGGTTCCACCACCTAACTAATGACATTAGGCAAGTCATTTTAAATTCCCAGGGCCTCACGGGCGGTGGTGAGCACTGGCTGTTACACACAACTGATGAGTCATGGAACACTTCGTCAAAAACTCATGATGTACTGTACGGCGGCTAACTGAACATAATAAAAAAATTTTTTAATTGAAAAAAATATAAAAATTCCCAGTGCCTCAGATGCCTCCCCTGTAAAGTGGAGATAATAATAGTACCTGCCTCTTGGATTCACGTGAAGATGAAAGTGTTTAAGAACAACATCTGGTCTAGAAGTTCTATAAATGTCCACATGACTGTTGTTGTGATTGTTGCTTTACATTTGTAATAAAATGAAGAACTCACACACATGCTTCTCAGACAAAAGTAGCGGTTCGTCCTTGGCAGGGAATTCCAGTTTCGGGGCCCCTAGGACAAAACCGGTACATTCTGAAACCCGGTGTAAAGCTTGAAGCCCTATTAGGTTTCAGTCTTGCTGGGTCTGCTTTCCGTTTGCTTGTTCGCGCCTTGCCAAGTCCCATACGGAATATGAAGTGCTATTAAAAACCACATAAAACAAAATAGTCATGTTAAATTTCAAACCTCAAGACCAGGGAAAAGAACAACTTTAAAATCTAACATCAAGAGGAAGACGAAGTACAAAGAGGCAAGGGCTGTCTGTTCCCACAGAGTGGTAAGAGTAACGTCATGGGTCACGGCCCATTTAATAAAAAGGGAGAGCCGGGGCTGTCTGACACAAGTCAGTACATGTGCCACTTCAATGAATGAATGAGTAAACAAACCAACAAAGAAATTTGGAAAGGTTGATAAGGAACAAGGTGCTCATATCATCCCCAAGTCTCTGCCCCCAAAATGGATAATGATGAACAGGAACGTCTGGCAGATACCAGTGATGGGACAAATCTAAATTTAAATTGCAAGCCCCCTGATAGGATACAATGAGAAGAACACAGCGTCACGTCTATGATATTCCCAAGGAAGACACGTAACCTGAATCTAATCCTGAGGAAGCATCAGACAAGCTCAATCATTTCATAGAATTACCTGACATGTAATCTTCAGAAAGTTTCAAAGTCATAAAAGTCAAGGAAAGACTGAGGAACCGTCCTAGTCATAAAATCTAAGTACATGCTGTGATTCTAAACTAGATATTTTGGCAAAAAAGGGACAGTTTAAGTCAAAACTGGAATAGGGTTTGAGGGTTGGGTGTACTGATGTTAATTTCCTGTGTCTGGTGGCTGTGTGTGGTTACACAGGAGAAGACCTTTGTTTGCAGGAAATACACAAAAAAGTACTTAAGGCGATTGGACATCGTTCAACCACCTGTTTGCAGATGCTTCAGGGGATAACAAGTTCTTTGTGCTATTCTTGTAAGTTTTCTTTAAGGTTGAAGTGGTTTTGAATTAAACAGGCCCAGTGCAAAGGCAGGGGGTGGTGGGGTAGAAAGGGAAAAGGGAAGAGCTGCATTTGTATCTTTCCTTCTAGATTTTTCCCTTTTCTTCTTGGTTTCCACCTCTCAGAAGGCTGGGCTAAGATGTGGATAAGAACATGCTGGGGATCAATCAAGAATATAGGCAAGGACTCGCCAGGCCTGACCTTCAGGCTAAGTTCATCTGTTCCTCGATTCCTTCCCATGGCACCATAGGTCTGTACTAGGCACCATGCCCAACACGAGGGCACGGCCTCGGGAACAGTGGCAGGAAGAGGGCTATATGGTGTAGAAGGAGCCACACACGGAAGAGTGCAGGACTGGGGTGAGAGGGCACCCAGCCGAGTCTGGGGTGGTACAGAAGGTCCAGGGAGCACAGCTGGTAACCTGACAGACAACAAGGCACGAGGGGAGAGAGAGGGAGGAGACAGAGTGTGGGATTGTTGCTAGCCCAGAGAAAGCAAGGAATGTTTGAGAACCCTCATGTGGATCCAACTGGTGGAACAAGAAAGAGGGCCAGGGGGGCGCCTGGGTGGCTCAGTGGGCTAAGCCTCTGCGTTCAGCTCAGGTCATGATCCCAGGATCCTGGGATCGAGCCCTGCATCGGGCTCTCTGATCAGTGGGGAGCCTGCTTCCTCCTCTCTCTCTGCCTGCCTCTCTGCCTACTTGTGATCAAATAAATTAAAAAAAAAAAAAAACAACTTAAAAAAAAAAAAAAAAGAGGGCCAGGTTGAGGGGGGAGAGGGTGCAGAGGTGGTGCTCAATTGACTTTGTTCCCTTCTCTCTCTTTCCTTCACCAATGCATCCTTTCTTGGAACATTCAGCTGGGTATTGCTCTAAATTTTTATTTTTATTTTACCAAACATTATTTTTTCAGTGTTCCAAGATTCATTGTTTATGCACCACACACAGTGCTCCATGCAGTGCGTGCTGCCTTTAATACCCACCACCAGGCTCACCCAACTCCCCATCCCCTTCCCCTCTAAAACCCTCAGTTTGTTTCTCAAGAGTCCACAGTCTCTCATGGTTCGTCTCCTTCTCCAATTTCCCCCAACCCACTTTTCCTTTCCTTCTCCTAATGTCCTCCATGTTATTCCTTAGGCTCCACAAGTAAGTGATCCATATGATATTTGACTTTCTCTGCTTGACTTATTTCACTCAGCATAATCTCCTCTGGTCCTGTCCATGTTGATACAAAAGTTGGGTATTCATCCTTTCTGATGGAGGCATAATACTCCATAGTATATATGGACCATATCTTCATCCATTCGTCTGAAGGGCATCTTGGCTCTTTCCACAGTTTGGTGATTGTGACCATTGCCGCTATGAACATTGGGGTACAGATGGCCCTTCTTTTCAGTATATCTGTATCTTTGGGGTAAATACCCAGTAGTGCAATTGCAGGGTCATAGGGAAGCTCTATTTTTAATTTCTTAAGGAATCTCCACACTGTTTTCCAAAGTGGCAGCACCAGCTTGCATTCCCACCAACAGTGTAAGAGGGTTCCCCTTTCTCCACATCCTCTCCAACACTTGTTGTTCACTGTCCTGTTGATTTTGGCCATTCTAACTGGTGTAAGGTGATATCTCAATGAGGTTTTGATTTGAATTTCCCTGATGGCTAATGATGATGAACATTTTTTCATGTGTCTGTTAGCCATTTGTATGTCTTCTTTGGAGAAGTGTCTGTTCATGCTCTAAATTTTTAATAACAGAAGTAATCAATAAAATATGTGCAGATGTACCTTCTTATGTTGCAGGGAGTATTGTCCCATTTTATGGAGAGGAAACTGAGGTACATCAAGTCCAACATCATAAGCAGTAGAGCTGGGATTTGAACCCCAGATAGCCCCACTCCACAGCCCAAGCTTTTGTTCGGCCACAGTGTGTTAGTAGATTGTTGATGAGGCTGAGTTCCCATGAGGATTACTGGTCTTTTATAAAAAAGATTGTCTTTTATAGCTAGTTCTTGAATGGTAGGGGCAAATGAGGGGATGCTTGGGAACTGCGGTGGTCGGTACATCTTACCCACTGGAGTCACTCCCCTCTCACCTGCTCCTGGCCTCCCCTGCCCACACTGTCAGCAGTCGTGTGAGACCTACTGTGGCCCCAGGCAAGTTCAGAGCCTGGGCTGGACCTGGCGATGGCTGGACCCTGGGGGTTTCCAGAGCTGACACAGCTCATGGTGGTGGAAGGAAACAAAGGGTCAAATCACAGAGGAAAGTCTGAGGGTCAGGTCCAAAGGGCCCTCAGTGGGAAAGGCAGTCACAAGGGGAGAAACAGGGCACCAAGCTGGATCAAGGCGAGCAGTTTGGATGGAAACTGTAAATAAGGCAAAGGTGTTCAAGGCCCCTTGGCGTGTGGTGCTGTAGATGGCCCTTGGCCTCAGCGGGAAGAGAGGGCACTGTGTCTTTCTCCACACCCTAGCCCTCCTCCACAGGACTCATTTATTCATCCTGACAAACATTTAGTGAGCATTTACTGTGTGCCGGGCTTGTGCTAGGTATGAGGAGGGATGAAGAGGGAACAAGGCTGAGGGACTGGCACTCGAATATTGATCTGAGAACCGGAAGTGCCAGGTTCTCTCTGAAACAAGCCTGTGTTTCCATCTTCACTTTAGCCCATGGAACAAAGCCAGGATGAGACAGAGATCGCCTGGGGGCAAGGGAAGTGTGGGAGGTAAGAACAAGCTCCCCCCACCCCCAGCAGCCACTATTACATCCAATTCCAAAACATTGCTTTTTACAGAGAGCCTAATTTCTCCCGGCCATCACCACAGAACCCATCGCTAATCCCATTTTGCAAGACGGTTCTTGACTGATTGCAATGTTGAATTAGGGAGTTTGCCCCTCACAGATGGGGTCTGGGTCAGTCAGGTCAAGGGTCAAGTGTTGGCTCTGCCAGGTCTGAGCTGGTTTTCCTCCCTCTAAGACGGAGATGAGGAGCTAAGTCATGGGAAGTACCCCTTTGCGTTCTTTAAGTGGGTCTACGGTCTACAGTCTACAGACCACCTGCCCAATACTCCTGCAAACTTGACTGCATATCATCACGGGGAATTAAGGTTCAGAGAGGTACTGCGAGAGGTACCACTTTTAAAACAGAAAGGATTTGCTGTGCTTTTGCTCCTTTTCTTTTATGAAGATCAAAGTCACTGTAGAATGCTGGGGACACCTACAATAGACCCTCTTTGCCAGGAGTTTTAGCTCGGGATTTCCTTATTGCCTGGGAGTCGGGAGAGCCCCGTGAAGAAAGCTGTGGTTTGTGGAGCCAGCCTCATTAGGTTCCTAATCCTGCTTCACTGATTAAGAGTAACGTGAACCTGGTCAAGATGCTTGGTCCCTCTGTGCCTAGGCTTTTTGTCATCGGTTATGATCGTACTTAACTCATTGACGGGAGAATTAAACAGGACCATCTATGCCAGAGATTTTTCAACTTGGGCTGCACATTAGAACCACCCGAGCAGCTTCTAAACTCACTAGTGTTCTGGCCCCACCTCTGGAAATTCTGATCTCCTTGGTCTAGGGTGGAATCAGGGTGTCGACACTTTTTAGAAACTTCTCCAAATGATTTGAATGAGCAATCAGGGCTGACATTAACAAGAAAATCTCAGGCCCAAAATGGTGTCACTTAGGTTAAGACTTAAAGTCAGTAAACCAAGATTTCATACCTAACCTAACTGCAGTTACACCCCTCATGGAATATAACTATTTTATTTTAGTTTTTTTTTTTTTTAGGGGGGGGTAGGGGCAGAGGGAGAGGAAAACAGAGACTGTTAAGCAGGGTCCACACCCAGCACGGAGCTTGACCCGGGGCTCAACCTCATTACCCTGAGATCATGATCTGAGCTGAAATCAAGAGTTGGACCCTCAGACAACAAACTGACCACCCAGCTGCCCCCAAAGAATATAACTTTTAATGAGTCTCTCAAGAATTTTCTGGTCAGCACAATAAGGTAATCAGTTCCATGGGCCCTTTTTATCCCCCAAAGGAAGATAAAGTAATTCAACTATGTAACCCCCTTTATCCCCAAAGGAAGGTGACCGCACCTGAAACAATCCCTTTTTTTGTGTTTTTTGTTTTGTTTTTTTTGTTTTGTTTTTTTACTTCCTTGCCCTGCCCTTAAAAATCTGTCTTTCTATAGCCCTTTGGAGCTCTCCTCTACATGGTAGATGGGATTCTGCCTGTTTCATGAATCCGTTAATAAAGCCCATTAGATCTTTAAAATTTATTCAGCTGACTATTTGTTATTCAACACTGAGAACCCTTGAAGTATATGAAATCCTTACTACAGGGTGCTGGCACATGGTAAGCACTCAGTAGATGTTAGCCGTCAAGGCCAAGGCCTGCAGACTAACGCTGGTGAACTGGTGTGAGCATCCAGGGGGCCCCAGCTACTGGGCGGTACCCTGGGGGTAGGTACCAAGATGAGCAAGAGAAAGTCCCTACTTCATAAGGGTTTAATTAACTCTTTAGTGGGGTAGAAAACACATAAATACATGATAAGTTAAATAGCAACATGAGGTTTAAAGTTGAAAGAAGAGGGGCGCCTGGGTGTCTCAGTGGGCTAAAGCCTCTGCCTTTAGCTCAGGTCATAATCTCAGGATTCTGGGATCGAGCTCTCTGCTTGGCAGGGAGCCTGCTTCTCCCTCTCTCTCTGCCTGCCTCTCTGCCTACTTGTGATCTCTGTGTGTCAAATAAATGAATAAACTCTTAAAAAAAAAAAAGTTGAAAGAAGAAAAGAAGATTTGGCGTAGGTGCTTTCCATAGTGGTTTAGTTCATTAATGCTCACAAGAGTGGATATGAATCCAAATTTGTAGGGGAGAAATACTGACACATAGCCGTAAATCATCTGACACCCTATAAAGGTAAATCCAGGACCAAATCTGACTAGAAAGGTCTTTCTCTTATGCCATGTCTTTATCATTCTGATTTCATGGTGATTATAAAAAAAAAAAAAAAGGTAATGAACTAGCTGGGATTAGAATTTAGAAGGTTTAAAAACTGTCCATTATTATGTTTATCATTATTTCCATTTATCCTTCCTTCCTTCTGTCCATCCATCCACCCAGATCGGTTACCCAACGTGGCCATAATATAAAATTTGTAGGGGAGCCTGGATGGTTCAGTTTGTTCATCATCCGACTCTCACTCTCAGGTCTTGATCTTAGAATCACGAGTTCAAGCCCCGCGTTGAGCTCCGTGCTGGGTGTGGAGCCTACTCAAAAAAGAAGATTTTTTAGTTTCATCCAATATTTTAGCTAACATGCCAAACTTTGGGGCATATTGGGCATCTATCTTAAGTGAAGTTTAAATGAAGTTAAAAAAAATTATCACTAAACGTCACTCCCAGGAAACCAGAGAGGAATAGCAGAGCTGAGGATAAGCTTCAACGATGCTAATGGCATCAGAGTATTTAGTGCAGATTAACTGCCCCTCCTAAACAGTAATACAAATAGAGGAAAACAAAATTAACATGATTCAATACATTCAGAGACTATTTATTCTGTTAATCGTTAAAATTTAGGCAACAGTCAGGCTGCAAGAGACTTGCAGCTGCAGCTCAAAAGAGCCAGTCCTCCCCTCAGCTGCTGCTAATTAATGCGATTTTCCTAATAACAGTTTTCTGATAGCAGAGAGACAGTGGTAAGTCAAAACAACTTCATTTTTATGCTGATAAGCCCTGACAACAGCAACCGAAGGAGCCCAAGGGGATCCACATGGAAATGCTGCTCGCTGCTGGCTTGTAGGTAGGATTTGTCAGGCACAGCTGACCTTTAGGGCTGGAAACTTCTCACACTCCTGTGCAAGTATATGGGACAGCATGGCAGGTCCCATCAGCACATCGGCTACGGCTGTACTGGGTCATGATGGGATGATGCCACAGGCTCCAGAAAGGAGCAGAAGAGTGCTCTGGACACTTGTCCATTGCCTGTGTCAGTGACCCATCTTCTTTTGATTTGTCTGACTTTTTTTTTTAACCCCCGAAGGACAACTCAATGAGGCCAGTTTGCGCCATTCAGTATGCAGAACTCCTACTGGGCAGAGTTAGCAGGAAAACAGCTCAGAAGTTGCCAGCTTCTCTGTGGCCACCTTTGATCTGTGTATTGTTCCCCAGTCAGTTACAGTCAGTTGCTTTTCCCAAAATATGTTACACGAATCAGAACAATGTATTAGTCAAAGAACTGGCTTGGCCTTCCTAAGGTGGGTACCAGACACATGGAAAGCCAGGATCTATTAGCTCTTTCTACTGACAATCCAGCACAATATCTTCCCAAACCAAGCGGGTCAGTGGCATTGAGACCTCTGGCTTTGGGGACCCCCAGTTCTCTCTGGGACAGCTCGAACAGATAAGAATCCAGGTCAGCAGGAAGTTGAATTTCAGATTTTCGGGACCAAGGACGTCAGTCCAAAGGAATACTATGCATGTCAATGCATTTGGATGCTGTGGGATTAAACAGAGTAGAGTGTCCTTCACTGCAAGGTCATTACGAAATATCCTCAGATAAGGATTCTGCTCCTTCATTTTCTTGAAATGTATCTTACTTTGTATCAGAAACATCATTGACATGGAGCCATTCAGAAAAATAGGGAAATGTGCATTCCAATCCAGATGGCACGAACTCAACTACTTGCAAACACAAAACAAAGTAGTGCCCCGGGCAGAGACCCTGGAAAGAGTTCCATCCATGGGTTCACCATGCTGTGAGGGTCCAGCTTCCAGGACCTGTGTTGTGCTGCCTCCTGGAGGTGGCCACCCTCTGGTTTTACTCCTGTTCCCTTATAGAGATGGGGAAACTGAAACCTTGCCCTCCCTCTCTTCCTCTCCAACTTCTCTGTGACTTCTGTCCGTACTCTGTGAAGGTTCTAAGGGACACATGCTCTCGAGCTAAACATCCTTATCTCTCCAAGATACACAACATGTAAATGTGGTTACACGTTCACCTTTGCCAGAGATATTTTCATTGATTTGTTGGGTTTTAGCTTATTCCTTGCCTAGTTGAGGAGAAAAAGATTGGCAGTACCTTGTTTAACGTGGATAAGAGGCTCATTCTTAACTACCCTATGTTAGGAGTTAGTGAAAGTTTTTTTAATTTACCATATATTTTTCAAAGAAAAAGTGTCATTTGCATTCTTCTCTGCATTAAAATGAGGTCTCATTACTCCTCTTCCACATTATTTTTCAGAAAAATAGAGCTCTTGGCTCACCTGTTTTCTCTTTCTTGCTCTCTTTCCTCCTTCCCTCCCTCCTTCTTTCCCTTCCTTTCTTAACTTATCTCGAAAATATTCTCTAGGAGAAAGGGTAGAAAACAGGACAGATCATGCCCAGATTTTGTGGCTTACTTGTGTTCTTGTGTCTTTGCTCTGGAGCTCTGGGGGTGCCCAGCGTGACCATGGCATAAGGCTAATGAGCTCATATGACATAAGAATGAGGCCAGATGCTCGGAGAGGGCTGTAGGTGTTGAAAAGAAGAAACCTGGGACAAGTCTGGAGTGAGTCAAAAATGTAAGGCCTATGGGTGTCTTTTTTCAAAGACTCAACTCAAAGAATGAGCAACGTGGCGTGCATAGTGCAACCAGCAATGGTTTTTCCATAAGGAAAGCCCTGTTCCGGGTTTAACTTCCTCCTGGCAGACGTATCATCATTCTGCCGATGCCCAATGTTGTGAAGGGATTTTGAATTCAACCCGAATGGTTCCTTTGGCGAACAATGGTTGTCATCGGCCAAACAGCCTGGCTTGAACAAAGCGAAGCAGACTTAACTAGGCTTTATGCAGTGGGAAATGTTTCGTGACTCAGACCAGTCACTGTTTGTTGTTCACCCAGCACTCTGGGCGGCACCGCTAACACAAAGGACCTTACGCTTCTTGCCAGATCGTGGACATATGGTAGACACACAACACATTGTGTTGAATATAAAAGAGTTGACTTACGGGTATAGTCAGTAATGTGAAAACATATCACATCGACATGCCTTCAGCACTTTTTACTCAGAAGGCACTATGTCCTGGGCTAGAAGGGCCAGTGTGAACAAAAAGTCCCTTCCCTGAAAAACCTCAGAATTCCGTCAGAAGAACAAAACATAAACACACAATAAGTTAAATGGTAGGACAAGACATTAAAGTCGAAGCAGACATTGAGTGTCCGGTGTCTGAATGCCAAATGAACGAGAAAGATCCATGCTGTTTTAGAAACCCAGAGGAGGTTGCTGCCGACAGTCGCGGTCAATGAGACTCTGAGGGCAGCGGTGAGATGATGACAGATGGGGGTGGGGGAGTGCATTCTTGGCTTATCAAGTAGCGGGGGCAGAAGCCAGGAGGGGTTGTGTGTCACACGCTCTGCACCCATTGACAAGGCAGGGCTGAGTTCAGGTAGTTGGGAAGAGTCGGGTTCAGTGGGGGTGAAGGGGTGTGTGGCTCAGACCTGGAAGGCAGCTGGCATCCTGGTGTTCAGGAGTGTGGACATTTATCCCAGAGTTTGGACCATGATCTGTAAGGGAGAGAGGTACCTTTGTGTAGAAAGGCCTGCTGTGTGCCAGACCCCGTGCTAGGGTGGAGTGGGGCAGGGCGGAGGTGGGAACTAACATCTTAGGACCATGGTGCCACTCTGCCTTAGAGTCGGCGAGAGGAAGTGGTGGTGCTGGAGGTGACGGTTCATCCCCTGGCAGAGTGTAGGTTAATTGGATGGGTCGGCAGGGAGAGACGATGCATTAGGAGGTCACCACCATAATTGTCCAGGGAGACTTTCCTTGACTCCTCCAGGCATGTCTTTCCTCGGACGGGGAGGGAGGTGGGCCTCCTGTGGGGGCTAACTGGCGTGAAAACCATGACTCTGAACTTTAGAGCAGTGCTGCTTATAGAATCTCTCCCCAAAACAGTTTTGCAGTTTTTTCAGGGACTCGGGAATCTTCTGAAACCCATTCACGGGCATGAATCCCTAGCTAAGAACCATCATCACCACCCCCAGCCCCACCACCGCAGTCCCCAGCCCAGCCTAGAGGAAGGAGACTCTCCCAACACACAGATCTACTGCTCTCCAGTCTCCACGGCAGAAAGCCCCGCATGACAGGGAGACTCTGGGAGGAACGGGAAGGATGGCAGGTGGCCTGTGCATGAGGACCTTGCTCTGTCGCCTGAATGGCTTCCTTATGTTTGCGAGAACAGTACTGCCAGCCATGGCTTGCGGGAGCCCACAGAAAAGGGAGGCAGTGGAGGCCACGGTGGAGCGGGACCGACTGGGGAAGGTGATAACTTGTATGTGCCAGCTGGAAGTACCTTTGTGTGTGGCAGCATTTCCTGGAGTGGAGAGACTGAGGACAGCCATGCCCTGTCCAGAGCAGCAAGGCCCGCAAGGCACACCAGAAACCCCAGGAGCGATGCTGCTCTTCTGTCTCTTGTTATCCGGCCGAAGCAGGTTCTATATGGAATCAGAGCATAGTCTGGAGAGAGAGAGCGAGAGAGAGCAGTTGAAGCCTTGGGTGCTTGGAATAAAAACTTAACCTTTATCTTTAGGAAAAAAAAAAAAATCCTATATCTTAGTTGGAGATTTTATTAAATGCAATGACAGTCATGTGATTTCACATATCTGCTATCCTTCATTTTAGACCTAATAGTGGTTCTGAAGATTTTCAAGGCCAGGAACCCCTTTGAGAAGCAGAGGAAGACATGAACTCTTCCCCAGACCTCTGCACTTGTGCACATCACACAAAATTTCACTATCCTGAGACCTGTCTGCAGACCCCCAGATTAAGAACCCCGGGTTCAAAGAGCCTCCGCCAGATCGTCTGCTAGTTTCCAGGCAGGCAGCGATGAAGAAGACAGGCGGTTTCAGGGCTGGAGGAGCTCACAGTTCGCTGAGGGTTTGTAGATGTAAAGACGATGGAGGGAAAAGTGAGGCAGGCGCTGACCAGCAGCGTGGCTGGATGAGGCATTATCCAGCAGAATAATGGTTTCAGCGGTATCAGAGAAGCAGTGGACCCAACTGTCGGTTATCCCCAGTGGTCACACCCCAAGTACCAGTAGTCATGTTATGAAAATCTGAGTAGCTTGCTAAAGCTGACTGGGGAAAAAGGAAAAAGAAAAAAAAAAAAAAAAAGGAATTTGCAGGGACATCAAACCCCAGGCTCTCAAAAATCTTAAGAGATTTTTGGCCTAAAGATGTATCATGACATAGTGCCTTCACCCCAAGCTCAACAATTAGATGTATATTATATCTCTTTGCAAGGTGAAGAAATGCCACAGATCGGTTAAGCCAGGGGGAGGGATCCATGAAGGGTCAAAAGATGCTGCAAAAATATTGATAGTTCGGTTTAAAACAATTCTAGAAAATAAGAAATGGTCCTGTTCGCTACCTATAACTGCCTGCCTGTCAGATCTCTAGCAAATGGGAAGTGCATCCTACAATCTATTTATTTTGTCCATGTGCGTTTATTTAAGATTTTTCCAACAGATGACAAATTTCCAGGCAGTGATCTAACAGATTCCCCTAAGGGATCCCGCTGTTTCCTCAGCCACAGCTCACAGGCATGTAAAAGCCTCCTTCAGAGAAAAAAAATATATATTTCACTCTCCTGCGTCAAACTCCTGTCAAACTCCCACCCACCCTGCTTCCCTTCCAGCACGTCGCTCTTCACACCAGCTTGTACCCGCAGGCCTGCCTGCTCTCTTCCGAGTCACTGTGAACAGGCCCCTGTCCCTGGTGTCCCATCGAAAGTCTCAGCAAGGGACAGAATGACTTCCCACCCACCAAATCCAAAGCATCTTTCTCCAAGACTCTTGGGATCAAAGCATCTCTGCCCCCACTCGGCCAGCATCCTCCAGTGGCTCCCCGGTGCCATCTCCTGGCCGGGTACCTAGGGTCAACACAACAGGCTCTCCCTCCCTCTCCCTTTGAACCCCCGTCTCCTGTGCTCCCACAGTGGTTTGTTCGTACAAACCTCTTTCTATCAGTTAGGTGTGCTTTTGAGAGCAGCGCTCAAGGAAACTTGACTAATGACAATGTCAACAAAGAGATGGGTTTTTGGTTTGTTTCTCTTATGACACAAAGGCCAGACCTTAGGTGACTGCTCAGATGAGTTCTGTAGCTAAACAATGTCAGGGCCAGTGTCTCTGCTTTTCTCCTTGGCCTTTTCCTCATGGTCACAGAATGGCTGCTTTGTTTCACACATTGTGTTGGTAGTCAAGGCTAGAGAAAAACAGGACAGGCAAGATAGGTCATTAATATTTTTTTTCATCTGCAAAACAAAACTTTCTCAGATGGTCTCCCCTCCATCCTGCAGACCTCCCCTTCTGATACTGAGGCCATGTGTGGGGCGCATGTACCCATTCCCCAGCTGCAAGGAAGGCTGGGACGGTGAGGACAGGACTGTCATGACTGGCTTACCCAGTACCAAAGATCAGGGTTAGGAAATCATGGAAGACGGAACCACTGGGTACTGAGTAGACGCCGGTGCTCGTTATGCTGGATTCTGATTAGGCAGATGACGCATCTCTCTCTCTCACAGGCTGTTGACTATTTGATGTCACACTAGGCCTTACTTGTCTTTGTACCTCTACTTCCTCACCCAGCTCTCTGGCACCTACTCTGATAATCAAAACACAAGTAAATGAAGGCCTGTCTGGTTTGAATGCCTCTCCTATCTAAAATAGCTCTTTTAAGACAATCCAGTTTTATTCTTTTCTTTTCCCTTCTCTCTTAGGCAAATCAATTCCTCATTGTTAATTTCCCATTGGATCTGGGGCAGGTAAAATGCAAAGTGCTGGGAGTAATAGTATTGACAAGCTATGTGATAAAGATTAGGTCGGAAATTGGGACAATAATAAGAGGAAAATGGAACCATGGAAAGCTCGTTATCCCCAGGGTCGCGGAGGTCATTCTGAGAAGAAATATACTGTTTTTAAAAATACTACTTTCCCAGTTTTTGTTAAAATTGAAACCAAGACTTTGTAGGAGTAACTACGTTCAGTGATGTGAATCAAGAGCTTGAGAAATCCCGTGATCATCGTACAGGATTGGGAATGGACTGTAGTCTTGTTAAGAGCTGAACCGACCTCTCAGCCAGATTCTGGTCATAACATAAGCTGTGTGTGAACGTGCAGCACTGTATAGAGCCGGTAGCCTGGTTTAGGTATAGAAAGACCATGGATGGGGCGCCCAGGTGGCTCAGTTTGTTGAGCGTCTGCCTTTGGCTCAGGTCATGATCCCAGGGTCCTGGAATGGAACTCTGTGTCGGGCTTCCTGCTCAGTAGGGAGTCTACTTCTCTCTCCCTCTCCCTCTGCCCCTCCCCACCGCTCATTCTCTCTCTCTCTAAAATAAATAAATAAAATCTTTAAAAAAAAAAAAAAAAAGGACAAAAGGACCATGGATGGTAGACCTGCCAAGAGAATCTTTCTGGTGTGCAGCTGTAACTGCAGCAAAGCGCCCCTCCCTGGTCACAGACTCAGCTTCTGTCGCATCTTTCCAAGAGGTTATTCTGATGGACCTCATTCCTACCAAAAATTCCTCCTACTCTACTCCTACACCCACCTCATGCCAGCCAGAGACGGCCTGCTACCCCTGTGTCACCGTGACACTTGTAGATGATTCTCTGTTTGGGGTCCTAATATACCATGTGTTCTGAGAGTCATTCGAGAATGTTCTTTCTTGGAGTGTGGCAGCTTGTCATAGGCGCATGACATCTTTAGGATGGCATCACCTGGCCTCAACTAACCCTATTACACCATTTTGTTACTAGATTCCAGCCTGGTGGATGGTACCAATATCAATATCCTCACTATAACATTGCACAGACTGAACTTTTACAAAATGTTACCATTTGGGGAAAATTGGACAAAGTATATGGTTTTTCTGTATTATTTCTTTAAAATGCATGTGGATCTGCAGTTATCTCAACACAAATTCCAAAAATTAAGAAAAAAGAAATTCCTCTTTGCCCCTTCTGTCTTTTATTTCAGTGGTTAGCATTACCATCCCACCCTGTAGTTACTGGGGTTTGTATATGGGCTGTCACTTCACGAGCCACCCGTTGACCATTGTTTCATCATTAAGACAGGGATAATGGTAGCGCCTACTTCATGGTGTTGTTGGTTGGATTAAGTGAGTTAATATTTGTGAAGGACTTGGGTGTTTCATTGTTAAAGAAACGAAAAACAAACTCTCTTGGACTCAACCTCCTCTTTCTGCCCCAGGTCCTGTAAGTTACCCAGTCCTGATAAATTTTCCTACAACATGTGCCTCACATCTCCTATTTCCACTGCCTGGATCTTCATTCAAACCTTCAGGGCCACCATCATTACCTCCCGTCAGAATTTTGCCAAGGCCAAGTTAGTCAGTGCTCTTCTGCCTCCCATGGCTCCTTCATCATCTCTCTCAACACTGATTTCCTGTTTCCTTCATTTGTCTCTCTCTTCTCCCACTGGACTAGGATCTCCTTACTAGAAAGCACTGTCTTTTATTTATCTTTGAATTTTCAGCTCCTCACAAAGTGTCTGACACCAACTAAGTCCTCAGTAAATGTTTTATTGATAACTAAGCAGGAATAATCTCGTGATGGTTTACTAACAATGCTTTTCCGCAATAATGGTAGATGACTATACCAGGCTCTGAGTCTGTAGCTTTGTGACCCCAAACACAGATTATGACTTTACTGGTGGGTAGCAGGAGTTCACATGGGGGTTTTAGATAGGGCCCTGCAGATAAGCTTTCACTTTTCTTCTCCCATGAGCACATTATGATGGCATGCCAGGGTGCCTATTAACTCCTGGACATTGCTTCATGTCCTGACCTCCACCTAAAGCCATATAAATAATTGGGAGGAGTTTGGGTCACAAAATGCACCCAGTCTCTCTAAATATTTGTTGTTTAACATGAGACCACGCTCAGGTTAGTACTTGGCATCCTCATGAAGTAATAAGGCAGAGGGCCTCAGCCCCTGATGGTATTACCGCTACTATGACTCTAATATTTTATTTCTGGGTGCTCCCACAAAGGTGTTCTTTCACTGGTAGAAGGAAGTGATGTCACTAGTTAGAAACTGGACTGCTTCCAAGAGAAAACGTCCCTGAGATCATAGACAAAGTTTTTAAAGCACCCCAAGAAATGTTCAGTAGCAGGGATGTTATTGGACTTGGGAAGAGGGTTGGCAACGTTAGTCTGGAGGCCACAAACCTGAGCTTCATTTTGGCCCTTCATTATCTCTGCCTGAAGCAGCTGACCGAGGTAGCACCCTCATTCCTCTCTCCACAAGCCAAGGAGACAGACCCAATGTATAATAATAGCTACTGTTTACTAAGTACTGCCAGGCACTTGCTAAGAGATGATGATTTAACAAAAGTAAGGTTAATGGCTACTGCATAGTGTCTATTTACTTCATGCGACACCCATGTATTAAGGACATTACATGAATTATCTCTATACACCAGTGACCCAGCCACTGAGGATTCATATGAATTTTGAAGTCATTTCCTAGCCTGATTTCTCCCAAGTCCTTCAGTTTCTGATGTCTCCCTGTCCCTTTTTGGTGACAGCAGGGGTCCAAGGCCTAGCCTGAGACAGCATACTCACAACTTAGCAAGCTCTGTCTTTATCCCAACAGGAAAATTCCCCCAAGGAAAAATAACGTCAAATGAATAAACCCTGCAGATAGAAAAGGGTCAAACGTCTAAGAGATCCAGGATGGTGTTTCTAGAAATGTTCCACCACTTGAGGTTTAAAAGAAACTTATAGAAATGATTAGTAAGTTATTTAGAACCTCAATATTCCAAAGTTTGAGAAGCTAACATACTGAGAAATTTAATTTAGATTTCCTTAACACACTCTCTCATGATAAGAGAGCATTCAGCGTCTCAGCGTATAAATGCTATGCAACAGGACTGCCAAATTGCAACACAGAATGGGAGAAATTTGTCATTTTGAAATGCTAAGGGAATTCTTACTAACAGCTTTCTCATCTTGTAAAGCTATTATTTTTCTGAACTATAATATGATTTATAAATCTCAGCTGAGTTTTATACTTTTGATGGGAACAGACTCCAAATGAAATGCATTTTCTTAGAATATAAATTTTCTCAGGAG
Organism: Lontra canadensis; assembly: GCF_010015895.1. Taxonomy (NCBI): domain Eukaryota; kingdom Metazoa; phylum Chordata; class Mammalia; order Carnivora; family Mustelidae; genus Lontra; species Lontra canadensis. Next base: position 36,809,962 of record NW_022631001.1, read on the forward strand.
TTGACCGGATGAGGAATAAAAAGAAACCTTTTCTGCAACCAAGCGTACCAAATCTTGGTCTCTACCAGCATATCCACAGGTGAATGTTGGTCTTCTCCAGAGTTCTGGGTTCAGCCTCTCTTCTCACTCTGCACACTTGCCCCGACATCAGCTGCTTCGAGAGCCTTACCTCTTACTTCTGCCGCCGTGACCCACATGCCTCTGCCCCCCGCCCCTCACAGCCATCCTGAGTTACAGGTTCCTATGTCTAAGGTCAACTAGATTGGCCACCATCATGCCCAACAGACCACTCAACCTCAAGTCCTCTCCTTTCCCGAAACGCTGTCCCTTCTCCTTGAATCCCTGTACTCCAACAATACTAACATCAACAGAAATAAGGAAGATAAAGTTCTTGCTCTTGAGAAGCTTAGGAACTAGCCCAGGAGATAGAAAAATAAATAGGCAGCTATAGTGCAGATTATTAAGTGCCATGTGGGATAAACCCAAGAGTCCGTGGCTCACAGGAAGAGCAAACAGGCGAGAAACCAGTCCTAGTGGGTACGAGTTCTGGGTAACTAAACTGTGTGCCTGTGTGTGTGTGTGTGTGTGTGTGTGTGTGTGTGTGTTATTCTCATATGTGTGTTGAGGAGTCACAGAAAAGGGCAGGAGTCCCATGGACAGAGTCCCAGGGGCAGAGATTGTGAAGGCAAAGAGAGGGTATGGCTTGGACAGAGTGCTCCGGAGGGATTAGATAAAGATGAAGTCAGGTCAGAAAAAGACTCCTATCCCGCATTTGATCCGCACAGTTTGGAATCCAAAGGGCATGACCAGAGGTTTGGCCGAGCATGGGCATGGAAATATATGCTCAGTCTTCATGAAGAGCTCCGGGGGTCACAACCCAGGCTCCAGGGAGCCCCACCAGAGCCTCAGTTCTTCACAGTGGGTTCCATGAGATGCTAAATGGATCCAAGGGAAATCAGTTTGAGGTTACATTTCATAATAGCACTTACCTCACATGCCAATTATACTTTTTATATGTGATCTTTAATCTTTAATCCCTTAAAATCATTCGAGGCAGCTCATGAGCTTTGGAGGTAGACAGGGGAAACCTTAAAACCTTGAGCGTGCTCCTTGCCCCCCTGCCTCTTGGTCATCCTCACCGGTAAAGGGGCAAATAAGCTGCAAACCTTCATCTTAATCCTTCTAAAAATAAGAGCATTTTAACAGGTTTGCTGAAGTTGACCTAAACTGACAGGAAGATATTTAAAGTTTTTATTTCCTGGCTTTTTATGAATGTTCTTACATTTTGCTATGGAATATGGATGGGTTTGATTATGGGGATGTTAATACTCTATTATCATCTTAACTTTCTAATACCTGAAAAACTCCGAATTCAAAAAATGCATCTGACCCAAGAGTTTGGGATGAGGAAGGAATTTAAGAAGGTGTAATATATGTAAAATGTAAGATATATAAGGCAATGTATATGTATTTATGATATTTATACATATGATACATATTACATATACATAAATACAATTATACATGTTACAAATATATTATACATAATATTTATGTCTAAAGGGCCTCCCTGACATGGTGGCTGGCACACAGGAAGGGCCCAGAAATTAGAACTATTATCAAAAAGAGAGAATAAATCATCATAGACTTCATAAAACAAGACATGAGGGAAACGAAAACATCTTAGAGGAAAAACATCTTAGAAGAAATTTTTCTCTCTGGCTCCCCACATTTTTATAATTATACTTTTGAAAATTTGGGGTGATTTAATTTTTCTAAGCATGGTCATAGGCTTTGCCATTGTTCTCTTGTTCAAAGCAAGAGGAAGAAAATTCAGAATATTTACAAATGCTAACAAAGGCAGATGTGGGGAGATTCTGGGAGAGGAAATAGCACCAGTAAGGGCCCAGTAGATTGGAAGCGGTGTTCAGATAAGGGGAATGAACTTCTCAAACTCTAGATTCATGCCAGGGAGCATGGCACAAAATGAGGACAAATGAAGTCAGAGGGGCATTGGGGAGAAATTTTATGAAAACCCTTGAATACAATGGTAATTTTGTATTTTATGCTATAGATCAGGGATTTTCAAACCATTTTAGCAAGAGAATGTCATTTTGTTCTGTTTTAAGTAGGCTCCACGCTGGGCCCAAGGAAAGACTTGAACTCAAGACCCTGAGATCAAGACCTGAGCTGAGATCAAGAGTCCAACACTCAGCTGACTGAGCCAGCCAGGCATCCCAAATGAATTTTGTTGAAGTAGAATTTAATTTGCCTGAGAACTCTACACTGCAACCACCCACCAACTCATTTTTACTCTATGGCGCAAGTGCTCTTTTTATTTTTATTTACCTTTTTTTTTTTTTTTTTTAAGAGAGGGGAACTGGTGGGGAAGGGCAGAGGGAGAGGGAGAAAGAGAATTTTAAGCGAGCTTCACGCCCATCATAGAGCCTGATCTCACAACCCTGAGATCATGACCTGAGCCACAATTAAGAGGTGGATACTTAACAGACTAAGCCACAAAGGCACCCCCCCAAGGGTTCTTTTTATTTTTTTCCTAAGATTTTATGTATTTATTTGAAAAAGAGAGAGCATAAGCCAGGGGAATGATCAGAGAGAGAAGGAGAAGCAGACTCTCTGCTGAGCAGAGACTCGGATGGGGGGCTTTATCCAGAGACCCTGGGATCAGGACCTGAGCTGAAGGCAGATGCTTAACTGACTCATCCACCCAGGTACCCACCAGGTTCTTTCTGTAAAGGAGCAAATCTGATTATCTCACATCTTCGGATGCATTTGTCAAAGAGGTCTTATCAAGCTTGCTATAAAATGCCATCTCCCTGCAGATTCGGGGTGAGTTAGCCCTGTGCACCTCCCCCACTCTTCTCACACCCCCTTCCTGACCTAACCATGGGTCAGTTCTGCAGTGAGCCATGAGCCTCCCACCCCGAAGATCTTTAAAGGAGGTCCTCTCCTTTGTTTCTCCCTCCTACTTGCCCTAGTAAGTGCCTTCTCTTTCCAGTCGGAGCCTTCTTGTCTGGGGGGTAGTCTTCCCTGGCTTGGTCAAGACCCCCTGTGGTATACTCTCCCACACCCTGGGAACATCTGTTTAGCACTTAATCACAGTCATGTTATATGATTAGTTGTGGATTTAGCTGTTTGGTGCTTTCTGCCCAGTATGCTGTTGATTTTGAGAATGGGAAGCGGCCCCATCTGACTTGTACATAATGGTGTCCCTGGCCAGTGTGTGGCCACCAGTCAGGCCTCCAACAGCTGTTGGTTGAAAATATACCAATAAATACAACAAGAAGACAAATGGGGGAGGAGACCACTTTGGTAGGGAAGAGGGTGAAGCCTTTAGTTGAAATGAGAATGCCAAGCCTGGGCTACTTCCCACAAGTCCTTCTCCTCACCTTCCGCAGGGGTCCCTGAGGCACTTCCTGGTGGGCTACACTCAGGAAGTGCTAGATAATGGGATGCTCTGACTAACAAAAGGCTTTGTAATTTGGCTTTGGGATGAGTGTTCTCAAGAGGGTTTTCTTGGCCTGAGGAAACTTTCTGCTTATGGTCAACAGAATGGATCCATGATCAAAGTAGCTTTGCAGAAGCAAGAAGCATATTTCATTCATTTATTTCAACATCTCATCTCTCTTGGGTAAGAAGAGACTATAAAAGACATCTGTAGGGTGGTCTGAATTTTATTCTTTTGTGCAAGACTGGGTTTAGAGTAGATATTTCTTTGGAAAGTAATCTTGGCCTAGGCCCACACCATCAAGAAAGCCACATCTATATTCTGTAGAGCTGTGGACACATGGGCCCCTGCTTGGGTCTGCAGTCATGTGACATAGGGCAGATCATGTGACCCTAATCCTCCTTTAGTGTGCTTAGCTGTAATGGAGCCAAGGGATCCCTTTCTCTGTGAAATAGGGCCCATCAAAGTAAAAATTACCTTTTGATTGAGTAACGTTGATGAAGATAATCAATAGAAAGGGATCAAAATCCACTGGTACTGTTTCATTGTTAAGTGTTGTGGACTTCACATACAGGAACGCTGGGCTTCAGGGTTCAACATCTGCGAAGCCCGCTGAAAATACACAGCAGAGTGGGTCAAAGGAGAAGCAGTCTGTCTGTGCAGTCCGAGATTAAGGAGAAAATATGTGCTGGCCAGAAGTAATTTTCAACCTCCAAATATTCTTTCCAGATTCTAAGATCCTGTGTTTGACATGTTTAAGAGAGAGATACAACAGCTGAAATTGTCTTTGTTCAGAATGTAGGAGACAGTTTCGTCTAGACTTTCAGGAAAGATAGAGAATGACATTTTCAGAACAAATCAAAATAGATTTTTAAATTCTCTTTTTCCCCTTCTGGAAGAGGACTTGACATGCTTTTCTGATTTGAATTTGGTGGGTCTATAAATGGCTTCAGTCATTTGATACAAAACTAGGATAAAATGAGCCATTGAGAAAAGTTACTGAAAATGCCATTACTTCCCTTTCTTACCTTAACAATACTATTAGCCCCACCACCAGCAGCACAACAACTGATATTTATTGAGTGGTTTCTAAGTATGTGCTATGCTTTTGACATCCTTTTTTTTTTATTTAGTTCTCAGAGCAATCCCATGAGCTATGCGTTATTATGAATGCCAGCTTTCCAATGATCAAACTGAGGCACAAAGAGGGGGGTGACCTGCCCAAAGCCACACATAGGTGGCCAGGCCAGGATCCAACGTCCCTTGAACCTGCTGTCCTCACCACAGCACTCATGTCTTCTTTCCCAACAGGGCCAGCATCGTACAGAAACGCATCATTTATTTCCAAGATGAGGGCTCTCTGACCAAGAAGCTTTGTGAACAAGGTAAGGCCTGCAGGTGGGGGAGGGGCCAGAGAAACAGAAGGGGGCTCATTCTGCCTGACCATGCAGCGGCAGGACTTACATGACGGGCTTTCTGAACTTCTCCAGGTTCTGCTTCCTCCCGTAGTGCTGATTTTTAATCTGGCTGTGCAGTGGATAATTGGATCCACCGTAAGCTCTTAATTACTCAGCTTGATTCCCTGGGTAGGAGATAATGTACCTTATATTGGTGTCATCTTCTTATTTTTGTGAAACAGTGATGATTCTAGAGAGGTTCCTTGGAATAATTCACAGGACTTAATTAAGAAATGCACAACTGTGTACCTTTAAGATGTGTGTAATGGTTTTCCAGAATAATTGCCGGCAGAACTTGTGTGGCAGCTGGGCAACATGGGGGGATTTTACCCAAGAAAGACGGGTGCAAGGAGGACTGCCAAGGGGTCACTGACCTTATGAATGTTCCACGTTCAAGGACATGGCCCTTAGATTTGCAAGCTTACTGAAGCTCTCTCCTTGGGCTGAAGGCATTCTAACAAAACTCACGGAGATCAAGTAGACTGGCAGGTCAAAGAAGAGGCTGGGATTCAGATCCAGCCTGGGTTTGAATCCTCCCTCTGCCCTTCCCAGCGATGTGACTTAATATATATATAAAATAGTACAGCACCTCCTTGGCACATAGTAAATATGTGTGTGTGTTAGCTATTGTTATCTGTACCCGAAAGCTTGTTTATTAATCTATCATAAAAAATTCAGACCTTAAACATCTGAATGTGTTTACAAGTCATTAGAGAACTAAATAAAAATAGAAAATGTTCTACAATTATATATCTTAACTGTCTAATTTCTATTCATCTTTGCAGAATTTTTATTTGCATTTACAGCAGTTAGCAATTTGAGAGAAATAATCTTCTCCAATTCTAGCAAATCATAAGCTACTAAGAAAAAAAAAGGTTTATAAAGGTCTTCTGGGAAAAATAATAATAATAGCTAATATTTTTCGCAGGCTGCTGTATGCCAGGCACTATTCTAAGCACTTCACGTGCCTTGCTCACGTGCTCTGCACAGCAGCTCTATAGGGTGAAGAATGTTAGATCGTCCCTATTTTATAGACAAGACGTGTGTAAAACAGAAAGTTTTAAAAGCTCACTTGGCATCATACAGCTAGTGGTCAGGGGCAGGGTTTGGACCTAGGAGCCAGCACTCTTAACCACTTCCTTCCTGTCGAAGGGACTACATTTCAAGACATTGTGCCAAAGCATAGCTCCCTCTGGATGAGTGAGAGCAGAAACGAGGTCCAATGTGAAAGATGACTTGGAAAACGTGAAAAGAGCAGAGGGAGAGAATGAGATGCCCTCCATTTAAAGTTATCCCTGTCAGGCCAGAGAGCTAGAATCTGGGCACCAGGTCCCTGGTCAGCTTCCAGGTGGATGGGACCACACATGGCTTTGGGGGTTTTCCTTTTCGTCGTTAATTGCCCACAAGTTCACACAGCCTTTTTTTTTTTTTTTAAAGATTTTATTTATTTATTTGACAGAGATCACAAGTAGGCAGAGAGGCAGGCAGAGAGAGAGAGAGAGAGGAGGAAGCAGGCTCCCCGCTGAGCAGAGAGCCCGATGCGGGGCTCGATCCCAGGACCCTGGGATCATGACCTGAGCCGAAGGCAGAGGCTTTAACCCACTGAGCCACCCAGGCGCCCCCCCACTGAGCCACCCAGGCGCCCCTTCACACAGCCTTTTTGCAAGCACAGAACATCCTGACTGCTGACACTCTTTGCTCCCGAAGTACGGTCCACTTCCTGCCCTGTCCCCATGAGATGACGTCCAAGTCCCTTGAGTTGGAGTCAGAGCGCTCTGGGTCACAGGTTTATATAAACCGCCTCTAGGTCTACACCCACAGATGACTAAGCACAGCCCCTGCAGTCTGGTTTTGTTAGTTTGTCATGCAGAGGACAGCCTTGTTTCCCAGATTTGAAGATTCTTAGGAAACACCTTGTCATCCCCACCTACGGAGAGTAATCATTAACTAAAGTGCATTTCCCGGAGCCTCAGCCCTGATGTTGTGTGAAGCCATACAAATATGCAAATTATGCAGATGCCATGTCCATCGAATGGCACCGAGTCTTTATGGGTTATCCCTTCTGAAGCGGAGATCCTATCAAAATGACTAAACATGTCTATATAGAAAAAGATCATTTTCCGACAGCAACTTTGTGGACCCAAAAAAGGCCCTACAGGCCCTGAGTTGAAGGATCTTAATGTGAAGTTGTAGATCATCCCCTGGAGAGAGCAGACCCATGAGGACATCCCACAATTAGCAAAGCAGATCGTATTAAGAAAGTCTTTAATTTGTAAGCAGAGAGCAAAGGGATTTCTCTTAAATGTGTATACCTACCTAATTATCTCTAGCTCTTTCATTAAGGTCTTTACGTTCTCCGCTTCCTTGGTGAGTCAAATCAAATCTATCAAGGAAGGGGAGAAAGAAACCAGTATCGAGTGTTTTTCCTCCGTTGAAGCTGGGCATCCATAGGGGGAAAAGTAACAACTGCAAACACAAAAGGCAATGGCAATCATTATTTTTTAAAAGAAACATAAAACATTAAGTTATCTACAATTAGGGATGGGGAGACATAAAATATTCAAAAAGGTGACCTATAATAAACACACGGACTCCCATGCTTACTTTAATACCACATCACGAATGATGAAGAGAGAAAGACAGAGGGAACTCAGGGAAGGGAGGAAAATGTCGGAGAGAGGGATAAGGAGAAAATGAAGACTAAGGGGAGAGCTGAAAAAGGAAGAAGCTGGTGGATAGAGTGTGGAAATGAGAGAAGGGGCAGCTGGGGAGATCAGCATGGCCAGAAGTCCCCCATTGTAGGGCAGACCCTACTGCGGTTAGCAGAAGAGGGGTGATAAGATTTTACTTATTTATTTGTCAGGGGAGGGAGAGAGAGTGCGAGTGCACACAAGCAGGGGAAGCAGCAGGCAGAGGGAGAAGCAGGCAGGGGGAGCAGCAGGCAGAGGGAGCAGCAGCCAGGGGAAGCAGCAGGCAGGGGGAGCAGCAGGCAGAGGGAGCAGCAGGCAGGGGGAGGAGCAGGCAGGGAGAGCAGCAGGCAGAGGGAAAAGCAGGCAGAGAGAGAAGCAGGCTCTCCACAGAGAAGGAGCCCAATGCTGGATTCGATCTCAAGACCTTGGGATCATGGCCTGAGCCGATGGCAGAGGCTTAACCGATTGAACCACCCAGGTGCCCCAGAAAATCTAGTTCCTTTTCAATAGGCTTTTTTCCATAGGGAACAGTATGTCTGTTTTTAGTTTCAAACTTGGGCCTTATTTTTTAAATGGAAGCTGATTTTCCTTTGGAATTCCACAAGATTTATTGTAAGTGCATTCCCCTGAACTTCTGAATATATCTTTAAACTTACTACCCATATCTGAAAAGATATTTTCGGAAAAGATTGAGAAGGTAAAGCCACCGATTTGCCTTATTTTATTTTATTTTATTTTATTTTATTTTATTTTATTTTATTTTATTTTTTGAGAGATTGCTCCCTCATCACATAGCTCCAGGAAGCTACAGTTGAAAGCCCAATACATATCTCTTAGCTTGGAATCCCTTTTCCAAAGCTAATTTAGTTCTTTTGCAACACAGTTGGTCATAATAGCAATAACGGAAGAGGAAAAGGAAAAAATCCTTAAGAGTTCCTAATTTACGCTGCCTTTCCTGAAATATATTCAACAGGGCTTGTCCCTATCAAAGTAGCTGACGCAGGAGTGGTACCTGGATTTTGTGTGTGTTAAGCAACAGAGAGCCTGTCCCCAAGCACAGACAATGTGCAGGCTTCTTCCAAGTGTACAAAAGAAAGATCCAGACTAGGATTTCTATTTTGGGTGCTTTCAGACCTCTTCTTTGGTGCCGCCATTTAGAAATCCTGGAGCTCGACAGGGAGGTCATTTTTTTAAATGCACCAGCCTTCACTTGAAAAAGCATAAAGAGAAACACACACACAAAAATTACTCTCATTGGTGTTTATACAGAACGCCATCCAGTCCTGCCCGTAACACCTACTAACCCCATGACCTTGCACTGGTTACCTAATTGCCTCAGTGTACTAACCTGCAACATGGAATTAACTAAAGTACTTACCTCCTGGGGTTGCTAGGATTAAATGAGACAGTACCTGGAAAGAGAGCAGCACCTACAAGGACTCTATACAATGTAGTTATTATTACCTATTTCATGCTTTTATCTCCATCCTGGAGCACGGAATTCTCTTCTACCCATCACTGATTTTGCTCGTTCAAACCAACGGAACCCAGTGAAATCCACAAGGAAGACTTGTAAAATGCTCTCCCTGACACTTGAAAAGATTTTTATACTGTCACTGATCTTTATATAATATTTAAGAATAAATGTCCAACTTGTAAAAAAAAAAAAAAAAAAAAAGGAAGAACCTTTATGTTAATACCACGGGAGAAACCAAAGAAAAAGCAGCTGAAACACGTTGCATCTGTAAGCCATTGTTTTGGTCTTGCAGGAAGCAGAACAGACTGAAAGCAACAAAGCACAGTTAGGGATGTGGGTTGACAATCGGAAATAACTGAATTTATTCATGTAATCTCTCTTTCCCCACTTATCAGCTATCCACAGATAAAAATGGGGGCAGAGAGGGAATCTTGTTGTTTTTCCTGACCGCTCCTGTACTCAGAAGTAAACTTGAACTTACCAACATAGCCCTAAACCCCCACCCCTCCCAAGTCTCTGAAAGCTTGATAAGAAGGGATGTGACTATAGATGCATTTTTTTTTTTTTAAAGATTTTATTTATTTGTCAGAGAGAGAGAGGGAGAGAGAACGAGCACAGGCAGACAGAATGGCAGGCAGAGGCAGAGGCAGAGGGAGAAGCAGGCTCCCCGCCGAGCAAGGAGCCCGATGTGGGACTCGATCCCAGGACGCTGGGATCATGACCTGAGCCGAAGGCAGCTGCTTAACCAACTGAGCCACCCAGGCGTCCCTAGATGCATTTTTTATAATAATGTTCGGTAATCCTTTATGTCTGTCTACTTGTTCTCACTGCTCCTCTGCAAAGTTGCTTCTTCTGGTCCTGGCAATTTGGCCCCAGAGAACATTTCTTAGAGAAAACACACACATGCATATTCCTCTTAAAATCTAGTAGAAAAATCCTATTGTGGGAAAAAAGGATAACTGAGTCAATTTTATCCCTGGTTTCCTAACTGTTCAGCCTTATTGGTCCCATGGGTCTCCTCACATTGTTAAAGCAAAAGTTCTGAGTCTTTTTTATTGGCAGAATATAATTACCATACTTAGAGGTATATGAAAATCCTTTATAGCCCAAGTACTGACCTGGTTCTGGGTGTTGTTAGTCAGTGGAAACCGCACCTCATCTTCTTTTCCCAAGCATTGAGGACAGGACAGGACCAAGAGAGTGCTGCCTTATAAGTGACCCACATTGGTTTCCTAACTTAGTGATTTCCCTGTTTCAGATTCCATGTTTGACGGGGTAACTGACAAACCCATCTTAGATTGCTGTGCCTGTGGAACTGCCAAGTACAGACTCACATTTTATGGGAATTGGTCCGAGAAGACGCACCCAAAGGATTACCCTCGTGAGTAGAATAGCCACTTCATGGATTGGGGGAAGGTGTGCGGTGAAGTTCTTTCTGGTTGTGGGGTACACCAGCCGAAGTATGTTGGGTCTGTTTGCTTTTAACAGCTGACTCACGAAATACACATTCCCAGGAAGTGAAAGTCATCAAGATAAGCAGATACAATACTGGTATGCTTTGAGCTTTCGTTAGGTAGCGTTGTTCTAATCTGTGATTTAAAAAAATACTCCTAAAGTCATGCTGCTTCTCTTCAGGTCAAGCGTTTGGTAACCTTGGTCCCCCTAAAGAGGCTGTATCTGTGAATCACACAGTAGATCTATCTGTGCTGGAAATAAGTGACAAGAGGGGGCTGCTCTTGACTCCACAGATCAAGGTCAACAAACATTCAACACCCTCAACCATAATGTTGGTAATCTATCTGCACACCCTTTCCCTACAAATTCCAGGTATCACCTTAGAATCCTTCAGGACATCGTGCTCCAGATAGCCAATACCAATCCATGGGAGTTGTTAGGAAGCCCCAAACTTGCTAATTTTGAGTAGATCCTTAATCAGGACCCTAGAAATTCCCTTTTATCATACCGTAGTCTCAAAAAATGCCTAGCATATGCCAGGCACCATGCTAAGCGCTAGTGACATAATAGCAAAAAAAGACGCAACCCCCATTCTCATACAACTCAGAGATTCATGGGGAGACTGGCATTTATCAAATATTCACACACAAAAATGTGAAAATTCTAACAATGAGTAGTGGACCTACTGTGTGCCGAGCATTTTTACATATGTTATGTCATTTAATCCTCAAAATGTGGATGAGCTCACTGAATATCAGAGAGATGTCATGATTTGCCCCTAGTCAGACGTGAGTAGTGGATCCAAGATTTGAAAAGGGATTTGTCTGGTTCCTTGTCCTGCCTTTAAGACCCAGTAATGCTCATTCTCTCTTACTGTGGGTGGTGGGATGTTGGTGTGTGGCACTGAACATGATTTTTCTGTTCATTGTCTGTTTTATTCTTGTTCATTTCACTTTGGAGTTGCCACAGCTGGGAAAGACGCGCAGAACTGGGAGGAGATTAAAAAGAGGGATTTGGGTCAGCCCCCCAAAAAAGGGGGAGCAAAGGGTATGTGGTTGGGACTTATGAAGACCTGGTCCAGACCGGAGCCTCCACGGTTCCCAGGCAGCCCACCCAGCGGGGACTTGGCAGATCAAGAGCTCTCTTGTTTAATTTCACCCACATTGTAATCAAGACTTGGGATCTTAGAAGCATCTTACTAGTTCATTCTTCTCACTCTGGGATTCAGTTTGATTTGCTTCAGCTGGTGAGGGAGACCTGCATGAACAAAGTTGGACTCTTTGCCCTGGGCGGTGGGGGGGACCACTTGGAGCAAGGATGATGGGAAAAAAAATGTCCTCCAATGCCTCCAGTCCACTAACCCAGAGGAAATAAAATGTTAGGGGCCCATTACTCATATTCCATAATCCTAAGGAGCTTCTGTGCTGTTCTGTTCTTATTCCCCAGAATTTGAAAAAAAAAAAAATACTGGCCACTGTTTCCGGGTCTGTGAGCCACATCAAGTACAAATCTGTACAGAATTTCTGTGGAACTGTTGGGCGTTTCTTACTAACGCAGACGTGAGCTCTAGATCCCCCCAGGATTGTTCCATTGTCAGATGTCAGTGTATCTTAATTTTGGGTTGGAAAAATTTGGTCACTATGTACAAAGGAGTGTTTATCACATTGGACTGTAATTATTTCTTAAGGAATCTTTCTTCTCCATCAGGCAGAGGAGTCCTCTGGGACAAAAGCCATGACACGCTCATCTTTCATTCTCAATGCCTTGGAAGTGCCTGGTGCCTTTCCAAGTATTATATACTGATTGTTGAACCCAGAGTAGCAGTCACTGAGACCTAGGAGGCAGATTTCTAGCTCCTGTCGAGTCACCATGGCCAATACTGCTGAGCGATTATAGACCAGACCCTCCTTAGAGGGAAAGGTGCTCAGGACTGGAGTCCAATGGAAGGGCACAGAGAGGGTCTAATAAGGACTTTGAAAATTCCATGCTGGTGGAAGTGATTTCTACTAATCTTAAGTAATAGATGACTTTCCCTTTAGGGCTCCAGGTATGATCTTGTCTTGATAACCAATCCTTGCCATGAAGCCCAATTAGGCCATAAAGCTTCCCAACCATGGTGGAAATTGATAAATGTCATGTCCCGCTCCCCTTTATTATTACTCATCCCAAATACCACTTTGTCCACAAGGATCTCAGAGCAGCAACTCTCAAGCTTTATAATTTCAAGATGCTTTTTGCATACTGAAAATTTATTGAGAACTCAAACATCCTTTTGCTTATATGGGTTATATCTATCCAAATTCAATGTGTCAAAAATTACAGATGTTTTAAAATACTACTTATTAATTCATTTAAAAAGTAGCATATAATGAATTAGCAATGTTAAACTCATTATATATTAACATATTTTATGAAAATAACTATATTGTCTAAAACAAAAGAAATTTAGTGAAGGACCCTCGTTTTACATTTTTGCAAATCTCTTTAATATCTGACTTAATTAGAAGACACCTAGATTCTGATATTTGCCTCTGCATTCAACCTGTTGTGGTATGTTTTTTTGGTTGAAGTGTAAAGAAATTCTATCTCAGATATGTAATTGGAAAAGGAAGAATATTTTAATGACTTCTTCATTAATTACAGATAGTCTTCTTTAATACTATACCAAAACCCTACAAAGGGTAGTTTCTTTTTTTTTTTTTAAAGATTTTATTTATTTGAGAGGGTGAGAGAGAGAGAGCAGAGGGCACAAGCAGGCAGAGGGAGTGGGAGAAGTGGGCTCCCCACAGGGCAGGGAAATGATTTGGAGCTCCATCCCAGGACCCTGGGATCATGACCTGAACTGAAGGGAGATGTTTAACCCACTGAGCCACCCAAGCATCCCTACAAAGGGTAGTTTCTTAAAGGATAATTACAGTGTAGAACATGAAACCGTATTAGTGAACTTGTACTCTGTTACATTAAAATGCATTGCTTTACTTTGCACTTGGAATGAATCTTTTACAAATAAATGATTTTGTGACATCATACATTGGTCATTTGGAAAACACTGGTTTAGCAAGTTACACAGGTGGTCCAGATGTAGAGACATTTCATTATACAATATCAAAAATCACATTCATTAATATCACTTCCAATCTCATTAGAAATGTGTTTAAGAGGGGCACCTGAGTGGCTCAGTGGGTTAAGCCTCTGCCTTCGGCTCAGGTCATGATCTCAGGGTCCTGGGATCGAGTTCCGCATTGAGCTCCTCATCGGGCTCTCTGCTCAGCAGGGAGCCCACTTTCGCCTCTCTCTCTGCCTGCCTCTCTGCTTACTTGTGATCTGTCTGTCAAATAAATAAATAAAATCTTTAAAAAAAAAAAAAGAAACGTGTTTAAGTATTGGAAAGCTACCAGATTCATAATGACAGATATAAGTTTTCCAAAATTCTTTTCTTTTTAGGATTTTATTTATTTATTTGACAGAAGACAGCCAGAGAGGGAACACAAGTAGGGGGGAGTGGGAGAGGAGGAAGCAGGCTTCCCGCCATCTTTTCCACTGGACCATGTTATTTAAAAATTACTAGTTATTAAATCTAATCACATAAAAGACCACCACTCTGACGCTCGGCAACACTCTCATTTCTTCATATTTTCATCCACATACGCAGTTGCACATTTGGAAACATTGCATCCTACTTTGCATCCTCCCTGCTGAACAGGGAGCCCCATGTAGGATCCCAGGACCCGGGATCATGACTTGAACTGAAAGCAGACGCTTAACGACTGAGCCATCCAGGCACTGCAAGTTTTCCAAAATTCTAAGTTTTGCTTGAAAGTTTGAATTTTCTCCTTGGCAACACATCCTGTCCGTTGTTTTCCTTGAAATGACATGCTCACTTCATTTTTGAGAAAATGTCTACCACATTCTCCAGTCTGAATAGCCATAATTTGTCTGTCATTGGTTCTTTCAAGTAAAAATGATGTTTATGAAAATAAAAGTGTCCAATCCAGCTTGCAAGAGCATTTACTCAAGACCAGCATCACATCCCAGTATATAGGGAAGTGTTTCGTGGATATTCCCCAGTTAGTCACACAGAATGGGAGAAAACTGTGTACTCGGATGTACAGAGACTAATAGATAACATTAATAATTCTTATTGTTTCATCAAAAATATTCCAAAGTGAAGCTGACTCTTTACATTGTTCACGGCCATTCCTGGCAGTGACTGTGGACGCCATTTGAGGCCACTGCTTGGATGGGCACTAAGTGACAGTGGTTCACACAGTACCACTTTGACACCACCAGGGTGAATGCCAACGTGTGGCAAATGTCTTGGTATCATTGTGAAAATAGTTTTCTCCTCACAGACTCCCTGCAACGGCCTCAGGGTCCCCAGAGGTCTGTAGACCACACTTGGAGGACCTCTGCTGTAGCGCAGGATAGCAGCCTAAGGTGTCTGTCCTTCCGTTCTCTTTGGGTGACTTGCCCTGGAGAATTTGCATTGGGCTCTTCAAGAAGATCTGGCAACACACTTGTTCTTCAGTCCTCACTTGTGGGGGCCACACTGCTATCCATGATGGCTCCAAATGCTATTTCTGGGGTTCCCTTTCTTAGAGAACAGGGGACTCTGCATCCACCACAGCCCCCTCCCTGGGAGATGCTAGGTGTGGCGAAATCAGGAAGGCCAGGGGACGGGCCAGGCTGACATCCCCTCTCCATTGTAATGACATAAACCTCTGCTGGCCATCTGGAAATCGTGAAATCCTTTTAAAACACCCCCAACTGGGTTGTTTCTAGAAATCCGTTTTGAGGCTGGAGCATGCAAGTTCTACCTCCTAATTTTATAAGTGAAAAAAAATGTGAAATGCAAAGGACTCAGATCACATAACCAGAGAGTTTCAGAAACAAAATCAAAGCTCAGCTCTCTTGATTCCCTTTTGCCTTCTTCTGGGGGCTGTCACAAGGCAGTCTTCTCTCCTCTGCAGTGAAATTAAATGTCTTCTACACAAAGCATCTTTTCAGCATCTGCTGTACCAATGTGGACTCAGCCGATACTAAATTCCAAACAGCTTTGCCCCACTGTACAAAGACCTCCTCTACAGATCCTGACTTAGAAGTCAGAAAGGGAAGGTCTGGATTCACTGAGCCTGAACAGACTTCCAGAGCCCTGGAGTGTTAGAAGTGCCAGCGAGCTCCCCCAGTGTCTGTCCTCAGCAGTCTTTAGTACCCAGCAGTGGTCCAAGAGCAGGCATTTTTTATAGGAACATGGCGACCACGCAGGGTCAGCTCAGAGGGACGTCCCAGGGTTTGCAGACATGCTCTGTCTTTGCCAGGGGACTGGGACTTGCCTAACAGATGCTGAGTCACTTTGCTCACTTACTCTGAACACGGCTCCTAGATTTGTTTGCTGTTGTTTTTTTAAGATTTTATTTATTAATTTGAGAGAGAGAGAGAGAGAGAGAGCATGAGCGGGGGGGTGGGCATAGGGAGAGGGAGAAACACACTCCCTGCTGAGCAGGGAACCCCATGCGGGACTCAATCCCGGGACCTGGAGATCATGACCTGAGCCGAAGGCAGATGCTTAACCATCTGAGGCACCCAGGCGTCCCAAGCTCCTAGGTTTTTTGACAAATGCCTCCACCCTGTAGAGACTCTCTAATGTACCTTGATGAAGTAAATTGCACAATGCTCCCCATTTTTGATATGGTATCAGTTTTAACGCTGTTTAACAAATACATATTGGTGGAAGGAACTTTTTCTGGAAGCCAATTATTTTTGTTTCATTTGAGGACACATTGCCTACAATATAAACATGGCCACTGGGAAAAACACCCTACAGTATCAAAGTTGCTTTTACAGTGAAACTTGGCCATCTTTTCCACTGGACCATGTTATTTAAAAATTACTAGTTATTAAATCTAATCACATAAAAGACCACCACTCTGACTCTCGGCAACAGCTCTCATTTCTTCATATTTTCATCCACATACGCAGTTGCACATTTGGAAACATTGCATCCTACTTTGTGCATTTGGTTTTGTTTCCATAGTCGTAATTTGTTATACCAGCTTGCTCTAAACCACTTATCTAACTGTTCTTTTATTGAACATCAAGTTGATGTCAGGTCTTTTGCTAACATGGAAAGCACTACAACAAAAAAACTTTTTTTAAAAAAGATTTATTTATTTGAGAGAGAGAAAGAGAGGAAGGGGAAGGGGGGGGAAGAGACTTCTCCAGCAGATTCCCCGCTGAGCGTGGAGCCCCACACAGAGCTTGATCCCATAACCCTGAGATCATGACCTGAGCCAAAATCAAGAGTTGGCCACTTAACTGACTGAGCCACCCAGGCGGCCCAAACAAAACAAAACAAAACAAACAAACAAAAAAACTGCAATGAAGTATTCTTCTTCCCTTTGTCCTTCCTTTAAATCATTTCCTTGAAATAATTTCCTAAGAGCCAGACAGCCCGATCAAAAAATATGTACTTTTTACAAACGTAGTGATCAGAAGGGGCATGTGCACCCGAATGTTTATAGCAGCAATGTCTACAATAGCCAAACTATGGAAAGAACCTAGATGTCCATCAACAGACGAATGGATAAAGAAGATGTGGTATATATATACAATGGAATACTATGCAGCCATCAAAAGAGATGAAATCTTGCCATTTGCGACAACGTGGATGGAACTAGAGGGTATCATGCTTAGCGAAATGAGTCAATCAGAGAAAGACAACTATCATATGATCTCCCTGATATGAGGGAGAGGAGATGCAACATGGGGGGTTAAGGGCGTAGGAGAAGAATAAATGAAACAAGTTGGGATTGGGAGGGAGACAAACCATAAGTGACTCTTAATCTCACAAAACAAACTGAGGGTTGCTGGGGGGAGGGGGGTTGGGAGAGGGGGATGGGGTTATGGACATTGGGTAGGGTATGTGCTATGGTGAGTGCTGTGAAGTGTGTAAACCTGGAGATTCACAGACCTGTACCCCTGGGGGAAAAATAAATATATGTTTATAAAAAATAAAATTTAAAAAAATGTACTTTTTATGGGCTCTTAAGACATTTTGCCAGATTCTTGTCCAAAATATTTCTATCAATTCACCATGTTACCAATAATGAATAAATAGATCTCTTTCCCCCAGCCTTCTCAGCATTTAACTTAATGTTTTCTGTTTGGGTTTTGGCAATTAATGGTTATAAAAAATTAATCTCATTATTTTAAATTGGCATTGGTTTAATGACTTACACATTTGAATGTTTCCTCGAGTTTATTGCGTTTGCCTTTAAAACCCCTAGGCACTGAGAGGCATCAAGCCTGCTTTTGCTCAGTATCTCCTCAGGGATCAGCTCATTGTCTGATACTTTGAAAGCCTCTAATGAATGAATGAATGAATGAGAAGCAGTTACAAAATGAGCAAGGAAGAGGGTGGAGAGAGATGAGTGAAGCCTCTGAAGAGATTGGGGCAGGAGAGAGAGGACCTTATAGGGCTGCTAAGTGGGGAGCAGATTGGATGGTTCTGGCAATAATTGGGAAGGTCGGTGAGGCAGCCATTACAGTGATGGCGCTAGCTCGGACTAAGGCGGTGGGTGTGTGATGGAGTGGATGGACGGACTGGAGATAGCTTTCAGAGGTAGCTTCTGTCACGCATTAGATGCGGGGGAGTGACAGAGAAAAGCATCAGAGCCGACAAGCACTCTTGCTTCTTAAAATATTCCTCAATATTATTGTCTCTCTGTTTTTGCAAGTGATCATGAAATCATTTTATCAAATTCTGTAAAGGATCCTGTCAGAATTTTAAATGGGATTGCACTAAATCCCTCAATTACTTTTGGAAGAACTGTTAACTAAATTGATAGTATTGAGCTTGCTGGGTTTCTTCCCATTTATGGTAAAATAACGTGTGGGTTTCCGCAGCCCAGCGCCTAGAACGGTAATGAGTCACAGGTGGACCATGGGCCTCTTCTCCCCATCTAACTTCAGAAACAAAATGAAACATTCAGCAAACAATAATCCCACTCCTTCCCACCATCACAGGGAAATCCCTCTCCAAGCTGAGTAATTGTGCCCAACAGCGCCCCCCAGTGGTGCCACCTCCAGGCTGCGTATGAATAGAGCTGTGACTGGGAATTCAGAGTTTGGTCAGGAGTGCATGCCTCACCATACACAGTGTCAGTGTCCGGCAGAGCAAAAGAGAAAGGATTAAATAGCTTCTTTCCCCTTTTCTCCTCTCTTCTCTCCATCCCTCTGGGAAGCCTTGCGGCAACAACTCACTGTGTCATGCACCGGGAGTGGGGAAGGAAAGTCAGTTCACCTGGTCTTCCCCTTAAACATGCCAGGCTGAATGCAAGCATGAATTGCTGATCTTTCCTCCAATCCCATAAAGATAGCACTAGAAGAATAAAAAATAAACTCACAAAGACAAGAAAAAAGGAAAGAAGGCCCCGCCCTTTCAGAGAGATTGCCAGTATCTGGGGAGCTGGAGAGTTAGGAACTCTGAGCAGAGCAAAGAATGCAGAATCCTCCGTAGCTGCAGGGAGGGTGGTAAGAGCCAAGCCGACCGTTTGCACCGACCCCGGGAATAGGCTCAGGACCCAGGTATTCAGCACAGAGGATGAGAAAAGCCTCCCGTCCGGAAATTTTAGAATAATGGGGATAGGGACAACCCAAAAAGCATCCAGAGAAACAGACAACAAAGACTCAGACCTCTTCAGAACCATACCAAAGCCACCACTCAGCGGAGCAGTGTCAAATTTCAAACTCGTGGTTTTGAATTCTGAGGGGGGGACCCTTTTTGCTCAGCCTGGAGACCAGGCTAAGACAGAGCAGCTCTGGTGTTGTCTCCATGTGCTAACTGGGTTTCTTCGTAGATCGCTTTTTCACTGAAGTTTCTTCCTTTTGTTTTGGTGAGAGAGTATGTAATAGAATGGTTCTGCTTTTTTGTGAGTTTACAGAATTTGTTTTGGTTTTTTCATGACCTCATATATGTTTAGCCTTTTATCTCATTCCACACAGGTGCTGAGGGATGTGTTAGTTACTTCACAGCACACGACCATTCTTGGTCCATTCAGTGCCCCTCTGGCTTTATTTGCTTTTCATAATATTCCATGTATCCCACATTGGACGACTGTCATATCCAAATCATTCCGCCATCTTGTTTTATTTTTGCTGATTATAATTTCTTTTTGTTTCTTCCTCTTTTTTTTTTTTTTTAACCACTTCTTTTCTTTCCATTGCCTGCATTAAGTTTTCTTCTGCTGGTTTAGGCAATATTTGATCTATGTTGTTGTTCTTGTGGTTGTTGCCTCTAATTTAAAACACATACTTGGGTTGATTTATCTGTATTGATTTCATAAACATTTCAATATTTGTCTTCCTCTGAACAAAACAAGAATGTTAGTGTATTCTCAGATTCCTTTGTTGTCTACCACCCCTCAACCCAAATACACGTTCATGTTGGTTATTTTCGAAATGAGTCTTTGATCTCCTGTGTATTTCAGTGTCTCTGGTAGTTCCATGGGTCTGTGTTTCTGAAGTTCCCCAGGGTTGAACTCAGAGGAGCGAGGCATGGGTGCTACCAAGATTTTTTGTTTACAGTGTTCAATCCATTTAATTCTTGGCAGTATCTATACTTACTGCTGTATGATGGTAAGTTTAATTATGTTTATTCAGGCTCTATTACTTGATCATTTCTTCTTGATTTTTCATGTTCTGATAATGGGGTATTAACGCCTTGATCTAAAACCGTGTACTTATCATTTCTCCTTGATGTTTAACAGATTGTTTTCCATTTGTCACTATGTCTTTGGAACCTATAGCATCAAAGCATTATATCCTCATGATTAACTCTGACTTTCAACATCGCATAATTAACATAATTAGTTGGCCTTAATAACTTTTGCCTTAAATACTGTCGTGTCTGAAACCTCACCTGCTTTTCTTCCCTTTAATTAATTTCCCTTTTCAGTGTTTTTTAAATTTATTTTTTCTTATTGTTAGGCTCTCTATGCCTTTTAAAGATTTTCCAGTAAATTATTGTGTTCATCCCATTGGAAGGGCTTTTGTGGGTTTTTGTTTTGTTTTGTTTCTTTTTTGGTTTCAGTTTTTTTTGTTTATTTGTTCTGTTTGGTTTCTCGACATGATTATTAAACTTACACTTATTTTAAGCTCAGTCCTAGACAGTTTATGTTCTGCCAGTCTACTTATTTATCTCTATTGTTATTGTTAATTTGTTTTCTTGTTTCTAGATTTTCTTTGGTATTACATAGGCAACGAGCACGTATCTGGCTTTGGTTTTGCTTATTTTTATTTCATTTGGCAGAAATCTTAAATCAACTCACTGTCAATTTAAAACGTACAATAAGGATATTACTTCTACATTATCAATAGACCCCTGTCTTATCAGGATAGCATCTTTTGATTCACTCTTGTGAGAAGCCTTTGCTGGCTTTTGTTTTTCTCAACTCTTTTCTTTCTTCTGTTCTCCACTTACCACTCAGTTCATTTCTTTTTATCCACTTTAATTTTAACAATTCTCCTCATTCCCAACTCCCATCAGTGCTTCTCTGCTATTGTACTTACCTCTTCAATAAAGATATACCGATTCAGAGTTTTACTATTTTTAACAGCATCGTTTTTTCCTCAGGTCTTTTAAGATCAGATTTCTTTTTGAAATAAACTTGGAATCCAACACTTGCCCATTAGTGGGTGATTGAACTTCTTAAGACTGAAATTCTGTGTGAGTCTTGCATTTGGCTAACAACTCAACTGGGTAAAAGTCCACATTATACAGTTTTTTACTCTGACTATGGTTTATCCATGGCTTTCCATTTTAGTGGGGAAAAAAACCTAGTCCTTATTCGCTTAAGGCTTATAGTTCTTTGCATGAAATCTATAACCTAGCTCCGTACACAGTGCTTTCTTCTTCTCCTGCAGCTAAAATATTTGATGATGCCTGCTATTCTAAACGAGATCTTTAATAGGGCTTGATGTATACCTTCAGCTATTTTATTAGTGGTGACATTATTCTTCGAGGTCATCTGTTGCTGTTTTTTTTTTTCTAATCTTTGATTTGTTGTTGTTTATTGTTTGTCCAGTCATCCCACAGATCTGTTCAGAGCATCTCCTGTGTGCAGGCAGCATGTCAGTTCATTCCTGTTTATTCTCTTTGTTTTCTCAGGAACTGTGTGCTCTGCATTGTTTCCCCTGGTTCATTTCTCTTTCTCTGGTTAGTTTCCTGTAGCATCCCATCCGTCCCTGGACCCGTGTTATCATTGTTGGCGCCTGCCCACTCCTTCCTCCCATAATGAGCTCTCCTGAAATAGGTATATTTAAAAAATAGATTGCAGCGCTTCTCTAACTTCTGTTCTTGTTCTCGTTTTGTTCCATGGTTTACCGCTTCCCTCCCTCACACCCCTCCTGTACCCAGCTTTCTTTTTTTTTTAAGATTTTATTTATTAGAGAGAGAGAGATCACAAGTAGACAAAGAGGCAGACAGAGAGAGAAGGAAGCAGGCTCCCTCCCGAGCAGTGACCCCGATGGAGGGCTCCATCCCAGGATCCTGGAATCATGACCTGAGCTGAAGGCAGATGCTTAATGACTGAGCCACCCAGGCACCCCTGTACCCAGCTTCTTAATTCAGAGTTCCTCTCTCATACTGCCAAACATTTATAATAGTTCAAAATCATTTCTCCCCCTTTTACTCATTATTTTTCCTCGAGTGATTCCTGAAACCTTTGCGACAGACTATTTTATTGGCATTATGGGACTTGAAATTGGAAGGTTCTGGCCTCTCGGGCTGCCTCCCTCCTCAAGGTCCACAAACTATTTCTCGAGCATACCCTTTCTTAAATAAGAGACGCCCTTTTTGGACTGACCATTTAGTATAAATTATAAAGTATTACTCTCCTCGTATCTGTCAAGGTACAGTCTCATTACCGCCAATAGGGGGAAATTAGTTTATTGATGACTTATTTGCCATTCACTCCTGCCAGTTGGTCGGCAACTCAGAGAGCACGTGGTCCCTGCCTCTCATTCATGTAGCTTCAAGGGCCACCTGTTTGGAACTGATTTGAGGAGGAAGAAAGATTGGATTCATTGGCAAGTCATGGATCAGTTATTATGTAAGTTCTAATGCCACCAGTTCCCCTGGCAAAATGGATGTGATTAACATTTAGGTATGACACCAGCCCATGCATTTTTCATGCAGTATTTCCTTCAGACTTGTTTGCCAGTACCTGTGCGGGGACTCCAAGAAACGCCTACTTTAATCATAAAGACTTGATTTTCCCTTTGCATGAAAATACCCGGAACTCTGAAAAGCTTTATGAAACTGAAGGAGAGGGAATATACAAAAGCCCATTAAACCAGAGCATTGAGCACGGTTACCCAGGAATTTGCACACAAAACTTGCCTGTAGCGAATGGCATTTATGTACTTAAGTTTTCCAAACAGCAAGTTGAAAAACCTACCCTCCAGAATTGTTTATGCTGAGAAAGGGACGACTATTGATAATCACGAGTGGAGTTTCTGCAAAGGTCTGTACCAGGCACTACAGTGCTGGCAACCGTCCCTCCCAATTTGCAAGAACTCTCCTGTTTGGGGCTGGAAGTGAAGCATGAGGACAAAGAAATACTTGCAGCTTTTGCCCAGCCTCAGTTAAATTTCAGAGCAAAGAACAAACAAGAAACAGGACAAAGGATATAGGAAATCACAGCACAAGCAGCCCTGCCTTATTTTTAGTAAAAAGGATTAGTAAGGGCCGCCCTACAGCAAAGCGGATTGCTAGGGACCAGGGAGTAGGATGGTTGTAATCTCGTTACTAGACCGCTGAGTTGATTGATTAAATTAAAAGTTATGAGTCAAATGCCCCCCAGAACATCTTGGAACCTTTCAATCTCTGCTTATTCATGTGATCCTAATGACCTTCGGTTAGAAGGGAAAAGTGTGTGCTACCTGTAGGGAACCAGTGAAGAAAGGCTTGGGAGCAAGCTAACCCTTTTCACAACCGCCAGCAAGAGTTTAATTAAACTCTCTAACCTAATCAGCTTGGTTCAATTTAAGAGCAACGTGTGCCGTGTTTTCCTTGCACAGGGAGCGTCCCAGGGTCCTGCGGCTCGAGTGGAAAGAACAATGAAAAGCAGAAGGCTTTCTCTCCACATCTGGCTCCTTGAAATGGGGCTAAGAGGCTTTCTGGAGGCTTTTGCTGACTGGGTAGTGTTTACAGATGTGAGTGGCTTTCTGTCATTGAATGCAAATTGCGTTTGCTTTGTGGTGCCCACCCTGGGAAAAGCAAGAAGAAGAAGAGGAATACTGTTCCTTTATCCGCCCACCCACATTGACATTCAGGGCACAGTCTTTTCAGGTTTATTGGGTCCCTAAGCAACCTTTGAAGAGAGCTGTCCATCTGTCCGGCTGTCCCTCCTGCAGCAGACATGGATTCATTTGGCTTTGCTTTTCAAGTCTCTGGTTCCATCTTGGGTCCATTGACTGGATTTTTAGGTAAACATTTCTTGCCTGCAGACCTAAGTGTTTCCCCAGCTCCTGGGCTAATTCTGCCTCCCTCTTAAACTTTGATCTGTATTCTGAAGGCGAGCTCATCAGAAAAGAAAGTGAAAGAGGGCTAGCTTTTCATGTGAAGGCTAAAAGCCAGAAAAATAAGCTAAAGCAGGAGGTGGGAGAGAGCTGTTTCTTGCTGGAATAGTGAAGCTCAGCCCCAAATATAAGAACGATGTGAGAGCTGAAAGCGCATTTCTGTGGTGAGAGAAACCCTGAGCCAGGTTTCTCTTGCCCCAAAGATTGGCCAGTGGTAAGTGCTGTCCTAGAAAGCCGTGTACGCCACGTAGAGTCTAAACCATCGTGGACCTGGAAATCAGATCCCATTTGAAGTTCCTGCATCTCACAATCACTTACAGAGCCTTATGAAAGTTGTTTAACCTCTCTGTGCCTACGTTTGCTCATTTGTAAAGCAGGGAGAATCAGAGCACCTACCCCATGAAACTATTTCGAAAATGGGCCAGGGCTCAAATCTAAGCTCCTCTCTTCACTGGCTATAGGACCTTGGAAGAGATACGAGCTGATCTTTTGGGCTCTAATTTTATGTAGTAAAGCCAAAATCTACATCACTGGATTATTAATATTCTTACAACTCTTAAAACAGGCTTGGTGTATAGTGGAAGCTCACAAAGTGTTAGTCATTGTCAGTTTTAAATGAGATAACTCCTAAGTGGGTTTTTTGCTATTGTTGTTTTTTGTTGTTGTTGTTTTGTGGTTTTTGTGGGGGTTTTTGTTTTGTTTTGTTTTGCTGTTTGACAGAACCAGATACACAGCAAGTTCTGTGTTAACTGTGGCTATAATGTGCTTATTTCTAACCTGTCATTATTCCCACCCACATTCTCAACCTTTACATAAGGATTTATTAGCTCTGATCTCATGTTGAAATCTTGGACAAACCCTCTCATCTGATTGCCTTCCATCACTGGGTGAGAATTTTCCTGAAGTTTCCACCTGGCTCCTAAATTTCCTCCATGTCCCAGGGGAGACAGGGTTGAGTTCCAGGTACATTTTACTGTCCCCAACCTTATGAATACCGAATCCGAAGAAGATGAATAGCCCCAAATTTAAAATGCAAAAATACTTTTAAAAAGATCTGCTACGGTAGGTAGCCTAACCAGCAGTGAGGAAATAGAGTTTGCATCTGTAACATTTGTCCCCACTCAGAAAGGAATTTAATAACAAATACAACATACATTTCACAATCAGCCAGGCAAACACATGGAACTAGTCAGCTAATCTTGATTACAAGTTAGTATTTACTGACTTGTATTTTTGTAAATAAGCTAAGGGAAGTAAACAGAGTTTGAGATTTATATGTTCTGTGATTTCTGTTGATGAAGATTGGTTTTATTTGGTTTCTCTCCCCTCTCCCCACCTCCCCCTATAAGCACATAAAAAATTCTTAGGTGGGATTTACCTCTAAGTATAGGGGGACCTAAGTATACAGGGACCTCTAAGTATACAGGGACCCAACTAGAGAACAAGCAAAGCTAGGATAAGATAAGGAAAGCACTTAGCTGTTGAGCGCAAAGGCTCCTGGGGTCTGCACCATCCCCTATCATGAAGTCAAGGAAATGTCACATTGGATGGAATCTAGACCCTTTCTAAAAATCTACCTTAGTTAAGTGCATCCCACTTCCTTTAATCCAAGAAACCTGGAAAAGTCTCTTTCCTCCTCAATGTGGGGGCAGGCAATTATAATTAGCATCTTTATGGTACTATGTATATCAGAGAGAACATTGGACAAACTTTCTATATGATCCTTTTCCTTACCTTATCTCTCCTGTGTCCTCTTTGCCTTTTCCCCACCTTCTACAATGGTTTTATGCTCAATCCTTAGAGGAGCTGGTTGGGACCATCACCTTATCTCCAGTTTCAACACAGCATCTGATCTAGAATTAGTGCTCAATACATGTGATTCCATGGGCTTACTGCAAAAATCTTCTTCATTAAAAAAAATATTTAACTACTTAAGGCAATCCTAGGAAGGGAGAATATACATGTTCTAAAAATCTTAATAAGTTTACTCAGATCATATGCACAGAACTCTACTGAAGCTAACAGCATTTATGTGCTTAAAGTTTTCCAAACAATGAGTTGAAAATATACCCTGAAGAATTGTTTATGCCAAATAAGGCTGAGTATTCATGGTCATGACTGAAATGGCTGCGTGTTTTCTGCCAGCCACTGCATTCCTGCCAAACATCCTCCCAATTTGCAAGGATTCTTGGGTTTCACGATGGAAATAAAGCAGTAAAGTGCCTCGTCAACCCAACTGACATGGGTCTTATTCTTCATTAGTACGTACTTAGGCTACCCTGAGCAGAGCAGCCTCCTAACTCTTGGAAATGTTTACTTAGGTTGACAAAGTGACATGGATTTTCAACGGAAGAGCATGGAAACAAGATAACAGAATTGTGATGTCGATTTGGGTCATGAACACACAACACTTGGAAAGTGGTTCTTGCTGCTTCCATGCCAGAGGCACCAACTGACAGGTTGTCAGTCAGAGACTTCCATCAGCCAAAGCAAGAAACCAGTTCCCCATCCTGGGAGCCAATGCACCAAACCTTGCAGGGGGTGAGGGGAGGGGACGGGGAGGACAAAAGCCAGAAACTGGCAGACCAAAGTCTTAGATTTGCTCATCGAAGCTACTAGGGGGCATATGCTTGAAGAATAACTCACAACAACCAACAAGGAGCACTTACAGGCAAAAGCACTCCTTGAAAATGAGCCTGCTGAAGATCCTCAGCCCTGTTTTCAGATTCAGCGCAGCCCCCCAGCATTCTGGAACCAGGGATTCTCCTCATTTGGAAGAATTTTGCAGGAGTTAAGCAATCCATCATTGGTCCAATGCTAACAAATCCGTCACATGTAATAGTAGAGTGTGGTCTCTGAAACCAGACTAAATCCTGCCTCCACCACTTACTGTCCATGAGATGTTAGGCATGCCCCTTCATTAACCTTTCTGTGCCTCACTTTTCTTATCATAAAGTGGAAATGATGATAATACTACCTTCACGGGACTCTTGTGAGGATGTTAGAGGAGCCTGGCATATATGAAGTGTTATATAATTGTAAGCTACTATTAGAATTCATTCTGTGTGATCCACCTCTTGCCTTGAACTCCAGTTCTCATAATTGGATCTCAGTCTTTACGCCATTCATTGATGCCATAGATATTTAGGAACTGCCTACCATCTGGCTGACCTTGCCCTTAAGGTTGCCTTGTTCCCTGGTGAGACCCGTGTAGGAGCCGTCTTTGCCCCACCAAAGATGAGGTCCTTCCCTTGCTCCTGGAATTCTACCTCTTAGAGCAGCCAGACTGGCCTGACTGATGCCCAGTGTCCTTGGTCTCTTTTAATATTGGGACTCCCCAGCCTACCTACTCATCCCCACAGTCTCTCTTTCTCATCTCTAAGGTCACTGCCTGGTCTGGTCTTGATTCTGGCAGCACCCTTGAAATTTGTTCAAGCAATGAATAAATTATTCATCTTTATGCTTTATTCCCCTCCAAGGAAGAACTAGGAAGCCAGACTTTATCAAGTCAAAGGAATTCCTGCTGCCCCTTTACTGCAATAATTTAATCTCTAAAAAGTTGGGAAAAAAATAAAAAAAACCTAAGGAAATAACCCTCTAATCATAAATGATCCCTCTTCATCAAGAGAAAACAGACTTTTCCTGCTTAGAATTGCACGAGCAGAACTCTTCCCTTTCACCAGCGCTCCAGGGAATAATAGGCCACCAGCTGCCACCTTGGGCTGCAGGTTTTGGGAACTTGGAAAGGGAATTTTCCATCCTGATTATTGCCTTTGCAGTGTTCTCAGCTGCCAGCACATGGTGGTGGGCGTTGGTATGAGCCAACTTTTGTGTTCCTAAATAATAAGGCTGAGATGCTGTCCTCCTTTGCTATGGAACCCTGGACACCCAGCAAGCTGCCAACCGTGGACACCCATCTTTCAACCAACTCTCCTACTTTACTTACTATGTGCAGGGCTTTAAAAAAATAAGTCACCTTTTTATATATTTTTAAAAGCATTGGAAGGGAAGCTACTACTCAAGGCAAAACTAAGAAAGTTCTGATACTACCAAAGCAGAAGAGACTTGACCAAGGTCACATGTCCCGGGAGAGGGTGATCCAGGATTTCATTACATGAACCTGGGTTAAAAGGCTAATTCTTTGGGGTGCCTGGGTGGCTCAGTGATTAAGTGTCTGCCTTCAGCTTAGGTGATGATCCCAGGGTCCTGGGATCAAGCACCACATCGGGTTCCCTGTTTAGCAGGAAACCTGCTTCTCCCTCTCCCATTCCCCCTGCTTGTGTTCCCTCTCCCACTTTGTCTCTTTCTGTCAAATAAATAAATAAAGTATTTTTTTAAAAAAAGACTAATTCTTCAGCAGCGTTAAATTTACTGAGATTTAACCAGCCTAATCTCTTGCTCCTCTGTAACTGGTTTTTTTTTGGCTCCACACCCATCTTATCTTCTCAAACTGCACACTGCTTACTGTGACCTCTGGGCCTTTGCACTGGCCATTTTATGTGTTTGCAACATTTCATCCAGCCCCTCCCTTCTTCTTTTGCTCTCAGCTTAAACCCCACTGCTTGGATAGACTTTTCCAATTCCCCAGTCTGGATTAGCAGCCGCCCCTTTCCTGCTCGCCTCGTGGTTATCCTATCGTGTCACCTTCCGTGCTGCATTGCAATTGCCTGTTCACGTGTTTGATCCCCCTAATATCCTAAGACAGGGCAGGGCTCTAGTCTGATTTGGCTCACAATCCCCAGGACCCAGGATTCAGAGCATAACACATGACCAGTGAGTATTTATTGAATTAAGAGGAAAAAAGCTCCCTTTCTACCAAGCTGCCTCCCTGACAGGTCAAATCCCAAAATAAAGATACCAGCTTTGCAATTCTTGGCTAATGGCTCCATGCAGGCTGAGCTCCTGCCCAGAACACCTGACCTCTGATTCTTAAAATGTTCTGAGGTAAGCTTTGAGTTCCCAACTCTACCTCTTACAAGCTCACAGCTCGTCCCTTTCATTTCCCTATCACCACTCCCATTACATGAGATTAAATTTTTCATTCCAATACAATGCAGCTCAAGCCTAGGGTAGACCAGAGCGAGCCTTGAGAGACCAGGAAAGAAAGCTAACACTGCTTCTACCTTCACATTCTCCTTTTTAAAAGTGAACTTTCAATAGAAGCATACATACATACGTACATACATACATACATACATACATACAGAAAAGTGGGTACATCCTAAGCGTACAGCCCACAGTTCCCCATTCATTTGAACACATGCATGTTAGCAACTCCAGAAGCCTCCTTTTGTCCCTTCCAGTGAGTGCTCCCCCACAAAGGGCAGCCATCATCTTGACTTCTATCATAGGTCCAGTTTGCCTGTTTTTAAAACTTTTTATAACTGGAGTTTCATAGCATGCACTCTTTTGTGTTTGGCTTCTTCTATTCAGCTTTATGGTTTGTGAAATTCATCCATGTAACAATGCATAATTTTGGCTTGTTCTTTCTCATAACTGTATAATATTTCACTGCATGAATATACCACGTTTATTTCTTCCATCCTATAATGGATGAACATTTGGGTTGTTTCCAACATGAAGTTATTTTGAATAGTGCTGTCCATTCATGTGCATGCATTCTATTAAATATATGTACATGTTTCTGTTCTTCATCTACTAGGAACGGATTTGCTGGGTCATAAGATACGTAGCCCAGCTGTAGCAGAGATTGTTAAACAGTTTTCCACAGAGAAATCTGGTCATCTACATCTTGCCAACACTTGACATTGTTGGTCTTTTCATTTTAGCTACCTGGTATGTGTGCTGTCATATCACATAGTGATTGTAATTTGAATTTCTTTGGTTTTGACTACCATGTTGTAATTGGTCATTTGGATAAATCTAAAGTGCCTATCAGTCCTTTGACCATTGTTTCTATGGAGTTGTCCACCTTTTCCTTGTAGCAGTTCTTTTTATATTCTAAATATGAGTCTTTAGTCAACTACATGTATTCCAAATATCTTCTCCTGTTCTGTGGTTTGCCCTATCACTCTTCTGAGGAAGAGAAGGTTTTAATTTGAACATAATCCAAATGATCTTTTTTCTTCATGGCTAGCACTTTTTGTATCTCTTTTAAAAATCCGTGCTTCCCCCACAGTTATAAAGACATTGTTCTATATTCGCTTTTAAAAGTTTTATTGCTTCTACCCTCCATATCTAGGTGCTGACTTGATCTATAATTGAAATCGTGTATGGTGTGAGATAGGGGTCAAGATAATTTTGTTTTTGTTTTTGTTTGCTAGAATCATTTATTGGGATTCCTATCCTTTCCCTTCTACATTAGTGTTGCCTTTGTTGTGTATTAAGTGACTATATGTCTGTGGGTCTATTTCTGGACTCCGTATTCTGTCATCTGTTTCATTAGTCTATTTGTCTGTTCTTCAAATCTGGGAACATTAGTTCTCTATTCTTCTTCAAGATTATTTTGACCCTTCTTAGTCCTTTACATTTCTGCATAAATTTTAATATCATGATCTCAATTTTCATTTTTTAAAAAACCCACTAGTATTTTTACTGAGATTATGTTAAACTTACGAACAAAGTGGGGGAGATTTGACAACTTTACCTTATTGACTCTTCTAATCAACAAGTATGTTCTATCACTCCATTTATTTAGGTTTGCTCTCACTTCACTCAATAATGTTTTATGGATTTCTGTGGAGAAGAAGTCTTACTCATTTTTCACTGGATTTATTCTTTAGGTACTATATATTTCATACTTAGCAAGTAATAGCTTTTTAAAATTTCATTTTTTGTCACTGGTATGTAGAAATGATATTGATTCTTGCATATTGACTTAGTATTCAGAGACCTTGTTAAATGGACTTATTAATTCTTAATTAATTAGTTTATTTATAAATTATTTTGGTTTTTGTTTTTAAAGATTTAATTTATTTCTTTGAGAGAGAAAGGGCAAGAGAGAGGAAGCACAAGCAGGATGAAGGGCAGAGGGATAAGGAGGCTCCCCACTAAGCAGGGAGCCTGATGTGGAGCTTGATCCTGGGACTACAGGATCATGACCCGAGCAGAAGGCAGATACTTAACTGACTGAGCCACCCGAGTGCCCCTATATATAAAGTATTTTGGAATTTTTACATACATCATTATATTTTCTGCCAACAATACCCTTCCAATCCTTATGCCTTCTATTTCTCTTTATTGCCTTGTTTCACTGGCTAAAAGCTAGTAATAGTGGGCATTCTTGCCTTCTTCCCAATCTTGTGGGGAAAGCTTTTAATATCTCATTTTAAGTATGATTTTTCTATGGTTTTTTATAGATATTTTTTATCATGTAAGGAAAGTTCCATTGTATTCTTAGTTTGCTAAGTTTTTTTTTTTAATCATGAATGGGTATTGAATACAATCAAATACTTATTCTGTATCTATGAAGATATACATATAATTTTTCTTTTTTTCTGTTAATGTGATGAATCATATTGATTGAATTTTGATTTTTAAACCACCCTTGTATTCTTGGAATAAACTCTGCATGGTTGTGATATGGCTTAACCGGATAGAGGGTTTGTTAATATTTTGTTTGAGATTTCTATATCTATGGTCACAAAAGATACTGGGTTTCTGTCTTCACTTCCCCTTCGATTCTGAGGTAGAATTTTTTACCCCAGCCTGACTCCCTTTTTATCCTATATATAGATGTGTTTTAATAGGCTTCGCTTCTATTATTAGCTTAACAAACTTTCCCCTACGTCCTCTATCTTCTCTCTCACTGGCAGAGCAAAAAAACCTCCCCAGAGACAAAGCAATCACGAGCCAAATGCTGGTTCAACCATTCACTGACAATGTGTTCACTGACAAGTTACAGATCTTCTTGGAACCTGTTTCCTCATCAATGAAATGGGATTGAAAAGTAGATTGGATAATAACATACAAAAGCACCTGGTACCAGTGCATACTCAGGAGTTCCTATTTCTCACTACCTCTTTTATCTACTGCATAAAAACTTTCAAAATACATAACAGCATTGGCTGACTTATTTATGGAGTTTAGCTAACAGTTAAGATTCAAACCTGCAAATGAGCTAATGGGGAGGAGAGAAGTCCATTCTTTTTGTTGAACGCTAAAACACAAAGCCGTTATTTACTGTTCATGCTAAGTTTTTAAATACAAGCTCCTAGATTTTTTTAAATTAGATAAACATGGCTGGAATTTATCATCCAAAGTACTATGGTTCCTTCCCTAAGGCTTCAAACTTGGGTATTAACGGTGTATTAAACATTTGGAAGTTGTCCAGAAATATGGCCTCTCTCCCATATAGAACAGTATTTATGTAGAAAAGTCAGCTTGGAAGGATACTTTTAAATAAAGTTCCTCTTTCTAAAAATATAACTGTGATGCTATTTGTCAGTACACAATAAACCTATAACCAGCCTCTAGAGTAGCAACAGGGATGGGAGTTTGGAGGTGCTCTCATATAATGTTTTTTGCCTCTGAGGTGAGAATCAGGTAACTGGCTGGATTTTAGAGATAGCCAAATAAACCAGGAGTCAGAAGTTCAGAAAAACTGGGCTGGGAAGACTGAGTTCAAAAAAGGCAGAAATTCATAAACATCAAGAGCCACTACTTTCTTTGTTGTCTGGAACATTGGACAGGGACCACCCTACTTATCCCCTGGCATCCCCACCCCAAGAGCTGATTCTGGTCATAGCCATGATATTCTGGTGACATCAGAATGACCTCCTACCTAAATCTGGACTTGACTTAGGCTTTCTACTCCATTGGAGTAGAAGGGACATGGCCTTAAGTTTGACAGACCTGATGAGAATTTCAGCTCTGCCACTTACTTGCAGCTCAGTTACATCCTCTGTAACATGGGGATGGTAACTGACCCACCTAGCAGGACCATTGTGAGAATGGAAGGGTGTTACCTAATGCCTATGAAGTACCTGTTGCAGAGTATGTGCTCAATAAATGGTAATGATTGTAGTAATGATTATATCTGTAGTGATAACAATGGCAACAATTATGATGACAATAACAACAGAATCAACACCCACAGCTTTGGGTGGAGGGGTGCTGAAGGATCATTTGTATTCTGTGAGATTATTCTGCTTCCAGAAACAGGAAGAGTAGCCCCAGCTGGCTCTTGCTTAATCTCCAGACTATGATTTTATGGATTTCTGGGCCCATATGCATGATCTTGGTTGAATGAGCCATGTTGAATTTCCCCAAAAGCAGAGCCTCAGGAAAGGACTTTGGCACAGGTGGTTTATGTAGAAGGTGGTCCAGGAAACAGGAGTGAAGGGACTGGGGCAGAATGACAAGGAAAAAGGAAGAAGGAACTTGAGTGTATTTTGAGGTCATTGGCATCAGTATATCTCTGAGAAGTGTACAGAATGTCTTCCAGAATTGTCCACTAGCACCCATCCCTCCATAGGCTAAGATTGTTTCCAGGAACACTTACTTCCCTATACTCCAGGTGCTTGCTTTCTGGCCAAGTGGGCTTTCAAAGCTTCAGAGAAGGCCTTGAGGCCATAAATGGAAAGAAGCACAGTACACTTGAGGTGGACACTCACTGACAGTAGGAATTGTGTTCTCACACCTGCCACTGCTTCCTTGTTAGCCTCCAGAAAACAGACCTGACTCCAGAAAATAGAACCTGAACACTGACTATAAGCTTGTGTCAGAGGCTCTGCTGCTTGCTTTTGGAAACTTCTGTCTGTTCACCTGACTCATTCTGCTGCTCTTCTCCCACCACTTGTTCCACTCACCCAGTGGGCTTCTACACCCGCCCCCTCCCAATGCTGACTGGCTGTGGGACCACTGCAGCTAACCAGACTACTTAGAAAATCCAACTATTCTCTAAGACCTTGCCTTACCCTAATGGATAGACTCTGAGCATGCTCCAGTTTGCTCCCAATCTCTACCTTCCCTGGAGAAAATGGAATATCAATATTAAAAGTAAACATTTATTGAATGTTTATTATGTATCAGGAACTGTACTATTTTTATATGGATGTCCTTCTGTGACACCCATTATAACCCTAGAAGGTAGGTACCGTTGTCGTTACTGTTTCACAGAAGAGAAAACTGAGTCTTAAAAAACTTAGGTTGCTTATTCAAGGTCACACAGCTTAGTAAATGGTGGAAACAGGAATGTAAGAAGGACCTTAAACCAGTAGAAGATCTCCTTTTTCTTTTGAGACATTTGAGGCAAGGATAAACCAATAAATATAACAGCATGGATGAATGTCAAATGTATTATATAAGTTAAAGAAGCCAGACTCAAAGGGCTACCTACTGTATAAGTTATTGATACTATATTCTTGAAAAGCCAAAACTATAGGGACCAAAAACAGACCAGAGACTGTCAAGGGCTGGGGATTGAGGAATGGGGTTGACTACAGAGAGGCACAAAGCAATTTTTTTTAGGTAGTAAAACTGTTTTATATCTTGATTGTGACATGATTGCAGGCATTTGTCAAAACTCACTGAAAGATACATCTGAAAGGATGACGTTTATTGAATTTAAAATATGCTTTTATTTTTAAAAGGGAAATAAAGCAGAGAGTAATGTTCTCTTGATTGACCCCCACAGTTGTCCAAATGTGTGAATAGAGGGGAGCAAAAGTTAGTTTCAAAGACTGGGTGGCATAAATAAGTTTAGGTGGGAGCTCAGAATCAGGTTGCAAGGATCTAAGAAAAGGATTTGAGGAGAGGAAGTGGAAACAGTGAGCTTAACCTCCCCAAAAAGCCTAGAAGTGTAGGAAAGACAAAAAACAGTCTTTGTGGGAAGAGAGCATTGACAGGAAAATTTTTTCATTCACCATGAGGAAATTTGAACCTCTTTACTGCAAGGCAGAAGCTCCTTAGTGAAAAAGAGATGAAAGGCGGAGCGTATGCATGTATTTACCATCTCTAGCACTCTTTTTTCCTTTATGGAGATCTTAGTTTATGTCTGTTTTCATTTCCCTTCAGCCAGAAGTCCTTTAATATTTCATATACAGCAGGTATGCTGGTAATAAAGTCACTCAGCTTGCCTTTATCAAAAAACTGTTTTAGTTCACCCTCATTTTTTGAAGGAAATTTTTGCAGGATATAGAATTCAAGGTTGACAGTTTTTTATCTCTTTTAGAACTTCAGGAGTGTCCCTTCCCTGTCTTCTGGTTTGTCTTGGTTTTGAAGTCAGCAGTCATTCTTATTTTTGTTTTTCTGATTGTCTTGTGTCTTTTGGGCTCTGGCTGCTTCTAAGACATTTTCTTTTTCTCTAGTCATCATTAATTGCTTTTGATGTGCATAGGTATAATTTTCTTTGGTTTTATCCTGTCTGCAGTTTATTGGGCTTCATAGATCCTTAGGTTAATATTTTTCATCAAGTTTTGGGCAATTTCATGTGTTATTTCTTTAAATATTTTTATAACTCAATCTCTTGATCCTCTCCTTCCAGGATTCCATAAATTTTACATTAAACAACTTACTGTTGTTCCAAAGTTCACGAGAATCCTGTTCATTTTTTTAATCTTTTTTCTCTGTGCTTCATTTTAGATTTCTATTACTCTGTCTTTCAGTTTATAGACCATTTTCTTTGCCATATCCTATTACAGATATCATATTTTTGAGTTCTAGATTTTTCATTGGGTTTTTAAAAACACATCAGGCTCCACACTGGGTGTGGACCTGCTTAAGATTCTCCCTCTCCCTCTTCCCCTCCCCCACCAACCCACGTTTTCTCTCTCTCTCTCTCTCTCTCTCACTCTCAAAAAAAACATTTTTTTTTCTCTCATGAGAGTCTTCTTCTGTTCACCCATTATGTCCATCTCTTCCTTTAAGTCCTTGAACTTGATAGTAGTGTTTTAAGGTCCTTATATGGTAATAACCAACCTACCCATCATTTCAGGAACTCTCTCTTTTGACTTTTTTTTCTCATGGTTATAGATCATATTTTCCTGCTTCTGCATTTGTTAATAATTTTTGATTCTATGATGGACATTGATGAGTAACTGAATTAATTATCTTTTTTTACAGAGTTTGGGGTTTTCATCTGGCAGATGATTAATTTACTGGTATATCTGCTTGTTTTCCTTTCAAGGCTTGTTTCCAAAGCTTTGTCAGGCTAAGTCAAGACTAGCCCTTACTCTAATGCGAAAGTATTTTTCTCCTAAATTGTGCCTTTTCCAGGGTCTCAGTTGAATGCTCAGAATGGGCAGCAAGGTCTCCCGAATATGGGTGGTTGGAACCCCAACATCTTCAGCATTGTGTGACTTAGACAATCTCCATTCAGCTCATAGCTCCCCAGTAGCTGTATTTCCCAAGACTGTGGAGTTTTGTCCTACCCATGTGCACCTTGGTGTTTGGTCAAAGACTAAGAGGGACTCCTATGCATGCTTCTGAAGTTCCTTCTCTGTGCACCATCTCCCTCTCTCACATTCTTACCAGGAAATCTTGTCTACCTCAGCACCCTTAAAGTCCTGTCTTTACCTCCTCAGCTCGGCCAGATTGTCATGCTCTGTTGTGTTCCACCTTCCTATACCATACACCAGAAAATGTCCGGGACAAACATGGTGCTCACCTCTTCTGTTACCCTTCTTTCAGGGTAATAGAACAGGGTAACAGTGTTTTGCTATCTATTTTCTAATTTCTGAAAATTGGTGCTTCGTACATTTTACCCAATTTTACCATCCCTTATGTTGAGAGGGCTAGTCCAGTACCATGTAGTCCATCAGTGTGAGAAGCAGAAGTTGTGTGAGCATATATAAATTTGGAAGCTGTAGATAAAACAATCATATTTTCCTAGGTAAAATAAGAACTTTCTGTTAAGAAATTCATATCCTTTCTGATCTGCCTGGCTGACTGGCTTCATCATTGATCATTCATTCTTTACAAATACTCTCTCTTTCTTTCTTCCTTGACCTGCCTTATAGTTTTCCATGTACCTCTGGTTTTCTCTTATTCTCTGCTTTTGCATATCCTGGTCCTACTACAACAAATACCTTCCTCCTTCCCCCTAATTGACTTGTTATCTCCTACTTAGCCTTCAGAAGGTAGGTCAGCTGTCATCTCCTCTAGGATGCTCTCTCTGGTATAGTCTGGGTTGAATATCCCCCATTTGTATTTTTATGTCACTCTGTGTTGCCTTTAGTAAAGCTGTATCATGTACACTCCATTGTAATTACCTGTTATGACCTTTCCTCCATACGCTTCACCCCACCTTCTGGACTGAACATCTCAAGGACCAGGACCAAGTCTAATTTAGCTCAGAATCTCCATGAACTAGCACAGATTTTATCAAAATTTCTCTAAAAGGACCAGAAAGTAAATATTTTAGGGTTTTCAGTCCAGGCAGTCTCTCTTATAACTACTCAACTCAAAAGAACATGTGAAATATACAACTTTATTGGGGGGGAAAAAAGTGAGCTATGGCTTGTTGATTTCTAACCTAGCATATAGTATGCCTAGTAAACATTTATTTAGTGAATGAATTAAAAGAATAGCATGTTATTATTAGAAGCCTCAGAGGAAATGCAGAAGCATACAATCAATTCTTGAAGTGCAAGGGTTTTCCCTGAAATGGAAAAGTGGCACTTTTCTTAAGACCTAAAGGAAAGAAGAAAGGCTAGCTGAGTAAAGAAGGTAGAAAGAGAGAAAGTAGAAGAATTTCTGGCCAACCTGACAGATCTCCCCATGGAGGGGTTTTTCCAGGAGGCCATCCTGGGACAGGATCTTGAAAACCTGAATAGCTTGATGGGAGTGAGCTCCCAAAGCAGCCAAGGGCAGGAAGAGCCGGAGGGCAAGTACAAGCTGTGTCCTGGGTAGCACCCAGGGGCAAACCAGAAGAGCCAAGTCCTGCAGCCAAATCCAAAGCATCAAAACCCAGGCAGATCCTGGAAGTGAGCCTAGGGTGAGAACAGCAAGGGCAAGAGCGAAGTGAGATCCAAGACAACTTTTATGAATAGAGCTGGCAGGCCCACGGCATTTTGTTGCAGGTCACCAGCCACATGGTGCCTGGATAAGTCTGGATAGGTTGACCTGTGTCTTCTTGGAAGAGTTAAGTGACAAGGTTATCCACTTAGACATAAAAGGAGGACAGCCAGCAGGGCTTAGGGACTGGAGAAGCTT
Source organism: Lontra canadensis (assembly GCF_010015895.1). Taxonomy (NCBI): domain Eukaryota; kingdom Metazoa; phylum Chordata; class Mammalia; order Carnivora; family Mustelidae; genus Lontra; species Lontra canadensis. Next base: position 36,848,203 of record NW_022631001.1, read on the forward strand.
CCGTGCAGCAACTATAGCAGGTCCATAAAGACCCAACCAGAGGCAAAAACCAAGATTTGCTGAGATACAGTGGGTGAGGCTGAGGTTGGATAATGGCAGGTTGTCGCAGTCTAGACACCAAGGCTGTAGGACGTTCTCCAGGGAAATGCCATGAATGTTATGTCAAGGAAATGCGTGGGTGACTTTCTGCAGGACTGAGGTTGGCAGGGGAAGGCAGCCACTGGCAAAGCAGGCCAGCAAAACTGGGCTATCACCAAATGCCTGCCATAGGTAGAAAACTTCAGAGAATCTGTCGACGTGCCACATGCCTCCTTCATCGGCATTGGCCTTTTGGGCATCCTTGTAAATTTAGTCATCACTGGTAACGTAACACCAGCAATGACAGCAGAAAAGGTGTCAGAAGTGAGATTACAACACACACATTCAGGACATCTCCCTGGGAGGGCTTTTCAGACCTGGTTGCCCATCAGTATCTCAAACTTATACGTCTAATCATTTCTTCCTCCCAGCTTCCCAGCCGCCTCTGTCGCATTTTTGCTTCATCTAAACTATTGGGAAAAAACATCTAGGCGCAGGTATGTGTAGGCCACTAGAACACTGCTGGAACCAGAGAGAGGCATGCTAAGCCAAAGAGCTTTGGCCCCACCGGAGAGCCGAAGAGGTTGGGAGTAGTCTTGTTTCTCTGCCCCTGCCCCCCAGGCTGAAGCCCTAGTGTTTCACCAAGGACCTCAGCTGTAGCCCCCCTGAGCATCCATATAAGAAAACCAAGGCATGTACGTTGTTTCTTTCTCTCCAGACCTCCCAGTACCTGTGGTTTCTCCCTCTCCTTCCTGCCTTACTTCCTGGAGGATGCTGGGGCCCAGTGTTGCACTTCTCGGTGTCCCAGCTAACTGGGTCTGATGAGCCACCTCATTCTCAGGCCCCAGGCCGCTGAGTCCCAGTCAGAGGATTCCCTCCTGGTTTTTCTTTCAGCTTCAGGTCCTTGCATCTGACATTCTGTCATCTCTACCCACTCATTCCAAGCCAAACTGCCCTCCAATCACCTGCTCAGATCTTTTTTGCTTCCCTTGTCTTCTGGAAACTTGTCTGGATTTGCCCTGTCCATCCTCTTCATATTTAATTTAACTGGCTGAGATTTATGAAGCCTACCTTGTGTTCCAGCCACTACTCATGACTTCATGGACTATAGCATCAGGATAACACATTAGGTGTCAGGTGTAATGCTTTCCTGGGGTAACCCTCACTACACCCTCATTTCAATATCCAGGTGAAGAAACTGAGTTTGAGAGTGATTACTGACTTGTCCAATCTGGAATTGAGCTTCAGAACTGAGCCTAGAATATAAAATGGTCTGATTCAAACACCAGAGCTCTAACTGCTTCCCCAAACTGTCTCCCACAGTCTGTCCAAGCTTCCATCTTACTGGCTCACACCTCTGATCTCATGTCTGCATTCCCTCCCCACTGCCCTAAGTCCAACCCTGAACCACTCACGCAGGGAGTGTTGATGGGTCTCCTCACCCTGGGCCTCTCCCTTCCCACCACTGGGCGTGGCCTGGATATGGTGTGATGGAGAGCATAGCTCTGGCCCCAGGCAGATTTGACCTTGAATCCCAGTGTCCTCACTCATTGACTCTGTGATCTTGAGTTAACTCACTTAACCTCTCTGAGTCTGGGTTTCCTCATGTTAAAAAAGGGTAGCCTGATAGCCTCTGTGTCAGAGGAAGCTCTTTTTCTGAGTGTTTAAGGAAATAATGTAGGTCAGTCCTTGGCACAGTGCCTGGCACTTACTAAGGGCTCAGCGCATGTGAACTATTATCGTATGATTCTTCCCTGAAGGAAACTTCCATCATGTCTTCCCCTCTCACCCTGGGCACTCAGCGCTCTCCTCAACCTAGTCCTGACTTCCTTTTTTATCTTCTCTTTTTGCCTTCAATCCCTCCAGTTCCCCAAGCAGTGTCCTTTCCTTCTTGACCTCTCAGTGCGATATAGGGACAAGAGCATGTGCTCTAGGGTCGGGCAGACTGGGTTTGATCCCTAGTTTGACCCTCGCTAGCTCTGTGAGCTATGGCAGCTTTGTCAACATGGCTGGGTCTCAGTTTTCTTAGCTAAAAAATGAAATGAGGGTGTAGTGAGGGTTACCCCAGGAAAGCATTACACCTGACACCTAATTGGTGTTTAATCCTCTTATCTATGTTATCACTGGAATTCCTGCTTCTCCTGTCCTGCCAGGCTTCCCATGGGAGTCTCCTTCCACTGGGAAAGTTTCCTTGCTCCTCCATCATACTTAGATTCCTCTTGTGGCTTCCCATTATGCTTTTCATCCATAATAATATGGAGAACTTTGCATTGTACATTTCTTTAAAGTTTTCATAGCCACACACCTGAAGTCATCGCCCTTCCTAATGTTGCAGATTGTTTTTCATGGGTTCCTGCCTTGTCCCCCAAGGCAGGATAGAGTCTGGTCCCTCCCCCTAGCCTAGTGCCGGTCAGATATCTATTATATGGTTGATGTCATTCAGTGGGTTGAAATTTGAATTAATGTGGGCAATTTGCAAGACCGGTGTAGGAAATCAACAACTAAATTGATCAGAAAAGTGGGCTGGTACAATGACATATTATTTAAGTATAAGAAACCACAAAGACGGAACCTACTCTTGAGGCACTTGCTTCTCTGTATTCATGCCTTTGGACTTGGACTTTTTGGATTCGGGGATTTTGGAGTGAGCTGTCCCATCCCCGCTGCTCTGTGTTCTTGTTTCTATAATATCCCTGCCCGTGCTGGATTGTAAGTAATCCGCTGAACCATCTGTTTCCCCACCCCCAGACTGTGGGGATAAGCCCCTGTCCAATTCCTCTCAGTGTCCGGGACCTGCCACTGTGCTTGGCACACAGTAAATGGAAGCTGAGGGAATAAATCAGAAAGACCCAGCTGGGTCCATCCCCTCATCTTCCTAGGATTGTGCTCGTTCCTAGTCCCTTGTCTTATCCTACAGTATGTAAATTTCTTGTCTTCTGTACTGAGTAAAAGGCAGGTTTCATGTTTTACTTGTTTTTGTAGCCTCCCTAACAACGAGGAAAGGAGGAAACTGTAATTACTGAGTGTCTATTATGTGCCAGTAGTGATTTCACATATATTATCTCAGCTTTTAGAAATTGAATTTAATTCTTATAATAGGTCGGTAAGATAGGCATCATCAGCCTTGAATTACAGAGGAGGGAGCTGAGACTCAGGGGAGCAAAATAATTGGAATTTGACCAAGTTGACCTAGCTAGAAAGTGACAGCTCTGGCGTGTGAATCCCTGTCTGCTGGCTGTAAGGCCAATGCGGTTCTTTGTTGGTTGGTAGTGTTTGTTTTTAACAGCATGCAGGTGAGCAGAGTGTGTTAGCCCAGTAGGTGTCAGGAACTCTGCTGAGCTGAGACTTGAATTTAATCACATTGAATCACATCTGTGCAAGCCTGCTCCCAAATGTTTCGAGCACATATACTGCCTACCTTTTCCTTTGATTGTTTGGATGAAAATTTTTTGAAAACATGCACTGAGCACTCCCAGTGCATCAGACACAGTGCTGGGTGCTGGGAACACGGCGCTGGACACAGGCGTCCTCAGGGACAGTCTGGTGGGGAGACAGACCTGCAGCAGGGACCATACACGTTATCTGTGCTGTGGGGAGACAAGAGACAAGACTCAAGTCAGTCTGGGGGGGGACCATGGAGACCTCTGAGTAGATCATGAAGGAGGGATGAGAGTTGGCCAAGCCAAGCAGGAAGAGAGCCACAGGGAACAGCATGTGCTAAGCCCGGGAGGTACAGAATGGCAGGTAGGATGGGTCTGGGAAAAGGGGGCATTTCGGCGGAACAAGGCAGAGGGAGCAAGAGATGCTGAACCTGGTCTCCCTGTGTTCACAGCATGAACCAAAAGTCATGAGTGGCTCCCAGCCCTTGCCCCTACACCAGCAGTGCTCCTGGGTTAGACAACAGCTAGGACAGCCTACTCACTCAGGAGTGAGCTGCGGGAAGAGCTGGCCGCACATCCATCTGTCTTCTCTAGAGAACTGATGGATGAACCCAGTGTTTGCATTTCCCTGATGTGTGGGAAATAATGAGCAAGTGATTGGGCCGGCTGACCTAGTGATGTCATCTGCCTGCCAGTGGGGGGTGGGGAAGGGCATGGCTGCCCTCAGCAGGCTGGGAGCAGGGCTTGGTGCCCAAGTTCTCGATGTGCCCCTGCAGCAGAGGGCTCTCGGGTAGCAGGGAGCCGATGTAAATGGGGATCAGGTCCCATTCAGAATGGCCTTCTTCTGTGATGGGTGGAGCAGAGAGTTCTGTCACTGTGGGCCACTGGGTGGTAAGCTTATGTGTCCCTTGTGTCCACCCAGTTCCAGTTTTCCTCTTTACTATGCCTGAAAACATTCTTTAACTCACACCTTTATTAGCCAGCCAACCAAGAATGGCTGAGAGCTGAACTGGTCTTATGATGAATTGTATGTTACTTAGCCAGTAATTAATACATATATATGTGTGTGTATATATACGTGCTATGTATGTATATCATATGTATATATTATATGTGTGAATACGTATTATATGTATGTGTATATGTGCGTGTGTATGCGCACGTGTGTGTGCGTGTATCAACACTCATCACATGCAGAAACAAACTCAGCGCAGTGCTGATGCTGACTTTCCAGTCCCCTCCTTCCTCCCCCTGGTACTTCGAAAACCCCTCCATTAGTTTTGTCTTGGTCCTGTCCAGATCTTGTTCTGTCCTCCCCTGCGGCACCCTCTGGTTCCCTCCTACACCCCCGACGGGCCTCCTCCCCGGTGATCCTTAGCAGACCACCATGGACCAGTCCCTTCCACATATCCAGACTGCCTGCCGCCGTCCTCTCACACGGCCAGCTCACCTGCCCCTCATCCCGGAAGCCACAAAAAAGCCAGATGGAAGTCAACCGTGCTCATTTCCGAGAATGGCCCAGGCCTACTCACCACCCACTCCCTCTACCCTTGGCTCCATGCTCTCCCGCCACAGCCCTACACGCCCATTTTGCTCCCTATAATGCATTCTTCACACTGCTGCCTGGATGGCTTATCTAAAATTCAAATACGATCATGCCATTCTCCTGCTTGGATCCTTCAGTGGTTTCAGACCCTTTCAAGTGACATCCGAACTCCTGAAGCATTTAGAGCAGTGCCGTCCGTGGGCAGGCTCCTTCCTACCTCCCTGGCATGGCTTCCTACCTCTCCCCTGACAGTGGGTGACACAGCAATGCTAAATTGCTTATAGCTCCCCAAACACACAGTGTCATTTAATGCTTCTGAGTCTGCCAGAAATAGCCTCTCCTCTCCATCCTGTCTTACAAATCTGATCAGCCTTTCAAAGGCCTTCTCTGAAGCCCTCCCAGACAGAAGTCATCGTTCTGGGCCGCCTCCGTGTCTCGCTCAGGCATCTGCTGTCCTGTCTGCAGACTCCCAATACCTTCTTGCTTCCACAGATGGTCTTACTCCTCCCCGAGGAGCAGAGGACCTAGCAAAAGTGGGTGCTTAGCCAGCGCGGTTGGAATGATGGTTGAATTGTACTTTCTTCCCAGCATTTAAGGGGCTCGTGTTTTCGCCACAGCCACACTGATCCCTGCCCCCTGATTGGCTTTCCCAGGTCGGGCCAATCACTGGTCTGCAATCATTGGTGGATCCCACTCCAAGAACTACGTGCTGTGGGAGTACGGAGGCTACGCCAGCGAAGGTGTCAAACAGGTTGCAGAATTGGGCTCACCCGTGAAAATGGAAGAAGAAATTCGGCAACAGGTAAGAAAAGCAATCACAGAATGACCAAAAACCAGGCAGGGAGTCAAAGCATCCTTTAGATTTCTGGGGGCTAGAAGTTTATAGTACGGTGTGCGGGGAGATCGGCGCCCTAGGAAGCAAAATCTGTTTGCTGAGTTTGGGGCAGAGGGGGATGGGAATTAAGTCGAGTTAAGGACGGAGACACACAGTCCCCTCTTTTTGTCTCAGATTTTCCGTGACCGGATTTGTGTTTTCCCCAATTTGTGCTAACAGCCGCTGCTGGGGCCGCGTCGGTGGCATGCAACATCTCTGATCTCCTGAGAGTCGAGTGGCTGGCTTTCAGTTTTCTTGCTATGATCCTTGCCAGGGTCAGGGGAGTGACACTGAAGTTGTCTAAACCAAAATCACCATTCAAAATCACCATGAAAACAAACTGTTTATCAGCACATGCGTTTTGTAACCGTGCCTTGAGGTGTTTGACAAATTCGTCGGTCCTTAGTCACAATAGTTACAGACGGCACAGGAGCATCGTCCGTATACCACCTTACATGGGCCCAGGAAGTGTGCCATCATCTAGGTCCCCACGCATCCCAGTGGAGAGATGAGGGAGGAATCACCCATCGTTCATTCTGATTTGTGTGACTGACAGTGCTATTTTGTCCCCCATGGAAAGCACTAGAAAGAGGCGGAGGAGGGATCTAGAAAGAAGAGCTGCAGTTTTTCTGTGGCCATTCACGGCCGTACTGTGGAGAGGTGATGGGCCAGCTTCAGCCGTGGCCGCCCACGGAAATCCTTCATGCCTGAGAGAGCTCTGTGGGCAGCCAGGGCACACTGCCTGCAAGCTTGCTCAGGAGGGAATTAGCAAGGCGCAAACCACGCTTGGGCTGTGGTCATTTCACAGCACAGGTCACTGCCAGGCTGTCCCACATCCGAGACTGCAGGAGGCCCTGGAGACACGGGCCCAGGTGTCAACAAAGTGTACGTGCCCACAGGCCCAAGCAGCACAGGAGGGCAAGCGCAGCTGAGGCCCCCAGTGCTTCCCTTTGAAGTCGCCCATGGGGACTCCAGGCTGCCCACAAGCCTTAAACTGAAGGCAACAGAGGTCACCCTGACTCCTTCTATAATCCCCTGAGGAATCCTTTTGGACCCGAGTCCAGAAATGCCCCAGAATTAGCTTATGTTTCTTCTTAATATGATTTAAAACCTTTTCCACATTCTTGGGGAAAAAATGTTTAACCAGATGTTTTAAGATTGCACGCTATTCATCACAAGGGCATCCAACCAACTAGTTAGTGTTTCTCTGACTCCAGCTGAGAGTGACTTGTGACTGGCATCGCTCATTCAGGCGACAGCACAGAACAGACATCTGTGAAGCCATGGAGGGCTCGAGCTTGGTGCTGGTCTGTCCAGCCTGTCATGGGAGATGGTCCTTTGTTGGGGACCATGAGGGTCCATGTTCCTGGGCCTCGAGCATAGGATGGTGGTATACTGGCTTATCGAGTCCCATTGTGTGGTATGGTAAAGAAAAATAAATTGTTACAAATAATAGTTGAAATACTAAAGTTTGCAAATAAATTAGGTTAAGGTCAAGGACACCTTCATAATGCCAAGTCTCCTTCGTTGTCTTTCTTGAGAGATTTCTGGGAAAAAGAGAATCATGAGTCATGAGAAGCTGGGACCAGTCGTGCCAAAAAACACTATTTATCATGTGTCATAGCAGCACAAAGGTTGGAAGCTGATGGATAGGACCCCCAGCCTTAGATTGTCCCCCTTTGGGAAATATTCTTTACTTGGCATGTTCCTAACCATGGAATTAGCTTCTGTGCCACACAGTCTGCCTCTCCCAGCTGACTAGTATTCCTGATATTAAATCATAATTATAAACCTAATGATGAGGACTGCACAAGGGATTTAAAATTCCACGGAGCATATCTTAGGGTGTGTCGCTGCCTTTCAGGTCTCCTGGTGCTGGATATCTACTTTTAGCTCTCACGTCTGGTCTGAGAAGACAATAGTATTATCCCCATTTTACAGATAAGGAAAATGAGGCACAGTCAATAGCTAGAGAATACTAGAACTTGAACCCAAATCTGCCTCGCTCCTGTACACGGTCCCACCTACATAAATTGCAGGGCTTCATGCAAAGTGGGGTCACTTGTTCAAGATTTAAGAATTCTAAGGTGGTGATACTGTGAATTTCACAGCATGGGACCCTGGGAGGCTGCTGGGCACAGCCCTTGAAGTCAGCCCTGCCCATCCACTTCCCTGGCCCCCACAGCTGCCCCACAGAAACTCCTCTCAGCAGCTTCTGAGATAATCCCTATTTCCAGAGCTCCACCAGCAGTGCATCCAGCCCCCCAGCCCCTTGGAAAGTCAGCTAGATAGAGTGATTTCCAGATCCCTTCACTTCCAGACATTTCAGAGTCCTCAATATTGTTTCCTGCAAACACAGAATTTATTATATTTTTCTGTAAGTCAGGTAAGGAACAACATAAAAAGCAGCAAGAATATGAATCCTCCTAGAATATAAAAGTGTCCTCTGAATAACGGGGAACTTGTTTGAACACATCTACAAACTAACACAGTGTTCTCAGCCTTTAATGCCTTATATCCTACCAATCTCTCTATCAAAGAACCTGAGTCCAACAGGATGGAAAAAAAAAAATCCACCCTCTTTTCCCAAGAAAGACATTTATATGCTTACTTGCGTTCTCTTATTATAGACCTATCGCTCACTGGCAAGTTTCAAGGGCATTAAAAATCACAGTAGATATTGTTGGAGGTAAATCCTGTGCTAATGGCTTTCAAACACAAATGAACAAAAATAACAATCCCATTAGTAGGGGAAAATTGTAATAATATTATTGAGTATAAATTTTACTGTTACTATAACTACAAAACAACCAAGAAAATTAATTAAAAAATCACAGTAACGTTATTGCCAAAACACTGGTGGTCAGAGAGGGTGGGGGAAGGACGCAAGGCCCATATCTTAGCAGAGAGATGGTGTCCTGGTGGGGAGCAGGGAGTGTGGATTAGAACTACTGAGCTTAGAGTAGACTGATGAGTCACAAATTGGCAACCCAAGGCAGGTGAGGCAGTAGGGAATGGCAGGTCATAATGTGTAGGTAGCCCCAGGCACTAACAGTGAGCAGGTGTGTACTCACTGTTATGAAGATGTTGTATTGAGTCCATTGCATGTTATCAAGCACACACTTCTGGCGTGTGTACTAGGTGTCTGGTTCTCTGCCAGATGTGGCCCCAAGATGGCACCCTGTTCACCACATTAGTCATGCTGGAAACGTACACATCATCCTGGATTCTGTCCCCAGCCCCAACTCTCGCCTTCTGTCCTAAATTCATCCAGTTCACTTCCCCATCCCCACTGCCCCATCTAAGCCATCCTCATCTCCTGTACTAGTTTCCTGATCTCCCTGCCTCCAGTCCTCTTCCTCTTATCCACACTGCTCCAGGGCCATTTCAATAAAACATAAATCAGATTAGGCCATTCCCTCTGACTAAGATGTCCTCACGGACCCTAGGACCAAGTTCAAACTCAGCATAGCTAGAAACCCCAGCATGATCCAGGCTTGTCTTGCCTCTCCCATCTTATTTCTTGCTGCAGCTCTAAGCTTTGCCCATCCAGAACCATGTTCAGTCTCCCCCAAAGAGCCATGCCACTCTTGCATCTGGGTCTTCCCCCAGCCTGGAACATCTTCCAGCTCCTCTTCCCCTGGTGAATCCTAAGTATCCTTCCAGGCTCAGCTTAAATGTTGTTTCTTCCTGGAAGCCTTCTCTGATTCTGTACACAACGGGTGCTCTTGCCGGGAGCTCACACAGCACCCAGGACCACCCCTTCATCACCACCATTGCATTTACTCTAAGTCCTTGTCAGATATGTCTCCTTCACTAAACTGCAAAGCTCCAATCTGTGTTTCCATTGTCCTCTCCTTTGAGCTGGGCAGTGCTAGCTGCTTCATGAGTGTTTCTTGACTGTATTCATTTATCCACTCAACTTTATTGAACACCAACTAAATGGCAGGCATTACAGATACAGCAGTGAGCAGATGAATCCCTGCCTGCATGGAGTCTGCATTCTAGCAGGGAGACAAGAATGAAATTAGTTAAATAATTAAAAATTAGAGTAAATAAGAAAAAACCAACAAGAGGGGACACAGAAAGCAGTGTTAGGGAGAGACCTTGGAATTAGGGTGCCCAGGGAATATCTCCCTGAGAAGTGATCATCATGCTGAGGCCCCAAAGATGAAAACATAAGGAAAAGGTCATTCTGAATGGTGCTGACATGTGCAAAGGCCCCAGGGTGGAAAACTGTGGTGTGCTGTAAGAACCCAGAAAAGACTGATGTGACAGGAGAGGGAAGGGAGAGCAAGTGTGGCCCAGCATGAGACGAGTTGAATGGAGGGCCTTTTATCTCCACGCTGGAGAAATTCGCAGATGTGGGGGAAGGAGGCAGGTCCATGAACACCTATTCCCATATAAGGTGCTCGGACTTCAGGGGAATCTCTGCGTCAGCTGGGGGAGTGCAGGCATTGGACTGTGGCAGTCCTTGATGTGCCATTTTCTGAACCACCCCGGGCTTTCATGGCCCCTGTCCCTCATGGCCAGAGAGACACATGTTAGTTTCCATATCACATGGAGAAGCTGGGTCTGGAGCCCCTTCCCTGGGCATCCTTAGCTCCCTGTGCAGACCCTCTCCTAGACTGGAATGTCCCCACTCTTTCCTTCTCTATCTCCCAGGTAGAAAGTGTGTCCCTTGAAGGCAAGAGTTTGTTGGTTTTCCTCACTGCCAGAGTCTCCTTTTCAAACCCACCTCTGCTTCTGTTCATGCCCGCTCTGTCGCTTTGTTATGGTTTCTTTTATCTCTTCAATCTTAAACATGTCTAATTGTCTCATTCAGATTACTCGTTATCGCGGGGTCTTAGGGACCAGTCTTCCTTTGAATTGAACCTGATGTCTCTCCCCATCACTAGTTTCCTCCTTTGCTTTTGGGTTGTTTGCTCACGTCCAGCAGATGCCTTTCTTTTTTTCCAGTGGGCATCCTATGTGCTCAAATTGTGATGTTTGCTTGGTTGGGGGGACAGCATATTTTCATCTTGTCAACTCCCATTTTGATGTCCTTTCTCAACTTGGAGATCCCCCCTGAACCCCCATTGTTAATACGGACTCTGCTCTTACACACCAGAAAGCCCGAGGCTTCCGATCCCTGAAGGAGAATTTTTACTCAGGGGCCTAGACAGAGCACAAGCTTCCGGGTGGTCTTCCTAAAGGTGACTGGTAAATGTTGCCCTATCCCCAGTTTGCAAATAGGACAGCCCTTCAAAATGTCTAGCTCGATGCCACCGGCGTCTTCCCACATCTCCTCTCACGCCAGCTCAAGTCTTCCCCTTCTCCCTTCATGTGGGTGTGAAACCTCCACCCCTGCCCCTGGGGCCCACATCCTAGTCCGCGGCCCCCACAGGCCACTGGGTGCCAGCCTGCTTGCTGCTCTGGGTTAGACTTTTTCCCCCAGTGCTGGCATCCAGGAGATTTTTCTAAATGTGTCTAAGTTTTCAGTTATGTATTTTTAAAAATTTGCCCATTACGTTTTGTCTAACGTGTTTGTGTCTGAAGCAGGAGGGAGAAAGCTAGGCTTTTGCATCAGCTCAGTGTCTCATGTTTCTGGATGTCCACCTAATATCTCCAGCACCTAACACGGCATCTCTCGCATACTAGGTGCTCAACACATATCTGGACTGATTCATTAACAAGCGAGCCATGAATGTTTTTTGCATAAAACCATGAGGGTTGAATGGCCACTTGCTCATGGAAAATGCCCGAGAGAAAAAACACTCTGGCTTTTATGTAACATATCAGTCTGAACGTGTAAGTTATATTTAACTTATGTAACATATAAGTCAAGATTCGAGACTTCCCCAACCATTAGAGGTCAGATAATGGTGGGCCCTAAAATAGGCATTGATCATTTCATTTCGGGAGGCCTCACTTTGGCAGATTACTTAAGCTAGCTGGGAGGACTGTCACACCACCTGTGGCATAAGAATCAATGAACAAGCAGGTGTTCTTTTTCTTTAAAGTTAAAATAGTGTATAGGGCTCCGGGAACTCACAGGAAGGGTTTGAGAATTTTCTTTTCTCATCTCCTTTAAAACAAAGCACTATGGCTGCCGAACATTTGTTTCTCCTGATTTTTGAGTTTCTAAAATTTGATTGCTTTCCTCTAATTAAAACCCTCACCTTTTTTCTCATGTTTTCCATGGATTGTGACATGCTGCTTCATTTGTGTGAGAAAGCCACCCACTCGCTCATGACCAGCTTTTGTTTAGAACAATAAGGCTCCCATAATCTTCAGTACTTGTGAGAGGGAGGACTATATATACCTAAAAGCATTGGCTCTGAATTAATATTTCCTGTTTTCAATCCTGGCTCCATCACTTACCGTGTGACTTTGGCAAGTCACTTAACCCCTCTGTGCCTCAGTTTCCTCTTCTATGAGATGAGGGCGGCAATAGTGCCCACTCCAGAAGGTTACCATGGGGACTAAGTGTACTGATATGTGTAAAGTGCTTGGAGCAGAGCCTTCCCTGTAGAAAGCGCTCACTGAATGCTACTTATCATTGCCATGGTTTCATTCTTGGGTCTTCATTTCCTCATCAGTAAAATCAGGGGTTGTCCTCGGATGAAAGAGTCCCTGCAGGCGCTAGGAAAGCTAGTGACTCTAATTGTTCAAGTTCATCATGTCATTCCTCAGCCTAGAACACCCACAGAGTGCATCCCCCAGGCTCTGCCCCTGCCTGCCCCTCCTTTCCCTGCTGAACAATGCCGTCTCCCCATATGCCCTAACCCTCTGTCCCAAAGTTGACCTTAAACAATTTGAGGACAGTGACTAACTACACCCTCATATCAAAAAGGAGCCACAACAAAACTCCATGCGCATCCCAATGCTATTCTTGTCATCAGACTCTTCCCCTTCCTTGGAACAGCATTATCTGTATGTCCGCAGGATCTAGTTCAATGCCACCTCCAGGGCAAGGTCTAGCAGCAGCTAAAACCAGGAGATCTTCCCATATGCAATGGGACACAGCCAGTGGCTAGAAATGCAGACAAGGCTCTCAACCTAAGGAAGGAGAGGGTCTAATAAAGCTTCTTGATGATGAGTAACAGGAACCTACTCAAACTAACTCAAGAACAAAGGAGACTTTATTGTAGGGACGAAATAGAATTTAAGAGAACACAAGTTAATACTGAGTGCAAAAAGCCTCATGAGAGCTGTAACTGGAAGGCATCAGGCTGAGACAAATTATCACTCTTTCCCCTCTCCTAACCCCACCACCCCCCAGAGTCACATAGTCTTTTCTATGTTCTCCTATGTGAATCTCTTCCCCCTTTCTCCACAGAACCCCAGGATGCAGAGCTAAGCCAATTAGACAAGAAAATGCTAAGTCTAGATTGGTTCATCCATTGAAATGGGACAAGGGGAACATCAGTAGACCCAAGCATGAGGATTTGGAAAAAGAGAGGAGAGAGAAAGGATATGGGCATAGAGAGCACCATTGGGACCACACGTTGCCCTTGCCACCTGCTACCTTACACTTTAACATGGCTTCCTAAGTCTTTGATCTTGAATAAGTTACCTAACCTTCACTGAGCCTTAGGATCTTCATTTGCAAAATGGCGATAATGAGCATACAATCTGCATATGTTGGTTATGAATTAATATGTGGAACCATATACATATAGTGACTGTCAACGTGTAAGCCCATTTTTACTCTTATTGTTGGGACAAAAAATTAAATTTGAAGGATTTATCATCCTCTTTTCCTCCCACCTTCTAAGATGCTTTGAAGGAGGAAATGCAACTGGAAGAGGTACAATGTGCTCCACAGAAGCTTCCAGAGAGTGAAGACCAGGAAAGAGAAGTGAGTGAGGGAAGAAGGAAGGCTGGGAAGCTGAGACAATATTAGAATTTTACAGAATGTGCAGAGACATATTTGAGCAGCTGCCATTTGGAGTGGAAGTTGGGGAGAGAAGGAAAGGCCCAAAGAAGACTTTTTGTTAATTGAATTTCTAGGAAGAGCCATCAGAAGGTAATATTTAGTGGTCCACTTTGCAAAACATTGTGTGAGGTCATTTACCCTCTGCTGCCCCCTCAAGTAACATTCAGTAAAGATCTGTGGTGCGTTTCAAGCTTCGTAGAGTCAGGTTGGATAGATCCTTTGAGGTACATCACCCATCTGCCCAAGGCCCCCAGCAGGGCCCCAGTTTTATTTGGTTCACATTGATATCACTACCCATAACTCTTTGTCCTTCCCATCTCATTCAAGGCTTAACTCCATGGATTGTGCCCAAGTGGGCATGCGGTCGGTGGAGAGGACTAAGGTGATTGTAAGGGTGGGGACCCAGAACGAAGTTAAATAAAGATTTTCAGTCACAGACACTTTATATGGAAATCAGAACATCCTTTGAAAGGTGTGGTTTCAGTCATATGAAGCCTCTTGTTTGCTTTCAGTTGAGTCTTCAGACAAATCCAGATCACAGTAGGACAGGCAGCCGGAGTGACTGAACAATGCCTGTTCTTTAATAAAACTGGCGCGGGCTGCCTTTGCTGGAAGGAAGCAGAGCCTGCCTATTAGCAGCAATTCCCAACCTCTGCAGTTTTCCCTAGAGCATCACTGATCCCTGGAGTTTTTCCAGAAAAATCTCTCTGTGAGAGAAATGGGGGAACAATTTAACTCAAAACATATAGATTATTTAACTTGCTAAAAAAAAAAAAATCTATTTTTAGAACTGACCCAAAACATGGCAAACAGAAGGTAAATCTAAATGGGCTGTAATTAGTAAGTTGCCTTAATATTTAAAGGGCAGTTTGGCAATATCTGTCAAAATTGGACATTTTCTTTTTTCTTCCTGTGGCAAAAAACACATAATATACTATTTATCACCCTAACAATTTTTAAGTGTTCCATTCGGTGTGTTGACTATATTCACATTGCTGGGTGTATATTTTCTTTATAACTCAATGTAGGATATCTGTATCTAGGGGTTAGTCTTTAAACAATATTCTCACACAAAGGTATATGAGGAAGGACATTCATCACAACATTGCTTATAAAAATAAGCGAAAGAAGCAATCTTTTATCAATAGGGAACATACTAAAAATTCAGGCTGCTTTGTAATAGTTCAATACCATGCAGCTATTAAAAAGAATAAGGCAGGTGTATATGTACTGATATAAAATGTTCCCTGGTATGTATTGTTGGGTAAGGAAAAGCAGGACAGTGTCTCTGACTTGTTGCCATTTGGGAAAAAAGGCAGCTGGGTCAGAGTCAAATGATTATACACACATATAGCATTTTATGTGCATAGAATATCTCTATGAACATATACCAGAAACTCATTGTCTCTAAAGCAAACAGAGATTATATGGGCCAGAGCTGAAAGGTTGTTTACATTTTATCATATGCTTCTTTGTACTATTTAAACATAAACATGTTACCTTTTTAAATGAATGTTATTTAAATAAATAAAGAATACTTTGATAGGAAACTGAATATTGTAAAAAAGACCAATTGTCCAAATTAACCCATAAATTTAATATCCTCCCCCCAAAAATCAAATAACTTTTTAACTTATACAGGCTGATTCTATGGAAATGAAAACTAATTAGTCAAGAATAGCCAGAAAATGTTGGAAAGATAATAATAATTAGAGGGGAGTGGAGAGAGAAGACTAGCCAAATTAAATATTTGCAAATGATATATCCAGTAAAGGGTTATTATCCAATATCCAAAATATGCAAAGAACTTATAAGACTCAGCACCCAAAAAAAAAAATCTGGCTTTAAAAATGGGCAGAGGACCTGAATAAACATTTTTTCCAGAGAAGACATACAGAGGGCTGCAGACACATGAAAAGATGTTCAACATCACTCATCATCAGGGAAATGGAAATCAAAACCACAATGAGATACAACCATCAGTCAGAGTGGCTGGAATCAAAAGTATAAGAAATAACAAATGTTGGTGAGGGTGTGGGAAAAAAACAACCCTCGTACAATATTGGTGGAAATGTAAATGGATACAGTCACCGTGGAAAACAATATGGAAGTTCCTCAAAAAATCAAAAATAGAAATACCATATGATCCAGTAGTTTCACTACCGGGTATTTACCTAAAGAAAACAAAATACTAATTCAAAAAGATGTAAGCAGCTCTAGGTTTATTGGAACATTATTGGCAACATTATTTGCAATAGTCAAGATATGGAAGCAACCCAAGTGTCCATTGATAGATGAATGGATAAAGAAGATACAATATATATCTCTCTCTCCTTCTCTATATATACATATATATACATATATGCAGAGATACACACACACACACACACACGTACACACACAAACACACAATGGTATATTACTCAGCCATAAAAAAGGATGAGATTATAACATTCCTGACAACATGGATAGAACTAGAAGATACTATGCTAAGTGAAATAAGTCAGACAGAGAAAGACAATAACCATACGATTTCACTTACATGTGGACCCTAAAAAAACAAATGAATAAACAAACAAAAAGCAAACTCAGACCTATAAATTCAGAAAACAAACGGATGGTTTTCAGAGGGCAGGGAGTAGGAAGAACAGACAAAATGGGTGAAGGGGGGTGGGAGGTACAGGCTTCCAGTTATGGAATGAATAAGCCACAGAAATAAAAGGGCATAAGGACTATAGTCAGTGATACTGTAATAACATTGTCTGGTGACAGATGGTGGCTACATTTGCGCTGAGCATAGCGTAGTGTATAGACTCGTTGAATCACTGTGGTTTACACCTGAACGTAATGCCACATTGTGTACCACTATACTCAAATAAAAATACATAGTTAAAAATGAAACTACATTATCAAACCACACTAAATAAAACTGTGTGAAACTAGAGCATGAATGAACAGATCGATAGAATTTGACAGGAAGTGCAGAAATAAAACGAAATTCATTTGAAAGTAAGCATATGAAAAAAAGTATAGTTTCTATCAGCTGAGGAAAGATGGATTATTTAACAAATGGTAATGGCACAACTGGATGCCATGGGGAAAAAGTAATTGGCTCCATAATTCAGTCCTCAAAACAGAATAAACTCCAGATACATCAAAGATGTAAGTATTAACAAATGAAGACATGGGGCACCTGACTGGCTTCAGTCAGAAGAGCATGTGACTCTTGATCTCGAGGTTGAGTTTGAGCCCCACACTGGTGCAGAGATTGCTTAAATCTTTAAGGGGTACCTGGGTGGCTCAGTTGTTAAGCGTCTGCCTTAGGCTCAGGCCATGATCCCGGGGTCCTGGGATGGAGCCCTGCATTGGGTTCCCTGCTCAGTGAGGAGTCTGCGTCTCCCTCTTCCTCTGCCCCTCCCCCCACTCATACACTCTCTCTCTCAGATGAATAAATAAAAAAATCTTTTTAAAAAATAAAGTCTTTAAACATAAATAAATAACCAAGTAACATAAAAATAAAAAATGAAGATATAAAAACACAAGAAGAAAACATGAGAGAATCACTGTTAGAATCCAGAAAGTCCTTTCTAAGCATATCACAAAACACAGAGGTCATTGAAAAAAAAAAAAAAAAAAAGACTGATTAAGTAAGCTAAAAGCAACTTTTTAATTACAGAAAATACTTGAAAATCTTAAAGGACAAAGTGGGGGAAATTTTTGTAGCCCATACAATAAACAGAGGACTAATTTCTTTAATACATAAATTGTTCTTAAGGGTTGCTTTCTGAAAGATCAATAAAGCAATAGAAAAAAAATCTCAAAACACATGGCAATTAGATGGCTTTTAGATATTTTAAAAGATACTCAACCTCATTCACAATTAAGAAATCCAAATTCATTCCCCAGAGCCACAACTTTTCTTTTTTCGTCTTTTGATAACCATACATTGACCATAGGGAAACAGACACTTTCCCCGCTGACAGCAGCAGTACCAACTGGTACAACTTTGGGGATGGTACATTTCTCTGACTCAGTAGTTAATATCCAGGAATCTATATATGCAGAAAGACTCACACATAGGAAGGTGCTATTTACTGAACACTGTAACCAAAAAAATGTGAAAAAAATTTAAATATCCATTAATTGGGGACCAGCTAAATAAAAATGAGAATTTGAAATTAAACATTGCCAAGACAAATCGTTTAGTTAAAAAAGAAAGTAAGCAAAGTATTTATAGCGTGCTCCATTTGCGTTGTCTTTTTAAAGACGTATGCCTACATCTCCTGAAGGCTGTATGAGAACATGAATAGTGGTTCCCTTGGGATGGGAACTGAGAGGTTATGGGATAGGAATGGGAGGGGGCTTCCCATCATATGCATTCCCAAGGTGCCGTGTGAATATTGTACCATATTTTTGCAGTATCTATTTGAAAAAGTGATTATTCTTTTTTTTAAAGATTTTATTTATCTGGTAGAGAGCACAAGTAAGTGGAGTGTCTGGTAGAGGGAGAGGGAAAAGCAGACTCTCTGCTGAGCAGGGAGCCTGATGCGGGGCTCGATCCCAGGACCCTGGGATCATGACCTGAGCCGAAGGCAGATGCTCAACTGACTGAGCCACCCAGATGCCCCCCAGCTTAGGAATCTTTAAAAGATACCATATAAGGAAGCATATTGTGTGGTCTTGGTAGATCGTCCTATCTTGGTAATCAACAGGCTTGTCTAGACTCGCCAATGTGGTGCCTTTGTGCCCTGAAACCCTGTACTAGTTCTCCGGGGACCGGACGGGTCAGAGGTACGGATTTTTAATCCAGGTGGCCAGAAGCCGTTTACGCAGCAAAAGAGTAAAATCATAGCCAAGGAGGAAAGGTCCAAGTCAGTGCCTGGCCTTAGGCCTGAGGGGAGAGGCCACCAAAGGAAGTCCATGGAAAGGCCTGGAATGTGCCCAAAGCCTCTCCTGGTGTGTTTGCAGCCACATGGCTTAGGACAGCCCAAAGGGTCACAGGGGACCAGCTAGACATTTCTCAAGGCTCCGGAAGTGATCACAACTGTCCCTTTCCATCTTTGTAACCGCCAGGCGGTAGGTCTATGTGCTTAAGTGTTTACTACTCTGTAGATGCAGAAGCTTGTCAGTGGAGTGTCCCACATTCAGGGGCCCTGCTGGGGCCTGTGCCAGCCTCTCTCATAAGAGTATGAGCTAAGTCAGCATCACGCAAATTGTGGTTTGTGGAGTGGCACCTGTCTGCAGGCCATTTGCTACCGGCCCATGATTCGTTAAGTCCAGAAACTAAGAAGCATTTAGAAATAGCACTTTAATAATGTCTCATGAATCTAATAATAAAAAAATCAGAACTTGGATTTGATATGCTTTTATTTACTTTTCTTACTATTACATTTTAATTTTACCAAAATACAGTCTGCAACAGATTACATGGTTTAAAAACAATAGCAACAAGCTGGACTTTCACTACAGAGTTGAGAAGCATTGTTCTAGAAGCTCTCCCTGAGCCATTTCTTTACCCCCAGTACCCAAGTCAGGGTCTGGGATAGCGTAGATGCTCACACATGTTGACCACAGGCCACAGGGTTTTTTGAAATGAGAAAATCGAGGCCTGTAAAATAATATGTGACTCACCCGAATGCTAATGACAGCATAGATCCATATGCCAGAACTCCTGACTTCCGTTCTGGTGCTTTCTCCTCTCTCTGCTAAGAGACGGGAAGCATAGGCATCCCTGAAAATCTCACGCTGTTGGAGGTACTTATCCAGTTTCCCAAAAAACTTAGTTTTCACCAGACTCTATCTGAGACAGTTTACAGCTAGACTCTCCAAAGAATATTTGCCATCTGGTGGTAAAAAAGATGTATGCATTTTGCATAGACTTCATTCATTCGTTCATTCATTCATGAGTCAAGGCACCATATTTGCAAAATCACATGTCCTTAAGAGGCTCGTGGTTTCTTGAGAAAGACTGACATGGAAATCAGTGACAACAACACAACATGACTTGGGCGGGAGAAGTCAGTAGAGGGCAAACTGGGAGCACAAAGCAGGACCTTCCTGCTTCAGGTAATAATGGTGTCATGAGCAGCCTTAAGTTCAATAGTTTGATGCTCAAAAAAATATTGGCTTCGTTCTTATCTTGTTTGTCCTGGACCATCAGGATAGCAGTTTTTGTGGTCGCCTTCTCTGGGTGAGGTTGAGCTCATGAACGGAGCATGTTAGGAATGCAGTCAGTCCATGCCCTTTGGCTGAATGGGGTAGCGTTCCCAAGGGCTGTCTCCCTAGCCACCACCGCCTCTGGTCTTCAGGTCCGCTCCAGAATGCAGTGTTCATTTCCCACCTCTGATCAGAGTGTCTGCAAAGGCCCCTCCTGGCTGTGCAGTCCTTCGGCTGTCTCATCCTGTAGCTCTCCTGAAGCTAAGACTAGCATTCCCCCAGCAAACGAATTCGTCCAGCCCATAGAACCAAGAGCCATCCACTCAGTAGTTCTGCTTGCCTGCGGTGAGGGATGCCTGGTGTACCGGGGTAAATGGTTTTATTACCTGAGGTTAGAGATTGGAATCATCTCAGGAATGAACTTGAATACCAGGCTGTGGAGATTAGATGGAGCTAGGGGTAACAGGGCAGCCACTGAGGTTTCCTGGGAAGGGAAGTAGCAGAACAGAGCATTCATCCCTTCAGTGTAATTATTGACACCTCATGTGCAAAGCCCTGAGTGAGTCCCCGTGCAAGGCCCTAAAAGCACAGAGATGAGTAAGACCTCGTGTGGGAGGGGCGCCTGGGTGGCTCAGTGGGTTAAGCCGCTGCCTTCAGCTCAGGTCATGATCTCAGGGTCCTGGGATCGAGTCCCGCATCGGGCTCTCTGCTCAGCAAGAAGCCTGCTTGCTTCCCTCTCTCTCTCTGCCTGACTCTCCGTCTACTTGTGATCTCTGTCTGTCAAATAAATAAATAAAATCTTTAAAAAAAAAAAAAAAAAAAGACCTCGTGTGGGAGACACATCACACCATCCCCCTGGGTTATAATACGCTGTCTACCCCATGCAACAATTTAAAATCCTTGTCTCCGGGAAGGAAAGAAATTAAATTGTCTGAGAAACTTCCTACTATATGGGATTAGCTACAGAAATTATAAAGCCATACATCAGACTTCCAATTGTTCTGTAACTATGTAAACGTAGCCATTTTTCCTTAGGATAGAGCAAAGCAAACAAACGAAAGAGGGCACAGGAGTCCCACCTCACGGAGAGATGTTCTGCCGCCTCCTCAGGTTCTGTCCTCGCATAAGAACACGTCTCGTTGACACCACGTAGCCAACAAGGCTTGTAGGACCTGGCTTGGAGGGCTGAGGGAGCAAAGGGCAAAGCAAGCAATCATAAGCTGTTGAGTGGGGTGTTCGTTATGGTAGAGTTTTGTGGAAGGTTATGTGGGGGCACTTAGGAGAAAGTGTCGGTCCTGTCCCATTCTGTCTTGAATGGAGGACCTCACGAAACCATGAGCTGAATTTTGAAGGATGGAGAGAGTTTGCCGGTAGACAAAAGGGGAGGGCATGCCAGGCCGTGCGACTTCATGAACCCCTAAGTGGTGGGAGAGCGGTAGGAGACCGAATAGGCAGGACACGTTCATTCACTTCTTTCCACAAAGGTGCCCCTACTGTGGGGCCTGCCCTCAGGGACGTGAGAAGGCAGTTACAAGGGCACAGACACAGATCTTACCTTGAGAGAGCACAACTACTCGGAGTTCAGATAGGCAGAAAACCCAAAAAGCAAGAAGGCAAAAGGAAGGCAGTCCAATGATTCTCTCCAAGTCTTCCTAGGCAAGGAAGGGACTGATGGTATGCCATATACAGCATCTACACCATACCAGGCACTGTGGGAGACTCTGCACAGACTATCCAAAGGAATCTTTACAGCAAGCCTGGAAGGTGGTTATTGGTCATTTCATTTTCCAGATGAGGAAACCAAAGCCCCGGAAAGCTGGGTAACTTTATTAACCCCAGGTCACACAGCTAATAATCACCCGAATCTGAGTTCTTTCCTGCTGGCTGGCTCCTTACCTTTGCTCATGCCACTTCTCCTTCCCTAGAAGGACTTTCATTCCCAGGTGGATAGAATTCCACTCCTCCTCCCATATGCCACCCTGTCATGGTGCTTCTCCTGGCCCGTTCCAATTCATGTGGCTTCCACCTCCTCGGGTCTTTCAGAGTAGCTTGAATCCTAACCTGGCCCATTTCCTGCCTCATATTGTGGGCGTCTGTGTCTGCCTCTGGAAGAAAGAGCATAACATAGGGGTCCGTCTGAGAAGAGCTGTGCCCCAGACCCACCTGTTCCTCTCCCCAGTGGGGCTTCCCATGCGGCTGGCTCCTAACGCATTTGTTGAGTGTCTGTGGAATGAAGTGAAACCCTTCAGCCCTGGGTTCACGGACAGGAAGACTGCCTTAGCAAAGGCAGCCGTTTGACCAACTTTGTCTCCATAGTTACCACCATTCTCCCAACGACACCCTAGCTCCCAGTAGGCTCCAGTTACAGTAATTCTTATTTTGTCTTCCTATTAGGAAGGAGAATTACTGCTTCATTCATCAGTGGGTATAGAAAAATCAAAAGTCTGTTAACTGGTAAGCCAATGCTGTTCCAAAGGGCATTGATTCATGTATGTCATGGGCGCCCTGTTCATTGGCAACTGTAGCTCCTGAGAGCAGCTCTCTGGGGCAGTGTTCGGGGGACTGGGATATTTTTAGCCTTTAATGCATAGGCACATATTCGGATTCTTATTGGGATTTTTGGGGAGTGTAGGAAAGGGGAGACTATTGGCTTGTCAGTAATATGGTGGAGAGACTAAGCACATGGTAGGATTTCATAGATGCATATATTTAACCAATAAGCACCGACAGACATATACATATATATATGTATACATATATGTATACGTGTGTGTGTGTGTGTGTGTGTGTGTGTGTGAATGTCTCCTGGAGCAAAATTAACTTATATATATATTATATATATAATAATATATTATATTAACATATATATTAAATTAACATATATTAACATTAACATTAACATTATTAACATTAAATTAACATATGTATGTATATGTATACATATATGTATGTGTGTGTGTGTGCATGTATATATATGTCTCCTGGAGCAAAATTAATTATTCTTTAAAGTATAATGAATTCCCTGCAGAATATATTCAAGAATATCAATCAATCCAGACCTAGAGAGTTTGCTCACCTGGCTAATGATTAGGAAATACTGCAAATACGGTTGGGTCTTCCTGGATGAGGATTTCCTCTACACCAACGCCCAAAGGGTTATCTTTTTCAAATGGACCTGCTGATTATTGAAAACTCACCCCTTTGAATGATCTACATGCAGAGTAGTGATTCCAAACTTAAGCAAATATAAGTATCAAATACATATAATGTACAAAACTAACCACAAAGAAGTGGGTCTGAGATGAACTCCAAAACCCCCCCAGATTGGAGCCCAAGACAATGTTTGTTGCAGAGTAGGTATGTGGTCTGGCTTAGGGCTTTATTTTATTATTCCAACCTCCACAGAATTTTGCATTCTTTTACAAGATGCATTGTTGACTCACTGGAGTCTAATATATTAGCATGGAATAGACTTTGCTTCTTCTGGGACAATGCAAGGACCTTAGGACATTTTAAGTCCCTGCCCCACTGCCGCTTTAATAATGCCCAATAATGAAACTTTATACATATTTGGTCCTATGAGACATTATTCTTATTATTTCTTACCGTCCATTTCATTTGGTATTACCTCTATACTCACCCTTTTTTGTTGCCCTTCCTTCCTTCCTGCATTTCCATTTGCCTTCCTGGATTATTTCCTTCTACCTAAAGACACGTGTGGGTAGCCTTGTCTTTAGTGAGAATTTGAAGGCAAAACTTGTTTCCTGTCTGTCTGAAAATATCTTTATTCTGCCTTCATTTTTGAAGGTTATTTTTTAATAAGTAGTTGGCAAATATTTTAAAGACGTGATTCCTCTGCCTTTGGCTTCCATCATTTCGTTGTGAAATCACCTCAGTCTGACTGTTGTCTTTTGAAGACAGCATGTACTTTTCTCTAGCCACTTTTAAGCTTTTGTCTTTGTCTGTGGTTTTCAGAAGTTTTACTCTATGCTTAGGTGCGGTTTTGTTTGAATTTATTGATCCTTTGGAGGGTGGTTGTAGCACTTCTCCATTCCATGGCTTCCTATCTTTTGTCAGTTTGGGAGAAATTCTGGCTATTGTTTCTTCAAAGATTTGTTCTACTCCTATTTTCTCTGTCCTTCTGGAACTCCAGTGACACCTATGTTAAAATTTGTTATCATTTCCCATTTGTTCCCTACAGGTTGGTTTTTTTTTTTAATATTCTCCATCATTTTTGCCCTCCATACTCTAGTCTGGATATTTCCTAACCCCCTCTTCTTCTGGTCTAAACTACTATTAAACGTGTGGGTTCTTAGTTCCAGTTCTCATATTTATCAGTTCTAGAATTTCCATTTGAGTCTTTTTTACAAATTTCAATGTTGCTAAAATCTTCCATTTTGATTTCTGTCTCTTTGTACATGTTAATCATAATTTTTGTTTAAATCCAGGTTTGGTAACTATAATATCTGGATCATCCATGGGTCTCTTTCCATTGTCTTTTTCCCTTGGTCTGGTATCCTGGTATGTCTAATGATTTTTTTACTGAATGCCACACATAATACGTGAAAAATGATAGAGGCTCTGGATGCCATTATCTTCCTTCACAGAAGATCTACTTCCACTTCTAGCAGGCAATTAGTGTAGGGTAGATCACTTTTTTTTTAACTTTATTTATTTATTTATTTATTTATTTATTTATTTATTTGATAGACAGAGATCACAAGCAGGCAGAGAGACAGGCATAGAGAGAGGAGGAAGCAGGTTCCCCGCTGAGCAGAAAGCCTGACGCGGAGCTCAATCCCAGGACCCTGAGACCATGACCTGAGCAGAAGGCAGAGGCTTTAACCCACTGAGCCACCCAGGTGCCCTGGGTAGATCACTTTAATCAAGTCTTGGATTGGGCTGTTTTGAAGCTGAATTTCAGTCTTTGTGAGAGCTGTTATATGTAGGGTTCACCCTTACTCCAAGGGGTCCTAATGGAAAGCCTGGGGTGCTTACCAGTGTCTCTCTTCCCTCTGGGTTCTGACTTACAATTTTAATCTTCTTGAAACATGAGGCCAATGAAAGCTTTGTTCAGTCTCTTAGCTACTAATTTCTACTCAGATTTGCAAACCTTCTCTCCTGTGACTTACAAATCAGCAACTGCCTCAGAAGGAAAAGCAGTGCCAAATGTTGGGCTGGCTTCTCTGTCCTTCCCTTCTCTTCAGGATCTTGGCTCAGGTCATTTTCTCTCCCCAGTCCTGCCAAAAGTTATGCTCAGCTTCTCAGCCTCTTAGCCTCATATGGCTGATGGAAAAGCCAGTGCCTAAAGGGGAAAAGCAGCTCAGAACATCTGACTCACTTCTGTGCATCTCCCTTCTCTCCAGGATCTTGGCCTTCAAGTCCTGGCTGTGTTGAGAGCTCTCCAGTGCTTTAAAACAAGTTGTTTCGCTTTGTTTCATCCATATTTTCTAGCTTTGGGTAGGTCGTTAGTCTGATATAAGCTAGTTCACCATCATGGGAGGTAAAACTAGAAACTCTTCTCTTTTTTTCTGGTTTATTATTATTCTTTTAAGATTTACTTATTTATTTTAGAGAGAGAGAGAGAGAGCGGGGGGGGAGGGCAGAGGGAGAGAGAGAATCTTCAAGCAGGCTCCTCAATGAGGCTCCACGCTCATTGAGGAGCCTGATGTGGGGCTTGATCCCAGGACCCTGAGATCATGACCTGAGCCAAAATCAAGAGTCAGCTGCTCAACTGACTGAGCCACCCAGGTACCCCTTTCTGGTTTATTATTATTATTATTCAATGTATTCAAACTAAAAACAAAACAACCCAAAAAACAATTCCTCCATTTCCCCCACTTTCTATGCCCCACTTCTAGAAACCACCAGTCTGTTCTCTGTATCTATGAGCTTAGTGTTTTGGTTTGTTTGTTTTTAGATTATTTTACATATAGAAGAGATCATATAGTTGTTTTTCTCTGACTTACTTCACTTAATGTATACTCTCCAGATCCATCCATGTTGTCACAAATGGCAGGATTTTTCTCATTTTTTTATGGTTTAATAATATTCAATGGTGTATATATATATATACCACAATTTCTTTATCCATTCATCTATGATGGACATTTAGGTTGTTTCCGTATCTTAACTATTGCAAATAATGTTGCAATGAATAAGAGGGCCCATGTATCTTTTTGAATGAGTGTCTTTGTTTTCTTCAGGTAACTGGTGAAGCCACTATGGGAAACAGTATGGAGGTTCCTGAAAAAATTAAACATAGAATTACAATATGACCTAACAATTCCACCTCTGGGTATTTACCTAAAGAAAACAAAGATGCTAATTCAGAAAGATAGAATCTCTTCTTTAAGCATGTGGCTTCTGTCTCTCCAACTACAGCTGGGTCTCTGACATCATTCTCATCCTTTGTCTTCCATCCCACCCCACTTTCTGGTTTTAGTACGAAGGTGCTAAGTGTGGAGAGCTCTAGGGCTTTCTGACTATAACTCTTCAAAGCTCCCCCTTTAGGCACATTTGCTGTCTAAGTTATATTTGCTATTTGTTTTCATTCCTAATTGATAGTGGAAAGTACAGTATTACACCAGGTAGGGCTTATTTCAACATGAGTGATTTGGCAAAATTCTGCAATGGGGAAAAGACTTATGATGTTCCAGTACTTTGATCCGTAGGCTTTCCTCTGCATTGAAATCTCTCTCCTGCTGGTCAAAACATTATTTTTCTGTGTCCACCTCCCACTCACATAACCCCAGTGTGAAGGAACCACCTGCCCCTGAATTTGAACTCAAATTACCTGTCTTGGGGAGCTTTGCTTTCTGTCTTATTGATTTCCATTGCATATGAGTGACAGACTTTCTAAATATGTCATCATAAGTGCTAAGAAAATTGGATTTTGACCTTTCCAGATATTCAGACTGCTAATAAAAAAACTTTTTTAAACGTCTGTGGACTTAAAATAAATAATATTTTACAGTAGCCAACTAGTAGGACTCTGATTCTTTTAAGATGTTGTGAAATTAATGCCACATTTTCTCAATCATTGAGTTATTAGATGTGAATTAGGCATTATCAAAAACTTTCTTGTATCTTTGAAAAGGAAATATACTAAAATAACACAGATTTTTTTGAAAAATATAAAATAGGCTGTGTTGGCCAAATATGGAGCACCAATAATGCATACATAGGAATGTCTAGTTTGGTAGATGACTTCCAATCCAGCTCAGTTGCAAGCAGTAGTTAATTACTGTAATCTAAAAAAGAATGTGCTAAATCAGGGAATTGTAAAAACTAATACATGAACATGTCAGATATTTTAACTTAATAAGTATACTTTCAGTCACAAATACAAATCACTCAAAAAATTCACCATTCCTGATTTCCTTTTAGGCTTCTTGAAAGCAGACCTAGTACTTAAAGATACTTGTAAACTAATCTGAGTGTACAACCCTCAATGTTTCCTTCTCCCAGTTGTTCTCACCTAATCATACAATATTTTTAGTAACTTGCCTGAGTCCTTCCAAAGCAGTCCCAAAAGGACAGCTTCCTTTTTCTCACTTGTTTCTCATCAATTAAAAAAAAAATAACTAAATGATGTAAATTCAGTCTAGGAATACCTAGCAGAAGGAGGTCGGGGGACATACACAACTTGGTAAACACGCAGGTCTGCTGTGGGAACATAAGCATGCTGCTGTCGCAAAGGATGGCACACAGCTGATGCCTTGTGCATACTGTGGACTCTGTCAGGATTTACCACAGAGTGAATGACAAGCATTGGTTAGTCCTGCGAGGAAGTGAAGTGGCGATTAGTCAAGAAAGCCTCTACCATCCTGGTAATGGGTACAGTTCATTTTGCTCACTTGGGTTGAATCTTGTCAATTTGAAGTCACCCTTCTTGCCCCTTGCATCCTGTTCCTCATATTCATTCACTGGCGTGATTTCAGAATGACTGGAATTAGCTCCTTCACCAATTCATAATATTGCCTAAATTTGATAATAACAACAGTGAATGTGCAGTCTGGCACTGTTAGCAAACACACAAATCATGCACGTGTCACTGAATCTTTGTCCCCTTTTTAGGCTATTCTATTATGATCCTCATTTTATACCTGAGGAAAATTGAGACTCAGGACTGAAATGATTTGCCCAAGGCTTAGCTGGTAATGGTAAATGCAGAATTCAAATCCAGGCCATCAGAGTCCAGAACCCATATTTTTACCCCACACTAACCTGCATGCCTTGTTGCAGAACTCAGGAATTGGTGATGGGTCCTGTCTGTGTTAGCCCACTACTGCTTCTCAGGCTGGGGCCAGCTCCCCATGCTGCCATTTCCCCCTTTTTGGCTCCAGTTGGCACCTGTATACTCAACTCATTTTCCTTCCCTTCAGGAGTTGATAACCTCCCGCTGTTTCATCCTACTCTCCCAAACCTGGCAAAGTGCAGAGTTCCAGCGTCTGTAGCTTCCTTTTTCTTCATTACTTCTGAAGGCATATTCGTGAGCTCTTTGTGATTTAAGGACTTTACTGTCATCACTATGGAGACAGAATAAGACAAAAACACATGCAAAAAAACGAGTTTCCAGAAACTTCCAGCATATTTGAATTCTGGTTCCTGAGCTCATGCGGTAATGGGAACCAAATGCACCCTGGGGTTGTTGTCCTCCATATTTAGTCCTGAGAAAGGGGCTTGCCAATTCCTGACCTCCCTTTGGCAATAGCCCTTGTTACCTTCACACCCAGAAAGGCTCTTTATCCCAGCACAGATGACCCCTTGTTGACAGGGGGGCTTGTACTCTAAAGCACTTCAGTCTGGAGGCTACCAATTTTCTAGGAATTCTGCCCAACACACGCAATAGTAGTAATGATTTCTCTAAGCATTACCTAATGCTCACTGTTTAGTCACTAAATATCATGAGTTCTGGAAAAGCTCATAAAATGTCCATATTTTACCTGGCACTCATCAGGTTGAATGGGTAGGGAGGAGAGCCCCAACATCAGCCACCCTTAACCATTAGCTCTGGAAACAGATTTCTTCCTCCAAATATCTGTCACTCACCAAAATGGCAGGAACTCAGAGGAAGTCCACACTCCTAGTTTAAGCTACCATCGTCAAGTGACTTAATGTGTAGCTCAGTGTCTACTCCCTGAAACTGTTTAGTCTCAGAATACCAATTGTTAATTGAATACATGGCCACCCGGAATAAAGACTACATTTCCCAGCTTCCCTTGAGTTAGCCTGGCCATGACACTAAGTTTCTGACCAATGAGATGTAAGAAAAATAACGTGTGCCACTTCCTGGTAGGGTACGTAAAAGGAATGTACATGCCCATCTTTGTCCCTTGGACTGTCCACCTACAGAACTTTTACATAACAGACAAATTTTTATTCTTGTTTTAAGTCATCATATTTGAGTTTCTGAGTTATACAGTCAAATCTATTCCTTATCAACATAGATTAGAATTCCAAAAATATTTCTGAGATTGAGATAATAGTTTCTCATTCCCTTTCAAGGCAATTGTTCTGTGAAGTATATTTAGATCAAGGATTCTCTAATTTGCTTTTCTTTCACTACGCTGTCCTAAACATACATATACACTTTGGTCTTAAGTGATTAGCAAAGAGCCATTTGTTCTCATTGGTAACCACATTCTTCACAAAATTCTTCAATTAAATGAAGGTTTAAAAGTCAGAAACAACACAGAATCTTACACAAACATGGTCTCATCTTATGACCAATTCCCACCGCCACTCTTGTTCCTTTACTCAATTGTTGCATACCTTGCAAGGAAATAAGAATAGATATTTCCGGGGCGCCTGGGTGGCTCAGTGGGTTAAAGCCTCTGCCTTCGGCTCAGGTCATGATCTCAGGGTCCTGGGATCAAGCCCTGAGTCGGACTCTGTGCTTGGCAGGGAGCCTGCTTCCCTTCCTCTCTCTCTCTGCCTGCCTCTCTGCCTACTTGTGGTCTCTATCAAATAAATAAATAAAATCTTAAAAAAAAAAAAAAAAGAATAGATATTTCCACGACTAAACCATCATACAAATGAAATCAGTAATAAGTACAATAAATGCCTAAATAAATCATGGCTAGAGTTAGTAAAGTAATTTCTTACCATCAGATGGTTCCTGTAAAAAAGCACTAACGTGTCCATCTATGTGAAGCCCCCGGCCCCATTTCAAGTTATCTGTTAATTACACATCCCTCAATTACACAGTGCCTTTGCTATTGTGGTAGTGTCTGGTGTTTTATCCCATCGCTCAATAGATTTTAATTGCAGCCACTGCACCAGACACCTCAAGATGCATTTCCTATAGGACTGTGGCAGCCTGTAGATTGGCCCAGTGATGATTAATTTCAATGACTTGAGTCACAGAGAAAGAGGGAAGCGCTTCCATTTTAATTACATCTACAAGAGTGTACCACTTTCACCCCTGCCTAGTGTCCTGAAACAAAAGACTTTCTGAAGGGAAAATAAAATCCAGGGTGCGGTGGTCTTTACTGACACAGATCTCCTTTCTCATTGCGCCACAACTCAGCTAGCTTTGTATTGGGAAATACTGGCAAGCCATTGAGATTTGCAAGCAGATTGGAAGCCATGAAGAAAGCAGCATTCAGTTTATTTTTGTTTATTTTACTTGGGCAATTAAAATGCAGTGAGTGGGTCAAGATATGAGACAGCATCTCCCCATCATTGCAGATGTTCTGCATAAAAGGGTCAAGAATAATTAACCCTGACATGCATATGTATTTATTTATTGTTTTGCTGAGACAGAGCCAGAGACATTCTTGGGTTTTCCAGAACACTCCATACTCATTCATGCCCTTGGGTCCTGGCACAGGCTGTTCCCTTTTCTCTCCTTCTCCATTTGGATAAACAGCATTTTCCAGCACAGCACAGCTCAACTGCCACTTCCTCTGTCGTTCCCTGGGGACACTGTAGGGGTGAGAATAGGAAACACAGAAGACTTTAGACCAAAGACATCTGACTGGGAATGCCAGGGCTGGGTGACCTTGGGCAAGTTACTTGGGCTCTCTGAGCCCCAGTTTCCTCATCTGTACCCTGGAGAATGAACACTCTCCTAGTTCTTAGTTGTTATGCATATTAGATGAGATATTTTATAAAGGAAGCCCTCAGGATAATGTCTGGTCACAGAAGGGGAAGGAAAGTTATCATTCATTGACTTTCCTCTTCCATACCTCTAACAGTAGCACTTTAAAATCTCCTTTATGATGTTAATTAATTAGCAAATCAGAAAACAGGGATTCAGATTTGACTCTGTCCTTTCCTCCTACCCCTACCCAAGGAAAAGGTGATTAAATTCAGTTGCCTCTTGTTTCAAGTCCATTGCTTCCTCTTGGAGTCACTGCTAATGACCTTGATTCACACATGCTTTCTTCACTCATGCAGCGGCCTCTTTAGACCTGTATGCCTCTCATCGTACCCCCTCCTTGGCATGTCGGGAGGCTTCCACAGTGACCTCTCCCGTCCCTCCCCTTCAGGGTGATCAGCATCCCAGTTTGCCCAGGACTGAAGGGGTTCCCAGGATGTGGAACTTTGAGTTTTAAAATCAGGGCAGTGCTGGGCAAAGCTGGAAGAGTTGGTCACCCTTCATCCCCTACTTAAAATCTCTCACTGGCTCCCGAGCACTGCAAGATGAACTAACATTAGTCACTGTCGCACACTGAACAAATCCCTCTGTCATCGGGCCCTGCCTTCCTCTTGACCTTCGTCTTCACCACACCCTCCCTAGTTGCTACACACACACACACACACACACACACACACACACACACTTTCT
This sequence comes from Lontra canadensis, assembly GCF_010015895.1. Taxonomy (NCBI): domain Eukaryota; kingdom Metazoa; phylum Chordata; class Mammalia; order Carnivora; family Mustelidae; genus Lontra; species Lontra canadensis. The sequence goes on from NW_022631001.1 coordinate 36,879,955, forward strand.
TAGGTGATGTGGGGCTTCCAGAAGTTTCGTGCTCTTTCCTGGCCCTGTTTTTGTCCTTGCCCTTGATGTTCCTTCTACTTGCCATGCCCGCTCCCCTACTCATTTCACCTGGCTCACTCCCTCCGATCCTGACCTCTCGCCTCTTCCAGGAAGTCTTCTCTGGCTCCTGCTCTCAGTGCTCCTCCACTATGCCCCCATAGCACCTGGTTTTGCCTCTGACCTGACATCTACTGCCCTCTCCTGTGATTCTGGTCTGTCTCCCCAAATAGACAGAGAGGTCCCTGGGGACAGGCGCTGTGTCTTCTATATCTTTGTAACTCTAGGAGCTGACACAAGTCAGTGTTCACTGTTGAAAGAATGAACACATGAGGAATACACATTTGCTCCCCGCTCCCACAACTACATGACCTTCTCAAAAGCAGAAAGGACACCTATCTTGATTTTCTTTGGTTTCTTGGTTCTCTCCTCCAGTACCTGGTACACAGCAGGGCTCAAATGATATTTTGAATGAATGAGTGGATGAATGGATGGAATGAATGAATGAATGAATGAATGAATGAATGAAAATATCTTATCTTTGGATAAGAGCCAGATGATGAACTTTCATGGTGAAATAAACTTCCCTTCAGTTTGTCCCCTGCCCTAGCCATGGGCCCCAGTTGTTAGAACCAAACATGGCCCCATGCTGTCCCTAGGGAGCTATCAGCTAAAAATTACTGGGGTTATGCCTCCCTCCTATAGACACAAACTCCAGAAGAAAAATGATTTCTGTCCAAAGGCTGATTTCAGATAGAAGAAAATTCTCAGCTAGGTTCCTTACACAGTTGAGTATAAAGGCCACTAGGACATGGAGAAGAAAGCTATACCAGATGGGTTTCCCACTACAAAGAGATGAAATATGGGTCATTTCCACTTCCACAGTGGTTGAGTCTTTTTGGAGCTCAGCATTAAACAGCTGGGAGCCCTTTTTGACAATGTGGATTCCACTGCCTGATGGCAGGAAGTCGGGCAGCAGGCAGGGTCTGTCCATTTCCTCCACCCATCTTTCCAGCCAGTAAGCTGTAACTTTCTCCCCTATAAAAGTTTTATGGCAAGTTGAGTAGAAAACCTAGCAGGGATTAAGACCTCAAGGGGTTTGGCAGGATGGAGAAAATGAGAGCAGATTGGAACATGAGTGATTGTTTCTGGAAATAAGTGTGCAATGGAAAAAGATCCAAGGGCCTTGTGGTCACACAGATCTGGGATCAAAACCTAGCTTTTCCATGTATAAGCTGTGTGACCCCACTTAACTGGGCCTCGGTTTTCTAACTCTACAGTGAGGAGATTTACAAAATCTACTTGGCACAAGGTATGTCCAGGACATGTTAGCTTTCTCCCCTCTCTTTACTCCTGTCTTATTTGCTAAAATGATGCTTCTTGTCTGGCAAAGGATTTTCCCCCCTCATTTGTAGATTTCTTGACAATGATAACTCCCATAAAGCTTATTTTAAGTGGAACCAAATTTAGATTTATGCAATTTTAGAACTTACTTGCTTTTGAATAGGAAGACTATAGTATGTTGAACAGGATCTAAGTAGAACTGTCCAGGGGTGTCTGGTAAATGTGTTTATCCAGGAGCAAACCATGAAAGCAAAAAAACGGTGGTTTATTTAAAAAAAAAAAAAAGTGTCTGTGAGTCTCTGGGAAGGTCTAGAAACACCTGTGTTCTGCTTTGACTCCCATACTTGTGCTCCTAAGTCTTAGAAATGGAGAAATAGAGAGGGGTCTCTAACACCTTAAACTCTCTTATATACCTCTTACCATTTGTCTCTTAGACCCCTTAATTCCATATCTTATTGTTTCTGATACTCATTCACCTCCCAAGTTCACTCATCTTTTAAAATCAAATTTGAACAGGCATGTGTGAGGGAAACTTACCTTCAGGCAAAAATCTTCCCATAGGGAGCTGTAGAAGACAACCCAGCAAGACTAAATGGGACAGATTTTCAGAATCAGAAGGCCAAGTTCGAATCCTGGCTTCTTCATCTGGCACAGGATCAATGTCCATGTTTATCAGCCGTTAGGTAAAATCTCTAAACATCCATCACCCAGCCCAAGTTCTCATGCAACACTAGAAACCACTCCATCACATTCCTAGCCTGTAGTCACCCTACCAGACCTCCAATGACAGGGACCTCCCTTTTCTGAACTACCACACGTGGTTGCGCACTTTGGACCCCAGCTGAAGGACCCAAAGAGGAGTTGGAATCCTGTCTCCTTTCTGTTTGTCAAGCTGTGTGCCCCAGCTTGAAGGCATCCTTTTTCTAATCTGACCATCTCCAAGGGGCTCCTTCTTCTACCTTCCACAAAGGCATCATGTAGACAAATGACCCTTGCAAGTCAACACACTCTTAGAAGGGTTATTGACCGCCGAAGAGTAAAAGGGACTCTAGTTTCCATCGTGAATTTGTCATTGCAGATGCCAAGCAGCAAAACTTTGTGACCTTTGGATCCTCTTGGCAAGAGCCGGGTCCCCAAATGAGTCCAGATGTGGAGGGACCAGTGATTAGTCAGCGTCCAAGCTAACGTTGCTGCAAGGGGAGAATATACAAATAAACAAGGACCTATGGCGGCAAGCTATGCTTAATCATTTATCAAACTGCAAAATCTTATCCATGACTGTGAAATGGCTTTATGGTTAGGAAAATGTACTAATAATTTTATTAGGCAGCAATTAAACTTAAATTCCTTTTAACTGTATTTGATGTCATCCTTTTTCTGGGTCCATTAGAGTAACATTAAGGTGTTTGTGCAGATAGCTCAGTCATTTCAAATTACTTTCCTGTCTAATGTGGGAGCCTTTAATAGCATACTCTTAGGTTGAATTCAATTTTGGAGACACCAGGCATGCTAATTAGATTGTCTCAGTGCTCCTCGCAAAAGAAACCAAAGAAGAGTTATCCCCCCCACCTTTTGCTTAGCGATGTTCATGGGATCACAACTTTCTATGCAATTAGAGGTATAGACCCTGTACTGCACAAAATCCCACTTGAACCATTAAGTATTGCTAGCAGACACAGCGTCTGGTTAATATGACACCATTGTTGAAATGTTTTTAAGATCTAATTAGAGCCTCTAAGTTTTCTCTCCTTTTCTTCTGAATATCATAGTTAGTGTTTGTTCTGTCTCAGCCTCTAACATTAGAATTGAAAGAAGGGTAGAGGGAAGGAAGGAACTTTTATTAGGCACCATCTGCTAAGTTCTGGGTAGGATGCTTAATGCCTATAACAGCCCTATGAGCTTGCTTTATTATCTCCACTTACAGATGGGAAAACTTTGGCTCAGAGAGGGTATTTGAAGTGCCCAAGGTCACACAGCTGGCAAATGGTGGAGTTGGGATTTAAATTGTCAGCCTCTCTTTGCCACTCACTGGTTCTGGGAACTTGGAAAGTCACTTCAACACTGATGATCAGGGTCATCATCTACAAAACGGGGATGGTAATAATACTCATCCCCTCACTGTTGTATGGATGGAAGGTAGTAATACCTGTAAATGGCCCTTGAGAGGAAGTGTTATCTGGAAGTGATGGGTAATGTCTCCTGAGGTCTTGGGCAGCATCTGCCTTCCTTCTACGAAGTTGAAACCAGGTATTCAACGCCACAGGAGGCCAGAGAGAGCACAAGTTAAACCTTGTCCTTGGGACTCAAGGTAAATTAGATCCAAAGTGAAAGAGGATGACGCCGTGAGAAATTGAGTGGTTCGTGGTTCCAAATGTAATTGAATGGATCTGCAAGTCCCTTGGTGACTCAGTTTCCCCCTCCGTAAACAGGGCGTGTCTAGGCTGATCTGTGGATCAAACAACATGGTGTCATAGAAAGCATCCAGCACATTACCCAGAATTGAAACACTCAACAAAATCATTTCATTTCACAATTATTTAAGCCAGGCTTAGTCCCTGGCAATCTTCCCCCTCTGTGATCCCTGCTCGCTTGCAGATTCCCTCTTCCAAGTCTCTTTCCTCATTGATCTATTAAAATAAATTCTTTCTCCAAATAGTCATTGTACTTGGCATTGATCTAGTAACTTACAGCTATTACAGTCGTGATCACAATTACCGTTGGTCTGGGCTCCTTGCAAGGCCATCATCATTTCCTCCCGGTTACCATGATAAATGTTCCTCATAACTCCTGCCTCAGATCCCTTGTGGAATGAGGCAAGAGATTAATTTATTAATTGATGGATTAATGGCTCATAACTGTTACAATTATCATTAATTGCTATTAGCTTTGAAGCATCAAATGGTCACGGCAGTTGAGAACGAGGCTAAAAGAATGCTTCTTCTCCTGCAAAAGGTGAGAGCTGTCACCCGCCTGGTAGGGAAAGTGAACGTCACCTTGGAAGTGCAGCAGCCCCCTTTATCTGCTGGGGACACATTCCAAGGCCCCCAGTGGTGCCTGAATGTGGATAATCCCAAATGCTATATGTACCATGGTTTTCCCTCTCCGAACATACCTGTGATAGAGTTTGATTTATAAAATAGGCACAATAGGAGACTCACAGTAGCTAATAATAAAGTAGAACAATTCTAACAAAATACTGTAATAATAGTTCTGTGGATGTGGTCTTTGTCTCAAAATATCTTATTGTCCTACACCCACCCTTCCTCTTCTTTGTGCCATGACATGAAATGGTAAAATGCCTACGTGATGAGATGCGGAGAGGTGAATGACGTCAGCACCAGGATGTAGTGTCAGGCTACCGCTGACCTTCTGGGGATACAGCAGAAGTAGGGTCATCCACTTCCGACCCCCAGCTGACCCCCGGTCACTGAAATGGCAGATAAGAGGGACGACTGTTCAAGCATGTGAAGGCAGGCATGGCACAAACCATGGCGGTGCTGGCCCACTCCCCTGTGCTCCCCGACTTTGCCCGGGGGTTCCCCATAACTCCACTGCTACACACCTGCAGCCCAGCACCATCGGCCCTTCTCTCACCCCAAGACCCTTCTCCACCCAGAAGTTTCTGAGAGCCAGTCGGGCAAAGTAAGAGGACAGTGGGACTGCTTGTCCAGCCAGCCTCTGGTCCCTGCAGGGTCTGGGCAGTGCAGCGTGGAGCTGTGGTTTTGTCACCCCAGCTTTGAGAGGTCCCTCGTCCTCCAGCACCCAGAATCCATGGAAGACAAGCACTGCCTATGCTCAAGTCAGCAGCAAGACCCAGCAAGCCCAGAGCCTTCCATCAGCCCCCTCTGCCCCGCCCCCATCACAACCAGCTCTCACAGTTGACCAAGGGAATCCTCGAGTCACACAAATCTCTCAGGCAGTTCTCTCAGCACTGAGGCATTTCCACGCTGACTCAGGAGTAATGCTGTGCAAAGCAATGCTTTCCCTGAATTACCCCCATCCAGCAAACAGGGCATTGCGTGTTATCTTTATCACAGGGTCTGTCTGTAATTCCCCCTCCGTCAGCAAAGCCTATCATTTTCTCTTAAACAGTATAGGCAATGTTCCTTGCTGCTGGTGGCAGAGTTCCGTTGGCACTTTTGCCCATGACATATACCCCCTCTTTCACTCTCCAAGATCTATAGGAACTATTTTCCCTCCCTCTAACACCAGCCCTGACTTGTTCGCTGTGCTTCCCACCCCTTTTTCCTACATAGCCTTTCCCAGTCAGACTTGGCTGGACTCCTAAGTCATCTATGGAATCTTGTAACCATTTTCCTGAAAGAATCGTGGGAACAGACCAGGGGCTTGGTTCTGAGTTCAGCTCAGGATAGGAATCTAGCATTGCACTGCTTTTCGCTGAACTCTGTGTAACAGCATTTAGAGCTTTGGGTTTTTAGGAACTCCATTCAGCCTTCCTTGCTTGTGTTGTCACTGGAGATGATGGTGGCAAGGCAGTCCAGCTGCTGGCTCCTGCCTTCCTAGGAGAGCATCTATGGAAGCGTGTGCGTGTGTTTCCATGCTAGGCCCCATAAATAGGAGAATGCTCTGTACAGATTCATCGGTAAAATGTGTTCTGTGCCTGCCCACCCCAGGCAGCAGGATGCTGGCCAACCCATGAAGGGGTTGACGCTCCTTTATCTCCGGAGAGATTCCTTAGAACACAAAGGGTAGCGGCAGCAGGCGAAACCTGAACCTCCATGGCAGGATGAATTATATGCCGTTTCCCAAAGAGCTGTAAATGTATACACAGCCCCCACGGATAGCCTACAGACGGCTCTACGGAGTGGAGGTGGATTAAATCTGTATCCCTCCAAACAGGGAGTGGGGCAAGCCCTCGGCTTAGGCCAGCTGAGTAGATCCCTCCTGTACCTCCTCAGTCCACCTGTGTCTTCGGGATGGTTCTGTGGTTTCTGAGGAACCATAGCTGGCGGCCAGCTGATCAACCCACGTTCGTTCAGGCTGACCACTTCCTTACGTCAGAGCCCACGTGCGCACTGCAATGAATTCTTACTCTTTTTTTTTTTAAGATTTTATTTATTTATTTGACAGACAGAGATCACAAGTAGGCAGAGAGGCAGGCAGAGAGAGAGAGGAGGAAGCAGGCTCCCTGCTGAGCAGAGAGCCTGATGCGGGGCTCGATCCCAGGACGCTGAGATCATGACCTGAGCTGAAGGCAGAGTCTTTAACCCACTGAGCCACCCAGGTGCCCCGAGTTCTTATTCCTTCCATTAGTCCAACTGATCTGACATTACTGGGGGGGCCTTTCCAGGCCAGATTTTGCATCTGATCTTATAGTCAATAAAGATTATTGAGCTGGGGCTTAAATCTGAATAATAATGTGCATCTCCCCAGGTTGTATGAGGATTGAATGAAATAATACATGCAAAATGAGTTTGAAAAGCATATGGGCCTTGTTGTCATTTTTTTTTTTTTCTAAAAGGAGCTTTCCCCTGATAGTGATTGCTGGCTTGTCCTTTGGACTCCCCTTCAGAAAGGCAAGCCAGACACATGTGACAAGTTAAACAGGCATAGAAGATATTTTTATCTGTTTAAGCCAACAACAGTAAATGCATCACAAGACAGTATGTGATTAATTGCCAAGTGAATTGTGAGAAGAATTGCCAGAAGAATATGAACAAGAGAAGGCTTAGCTCTAGTTGGTTGGGGAGGGGTAGAAGGAGGCTGCAGAGAGCCCAGATAGAATAATAGAGATCTGTTCTGGGTCTTGTAGGACAGGTGGGATTGGGGTTAATGGTGGGGAAGGCATTCCAGGTGAGTAAGATAAGTTATATGGAGATGGGGGGTGCCTGGGTGGCTCAGTGGTCAAACCTTTGCCTTTGGCTTAGGTTGTGATCTCAGGGTCCTGGCATCTAGCCCTGCATTGGGCTCTCTGCTTAGCAGGGAACCTGCTTCCCCCTCTCTCTGCCTGCCTCTCTGCCTACTTGTGATCTCTGTCAAATAAATAAATAAAGTCTTTTGAAAAAAAAGTGAAATGGAAATGGGTGAACAGAGAAGCAATGGGATGTTCAGGGGGAAAGTTGCAAGGGGCCTTTGGGTTTGACAGCAGGCAGAGTAGAGAGCACGGATATAGTGGGAAATCGTGAATGATGTTTGCTCTGACTTTACACCTGCAAACAAGCCCAACACACCTATGCCACGTGCTCTAACCAAGTGAAAACTTAGCTCCACACTCTCTGCACCTGATCATGCCTTTTACCCAACACCCTGTCCTACTTGTTCCCTACCTACCCTTTGCTGTTCCGGCCCAGCTAGGCCCTTAACCTTGCCTCCATTTCTCTGCTCCAGCCCTGAAAACCCAATTCTAATATTTGACCATTTGACATGACTCCCAATCACTAGCAGCTTGCAACCTTTTATTTCCTAAATGTGCCCCATTGGTTCTTTGCTCTTTGGTCACCCTTGATAGGAAGTCTTACTCTAGTCAGTCTTTGGAAACCTAGACCCCACCTCGTGCTGCATTCCTGCTGCAAATCCCTGAGTATCAAGGACATGGCACAGATAGGAATTCTCAATGGAATGGCTGGTTTAGGGCCTTGGAGACTCTCAACACCAACATTTATATTTGATCCTAATGACAACTCCCCAGCCAGTGAAGGTTTCAGGATCATGATAATCATAGGAAATAAAATAGTCAAAACCCATTTTTTTTCAGAACATGAATCCTAGGACCCAGTTCAGGACTGTCCTGCCTGTCCCATTCTGGGCTATGGGGAGGTTGCAGGAAGAGGCCACAATTGACAGCCTATCTTGTGGGCCAATGCAAGCTGATAAGGATCTGAATTAAGGTGGTGGTGGTGAAAATAAAATAATGATGATAAAAAATCAACCCATTTCACTGGGAAATAAAGTGTATTTCTCCTGAAATGAACATTCTCACCACCAGTGTGGGGTTACCTGTAAAGAATCAGCTTCTGGCTTCATAGCTCTTTGGGACTCGGAATTTATCTCAGGTGTATCGGTGTGTCTTGGATTATTTTTTTTTTTTCAATTTGATAGAGATCACAAGTAGTCAGAGAGGCAGGCAGGGAGAGAGAGGAGGAAGCAGGTTCCCCGCTAAGCAGAGAGCCCGATGCGGGGCTCGATCCCAGGAATCTGGGATCATGACCTGAGCCGAAGGCAGAGGCTTTAACCCACTGAGCCACTCAGGCGCCCCTTGGATTATTTTTGAAACCATTAGAGGCCATACAATTGGGAGGGAAACTTCAGCAACCAAGCTTATGGGCAGAGCCCAGACAGGCGTGGGTTCAGAGTGGCTCAGCCAACCACCTGGCCTTGGGAAAATATTTACTCTTTCTGAGCTTGTGTCCTCATCTGTCAAATGGGGATACTACTGTCTGCCTCACAGGGTTGTTGCGAGGATTAAATAAGACAGTGGATAGGAAGGCTATGATTAGCCCAGAATAAACGTCAGTTTTTATACTATCATTTCTTAGCCAAACATCTCATTAAAAGCCCTGCATAATCACCCATAAAATCTTGTTTGAAATAAAAGTGATTGGGTTCAACCAACCCTTTGGAAAGCAATTTGGCTCTCCAAATGCTTTCTGCTATGTATGAAGACACATAAAAACGTTCCTATCCTTTGACCCAGTTGTTCCACTTCTCGGAATCTATTCTTAGGAAATTGTCCTCGATACAGGAAGAATGTGATGCAGAGTTTCACTGCACAAACGGCTTGTGACAGTGAAAAACTCGAAGCAGCCCGAGCGTCCAGGGACAGACACGTCTGTATTAGGCTGGTGCTCTAAAGATGCTTTGAATCAGTATTAAATACAGAGCTCATAACCATGATTTAGGCTGGGGAAGGTCAATCAAGGATCAAACACCATCTTTTCTTCAGTTTGTGGACCAAACCCTCCTTCCTGCAGGGCTTTCCTGCCGTAGTCCACAGACCAGCAAGTCCTGCCATCTGGGCACTGCCCAGGGCCTTCATGCCAGAGCCCACCATGCAAAGCGTAGGCACCTTACCCAGCTGCCTCTGCCCCTCTGTGACTTCAAACCTCAGTTCCTTCTCCTGAAGACACAGAGCATCTCTCCACGACCCACCAACCAGGGTCCTCTGGCTCGGCTCTCTCTGTGTCCCAGGGCTGCCTTGCTAATGCCTCTTCCTTGGCCCTGGCCTTTCTCCACCTCACGTCCCTGCTCTCTGCCCACTCACAACCTCTTTTCCATTGCTTCCAACATAGCTGATGTGTCCTTCTAAGAGAACGTATTTTCTTGGGTGTCCAAAATTTGTTCATCCAAATACACTTAATGAAAGGGGGGAAAGATTAACTTCAATGTTAAAGGTTACTCAGAAGCCTGTTTACACTCAGACTCTGAGTCTTAAGGCTTTGAATACTTGGTGAAATCCCTCAAGACAGGACTGAGATGTTATTTAACCACATCTTCAAAGCTGGCATCCATGAAGTTAAAAACACGGGCATCTCACTGGTAGAAAAGAAAGTCAGGAAAATCACTTGGTCTACCTTTATCTTGTAAACTGGGGCTTCTTCTGAGCCCATCTAGGGGGATGAGCACATAGTTTCTCCTGAGTTTGTGTAATTATGCACATTTTTCAATTTCTTAACTTTGGCACGCACCCGATAGCATTTGGCTTCAGTGCCATCAACTCTAAGGGCAATTCACTGCTGGACTTTTCCAGACAGCTCCAGCATCTGGACCTGGAATGGCCTGAGCCCGCCATGTGGGGGAACCTTCTGTGACCCTCCTCAGCAGAGCACAGAACAAGCTACCCAGGGCTGCGTTCTTCCCTCACTCCTAGAAGCCGAGGTCACGAGCCTCGTACAATTGTTGCACAGGTTATGGGCGCATTTGTAAAAGCAAAGAGAGTGATCATCTTTTCGTAATGTTGTTTTACTGGTTGAATAATAATCAGTCAGTATTTCAGCTCCACATTTACTCAGCACCTACTGCATGCCGGGAGTCTCATGGTGAGCGCCGCAGATAGGCAGGGAGCTCAGGCTGGCCCCGTCTGGCCCACCTTCTTCCCTTCCTCCCAACTTCCTTCTTTCCTCCTTATTTCCATTCTTCCTCCTTCCTTCCTTTCTTTTTCCTTCCTCCTTTCATCCTTCCTTTTTTCCTTTCTTATTTACATAATGCTGGAAAACAAAGAGAAAAAAAGCACTTACAATCCCACTACTCAGTGTATAAAGAAAACACTGAGCTTCTTTCCTTTCCTATCCCACCTCCTAAACCCTAGAGTTGGTGAGTCTCCTTAACAGACTGGTGTGTGTCCTTCCCAACTTTTCCTAAAGTTTATGTAAACGAAGCTCTCTATCTCTCTGTATCACCAGACGTTTCTTGGAGAAATAGAATGACACCATACTTATTAGTCCCATGATTTTGAAGGTTGGCTAGGCAGCCAGCCCTGCACTGGACTTCTGACATGCATCGTTGTGAAGCTGAAAACCCCAAGATGAGCTAGGCACTCTTATCATCTCCATCTGACAGATGAGAAACCCCTGAGGCTGAGGGTAGATCAGCAACTCTCTTGTCCAGAGTCAGAGTCCAAGCAGCACAGCTGGGATTTGAACACAGGTCTACTGGCTCCAAAGCTTTTGTCAGTTCCCCTCTTCCAGGCCACCTCTCACAAATCAGCCCTCCTACGTGCTCTACCCAGCTTCCGAGGCTTAGCTTTCTTCTATGATGATTCTGTTCATCCCTAATCTGCCTCAGATGGTCCACAGTAGCCCTGGGCTGGGAATCCAATTCCTGTACCAAGTGGCTCCTGAGGACATGGAACTTGGACAAAAAAGAACCAGTCTCTGCTAGGAAGAGCTCATCGATTAAGTTTATAGACAGTACATCGACAGTGTTGATTTCCTGCTTAATTTATAACCCTCTGCCTAAGCAACCTTCCCCTCCCACAGATCTTCCCACTCCCACTTCCTCAAGTAGGACTCCTTCTGTGCAGAGACTCATTTCTCTCTTCCTTACCCATACACTTAAAATGGTCGGGCACATTGTGTTCTTCACGAGCTTTCGGGACTGGGCACATGTTGTGAAATAATAAAAAGAAGGGAAGGAACAACAAGGGGTGCGTGACTTTCTGGCTCCAGAAATTTTCTTCCAGGCTAAGCTAGCATCCAGTTCACTCTCACAGAGAATCTGGAGCCAAAAGATTCCAAATCAAAGCAAAAATCTATCAAGAGGACTCTGATTTAAAACTTAAGCAAACAGCCCGCACATATTTTTAGAACAATTTAGAAAACATTACATCTGTGACTTGAAACAGCTGGAAATGGGCTTTTTTGCCAAAATGCCGATTGCGAAAGTCATAATGGTCAGACAAGACACGTTCGAGATCCAAGTGGTCCTGTAGTTTTGGTATATTCGAGTTTCAAATGACCTTCACTATCGCACATTGAACACTCATGACCTCTCAACTGCCTTTGAATGCCTAATGCCAGCCAGCCATGTAATTTGTACAGCAAGGTTTTACGATTATTTGAGGATTTTATTGCAGTTTGCCCTTCTTGGCTTAGTAAAAAGAGTAGTAAAGTAAAAGAACAAGTCAGAAGAAGCAGAGGTCTTATAAGCTCATCATATGCTTAAGAAAAGAAAAGAAATTATGAGGTGTGTTGAACACAGAAGAGTGTTAGCCTCAGATAGTCGTTGGACTTGAGCCAGTGAATCATGTGTTCCATTCCAAAGGAAAACAACAACATGTGTTGAAAACGTTGACAGCAAATTGTGGGTGAAGGACAAGGTGTCACTGGGGAGCTATATGTTTCTTTTAGTTTACTGAAAATGAAGGCTTCTCCTGCTTGGGACCCTGGCAGGTAGCAATGGGGAGAAAATGTTGGTAGCAAATTGAAGGTAAAAGGGAAGATATCACTAAAGAGTTGGATATATGGGGGTTTTGTTTGCTGAAAATGGAAACTTCTCTTACTTGGGACCCTGCTAGACCCTTCTCTTATTCACTATTATGTCCCAGCACCTTCTTTACACATAATAGATGGACTAAATTATTTGTTGAATAAATGAATAACAAGTCATTTTTTGAATAAATGAATAACATAAGTCGGGTTTAATGTTTTAGGGATTTTATTGTGCATAAAAACAGAGATACATTATCCCATCCCTAAATATAGGAAAGGAAGCAGGAAAGAATGGATTCCAGCCTGCTCTGTTACCATGTCTTACGATGGACCAGCATCTTACGGGCGCAGAGAGTGCACTTGAGCAGAAAGGGTGACAATGGAAACCTTTTGTCAGACTGTTGTGCAAGTACTCTCCACACTACATCCCTCCTCCAAGTCCCACACACAAACCTGACGGAGGTCAGACAAACTACAGACCTGGCCAAGCCAGGTGTCCCAAGGGCAAAGAGTAAGGTATCTCTCATCAGACGATACAGTGTTTGGAGAGCAGAGAGAACTGGAAGGTATGTGCAGAAGGAAAGCCAGCACCAAGATCAAGGTCATGATGAGGGCATAATGAGGACATTATGCTAAGTGGAATAAGTCAAAGGAAGACAAATACCATATGATCTCACTTATATGTGGAATCTTAATCTGAAAACAAAACAGCAACAACAAGAAACAAACTCATAGATACAGAGAACAGATGGGTGACTGCCAGAGGTTGAGGAAAGGGAGGTCAAGAGGGAATGGATGAAGAGAGTAAAAAGGTACAAATTTACAGTTATAAAATAAATAAGTCATGGAGATATGATGCACAGTATGGTGACTATAGTTAATAATGTGTTGCATATCTGGAAGTTGCTAAGAGAATAGATCTTAAAAGTTCTTTGCACAAGAAAAGAAACCTCCTTGTATCTATGTATGGAGACTAGATTATTAACTAGACTTATTGTGGTGATCATTTCACAATGTACATAAATATCGAGTCATTAAGTTGTACACCTGAAACTAAGGTTATATGTCACTTACACCTAAATAAGAGAGAGAGAGAGAAAAGAGATTAAGGCCAATAATCCAAGACAAGGAATAAAATGAAAATTCACAGCCAAGGCAAAGAATCAAATCAGAGATGCTAGGGAGTGAGGAGTCTTCAGAGAGACAAGTCTGGAGGAATTCTCAAAGTAGAGTGGAGGTGTCCAGACTGGTGTTTCCCACCAACTCTCTGTGTGCATTGGAGAAACAAGCAGAGTGCACATTGCCACTGTCCGAAAGGTGGATAAATGACAATATGAAAAAAAGAAGTCTACACTGCAGCCCCAGAGCAAGTCTTTGGAGTATTAGCTCCAAAAGTAAATAATGAAGCCACAGGTTGGAAACAGTTGAGGTCAGCCACTGGAGAAATAGTATTTGGGTACCAACAGCACGAGCCCAGAGGAAAAGCAGTGTCCGCAACAGGTGAGCCCAAGAACAAGGTCAGAGCAAAGTCAGCCCGAGATTCCAAGATCAGAATCTACAAGGGCAGGCAGGAAGAGCCTAGGGGGCGGATCAGGATGGCTCTGCAAGGACAGGGTGCCCTTAGAAGGGAGGATGGGGCCTCACCTCCATTGCCATACCACCCCAGTCTCGAAGACGTCATACCCCTGAACTTCCTCAGTGATAGCCTGTGAACATGGGCAAGACCCAGAAGGCATTGTGGGAAAAATACGTGTGTACCTATCATCCTGCTCCAGGACTTCTGGGGATGACGAGCCCTGCTTTACCCAAAGGTAAAGGGGGTGGTAATTCACTTCACTTTAAGTGCCCTTAAAGTTTATTTTGAGTGAATTTGCATTCATTGTGTCTCGCCTTTAAAAGGTTGCTCTGCGAGATGCTGGGGGAGGGAGGGTTTCATTCTCTGCCTAACTCTACCTGTTCTTCCCCAGACAAATGGAGCTGGGACTCTGTCTCCAAAGCACAGGGGTTGCCTACAAGCCCCAGGAGGTGCTGGCTAGGGATTCCCAACAGCTAATCCCACTACTCTGCTCTCAGAGTACAAATTTTCTCATAAGATAAGCCATGTGTTACCCCAAACCTTAGAAAAGGAAAGCACTATGAGGTGGGGGTTTGGTTGGTGTCCATGGAAGGAAGTGAGTGGGAGGGACGCGTGTTCAGAATCTCACCACCTCTCTGGCAAGGACTTCCATGGGAAGCTCGAAGCCACGTCCTAATTCAAGATCTGTCCTGAGCCTTGGCCCCACCTGGGTCTCCAGGGTCACCTGTGTCCTACTGTTCCTCTCTCCTGCCTGGGAGGACATACTGAAAGACACAGTCAGTCTGTACTCTCCCCTCCAATAGCCAGGGACGCCCGCAACAAGGCGGCCCCGCTCTGAGGCCTCGCCCATCATGGGAGGCTTGCAGAAAGCTTGCACAAAGTCCTCCACAGCAGTGAGCATCGTGGCTCTAGGGGTTTCCTGCTGGCCTGCTAGCTCTTCGGTGGCTACAAGACCCCAGCAGTGCTTCTAAAAGGCGGCAGTTTCGGGGTGCGTGGGTGGCTCACTCAGTTGAGTGGTCAACTCTTGCTTTCAGCTCAGGTCATGGTCTCAGGGTCTTGGGATTGAGCCCCACCCCCACGTCAGGCTCCACGCTCAAGGGGGGAGTCTGCTTGGGATCCTCTCCCTCTCGCCATCCCCTTCCATCCCCTCAACCTGTTCTGTCTCTGAAAAAAAAAAAAATTAAAAATTAAAAGGCATCAGTTTACAAAAAGACCGCATCTTTTACAAAAAGATACCCTAGTGAGCCTAGTTGCTGTGCAGCTTGCCCCAGGAACATCTTTTTCTAGAAACTTCTTCAGGCTCACTGAGACCAGCTATAGGCAACGAGCTTGCACTGGTAGCTGCCAGCTCAGGCCAAGGGTTCCAACCCTTTGGGTTAAGGATGATTTTCACCTCCCCCAGGTTTTTGTTTTCCTGCCTCCAGCCCCCAATCAGTGAGGCAGAATATACCTATCCAACCTTCCCATCCACGTGTAAGATTTAGTCTCCGGGGTATGCTCTAGATTCGTCTTCACATGGGTCGTACAGAAGCATATACCTGTGGGGATGTCCCTGAGTCACCTGACAGTCCTAAGTCCCCTTCAGCTCCTTTGGCAATAAATGCAAATTAAACTTCCTTAGTGACTCTAACTTGAATGGCAAATATCAGCTACAGGGTCAGCTTAAAGCTTTGGGACAGATTTCAACAGGAAAATGCCCTCAGCAGAAGCTCAAGGGGGAGAATGCTAAGAGGGGAAGGGACAGAATGGAAAAGGAGCCAGGCCCGCCGCACCCACGTAGGGCCTGCCTTGGCGGGCAAGGTTGACCTGTGTGTTTACTTACTCACCCAGCTCATTACAAAGGACCAAACGCAAAGATATTTATTTTGTCTTCTCTCCTGCTTTGGTAAGCTAATTGCAAAGTCATTCAATTAGTTACAGAATAAATTGGTTGTTATCAATGTGAAAGCCAAGGCACTCTTTTGAAAATTAGTTAGGATAAAACACTGGCTCGCACGATTATTCTAGACAGAGAAATATCTTGTTGATTTCTCTTACGAATGTATTTGTTATTCCAAGAGGAAATCCTAAATTTAAGGGTACACCTGAAAGAAATACTTATTCTCTTCTTAATAAATGCCCCCCCCCAAAAAAAGGAAAGTGTGAATGAATCCTTGGAAGCGCTAGAGGGGGCCGGCTATGTAGAACGTTTACATGTCGCCGAGACACGGAAATGTCTTCAGGGTGGAAGTTAGGGGACTTGCTGTCATCATTGGACATAGCTGCGTCACCATGTGCTGCCAACAGCGTAGGGAGAAGTAGTGCCTTTTTCAAAAGTGTGTATTCAGTGGTGCCCGGGGGGCTCAGTCAGGTGAGCATCCAACTCTTGGTTTCAGCTCGGGTCATGATGTCAGGTGAGGTGAGGCTCCGTTCTGTGCTCAGCACAGAGTCTGCTTGGAATTCTTTCCCTCTTCCTTTCCCTCCCCCTCTCCCCGCCCCCACTCTCTAAAATAAATAAAATCTTTTTTTTTGTTTTAAGTGTGTACTCCGCCCTCTTTAAAATTACGAAAATACAGAGATTCATACTCAAGTTCTACGGTCCCCTTCCGTTAGATGCCTGACTGGCAAAAAGGGGCTTCCTCTGATTGGTCGGTTTGGCAAAGCCCTTAATGAAGGCGCTTCCATTCCATCACAGCAAGGTAGAGATGCCTCGTGATCAAAGTGTCTGGTTTTTCACTCCCTGACATGATGAAAGTTATTTATGACCTGAAAGAGTGTGGATATTAACGGTGAAGACAACAATGACTGAAAAAAAAATAAGAGTCTAAGAATAAAAGCTGGCATCATTAAAGATAACACAGGAAAATCCCACAGTCAGAATAATGCAGGTCAACTCCAATCCCGGGAGCATCCTGCTTTCTGAGGGAGGGTAGAATGTCAGGCCCCCCACTGGGGCCCAAAACAACAGCACAATTACAAGATCAGAGAACAGTATTGGGCAGAATAAGAATTTTAGGGTCTTAGCAGGCAGTGAGGCCAAAGTCAGTGGCAGAGAGGAGGCTGTAAAAAGGCTGGGGTGAGTGTGGACAACATGAGAGAATGGGGTCTAGAATAAGGATTCTTAACTGGGGCCTCCTGTGTGGGATTTAGATGTCAGACAATTTTTTTAGGGATGGGCAAGGAAAACCCAGGGAGCATAGGTCATGTGTCCTCAGAGCTGACAGTAGAGCTTAGGGGTAGAAGGGAGGGATACTGATATCTATAGCCACCCGTTCCTGGCCTTAGGCCTGATGCATGACAGGTGCCCGGGAATGTCCAGCAAAGGCAAATCTATAGAAACAGAAAACAGAAAATGTTTTACATTGATGCGGTGGCGGGCGCACAGCCCCGTGAGCAGACTAGAAATCTTTGAGCTGCTCACTTTACCTTAAAGATTTTATTTATTTATTTGACAGACAGAGATCACAAGTAGGCAGAGAGGCAGGCAGAGAGAGAGGTGGAGGCAGGCTCCCTGCTGAGCAGAGAGCCCAATGTGGGGCTCGATCCCAGGACCCTGAGACCACGACCTGAGCTGAAGGCAGAGGCTTAACTCACTGAGCCACCCAGGTGCCCCTGAGCTGTTCACTTTAAATAGGTAAGTTGTATAGTCTGTAAAATGTATGTCAGTAAAGCTGCAAATTAAATAGATGTTCAGTAAACATTTGTGGAAAGAAGGAAGAAAGAAAGGCAGGAGATCAAATATCCCCATTCCCTGAGTTCCAGCGAAAGGCTCTTCTCCTTTTCTCTGTGCGCATGTCTATTGTGGATCTTAGCGATGGCTTTGTGTTCCCTCTGTTGGTGTTTCCCTGTTTTCAGCGATCTGCCTTCTCTCAGAATTTAGGAGTAAAACATGGAAAAAGGATCTAATCTTTATGCTTTTATATTTCCTGGAGATTCTAGCTCAGGGCTGGCCACAAAGTAGGAACTTGATAAATGTCTGTGTACTGAATTCCTAGTGAACTGTAAGTAAATCTAATATTAACTAATAAGGCAGTGACATAGTATTATTTCCTAACATTGATGCCTAATTTTCTGCAGCTGTCAGCTCAGACTCTGTAAATTAGGTTGGCGCTTGCACAGTTTGGCATTTTGGCCACGCCAACTTTTCTCCTCTCAATTCCTTGCTCATGCTGAGCGGTCACAGGTCCCATTTTGCCCTGAGTTTCAGGAAACACAGAGCTAAATTTAGGGCTCAGGAGTAGTGACTGCTGGCTACAAGGCCAATCCTGAACTGGTAGGGCTTGAAGCTTATTCAGTTTGGGAGACGGTCTTTTTTGGGGGGCGGGGACGGGAGGGAAGAAAACACAATTATGAATGCAAATTAAATGCAGAACCTCGGAAGCTTACACAAGGAAGACCCTCAATGTTAAGCTTCCTTAGTCCCCTGGTAAGTCTGCCTCTGGCCATGTTCATTTCCCTGCTCCTTTTAATTGCATTTGATTTTGGTTTTGTGTTTAAAACGTCCAATATGGGGACGCCTGGGTGGCTCAGTTGGTTAAGCCGCTGCCTTCGGCTCGGGTCATGATCCCAGAGTCCTGGGATCGAGTCCTGCATCAGGCTCCTTGCTCAGTGGGGAGCCTGCTTCTCTCTCTGCCTCTGCCTGCCGCTCTGCCTGCTTGTGTTCGTTCTCTCTCTCTCTCTCTCTCTCTCTCTGTCTCTGACAAATAAATAAATAAATAAATAATCTTAAAAAAAAAAAGTCCAATATGAGAAGCGTTTACCATTCTTAGCCTCCTAGCCTTTCCAGTTCTTCTTAAAAATAGAGTTGAAGCAGTTGCTTCATTAGCTCTCCTTGCCACCATGCAGATAATTAGAATGATGACAGGCACTCCCCTCTGGAGTGAAGGCCAGACTCTACAAATCGGTGCATAATGTGAAGAATCACACCTGATCACAACCGTCCTTAAAGTCTCTGAAATTGACGATTAAGCACAGAACATGGAACTTTACGGGTATGACCTTGAGTTCTCTCTCCTTGAACACTTTCTTCTACCTCTCCTCCACCATGTTAGCAACTTCCCATGCCTCAAGACACCTTTGAAGAACCCCCACCTCCAGAAAACCTTCTAGCCACAACCCTCTTTCCTGCTCCGAAGCTCATTTCTGGCTCTGTGCTTATCTCTAATAACTAGCTTGTCCCGTGAACTAAAGCGTAAGCTACTTGAGACTCTCAGAATTTGGATGACTAATTTGTAAGACCTCAGGGTCTTGCATAGGGCTCTGTATCCTAGGTATTTGCTAATGTTTGGTATTTGTGGAAGGAAGAGAGGAAGAAAGAAAAGGTGGAAAATCAGAGCTGTCTTCAGTTCCTTTCCATTAAAGCCATAGAGAAGAAAATATGTTTAACATCCATGTAATTAGTTTCTATAAGATTTTATTGCTGACATCATGCATTTTTAGTCTTTATGTAAAAGACCTTTTGGCTTATTTCCTTATTCTCACTTTTGGTGACTTGTTTTAAAGTTAGACAAAGGTTTCATAGGAACCCGTTGTCCTCCCAGATTCCAGAAGACGGTCCTCCGTAGGATGGTGGCTGAGAGGGTAGGCTCTGAAGGGAAGCCCCCCTTTGAGTCCCTCTTGGCCACTTGCCATCTGTGCAGCTTTGGCAACTTGCCTGTCCTCCCTAAACCCCAGTTTTACCATCTGCAAGATGGGGATAATGAAACTAACAACTTCCTAATACTTACTTAAAATTTAAGTGAGAAAATACAACCAAGTAAATACACATATAGCTGTTCAAAAAATGATTATTATGGACAAAATCTAATATATCCCATCTTAAGTTATGGCTTCATTTGTAGGTGACTATAAACTAGCAGATTCTAATAAAGGAGAAACAGAACATTCACTGGAAACGGAGAGATAATGAGGTGATGGGGAAGCCATTTTTATTCTAATATGTTTAGCTCATTTTCTTATAATTAAGCTACAAGATTATTCTTTCACCTACAAAATGGATACATTCGTCATTGTACTCACTTGTTTGAAAAGATAGCCTAGTTTAAGTGGAATGAATTTCCCTTTAATATGATTTCCTAGTAAGATTAGATTCTAATACGGATTAATATCCTGAAGAGAGAGCTCTAATGGACCACTGGAGGAGCGAAACATGAGTCAAAGACATGGTCCTTTTCTACATATCCGTCTCTGAGGAGACATCCATCAGGGTGTCGGCGGGATCTCACGGTGTCGAGCACAAGAGTAATCATAACCGACATTGACGGAACGCTCGCCGGGTGTCAGACAGCCCAAGGCAGGCTACCCAACCTCCCTGAAGCCTCACGCCGATGCCAGAGGCTGACTTTCCACTTACAGTGAGGGAAGGCACTGACTGGAGAGCAGAACGCTCCCTTCTGCTTGCTCGCCCGCCCCGAGCATCCTTTTCCTTAGACTCTGAGCACCCACAGCCTGTCATCAGCACGGATCCCAGCAGAGGGGGGAGAAGCTCTCCAGGCTCAGTCCTCCAGACGAGCGGGAGACTTGGAAAGCTATGTGCCTTGTGTCCTTTCTGCAGAACACCCTTCTCCCGGTCCCCAGCCTTCCCCTGTATTTCCTCCACAGTACCTATCACTTTCCGAAATGATCTTGTACCTTTGTTTATGTTTGGGGGTCAGGAAGCCTCCATGCACCTTCCATGCACACCCTTCTGTCTTGTTCCTTGCCTCTGCCCCCTCCATGCCTAGGACAGCGTGTGGTCCAGAGCCGTGCCCAGTGAATGTGTGTTGAATGAAAACAAGGAATGAGAACAGGGCAGGGAGGGGGACGGCACCCCTCGTGGCTGGCATTCTCACGGCCCCAGAGCCCATGCTTGCTAGTCTGGATTGGGTCCCACTCCACTGAAGTCCAAGTCTGGGGCTCTGTTTTCCACGTTAGTCAGCCCTGTGCCCACCCTCACCCACCCCGGCTGACCTCTTCTTCCTTTTGAGCCCAACTCACTGAGGAGCCTTCGGTTTCTTTCACTTTCAGTCATGCCAAATCCTGTTCTTAAGGATTCTGCTTAACCCTTAGGGAAACATCCTGTCTTTGAGCATTTCTGCAGGTGGCTAATACCATCGATTATTTGACTCATTCAACTCTCAGAGGGTGATCTTCTCTTTCATTCAAGTTTCAAGACCATCTCACTGTGCACTCCCAGATATCACTGATGACACAGAGCAGAGTGGAGCAGAGGTGTTGGCACTGCTCCTCACAGAGTCATCTGGAAGCTGTGATGCTGTTAATCTCTGCTGTGTTCATGCTAATCGTGTCTGTCTAGGATCAACCTCCATCCACCCTTCACCACGCCAAGAGGAAAATGCCAGATGGCAGGAACACATTGAAGGCAGTGATTGGGGCCCAGAAAATCCCCTCACCCGCCCCGCCAGGGCCTAAGATCTCCTGATTTAGGAGGTTGATCTTTCCTCTGATTCCTCCTTAGGATGTACTCCCAGATCAAAAGCCAATAGTTAACATTTCTCTGCAAAGGAGCAGACAAAAAATGCTTTCGTTTGACACAGCAGCAGTGGAAACTAGACCATGTTTCTCTTTTATGGAACCTCTGAGAGTAATTCATTGAGATCTTGACATTTAAAATCACGCAATCACCACTCCAGCAAGATATTTTCTTTGGCTCCATCAGCCCCACACACAGACATCGCTGCTGGCACTTACCAGGTCTTATTGTTATGTTAGGTGGGCTGTTTTGAAGATGCAAGGCAGGATTTGGCAAGAAGCAGCAGCACCTGCTTTATTGAAAGACATCTTCATATGTTACCCTCTGAAAGAGAAGTGTGCGATGTAAATGTCCTTAAGAGATGATCGGACATCAAGAGGTGATTGGACATCAGGATGTCCCTTCCAGAAAGCATCATCCCCGACGCCCAGCCTCATACAGTCACCGAGAATGGAGAAAGCAGATGGAGAATTTGAGCTTTTAGAGAAAACAAATCTATAAACTCTAAGTGCCTGCCTGTTTCTGGCCAATACCTAGCCAGGCCATCTGAGTGGTACCTGTTGGCTTAGAAAGGAGCTCCACACCTGAGAGAGGGCTGGGGGAGAAGGCAACCTTCAGGTCCCTGTGGCCTTGGGTCTCCAAATGAGCACACCACAGAACACACTGCCTCTCCCCAGAGATTTGTGTGCACGGATTAAAAGAAAGGATTGGGCATGCAGTGTCGCTCTCCACGTGAGTGTAGATCCCCCAGCATCAGGAGACACATGACCACAGAGGACTTTTCCTCCCCACTCTTCAAAAAACTGGAACAATCATTCCAGCTGTGGGAGCAGGGAAGTCCAAAATCCATAAGGCTTAGCAGCTCTGGTACAAAGAAAATGAAATCAGAAATCCGGAGTGTTTTGCTGTTACCCAGCCAAGGGCCTCTCTTCGATATAACAGCGACTTTTTAAATTTCGCATAGTTTGACCCCAGCGAATCTGACTGAGACGTTTGCTGTCTACAGTCCTCATGTGGCTCCTCTTGCCTACGGCCGTGCATTCTAAGTGCTCCATGGACCCTCAGGGTCTGGCTTCTGGGTTGTCGGGGGTGCCCAAGTGTGTCTTCAGCCCCTACTCCTCTGCTCGGTCAAGTTCTCCTTTCATCTCTTCTACAAGTCAGGCTTCCAAGTAGGCTTTTCAACAGAGTTTTGTGATTTAGAAACAAAGTTCCAAAAGGACCGGCTGACAGGATAAAATCTGGAGGAGCCCTGCCTGTTCTCCGTCGTAGCTGTTTCTCAGACAGCCCCCCTGCCCAGTTCCCCTTACGCATGCGCAAGGACCTTCCTGTCCCTTGCTGGGGAAGGTCTCTGTTCTGTTCCCTCTGCCTCTGCCAGGTGGATTGCTATTATTGCTTGGAGACTGGGTGGATTGCTATTATTGCTTGGAGACTGGGTTCAGATCTCGCCTTTCTAGTGCTACTCTTCCTGCATTCACAGAAATTAGCCATACTCCCCTAGCATCCATGTATGTGTTGATGCATGTGCAATTACTACGTGTCTGAATCTTGGACCCATCTGCACACTCACAGAAGATAGAGTCCATGTCTTCTTTCTTTCCTCCTCCGTCTTCCTCCAGGGCTTGGCATGCGGTGGGCGCTCAATAAATATTTGATGGATAGATGTGGAGCTGTTTAATTCACCACGAGATAGCAAGCTGGCGTTTTCCCAAACAGCTTTATTCAGAAGGAATTCAAAGACACAGAGCCACTCTCATACCCAACTCGAGCGGCTCTGTGTTAACGTAGAACCCAACTTCTTTTAACTACTTCTGTTTCAATCTGAATTTTATTTTTGTAAAAATAACTGTTAAAACTTTAAAAGAAATACTGTACAGAGGTCACACATTGAAAACCCACAGACGATAACAAGTCTCTTAAATTGGCACGGTTTGACCCCGCTGATCCAAAGTCATTTCGCTTAAAATCCGGTCAGCTCCCTGTGGCCTACGGCTTTCGTGTTCCTCTGTGGGGTTTCTGGGGGTCCTTGTCCCCAAGGACCTCTGTGGGTAAGGTCTCCGTGGAGATCTGACAGGGAGGGTTGTGGCTGTGGGTCGCTCACCCTTTGCCATCATCAAAGAGGTTTCAGGGCACCCGAGTGGCAAAGTCGGTTAAGCCTCCGACTCTTGATTTGGCTCAGGTCATGATCTCCGGGTCCTCGGATCGAACCCCTGGCCAAGCTCCACACTCAGCGGGCAGTCTGCTTGAGATTCTCTCTCCCTCTGTTCCTCCTCCAACTCATGCACATGCATGTGCTCTCTCTCTCTCCACCTGGGGAGTTTAGTCGGTTGAGCATTTGCCTTCGGCTGGGTTCAAGACCCCGGGGTCCTGAGATCGAGTCCACATTGAGCTCCCTGCTCAATGGGGAGCCTGCTTCTCCCTCTGCTGTGCTCTCTCTCTCTTTCTCTTAAAAGAAAAAAACAATAGTAATAATAAAACTAAAAAAATCTTCCAAAAAAAAAAAGATTCCATGAAATCCAAGTGTTTAAATGTCTTGTGTTTGCACTTTTGTTTTTTATTGCCTCTGGTGGAGCTTGGACCCACACTTGCTATTTTGTTTCTACCTATCCTCACCTTCCTGATCCCAGCTATCATTTGAGTGTGCGGCAAGCCCAGCCCTGGAAGAGTGCTTGTCATTTCTCTGACCTCCCTTCCAGGCCCGGAGCATGCACATCCTTGTTTCTATAGAGTTGCTGTCATGTTGCACACATCATTTTATATTTTCTTTTTTCGCTTAACACCATACCATAAACATTATTCCATTACGTGAAACACATCTTTTGTGGTTACCTTTTTAAAATGACAAATGTTTAGGTTGGTTGGCTCGAATTTATTCAAGTCTCCCATCACAGTTAAAACACCTTTTTATTTTATGCTCTATTTTATGCTGTGTTGAATATCCTCATACCTATGACAATTTTTCTAGAAATAAATGTGTTCTTATTGATTTTAACAGGTTCCTTATATGTTACAGATTTTCCTTTTTTGATGCAAGTATTTTCTCAGAGTGTGCTTTTTCTTTTCATATCTTATATTTTTTATGACTAAAATACATCAAGTATTATCCAGTGGAATCTTTGGATCTCTTCCACTGTTATTTCTTCTATTGCTTCAAGCCTTGGAAAGTTCTTCCTGGTTCATGACTCATAGTTCCCAAGCTCTGATGCAATCTTGGTTCTCTTCTGGTTGTTCTGTGGATTTAAAAAAATATATTTAACACTTTAATGTATTTGAGCATATTCAATGCATGTTTCTATATAACTGATATTTTAACCCATATTGGGGCACCTGGGCGGCACAGTTGGTTGTGCAACCCATTCTTGGTTTCGGCTCAGGTTGTGATCTCTGGGTGGTGGGATCAAGCCCCAGGTCAGGCTTGAGCCCAGTGCAGACTCTGCTTCAGATTCTCCCTCTCTCTCCCTCTGCCCTTCCCCATGCACATGCTCTCACTCTCTCTCTCTCTCTCTCAAATAAATAAATAAAATCTTTTAAAAAAAACTATCCTTTCATGTTCTTGACACTGCCTAATAAATGTTAGAAACATGTTGTCAAATTCTAAGAAAAAGTGGTGATTTTGATTTAGAAAGCATGAAGTCATTATACTTAACTTCATAAATCATTGCATGTATCCTAGGTGTCTTATATTCTTATATCATCACATTTATATGATTCTAGATCTTTACTGCTTATGTACAGTCCTATATATAGTATACTATAGTATATTGTGTATAGTAATGCTACTGATTTTTAACTTGAATCCCGAATCTGCCTTCTTTCCGAGCTTATTGATTTAGTTCCAAGTGTTTAGCAAAGTCTTTGTAAATATTTTTCACTTCTTTTCCAACAGTTGTTCTCTGTGTCTTTTGCAATATGCCTAAAGCAATATTAAATCATAATGGTAGTAACGTTTTTCTTTTGGGCCTATATTTGAAAGAAAAGCTTTTAGCGTTATTCCATTATTGCTTCATGATTTTAAATAGTATGTTTAACAAGTTGAGGTCCTAATTATTTTTTTTAAGGTCCTAATTATTTTACTCAAAAGAAAAGGTTTTATCAATTCCTCTTTTGAAATATGTTGAAATAGTTTGCATCATCTAATGTTAATAGATTTTCTTTTATTGATTTGTTTTCCACATTCCTGGAGGAACCTTCATTAAGATCAGACTTGTCACAGGGAATACATTGAATGGAGTCCATCCTACCCCGTGTTTTGATCAAGTAGCCTAGCTTGGAAATTATCTGTTCCTTGGGAGTTCAAAGAAATCCATGAAGTCTGTGTGCCTTGCTCTTTTGAGTTTTCTGAAAATTTTTAAAATTTCTTTCTCTGTTACTGGTTTAATAAGGTTTCCTACCTCACTGTTTCATTTGGGATATTTAATATTTTTATTACAAAATACTATCCATGTGTTGAGGCTTTTAGTAAAAGAGGATGGAATTGGGGTGCCTGGGTGGCTCAGTGGGTTAAGCCTCTGTCTTTGGCTCAGGTCATGGTCCCAGGGTCCTGGGATCGAGTTCCGCATCAGGCTCCTTGCTCAGCAGGGAGCCTGCTTCCCCCTCTCTCTGCCTGCCTCTCTGCCTACTTGTGATCTTTGTCAAATAAATGGATGAAATCTTTAAAAAAAAAAAAAAAAGAGGATGGAATTAGGTACAGTTTTCACATATAAGTTTATCCCCTTTTTATATTTCATATATGGGATGGGACCTGAATTGTCCTCTCGCTTCTACCACTAATTTATCAATGCAGCTTTGAGCAAGTAATTTGACTTCTGACATCATTTTCCCTATAAATAGGGGTCATGGTACTTCCATCCCATGGTTACTTTATTACAGATAATGTATGTAAAAGTTCTTAGCACCGTGCCTATCCTCAGTCAATGGAAAATATCACAGGGTTCTCTTTTTTAATGCTGCGGGTCTCCTTTCTCTTCTGTTCTGAATTATATTTGCATGGACTTTCTATTTTTCATAGTCTTTTCAATATTTTCAGAAGCAAGGTATAAACAATGGCGGGGGGTGGGCGGTTACTGAAGGATTTTGAAGAAAGAACACCAGCTCTGGTAATTGAGTGTCTGAGTTGGGTTTGTGCACGGATCATCCAAAAATGGGCCTATGCTGTGAGGAATGACACAGTTGACAAGGGGCCAACTAGAAGTTTCTTGCCAAGTGGGAGGTGGAGGTGTAGGCGTTACATTCATAGTCCGTGAACACAGGCTCCAGAGCTCAGGAGAGGCCCTTTCAAGGGCTCCAGGGAGTGGGAAATTGACCAACTGGCCCCCAATTGTTCTGCTCCAGCATCCAACCCTTTGGGGCCTAGAAACAGACGCTGACAAACACCATGACCCAGACTAAACCCAGCTTTTGAATGGGACAACAAAACAGGCTTTGTTCATCCTTTTGAAGTGGGGCCCAATTATGTTTGATTAATAAATGAAACTTTGTGTCCAAATAGGAGAGACACTGTAGAGAAATGGTCAGAAGCACTTTGTGTAGAAAAGGCTGATGAAGTTTTCAGAGGACATTCATTTGCCTGGAGCTGGTCTGAGACGGAGAAATTTTCAGCCTCCAAATCCTTCTCTTGTGTCTCTATCCCCCTTTTATCTGAAGTATGTTTAACTCTTCTGCTTAAGATTTATTTTGCCTCATTGGTGATGGATTTCTGTGCTTATTCTGTCATTTAGGGGAAAAAAAATGCACTGTTAGAAGCATTCTTGATCTGTTTGTAAATGTCAACAGAAAAATAAGCCAAAAGGTTGACAACAGAAATTAATCAAAAGGTATTCACTGAGCACTTTCTATGTACAAGCCACTGTAGTATATGCTATGAGGGAAGAATTAAGAAATAGTCCCTACCCTCAAAAGTCCTTCAATCCAGTTGGGGAAATGGCTAAGTAATAGACAGGCTTTAATACAAGAGAAGTTGAAATAAATGCTGTGATCAAGTTGTAAGGCACAGATCAATGGAATGGATCGAAAGGACTTTCACAAGCAAGGTACAATTATACTGCATCTTGGAACATATATAGGCTTCCTATAGGGGTGTGTTCCCTCTGATTCTTTTGGAGGAGCTGACCCATGCACCCACCCATGCACTGTGCCCCAGATATCAACAGACACAAGCAGCTATTCTGAGCTATTCCACCAGCTCCATATGTGCACACATGCACGCAAACACATTCCCAGTTCACACGTGTTTGCTTTCCTCTCCCTCTCTGCACTTGTCCAGCCTCAAATCCTCATTCCCAGATGGCCTCTGGCCCTCCTCAGCTTGACAACCTCCAAAGTTGGACTTCTTAGATCTAGGTTTTTTCCATATAGTTTTTGGTTCTGCTCCTTTCCTTGCGTTTTAGCCCCTTCCTCTGTGTCATCTTGGGAAAGAAACTCTCAGTTTCAGTCCTCTGCCCATAAAGCCCTCAGCCCTAGCCAGAAAAACCTTTTATCAAGGTTAACTGTTGGAAGAATTCCGTTCATTCTCCTTCTAGGAGTCATGGGGGTTTTCAGGCTCTCCTCCACTTCCCCACCCTCAGGAAGGTGAAGGGGAGGTGAAGGGAAGGCAGGTGAGGTGATGTGCAGTGGAATTCCACCTGCAACATTACCCGTCAGGCTAGAATGCCTGGAGGTTGTGTGTCAAGTTCCAGAAGAACCTCAAGAGAAGTCAGCCATTCCCAACCGGTGAATTTATTGAAGAAGTAGGAGTCTGGTTGCAAGCCCAGCTAATTCCTCCTGAGAGGCAAGATCAGGGGGTGGGGTAAGAGGGAGGAATATGTCTAGAATGCTGTCAGCCACAAGTAACAGAAAACTTAGCCAAGAGTGGCTGAAACAACACGGACTATCTCACTGAATAAGAAGTTTGGAGATAGCTGGTTCCAAGGTTAGGACAGTGGCTCGCAGACATCATCAGCGACTAAGCTACTTCTGTCTTTCCTCTCTGTCATATTTAAAGGATCAGCCATGGCTCCATTCGTGGCCATGAGATCAGTGCAGCAGTTCCACATGTGGCCTCCTCATGTGACAACCTGGGTGATTTCTTCTGTTCAGAGTGCCGTTAACCAGGTTACTCATGGTATTCAGCTGATTAACGGACCAGTCTAAGGGATCTTAGATGGCATCATTCATATGTCTGGAACCTTGGAGGGGTGTCTGGAAGGCTGGGACTGTCTACTGGGATGCCCTTACATGGCTTTGTCAGCACAGTGGTCTCCGGGAGTTAGACTTCCTACATGATAACTCAGAGCTCTCAAAGAAAACATTCCAAAGGACAGAAAGTGGAAGCTGCCCCTTTCTCAAAACCTGGGATGAGAATTTGACCAAAGCAGTCACAAAGCTTCCCACATTCAAGGGGAAGGAACATAGACCCCCACCTCTTCATGGGAGTAGTAATAGAATTTATGGTCATCGTTGACCCATACATAGGTTGTAAACTAAGCCGTTGTAATAAAGAAACCAGAAATACGGTTTTAAAATCCTATTGAAGTTTATTTCCCTCACACATAACAGTGCAGAGGGGAGCAACACAGTGCCGGTGGTCTGTTTCTGCCAGGCTCCGCACATGGCTCCCAGATCTGGGTCCATGTCAGCTGCTGTGATTCCTACTCCTTTCCAAGCAGCTGGAAGGGATCATGAAAATAGACGGCAGACAGCTTTCTTAAATGAGGTGATCCAAGAGTTATACACATCTTTTCTGTGTGCATCACATTGGCTAAATATTGGTCCCATGGTCACACCTGACTGCAGGTTATTACCAAATGGAAGATGCAGAGAATGGGATCGAGAGACAACTACTTCTTGGTCTCTCTTGACAGCTGAAAAATAAATAGACAGCAGTGGATGAGTTTCGGCTCTAAAGAGTGAAGCTGATATCTGGGGGTGGTTTATGAATCACATAATCTCTTCACATCCAGGGCTGGGTAGTGAATCACAGGTACTCTGAATATACCTCTAAGGGTGGGGCCACTCACCCACACAGAAGCAATGTGCAGGTAACCCCCTATTAGGGGTGGTACCTTGATTGAACCCCTCACTAAGTACTAAGGATAATTATCAGTTGGGTTCACCTGGTGGGGTCCTTCTCCTTAGACATATCCAATGCAGCATCTCACTCCAGACTTCGCAAAGACCACAAAAGAATTCGTCGAAAAGGAATGCTCAAGCGCTCGGTAGTTTGCTGAATGGGTATACAGTGTACAGCAGATCTAACTAGTGTTAAAAATAAAGAAGGCCTGACAAGCAAGCAGCCTCACCTCACTTTTTAGGAGAAGGTGGCAGGTGTCATGGGTGTTCTCTGGGATTTCTTCAGCCTTCTTCCTGGTCCTGAAAAACTCACTGAGCCACTTTTGCCTCCCACCAGAGCTGGTCGACTGGGTCTTGCTTGGATCAGAGCCGGTGGCGTACCTGAGTGGCTCAGCAGGTTAAGCCTCTGCCTTCAGCTCAGGTCATGATCTCAGGGTCCTGGGATCGAGCCCCGCATCGGGCTCTCTG
This sequence comes from Lontra canadensis, assembly GCF_010015895.1. NCBI lineage: Eukaryota > Metazoa > Chordata > Mammalia > Carnivora > Mustelidae > Lontra > Lontra canadensis. The sequence goes on from NW_022631001.1 coordinate 36,909,758, forward strand.
CTCAGCGGGGAGCCTGCTTCCCCCTACCCCTGCCGCTCTGTGTACTTGTGATCTCTCTGTCAAATAAATAAAATCTTAAAAAAAAAAAAAATCAGAGCTGGTGCTTCTATGGGGACACTCCACCCAGAAGTGCTCACAATCCAGTCCTTCCAGCACCAGCGTTTGTTTTAGAAGTCTAAAAGCAGCCCTATTCCTGTCTGCTTTATATATCAGGGTTCTGAGTATACTTCTGCTTAACAAAATGTGTTCCATTACTTTAAAAAAAAAAAAAAGGATTGATGGCTATTGGCTTAGGAGGCTCCTTGGGCTCAGGGCACAGACAGCTTATGCTCTCATATATTTTCACAACTGTTTTCAAGAAATAAATGGTCTTTCCACTGGCTCTGGAGGGATAATTTTAATAATATATTTAAGGACATACTTGAAATGGAATGAGAGTATTATGATTCTAGACTTCACTTATTTATGGTTGAATCTCTTTAGCTTCTGTATTTAAAACAAGAAAGAAAAAAAATACTTCTTTCCTGAAAGGCAGAATGGAGTGACAGAAAAAACATGAAATTTTTCTACTCAAAAGACTTGTTTTAAATATCATCTCTGCCACTTACAAGTTCTGTGACCCTGGGCAAAATACCGGGATCTCTCTATTTACATCTGCTTATGTCTAAAATAAGGACAGTAATGGGGCACCTGAGTGGTTCAGTTGTTAAGCATTTGCCTTCAGCTCAGGTCTGATCCTGGGTTCCTGGGATCGAGCCCCGAATCGGGCTCCCTGCTCAGCAGGAAGCCTGCTTCTCCCTCTCCCACTCCCCCTGCTTCTTTCCTTCTCTCACTGTGTCTCTCTGTGTTAAATAAATGAAATCTTAAAAAAAAAAAAGACCTCATTAAAAAAATAAAATAAGGGCAGTAGTAAGAATCCCCACCATATCATGCTGTTATGAGTGTTAAGTTAGCTGGTTTATGCAAGCTGGTGCACCCACTCAGGAAAACAGCATGGAGGTTCCTTAAGAAGTGAAAAATAGAGCTACCCTATGACCCAGCAATTGCACTACTTGGTATTTACCCTAAAGATAAAACTGTAATGATGTGAAGGGGCATGTGTACCCCAATGTTCAGAGCAGCAATGTCTACTATAGCCAAACTGTGGAAAGAGCCTAGATGTCCATTGACAGATGAATGGATAAAGATGTGGTTTATATATACAATGGAATATTACTCGGCCATCAGAAAGGGTGAATACTTCCCATTTACATCAATGTGGATGGAACTAGAGTGTATTATGCTGAGCTGAATTAGTCAATCAGAGAAAGACAGTTATCATGGTTTCACTTACATGGAATATAAGAAACAGCTCAGGGGATCATAGGGGAAGGGAGGGAAAACTGAATGGGAAGTCATCAGAGAGGGAGAAAAACCATGAGAGACTCAACTATAGGAAACAAACTGAGGGTTGCTGGAGGGGAGCAGAGCAGGGGATGGGGTATTTGAGTGATGGGCGTTAAGGAGGACATGTGATGTTATGAGCCCTGGGTGTTAAATGCAACTGATAAATTATTGAACACTACATCTGAAATTAATGATGTACTATATGTTGGCTAATTTATTTATTTTTTTTAAAGCACAGTGCCCAATACCATTAATACCATCATGTATTGAACCCTTACTATGTGGCAGGCAGTGTCTAGGTCAGTGGCTTGAGAACTTGTTAGAAATGAACATTTTCCTCAGGCCCCACCACACTCCACTGAATCAGAACCAGGGGCCGATGGGTGGGGGGTGGGGTCCCAATACTCTGCTTTCACAAGCCTGCCTGGTGATTCTGACGCGCATTCAAGTTCGCAGACCCCCAGCCTAAGTGTCCAAGAAATAGGGACTGTGATGTTCACATCCACCTGACAGGACAGCTAATAGTTTGTGCAGAAACAAATGCAGACATGCCCTCTTCTGTCCTGTCTGGTGATGGCCCCAGAGTCTTACTGACTCACTGCCATGTGTGGCTCTCAGAACGATTCCTTACAAGGAGATGAAAGGGAAAACCAGAGACCTTCTGCCCTCCTCCCTCCCAGGTCCTCTCTTCCTTCCCCAGAGGGTCTGCCTCCTGTGTGTCAGGCGGTTTGTAAAATACGTTCAGAGAGAGCACCTGGATGGCTCAGGGCTGGGCCTCTGCCTTCGGCTCAGGTCATGGTCTCAGGGTCCTGGGATCAAGCCCCGCATCAGGCTCTCTGCTCAGCGCGGAGCCTGCTGCCCCCCCACCGCTTCGTCTCTGCCTACTTGTGATCTCTGTCTATCAAATAAATAAAGTCTTTAAAAAAAAAAAAAAGTACGTTCAGAGAACTCAGCCGCTCCAGAAAGAGTGAAGAGCTCCTCCTCAGAGCAACCCTAACACCCATATCTCCCTGACTTGTCACTGTGTGTTCTGGTCCCCTTGATGAAATAGGAGCTCCTGGAGGGCAAGAACCATGTCTTAACCATCTCTATGTTCCCAGAACCTGGTACACATGGAGGACACGGAATAAATGGGTGGCGAATGAATGAAGAGTCAGCCTCAGATATCACAGGGGCATCTGTTCCAGGAGTGCTCGGGTGGCAGGTGGGTGTTTGTACCCAGTATATCTCTGGCCTGGTGACAGGTAGTCCCCAGGATCGCCCAAGGACCTGGGAAATGTTACTGGAGCCATGCCTCCTCCAGCCTTAGGCTCAGGTCAGTGCCACGAGGAAGGCTGTGTGACAGGCTCTCCCGGCAGATCAGAACCACGTTAGGAACCGCCTAGAAAAAGGAAACCGCAAGTATCCATTTCTTTGCTCTGCCATAATTGTTTTCCCAGTGGCAGGTGAAGTTGAAATCCACTCTGTCTGTTGATAGTTTGGGTGGAATCACTTTTCTGTTTCGTGAATCCTGAACAGTGGAGGATTGAATTCTGCTCTGGGCCATGGAAAAGGAACAAAGCACTCAGTGGGATAGATGGGAGCTGAGCGCGGCCTTAACTGAAGAAGATTTGGCCCTGTTCTGGGGCTTTCCGTGGATTATTGCTGCCTTCTGGGTCTTTTCATGGTGGGTGGGTACAGAAATCCATGCTGCTCCCCAGCCTGTCCCCCTCCCACTGCCACCTAAGCCGGAAGCCATTCGGCTAGCTCACTCGGAAGAACCAGAATAAATATAAATTTCTTCTTCCACACGTTAATTTATGTGACTTTACTATTTCATTCTCACTGCAGTGCACTTACCTGCTGCGGTCGCATTCGGCTTTATTGCAAAGCAGCAGGGAATTCATCCTCTGCTAGAAAACGTTGACAGTTAAGTTCAGGAGCTGGCTATCCCAGGTGAGCCTCTCTCTCTCTAAGTGAGAGTGTAGACAGGTATTGGGCTGTGGGGAGGGGGCCCCCATAACAAGGAGAGCAGGCACCCTCTAGGAGTTGGAGGAAGAAGATTTGGTATTGAAGGGTCTGAGTTAAACCACACATAGAGCTGGTCCTGAGATCTGGTGATGAGTGGGAGATGGCCAGAGTCCAGCCATTGCGACGAGGGGGTGTCCTACAGTCACATTTGTGTGGTAAAACTGTCACGTATTTGTAGTGTGTTGTAGCCTGTCTGAAGGAAGGCGCAGATAGAAAGGAGTGGTCTGCATGGCCTCTGGAAAGAGGGTGGTCAAAGAGAGAGAGGTGGTTAAAGTCTAGGAGTAGATACCATGTCCCACAGACATGATGGTTTTGGTCTATGAGGTGGTTCTGTCCCCATAATGGAGGTAAATGCATTGACTAAGATAGCTCTGTGACTCTGTCCACCAAAGCCATTCAGCTCACCCCCTCTCTTGAACTCTGTGCTTCCCAGGCAGCATTCAGTTAAGATGATTGCTTCTCAAAAAGGCTTTGCTACCCATGGAGGCTGTGCCATGTCCCTTTCATATTTCTCACCACTGATCAGCTCTTCTATATCTTGAGAGTCTGGGTAGCATTAGCTAGCCCTCTGGTGGACCCCCTTGACACACACCACCAAGGTCAAAGTCCTGGGTCAAAAAAGGAGATGACTCTACTCTGGACACGGATCAGCCAACGTCCCAGGTTGACAAAGCTCTTGAATTCGACTGTGGGAAGGGGGTGTTTCTTCCCCATCTCTGTCTACAGAGGGCCGGTGTTAAAGTTAAATAACAACCCAAGTCTGTTCTTTTCTGGTCTCAGTATGGGGGATTTTTAGATTGTTTAAGCGCTCCTTTGAAGTGATTTTGCTCCCGAAACTTCTAATTTCTGTTCATTATTCATTTGAAAAGGATTTCAAATTGCCTGGTGATAGAAAGTGAAAACACGACAAGCTCTGTACACTCTGACCTTAAAAACGTCTGTAATACAGCATCCTAAAATATAACTAGAAATCATTTCAACATCACATTACAGATCTAGGACTGAAAGGTAATTTCTGTCATTTGAATATGATGGTGAGCTGATGGCTGAATTGGATTCTTAAGATAAAAACAATTCATCCTGCATTAGGAGTTATTACTTTAATTGAATAATATCTGGATCATGCCAGTGGTGATAATGTTAATGTTATTACCCATTATCTTGGTGATGTTCACCCCACTGTTTCCAGAGGAAATATAGCCCATTAAATAGACAGAAGGATTAAAATAGAAAAAAAGCCACAAGCTTTTCATGGCTCATTATGCCAAGGTCAGAACAAAGGAATAGCTCTGACCTTGAAATAGGACAGAGGACCTGGCCTGGGCTATGTGTTTGAAAGAATTGGAAGAGAAGTCCTTTCAGCCAAGGCAGAGTGCCATGAGTTTCCTCAACCATATATTTCTGAAAATTAGCATTCATTCATTAATTCATGAATTTGCTTACACATTCAGTTCTTTAACCAGCTCATGCATTCATTCATTCAACCAATATATTTTGTTTATCTTCACAAAACCATGAGTGGTGACAGATCATTAAGATTTGGTCAAGGAGGGAGTTGACGGTCAAGGCTTATGGAGAACATATTATATCTCCAACAACGTAGTGGGTGTTTCCAAACAATATCTAATTTATTCTTCACTAAAACCCACGAGGTGGGTAGAGTTACTCTACCCATTTTATACCTGAAGAAACTGAGGGTCAGACTGGTAAAATGACTTGCCCAAGGCCTCACAACTAGAAAGGGAAAGAATCTGAATTCAGACCAAGGCCTGTCTTATTTTAAGGTCTAAGTTGTTCTCCTTACACTTGGAATTTGGACTTAGGATATAAAGATATCTTTAAAATATTATAATGCAGTGTGATAAATTATGCAAAGGGCACATAAGTCACCTGGAGCCAGACAACCATGGTGGCAATAGCCAGATCCCCACTCTAGGTGGACTCATTGCACTTCTGGGCAGTGGGAAATGTCTCGGTGGTCTAATGTACCATGCAAAGCTCCCATACCTCCCTGCCCCAACACACAGCTCTCTTCCCACCTGTTCTCAAAAAACCTGGTTTCCATGTCCCCTTCCCATCCTCCCCAACAAGGGGCATTTGTTCTCCCATATACCATACAACTCAAGGCAAGAGGAGCAGTGAGTTCTACTTCATCTCCATGACCTCCTCTCCCCTCATCTCACAGAAAGAACCATGCTCCCTTGAGTCTCCTCACACACACCCACCCAGCCTCTGTCCTGGTGGCTGCCACCTTCCAGCCTTCTGGTAACTCCCAGGCTTTGCTGAAGATTTTGGCCCTGAGTTCACTGTCTTCTCCAAACCAAATGAGCAGTTTTTACTGGGCCTGGGACCACGTCTTGCTGTTATGGGTGCTGGAGTCATGTGGGCCCCAGAAGATATTTCCTTGTCCTATGGAGTCAGGAACTCAGAGGCAGGGGTTGCAGTAGGCTAATAAGTCCAAATCAGAGAAGTCTGTCCGATAAAGCTTTACATAAGTCAAAAAAAAAATGTTTTCAAGCCACACCTTTACCCAATGTCACGTTTTAAAGCCTGTTTCTTATTTGGGTTTTGTACCACTGCCTCCGTGGTAACCCACATCCCGTCAAGCCACGACAGGTGACAGAGGCCTCGTGTGAAGAGGCAGGGGGCTTGTTTGGGAAATCTTTGACCTCCTAGGCTGTACCTCCTCACCTTCTTTTCGAGGCATCTTAATACCTGGAGTCACATGACAAAGGTTCCATTGACCTGAACCATTTTCCAAACATTTTTTAAATGACAGGTTCCTGTGCCCCACCCAGAGATTCTAATTCAGTAGCTCCAAGGTGGGACCAGAACGTCAGTAGACTTCACAGGTCTTCATCTGGTTCTGAAGCACAGCCCGTTTGGGGAGCCCTGGGCATTCAGGGCCCCCCCACCCTATGAATCCGGATGTTCCCTACATCTTGACACCAGGTGACCGTAGTGAGTCCCCCTCCCTCATATTCACCATCGTAAGGCCAAAAAATACCATCGGCCTCCAGCTTAAATGCCATCCCTTTCCCACTGCCCGCATGATCAGCTACTAAATGTTTAACCATCAGCCTCAAAAAAAAAAAAAAAAAGAGAGAGAGAGAAAGAAAAAAGAAAATCCCCAATAGGTAGGGTCTGCCTATGGCGTAGATAGCCAATTGCAAGCTACTAACGTGATATCCCTGAACAGAGCTGGGCAGAGGTGTATCTAATCAGCTCTCGTGAGCCAATCAGTCAGCCCCGCCACGCCGCCGCTGTCCCACCCACCCCTCACTTATCTCCAGAGAGCTGACCAGCTTCGGCTCAAGGGGCAGGGATCTCAGATCCCACAACACAACCAGGGCTCCTCAGAAGTCAAGTTATCCCCATTTTTTTTTTTTAAGTTCTCAGCCTATTAACAAGTAGGGGGAAAGGCTGTAACAGGATTGACAAAATCAGGGTATTGCTGTAACCAGAAAATCTAAGGCAATAAGATTGTGCTAATCTCAAGATCATTTACAAGAATTATAAAAATATTCATTTATACTTCATCAAAGGTGGGGTTGGTCAGGAGCAGGACATGTTCAGAGTTGTTCAGAAGCCTTTCTTCATTCAGTCCTGTTTGGTGTATCTCTGTGACCTCTGGAATCATGCCATATTCTCATCTGAGGCTTTTCTGAACGTGAAGCTGGCCAAAAGGCCCCCCAGTCCTCTGTCCCCTCTTGCACCTCCCACCCTCATCCCTGACCCCCAAACCCCCTGTCTCCCCACTCCCCAGATGTAGTTCACTGGAAATAGATTTTTCCCTCCTGCCTCTATTCTTTGCCTCTCAGGAATTTCCAAAGCCAGGTAGACATTCCCACCCACCCCTGTAATAAAAAGAAAGATTAACAAGAGGGAAAAAATTAATTACATACATAGGGGAATCCCTCAAAAGGCAGCCAGGTAATCAAGGCTTATATACCATCCCAAGCTAGGGGAAGGAATAAGGGTCTGGGGCTTCAAAGGGAAGGAGGGCAATCATGGGAAGGTGACAAGAGGAAATATATGATAAAATTTGCCCTGCAATGCAGATAAGTGTCTCAGATGAAAATGCGATCTCTAGTAATAGCTCTCTGGCTGGTCCAGGGCCCCCCTCTAAATGTAATTTTCCTTTGGAAAAGGATAATTTTTATTCTATTTTCAGTTCTTCTCCTGTGTCTGCAGTTTCTCAAAATAATCTTTGTGCCAAAGAGGCATATTCTGGGGGCGGCACAGTCTCTCACCCTTCACCTGCCCCTGGACCTTATCCTGAGGACAAAATGACCGAGTGACAAAAGTTAAACACAACGAGGAAAGGTCAGGGCGCCCAGCTCCATCTGCACTGCTGCGGATTGGCATTAGTTACAAATGATGGGCTCTTTCACGGAGCTCCAGCCTGGCAAGGGATCTGGTGGTGAAGAATTCTAGGTTTCATTTTCCTTACTTCTCTGAGCTACTTCTGGCAGGAACATTATAAGCAAATCAAGTTTTGATCGGTCAAAGTCTCTAGGAGCTGCTGCCCATTCGTTCGTTTATTAAACAAACATGTATTTATTACCTCCCAAATCCTGTGCTAGACAGTGGGAAAGCAGGAAATAGAGGTGAATGAGACACAGTTCTCCCTTTGAGGGACTCACAGCTGCGGGGGTGGTACATGGATGCGTGCCTGTAAAAGGATAACTGCAGTTCTGTGAGGTGGGTCCCATGACCAAAGTCAACATCAGGTACCTTGGGTGCACAGAAGAGGGGCAGCTACACTAAGCCAAAGCTTGAGCAGCATTCTAAAGGACCAGGAGGCATTAGGTGGATGAGAAAGGGCTAAGAGTCACCTTGGGGAGATGCAAAGGTATAATAGCTTGAAAAAAGCATTTCTGGCTCAAGAAATTTCAAGTAGTTCAGTAGGGAAACAGGTACCTGAATGCGGATGCTTTGACATCAGAAGACACTGAGCTCAGGCTCTGGCTCCTTTGCTTATTAGCCACATGCAGGGGAGTGAATCGTTGGGTTTCTCTGAGCCTCATCCATAAACCCCACCTTATAGGACTGTTGGTGTAGACATGAGCTAAGGTCGTACCGAACACATAGACCACAGTCAGTCCTGGGTGGCCAGTTGGGTGAGGAGGATGAAGAGGGCGGTGACAGGGATTGAGGGTGCTTGTGCGGGAGGAGATACGAGGCTGGAAGAGCAGGCAGAGCCAAAGCATGAACTCTGCGTTCCGTGCTCAAAAATGGCAACGGTATCCCTAGAGCCAAAGGAAGAAAGTCAAGAAGCGGAGTGAGCTGGTCCAAGGTATGCTCTAGAAAGGTCCCCGTGAGGGACTGGAATGGAAGCAGAAGAGGAGCCCTGGAGGCAGGAAGGATTAGGAGGCCCAGATACTCACAGGACAGCGGGACGAGGGCAGCGCAGTGGGGTGACCTCTGAGAGAGCCACCGATGGAAGCCGTGGCCTGTGATTTCCCAGACTTCCGGGCAGCTCCGCTCCCTCACAGCAGGGCCTGACCACGTAGAGGAAGAGAGAATCCAGGCTCCTGATACCGTTGGGATTCACTGCTTTGGTGCTTCCACAAATGTCCCACTCAGGCACACTAAAGTATGCTTTTTCGGTTTAAAATGGAAACAGTAACAGCGGCGAGCCGCGGGTGGTGGGATTACAGGTTGTCTCTATAACACTCTTTTTGCCTTCCTCAATTTTCTGAATGTTCTACAATGAACATATTTTTGTAATAAGAGAAAAATCCATTATAAAAATGTTTTCTAAAGAAACAAAACTACACATAGTTTCAATCAAAACAGCAATTCTTTCCTTACTACCTGAGTAGGGAAATGTTCAATTGAATTACAAATGGGGGAAGCAACTGTTGAGAGGATCCAACTTCAAACTCTGAAGGTGTTTATTTTCTTCCTTTTGCTTTGAAAGATCGTGCCAGGGAAGACAGACCAGAGACCTGTGGACAGTCTTGAGTTTGAAAAATAATAGTCCTTTTTATTGTCCTTTTTCTTTCCATGATTCTTACTTCAGGAAGCTTCAAGAACAGGAAAACTGCCCATTAAGTAGAGGTGATGGGCTTGTTGGTATTCTCTTTTTAAAGATAACAAACATCTCCTCAAAGAGAAGTCCAAGTGACAATAAGATCTCAGTGTGGACTGTAAAAATAAGGAATTACAAGTGGGTCCTGGGTGAAGTTTAGTGAAATCCAGTGAGAACTGCAGAAGAGATCTAAGAACTGAATTTTTCAGCTCCGTGCTCCAAAGCATTGAATGGCCATGCCTAGGTCCCATGTTCATGGAGTCTCCTCAGATAGACATTTTATGTACCATTAGGCTGTCTTCTAAGAGGTAGCATCTTGACTACAATCTGCAACCTGAGTTTTTTGTTTTGTTTTTTTAAGTAACAATAATAATAATGAAAAGAGTTCACATAGTTTTGTGGTCCGTCAAGGGTCTTGGCTTGTAATCCTCACAAGAAGCTTACAAGTTAACTCGAGCCTCATTGTAGAGATGGAGACAAGGAGGCTCCAAGAAGCGAATCGATTGGCCTGAGGCCACACAGCTAGAGGGCAGAGAATCAGGCCTCTGACCAGCGCTTCAGACTCGGTGCTGTTCCCTCCTCTCCTCCCTTCTAACAACTGGTCTTGGTTACCTCATAGACCTACTGATTCAAAGGGCAAGGAGGGCCCATAGGGATCGTATTAGCTCCTCTTGCTGTTACAACAAATTACCACAGATTAAGTATCTTAAGATAAGGTAAATTTAATCTCTTATACTTGGGCAGATCAGAACTCCAGAATGAGCCTTACAGGGCTGACATCACGGTGGGAGCCAGGCTGATTCCTTCAGGAGGCTCCAGAAGGCTCTTTACCTCTTCCAGAATGTCAGCAGCTGCCGGCATTCGGTGACCTGCGGCCACATTGCTCCAATCTCTGCCTCCATCCTCACATCGCCTTCTCGTCTTCTGTCGTCAAACCTGTGCCTCCTTCTTACAAGAACACTTCTATTGCAGGCCCCATGAATAATCCAAGATAGCCCCCCATCTCAAGATCCTTAATTTAGTCACATCTTCGAAGTCCTTCTGGTTATAAGGTAATACTTAGAGGTTCAAGGGATTAGAGCATGGATATCTTGGGGGAGGGTATTTTCATTGTTCAGCCTACCTTGGGAATATTTACTGAATGGTCCTTAAGTATAAAATTCTCTGAAATTGAATTTAGGTCATAGCTCTTTTGAGTTTTCTATTTTTAACCTTTCGCTTTCGAGTGCCTTGGGGCTGTCACATTTGCTTGCTTGTTTATTTGTACTTTGAAGCAAAAGGAACTCTGACTCCCCACCGGAAGTAACCTACCTAAAACTCCATCCTCCTGCTATCTTTCCAGGATGGTTGCAGACAGCAGGGCTTCTCCAGGCTGGGTTTGGAAAGGGCCTGGAGAAAGGTAACTTCTCTCCTCTTGGGCCTCTTCTGCCCTGCTGCTGTTTACTGAGCACCTACTGTGTGTCAGGAACTGCGCAAGCATTCTGCATTCCTTTCTAGCTTATTTAGATCTTGCTGCAAGCCTGGAAGGTAGTTCTTCTCATCAGACCACTCTACATACAGAATGAGAAAATCGAGGCTCAAAGAATTAAGTAACGTGTCCAAGGTTGCAGAGTTAAACCACAGAGCCTCTAAGACCAGAGCTCTTCATACCGTTCTTTTGCAAAATTAGAATATTCCCAAACCCAAGTAATATATGGACCTTTTTTAAGGGGCATATGTAAACTCACAAACCCCTAGGGTTGAGTTGCAATTATTTTCATTATCATATCATTTAAATGTGTGCAAAGATAACTGGATATTAACTCTTTACGCTTATAGCTCTCATATGACCGTAAAAGCAAAATAAGGATAATCATACTAATACAAACCACAAACCTTTTAAAATGCTAATTAGGAACATTGCTTGAAGGTGGTGGGCGATGCTGTTTTGTTGAAACGAATGTCTCACGATCCAGATTGGAGGCTGGCTGCCCTGACAGGGTCCTTCAGAGTTAACTGTGCCTGGTCCCTCAGCCAAACTCCCCTGCCCCGACCATCTATGGCACACCCATCATTTGGGCTTTATCTGTCTTTACCTGTAGAGAGTGTCATTGATGTGCTACCCATTGATGTGCTAACTCTGCCTCTCCTTTTCCACTAACTGTAGCAGCTGGGCTCTCTGGGCAGCCCGCTGAGTCCAGATTGGCATGCGTGAAGTTAGGGACCGCTCCTGGGAACCACACCTGGGTGGCGAGGGGACAGGGGAGGGGCGTCAGGCAGGAATGGGCAAGAGGAGAGGCTGAGATGCATTGCATGCCCAAAGAGGGCCTCTGCCAACATCACACGAGGCAGTTTTATCCGGCCAATGGTGATCCAGCAAAAGACCTGACAACTGAGGGCCACGTGTTTGCAGTTTTCCCAGGGGCTGGGGAAGGGGGCTCTAGGCAGAGAGCATCACAGTCCCCAGGAAAGTTGTACAGAGCAGCAGTGGGATATAAACACAAACACATCCTGGCTGCTGGAATTGCCTGGCACTCTAGATTAAAGGACCCTCGAATAAAGAGAATATTTGGGGAGAATAAAAACTTTCATTTACTGGGCATTCAGTATATTTGATTACGCACCTATTGTGTGATGGGAGATTTGCTGGATACCTTCTGGTGGGAAAGACACATAAGTGAGCAAATACTCATGCAAATAATAATAATGCAACATGGTAGAGGTAATGGAGAGAGAGGATCTGGGTGTAACAAGAAGGCATCATCAGTGGGGAGAGGTGGAGGAGTGGGAGATGTTGGGCACAGGGTACAAAGTTATAGTTATATAGGGCGAATAAGTCTAGAGATCTAATGTACAGCACCGTGACTACAGTCTAAAATACTGTATTGGGGGTGCCTGGGTGGCTCAGTGGATTAAGCATCTGACTCTTGATTTTAGCTCAGGTCATGATCTCAGAGTCATGGGATCCAGCCCCACATCAGGCACTGCCCTCAGCAGGAATTCTGCTTGAGATTCTCTCTCTCCTCTGCCTCTGCTCCTCCCCACACTGGTTCTCTCTCTCTCTCTCTCTCTCTCTCCCTCTCTCAAATAAATCTTTTTTTTTTAAAGATTTTTATTTATTTGACAGACAGATCACAAGCAGGCAGAGAGGCAGGCAGAGAGAGAGAGAGGAGGAAGCAGGCTCCCCACTGAGCAGAGAGCCCGACGCGGGGCTCGATCCCAGGATCCTGGGATCATGACCGGAGCCGAAGGCAGGGGCTTAACCCACTGAGCCACCCAGGCGCCCCTCAAATAAATCTTTTAAAAATAAAAAGAAATAAATGATTTTATTGTATCCTGGAATTGCTAAGAAAGTAGATTCCTAGCACTCTCAGCACAAAAAAGCAAAAAGGCAACTATGTGAAGAAATAAATAGGTTGATTAGCTTAAGCGACCCTGCTTCTATGAGCCGTACGCCTCGTTTTATTGCCCTTGACTTTACTGTCCTTCCCAGACACTGCTTCCCTGCCCACCCCCACCCCCAACGGAAGGTTTGCAGCAACCCTGCAGTGAGCAAATCTTCGGCATCACTTTTCCAATGACATTTGCTCACTTTGTGTCTCTGCGTCTCACCTTGGTCATTTCTGCCAATTTTGGGGTCATTTTTTTTCTCACTAACTTTTTAGGAATTCTCCTCAAACCGTTTCGCTGCAATTACATTTGTTGTGTTGATCAGTGGTTGTGACTCTCCAAGAGCCCAGATGCCGGCTAGCGTTTTTTGGCGATAAAGTATTTTTTAATGACGCACGTTGTTTTTTAGACATAATTCTCTTGCACCCTTACCAGATTTCAGAGTGGCGTGAACGTAACTTTTATAGGCACTGGGAAGGCACAAACTCATTTGACTCCCCTTATTGTGATACTGGCTTCTTTGGGGTGGGCTGGAACTGAACCCATGCTTTTTCCAAGGCAGGCCTATATCTCTATAGCAAACCATGGTGTTGTACACCTTAAATACATACATTTCTACTCAAAATATTAGGCCTTTCAAAGGAGGAGTTGCTTGAGAGGATAGGGATATGTGCCCACAAGTGGACAATCACTCGTAAGGAAGGGGCTTGGAGACATGTGCATTTAGGAACTAAGTAATATTACCATTCTCCAGGCCCTTTACTTATGCCATCTCTCTCAACCCTCATGTACTATGTACTATTATGATTAATCTACTAGAGGACATGCCCACAAGAGCGGGGACTTTGTTGTCTTGTCCACTGCCCTGTGCTCTGTGCCCAGCACAGTCTGACTCATAGAAAGAGCTCAACAACCTATGTTTTATGCACGAGGAATCGTCTCAGAGAAGATGAGCGACTTTCCCAAACTTACACAACATGTAAGTGGCTGAGCCAAGATTGGAACGTGGGTCTGACTTGTCCCACCACTCTGCTCTTTAATTCCTGGTCCCCGGTGCCACAGTCAGAACTAGAAGCTGGTTTTCATGGCCAGGGAAACGTCCATTACCAGGGAAAGCCTGGCAGAGGCTAGCTTCTTACCTTCCCGGAGGGACACCCCTTGAGTGTCCCCGCAGGGCACAACGTCTCCTGTTACCTCCGCAGTCTGTCCCCAACCTCTGTGAGGACATGATGGGGGGGGGCAGGTCTCAGGAATGAGAAGGGTTAAGCTTTTACAGCTTATTGAAGCTGTTCCTTTGCATTTAAATAGCATTATTGAAGAAAGCAGCCTTTCTGGAATAGTATTTGATGCTAACGTTCTGAGCACCTTAAGGCACGCCTATTTCTCCACCCGTCCAGGTCATTTGGAGCTCCATTACTTAATAATTTGAAAGCTTTTTATGGAAATCAGTGGATGAAGGGAGCTGATGAAGTGAAATGTTATTATGTTTAAGGACCCAGCAAAACAGGCTCACAGGACAGTACCTGAAGCTACTACCTTGCTTTCTCATTCAGTGTAGGGTATTTTAGATATTATCTCATTAGTGATACAGCTCTTTTGAAAATGAACCCAAAGTCTGCAGACCGATGTAAAAACACATATATGCTTTTATATCTTTTTTTCACTTTGTTCTATGGTCTTTTTTCTTTCCAGATTTTATTTATTTATTTTAGAGAAAAAGAGAGAGCATGTGGGCAGGAGGAGAGGGAGGAGAGACTTACACAGACTCTGTGCTGAGCGTAGGGCCAATGCAGGGCTCGACCTCATGACTCTGAGATCACAACCTGAGCTGAAATCAATGCACCACCCGGGCACTCCTGCTCTGTGGTCTTCGGAGTCATCATTAAAGGAGCTATATCACAAACGAGATCATCCCTGAAGTATATTAAATTATAGAAAACAGGGTACAGTTTGTGTACTCATCTATTTGTATAATAATCTAGCTACTATTGTGCAAATAAATGGTAGGGGTAGGACGCTTGGGTGGCTCAGTCGTTAAGCGTCTGCCTTCACCTCAGGTCATGATCCCGGGGTCCTGGGATGCAGCCCCACATCGGGCTCCCTGCTCAGCAGACTCTGCTTCTCCCTCTCCCTCTGCCTCACCCCTGTTCATGCTCTCTCTCTCTCAAATAAATTAATAAAATCTTGAAGAAAAAAAGAAGAATACTTGAGTGGCTTTGTCAGTGAAACCGTCCTCACATCCCCACCTCTGCAAGCCTGGCCCTCCCTCACACACCCTCCCTTGCTTTGCTGTCCCCAGAGAGTCCATCAAAGTGTGGCGCCCTGTGACTGCTCACTGTGCAGGGAAGGCAAGCTCCGTGAGACAGGGACTGGTATCACTCGTGTTCAGACCTCGCAGTGGAGCCTGGCAGACGGTGTGGGCTCTCCCAGGATCTGCTGCCTATCCCCCCACCTCCAGCAATGCCCATAACCTCAGCCATCAGTAGCCAGGCCACCGCGCCTGGCTCTTCCCTCCTCTTGCTCTGGCTGGAAGGCCACCCCATTATCTTGGATCTGGATCTGGCTTCTCATCTTATCAAGGACCCTACTCGTGCAGGTACACCCCCGTCTCTCCCACAACAGCCCTTTCTCTTTCTGTATTAGATTATACCCTTCCACATACAAACAAGTCTTAATGTCACTCATCTTTTAAAGAATAATCACATGTCCTTACTGCTACCACCAGTTTTCTCACCACCGCGCACAGCAGACTCCGGCAAAGAGCTGTCTGGGCCCGCTCCGGCTGTGTGGCCTTGCCCACTTGCCTTTCCTAAACCCACTTCAATTGCAATTTCAGCGGTGACCATCGAGGCAGGGGTGGCAGCAGTGAACAGGTAGCTGGACCTGCCTCCCTGGGGCAGAGGGGACAGAGGGGACAGTGGGGACAACAGAAGAGCTTTGCAGAGGCCCTGGGGCAGAAACTAGTGTCCTCCTGCCTCACTGGCGGTCCCAAGTTAGGCTCTTTTCCATCCCACCCTCTTCTCTCTGCCTACTTCCCAGGTTCTCTGTCCTGTACCTTTAACTACCACCTATATGCTGATGCCTTTCAAATTTTTATCTCCAGCCTGGACTTGTCCCTTGAACTCCAGCCTCATATATCCAACTGCTGACAAGACACCTCCCCTTGGAGTCATCCTTGACCCCTCTTTGTTTTACAACCCCCATCCATCAGCAAGCCTTCTTTGTCTCCCTTTAAAATAATGCCTTGCTTCTACTGTCTCCTCCGCTCCCATTGCTCTCTCCTGGTCTGATGCCCCTGCCTGCCCCCTGCTGCCCCCTGCCGCCCCTCCCTGTGCCCCACTAGCATTTACACTCCCGCAGCTATCAGCAGAGCCCTCTGAGCCTATCCATCAAGTCACACTCTTCCTGTTTGCAGACCCTTCGGCGACATCCCAGTCTGGCAGCACTCCTAAGAAGTGCCCTCGGACCCCTGGGAGGGCCACATGGGCCAGAGGCTTCCTCTAGCTTGTCACTAATTAATCTTTTAATTAACTCACCCGTTATTCATCCCTTAATCGTCCCCTGCACACCTCCTCCAACCCAAGCCGATGGTGGGGGCACAGGGAGGACACAGTTCCCAGCCCTGCTCTCCCACTGGCTTCCGGGACCAGACCTGGACTGGAGCTGTCCTTAGAGGAAGGCAGAGTGGAGGGGATGGGTAAGGCAGGAAGAGGAGCGAGGGGTGTCCAGCGCTGTGCTGTGGAGGGCTGGGGTGCTGCTCTTCCAGGTCATCACAGGCACCTTCAGCCCGACCTAACCTGGCTTCCTTGGGGCCCCTGCCTGTTGAAAGCAGACAGCTTCTGCTGAACGTCCCCTCTCACGTGTGAGGTCAGTCTCACCTGGCCTGGCCCCTTTTCAGCTTCTCTGCTCTGGCCCTGGCACTTAGTTTTTTCAGGTGGCTGGAAACCGACCAGGTCGAAGGTGGGATAGAGGGCATGGGAAGAGCAGGTGGAGAGAGGGGCGGGTGGGCTGGAGAGACAGACATGCCCCAGCCACCTCCCCAGCTCCCTCTGCCCCCTGGGGCAGACTTTCATGAGCATTACAAAGGACAAAATGGAAAAGTCTGGAAAATGAGGTTAAACCCGGGATTGACACTTCCGTCACCAAAGGACAAGCTGAATCAATCGATGCTTGTGGCTACTAGAAGCACACAGAAGGAAGGCGCTCTCTCTCAGGTCACAGGGTGATGCCCTTCCCCAGCATGCTCTACCTGCCGGAGTCAGGTGAGCGGGGGGGGGGCAGTGGGGCAGACCCGGGGGCGCCTCTGATGGGCCCTTCCCCTCCGGCTTCAGAAATGCCCAGCTGCTTTCACAAAACCATCTCACGGGAAAATTGTTATCTACGGCCATTATGCAATTTTCCCATCGGAATTACAGGCTATGTTTGAAAAGAACTCAAAAGAAATTGAATTTGAAATGCTTCTGTGCAACCACATCATCTCCTTGGGGATCTGTAAATGGGCTTCACATACCTTCTCTGGCTTTGAAATAGCGGCTCAGACAGTGGCTTGTGATGGCAACAGCTGCCCAGGGGTGAGGCTCCCTATGGGCCCTTAGGCATGGCCACCCCGGGTAGCTGGGTGAACACCGGCGGCCGACTAGGGTTTGTGAGCTCTGACCACGGTTCCTAACGCGGCCCCCTGTCCTGGCCCTTCTCTCTCCCTCAAGTTCAGGCAGTTCCAGCAGAGCCGTCTGGCTGGCACTCCCCCACCCTGCCCGTGCCCGTGCCCGCCAGCCCCGTGCTGAGATCTTTGAGCCTCCTTCCCAAGGCTGGGCCGACAAGAGTGCTGGTGGACCGAGTCTCGGAGAACACCGGCCCTTCCTGTTCAAAGCCTCTCATCCATTCAACAAACACTGTTTGAGCACGTTCCAAGCACGGTCCTAAGTACTGATGGTACAGCAGGGAGCAAAACAGAGGAAAGCTCTTGCCTGCGGGGACGCCCCTATTCTAGCAGGGAGAGATAGACCATAAAAAGTAAATAAGCAGGGATGCCTGGGGGGCTCAGTCGGGTAAGCGACCGATCTTCGTTTCCACTCAGGTCATGGTCTCAGGGTTGTGAGATCAAGCCCCACGTCCAGCTCCTCACTGAGTGTGGTGCCTGCTTGAGACTCTCTCTCCCTCTCTCTCTGCCCCACCCCCTGCTCCCTTCTCGTGCTCTCTCTCAAAAAAAGGGAGGGGGGTGCCCAGGTGGCTCAGTCAGTTAAGCCTCTGACTCTTGGTTTCACCCCATATCGGGCTCCATGCTCCTCGGGATTCTGCTTATAGGATTCTCTTCCTCTGCCCCTCCCCCAGCTCCCTCCCTTCCTCTTCTCTCTCTCTCTCTCTCAAAAAAAAAAATAAATATTTTTTTAAAAAGGTAAATAAACAAAGTCCACAATATATTGGACAGTGACCAATGTGATGAAACAAATGCAATCAGATAAAATGATGGGGATATGCAGGGATGAGGAACCAGCAGGGGACTGCTATTTTTTTTTTTAATTCCTTTTTTGAAAGAGAGAGAGAGAGAAAGAGAGAGACCAAACTCACACAAGTGAGAGAAGGGGGAGAGGGGCAGAGGGAGAGGGAGAACCCCAAGGAGACTCCATGCCCAGTGCAGAGACTGACATGGGGCTCGATCTCATGACCCTGAGATCACGACCTGAGCCGAAACCAAGCGTGGGTCTCTTAACCAACTGAGTCACCCAGGCACCCCCCAGGATTTCTAGTTTTAATAGTGGTGTCAGGGGAGACCTCAGGAGAAGGTGGCATTTGAGCAAACACCCGGAGGACGCAAGGAAACGATGCTATGAAACCTGGAGGAAGGTGTTCCCGGCACAGGGAACAGCAAGTGCCAAGTGTGGCCGGAGTGTCCGAGGACACATGAGATGTCCCGAATGACCAAACCAAACAGAGTGAGGGACAGAGTCCTAAGGGATAAAGTTAGTGAGGTAATAAGGGGTGGCATTGCCGCTGAATGGGCTAGGGAGAACTCGGCCGGCCAGGCTGGGGAGAGGAAGGTCACAATTTGGTTTCAGAAGTGTTGAGACACCAATTTGACACACGGATTTGACATCCGAATGAAGATGTTTAACAGGTGATATACACGGTAGACGATTAAACTTCAGTCATCATCAGTGTAGATGTAATGGTGTTTGGAGGCATAAGACAAGCTGAAATGGTAAGGCAACATGGAAGAGGGTCAAGGGCTTGAACCCTGGTGGTTGGAGAGGGGTCAGCAGAGCAGACTGAGAAGGAACGGGCGGTGAGGTGAGAAGAGACAGAGGTGCCAGAGCCAGGTACAAAGGGCTTCAAAGCAGGGGGAGGGACCAGCTGTGTCCAACGCTGCTGAGGAGGTCACGGAAGCTAAGAGCTGGGCTCTGACCCCGGGCAGCGGTGAGGTCATCAGTGACCTTGACCAGAGTGGTATGAGAGGAAGGAGACATCTCAGTCACTTCATCTGAAAAATGGGACCATTTGCCTGCCTACCTCGGAGTTCTGCAGTGCGGACCTCAGGAGACCACAGGCAAGCCAGAGAGCACCACCAGTAGGAGCTATCTGTTTTTATTTATGACCCAATAAACCCAGAGCCTGTTGAAACGATGGGAAACTATGACGTTGGGCACCATTGATTTTAAAGATGCTTATAGCTCCATTATCACCTCATAAAATGGCTCATTTCCTGCTGCTCATCACCAAGACACCCACCAAGGGACGAAAAGTTCCCTTCAGACATGGAAGCCATCAGGGTTGATGTTTTTTATGGGTGGTAAGTGGGAATCCTGGGAAAGGATAGAAGCGAACAGTGGAGCTGAGCACCATTCGCCAGAGACCCTTTACCTAAGATCCCAGGCGCTGCCCTCACAGAGGGATCTGGGTGACCCTATGCTCAAAGCACCAGTTCTTTGGGGGAAACTGTCCGCCAGGGGCAGCGATGCTCTTGCTGAAAAATGAACAAAATGGAAGAGAGACAAGCACAAGATGGAGAGGAAGAGCAGGCAAAGTGAAAAAAGCAGGAATTTTGGAGTCAGACGCATCTGTATTGGAACCGTGGTTCCTGGGTGGGCTTCATCAAGTCACGTGACTTCTCTGAACCTCCGTTTCGTGGTCTACAAAATGAGATGGTAGCTGTTCCCAAAGGTTTCCCTAAGAAACAAGCTGATGAATGCAAGGAAAGGCACGATTTGGGGAGTGGGGCTGTCTGTGCGAGCACACGGGTCACTGCGTGTGCATTTCATACCGTTGGATATCCCCCCTTCAGGAGCAGCTCCTCTCCAGCCCAGGAACCCGGGCCCTCCCCTGCTCTGCATCGGAACCAGTTCTCAGGGCAGCATTAACACTGCCGGTGTCGTGAACACCGTCCGAGTGTGGCTGTAACGTTCAGATCTCAGAATGAGCTAGGACATGCCCCGGGGCCAGCAGAGGCGCGAGTGGATAGGAGGTGCCCCAACCTTCCGTGAGAGTCTGGCCTTTCTGCACCTCAGCTCAGCCTCCCAGCTCCCCTCTGCCTGGCTTCACAGCGTGACCAGTGTGGTCTCCAGAGTCAGACCGAGGTTGAACTCTAGCTCTGTACTTTGGCCAAACAGATGTGTTTCTGAGGATTAAAAGTGTCACCCTGCCTACTTTGCAAATGCGTTGTAAGGATTCAATAAAATGCTTTATGAAGGTAATCAGCAAGATGCCCAGCACATCCAAACAATAGATTGGTGTCGTTACTGTCGTTACTGTTGTTTCTTCTACTTGCTTTGATCAGTTTCCCTCTATGATTACGGACTGCACCTGGTTTCTCTTCCTGTGGGGAGGAGGCAGGGCTAGGGCTAGGGCAGGACCTGCTCCGTGCCACCGGCAGCAAAAAGGGGCATTAGGAGGAGGAAAGAGGTTGTGGCTCAGGACGGGGAGGTGAAGGTTCAGGCAGGCGTAGGCACACAGGGCAGAGAGGAGGTGAGGAACAAGGCGGGGAGGAGGTGACAGACCCTGGCCCTTCACTGTGGGCATGACTGAGATGCCCAGAGCCCTCCAGCATCGACCCTCCATGGGAGGGTCAATGTTGGGTGGGATTGGTTCTGACACCAGCTCCTACCCAGTCCTTCATTCTTACTCTCAGCTCTGCTCAGACTTGCTGTCTTCCTAATACCAATATGATTTCCACCACCAACCTGTCCCCGGCGTGCTTTCGCCCTGCAATGTGACCCTCCTTCCTCCAGATCTGACCTCAGCCTGTGACCCCTTGGGAGCTGTGTGATTCCCAGTTGGAGTCAGGGGCTCTGAAGTCTGAGTTCGGCTATAACATCTTCACAGTATTTTTACCAAAAGCAGGACCAAAGAACTCATCCCCGTGAAGATGGACACGAGTGACCTGTGGTTTCTTTGGGGCTTTTAATTTTAATTGGCGTATCTCTGGAAAAGTGCTAATGTCGTCCAGAAGAGGCATGAACTGTGAATACCCTGAAATGCTTGGTTTGAAAAGAGTCCTAGGGGAGATGTAGAAGGGCTCTAAGGATTCTTGAAAGATCCTTTCTGTGCCTCAGAGGCTTGTTAAAACGGCTTTTCATTTAAGTCGAAAGGGTGGATCGCTTACTCTGACTTTAAGTCCTTCATTCTTCAGAATGGAAAATGCCCAGCGCCCCCAGCGGCCCCATCCAAGGCTCACCCGGCTACATGAACTCTATCATATGCTCTCTGAGACTCAAGAGCTTGGCTTTAAGTGAGGGAGTGTTCTCCCGAGGCTTGGTGGGTTTGGAGATGCAACTGTGTGTTTCACAATCTGTACTCAAGCATCGCAAACGGATTCTCCCACCAGCTGGAGAATGTAAATGAGAGTAAGAAGAGTAGCTAATATATGCTTATTCGGGCACTGTATTAGCACATGCTGTGAATTATGTCATTTAGTCCCACAACAACCTCATGTAGTAGAGATTCTTTTTATTTTTGTTTTTAAGATGTATTTATTTTGGGGAGGGGGCAGGGGCAGAGGGAGAGGGAAAGCCGGAATCTCAGCAGAGCCCCCACTGAACGCAGAGCCCGACTTGGGGCTCCATCTCACCACCCTGAGATGGAAACCTGAGCCAAAACCAAGAGCCGGATGTTTCACCGACCGCGTCGCCTGGGTGCCCCAGGACTGAGACTCTTTTTAAATCCCATTTCACAGGTGAGAAAGCTAAGAGAAGTCAAGGGACTCACCAGAGGACACAGAGCTAGCTAACAGCGCAGTCTGTATTTGAACTCAGGCGTGATTCTAGGGTTTATGCTCTCAAACGCACTCCTTTCCCATGGGCTGGCTCAGTAAATACTAAAATGTTTGATAGTACTCAGGGTGCCCAAAGTTGTGGCAACATGGGCACCTACACATTCTTGCGGGGGGTGTAAATTGGTACAGATTTTTGGAGCACGATTTGGTAGGTGCTAACAAAATGATACATTTGCTTCATCTTTTAACGGTCTCTGGCAGTCCGTAACACGGGAAGCCTTGGGTTTGTAAATAAATATATATGCGAGTGTTCACCATAGTATGGTGTGTGGAGACAAACATCCACCAATAAGGCTGGCGAAGTAAATTACAGAACGTCCGCGCTATGGAATTCCACTATACATCGAACACTTCGCTTTTTCAACAATTTACTGAGTATCCGTCGCACTGGATACGGCCATGAACAGGCAAGCCAGGCACCCTCCAACCCTGCAGAACTTGGGTTCTGCCAGAGAACTCGGATAATTCACAAATTTTTAGTTTAAGTCCATTTTCCATAATGCTCCTGCTTTCTTAGTTGAGTGAGTAACGCAGATGATCCCAGACACGTGACAACAAAGCTGTCGCCCGTGCAGTTTGCATGCCACCGCTAGATGAAACAATTCACAGCGAAAAGCTTTCCTAAGGCCCACCCACGTGCCTGCACCACCCTTGGAGCCTCCATCGCTCTCAAAATTATAGGTAGAATTTCATCGCCGTAAATAAACACTAACAGAGCGCCCGACCAACTTTTGTTGCATTATAAACTGTAAAAGTAGAATCAATATGTCCTTAGTTGGGGCTTGAAAACCAAGATTTCAATGCAATGCAAGGGAAACCTGCAGGGCTAGCTGACTCGGTGGCCATTTGACCTCCACCCACATTGATTTTACTTCTTAATAAAGTATTTCTTCAAGGGCAAAGGGAGGGATGGTCATCAGACAATATCTCATGACTTGGATCTCCCAGCTTGGATTCCTCTTTACTACCTCTTGACTTGGTTTACCATAATTTGAAGATCTGAAACACCGAAAAGCAGCAAAAAGATTGCTGTGATGCAGTATCTACTGCCATGGGAAGTTTCCCAGGATATATTAAGGAAAAAATTTTAAATCATGGTGCAGAATAAGATATTCAGTATGATGCATTTTTGTGGGGAGAGTTCTGATGTGCGCACGCGCATGCGCGTGCACACACACACACACACACAGACAGTTGCACACACATAGTAAAAGGTCTGGAATGATACACACCAAACTGCAACATTCTGGAGAAGGAGGCAGAAGGCAGGGAGCTGTTAGGGTGGAATATGGTCCACGTTCACACTGTGTGCTTCTGTGATGCTAAATTTGTCTACAGTAAGCGTGTACACTTCTGCTTATGCAATATTCCGTATCTGTAAAATCAAAGGAAAACAAAGTACACCAGAGCTGGAGGATGAAGGCCGTGTCCGAGAACTCGGGAATCAAGATGGTATCATAGAAGTGGTGGGCAGCCGCTGAAGGGCCGAGGCAGGGAATGGAGACGGTGGGATTTGCAGCCCTGTGGAGGGTGTACTGGGGGAGAAGGAAGAAAGTGTGGAGGCTGTGGAAGGGCTCACAGGACTTTGCAGACCGTGAGCTTGGGCTTGGACTTGGAGCCTGAACTCTGGGAGGGGCGGGAGATGGGGAAATGGAGGCACACTGGAGGAGGAGCAGGCTTCTGGGGTCAGAGGCAGGGCTCAGCGTGGGCCACGGGACAGATGAGATGATACAGGGAAACGGGTCATGGGAGACCCCTCGCCTGCCTTGTGTCTCACACGTGACGTCATGCCGGACAGCCTCTCTCAGCCCTTCCCCAGATATTTATTAGAAATGAGTGAGGGAGGGGCGCCTGGGTGGCTCAGTGGGTTAAGCCTCTGCCTTCGTCTCAGGTCATGATCTCAGGGTCCTGGGATCGAGCCCCGCATCAGGCTCTCTGCTCAGCAGGGAGCCTGCTTCACCTCTCCCCCTCTGCCTGTCTCTCTCCCTACTTGTAATCACGCTCTCTCTGTCAAATAAATAAATAAAATCTTTTAAAAAACAAACAAAAGAAATGAGTGAGGGATGTGTTCCCAACCAATGAACCAGTCTCCCATGAGCCATGTAAACCACTCAGTTGGGACCGAGAAATGCTCTCCTTGCAGCCACGTGATTGTGGGGGTGTCTTTGCATGCAAAGATTCTTCCCCTGACCAAAAGAGGGAACTGTCAGGGAAGCCTGAGCTCAAGAAGAGGCTGTTGCCTCTGCCAGCTTGTCCCCAAAACCCTCTGTGGGTGCCCGAGCCAAGCTGGATCTGGCTGAGCTCCCATCCTCTTAAAGGCCCACCCCACCATGGGCTGCAGGTGAGGGGCTCCGGGCCCAGAAGGCTTTTCATAATCTTTGCGCCTGAGCCTGGGGACACCTCCGACCTCCTTCCAGTTTCCTCGGGGCTGTGGGATTTTCTGGGCGTGGTCCCCACCAATGAGAAGTTCACCAGCTCACCCTAAGTATGTTCGAGGCATTTATGCCAGGCATGGCTCTAAGGACGAGGGCAGAGCTCTGAGCCAGCCAAGCAAGCCTCTGCCCCCCGCCCACAGCCTGGAACTCAGGGACCTGTTCGGTCGGCAACAAATTTCTTGCTTCCTCAGCTGGTGACATTTCAGGTTTTTCCGGACATAGTGGACGGTGGTGTCTGAGCACTGCTGGGCCCCTCCAGGGAAGGTCCCTAGCCAAAGCCACATCTGGGCCTGTGGAAGTCTTCAGCCTTGAAAAGGTTTATGCTATTCCTGTGCCCCGATGTGTAATTGAAAATAAAAACCCAAACTATAAAGTTAAGCAAGATCAACAAAGTTCTGATTTTTGCCCCTCACTGATGCCTTAATGCTTTCCTTCAAAATGCTAATTATCAAATTCTTCCTCAAAAAAAAAAAAAAATCATTTTAAGTGCCCATGCCACACGCTGTCCAGAACAAAATAGAGCAGAATAATATAAGGGGCATGAGGGGGGAGAGGGGGTTGGCCCCAGACTCTGTTCTGACCTCCTTGTCCAAGGGAGTCTGGTCACGCGTACAGGTCTCAGCAGCAGGAGAGGCCCCAGGAAGGACAGGCCTCTGGAGCGGGTGCTGGCTACACTGCAGCTCCTCGTGTAGCCAGTGCCTGACCGCAGAGCACGGGACCTGCGCTCCAGGCTGGGCACTGTAGAAATCTGGCCATCAGAGCCAAGTCCAGGTCAGAGCTCTGGCTACCATGGGGGAGGGGCGGACAGAGCTGGAAAACAAAGTGAGGCTCAGGGGGCCCATGCGTGTGCACCACCCCCACCCCCTGGGATGGCCAAGGCTGCAGGGCTTTCCTGGGGGGGGCGTGGCTTCCGGGGAAGGGGGAGGCTTGGCAGCAGGTAAGGGGGTGGACAGTGTCACCAAGTCAAACCTCTCTTGGCCCAGGTGCCCGGCTCTCCTCACTGAGTATCTCTGGTCCTTTTTTTGCAGAGTGATGAGGTCCTCACTGTCATCAAAGCCAAAGCGCAGTGGCCAGCCTGGCAGCCTCTCAACGTGTAAGTAGCAAGCAGACCCCGGCCACAGCCAGCCCTGGCCTAGCCTCGCACTCAGAGCTGCCAGCCCCTGGCCGCCGCCTGCCCATGAGGTCAGCAGCACCTCTCAGGCACACGAGCATGTGCAGCTCACTGCCCGCGTGTGGGCTCCCACACCTGCCCCTGTCCCCTCAGGAAAACAGGCTTGGTCTCTGTTTCCTCCCACGGCTCTACCACCGCAGAACCAGACACAACGATTAACCATTCTGTGTCCGCTCATGCTCTTGGCTCAGGCCGAAACTGCCTTTGTACAGGGGGTACTCACCTGAGGCCAGGGCCCCCTTACAGAAAGCCAGATTTGCCCCAGGTTCCCTTCTCAGTCCCCATCTCTGTTCTGTCTACTCTGTCTCTTGAAGATTTTATCCTCCCTTGCATTTTAGTGACCAAGGGTGTGCTCATGGGCCTCCCAAGGACTACTCCCCAAAGTAGCTTTGTAGGTAACTAGGCAGACATGTACATAGGTAAGTAGACAGATCAACCGTCCACCGGTTTCTTGGACACCGCTCTCCAGAGGGCGTACATGGGCCTCAAACTCATCATATCCAAAATGGATCCCATCACGAAGTCCCGTGGATCCTGCCTTCTTCGTATCACACACATCAGTCTCCCCTTCTCCCACTCTGAGTTCCGACCGCCATGTTTTCTCACCTGGACCGCTTCAACTCTTCCCTCTTCCATTACGCTGTCACTGGAGTGATCTTCTAAGAATCCAAATCTGATTGTGTCCTGCTCTCCAAAGAATCCCACCATGACCTCTCTTAGTCCCCAGGATCCCTTTGTGAGGCCACCAGGGGCCAAATACACCCTAGCCCTTGCCTCCTTTTCCTCAGGGCTCAGGTCTTGTTCCTCCCTACTCCACGCCTCGCTCGGGCTCGCTGAGTCCCATCCAGTTCCTTGAGCGGGCTCTGGTTTTGCCCATCCCCTGAGGATGCCAGACTGGGAGCAGAGTTCTCGCCAGCCCCGTAAAATGGTTTGCGAAGCCTGGCTCGGCCAGCCAGTCTCTGGAGTAGTCTGTATCCACTAATGGTGGTATTGACTGAGACAGCGACAACACGGGCAATGCTGAGATTCTGCTCAGCGGCAAACTCGGAATGATAGGAAGGGAAGCACGGGGTGAGGTAGCAGGAAGGGCGGGACCCGCCAGGAGCAGGAATCGTGCGGTGCCAGGTGCCCGGTGGCCACCTCTTTAACCATTCGGCCAATCAGAGGTTCGTTCCCCACAATGTGCCAGCCCTATACCAGTCTCGCCCTGTGGCATGCCCAGCGGGGGCATGGGGTGGGGGGAGATGGACAAAAAGCAGAGGGCTCCCATTCCAGAGCTGCCCTTTGCACACGTTCAGGTGGGACCACATATACAGACGGATAGACTATGACCTCATCATGGTAGCCAAGAGGATAAATGTTATGATGAAGCTATCAGTGGCTCCAGGAGACCAGAGATGGGGCGCAAGCCAGCCGAGGCTTGGGGAGAGGTCACGAAGGCCTTGTTCAGGAGGTGTCACAGGGCAGAGTCTGGAAGGATGCTTCTCGCCCTGGAGAGGCCCAGATCTGGGCAGCTCTGAGGCCCACACTTGGACAGCTGACCCAGGGCTGGCTGCGTGGAGGCCTGGTCTAGCTCGCTGCGATCTCCTTGGAGGAAACTGGGCCCAGAGTGGCTGAAAACCTGCCAAGCCCTGGAAGTGCCTTTTCCTGAAAGGAGAAGCCACAGAGGAAGGCCCTGCTGCCCCAGCTCTCCCATGGTAGGTGGGCATCTGTTTGTCCCTGGCCTGTCCCACCAGAAAACACTGCTGTGAATTCACAGAGCCCCTGAGCCTCCTTCACGTAACTATCATCAATCAGAAAGAAAAGTCCAACCATGAATTGTTTGCTCAGGCTCTCCTCAGCTGCTCCCAGCCCCCATAAGCTCTATGTGCGGCAGTCCTCCCCTCTAGCCCTCAAAGCAGGCAGGGGCTCGAAGCCAGGAAGGGGTTGGGGCCATCTGGGCCAGCGTTTGTGGATGGCGATGTTGACACCACTAAGGGACCCTGAGTCCAGTTTTCCCTTAAGGAGCCTGGGTTTAGGAAGGCATCAATGACAAAACAAGGTGCTTCCAGCAGGAGAGAGGAAAGAGGGAAGAGAGAAAAAGAAGAAAGGCGAGAACTGACCTTTTTGTCTTGAGCACCTACTATGTGCCAGCAACCCTACTGGGTACTTATGTCCCTTGTCCCACTTCATCCTCATACGTACCCCACGAGGTAGGGATTTTGAGCCTCACTTCACAGACAAGCCCGAGGCTCCGAGGCTCCGTGGCAGGTGCAGCCTCAGTGTGCATCTCCACCAGCAGAGGAGCTAGCATTCCAGCCATCTCCAGCTGCCTCCGCCACCTGTGACCTTCACTTCTAACAGAGTCCCTCCAATTAAGTGACAGCTCACTCAGTGTCCATTTTTCAGTCAGTCGAGATGTACAATATATGTGTCAGTCACACTTCGGGTCAGAATGAGATGAACATGGTGACCACAACCAAATAGTCTGACTCCTGCCCCAAAACAAAACAGACTCTTGACTTTCACTTACCTCGTATCCTTCGTCGGGGCTGACCAAAACATTTTACGGCCTCAACAAACATTTGTGGTGGGCCTCTAAAGGGAAGTACTTCAAAAGTGCTTAGGAATACAGCAGAGTTTCTCCCACATTCGCAGTCTGGTGAGGGAGAGGCGTTAACCAGATGATGACAAACGTGATGTGTGTGCAAAGTAAGGATACAGAGTGCCATGAGGGTGTGTGAAGGGGACCCTGACCCAGCCTGAAGGTCAGAGAAAGCTTCCTTAAGGCACGGCAATTG
The DNA here is from genome assembly GCF_010015895.1 of Lontra canadensis. Lineage (NCBI taxonomy): Eukaryota > Metazoa > Chordata > Mammalia > Carnivora > Mustelidae > Lontra > Lontra canadensis. The sequence continues at coordinate 36,938,211 of NW_022631001.1, forward strand.
AGCTAAGAGTTAAGGAATCAATTGGAGTTGACTAGGTAAAGAAGCAAAGCTAGAGGAGAACATTCTAGAAAGTCTAGAGACATCATCATGTGTCAAGACCCTGAGGAGGGCTCGGCATACTTGAGGTACTAAATTGCTGTGGTGTAACTAGGTCTGTAGATCACAGGTGAATCTGGTGGGGTGCCAAGCCATATGCAACATTAGGGATCTTTATTTTTACATGAAGAGTAATGGGAAATCATTGAAGGGTTTTAAGCAGGATGGCAACACGATCCGATGTGCATTTCAAAAAAGAAAAAAATCAGAACAGTAACAACACTCTGGCTCCAATATGAAAAGGTTAAGAACAGAGGAAGCAAGACCAGTGAGGAGAATTTGCTAATTCAGGGACCTTGACAAGGATGGTGCGGGGGAGGGGAGTTGGGAGGGGTACAGAGATCTCAGAGATGCGTAGGAGTGGAGCCCCACAGGCTGCAGTGATAGGTTGTCTAAGGAGGGTGAAAGAGGCAGAGAGATCTAGGTCAGTAAGTTGGCAGGGCCTGTTACAAGGTTTAGAAGAGTACACGAAGTTCAGTGGGAAGGACCCTGAGCTCAGTTCTGGGTGTGCTATGTTAGAGATGCCTTCACGTGATCCCATCGGAGGTGCTGACGGTTAACTACAAAGCTCTGAAGCTTGGGGAGAACTCTGCACTGACATATAAAATCGGGAGCCATCAAGGAGTAGAAGACAACGCCAAGGTCACAGATGAGAGAGAGCCTGAGAATAAGTCAAAGGTTTTAGGCTAAGTCCCAGGGAGCAACAGCATTTAACGCTGAGGAGGACCTGCCTGCAAAGGAAGGAAACAGAAAATCAGTAGCAAACTGATGGGGGAAGGAAGCTGAGTATCCGGGGAGCCAAGGGAAGAAAGCTGTGCCCATTGCAGCAGAGAGGTCAAGTAGGACGGGGGCTGCAAAATGCTGGTTGGGTGGATCCACATGAAGTAAAGCAGTGATCTTATTGAGAATCCTTCCGGCTGAGCGACGGCGGGAGGCCCCAAGCAGGGTGGACTATGAACAGAAAAGGGAGTTTACAGAGTCCATGTGTACAGACGAGGCTTCCCTGCAGTTGGCTGGGAATGGAAAGACACTGAGCAAGTGGCAGCTCTCAGGAGACGAAAGAGTCAATGCAGTTGATTTGTTTTTGCCTTCTTTTTCAAGATGAGAGAGACTTTCTGAAAAGTTGGGGGGAAAAAAGACACAAAATACTTGGGGACACCTTCCTACCCTTCCCCATTCCCCCAGACTTCCGGAGACCCCCATGGAACAGAATTAATCAATGGCAAACATCAGATCTCCCAACCACCCAAACTCCCTCCGCCTAGTGCTACCAGCTTGTTAAGAGAAAGGAATTTTCCTTTGCTTTACCCATACCCCAGTCTCCCCTTCCTTCTTCCAAATCGCATTAGGAAGTCAAATTAGGAAGCCTCCGCAGCAGCCAAGTTTTGTTTTGCAGTAACAGCTCTGCCCCACGCCCCCTCACTGAGCCCGCAGGATCGAGGTTAATGGGATTCTAGCCTCCCTTGGGCCAGTGGAAAGCCGGGGTGACCTACTTTGTGAGGTCCTGCCCTGGGAAACTGACTTGCTTTTCAATGATCTTCATCTTTTTCCCCAGGACCACTTCTCAAAGAACAGCCATGAACGAACAAATTAGCTGCTGACTTGTTCAGCTCAATAAATCAAGCTGTGGCTTGTCAGCCCCGAGCACAGGTAGAGACAGAAAAGACAGATGCTGAGCAAAACCCACATCCTTCACTAGTTCCTCTGGCGCCTGAGCAGAAAATGACCAGGTTTCCCGCAAATCGATTCTGAATTTCCACCACCCAGTTCCTCCAGCTTCATCTGGATCCTAGGAATTACTGGAACTTTTTTAAAAATAATTTTTTTATTCTCATAATGAATCTTGTAAGGGACTGCAGGGCCCTTCGTGATTCCCAGCCACTCTGTCTGTTTAATTAATATTTGATAAGACAACCCTCTATGGGTTCCCGACAGCTGAGGGGATGGTGGACCAGAGACCGGTCAGCCTCCCCAGAAATCCTGCCTCTGGAGGGTCGGTGTCCCACAAATCACCCAAAGCCGGGGCTCTCCCCGCAAGGACAGAGGCATCTCTCTCTCCCTCTGTCGGATCGGGGCTGAAAGTTGCAGGGTCCTCCCTCCTCCTGGAGCCCTTGCCCAGGTCTGTGGATGCCCTCAGGATTGCAGAGAAGGCAGGCGGCGGGCTGGAGGAGCAGGCGGCAGATAGAACGGGCCAGAAGGACCGGAGTCCTACGTGCCTCCAGGTTACCGGCAGCTTTCGGAGGCAGGAAACCTTACTCAAACCTGCCTCCACCCACCAGCGGGGGTGAGGGGGGGTGGGCGGTGTGCCCTTCAGCCTCACGCGTGGCTCTGGCGTCCTCTAGTGGTTCCGTGGAGTTTCTGCAACTTCAAAGCTCTCTCTTGGGGATTATTTGAAATATGAAGGACACAGAACTCAGCCTATGAGTGACCTGAATTTCCAGCGACTTGAGTCTCACTAGTGACCCGATTCACCCCAGTTTGGTTCTGAAATTTCAAAAGAGGCAATAATTCCTTAAAGAGCATAACAATCCCTTGCTGCCTCTTTTCTCTTATGGTGTTTTTCAAAAGTTTTGTTTGGAAAAGCCAAATGAGTAGAAAATCGACATTTGCCAAGTCTGTGCTGTGCGGGTCACGATGAGAAGCAAATTGCTCATGCAGAGCCCTCGAGTGGGTGTGATGAGTCTCCCGTTTTGCAGCCCTAATAACTGCAAAGCATGCTGGGGTAAAAAGCCCGTGGCCCACAGATAGCAAGGGGCTGAATCCAGATTCAGATCCAGCGGCCTCTTCCAATACCCTCTGTCCTTCCCTGCACCCCACGCTGCCTCTCTGAATGGAAGAAGGCGAGACACTTCCTCATGTCTTCGTTTGCTCTTCCTTTCCCGTTTTTGTGGTGCGGACTGTCTGCTCGTAGCTTTCCCTTATCTGCGAAGACGGTGGCATTTTTCTTGCAGACGTGGATTCCCTCTTTGTCTACTACAGTCACATTGGTCAGTCACACCGCGTGGAGACGTTTTGGCCAACGTGTCATTTTTCTTTCTAATTCAGCACTGTTGTTTCACTACACAGATGTCTTTAGTTGGTGTATACACTTCAATTACTTTTGTGATTGCTTTATTGTTTCAAAGCTGAAAAAATTAACATTTCTCCAACAGATCGGTAAACTTGACTTTTTTCCTATAATTTGATTGCTTTCTACTTAGCGCTGGGTTATTTATTTATTTATTTATTTATTTATTTTGGTGTATGAGACTAGATGGGAATCCGTATTTTTTTAACTGCAGTTAAGTAAGCCCAACCCCTCTGTTGCACTGTTTTTCCTTTAACCCCTAATGTGAGAAGTCTGTTTTGTGTAACACCTTATCTAAAGTTTCTGGGATCTCCGATCTCTGCCACTCATTTCTATTTCTTTCTTGTCCTGAATATGACATCAGTTATCATGATTTATAATATACTGTTATATGGTGTGCCCAGATAAACTCTCTTTGCTATAAAATCGATAAAAATTTAAATCCCAGGTGTGCCTGGGTGGCTCAGTCGGTTAAGCGTCTGCCTTGGACTCAGGTCATGATCCCGGGGTCCTGGGATTGAGCCCCACATCAGGCTCTCTGTGCAGTGGGAAATCTGTTTCTCCCTCTCCCTCCCCCTGCTTGTGCTCTTTCTCTCACACTCACTCTCTCTCAAATAATTAAAATCTTTTTTCAAAAAAAATTTAAGTCACAGAATAGGAAAATAAAACTAAATTAACAAAATGTCATATAGGGGAAAACATCGCATATAAGCAAGCAGGAATGTGAATTTTTATTATAGTTTGGACAAATTAAAGAACTCCAGTCATACCTCACATTTCCCAAAGAAAACTCATATATATTTTTATCCATTTCATCATTTTAAATAGCATTTTTATTGTAGAAGTAATGAATACTTTGAGGTGATTTTTAAATTAAATTTGAAGGTCAAAGGAAGTACAAGAGTTCCATGTTCATTTCGTAAATTAAGTAATTTACTGAAAACAAATATTTGAGGAGATCCCATTGCATGCCAAGTTCCGAGCCAGCTCTGGGATATAGCTATAATACACAAGACAAAAATCATCTCTACTCTATTGGAACCTAATGGGCAAGATGGAAATTAAACAAGATACTCCAAGCAAAGAGTGAACTCGGCACCCTCTGGGAAAGTGCACCAGGGGTCCTAAAGGATTTGAGGAGAGGTCAGGAAATGCTTCCTCCAGGACATATTATATGAGCTGGGGGTCAGGGGACAAATTTCCCAGTCAAGGGGAAGAAAAAGGAGCGGAGCACACCTGAAGATGCAAGAAAATTGCTAGAACTGCTCCCATGTCCTTACAGATTCAGATTTGCCCTATTACCCAACCTCAGGTCAGGCATTTTGTGCAGGGGTTGGTTGCCCCAAATTTCCTCTCCTTTAAAACTCACCAAGGTCTGGAGACCTCAGAGTTGGCCCAAATGCACCTGCAGAGAACAGTTTGCATGGTCCCTTGTGAATGCAGGAGGTTCTCAGATGGTCACTTCTACCAGCTGAGCAGAGTATCAGGATGGCATGTGGCGTCTGGTTTGGTTCTGTTTCCCCACCAATGGATGTCTTTGCCCCTTAGGTTGTCGTGGTGAATAGGGTCACTCATGGTTTACAGGATACAAGGGACTAACCTGATTCAAAGCCACCTGCCCAGGGAGAGGGGAAGGTAACCGGTGGAGGGGTTGGTCTCTATGGCAGTGGAAGAGGAAGTCCACCGGCCACAGCCACAGCCACGGCACTGCTGGACCCCCAGGGGGCTAAGCCAAGAAGGGCTGGGGCCTTCAACAGCCCGTGGAGATGTCCACACTCTTTGCTTCTCATGGACAAGAAGGTGGGCCTTGACCTACGTCCTGTTAGCTGCTGGGTGAGCAACCCCGCAGCGACCCAGACCACCCTTCTCGTAGAAGGTCCTTAGGTCCTTAAAAAAGCTGTGAAAACCACTCACAAGGAGCCAGTAAACGCACACCTGGGAAGAGAAGATGAAAGACCCTAATTCGTGCCTGTCTACACAGCAGAAGATGTAGGTGTGGGACATTAGCTCCAGGAAAAAGCATCCCCTTGGAGCCTCACAGCATCCCTGCAGGTGGGATCAGACCTGAAGGCCGTGAGTGACCTCCTGCCAAGACCTAGAGCCGGTGGTGGTCGTGGAACTCGGGTCCTCCCACACTGCTCTGTCCAGCCGGCCCTCGGGGCACCAGGGGACTGGGGGACCAGGGGTTCCTGGCCTCGGGGAGCTCCCCATATGCATGGGGATGACCACATGGTGACAGAGCGATGGCAGTCATTGGGGTACAGCTGCAGAGACTTTCAGAGTGTGTGGAAACACAGACCCCGGGCACAGCTGGCCCTGATCAGGGGCATCAGAGGGGCTCCAGGATGAGGTGGCTCACGATCCAAGGCTTGCAAAATGAGCAGAGCGACGGTTCTCAAGCCTGAGATGCATCCGGATCAGCTGGAGGGGTTGTTGATCTGGAAGGCTGGGTCCCACCCCCAGAGTCTCTGATGTGGTGAACCTGGGGCAGGGCTTGGTAATTTGCCCGGGGACCACTCCGTGTGTGCCCCTGAAGACAGGCCTCCCCAGCAGCGCAAGTGCCTGTGGGACCCACACCATGGCTGGCCTGGCCAGGGCACCGGGCGGTGGGGAGGCAGGAGGCTGGAGATGAAGGTGACACTGAGCCTTGCTGAGCTGCGGACCCCAAAGCCGGGGCTCAGGCTCTTCCGGCACTCATGTGCCAGAACCCAGCCTGGCAGCGGGCTACGAGGTAAAGTCGTTTCAGGAAGGCCTCCCTCATCTTCCCTCTTTTTCCTGAACGCTGTATGACCCTATACTGCTCCCCTCAATAGAGTTCTTATAGCTCAAGGGCCAGGCACTGGGCTAAGTCCTGCATGCAAGTTCTCTCATGACACACACTAAGCCTTTGGCATAGCCATAGGGAGGTCCCCATTTCACAGACTGGGACACTGAGGCACAGAATGCTTCGGTCATTTGCCCAAGGATACGCAGCTGTAAGAGGTAGCGTGCCAGGACGCACACCCAGGCTTCCGTCCCTCTCTGCTCGTTGTTTGACCCCCTCCGGCCTGCCAGAGCCCAAGTGGTCCAGTTCTGTGAGGCCTGAGCAGGTGTGGAATCATTGCTTTGGGGGACAGGTGAGGGAAGCCAGAAGCAGCTGGTCTCCAGAGAGACACACAGGGACTCATGAGCAGCCGAGGTGCACCGGCTGCCAGCTGGATGGAACAGATGACCTGGGCCCCAGCCAAGGATTCCCCACAATTAGCAGCCTGGGGGTGTGGAGTCAGGCGGGGCTGCCTCTACACCTCAGCCCCGACCAGCTGGTCTCTAGGTCCATTAACCTTTATACGCTTGCTTTCTTCTCTACAAAACGGGATCATAATTTTAAACCCACGGGATTGTCATGGGTGGCGGGGGAGGGGCACAGAATAACTCGGGTCCAGCACCAAGTGTGTGCTGAGTGTAAACACTTTCTTCCCTAGCCCCATGGGGGGCCGCCACCTCCAATCTCACCCAGCCCCGGCCACAAGAGCTCTTCTTAGCAGCTTGAGATAGAGGTTGAAGACAATCCCCTCTTGTGGCTTGGGGGGCGTCAGGCAAAGGTCTGTGCCGCTCTCCCTGGGTCCCTGCTCACCACCTGGAGGATGGGGTCCGGGAAGCATGGGAGTCCCTGGGGGAGCTCTGGGGCCAGGGCAGGGCCTTGCAGGAGGCAGCCCCGTGAGGACAGTGGAGGCAGCAGGCCTCGGAGACTCCCCGTGGGAGGGCACAACAGAGTGAAAAGGGGGCAGGGAGAAGGAATTTGAAACAGATAATGAAAAGCTATTATCTTGAGCTAATATGTCTTGGGTCACAGTCTCCGTCCGCCATTTAACTTTGTGATGTTGGTCCCATTACAGAAACAGCCCCCTGAGCCTGGGTTTCCTCATCCATCAGCTGGTGTCAATCATTCTTCTCTCAGGTCTGTTCTGAGGATTCAGTGAGAAGGTCTGAGAAGGGGCTTGGGGCACTGGTCAGACGTTGTTATTTGTAAAGTTCGCCTCACATGCAACAGAGCGGGGCACACCGTGCCGCTGGCCGAGGGTTAATGGGACCAGGAAGCTCCAGCGGCACCTCTTTTTACCCAGACCTTTTTCCGTTGCCTTTAAATTTCCCTGACTCTGGGGCGCCTGGGTGGCTCAGTGGGTTAAGCCTCTGCCTTTGGCTCAGGTCATGATCTCAGGGTCCTGGGATCGAGCCCCACATCGGGCTCTCTGCTCAGCAGGGAGCCTGCTTCCCTCTCTCTCTCTCTCTGTCTCTGCCTGCCTCTCTGTCTACTTGTGATCTCTCTCTGTCAAATAAATCAATAAAATCTTTAAAAAAAAAAATTTCCCTGACTCTGCTCCTTGGAGGAAGTGGATCTGAGGTCTGGCCTCCAGTCTCCTCGTTTGGCTGCCTGTCGCATAAGTCCTTACCTGTGTCCAGACCGGTGGTCCTTGCTGAGCACTGGGCGGACGACCCTGGGTTTGCATACAAATGTGGCGAGCCGTCAGGAGACTTGTGCCCCTGGTTTGTTGACCCCCACACTGGTGATGGGAGCCTGCTGACGGTCAGGGTGGTTGCCTCCGCTCCTTGTCCTGGGGCCTGTCCTCAGGGGCCCACTGACCTTCGGCAGCTTGGGGTCTGGTTTGGACAAAGGGCTTTGGCGAGTATGTCCTGTGCGGTGGGACAGAAGCTTACTTCTTCCTCCCTGTTGTTTTGGCTTTCTTGACTTTCTTCCTCTCACTCAGCTGTCTCCGATTAGAGGATGTTGCTTCTCTTCGCCTCTTCTTTTTTTTTTCTTTTTAGAGATTTTATTTATTTATTTGACAGACAGAGATCCCAAGTAGGCAGAGAGGCAGGAAGAGAGAGAGAAGGAAGCAGGCTCCCCCATGAGCAGAGAGCCTGATGTGGGGCTCGATCCCAGGACCCTGAGATCGTGACCTGAGCTGAAGGCAGAGGCTTAACCCACTGAGCCACCCAGGCGCCCCTCTTCGCCTCCTTTTCTAAAGACAAGGGTGACGAGTGAACGCTTGGGTTCGGCCAGTGAAGCTCTGACTTTTAGGGAGGTGCTAGAAAGTAGGAAGCCATCTGGTTTAATCGGTGAAGCCTAGAATTTTGTGGAAGAAAAGACGTGGAGGCCATACTCTAGGCTCATTTGGTTTGTTCGTTGGGGCAGCTTTTGGGATCTTTGAATAACGCCGGCCGCATTCTAAGTGAAAAATAGGGAAGTGACTGATCCGCCATATGCAGCTCGTTGGGCTCTATTCTCCAAAATGGGACAATCTTTTGTTTTTTTTCCAACACTGCTTGGCCACAATATTCGTTAGAGTCTCAAGAAAAATGACCAACCAATGGACCCATACATTGTACCACTTTGCAGTTAGATTTGTGTTGTAAAAAAGATTTGGGAATTGGCCCTTTAAGATCCTGTTTGCATTTTGTTTATGTATTGGTGTGTGTTCATATGTGTCCTAAGTGGAGCTAGTTTCTGTAAGTCTGCATGGTGTTGCTACGATTAATCTGTACAAGAGTTCTATTTCGCCCGTTAAAAAGTAAGGGCTTATTAGAATTGGACATTCTAAAACTCAAAGACAGAAACTAACCCAAGTGTTTTTTCACATGATCTTGGAAAATATTCAGTATTAAAACTAACTTAAGGTTGCTAGTTTAATTAAAATGGACTTGTGTTTAGAATTAAAAGCGTTAAATACAAAACTTTTATTCGGACTGTGTTTATTGAAAGTCAGGTAAGTTCATCTTCTCTCCATTGCAAAATTTGTCCAAAACAGGGAGGAAACCAACACCTTAAGACTTTGTCAAATGTCTTGTAAAGTTTAAGGCTCTGAACCTGGAGAAGACTGGCAGGTAGTTTACCGTGAGGCCAAAAACAACAGGTAATTTTCAAGACTTGCCAATATTTACAGAGACCTTTACCATTTGGGCTGAAGCTTTCCCTCGCCCTTCCCAGAAGGCCTCAGAAGTTGTCAAAACCCTTCCAAGCAAAATCCTTCCAAGGTTTGGATTGCTTCTAACAACTCAGACTGTGAGATGACCACCCAGCAGCGTCTGTGCTCAAAGCCACACAGGTGTGCCCCACGCCTTGGGCAGTCGATGGCAACACATGCTTCCTGGAGCCCCCAACAGGCTGGAAAAACAGAAAAGGGCTGTGGCAAAGATATGCTAGGAAACTCACTTGGGAAAAAGGTGTGTTGGCTTCTCAGTTCTCGGTAGGAGTGTCCCCCGCCCCCGAGTGGGCGTGATTTAAGGCTCTATGTTACACAGTTACACTCTCATGACTTAGGAGTTGTGGGCGGGGCTCCCATCAGGCAGCTGTTATGAGCAGGCACACTGAGTGGGCCGGTTCACTGCCAGCAGGCGGATGTGCCCCCAGAGATATGCCCTTACGCCGCAGGAATTCCAGGGACGTGGGGTCCCCTAGGACCTGCAGAGCGAGCATGTGGCGGGCCAGCTCCAGCCCCCTTGCCCGGGACCTTGTGGAATGCAGTGAGCCTGGAGGGAAGGAAGCGGTGCGTTCCTCACACTCGAGTTAGGGGAACCCACGGGTTCCATGCAGCCCGTCCACAAGGAGGACCCGGCATGGAGCACCCTGTGGCAGTCACCCCCAGGAAGACCTGATTGTCTGGGTCAGGAGAGCCGGTCTGAGGAAACAGGGGTGTACAAGCAGCCTGGTTCCAACCAATCTCCTCAGAGGCTCTCAGGAGAACAGAGTCTGAGCGCTCATAACCAAAGTACACAAATCTCGGTCCTGCAGAATGCCGGGTTTCTACCTGGAACTGAAGAATCTTTCTAAAGGTGGGCAGAAAGTTTCCATCCCTTTAACTCTGGTCCTCACCCCATCACAGCAGCAAGTAACTGGAGAGTTAACCAGAAAGTCGTCCCCATTCCCTCAAGGCTGAGGAATGATCAAAGAACAGTGGGGACTGGAACCCGTAACCAAAGGGGACTGATCGCAGCTGCAGATTAGGAAACTCCGCTGCAACTTTTGAACTCAGAAATTTCTCATTTGCCTTCAGAGTTCCCTGAATTTCCTCCTCAGGGAGGTGGATTTGAGGCTTGCCCTCCCATCTCCCCATCTGGAGGCCTCTTGAACCTTCTCCTTGAGGCTGCCTACCTCGTGTCTGTGTGATTGTCTCTGCTGGGCATCAAGCAGATGAGCTCGAGTTCAGTTACAATAACACAAGATTGTTGCTCACCCATTTATTCAGACACTTGGACTGAACACCTGCTCTGTGCCAGGCACCGCTATAGGCACTAGAAACCAAGCCCTGAGTATGTCCAACAAGAGCCGTGCTTTCCCAGGGCTCCCATCCAGGGAGAATGAACAGCAAACGGCTGAACAAGCATCATCTATGGAACAACAAGTGCTCCGAGCGCACTGGAACTGGATGGGGTGGGAGCAGGTGATTGCCTCCACCTGTGCCAGCAGAGGGGCTCAGGATAGTAAAGGGTGTCAACCAGTCATGGTCAAAGGCAGAGATCTGTGGAAGACTGAGAATCCACCTTCTTTCCATCCTCTCCTCCCTTAGCGGTGGCCTGGCCGGACATCCCTCAGGGTGTGCGCCCACAGAGCCCCTGATGTAATGTGTTTGGTTTCCAGGAGAGCTGCACCCTCGGCCGAGTTCTCTGTGGACAGGACACGCCACTTGATGTCCTTCCTGACCATGATGGGCCCCAGCCCCGACTGGAACGTGGGCCTGTCTGCGGAGGATCTGTGCACCAAGGAGTGCGGCTGGGTCCAGAAGGTGGTGCAGGACCTGATCCCCTGGGACGCGGGCACTGACAGCGGGGTGACCTATGAGGTGGGTGAGCTCTGCGGTGGTGACGGGCGACCCTTCCCGGGTGCTTCCTCTTCGCCTGGCCCTGCGCTGTGGGGGGCTTGACATAAAGGATGTAGATGAATGCCCAGGGTGGTCGGGCAGGCCGGCATCGGCTCACCCTCACATATCACATCCAATGTGACCCACACAGCTGGCCATGAGGCCACGGGAGGGGTCAAAGAGCAGTTTCTAGGTAAGCACAGGGCAAGAGAAGGGGTGAGAATGGGGAACCGAAGTTGATGTCCATACGTTAGACTAGGCCAGATTCTGGAGGTTTCCAGACAGCCAGCCAGGTTAAGGAGTTTGGATTCTGTCCTGAATGTTAAAATGCTTCAGCTGTGGTCAGCACGCCAACTTGCATGGAAATGTGAAGCCCTTAGAAAACCAGTGGCAGGACCATCTAGAAGGGACACTGATAAGCTATGGTTTGTGGGCCAAATCAGGACTACCACCTGAGTTGTAAATTCAAACCCAGCCACCCCAATTACATGTTGTCAGGGGCTGCTTTCTCACTACATCAGCTGAGTGGAGTCGTGGTAGCCGACCCAGGAGGGCCCACAGAGTCTTGAAATGTTTACCATCTGACGCTTTATGGACTCATTTGCTAATGCCTGGTCTAGTAGAAAGAGCTTTGGATTGAGGCCAGCCTGGGTCAACTGTCTCCTGGCTGGGATGACCTCTCTGAAATCTTTTCTTCATCAGGATGGAATCTTGTGTACCTGGGAGATCTGAAAGCACAGGTCACCAATTTCCTTGCACGGTGCATAGTGGGGATAGAATTGCATCAACAGCCATAGGGGTTACATCTGTTGTGAAATCTCCATCACCACTTTTGTTCTGATCCTATTACAATCCAATTGCTTTTGTGGTTTTTAACTCCTTTGTTTCCCATACTCTGTATCTGTGTTCCACCCCCCTTCCCCCACAGTCACCCAACAAGCCCACAATTCCCCAGGAGAAAATCCGGCCCTTGACCAGTCTGGACCATCCTCAGAGTCCTTTTTATGATCCAGAGGGCGGGTCCATCACTCAAGTGGCCAGAGTTGTCATCGAGAGAATCGCCCGGAAGGTAATGGCGTAGAGTGCACCCTGGTACAGACCCTTCCCACCAGGAGTGTAAGCAGACTGTACCCCTTTCTGCTCAAGAATCGTGGGGTCCCTTGCATATTCCAGAATCTAGAACTCCTGGACCTCCCAAGGTGTTTTTGTTTTTGTTTTTGTTTTGTTTTAAAGATTTTATTTATTTAACAGACAGAGATCACAAGTAGGCAGAGAGGCAGGCAGAGAGAGAGGAGGAAGCAGGCTCCTTGTTGAGCAGAGAGCCCGATGTGGGGCTCAATCCCAGGACCCTGGGATCATGACCCGAGCCGAAGGCAGAGGCTTCAACCCACTGAGCCACCCAGGCGCCCCCTCCCAAGGTTTCTAAGCATGTGAATTATTCACAAGGTATGAATGAGCAAAATAAACCTAAGGGTAAGGTCGTTCTCAACTGAATGACTCAATCCAGACAATTAGGTTTTATTGTGAGTTCCACAGTTAATTACTAATACCTGCCATGGGTCAGGAAGTGGGAAGCTGCGGCTTTCTTGCCATTTCTCTTTCAGTCCAATGGTAAAAGTTGGCTCAGAACTCCACCGTGGCCTGGGATTTGTACATGGGGCGGACATCCAATTTTATGACCCCCTCCTTCCCCGACACATGCCATTCTTTAATGTGAGCCCTTCTTTCGCAGGGGGAACAATGCAACATTGTGCCTGATAATGTCGATGATATTGTAGCAGATTTGGCTCCAGAAGAGAAAGATGAAGGTATGTAGTCGTCCTTCGTCCTTCATAAACTGACAGTACCTTTTGGGAAAGCAGTTTTCTGAACAGGTGTTAAAAGCTACAAAAACATCTGGTCCTTTGACCTGTTAATCCTGTATTTGAGGACTTCTGCATGGAAGATCATCCAAAATAAGGCCACGACTGGGCACAGGTAGAAGGGAGTTGGTGTAAGTGGGATATGGGAATATGTGTCCACAGGTATCGGGCCTTTGGAGGGGGCGTCATGGTATCCCCAGCATGCTTGGCTTTGTCACACTGGCCTGTGTGCCCGGCGTGGACGCATCCACTTCCCCAGTGAGGAAAGGGATCCTACCCTTGGGGGAGGGGCAAAGCTGAGGGTGGAGCCTGTTTCCTCATGGGATCTAGAGTCACACAACCAGGGCTCTTTCTGGGGCCTTGAACAAGATGCTCCCATCCCACCACATTGTCCTCCCCGTAAAATGGGGATGATCACGGAACGGGCCTTGTTGAGAGTTGTTGTAAGAATCCAATGGGATGAAATATGGAAGGTTCTAAAATGCTGTTGGCGTGTCGTACATGGTGGGAATGCGGGCTGCCCTGAGGTGACCCCTGTGACAGGGTCATTGGGAAGAAGGGGCTAGAAATGAAAAGCCCTTCACGTATTGAGGGGAAGGGACAGTAAGAGGTCTTCCCTGTTGTTTAGATATTATTGCAATGATTAAAATAGAATTCTTCAAGGCAAGTAGCAGCTTCTACCCCAACAGTGAGTACCCAGGTTTGCTAAGGCCAGTCACGTGGCAGGGATCTCCTTACCCCCACATGAGCTTGTGTGGGGGAGAGGGCCAGCCCCAGTGTCCGCAGGCTCCCAGGGGAAAACCTGTTATGTATTCGTTCCAGATGACACCCCTGAAACCTGCATCTACTCCAACTGGTCCCCGTGGTCTGCCTGTAGCTCCTCCACCTGCGACAAAGGCAAGAGGATGCGGCAGCGCATGCTGAAGGCGCAGCTGGACCTCAGTGTCCCCTGCCCAGATACCCAGGACTTCCAGCCCTGCATGGGCCCGGGCTGCAGTGATGAAGGTAAGCGTGCAGCCCCGGGGGCGCCAGTGGCGGCAGAGCCAGAGGAAGGGAGGGGCTAGCTGCCTCTGCCAGCCCCTCGTACCTGATCGGTGTCCCTAGGAGGGCACCAGGAACCTGCCTGTCATGGCCAGTGGGGACCACTAGGGAAGACCCCCCAGCTCCAACAGTGTCTTGGGAGCTCTAAAAACCTGTAGGTCTTAGAACATCAGAAGAATTCTTGATATTATCCACCAACTCCCTCCCAGCATGGAATCAGTGACCTACGGGTCACTAAAGAGCTAGCAAACATCGTATGACAAATCTAGAACTATGAAGCGCCGCCTGCTTCCCCTTCAATCCAGTGTCTTCTGAAGGAAACGGGAACAAGTTGGCCACCATTGAATCCATCACCCTGATTCTGTGTCATTCAGGGACCTTCATGTCTCCCTCCCACCTGAATGAGAGCACCTACTTCTTTTGTCAGGACCGCTGGGCTAACTGCAAGAATTCTGTCTGCTACTGCTCAAAAATCAGACCTGAGCTAGGAGCTCGCACCACTGCTGTGGTGATGGCTCAAGCTTCAGAATGGCACCGAGCTGCCTGCCGTGCTGAAGCCTGCTTCCCAGAGCACGACCCCGCTCCCCACCTGGACAGATCTAGACTCTCACGGGACTTTGATCTTGACTGTCTCAGAGGTGCCTTGAGGCAACAGGAAGGGAGGCAGAATTGGGGCTGGTTCATGGCAGGAAGAAAACCACTTCCAAGCCGAGGATAATTGAAGGAAGCTTCTCCCACCGCAGGTCATTCACCCTCTGGCCCTTCCCGGGGATGGTCTTAAACACTCCCACAGCGGTCTATTGCTGTTCCTGCCTTTGGTAAGGGCCTTCGGAGGGGAGCGAACCCTTCTATCTCCATGTATTCTGGGTATTAATCCCTTAGCAGATTCAGGATTTGCAAATATGTTCTCTCCTTCTTTAGGTTACCTGTTCCCTCTTGACTGTCCTTTTGTACAAGTTTTGAATTTTCCTGAAATCTGGTTTGGCTCTTTCTTTGGTTGCCTGTGCCTTGGGTGTCCTGTCCAAGAAATCGTTGCTAAACTTAATGTCATGAAGGTTTTGCCCTGTGTTTTCTCCTAAGAGCTTTTTGGTATTAGTTCTGTTTAGGTCTCTGGTCCATTTCAAGGTAATTTTTGACTATGATTTTAGGTAAGAGTCTAACCTCATTCTTAAATCGGTGGAGATCCAAATTTCCCAGTACCATCTGTTGAAGAGACTGTCCTTTCTCTACTGAATGGTCTTGGCACCCTTGTCAAATCATTTGCCCATTGACATGAGACTTTGTTTCTAGCTTCGCTCTCTATTCTAGTCCATTGGCCTGTATGTCTGTTCTTACACCAACACCACCGGGTTTTGATTCCTTGTAGCTTTGTAGTTAAGTTTTGAAATCAGGAGGAGTGGAGTTTCTTCAGAGCAAGGTATACCTGTTAGTACGTACTCAGGTAGATGAGGACCATATTCTACCTTCCTGGGGTAACATCTTTCTTACCAGGTTCTGGAAAGCCTGAACTGTGGCTTGTAGAGCCCTGTTCCCTTAACCATTAATTTTTTTAAAGATTTTTTTTTTAATTTATTTGACAGATGTCCCTTAACCATTATTACACTGGAACATAATGTTCTCATTGGTAGTGTGTGCTACCTTTTGTTATCCTTGTCTCTGGGTCTAACGTGTGGTTCCAATGGGGATTTCTTAACTACACACACCACTGGCACTATCCGTAGGTTTAATAACCATGCCTAGGCATTACCCATGTGCAAGTGACAGTCACGGACATAGGCAGGCTGGACTCACACTCAATCCTTTCTAGCTTCACCTCCTACTACCACGTACATGCACTCTCTATACAGAGGTGTTTGCGTAAGCTTTCCCGTCACCTTAAGTGCAGATACCCTTTACCCAACGAAAGTATACTTAGATGTGTCCTTTTGTGTGAAATCTTCTCCCGTACTCCAAGAAGGAGTGCATTTTTCCCCCTCTCTGCTCAATTCCCTGGGCTTACCTTTGTTGTCCTGCTTTCCATACCTGGAATTATTGTGCCTATCTCTTTCGAAAATGGAACACGATCCAGCTCTTACACATCTTTTTAATTTAAGAGCATACCATGAAGCATTCAGAGCTTTCAGTAAATCTTTATTGACAGGAATAAATGGATAGATGAAAGACTTCATTGTTTTTTGGATTTTTTTTTTTTTTTTAAGAACTAAGCAGGCAGACACACATGCACACCCACCCGCTCACCTCTGTGTTTCCACCAGGAGTGGCACCCCCACCACTACTTGGAAACAGGACTACCAAGCCATGCTGAGAGCTTTGATGATCTTTTCCACCAACCTCCAGAGTGTCTACTATATGATCAAGGCCTTTGCTAACACCTAGTGATGGGAGCAAAGCCATATACGCCCAAGATATCAACACAGCAGACTGGTTATGTCCCCTTCTCTAGCACACACAGACAAGTCCTCGCCCCCCACCATTTATTCCCCCATTATAACCAGCCTCTGTAGAGGCAGTGAGCGGTCTGGGGTCACTGAGTATAATCAACTGTTTGGGTATAAATCCATCCCGCGTCCATTCTCAGGTCCCTGTGTCCAAAGGCCAGTCACAATCTTCACCCTCAGTAATCAAATTCTCATTAATTTTTCTAGACTGGGAACTGGCAGCTTTAGACAACTAAAAAAAAATCTCTGGTTCCTTGGAGCAAAAGAGCTTACCCTGTAGCTCAGAATATATATTAATATCTTTCCAGCACTGTCCAGTAGAAGTTTCTATGATGGGCAAGTTCTGTATCTGTACTGGCCAAAATAGTAGCCACTCATCACACATGGCTACTGTGTACTTAAAATGTAATTTGTGACAGAGGAAGTGAATTTTTCATTTTATTTAATGGTCTTAGATGTAGGATAATCCTAGCCCATGCAGCCATGTAACTGTAGATTATGACATCTTAAATTTTACTTTATGTACAATAAAACATTCCTTTACCCATCCAGGCAGCTTTCAGATTTGCTCGAGTCCTAAGTGTCCCTATGTACCTGGGAGGCCTGCCTTCTTGGAGAACAACTCCTGGTTTCAAGATGTGTATACCTTTTCAGTTCCTGTCCATCCTCAACTGCCTGACTCCCCTTGAGTAGCTATCCTGTTTCATTTTCTTTTTAGGTTTAATTCCAGGATATTTAACATACAGCGTTATATTAGTTTCAGGTGTACAAGAGTGATTCAGTAATTCTGTACGTTACACAGTGTTCATTGTGATAACTCTGAGTCCCCTTCACCTATTTCACCTGTCCCCGTCCCCTTCCCCTCTGGTGACTGTCAGTTTCTCCATAGTTAAGAAACAAACCAAATAAGACTTCTTTTTCCCTTTTTGTTTCTGAAATTCCACATTAAGGGAAATCCTCTGGGATTTGTCTGACTTATTTTGTCTGGCATTCTACTCCCCACTTCCATCCATGTTGCTGCAACTGGCAAGGTTTTACTCTTATGGCTGAAAAATATTCCATTAAATACATATCCCACATCTTCTTCATCCATTCACCAAGTGATGGACACTTGGGTTGCTTCCAGAAGTTGGCTATTATAAACACTACAATTCATATAGGAGTGCATATATCCTTTCAAATTAGTGTTTTTTTCTAATTTGGGTAAATACCCAATAGTGTGATGACTGGATCATACGATCGTTCTTTTTCAGGAGACTCTATACGGTTTTCCGCAGTAGCTACACCAGTTTGCAATCCCACCGACAGTCCATGAGGCTTCCCTGTTCCTCCACATCCTTGCCAACACTTGCTCCTTATATTTTTTATTTTCGCCATTCTGACAGGTGTGAGGTTAATAGCTCATTGTAGTTGTGATTTGCGTTTCTCCCAGGGCATCTTTTCATGTGTCTGTTGGCTATCTGTTGGTCATCTTTGGAGACATGTTTGTTCATGTCTTCTGCCCATTTGCTAACTGGATTATTTTGGGGGTGTTAAGTTATTACTATATCTTGGATAGTAACCTTTTATCAGAGAGATCATTTGCAAATATTTTCTCCCATTCTATAAACTGCCTTTTTATTTTGTTGTTTCCTTTGCTGTGCAGAAGTTTCTATTTTGATATAATCCCAATAGTTTACTTTTGCTTTTAATTCTTGCCTCAGGAGACCTATCAAGAAAAATGTTGATATAGCGATTATCAGAAACTACTGCCTGCGCTCCCTTCTAGGATTTTGTGCTCTCGGGTCTCACATTTAGGTCCCTTATGCATTTTGAGTTTGTGCATGGTGTAAGGTAAGTGTTCAATTCCCTTGTTTTGCATGTAGCTGTCCAACTTTCCCAACACCATTTATTGAAGAGACCGTATTTCCCCTTCAAGACCACGTACTAGCGCAAAAATAGACCTATAGATTAGCGGAACAAGACAGAAAACCCAAAAACAAACCCATGATTATATGGTGAATTAGTCTTGGACAGAAGAGGCAAGAACAGGCGATGGGAAAGCTGGCCAGTTGCTTCCGGCTCCCTGTCCCGGAGAGCTGGGCGCACAGGCCCACAGCGTCCGCTCGTGTGTTGCAGACGGCTCCACCTGCACCATGTCCGAGTGGATCACCTGGTCACCCTGCAGCATCTCCTGCGGCACGGGCATGCGGTCCCGGGAGCGGTATGTGAAGCAGTTCCCTGAGGACGGCTCTGTGTGCACACTGCCCACCGAGGAGACGGAGAAGTGCACAGTCAATGAGGAATGCTGTGAGTAGGGTCGCCCAGGGAGTGCGGGGAGGGGGAGGGCAGTGGCCGAGGCCGCAGACGCCACCCCAACAGGGCTGGCCTCCCAGCTCCCAGCAGCTGCCTGATGACCGAGTGGGGCGAGTGGGAAGAGTGCAGCGCCACCTGCGGGATGGGCATGAAGAAGCGGCACCGCATGGTCAAGATGAGCCCGGCAGACGGCTCCATGTGCAAGGCTGAGACATCCCAGGCGGAGAAGTGCATGATGCCCGAGTGTCGTGAGTGGGTGTGGGGCTGGGACTGGTGTGGAGGATCCCAGCACCCTTACTACCTCCCCAGCAGCAAGACAGGAGGCTGGGTGGGTGCGGGGAGAAAACAGGGTCCTCTGTCCACCAAGCAGACCCAAAGAGAGGGGCCTCCCTTGAGGAACACTGAGCAATGCTGAGATGGCAAAATGGTGGCGTCTGGAAAGCATCCACCTGCAGCTGTGTTGTATAGGACCCCAGAGGACCTTGGTTGTGGGGGAGGGGTGGAATAAGAACTTCCAGGCGGGACATCCAGTCCACAGGTCATAGGTCCCCACTCTTGTTCTGCATTGGCCTTGCCTGGCCTCATAAACCATTACAACCTCAGCTTTATGCAAAAATACGCACAGGCCCACAAACCCGTACACAAGCATACATAGGCACACAAGCGTCCGGACATTCGAAGATTTTAGCGAGTGTCCAAAACTTTACTGCATGGTTCTTAGGGATTGGGTGCTGTTTTGGGCGAGGACTTGGGTATTCATATTACGGAGTTACTTCTGCGGTCCTGACCCCCAGGGGAGATGCAGGAGTGACAAGAGCCGTAGTCTACTGAGCCACTTCCTGCTGTGTGGGGTCCCTTGGGGCATTTGAAACCATCAGTCCCTTTCACTAGACTCCAGGGGCCAGAGTGGGGGGACAGGAGATGGGGGGGACAAGGAGAGCAGAGAAGGTAAAAGGAGCCTGTTCTCAGGGGCAAACCTGGCTCTTGGCCTAGATACCATCCCGTGCTTGCTGTCCCCGTGGTCTGAGTGGAGTGACTGCAGCGTGACCTGCGGGAAGGGCATGCGGACCCGCCAGCGGATGCTCAAGTCTCTGGCCGAACTCGGGGACTGCAATGAGGAGCTGGAGCAGGTGGAAAAGTGCATGCTGCCCGAATGCCGTAAGTCCTGGGGCTCCTGGTGCCCCCCCACCACACCCCCTTTCCTGTTACCCAGCGCTGGGTAGGGGTCCTCCTACCAGGTCCTGTAGTACAGCTGTCTGCTGGGGAGAAAGAGCATGGGCTTTGGGTCTCTGTGTTAGCAAAGCTGTTGAACTCAGTCTCCTCAGCAGCAAGAGGGGATCCCACTACCGGCTACAAAACACCCAAACTACACACTGAACACTTAGCACAGACTCAAGATGCCTTATCACATAGGGCCTGTCTCCCCGCCCGCCCCACCCCAAAACCCTCAGAACTGTCTGATCCATGAGTTTTCCATGTTTTTTACTTCTCTTTCTTCTCCCTGGGACCATTTACCCATGACCAGAGGGTGGACATTAAATCAGTGACTCCTATACATTTGCAGCCTTGCCAAGACGAGCCATGAAAGACTCGATGCCTGACCCCAACTCCCCCAACCCCCACCCTTGTGATGAGCTGTATTTCGCAGGTACTAACCTCCAAGGAGAGAGAGCCCATTTCTCTTTTAGGAGGTAGAAAATCAAACACACTTGCTAGGATCTGTTTTCTGGCTTCCTCTGAAACACACTTGGTTTTTCTTGCTCTGTCTTCCTTGTTACTACTCAGGCTGCCTGCCTGGGTTCAAGTCCCAGCTTTGTCCCTTTACAGGCTGCACAACCTTCAGCGGATGACTTAGCATCCCTGTTCCTCATCTGTAAAACAGCGGGACACACTTCCTAGGTTGCTCTGTGAATTAAACCACATAATTGCCACAAGGTGTCAAGCACTAGACCTGACAAGCATAGGCCTCAGTGTTCCACATTACAGTTCCTACGCTGTTCCAGCCAGACTCGGTCATGGGTGGAGAACACCCAGACCATTAAACTGAGCCTGTGGCTTTTAACAACTAAGATTGACCCTGTGTTCAACCCAGCTCACCAGAGCTGGGGTTCCCTAACTCCTGACCGAGATAGCTACCCCTGTAACCATATAGTCACAGGGCTCACTGAATGGAGAAGATGAACATTCACTGTGCACCAGAAACAGGGCTGGAAGTATTACTTCACCTAATCCTCACAACCTAATGGGGAAAATACCATTATCCACATTTTACAGAGAAGAAAGCTGCCTGAGCTCCCAGGGATA
This sequence comes from Lontra canadensis, assembly GCF_010015895.1. Taxonomy (NCBI): domain Eukaryota; kingdom Metazoa; phylum Chordata; class Mammalia; order Carnivora; family Mustelidae; genus Lontra; species Lontra canadensis. Next base: position 36,959,149 of record NW_022631001.1, read on the forward strand.
AAGGCCCAAAACTACTGACCAAAATGAGTTCTTCCTAGATCCAGCCTGGATCTGTCCTCTGCAAAGCCAGTGAGGAGTCCAGAATTCTTGGCCTCCTCAGAGAGGAGGCCTGAGAATCCATGAGAATCCAACTGTTGGGTTTCCCCCCTACATCTGTGAGATCCTGACTTCATAAATATGCTAGAGCCTGTAACCCTGATAAACCGTAAGACACCACTTGTTCTCACTCCTCTTCTCTACTGAATTCCCCAATTCTGGCTCCTATGTTTTTTGCACAGATGATGTCTAACAAGACAAGCTACAGGGTCCTACAGCAAAAGTCACTATGGCCTTGGTTTCTGGTCCTTCAGGGTCTAGCTGTGCAACACCACACCAGTGAGCTGTGCCTTCCCTAAGAAACTCCAAGTGAGAGGCCATTCTATGCCACTAGAGGCTGATTTGACAATATTCCAGATACAGGGCAAGGCAAGAGGCTCTGAACATATCTCCCAAGTTCCCCCCAAAGCATTTTGTCCTGTCAGCACAGCATATTGATTAAGGCCTGGGCACCAAGCCTGCCTCTTCTGCTTACTAACCACACAGGCTGGAGGAAGTCAGTCCACTTCCAGGAGTCTCAGTTCTATCAGCACCTTCTTTGCATTTCTCACAGGCTTGGATTGAGATGTTCAAAGTAAGGTGTTAAGTGGCCTTATGTGTGAGCTACACTCATGCCCCTCTGTGTCTTGCCAGCCATCGACTGCGAGCTCACCGAGTGGTCCCAATGGTCAGAATGTAACAAGTCCTGTGGGAAAGGCCACATGATTCGAACCCGGATGATCCAAATGGAGCCTCAGTTTGGAGGTGCACCCTGCCCAGAGACTGTACAGCGGAAAAAGTGCCGCGTCCGGAAATGCCTGAAAAATCCTTCCATCCAGAAGCTGCGCTGGAGGGAGGCCCGAGAGAGCCGGAGGAGTGAGCAGCTGCGGGAGGAGTCCGATGGCGAGCCGTTTCCAGGTATTGCTCCTCAACGGGAGGCTGGATTCAGGGCACTGTCGAAGCAGGGGAAATGCGAGTGGGTCTTGAAAAACTGACAGGGGCTTGCATCCCAGGCAGCAGAAACAGTACTTGCAAAGGCAGAGAAGTGCCAAAGAGCATGAGACAGTCGATGAAACAGAGGCAGTGGAGCAGAGCCCAAGGGAAGAGGCAGGAAAACAGGCTGCGGTGGGGGGGACTAGGGAAGGGGGGGACCAGACCATAAAAAGTCCAGTGGCCTGCTGAGGATTTAACACTTGATTCTGCAGGCAGTTTTACGCAAGAGGGACTTTAACAGACCTGTGCCGAGTGGTCTGGACGTGGCAAACACAGGCACAAAGCCTAGGTCTATTTGTAGCCCAGGAAAATGTGTCCCCTACCCCAGCATTTGAAAAAAAGAAAAAGAAAAAAGCCAGCCTTGGGCTTCACTGTTGAATAAGCTGGTCCACAGGCAAGGACTGCAGTATCATTAGCAATCAGATGAGATACTGAGTTGGAAAGACTCATGGTTCAGTCCTGGGTACAGACAATCGATGGTGTTTAGATTCCCTGGAGTGGATGAGGAAGGTACCATGTAAAGTTAAAGGTTAATGGGTATGGAGTTTTTATTTCAAAAGGCACAGCTCAAGTTAACCCTTTTTCTCTTTAAGACATTTCACCTCCAGCTCACCAGAGCTGGGGCTCCAGCTAAGACAAAGAGAAAAATGCAGATCATGAAACGCTCCCCGATAGTTCCCTTCCTTTCTGTTAAGAAGCTGTGCACGTATCCGAGTGGTGTCTGTTGGACAGTATAGTCAGTCAGTCACTCAACAGATGTTCATTAAGCCCAACTATGTGCCAAGTAGGCACTGTGCCATGGTCTTCTCCATGAAACTTAGCATAGTATTGGATGGATAATCATAACCGTGCTTGGTTATACGAGAGTAACATAGAGGGCCATGGAAACATTTTTTCCAAAAGATCTAACCTAACCTCTGGGAGTCAGGGAAAGGGTTTTTGTTTTAGAGAGAGAGAGAAAGAGCACACGCACGAGCAAGCGGGAAGGCGGGGGTGCAGTGCAGAGAGCAGCTCAAGCCGAAGCCCCATGAGCCCAGAGCCCAACACAGGACTCCGTCTCATGACCCTGAGATCATGACATAGGCCGAAATGAAGAGTCGGACACTTAACTGACCAGGTGCCCGAGGGAAGTTTTAAGGCAGCCATATTTACCTGTGTAGAGGCAATAAGAAATTATACCTGGGTTTATAGGAGGCCAAGTACATGGGGAGCAAAGCATTAGGAGAAAGTGGTTAACCGCAGCCACAAGCCGCCCCAAAATAATCACTACTGTGATTCCTGGGCCAGGGACTTGGGGTGGCTCAGCCAGATGACCTTCTGAGGTCTGGGTGAGACCCATGAAGCTCCAGTCAGCTGGAGGCTCAATGGAGCTGGAAGGTGTAGACCGGCCTCACCTGCACTTCTGGGGCCTCCACAGGGCTGGCTGGAGCCTCCCAGTAGTTTAGCCAGCTTGCTTATGTGGTGGCGGAAGTGTTCCCAGCAGCTTTTTTCCAAGCCCTGTTTGCTCCTGTCCCATTGGCCAAAACAAATCCTACAGCCCAGCCTAGATTCTGGAGGTGGAGATGCGGACTCCTGCCCTTGATGAAATGCTACAAAGCAGGATCAGTCATTTCTGGCTGGCTGTCAGAGGGGCACAAGTTCCCTAATAAGGATTTGAGCCATTGTTAAACTCAACCTATCATTTCATTCAAGAGCAGGGAAGCCTAGACCCTTCAGCCTGACAGCTGTGTACTGGAGTTCAGCATTCGGGGAGGTCTCCCCATGTCTGCTGCCCTAACTGGGCTTTCCCATGCTTCCAGGCTGCAGGATGCGCCCGTGGACAGCCTGGTCGGAATGCACTAAACTGTGTGGCGGCGGCATCCAGGAACGCTACATGACCGTCAAGAAGAGGTTCAAAAGCTCCCAGTTTAGCAGCTGCAAGGACAAGAAGGAGATCAGAGCGTGCAATGTGCACCCTTGTTAGCCAGGGTGTAAGTGGTCCAGGGCTGCACCCTAGATTCGTACAGTCGCCAATGGCTGGAGTGTCTGTCTGCTTGTTGTTTAAGGCAATTTAAATTGTATATGCTAGTGTTCATTTCTGCAGTCCGGTTCGCCCAGTAGTCTTGTGGAGGCCGGGGCCATCCTTTCTGTCCACAGCTTGGTAGGCACAGGCTGCGTGGGGCGCCCTCCTCCAGCACAGAAGTGAGAAGTGCCAGCCCCCCTGTCCTAGACGGAAAGGTGTCCCACCTGGGGGGCACACAGAAGCCTGGCCTCCTCCACAGGGAGGCAGCTGGGGCTGGAAGGGACTCCCAGATCTCAGTCTCGGGGTACAGCAGGGAGGAAGTTGTCCTGCTGAGACGGAGAGCACAGATGCCTCTCGTTCTTGCCTTCGGCCTGCTTGCTCATGTAGGAACCTCTTGGTCTGCCCATGTCCTTTCATTTAGTGGAACTTTAGCTCCTTTGTTGAGTCTCCTTGTGGGGAAAACAGCTGGTAGACATGAAGAGCACTGATAGAGGGTGGCTTTTCTTCCAGAAATTCTGAAGTTCTGAATACATTTATCTCCCCTTCTAATGTTGGTTCCTGATATCCCAGAGAAAGGAAATGATGGCTGCTTTACTGGAATGTAAGGTCGCCAGTTATTACACCTGAGGTAAAAGGTACTAAGTCTAGGAAGTATTTTTCCCTAGCTTTCTTCTTCTGTGTGTCACAATTCTCCTGGGAAGCCAGCCTTCTAAACCTTCTGACCTCATCCTTACTAGAAACAAGGCAGCAAAACTGGCCTCCCTAAGCAGTCCCCAGCCTGAGCTTTTAATATCTTCGGACACACACACCTAGCCTTTTTTTTTAGTTAACAGTGTCTGCCCCCATCCCACCAAGCCACTGTTTGAACAAAAATACTATCTATACTTTGAAGAGTCTGTTTTAAGCCTAAAGTTTTAGATGTAGAAAGATAAAGTATTTCAGAAACCAAGCAAGACAGAAATCGAGGGAGAAAGGAATAGTACAGAATTGGGCTGGGTAGGAAAATCTGGGGAAAGCCAAACTTTACCTGGGCTTTCCACACCAGGGCTCTGGTCCTCCAAGGCCATGGTTTTCCCCTTCTGAGCACGCATCAGCATCAAATTCAGGGATTCTCACTATCAACAATTCGTGTAAGAAGACATTTTTACTGAGCTGAGTACAGCAGCTGTTTTTATTCATTCGTTTATTGTTAAAACTTTCATTTCTGTTGCAGGTTTATCATTACGCTTAGTCCAAATATGTACCATGGATGAGATGCATTCAGTGTCTTGAGTACATTACTTTAAGAATATGCATTAAACACATCAGGATATTTCCAAACACCACACATATATGATATAGCCCTGAATCTTCAATAAAAAACTCATTTGGGTCTGTCTTCGTGTTTTTAAACTATTAAGTGTTCAGAAGGTTGGGCCTTTTTCAGTTAGCCCACTGATTCATATTCGGCATAAGATAATGATTTTTGCTCCCTCGTTGGAGAGGGACCATTATTACCACATCCCAGAGTCTTCTGGAACTTTGAGTTGTGTCCCGTATTATCTTTGTAATCTTTAAATGAATTATCTTGCCCCACAAAGGAGCATAATATAAAGAAATAAGAGGTTTAATTTGGACAGAAAGTCTCGATACAGAATCTGCCCACTTGTGCAACATTATGCCTGGCATACTTATTTTTAACACACAAAAATCAAAGTTCCACACATCAGTGATTCCTATATAAGTCTAAGAACAAGCCACCCTAGTGTCTCGTGTTCTTATCAGGTCTCTCTAGGATACATTTTAAGTCCTAATTGTGGAGACTTAAAACCAGGTAACTGGTTAATGGCTGAGAATGGGTAACCTGTTTCTTGTTACGTAAGTGTTATTTCTTTTGCAAGGGGGAATTTATAAGAAGCATCAAATCTCTTTCTTACCAAAGTCTTGGGTCAGGTAGTTTATAGTTTTCCTGGCTAACCAATCCTTTTGGAAATAAAGATTTTTTTTACTACAACAATGAAATGTTTCAAATTCCACTTGAGATAATAAACTGCTCATAAGACACCCAGTAAGAACCGCCACATAAAGGGGAGCTACAATTGTTGTATGTATCATCAATGGCAAACTAGCTGTAACCCAATTTACATTCACATTTTAAAAGGACAGTAAGATTAGAGATCTATTCCCCAAGCAGACAATGGGTCACTCACCTGCCACCTTCCTTGCCACTGCATTAATTGAAGGAAATCTGTTGTAACAAAAGAGAATAAAGCCTGGGCTTCTTCAGACCCAGAACGGAAAAAAAATTAAAGATATCGTGCTATGCTTACAATTTAAACTTTGTGTATTAAACATGTCTTAGGCATACTCAGAAGTCTGTATACTTCTTACATATGCTCACAAGACTACAATTCTCCAGAAACTTAGTACAGGTCAAATCTGTGGCTAAAATGTCAATACACAATAATTCTCTATATCTATCTAATGATCTCTGTGACCTAACAACAGCCCACATGTTTCAGGCAAGAGATTAAAGGAGCTAAATATTACAGTGTACCAGGATGGTATGTCCCTTTCCCCCTTACCCCAAGTTAAATACACCCTTAAGAAATGGACACTACTGTCCAAGTAAGAGTAAACATACATGTTTAATCCCTAATTACAACACAGAATCAAGGAAGACACATTCACCCCACTCTTTGGTTATTTGGTGCTATTAATTTTAACAATGCAGTGATTGATGTCATTCTTCATATCGCCCAAAGTAGGGAGAATGAGTGAAATAAATTAGTCTCTTTTGAAAAGGAGATGCTGTAAAACTATAAATAGCAACTGAATGCTAATGAGCATGAAGATAATTCTTCAATTTGAATCCTTTGAAATCTGTGAGCAAAAGATCTGTACAAAAATGTCAGATTTAAATAACAGCATCCCTGCTTTAGATCCCTGTGGGTTTGGAAAGTTTTATACACTCAATGGGGAAGAGAGGCAAGAAGTCCTGCCATGGCTGAGCACAGGGAACCCACGTTCAAACCACTGCTGTGGTCCTGAGGAGCCATGAGAGCGGAAGCCAGGTACTTCCCGTTTTCTGGCTCGGGCTCTGACACACACGGGCTCACACTAGAGGACTTCTCCACCCCATCTCCCCGGTTAAGCTAGTTCTCATCCTGAGAACGAGTCGTGACGGCACGCCGATGGAGGAGTCCCTGGATGCCAGTTTCACCCCACCAGCCCCCCACTTCTTCAGAAACCAGTAAATGCCCACTTTGTGTTGAAGCTGGCCTGACTTGCATCTGTCACCTCTAACTGAAAATGTCCTGACAAAGTATACATGCGATACTTTCAACCCGGCTCTCATCAGACCAAAATGCAATTTCAGATTTTTCATTTAACATTTACAATGTTGAACATAAGATAGCATTCATTAACATTTTCTCATACTGCTCTAAATTCTCATGAAATTCAGAACATGTTCTTAACCACTTCCTGCCCTTAGAACTGACTGGTAATAGTTCTCATATTCGAGGATTTCTCATATGTCAGTTAACGGTTCTCACATTTTAACTATTATGTCTTTGAACAGTTTTCTTTTACTTCCAATGATTCTAAGTATTAGCAGAAGGGAAGAGGGCAAACATCGTATTCAAGACTACTGACTCCTTTAGAAGACCTGATGTTTATAAAAGTAGAATTTGTATTTTTCCTGTTTAAAAAAAAAGTTGAGTCTGTGTTTTTAGGAGGCAAGCATTTCCTACTGCGATCTTCCCCTGGAATTCACGAGCCTAAGGAAGCCAGAAGGAGCACTTGTGAAAAATACCTCAATCTCCTGCTCCCTTACCCACTACATTGGTGCTACGCAGAGACGTGCAGCCTGCGAACCTCCACCAACCGTCACCAGCCTACAATGAGATACAGAAATTGAAAATGAGTGTTCAGAAACTTTTATAGTCATTCATTTGACATTGCCACAATATCCAGGAGTATGATTATTTTTCTAAGAGTTGGATTTTTTTAAATTAACATTTAGCAAAAGTATCATTCCCCCACAGTGGGAAGGAACAAGTTTTCAAACTGGCTGTTCCCGAGACAGTCTCAGAAGTGCAGAACTGCATGCCGCTCACAACCCCCAGGCAGAAAGGGATCTCCCCACCCCACCCTGCCCCACAAACTGTCAGCCTCTGGATGTCTCCAGAGCATCTGTGTCTACCGGCAATACCTACCTGCAGACCTTAAACCTACTTATCTAGGATTAAGGACCAGGCCCTGGCTCTTCTTACTCTAACATCCAACCATATGCAAGCAGGATAACTGCCCTATCGCCCTCTGATTTTGCCACAGAATTTCTCAGAACGGTAGCCCACACTTCCTCCACTTCCTTGTCCTCCAATCACACCACAACCCACTATAATCTGGTTCCCACAACCAGATGACACAAAACTTTCGAAGTCTTCAGCAACATCTACACAATCACTGCTGCCTCTTACTCCCCACCACGTCCCACCCCCATATCCGTACAGTACTCACACCTTCTGACCGGCCCCTTACCCCTTAGCTTCTTCGACAATAATCTCCTGGGTCTCCAGTTTCCGGCTGCTTTTCTTGGCTTTGTGCTGCCTTTTACTGTTTTATCCCCAAATGTTCATCTTCCCCAAAAGTTTTACCCTTGAATCTTCCCTCAAATAATCTCTACTTCAAGCAACTCCCACCTCTGTAATCACCAGATCAAAATAGATAAATTCCCAACCTGCACTTGCAATCCTAGCCTCCTCTTTGGAGCTCCAATTTGCATTCCCGAATGCCTCCTGGACTCACCCTGCATGTACCTGCCACAATCACCATGTATTTCTGCCACTAGAGAGTTGCCTGTGTGCCTTAACCATTCATCAAATGGTTTTTCTGCACATGCCAGGCAATGTGGGTAAAGCAGTAAACACAGATGTGCTCCTGCCCTCACAGAGACTATGACACTCAAGTACAGATCAGACAAGACAGATAAAATCCTCATCTATGATGTGCCCCTAAGTAAATACAGGGCAATGTGGTGTTATAGGGGGCTGGTCTAAATTAAAAGCAAAAGGATAAAACACCTAATTGGAATAGTCAAGTCAATCAGTGGTCTGGGAAACTCTGGCATGCTACAGGGTTTAAGAGAGCACATCAGCCTGAGTGTGAGAAGCAAGGAAAGGACAGATCCTGCAAGGAGCTTGCTTTGTACACTATGGGAAGGAATCTGGGTATTAGTCCAAGAGCAATGAGGTGATGACAGATTTTAAGCAGTACCGTAACATTTAATTTATGGCCTTAAAAAAGATCCCTTTAGCTGTATTTACAGAACAGCTTTGTGGGGGCAAAATGCAAATAAAAAGACTACTTCAAAGGCCATTGCAATAATGTGGGGGGCAGAACAAATTGGAAAGAGACAGTCCATGACTCTAACAACCTCCTACCTGATCACCCTTCCTCAGAACCACGCTGTCATCCATACTGCTAGATTAGATCCACGCACTCCCTGTTCAGAATCCTTGGCAGTTCCCCATTACGTACAGAAGGGCCATCCTATTTAAAGCTCTCTACAACCCAAGCCTGGTCTACTTTATCATTATTTTTTCCCATTGCACTTAGAATCATTTTAGATTAAGGTTCCAATCCCAGAATACTCCCTGCATTCTGACAACTCTATGTCTTTACCCAGGCTTTTCCCCAGCCTTCCGTCCCATCCCCTCTCTTTTCCTCTCCTCCCATCTGAGACCCCACCAATCCATATTGCTCTGGCTAAAGCACTGCTTCTAAGAAGCTCCCTCACCTCTTCCAGAAGGGACATTACCATCTGCAGGACCGGACAGCCTTATGCATGCTTCTCACTCTCCTTTAACTATTGCCCTGGCACTTGTCTTCTCACTCGCAGTCGTCCTCCACTAGATACCAAAGTTTATAGGGAGGAAATGTTCCACGTTTATCCATTTCCCAGAACACCTAATGAAGTCCTGCACAAAGACATCCGTTCAAATTAAAATGCCTTTTTTCTAAAAAAGCTCCTTGATGCTTTATATGCAGTTACTGGTTAAATACTCTTAAGTGGTCAAGTGATACTGAAAATAACCACTTTATTATCACCTATCCTATTTATCTGCCAGCTGGCTATTGAATGAGGTCATTTACGTACAGGAAAGGGAAAAGAAATAAAACTGGTAGTGATGAAAAGTCAGAAGAGGAACAACGTAGATCTGATGTATATAGAACCTTATTACAGCAAATTCTAAAAGTCAAATGATAAAGGGACCGATTTATATGTTAAAATTTTGAAGCTCCAAATTTAAAGGAATCATCAGTGTAAGATGTAAGGCATAATGTCCAACCCTGAAATACTGTAAATCCCTAAACAAATAACATAGAGACAAAATTCCTAGGATAGAATTCGTGACTCTCAATTCAGGAAATACTGTTTGAAAGAATTTTCACATCTATAAAGAGAAGAGATTCTAAAGTTGGGACTGTGATCTCAAATGCTACATGTGCTCTAGAGCAAGACTGGCAAACCATGGCCCACAGATCAAATCCAATCTGCCATCTGTTTTTGTACAGAACAGTTTTTACAATTTTAAATGAATTTTTTTAAAAATTCAAAAGAAGATTAACATTTTATGACATGAAAACGATATGAAATCAAATTTCAGTGTCCCCACATAAAGTTTTATTGGAACACAGCCACACTCGTTCATTTATACACTGTTTATGGTGGCTTTGGTGATACAATGGCAGAGCGGGGTAGCTGGGACGTAGACCATACAGCCCAAAGAACCCAAGATGACATTTATACCGTATGGTCCTTTAAAAAAAAAAAAATTTTTTTTTCCCAATCCCATAGCTATAGAGGAAAAAAAATGGGTCACACAGACAAGGATTATTCATGCCCCAAGACTGGCCATTCTTTGTTAAAAACAAACAAATAAGATTTCAAATCGTAAAATAAGAGGGCTACAAGGCACCTCTGATTGTATGACAGATCAAATGAGAGAGACTTCAGCTTCCGAGAGAGAAGTAACAGGAAGCAGATTTATCTTCCTGCCGTAGACAACCAGAAAACTGGAATTAGTATGTGAAACACCTATTTTCACCATTATATATACCAGACAGCACAGGACTACCATCTCTGATGGGAGAGAAACAAAAAGGTAAGCCTTAAGATTGCCCTGACTACAGAGTAGAAAAGGGATTCCAAGCAGAGCATAAATGTTTCCCTAAGCTGAAAAGACAGATACTGGAGATCTGTCCCAGACATTGGGAGTTTGAGGCAACAGAAGCTGCAGGGCAAAGTTGTGGAGGGGAGAGAGCTATACAGAAAAAAAGAACTCCAAAAATATGCATAGGGTCTCAAGTCTTTCCTGGATATTAAGATATCCATATATAGGATGAAACTCCTGAGGCTGGGCAAAGGATGATCCAGGAGCTATGGATAGAATGGTCGCCCAGAGCTCACATGGGCTGGGAATTGTTTGGTTCCCATTAGCCAAACTGGAGAGTCCTCACTGATTACAAAGGGCATTCAGTAGAGACACTAAGAAGGCCACACCTTAGTAGGAAAGCTAAACCATCCGTGGTGAAGGAAGATACTTGAGACTGTGTGAAGTTTAAAAGCAAGCCTTGAAAGAATTAAGCTGAACTATAAGTAAATCAACTACTGGCGGCGGGGGGGGGGGGGGGGGGGGCAAATTTTAGATGAAGACAACAAAATCTAGGCAACCAACAACAAATAATATACAACGTCCAGCATCCAATTAAAACTTACTAGACATGCAAAAAACAAAACAACAAAAAACCCAGAAGCATGTGACCCATAACTAGAGAAAAACCAGTCAACAGAAATAGATCCAAAAATTATAAAGATAAGGACTTTAAAACGGCCATTATAGCCATGTTCAAATATTCAAAGCAGCCTTTCTCAATTCTCCCAAGGATGATACACAGCTAGAACCAACCCAGATGCACTGAAGAGAAGTTAATTCACTGCACACCACAGCAGATAAGACATTAGACTCAATTCCCTGGGAACTCCGTTGGAAGGGACTGGGTAAGAGAAACACCTGAGCACAGTGAGAGAGATGGAAGATATTTAAAAAAAAAAAACAAAAAACTTCTACGGAAGAAAAAAGAACACGAAGTCTCAAATGAAAAATTCATTAAATGTTATTAATAGCAGATGAAACAACGGGAGAAGAAAAGGCTGGGGAAGTTGAAGATGTAGCAACAAAAAGTATCCAAAGTGAAGCCCAGAGAGAAAAGAAAAGTAAACTATTAAAACAAAATTTAACCTTCAAACTGCTTTGCTATAAGTCATCTATTCAGAATAAAATTAAAGGTTTCCCATTCAATCTACCTATTACATGGACAATCTCTTGTTATTTGAAGTTACCTATGATAAACAAAAAACGTTCCCAACTGAAAGTCCTAACAAGGATATGTGATAGCACTACAGTGTCAAAACCCACAGGGTAACTCCAGTACCTTCCTGGGCAGTGATTTTAACGAGCATTTAAATAAATGTGTGCACTGTGCTTCCGCTGTTCTAGGCTGCTTCTTCAGAGGAGTGTATGTGTATGTATTCAACCTCCTCTCTCCTTCAGAGATGGGGTTTCTGTCAGGGGCACGTCACAGAAAAAGTTTAAGAAATGCCAACTCCAGAAAATATTCAGGAAATCCCTAAGAACACCAAGTCATTTCACTTCAAATTCACCTACTAAATAACCAATTCTGATTTTTAGATGCAAACCCTAAGGCATTGTTGGAAAAAGGCACAGAACTAGCTACTGACGTGTTTCTTCCAATACTGCCGTTCCTCCAAGAAACCACCCAAATAACAAGTCATCAAACCTTATCTTGTGATAACAGATCAATTTTAATTCTAGCACCTGAAGCTATACAAGGGTATGCTTTATCAACTTCATGGGACTGTTGTACACATTTAATAAAGTGACAACTGTGCAATACCACTTAGTATCTCACAATCAGGAACATACTTTTGAATTGTTTAAACACAATCCACAGAATTAAAAACAAAATCAGAAGCCATCCACAGTTATACTAATTGTCAATTAAAAGTTTTACACTTACTACTTGATACAACAGCCAATACCTAGTATGGTGTCTCAAAAGTGACTTGAGTCTCATCCTGTTGTCATCTATGGAGAAGTTTTCTCGAGCAGATACGTGACTGGCCAGAGGTGGGCGCCACCAGGACCAGGACCAGAACGGCAAGTAAAGTTCTACCACAGTTTCCGTAGTTTTCTCTTTTTTTCTTTGTCAGTTAAAAGTGAACAGTGAGAATTAAATACTTATCTTTACATATACACAAGGTATGCTGTGAAAGCATATTTGCTTACAAACATATAAAAATACTTGTTAACTAGTTTGATAAGAAAATAATGTATAAAAGTATATAGCAAAAACATTAATCATCTCTGACCTCGGAAAGATCAATTCCATATTTTATATTACAAACAAAAAACAGTTTTAATTTTTTTGAATCCCTTATCCACAAATACTTGAAAAGGAAGACAGACAGAAATTATTTATTTTTACTCTCGACATGCCTGTGAAAAAAGAGTTAACTTAAAAAACCAAGAACATTGAAATGCCTAAGTCCAGAATAAGTCCAAATATCTGGCCACATAGAACATTATTATCATCTTTAGGAGCAGAGCACTTAAAAAGGCTTCATACGCAGATTCTAATGTATAAATACAATAGGCGTTTGGTATTTTGGCCATGGGAAAACAAAGGCTGTAGCATTGGTAAAGGTCTGAGATGTCTCACTTTTGTGGATTCAATTCAGTGTATTTAAGGTTAACTAAAGTTGACATTAAAATTTTTAGAGATAGGCAAAAATTCACATTTTAAAAAAAACTCCTCACTTTTCTATTTAGAGTAATAATAGGAAATATGATTCCAGAAGTTAAAAGTTATTTCGCAACCTATGACTTCAGCTTGGCAAACAGCATAGGTTCCAAAACTGATTCATCCCCTATTAAAATGTAAGCCCTTAAAAAAGAATGTGTCTGTGTATATAGATCAGTATTTTTAAGGAATCAGATAATCTTTGAAGCAGCCTTAGTGTTTCCTTTAAATCTGTCTTGAAATGACCATAGGATTAGCTTCACAAGAAAGGATTAGCCAGCTTCTTGGTCTAAGGCTACCACGGTGATCATTTGTCTAAGGCTAGAAAGGTACCAACATGATGTGATGTAAACCATAAAGAGAAAAGGAGAAGATGAGGGCTTTTCCTGGCAGTTGGTAGCTACAATTCAAGGGATTCTTAGAAAATGACACAATGGCAGCCTTTCTTGTCTTTTTCTTTCCGTGTTGGTTCTGGTGAAGGAGGACATTCCTGCTCTTGAAATTTCCTGTAAGACAGAAAAATCTACATATAATTGTCTTGCTGGTAATACTACAAATATATTATTTTTGGACAAGGCTAGCTTATGTGCTTATGCTTCTCAATGTTGAATTTCAACTAGGGAATCAAAGCAAATCTTTGAGGGGGAAAAAGGGCACAAATATTTCAATACCAGCATAAGCAGAGCTGAGTTTCATGGATAGGTGAGTCCTGAATCAGACTGAGATACTGAACTCAGTGACCTCTAAGTTCCCTTCCCAATTTGAAATTTCCTGACTATAAGGTATACTTGAGAATAAGAGTCCACTGGGGCGCCTGGGTGGCTTACTCAGTTAAGCATCCAACTCATGGTTTCAGCTCAGCTCGTGATCTCCAGGTCATGGGTCAAGCCCCAAGTCTGGCTCTGAGTGCAGCATGAAGCCAGCTTCAGATTCTCTCTCCCTCTCTGTCCTGCTCACTCTCTCTCTCTCAAATAAACAAAATATTCTTAAAAATAAAGAAAGAATAAGCATCCACTGCTAGAGTAGAATATAAAGTACGAGATACACAGTTCCTATGCCTGTTCTGCCACTTACTAGCCACAAGTCAGCACTAGACAAATCAGCTAACGTCTATGGAGCCTCAGTTTTTTAGAAGGCAATAATAAACTCTACTTTCCACAGTTGCTATGAGGATCTAAGAAGCTCCTGTTATGTTTAAAGGCCTATCAGTGCCTGGCACAAAAAAGCCTCCTCGAGGGGCACCTGGCTGGCTCAGTAGGTAGAGACTCTTGATCTCGGGGTCGTAGTTCAAGCCCCATGCTGGACAGGGAGCCTACTAAAAGTAAAAATAAAATTAAACATTTTTTTAAAAAACTTCCTCTACCCACTCACTCCTCACTCCAGACTGACTGACGGATATGAATATAGATTCGAAGGATCAAAACCCAGGGCCAAATATTTCAAAAGGCAGTAAAAGTGACATTAAGAAGGCACTGATTCGTGTGCACACGAAACCATGTTAAAATACACATAACAAAATTTAACATCTTACCCATTTTTAAGCATTCGGTTCAACAATATTAAATATATTCACAATGTGGTACAACCATCACCACCATTCACCTCCAGAACTCTTCTTACAAAGCAAACTCTGTACTCATTTAAAAATGGAACTCGTACTTTTAACAAACTACTAATAAAAAACTATAAACCTTACTTCTCTTTCCCTACAAAGAGAATGCCCATGCAAAGAGCTAAAAAAGCCCAGGAAGCCCATAGCGCAGATGCTGATTCCCCGCACACTCACAATTAACCCCAGCTCACTCCATATAGCTGTCAGACAGAGACTAGCAGACCTAGAGAGCCCAGGGTGAAGTAGAGGCCAAGCCACCAAGGCTAAAAATAATCAAATTAAACCCCTCCCACTCTAAAGCAACTCAATCTTTCTCACACAGTAACCAACTCCAGGTGACCTCACCCATCACCTCAAGCTTCCTGGAACCATTAACACTTTCTGAACCACAGGGGCCCTCTAGGCCAGCAGACAGAAAACCCCTTGGTTATCTGAGATGTCACACTTGACCCCACCAACGGGAGGCCTGACTCTCCAGCACCTGGCTCACTGTCCGCCTGGGAAGACGTGGGGATGGAGCAAAGCTGAAGAGCACAGGCTCTGGAATCAGAGACACGGATTTGAGTCCCAGCCCTGCCGTTTAACGCCAAAACTCTGAGCAAGTTAACTCACCTTGATGTACCTGCTTTCCCATCCGAAAGTCAGGATAGATGAAAGTATTTAGCTTACTGGGTTGTGGTGAGCATTCAGTGTAGTGATACCCGTGAAGTATGAGGCACAGTGTCTGGCAGAGATTTCCACTCAAATGTCAGCTATTGTCCTCACTATCTTCACGCTATGGACACCTCTGGAAGTAGCACAGATTCTTCCCAAAATCTCTATGTGTACTCTCTCCTTCAATATAATTAAATTTGGTTTTATATGTAGGAAATACCTCGTATACAGTATGTCCTTAATGAAAATCTGTAACATGCCTTGGGTGTCAACGCCTAGCACAGAAGTGCTTCTACATACAGCTTCCCTTCTTAAACGCTGAGTAGCAATTTCTTTCTCAGCTTATGGTTTTCAAAAGCACAGTGTAATTACCTGTTAAATCCCATAAATTAAAACAAACTTCCAAGATGTGTCTCGCGTACCTTATAACCCGGACAAGTTCGTGGAAAGCTTGATCTACGTTCATCCTCATCTTGGCTGATGCCTCCATGTACGTTACCTTCAGCTGTCGTGCCAACTGCTGTCCTTCCTCCTGTGTTACCTGAAATCCCAAGAGTCGTATTTGAGGTCCAGAATTAAAAATCAGATCTGCTCCATCTAATCCTTGGCCATGCACTGCGTTGCTAATCCAGCCAGCAAGCTGAGCTGCTTTTTCGTAAGATAAACAGAGACTCACAAGCTCAATACGAACCGGAGCCCGTCTCTGAAAAACAGCTCACTGATGAAAATACTACCTGACAACAAGATCTCAGTCTGGTGGTCAATCAGCAAGTGTTAAATACAATGGTGATAAGTTCTGGGAAGGAAAAGTACAAGGTGTTGGCAGACTCTTTCACCCTGCTGGGCAGATCAGGGAAAGCTTCCCTGGGAATGACGTTTAAATCAAGAACTAAATAAAGATTAGGGGGTGCAGTGGGGTGGGCTAAGTATCCCTGACAAAAGATAGGGCAGGTGTAAGAGCCATGGGGAGCCTGCCCTTTCCAAGTTCCAGGCACTACACGAAGTCTAGAAAACAAATACGAGAAGCCAAGAGAGAAAATAATAAAGAGGTGAGGACGGAGAGGACGGAAGCCTCGAGAGGCCACGGGTCTTCCTCATCTCTGCATTCCCCAGTAGCCGGTACATAGGACATGCTCAGTAAATACATGAGAAAAATGAGCAATGATTACGATCACAATGTCTTCCGTATACTAGGATGTGAAGGGTGGCAGAACGAACATCCTAAAACGGTAGGGAAGAGTAAGAAAAATAAAATGACTGTGATGCCCTATACATTTTCAGCGTAAAAGGCTGAAAGTCATGACATTTACCAAAAACTGCTAAACTGCATCACATTTACATAGTGTGGCTGAAAACTATTTTTCCAAAACAGTGACTTTTATTGCTGTCATTACCACAGAAGTAAACACTCGCAGAGACGCTAGAAACTGCAGACTGGGGGAGAGGGTGGACTCAAGAATGTTATCTCCCACAGAGAACCACATTTTTCTGGTCTTTTTTCAGTGAGGTACCTTCATCTCTACAAAAATAGAATCATGACTTGTATATTTATGTTATACCCTGGAACTATGTTAAACTCAATTATCTGGGTGCTCTTTCATAAATTCCATAGGCTTTTCTACAGGATCATGTCGTTTGCGACGAAAGTCGGTTTTATTGCCTCTTCTCTATTGTGGATGCCTTTCATTTCTTTTTCTGGCCGGACCTCCCAGCCTAGCACATTCAGAGCCACGCCAGCAGCATTCAGTCCTTCCCCATGAAGCACACTGAATGGTATAGGGCTTCACTTCACATGCCCTTTACCACGTGAACAAAGTTCCTGCTATTCCATCTGTAAAGAGTTTTCAACAGGATGTTACATTTCTCAAATTTTTTTTTCTTCACCTACTGAGATCATGATTTTTCCACATTGGTTTATTAACATGGTGAACTGTGTTGATTCATTTTTGCCTGCTAAGTCAACACTGCATTTCTGGAGTAAACCCCACTCAAGTAATGGTGCACTGTCCTCTTCATATACATACTGTTAGATTCTATTTGCTAGAATTTTAAGAATTTCTTACATCTGCGTTCACAAGTATTATTGGACTATAGTCCTCTTACATCTTGGTCTGGCTTTGGTATCAGAGTACTGTTGGCTTCATATGAGGAGTTGGAAAGAATCCTCTCATCATCAATTTCTGAACACTTTCAGCAAAATGTTTGGCATAATTCACCAGCAAATCCACCTGGGCCTGGGATTTTCTCTGAGGGAAGGTTTTTATAACCAGTTGAATTTATTTTATAGATACAGCACTATTTGGGTTATCTATTTGTTTCTTGAATTTTGGCAGTTTTTTTTCTTGAATTTTGGTAGTATTTTAAGAAATATGACTATATCATCTAACTTGCTGAATTTATTGATATAAAGTTTCTTTACAGTATGGTATTTCTTCATGGCACAGTATTTCTTTATATAGTATTTATTTTATTTTCAGTATCTGTAAGATCTGAAGTGATGGAATCTCTTCCATTACTAACACTGGTAATCTGTGCTTTGCTCCTTTTTCACCTGGTCATTCTGGCTAGATTTGTCACTTTGACTAATCTTCTAAAAACCAGATTTATCTTTCTATGGATTTTTTATTTTCAATTTCATTGATTTCCATTCTTCTTTATTTCCCTTCCTTAATTACTACGGTTTTAATTTGCTTTTTTCTTCTAGTTTAGGTAGAAATTAGCCTTTGAATGGAGCCTTTTTCTTTTCTAATAATAACCACTTTATACTATAAATTTGTATTTTCTTCTTTGGTAGCATCTCAAATTTTGATATGTTGTTTTAATTATAACTTGGTTCATAATACTTTATTAAATAATTTTCCTTTTGATCACTTCTTCGTACCAAGGGTGAGTTAAAAGTTTGTTGGTTTCTCCATATTTAGGGGTTTCCTAGATAGGTTTCTGTTACTGATTTCCAAGTTAATTCCACCATGGACAAGGAACATACCTGGTCTGACTAGAGTCCTTTTAAACTTACTGAGACTTGTTCTCATTTCAAAATAATGTGTATTCCACTGTAGTTGGGTGGAGCATTCACTAAATGTCGGTTAGAGTAAGTTATTCGATAATGTTATTCAAGCCGCCAAGATCCTTACTGACTTTCTACTTAACTACTCAGAGCAGTGTTGAAATTCTGACTATGAGTATGTCAATTACTTGTTGCAGTTCTTTCAATGTTTGCTTTAAGAATTTCGAAGTTGTTGGGACACCTGGGTGGCTCAGTCGGTTGTTAAGTTTCTGCCTTCGGCTCAGGTCATGATCCTAGCATCCTGGGGCTCAGGATCAAGGCCTGCATCCTGCTCCCTGCTCAGCGAGGAGCCTGCCTCTCCCTCTCCTTCCACGTGGTGCTCCCCTTGCTTGTGGGCACTCTCTCACTTTCTCAAATAAATAAATAAATAAATAAATAAATAAATAAATAAATAAATAAATAGAATCTTTTTTTTTTTTTTAAAGAATTTTGAAGTTGTTATTCAGTATATGAATGTTTAGGATTGTCATGTTCTCTTAACGAATATTAATCTCTTCATTATGAAACAATCCTCATTACTCCTGGTCATCTTCTTTGCTCTGAAATGGCCTTAGGCTGATACTTACGTTGCATTTCAACATGCTTTCCATTAGGATCAGCATGGTATATCTTATCCCACCCTTCACTTCTAACCTATTCGCACCTTTACACTAAAAGTAGATTTCTTGTAGTGTCTCACTTTTTTATCCAATTTGATGATGTCTGCCTTTTAATTTAGATTCTCATATTGTTTACTGCTAATGTCATTACGGATACCATGGAGTCATCTTGAATTTTCTTTCCTATTCACCCTATTTGTTCTTTGATCTAACCCTTTTACTGGGTTAACTGTATTGCTCTTAGGATTCCATTTTCTCTCCTTTGTTAGCTAATGAACTATGTATTAAGTGGTTTTAAGGACTGCTTTAGAGATTATGATACACATTTTTCACTCATCACAGTCTAATTCAAATGCTTTACACCAATGCAAGTATCATGTAACAATCTTATTACAATAGTATGTTTCTTCCTTCTGCATTTTATTATTACCTTTTACCTCATAATAGGCAGTTACTATTTTTGCTTTAAAAATCCAATTATAGGGGCGCCTGTGTGGCTCAGTGGTTAAAGCCTCTGCCTTCGGCTCAGGTCATGATCTCAGGGTCCTGGGATTGAGTCCCACATCAGGCTCTCTGCTCAGCAGGGAGCCTGCCTCCTCCTCCTCTCTCTCTCTGCCTGCCTCTCTGCCTACTTGTGATCTGTCAAATAAACAAAAAATCTTAAAAAATCCAATTATATTTTAAAGAGATTTAAATAACAGTAAAAGTAATTTATATTTGCCCACACGACTATCATTTCTGGTGCTCTTTTTTTTTTTTTTTTTTATAGATTCAGATTGCCGTTTGGTATAATTTTCCTTCTTTTCATTTCTTATAATGCAGGTCTGCTGGTAATGAATCCTCTCCCTTTTGTAGATCTGGGCTAAGTTTTTATTTCACCTTCATTTTTTAAAAACATTTTTATTGGCCATTTAATTTTAGATGATTTTCTTCTTTCAATACTTGAAAGATGTTGTGCCACTATCTTCCTCTCCCTTGTATCACTGCCCATGAGAAACCATGATGACTGCTGCCATCTTTAGCTCTGTTCCTGTGATAATAGTTTTCTTTTCCTCTGGTTATCTTTCAGATTTTCTCTTTATCAGTGGTTTTAAACAATGTCATTAAAATATGTGTGTCCTGTGGTAATTTTCCTCATATTTCTTAGGCTCAGGGTTTGCTGAGCTTCATGTGTTTCATAGTTTTCTTCAAGTTTAGAAAATTTTCAGCTATTACTTCTGGCTGTTAATCCCAGCCAGGGTATTTTTCATCTCAGACATTGTAGTTTTAATTTCTGTAAGTCCAATTTTGATCTTTCTCCATCTTCCATGTTTCTACCTACGATATTCAATTTTCAGTGTTCTCTAGCTTCTTGAACATATGGAATATAGTCTTAAGAAATATTTAAGGTATCTGTACACTAATTCTATCATCTGTGTCATTTCTGGGTCTGTTTCTATTCTTTGCTTTTCCTCCTTATTGTGAGTCATATTTTCTTGCTTCTTGCTTGGTTATTTTTAAGTGGATGGTTGGGTACTTAACTTTTATCTATTGAGTTCTAGAAAGTTTATATTCCCATAAATGTTCTTGAGATTTGTTCTGGGATGCACTTATTTAGAAAGTGTGATCTTTTTTCTTACATAGTACCTACAGAATAGATTTCATCCAGAGCTAATTCTGCCCTACTATTGCAACAAAATCCATCTGAGTACACTACCCAAAAACCAAGAATTACAAGGTTTCTCACTCTGGCTAACTAGAATAGGAATTATTCCTAGCCCTATCTGAGCTCAAGGTGTTGTTCCCTTTAGTCTTTTAAGGTAGTTCGTTCTTCCAGTGTAACATTCTATTTTCAAAATTCGGCAACCTCAATGTAGTTTATTAGTTTATTATATTAATACATACATCTAATTATTACTTCATAATAGTGGATAACCTTGTTGTGCTCCAAAAGGGCAGCAGGTTCTGCACAGCACTGGTATACCCAAGTTTTTCTAAATTTTACACTTTCCTGCCTCTCTTCAAAATAGCTTATATACCATTAGGCCTATGGTTTTGAAATATAAATCAATCAAATCAAGCAAGCAATTAACAAGTAAGGAAGCCAAGTAAGAAAAGAAAGCTTCACAGAAGCCAATTTAAATAGCAAATTCCTTTTTTAAATTGACATGGGAAATGCCTTCCTACAAAAATACCTCTGTGTTGTCACAAATTCTCTTCCTTCTTCCTGGGATGCCACCCCTTCTCTCCAAACTCTATACTCTTAGTTTGTTCCTTAATAACACTTCAAGACTTAAGCAATCAATAACTTCCCCCTTAGTGTCCATGAGGTTTTAGAACAATGCCCTGGAGTTCCCATCATGCCCTACAGTGACCAGTGACAAAACCAGAAACATACTATACCCCAATTCTCAGGTTCGCTCTCCCACTATCCCTATATCACATCCCTTGTAGCTAGGGAGTAAGGCATTATTTGTCTTTGTACACTCAGAGCCCAAAAGAGTGCATAGTCATTAACTAATAAAGATATACGGTAGGTAGATAGAGTACGACCAATCAAGTAAGTAAATGAAAACATACAGGAAAAAAAAATAAAAATTAGTATTTGAGACAAGTCAATCAAGAATTACTTTATTAATATGACTTTGATTGGGAAAGGGAAATACATGTCCTTAAGAATTCTGCTATTTGGAAGGGGAAAAAAAAAAAAAGAATTCTGCTATTTGTCTTTCTGCTCATTTATTCTTCCAAAAGGTACCTTGCCCCATCCCTCCTTCATAATGTAATTCAGCTACAGAGAATGGCACATGACCCATCTATACATAGTAAGAAGAAGTAATTAATGACAGAGATGATAAAATAATCCCACTGCTAAGATTATTTACGTGCTTCATTCATTTATTTTTAAAGCATGGTCTCCCATCACTGTCTCCTAGGAATCGAGTCATCAAAGTTTGTACATGCATTTCTGGTCAAGGAATCTCTAACCACATATAAAGCTGCTCTTGAGCTCACTGGTGTAGCATTATTTTAACTAAGAAACAGAAATAACATTGCTGCCACCAAAGCAAACAAAAATGCACAAAAAGAATATTGCAGGGAACAAAGAATACTGCATGTGTAGATAGAGAGCTACACTAATAAGGATTTCCTAGAGGTTCCCCAACCCAGAGAATTTCATAAAGGTACCAAATACTAAAGTTTATCTCCTGGATATTTTAACTTGGTAGGTCAGCACTACCCAAAAATGTTTTGTTTTAAACAAAAAAGGTGAATCTGATTGAAAAAATTCACAGATCTGCATTTGGGAACCTCCAATGGTTTCACTTCAAAGGCACAAATAAGTATTAGAAGACATCCACAATAATGAGTTTATCTAGTACTATGTATTTCCAAATAGAGAAGAGCAAGATAAGAATGATGAGAGCAATTTTATTAAACTGGGTTTAGCAGGAATAGACCAAAACATTTGCAATGCTCACATAGATGTGTCTAGTTAATAAATAACCTAAGTATGCAGAAGCAAAACGTGTTTTTGTTTTATTTTCAAAAATATCGATTGTATAGAAAGAATCATCAAATTAATACATGGTTTGATTCACTGATGCCTTGAATCATTCATTCAGCAAATATATATTGAGTACTTACCTTTGTTGTATGTGCTAAGGACAAAGCATGAACAAAACTAAATGGTGAAAACTGAGAAGCCCTCAGGATGCTTATACTCAATGGTTTACAAATCTTTTAGATGCAGACAAGGTACAAACAGATAAGGCAAGAAGAGACCCTTAATACGACTGGGGGTTCGGGCAATGTCTTTTTCCTGGGAGACTTACAGGGGCATACTATGGTCAAGGTACTAACAAACGGAGTGGGGGTCAGTACACTTAGGTATTATTGTAAGTATAATGGGTTCCCTTCTCACATTAACAGTAAGCCACTAGCACCTAACAAGGGGGAAAGGAGATGGGGAAGCTAAGGTAAGCTGGGAGAGAAGAAAGAGTAAAAAACAAAACAAAAAAACAACAACAACAAAAAAGCAAAACAGTCTGTTTCTACCCAGGGCTGAGTCAAGGACAAGGAACCTGAAACTAGAGATATCACCAAGTCAACAATCCAAGCCCACATACTGCTGTATTAAATTTCAGATTCAGTGTGCTATCATATTTACCTACTTTAACATTTTAGTAAGCACAAACAAGTCATTTACTTATGTTTTCTTCCTACATCTCTAAAAGGATAAACAAAATGATCAAAGTATCTCTAAGGGGCTAGGTGCGTAGTAACGTTAATCAAATTCTTTTTATTTAATGTAAACTTCAGTGACTTTGTTCTTTCTGTTGCTCTGTCATTAGTGTCTAGAAAAAGGGTTCAATAAATATTGGATGGATAGATGGATGGATGGATGGATGGATGGATGGATGGAAGGAAGGAAGGAAGTAACCAAATCTAGAGATACAGAAGCCAGAAGAAAGTAACCAAAATCTCTTCTGGCTGATCTCCCTCCCCAGATGGGTTCAGAATCTCAGGAACCAGTAGGAAGAATGCCCAGGGCTGACCCACAGATTCCAAAAACATGGAGAACTGGCATTTGTTATCTAGCTAGAAACTAGAAAAAGTCCACAAATGATTGTGTCTAAGACAAAGGCAGAAACAATGAACTGGGTCAATAACTTAGCAAGTCAGACTGGTTACTGAGTAAGAATATTTTAGGGGTGATGACCAAAAAAGTAAGCATTTCTGAACAGGGGAAAGAAATCTTTATGGGATCCCTGTGGCCTGTCTAGGCTGTTGGTAAAGCAAGGCAAGGTGCCAAGACATTATGGACAACACCTTTACTTCTGAAGAGACTTTACAAAGGTAAAAAACCTTTAGCATAGCACCTCAATTTCAAATGTGCTGTGCACGGCCCTCAAAGGCTGGGAAGTGAAGCATGATGGTCTTTATACACCCAGAGCCTTAGAAGAGGGTGTACCTGAGCCCTAAGACACCTGAGAGAGAGAAGGGAAGATCAGCAAAGGGAGAGGGGAGAGGCAAAGGTTCCACTGTCCCAGAGCTAAGTAAACACAGTGTTTCAAAAATGAGAGTGTGAGTAACTGTGTCATATGTTACTGACATCTGCGTAAATTGTGACCTTGACTCAGGCACTGCATGCCTGGGGTCAGGGCAAGCAAGAATGGCAGGAAAGAGAGGAGAGAGAGCAAGTGTAGATAACACTTTCAAGGAGTTCTGTGGGACAAGAAACAGCAGAAAGGTACACAGAGAAGAATGTGAGATTAAGAACAAGCTTTTGCTATAGTTACAGATTGTTTTAAAGAGGAGAGCCACACTGGTGGGAACGATCATGCGGCAAAGAAATGGGAAAAACTGGAAGGGGACCCAGTGCCTATTAGAGAGGATGGGCACAGACAGGTGAACAGTTTATCCACCTAAATGGGGGAAGGCAGAATTGATGGGGGTACATGTGTACTTAGGTTAGTACATGTGGAGGTGGAAATGTGCAGAAATGTCTCAGTGAAATAGGAAAATATTACTCATCATGAGCTGAGAGTGAGGAAGGGGAAGAAAGTGCTGTCAGTTTAAGAATGAGAAAGTGAGTAAGAATCGTGCAAACAAGTGGGAAATGAATGGGATGACGGAAAGGCAGTAGGATTTGCAGCCAGCCAGCACCCAAGGCTCCCGTAAGTGCAGGAGCTGTGCCTGAGTGCAAGGGTGAAGAGGAGATGAAGCAGAAGCCAGGAATCCAGTTTTTCTCAGTGCCTATCCTTCAGGGAGCAGAATCTACAGGAATGAGTGAAAATTAAGCAGTCAGACCTCAGCTACTTGCTCTTCTCCCTTGGATACACACGTTTGAGCTTTCAATGTATACATAATTTATCGTGTATACAGTTTAAAGCAGAGAAATGAATATAGAAGAACTTACTCCAGGCCAACTGCTATCTTCAGGGTGAAGGAAATATGAAACTTACCATTCCCTACATTGTTCCTTCTCATCACCTTTGTTTTTTATTTTACTCTGAGAATCTTTACTCTTCTTATAAAAAGGAAAAAACCTTAGATGAAAAATTTTATAAGCCCACTGTGTGAAACAAAGTCGAAGTGCCATAATACGTTGATGATCTGCAGACATAGGAAACTGTGGCACAAACATGCCATCTTCAGTAGAGAGATGACTTAGAAGTAACTCCTACGGACCCTCTGCCCTAGGACCATCACGGCAGGGCCTGTTTGATCTGGGGGACATAGGCTTCCCCACACTTCCTGACCTACCACCACCTACCCTACAGAAGACCTCCAACTCACCCCAGTCCTCCCACCTATTCTATTACTGGAGCTACGTACAACCATGGAAAGGTGTGAAAAAAACCTTTTCCATCATCAGGGCAGAAAGCACTCAGGGGTCGGGTAGAAGAGGTAGGGAGGGGAGCCTCTTGCTCACGGCAGAGCTACCTCGCAATTACTCCCAGATCCAGTGACATATAAAAGTGTTTCTAGTACTAGAAAGGACTGAGAAGATCACCAGACAGATTCTACTGGCAACTTTTAATAAATATAGTTAGGTTCAGAAACCCTGAAGGAAATGACCCTAAAAATAAAAAATTCAAAAATAGATGGAGTATCTACTCTTAAGGTTTAAGATGTGAACAATGCCATATTCTAAATTATTTCAAAAAGTTTATACTGGTTTGAAGATCAAATTTTTTCACCTTAGGGGTGCCTGGGTGGCTCAGTGGGTTAAGGCCTCTACCTTCTGCTCAGGTCATGATCCCAGAGTCCTGGGATCGAGCCCCGCAATGGGCTCTCCGCTCAGTGGTGAGCCTGCTTCCCCCACTCTCTCTCTGCCTGCCTCTCTGTCTACTCATGATCTCTGTCAAATAAATAAATAAAATCTTTAAAAAAAAATTTTTTTCACCCTAACTTCATAATAATTTAGATTTTAAAAAGACCTACCAGTAAAATTTATTCTACATCAAATATCACCAGTAAACATTTCTAAATCTTAGCATTGGAACAATAATATTCTCTTAAGCCCACATTTTAAACTTGGTATACCTTCAACAAAATTTTACAAATAGAGCACACAAAGATTTGTATTAAATTACAGTTAACTACAAAATGGAAGGCTGTCCTCAGAAGTGTTCTCAACCCATTTTTCCAGATGTTTGCACTTTCAAACAAAATCTTAAAAAGTAACATAAAGCTATATAAAAACAGAAGACAATTTAAATACCAGCAAAAATTAAGAAACAACTTAAACAATTACATTTCCAGATGTAATTTTTAGAGGCTAAACCCTGAAATGAAATAAAAAGAAACCCTAAGCGACGGAAGAGCCTGCACTAATTTACATCTGACCTTGTTCTGCTCGCCCACAAAAATATGAGTGGACAATATATACTCCAAATTTTAAAAATTAAATGTGAAATAAGTGGGTAAAGAAACAAGTGAGTATAATCTAGCCTACAATTAAATACTAAAAATCTTCTTCCCTTAGAGGTTACTGGTGTTAGATCCTTCCAGTGCAAAGAATGAACAGAATATTCCGTCACTGATGGAACTCAGGGAAAACCCAAATATTGTCATTCAGGTCAAAGCTATTCTCTAAATGAAAGTAATTTAGCATTAACACTGAAAAAACCTGGCCTGTAATAAAGGGTAACTTTAAGATGACCTAACCGAATTAGTGTTTTGGAGATTATCCAAGAAATTATAACATGTGAATGGAGCTAGTACAAATACTCACAGGTTTACAGGGTCCACTGAAGTTCTGTGTAAATATGTATGAGAATTTGATATCCCCAGATCTAGTGTGCCACGGTCAGCAGGTTTTCTGATCATGGCACTTTCAGTAGTTTCATGAAACACATCTGTTCACCAATTCATCTTTTTGTGATTATCAACAACGCGATTCCCAGCAGCAACATTCCTTCTCACCTGTCTTTGATGATCCAGATCTGCTTTATTACCAATTAAAATCATTGGAAACTCATCACGATCCTTCACTCTGAGAATCTGTCTTTGAAACTTATAGATTTCTTCGAAACTAAAACAGAAACAGACAAATCAATTTGCTCAAATATCAGAACGTGGCTAGTCTCACACCCCATTTAGTATCTCATTACTTTATCTTTTTCTCTAAAAACAAGAAGTCCAAATTCAATAAAATAGTGATCTAGGCATGAACAGAAGATCTGTATTTTAATACTGGTACAAACCTGCCTCGATCTGTGACTGAAAAGACCAACAGGAAACCCTCGCCAGTTCTCATATACTGTTCTCTCATAGCTCCGAATTCTTCTTGTCCTGCTGTATCCAGAACTAAAGAGAAAACAATACATGTAACCGTGTTCATGTTTTCATCTCATACATGGCTTCCCCACAAGGGCAGGCCCAATTAATGTGGGTCCTTCAGAGCACATCATACATAGTGTAATAAAGACATGGAATTCTCCTCATAGCGCTCTATTCCCGACACTAGAAAGAAACATATCTCACAGCAGACAGCTTCAGAGTCATCTTCATCAGTACGGGTTGATTTTGTCGCTAGAATACATTAGCATACCAATTACAAGGTTAAAAATACCGAATACATCTAGGCAGATGGAGTCAGATCACCTCTGAAGTCACTTGAATGTTTTATCTCCTCCACGGAAAGAACTGAAAAAGATACCTGTAAATTCACGAAAGAAATCTTGGTCTACTCCCCACAAACACCACACTTAAAGTGCAGGTGCTAATGTACCTCTTGATCTCTGGGAATGAAAGAATCATGTCAATTAAAAGAACAGGACTATCTTTTGTGCAGACTTGGGAGTGCGTGACCAAGCACAAAACCCTATTTGCTGCCGCCTCTGTGCTAAAAATTCTAAGCAAGTTAACAAATATTCAATCTTTTCTATATTAACTTCACCCATTTTAACATTTGCAGGAAAGCAGGAAGAGCTGAAACTTCATGTTTTTTTCCCGAATGTTCCTCAAAATACAACTTCAACAAGCTACAATGACAAGATTAATTTCACCAGCACAAGGTCAACATAATTACTGTTTTATATTACATTTACTGAGAAATATTTAAATATCCTAAAATGCTGATGCATCAATAAAAACTAATGAAGGAGGTGGGCTTGTGTTCAACACCACCTATGATATTTCCTTTGTAGTGTGCAACTAGCAAAATGCCCAAGCTTACTTTTTAAAAACAGGCTATCGAACTATCAAATAAAGGCAGATCACTTACTATCTAGCCGGGCTGCTCTGTCGTCTATCACACACTGCTTTGTGTAGGAATCTTCAATGGTTGGGTCATAATCCGTTACAAAATAGGACTGTAAGAAAAATAATCTTTGTTTTAAATTTATGTTTACTTGCCTATCCAAGTACCAGTGTAACTTTATCAAATCCCACTTATCCAGAGTTAACAATGATATCTGCATTGTATTAAGGTTTATCCCACTATGTTGGCTTCCTACCCAATGAAATCTATTCAGAGCAGCTTCCAAGTAGAGAAAAGGTACTAAATATCTCTGAATTTTCCTATCTGATATATGCAAGAAGACTGCCAAAGACCTACTACAGTTTTTTCATAATTATATACAATAATTTTTTCATAATTATATATACCCAAGATAATATATATCTAGATCTCATGTTCTTCCAAAACTAGAAAAATAGTCAGTTATAACCCAGGTCCATTTGCAACCCAGTTGTAAGCATCAGTCCTGAGAACAAAGCAGTCTGAAATAAAGGGAGACAAGAAATAGGGATCTGGAAGATTCCATGCCTCATGTTCATTTCTCCCCTTTTTCCTCACATCTTGTCTTTTTCCCATTCAGCTGCCTTGGGTATTAAAGAAAATGGGATTTCAGAAATTTTTTTTGGTAGGGATCTCAAACTTATTCTTTCACTGATATTTTTGTGGGTTTTTTCATCTCAACTTCTATTTCTGTCTTCTTTGGTTAGCAAAGCCTCCGAACTGTTATCTTCTGCAATCATCATCAGAGGAAAGGACAGTTAAGGCAGCAGAGTAAGAAGGGAAGAATCTCAGTGAGCCAGTTAAAAATGTTTGTGTATTATACTTCACAATTTCTTTAAAGGTTTTAAAAAGAAAACAATGACAAAAATAAGAATCTGAGAGAACTTATTCCCGCTTCTGACAGGACACTAACTGGGACACTGACATCATCCTTCTTTTGTCCTGAGCATCTCCTATGCTCTCCCCTCTTGACTGACTTCCTCAAAGCCTACTTTCCCACTGGCTCATTACCAAATGCAAGGGAATGACTTAGAAGAAGGCAGCTTGATGCTGAGAACCAGAGCCAAAAGGATTCAACCATTTTTCAGGCAAGGCTTCCTAGCAACTGGACCTGCTGGCTCCAGGGACACAGCATTCTTAAGTGACAACCCTCCCTCCTCCCCTAGCATGTATCAACAAACACCATAATGCTACTCAGAAGTAGGCACTCCGAACAGACAGTAAAGAAACCCCTGATGGGGAACTGGGGAGAGGATACTGATCTCCTTGCTACTATGACTTGATAAATTTTTGTTTGAAGGACACTTTCCACATTTTATTTATATTTTAGGATTAACTTTAATCACAGAATTCAGTATCCATAATCCTATTTCCTTTTGGATGGTTTCACTGAAATGCGTGATTTTTCAAACAAAGGCTGTAAAAGAATCATTTACCAACAGGAGCAGCTTTGAGTAGAAAACCATCTCCATCACCAACCCATCCTTAAAAATTAAGAGATACCAAAGCAATACTAAACTTATTTTTTGGCACCCACATCTCTTCAAAAAGTGATAAAACTCGCAATAATATCTTTGTACACAGTATTCTAAACAACTTAAAACTGTAGTCTTTCCCCCAAGCAAGTCGGATAACCATACTGTTTATATCTTTTTAAGATTAGTTTCCTGAAACGTGTTTCTCGGCAGAAATCGGATACTTCCTGGCATGCTTTCATCTTGTAAAACCTGAAATTCATTGACTACTCCCAGTTTATACCTAAATGTGCTAAAATGTCCTGCACTGTCCCTCTCACTTTATCTGAAAAAAAATGAATATTAAATATATTGTAGTAGGGGTGCCTGGGTGGCTCAGCGGGTTAAAGCCTCTGCCTTCGGCTCAGGTCATGATCCCAGGGTCCTGGGATCGAGCCCCACATCGGGCTCTCTGCTCACCGGGGAGCCTGCTTCCTCCTCTCTCTCTGCCTGCCTCTCTGCCTACTTGTGATCTCTGTCTGTCAAATAAATAAATTAAAAAAAAAATATATATATATATATATATATATAGTAGTATGCATGATAACAAATTCGTTCGATGTGACTTTTATTTTGTACTGTGAGACAGAATTAAGACATTAACATATATAAGACGATAATTGAGTTTAAGCAACTTTGAGGGCCATTAAAAGAAATTATTTTTCCTTTTAGAGGCTATGGAAGTTTCACATTTTCTTTGCCCCTCTTAGCTCTTGAAACGTGATCTTTTTTCTTTTTTTTTTAAGATTTTATTTATTTATTTGACAGAGAGAGATCACAAGCAGGCAGAGAGGCAGGCAGAAAGAAGAGAGGAGGAAGCGGGCTCCCTGCTGCGCAGAGAGCCCAATGCAGGACTCGATCCCAGGACCCTGAGATCATGACCTGAGCTGAAGGCAAAGGCTTTAACCCACTGAGCCACCCAGGTGCCCCTCCCCTCTTTTTTTAAAGAGAGGGAGAGAGATGGGGAAGTAGAGAATCCCAAGCAGGCTCCACATCCAGCACAGAGCCATACGAAGACACGGGGGCTCGAGCTCACAACCCTAAGGTCATGATCTGAGCTGAAATCGAGTTGGCCTCTTATTTTTTTTTTTAAGATTTTATTTATTTATTTGACAGTGAGAGAGAGAGAGCACAAGTAGGGGGAGCAGGCAGAG
This sequence comes from Lontra canadensis, assembly GCF_010015895.1. Taxonomy (NCBI): domain Eukaryota; kingdom Metazoa; phylum Chordata; class Mammalia; order Carnivora; family Mustelidae; genus Lontra; species Lontra canadensis. The sequence goes on from NW_022631001.1 coordinate 36,989,921, forward strand.
AGAGAAACAGACTCCCCACTAGTAGGGAGCCTGATGTGGGACTCAATCTCAGGACCACAGGATCATGACCTGAGCCAAAGGCAGACACTTAACAAGTGAACCACCCAGGCACCCCAACATAATCTTTTTTTTTTTAAGATTTTATTTATTTATTTGACAGAGAGAGAGATCACAAGTAGGCAGAGAGGCAGGCAGAGAGAGAGGAGGAAACAGGCTCCCCGCTGAGCAGAGAGTCTGACGTGGGGCTCGATCCCAGGACCCTGAGATCATGACCTGAGCTGAAAGCAGAGGCTTAACCCACTGAGCCACCCAGGTGCCCTCACACCCCAACATAATCTTAATGTTGTGAGAATTTTGCCATTTTGCTAACTAACACGGGCACACACTTATTCCACCAACATTTTTAAGACAAACTAATTGCTGGAATTTCTGGATATTTAGGTCCATATTTCATCTTCATTGTGTCCTGCTTTCAAAATATGTCTGTACGGACCATCATTTTGTTGCTATATATTGATTTTAGGAAGCCAGAAAGTATCTTCTTCCCTCATAAAAATCCATCCAAATAACAATGCTCCAGAGCCTGACTGACACATAATCCAAGACCCCCTTCTCTCATAATGCCTGTAAGCCACAGATCAGAATGTGCCTAAAAAGAGCATTCTTCATTGCAGTTAGCAAATATAATCATCAGCTCCCGCCGCAAAGACATAACGTTTCTGTTACTTAAACCTAGGTACCAGATATTTAAGGCAGCAAATTACCAACAAGAAATCAGTCTCTAGTGATGGTCAGTCCTAGATTTGATACGAACTCTGCTACTTTCTAGCTGATGAACCTGAGACAAGTTACTTTACCTTTCTAATCTTTAACATCTGCAAAACAGGACAGTAACAAACCCTCCTGGGCCAGATAATTTCAAGTAGTGTCTATAAAGTGCCAAGACATGCTGATGATTGAAAAACGTTAACCACACTGTATTATTTTTGTCACACAATTAGATGGTATGAGTTGGTGTTTTCATTCAAGTATAAAGACTTCTTAATCCTAGGAACAGCTGTAATAGTTCCAATCCTGGTTATACTACAGACCAACCATGGCACTTGGCATCCAAAATGTGAATCAAGATAAAATCTCCTTATCTGGGGTTTTAGAGATTTTTCTTGGAATCTGAGCAGTAATTACACAGATAATCACGTAAGTAAAAATTCATCAAGCTGTACACAAGATGTGTACATTTTTTGTAATATATACAAATTAGACCTCTATAAGATACATAAATTTAATGGTTCCCTGCTGTTTACAGGATTCAGTGCTTTCTTTACACAGCATGCAAAGCCTCTAGTTTGATCCATACTGTTCACCGTAAGAAGCCTTATTTTTCACCACTTGAAATCCTCAGCCAATTGCTCTTGCTCTCCTGGTTTCGTTAGTTTTGTTGACAAGTATTTACAGAGCATCATGGAGACAAGGCCCAACATTCACAGAGCCCCACTGCTTGTTACACTACACTACACTACACTACACTACACTACATGCTGGGATTAGGGGTTTGGGGAGCAGGGAGTGGAAATACACTGGCCAAGAAACTGCAACAGCAAGAAATGCCTATATCATGCTAGTTCAGAAGGCAACAAAATTTAGGTGGCTTAAAGACTGCAGTCATGTACAGGAACTATGTGCACATTCACTTATAAACACAGTCCAGCAATATGCCAGAAAACAGTCTCCGTCCTGACACTGAAGAAGTTGCCAACCATAGTCCAGAAAGGATGTTCTATAGCAGAAAGCAAGAAAAAAAAAAAAAATAGTAGGCACAGTATCGCATAACAGAAGGCAGTAGAGAACACACTGAAAGGGGAAGAAGAGCAAAGAGAAAGTACTTTGTTTTCTTGATATCACAGGAAAGGATGCATGGAGGAGGACCCTGGCCAGAAACAAAGGGAATGCCTGCTTTCAAAGGGCAGGATGCCTTCCAGGTAGTACAAAGGGCAAATGGACATAAGTCTCCTTAAGGTTGTTAAGATTTATGGAGAAAAGTTTAGGATTAGGGAAGCTACCTCCATTCAGACAGGAGTCAATTTCCCCTTGATAAAATCTGGTCTGGGTAAGGTTGTCAAAAGCCCTTAATAATGTCAAGAGCATTATGCTGTGATGGCAGGAATAGTATTCCTGATTATACGCCACTAGATTGCACAAGAGGAATTCTGCTCGGCTTAAGAGAACTGCCAGCTCACTATCTTCCCATTCAAAGAAGCTGCCTTAAGGAAGAAAAGAAGGGGGAAGGACAGGAAAGAGAATGAGCTGAGGCCACTTCTGCATTTAGGGGGCAGGAGTGAAAGCCCACTTTCTCCTGACCCCCTGCTACCGATGAAAGTGTAGTTCCCAAGCACTGCCACGGAGCGGAGCCTGGTCTACACAATGCGACGGGTAATTTACAGATTTGTGAAAATTCTGTAAATCCAGCACACTGGTTAGGTTTACTGCCCTTGCATATAAAAAGGACGGGAGGCTAGATCTAAGGTGCCATCGGGGAGTTGTAAACAAATGAAAGGGCATTTCTAAGCATAGTGCCATTCTCAGGAGAGTCTCAGGAGTCCTCTAAAAACATGGGGTTACAGAAAGGAAAGGGAGACTTTCTTTTATTAACATCTAGTTCAGCTCAACCTTCTTCCCACACATTATATACAGAATCCACATCATGAAATATTCTAGATACAGAATTCTGTGGTTCTCTGCTCCCTTCCATTTCAAGTCAGTATTTTCTATTCTTAATTCTATCCACAAAACTTGTGTAATGTTTTTAAAATCACGATAAAATAAACCAAAACAGGAGGTTTCATAAGGGCTCATTTTCTTATAAAGCCTTTGCTGGAGGCAGCACAAGGAAAAGAAGATGTGTATGGGCACCAGAGTCTGAGAAACCTGAAATTCAAACCCAGATGCCATTTCCACTTTCTAGCTGTTTTGAGTCCTTGGGGCAACTGATTTAACATCTCTAAAGCCCATTTCTCAACAGAAAGGATAAGTGCAAGGATAATTTAAGGAGGGCATGTCCCAGTGCCCACTTTAGATGGGGCTCTGGAGGATCATGGGAAAAAAAGAAACCTTCCAGAGAGAAGTTGTGGGAGGTGGCACGAGAAAGCAGACCAGAGGGACGGAAGAGCTGGGGTCGCCAGTGAGCGCCGTGGATGCCAGGTTCTCGGCAGGCTAGGAGTGTCTGCTGAGCTCATGCAGCTTCATCCCACCACCATGTCCTAGCGTGCAGGGCCTCAGGGGAGGCAGTGCAGTGGAGTGGAAAGAGCCTGAGATGAAAGTCAGACAGACCAGAGTACTGCGCTCTACTTTTACTACCTACCTGTGGCAAATTAGAGCATCTCATCTTCCAGGTAGTCATGCAGTTTCCCTCTTTAGAAGGTTTTAAGCTGGTTCCATCCAGAAGCTCAAGGAAACACTACTGTCTTCTGAAGTGCAGATTCCTAACTATGTAGTCATGTTCTTTTCTGCTCTGCTAGGGACCCACAGATTCACATACTATTGCTCATGCTCTACCAAACACCAGGGGATACATGTCAAGTTCTCAGAATGATTCTACTAAAGCCTCCCCTATCATTTGGCTTCACTGAAAGGGACTTACGAGAAGTATCTTCCTCTCCAGAAGCTGTGTGTGGAGATGGGGAAAGACACGGAACACACCACATACTAACAGTTCTCTCCAAAAGCATCCTTGTGTTAGAACCCTTAACTCTCCACACTTTTACTTCCTGGAGATAAGGTATGGGCGAAACGTGCAAAACCAATTTAAGGCCACCCTCCATGCAAGTCCTTGAAATAGGAGTATAACTTGGTAACTACTGCTTTATTCTCAGCCTCCGAGCTTCAAGAGAAAATAAAATAGGTTAGAGTTCCAGTTAAAGCCCTATTACATACTTCCAACTAGATCTGATATATCCACAGTGTAGTTCATGCTTCTTAGGACTTCTTTGAGTTAAGCAAGATACCCTGTACATAGTTAGAACCTTAAAATACTGGCCATTAGGAAAGCCAGTTATTCAGAAGATTGTACTGAGAGGTCAGAAATTGATTTCCCAGAGCACAATGAGGACCTGGTTAGCCATCCATCAGTAGCCTCTATCTGCTAACACAAGAGCAGTGCAAATTCCTCTGGTAACACTAGAGAAGGCTGTAGCAACTTCAGGCAGCTGAGGCCAGAGTCAGGCTCTTCCTGGTGTCACTTTTTAATAGCAGCTGTCAAGTCACAGAGAACCTTTGTTCCCTGCAACACCCTCCCTTATTGTTATGTCAAACGTTTCCAATATGCCTGATATTCCTTCAGGCAAGGACAGTTCTTCCTGACTGAAATTAGTATTTCATTTCATCTAACAAGTATAATTATGGAGATCCCCATAATGGATCCTCCAGGACTCTAACACAGAATAAAAGGTACCCTAAGTCCAGTAATCCTTTTAGTCTCTTTTTAACAAAACTTCGGCCTTCAGTCAATGTGGCTAATTGTCTCAGATTATCCAAAGCCACCGTGTGCCTTTTATGTGACTTCTGTGCAGTCTCAGGGGTGCACACCTCCTGTGAAGTACCTGGTTGCAAATCAGTGGGCCTGGTATGCAATAAGAAAAAGTACAGTACAGAGTCAACTTATAAACTGCTTCTATTTCAAAAATTTGTTTCTAAGTCAGTTAGTTGGTGCTCATTTCCCCAGGGAAAAACTATTCTCATCTGTGTTTAGGTCTGCAAGGCCAGACCACAAAAGCTACCAGTGAAATACAGTCCTGAGCCAGATTAACCCTGAGTTCTATTCTAATCTCTAGAGAAAAGGCATTTGGCCCAAGAGACAGAGGGAATTTCCTTTCCTTTCCCAATGTAGAGAGCCAGGCCGAAGTGACACCAAGAAGAAGGGAAAGCCTGTCTTTGGGGCACCCCTTAGACACCCCAGCTACGCCATCCTGCCCTAACTCTCCACTACCTCATTCTTATCCTAGCATTTGCTTCCCTCTGATAACATTCTAGGTACAAAACCACTGACCTATCTGCCACTGTTCCTTCCACTTTCCACTCTCAAATTAACCCTAACAGTCCCCTCAGGAGAGCTAGAGCTCACCCAGAGACACGAGGTGGAAAATGATCAGTCCAAATTAGAGCACGCTGCAGCAGGAGCTCACCCCAACCCTTCCAGTGATGCTTGCTCTTTTAAAAAGCAAAATTCTAAACCAAAATGAATCTTTAGTAACATTTTCAGCACAGGTCAAAAAGAAAAAGAAAAGCTTCAAACTCTGTGAAAGGAAAATTATTCAGGGAGGTAAACTACCATTTCATGATGTCAGCTCCCCAAAGGGAGTGTCAGCTTACTGTTCAAAGCTTTTATCCTTCCAAACTCAAGGCTCAAAAAGAAAGAAGGGAAGAGAAAGGTTTTCCTCTTTCTTCTTTCACTTCCCTCCACCAACCCTATCACAACTTGTAAAATTAACCTATTGGATGGACAAAAATGTTTAGTTCACAGTATCAGTGAGGTGATTTTTGATAAAGGGAACTGAGGGCCCTGCCATGGCAACAGCCACTGTTCATATATATACAGACCATCGGTAGGTACAAGCCTAACTCAGGTACTGCTTACACAACTACACATTCCTCCCTCAGAGCTGCCATAGTATTTAGAAACCAGCTGGCAATAGTAAGCCAGTGGCCTCTATCATGCAGCATAATAGAGCTTATTTTCCTTGTCTGAACTTAGTATTCATTTGCTCTCATCCTCCAGTAACTGCAATCTAATTTTGAAAAATAATGTACAAAACCTAAATGAAGTTTTAAGGATTAGACTTAATTTTCTTAAAGCACAGTGACAATTGGCACAGACAGAAGTAATAAACAGAAGGCCATATAAGCCTTTGAATGGTATGTACACATTAATAGCTCATACTATCCCCATGGGAAATCTGAATAAATCCCATGACATTCCTTTTAACACATCAGGTCTTGATTGTGTCTTTGGGTTCTTGCTTTGACTGGACCTGTCTCCTAGGGAAATTGATTTCCAGAGCACAATGAGGACCTGGTTAGCCATCCATCAGTAGCCTCTATCCACCTATCCTCTCTATCCTGACTAGATCTGATATATCCTCTCTATATCCACCCTATCCTCTCTATCCTGACAGCTATTAACTTAGTTAAGTTAGCCTTCCTTACCTCCAACCTTATGTGGACCAAACCTGCCTAAACAACGTTAACACTGGCCTCTGTGGGACATTTCCGATGAAGACGACAGTCCTTGACCTCTGGGACACGAAACTGTTCAGGCCTCCCCTTGGTCTTATTTCTGTATCCTTTCCTCTCTATATCAGGGTCCTCCCTGTGATGGGGGTCCCCACAAGAAAGACCTTGGGGCCAATACGGATTTAGGCAGGAAGCATTTTCAAACATTACAAGATCCACAGTCAGAGTTTCAGCATTGTTAGTTCTTACTCATCTGACCTTGGCAGGACAGTAACAGTAGCTGATAACTGCTACTGTTTTATTCCCAACCCCGACATCACCATCTTTCCTCCCTCTTCTCGGGGACTTTCCCAATCAACATGCATTCCAGCTCTTATAATTGGCTGCTTCTACCCTTAACTCTTTTCTTATACAGATAATCTGCTACATACGTAATCCAGGCCATTCCTAGAACTAGGGCCACTTTTTAAGAGCATTACTGGAATATAATTCACATACCAGAAAATTCACCCATTTAAAGTACACTGGTCAACAGTTTTTCATAATTCACAAGGTCGTGAAACGGTCATCAAGATCTAATTCCGGAACATTTTCATCAACCCCAAAAGGAATCCCACATCCCTCAGCAGGCCTTTCCCTTCCCTCCATCCTCTCCCAACCCTAGCGCCACTAAACCAACAATCTACTTTCTGTCTCTATCAACATGCCTGCTCAGGACATTTCATATAAATCCAATCATGTAATATCTGGTCTTTTTGTGTCTGGCCTCTTTTACTTATTAGCATATGTTTTCAACATCCATCCATGTCACAGCACATATTAGTACTTCACTTCTCATTCTTTTGCTGTGGTGCGTCACCGTATGAACAGATCATACCATATTTACCCGTCCACTGGATAATGGACATTGGAATTGTTTTTACATTTTGGCTATTATAAATGATGCTGCCATGAACATTCATGTATAATCTTTTGGGTGAACATATGTTTTCACTTTTCTCGGGTACATTTCTAGTACTGGAATTGCTGGGTCATACCGTTTACTTGAAGAACTGCCAAACTCTCTTCCGAAGTAGGTGTGCCATTTTACATTCCCATCAGCAGTGTTTGAGGGGTCTAACTTCTTAGTATCTTCACCAATACTTGTCACAGAACATGTGTCTTTTTGATTCTAGTCATCCTAGTGAATGTACAGTAACATCTCCTTAAAAATGTTTTAAATAACTTTTTTGTAACCTCTACACCCAATGTGGGGCTCAAATTTATAACCCTGAAATCAAGATTCATATGCTCTATCAAATGAGCCACCCAGGGGCGCCTGGGTGGCTCAGTTGGTTAAGCGACTGCCTTCAGCTCAGGTCATGATCCTGGAGTCCCAGGATCGAGTCCCACATCGGGCTCCCAGCTCCACGGGGAGTCTGCTTCTCCCTCTGACCTTCTCCTCGCTCATGCTCTCTCTCACTCTCTCTCTCTCAAATAAATTTAAAAAAAAAAAAAAAAAAGAGCCACCCAGGTGCCCCTCCTTGCAGTTCTGACTGAAATTTCCGTAATGGGATGTTGAGTATCTTTTCACATACTTTTTGTGGACCTTCTTGGGAGAAATGTCTGTTCAAATCTTTGCCCTCTTTCAAATTCCATTGTCTTTTTACTGTTCAGTTTAAGAGTTCTTTATATATTCTAGATACTGGGACACCTGGGTGGTTCAGTCAGTTAAGCGTCTGCCTTCAGCTCTGGTCATGATCCCAGGGTTCTGGGATCGTATTCTGCATAGGGCTCCTTGCTCAGCGGGGAGCCTGCCTCTCCCTCTGCCTGCTGCTCACGCATGTGTGTGCACGCTCTCTCTCTCTCTCTGACAAATATAATCATATATATATATATATATATATGTATGTATGTATTAGATGTATATGTATATATATGTATGATGTACATGCATCATTTGCAAAATTTTTTCCCATAGCCCCACTACTTCAAAGTCTTCCTGCTATGAATTAGCACACAGTTCCTTAACCTCTACTCTGGGCCAAAGTCCTGTTACCCACCAACAATCTGCCTTAATTCCAACTTCTATATACCCAGATTTGTGGGTAATATCTGCCCTTGTGCTCCATCACCAACTACACTATCCTTTTACTTTGTGATGGTTCTGCTGTGCTGACTGCTGCCTAGAAGAAAACTTCCATTATACCCACTCCACTAACACCCAACCGGCCCACCACAAGCCTGAACTTTCCTCATTACACTGAACTTCCTCTGCCTGTACCATGCCCTAGCACAGTTCCCCTGTGCCAGTTTGTGGCATCACCCTACTTCATCAAATCCAATAAGATGCCATTCATTTTAAGACCAACATTATCTCATGTGCCAAGAAAGGAAGGGGAAAAAAAAAAAAAAAACACCAAAACAACTACAGCATGTCTTTGACTATGAGCCTCTCAATGTCAAAGATACTAGAATGTAGAGGAAAATGTTTTCTTAGAATTAATGAAATACAGTAGCTTTAGACAACAATTCTGTAAGGCTGGTATTGTTGCTCTAGATGAGATCACTGACGCTTAGCGGTTACATGACCTGCCAAATGTCACAAAGTCAGTAGACTGGTAGAACACAGATCCAAATTCAGGTCTGACTCCAAAGCAATACTGCTTCCATTACACTTTCTTTAATCTGTCATATTAACATCAAAGCATACAACATGTACCAGTTTAAAAAATAAATTCTGTCACTCTTAAAGTAACTTATTTTTAAAATTATAAACTGCTATAGCCAAATAGAAAAAGCAATTAAAAGGTCTTTCATTCAAAATGAAAACACTCCATTTCTACATTAAGAATAAAGGCCTAAAAAAACACATATATACACATTTTATATACACATATATAAAAGAATAAAGGTCTAAGGATGGTAATATAAGAAACATATACTCTTTGATCTAGCAAATTCACTTCTAGAAATGTATCCTACCAATACATCTGTACATATAAGAAATGACATGTGCGAGGTCATTTTATTGAATTTTTTTTAATCTAAAAGACTGGAAACAACTTAAACGTCCTTCAGTAAATGACTGCTTAAATTATGAAGCACTCATTCAATATGAATGCTGCTATGAAAGAAAAGAATGACTTCATGTACTAATAATATAGAGGAATCTGCAAGATATGTTGTTAAATAAACACAGTTTACCTATTTGCTTTATTGCGCATGCAGTATCTCTGGAAGGTATCATTACCTATGGGAAGAATCCGACCTGGAAGTTGTGAGACAGAAGTGGGAGGGAAATTTTTTGTTGGTTTTGAAATCTGAAACATGTGAATCAAGGGGAAATACCTAGATGGATTAAACACAAACTCTTTAGTAATAAAAGCTGAGCATGGGAGTGTGAAGAAGCCTGGAATCTAGTCCCAGCTCTGCAACAACCAGGTAAGTGCCCCTGGAGGAGTCAACCTCCTTCATGGCTCCTAGGGTAAATGAAGAATTTGCTCTGTCTCATCTTCTAAGACTCCAGCTTTCTAATTTCATTAGGACATATTTAGCTCCTATGTCAAACAGAATTTGTAGGTTCTATCAAGAATTCCTTTGTTTTGGGGCACCTGGGTGGCTCAGTGGGTTAAAGCCTCTGCCTTCAGCTCAGTTCATGATCCCAGGGTCCTAGGATCGAGCCCCACATCGGGCTCTCTGCATGGAAGGGAGTCTGCTTCCCTTCCTCTCTCTCTGCCTGCCTTTCTGCCTATTTGTGATCTCTGTCTGTCAAATAAATAAATAAAAATCTTTAAAAAAAAAAAAGAATTCCTTTGTTTTACGTGTGTGGTATAACAGAAAGAATATCACGGTTTAAAATCAGGAAGGTTTCCTTACAGCTCTAGCTACCACTAGTTTCTAGCTATAGAATTTGCAGCAAATCACACCACTAAGTACTATTACCTGGGAAGCTGAGGTTCTAGCTATCTTAACAATGCTGTTACAAGGAGTCAAATCAGACACCCAAAAATTTTCCCAGGTTTTACACCACTATGTGAAAAGTAAAATGTGTGTGTGTGTGTGTGTGTGTGTGTGTGTGTGTAAAGAGAGAGAGAGAGAATGAATCCCCCTTCACGTATTATAAACGAAGTATAAGAAAAAACATGGGTTTTGGAATCTGTCAGGCCTGGATATCTCACTTAATTGATATGTAATCTTGGGAAGGTTACTTAAATAAATCTTAAATCTCAATTTCCTGACCTATCAGATGGCCATAGTGATTCTCATCTGAAAGGGCTATTGTGGAAATTAAATAACACCTAAAAAAAAAAAAAAAAAAAAAAGATTAAATGACATTGTTAAGTACCCAGTACACAGCTTAGCCCAAAACAGGCATTTAAAATTTGGTTCTCTTAAAAAAAATTTTTGGTTCTCTTGGAGCACCTGGGTAGCTCAGTCAGTTAAGTGTCTGCCTTCAGCTCAGGTCATTCTTCCAGAGTCCTGGGATCGAGCCTTGGATCCAGCTCTCTGCTCAGCGAGGAGTCGGCTTCTCCCTCTCCCTCTGCCACTCCCCCTGCTTGTACTCTCTCCCTCTCACTTGCTCTCAAATAAATAAAGAAAATATTTTTTAATCAATCAATCAATAAGACCTGTTTTTCTTCCTTTCCAAACTTAGAAACAAAGGCTGCCCCATAAAGCAGGTAGCTGACCAACCTGCTTCCAGCTTTAACTTTTGCTCCCCAGGGCCTGGCTGGTTACTTCCCTTTTCATTTCCTTTCCCTTCTATCCACTGCCACCTACAAATATCCTAAAACTTGTCTTCATTTCCTATCTCACAGAACGGAGAATGAATGGTCTGCTAGAGCAAAACTGGAAGTAAAGAGGGTTGGTAATTTTCACAGTCCATATTTTACTAAACTTTTTAAAAAAAATTCCACATGATGGGTGCCTGAGTGGCTCAGGTCATGATCCCAGGGTCCTAGAATCAAGCCCCGCGTCGGGCTCCCGGCTCGGCTAGAAGCCTGCCTCTCCCTCTCCCTGCCACTCCTTCTGCTTGTGCCTGCTCTTGCTCTCTCTCTCTGCCAAATAGGCAAATAAAATCTCAAAAAAAAAAAAAAAATTCCACATGAATCCTGCTTAGGGTCATTCACTGACCCACTCAATGTACAAACACTAACCAAGCAACTATGATGTGTCAAGAGCAGAGGATGCGATCTCAGCTCTCATGGGGCTGGCAGTTTTGTGAAGGTTGACCATCAACATATAAATAAGCAAAACAGATATAGGAAAGGGTTATGTGAACTCTAAAGGAAAATGAAGGGGCCTGACAGCGGCAGGAACCAGCAAGGAGAATGTGATATTGCATAAGAGAGCCACAAAGGGCTTCACTGGCAATGTGACATTTCAGAATAAAATCCTAGATCGGTGGAAGGAGTCAGCCATGCTGTTACATGGGGGAAGATCACCGCAGGCAGACAGAATTACGTTAAAGGTAGTAAGGTGAGAGAGTGGGTGACATGCCTGAGGAATAGCAAGGAGGCGAGTGTGCCTACAACAGAATGAATGACAGGGAAAACAGCACATGAGTTCAGAAAGTTAACAGAGGCAATCAAAGCCTTCTAGGCCATGGTTAAGGACTTGGATTTTATTCTAAATAAAATAAAAAGCACGGCAGAGTTTGATGGCTCTGATCTTATTCTATACTGGTTACTGCCTTCCTTTCCCAGTCTTGCTATGCAAGGGACAGACGTCTTCTTTCTGATACTTCCTTTCACTGGGATTAGCCAAGAACCACCCCACAGTGGCAATCAAAGCAGGGTGTATGTACACTTTGCTTACGACCCCCTTTAAGATGTTGTGGCAAAAGATTTCTATTGATTCAAGGAGGAAAAAAAAAGTGAAAGCACTTCAAACATATTTAGGAAAATGTAGGTCAATTATACTTGAAAGTTATTTCAGCAATATATTTTTTAATGTGCTTTATCATTTCATAGAAATAAATAAATGAAGAATATTAACACTGTAATATGGATCTGAAGAGTATTCATGGTCTATTAAGTTCATTCACTCAACAAGTATGTGTTGAGTATTTACTGCATAGAGCTGGTACAGTCCTAAGTGAGAATAAAACTGATGTGCTCCTGGAGCTTGTGGAGCTTACAACTTAGTAGTGGAGACAATACACAGCAAACAGAATAAAGATGACAGTTTATTTTTTGAGAGAGAGAGGGAGGTGAGGGCAGAGGGAGAGAGAGAATCCCAAGCAGGCCTGAACTTACAATCCTGAGATCATGACCTGAAATCAAGAGTCAGACGCTCAACCGACTGAGCCACCCGGGAGACCCCAAGATGACAATTTTTGAAATAAGTACTACAAAACAAAACAGACTCATGTGGATAGTGAATGGACAGAAGAAGAGGCTTGTTTTTTAAAATTACATTACCAAATACTGTAGCCATGGATCTACAGCATGACTGAACTTGGGGGGGGTGCTTACTGAACCTCTTATCCTAATAATAAGAACTAAATTTCTCACGGCTTTCATCTCAAGGTGAGATGAAGAGAATGCTCTCACCAGAGCTTCTCTCCAAACTACATGCCAGAAGGATGGGCCAGCACTTTTCAGAAAGTGGCTCTGTCTACTCTCACCAAAGACTACTCTTCTTCTGATTGTTTAACCTCATTTATCCACCCGGCAATTCTTTCTATGAAATCTCTCCTTCAAATCAGACTAGATCAGTGGATAAGTTTAAACTCCTTTAAGTGGAGATAAACATGGCTCATATCAAAAGGAAGCATATAAATAACCATCTTACAAAAATACCCAAATATGTAGATTTTAAGAAGTCAAGAGCTAAAAGACATGTGTTCATAGAATTTAAGACTTTGCTCACACCATTTAAAGTCCCAAATTATAGCTTGTCTATATGCGCACAGCCTAATTTCACAGTACATATGCCACATCAATTGCAAACCACACAAAGAGAAAACAAACATGTAACTAAATTTTGAATCACATTTCTATGTACATAGGTCAGATACTATTCTTCCCTTCAGTAAGAATACTTTTACAGTGCTCATTAGCAAATTCAAGAAAAGGTTTTACTCACTGCCGTGGGTTGAACTGTGGCACCCGGAAAGATGCCTAACTCCTAACACCCTGGTAGTTGCGATGTGACCTTATTTGGAAATATGGTCTTTGCAGGTACAATGAAGTTAAGGATCTCCAGATAGATCATCCTGGACTTAAGTCAAATGGTTCTATCTTCATAAGAAAAAAGAGTAGAAGATTTGAGACACACAAACACAGACAACACCCAGAGAGCAAGACCACATGAAGGCAAAGACCGATCAGAGGGATGGGTCCACAAGCCAAGGAAGACCAAGGGCTACCAACAATCACCAGAAGCTGGGAGAGAGGCATGGAAGGGGATTCTCCCTCAGAGCCTCCAGAAGAAATCAACTCTATCACTAACCTGACTTTAAGGTTTTGGCCCCCTTAACTGTGAGAGAATACATTTCTGTTGTTTAAAGCTACAACATTTGTGGTAATTTGTTATAGAAGACCTAGGAATCTAATACATTCACCTATGAAATTTGAACTCTCCCTTCTTGCAAATAATTTTTTGTATGTAGTTTATAGCCCAAGAAAAATGGAGGATAAAACAGATCTTTTTCTATTCACAAACTATTAGAACTCAAAAACTGAGCTGCCTTCACAGTACCAACATTACAATTTATTACAAAGAGATATACATAGATCACGAAGTAACAGTTTCTGTTGTTAGTAAAAAAAAAAAAAAAAAACCCACACACACACAAAGTCACAGAAGGTAAATGGATTTTAATGGTTCGAAGTTTCTAAAGTTTGAGGAAAGTAGTCAAAAAGAAATTATCAAAATTACCAAAAAGAAATATATATAAATTCATATAATAATAAACTCTCAAGACTATAACAAATTAGTTGTATCATTTTTAGTTTAGTTTTTTAATTATAAAATAACTATGTCCCCATTGTAGAAATTTTGGGAAATCATAAGAAAAAAAATTTTATACTCACCTTTAGAATCAAATTTAGTCCTCACAATTTCTCACCTTAATTGCTCAAATAAGGCCCATCATTACAGGCCTTTGTTTACAATCAAGTTTGTATGGCAGTTACACAACTATGAAATTGAGAGTTTACAATGGAAATTCTGATCTAATTTTAACATAAGCCTTATAATTGAAACACACAAATGGGAACTACAAGGAGAGGCTATTGTCATGGGGGTTTCCGACAAGGTGCTTTCCCTTGATCATTTTGGGTCCTAAACTGTTCTGGTCTCTAATCATAATTTACATATCAAGCAAGCCCTCAATTTTAGAAATAATATTTTTAAGGAAGAAAAAGCAACAGAGATCAAAATACTAACAAATTTTATTCAAGAGTTTTTGAATAATCTCTCCCATTTCACTTTCATTTTATTTTTCAAAAACAAGTAATCAAACAGATGGCACAAAAAGCAGGCAAAGAGGAGGAACATCCAATAGCTACCACACAACAGTGGAGATTAAAACACTGATAATGAAAATTTTTACCAAACCAAATCTCTCAAATGCAGGTTAAGCAGTGATGTTTTTGTTGAAAACAAAAATTTCACTACCTCTAGGGACATTTTTAAACGGTTCCGCCATTTAGATATGTTTACTCAAAATTACACAGCATCCCCACTCTTTCCATGTGGGCTGCAGACAATGACTTCCTTCCAAAGAATACAGTATGGAACATGGCAGGAAAAGAGGTAGGAGCCTTATAGTAGAGAAACCACACACAGCACCTCAGCCAGGTGACCGTGCTCAACATCAACAGTAAGAATCGTGCTGACAATGTACACCCTTGATGTGATGTGATGCGATGAGCATGGCACTTTACTTCTCGGTCTTCCTCCCAAAAACCTTTACCTCCAGTCTAGTCATAAGAAAAGCATCAAATTCTGATAGAGGGACATTCTACAAAATGCTTCATAAAGTCTCCTCAAAACGGTCAGGGCTACCAAAAAACAAAGAAAGTCAGCAAAGAGGAGCCTAAGGAAATGTGACAACTAAATGTAATGTGGTATCCGGATGGAATCCCAGAACAGAAAACAGGTACTAGGTACCACAGAAACCTGAATAAAGTATGAACTTTAGCTAATAAAAGTGTCAATATTGGTTCATTAATTATAACAAGTGTACCATAAAATATCAGAGGTTAGTAACAGGGAAATTTGATGCTGGACATATGGAAACTTTGTTTTATTTTTTTATTTATTTTTGAGAGCGAGGACACACCAGCGCAAGCAAAAGCCAGAGGGGAGAGGCAGAGGGAGAAGCAAATCTCAGTCTCAGGATCCTGGGATCACGACCTGAGCAGGTGCTTAACCAACTGAGCCAACCCAGGCACCCCATGGGACTTTGTTTTTATCTTCTCAATTTTTCCATAACTTTAAAACTTTTCTTAAATAAAGTCTATTTTTAAAATGTACATGGCAGTCATTTCCAGAAAAATACTAATTATGATCCCAGATAAGACTTTTCTAATCACCCACATGTAAAAGCTTACTTAACTTATGGAAAACAACCAGAGCCACTCACTAAATGTTTCTTCTAGCACTCCGATTCCATCTGGATTTTTGCAAGACTGATAATTCAAGAACTTGAGGGCAAGATAAAGGGCATCTAGGCCAACTCTACCTTTCAAACAAACATCTGATTTATTGTGAAGGGTGTGAAAACCCAGAGTCTCATAATCACAGAGCTATTTATAAATAAGACAGACAATTTTAAACCAATAAAATAAGAAAAAAATAGTAATTCAGAAGAAGATGCTTCTAAAGCAGAGGCTTTGTGCAGGAAGTCTGGCCTATAGAAATATTTGTTGAATGAATGAATCACTACCGTGATAAATCCTATTTTGGACGTTCACTTCTTATAACACTACAGTGCCCAGGGATGAGACTGCATCTGCTCAGTTAGGTGCTCTTAAAAGAGAAGCAAAACCCTTGTTTCACAGCAGGACCCATGTACCTAGCGGGGGCCGGGGGCGGGGGATGTGTACCCCTCACCCAATCTCCCAAGACAAGTTTCCCTGCTGTGGTCACTGCAAAAGAGCCTGACTCAGCCCGGCCATGGAACAGGTAAGACAAAAGAAATAGTTCCTGAGGAAGGCAGACAGTGTACAGTAAAGATAACCCAAACACAGATACCTTATTGATTCTCTCAGTCCCCACTTCTGAGGCTATTCAAATTTAACTACAAATCAGACTTGCAGAAAAATTGAGTTTTACACATTGAACTCCTCAGGGACACGTACATCGGGTACATGTTGAGTCACGTGTATTTGACTTGGCAACAATACCTCTACAGAATTTATATTCACCATGTGCCAGGCACTAAGTACTTTACACACATTAGTTACTGAAACCTCACAACAAGTCCATGAAGGAGGTAAGCACTCTTGTTATTGTCTCCATCTTACAGGTGAGGAAAAGGAGACAGAAGATATTAAGTAACTTGCCCAAAACCACAGGCAATAAGCGGTAGAGACTGATTCCATGCAGTCTGGCTCGATTCTGTGCCCAAAACCACTACACTACACTCAGAGCTACCTTCAGAAAACAAAATAAATGTATCGCCTCTATTTTCTCTGTATTTATGGAGTTAAAGGTCCAGACCTCAAACCATCCCCATACATCTTAGTCGATCCTGACACTGATAATAAGCTGGCCAGTAGGCAAAGCGTTGCCTGGGGATGTATGATGGGCGTTGCAATAAACACAGATACAAAACTACCCAGATTCCCTTCTGCCGTCTAAGAGCACAGATAACTCCAAGTTTACCATACATAATGATTTCTCCTTCCCCTTTAAACTGTTATCAAACTCTCACACCCAATACTGAACTGATAAAAGGTCACGATGCTACCCAAGACTTATGGTAGAGAGATACGAATACCAGTTTTATTTTTCCAAGTACAAAATGATTGTGTAATGAAAACAACAGGAACTTGCAGGATAAAGAGAATCCAAGATAACAAGATGAACCAACACTGAGTCTAAGATCTCTTACCTTAAGGCACTCACAATAAGGAAGCGGTCAGCGCAAATGAAGAAAAGAAAGAGCTTACTAGGGAAATACTGTAAAAATACTAAACAACTCAACTGTAATCACATTATATATTTACAATAAACTAACAATGTACAAATGTTTAAAGAACGAGGAATGATGGGGGCAGGGAGTCACAGTGTAAAAAGAATATAAAGATGAGTTAAGGTCTTCCTGCATAATTTGTTTATTTAGTTGTAGCACTGTCTACTCACTCCATCCCACAAAAAAGCCACATTCATTTGAGGTCATTTTACCTCTTGCTATTTCCTCTGCAGTGAGTCTGCAAAGTTGTGAGGCATGGTGGTAATCCTACTCATTGAACAGAAAGCAACTGAGTGAAACATAGAAGCAACCAAACCTCTGGCACCCTGTAAAACCACAAGAGAGCAAGATCTTTTTTCCCATGTTCTAACACATTTTGTAAAGTCGTTTTCTTAAGCAGCAATATACCTAGAATGACTGCATGCTTGTCTAGAGTCACAAGGTGTCTACTTAAAGTCAGGTCATAGGACTCTAACACTGGAAATTAAGTCAAAAATTTTAAATGGACTTCATCAAGCAACTCTCACTGACTTACTCATGTCACTAATTTCAATCTATAAACAAAGGTGAAGAAAAATTTTTTTCTGTAAAAACTCTGTAATACTTAGTCTCCAAAGTTAAACTTCAGGTTGGCCCAGAGATTTGCCTTAATCAATTTTTTGTTGCTTTCAGAAAAACTCATGTAAAAAACATTAGCTAAGAATAGCTGAAGATAAAAAGCAGAGAAAAGGAATTTTTCTGAAAGGCACTAAATATACTGTGTTTATATAAAATAACATGGATTGACAAAAGTAAAAATATTAAATAATTTAAATCTTACTTCAAAATCTATTTTTCAAGACCCTATAAGCAGTTATGAAAAGAAACAGGATATAAAATATGGAAAAATGGTGAAAATACAAGTTAATCTTCATAGTAACAGAACGATAAAAGAGAAACTGAAAAGAACTAAAGACAGGTCACTACTTATAAACCTCTGGGGAATGTCCATACCATCTCACCTCCTCTTCTGCGAGTATGACTAACTGGAAGCAAATTCCATACTGTCTCAATACACTTTCCTTCATGGAAAGGTGGTGGAATGGGGTAGGAAACTCTACAAGGATGGCAATGAAGTCCCTTATTCTTCACACTTACATTCTGAAGAATGATTAAAAAGTGCCAGAATCGCTCAAGTCCCCACATGGGGCAGGGATGGAACCTAAATCTGTTTCTTACTTCTACCATGTCTTGTGTTCTGTTAGTGCACATTTGCTCCATCACTCAGGCATAAGTGGGAGTAGGGAGAGTGGGGGGTGCTGTCAACTTCCTAAGACCACGTTAGCTCACCTTTGCCCACATCAGCCTGGTTGAAGGGATTCTTCTTAATGAGCAAAAATCTCAGATTTAAATCCTTCCCCGTCCACCCACCCCCAACTTGTTTCTGGCCCAAAGTGTAGTCTCCAATTGAAACTCTGACTCATTCCTAACGTTCTGCCTTTCCTGTGTTTTCTTATCAATAACTCCTCCCTACTCAAATCTATTTAAGTTCAACCGTGTTCGGGGACAGCATAAATAGAATGCCTGAATAGCCCCAGGACCAATATGAAAGAAAAAACTAGGAAACAAAAGAACCTTGCTACACAAATACTATCAGGGCCAGAAGTGGTAAGAGCCAGTTCTGCCAAGCTTTCAAGGAGCAGGTAATTCCAGTATTACACAGATTCTTTCAGAGAACAAGAAAGGAGGGAACACTCCCCAAATCATGAGGCCAGTATAACCTAGGTATCAAAATCAGACAAGGACATTAGAAAAAATGAAAATTACAGGCCAACTTCACTAAAACAGAGATGCAAAAAAACCAAAAGCCCATAAATAAAACATTAGCAAACAAAATCCAAGAGTATCTAAACAAAAATATACATTATGACCAATGTATTTCAGGAATCCAGGAATACAAGGATACATAGAATTTTTTTTTTAATTATAATTCACCGTATGAGCAGATTAAAGGAAAAATAACATGATCATAAGAGATAACAGGAAAAGCATGAGAAAATTTCACATCTTAAAAATTCATAGCAAGTGGGACTAGAAGGGAACTAAAAACCTGCAGAAATAATTTTTGTAACAGTGAAACTCTAAAATCAAGAACAAAAAAGAATGTCCACCATTACCATGTTTATACAACATTAAAGTTGAAAGTCCTAACCAACACAGTAAGTAAAAGAGTTGAAAAATTATTTGATGATATATATTTATTAATACAGAAAATCCTACAAAATATACATAATATTCTGGAAACAGAGTTCTACAAGGTATTTGGATACCAAAATCTATAGAACTCCTGGACTTCCCTCCCAAAAAAGGCCATTTCTGCATATAAGCCATTATAAAACTTAAGTCAAACAGATGATACCATTTGCAGTAGCAACAGCAAATATATGGTAACTAGGAGTAAATCTAATAAAATATATTCTAGACCTTTATGGAAAGAAACTATAAAGTTTAACTAAAGGCCAAAGACGTATGACCTGACATACATACGTTCATGGACAGAATTGTCAAAAAGGTCAATTTCCTTATTATGATACAATTTAAAATAAAAAAGTTGGGGTGCCTGGGTGCCTCAGTCGGCTGAACGTCTGACTCTTGGTTTGTGATCTCAGGGTCCTGGGATCCAGCCCCACACTGGGCTCTGCACTCAGCGCGGAGTCTGCTTATCCCTCTCCTTCCCCCACTCTCTATCTCTAAAATAAATAAAAATAAAATTAAAAAGCTTTTGGACTTGTCACTGAGCTCAACAGAACCAGAAAAACCTGATGGTTGCAAAATTTATGAACAGGAAAAATACCCAAGAAATTCCTTACTAGAATTCCGTAAGAATTGTTGTGTTCAGTGCTGTTCTGCCAGAAGTTACACAGTTCCTATGACATGGTCCTGGCCACAAATATCTGTTCAATGATATTTTTATTGAATGAACACAGCAGTGAGGCTTATCCTAACCATTTACAAAATGAAGACAGAATGGAACTGACACAGGAATAGGCAAAAAGACTAACGGAACTGAATAGATGGCCAAAAAAAATCCAAGTATATGAAATCCAACATATAAAGAAGAGCAGATCACAGGGGAAAGATGGACTAATCAATAAAAGGTGCTGGAACAATTGCTTATGTAGACAAGAAAAATGAAAATGGGCAGAGGGAATTATAAAGGACCTATAAATCTATAAACACAGCATGCACTATCTCTAGAACCTCTCTAGAAAAGTCTCACAGTCTTATTTTCTAAACATATTTAGATGTTATCCTAACTGAAAAAAACAGTGCTTTGCTTGGAATAGTAATGCTTAATGATATAAGTGCTTACTAAATATTATTCTTAGGTCTGAGCCCTCAAACTCATCTTGTCGTGAAGCCTTGCTTCCATTACTTCCTAGCTTTGTGACCTTAGAGAGGTTATTGATTTCTCTCAGCTTCATCTAACTCATCTACAAGATGACTTATACTAATACTTGACAACAGGGTAACCGCTGGAGTATTTTTTAGTCCTTTTAGCTTTTTTTAAATTTTAGAACGCCATTAAGTTTATAGATGAACTTTCAGAATTGACATAGTTAAGAGCTTGCAATTTCAAATCCAAGGATACAGTGTTCTTTTCTATTCCCTTAAGTCTTCTATATGAACCACAATAGCATTTTTAGGTTTTCTGATAAAAATGTTAACACATGTTTTTAGTGTATAAAAGAACTTTTTGTTTGCTGTCATACAAGAGACCATACATACAATGGTCTCTTCTTCCATTGTATCTTCTATTTGGTTTGTAAAATAATTTTTTGCATGAAATACTACTGTGCAATATGGAATGGAGTAGGGGTTGGAGAAAGAACAGCAACTGATCCCATTTTGAGGGAGGATGGAATTTAGAATCTCACCAGGCTTCTCTCAGTCTACTTCCTCAATTTAAGACTTTCTGTCTGGGAATATTAAAGAAAAGCATCCAGCGAAACATTAACATACAAGATCCTCTCCATCATAATTTGGTTTTCTCTCCTTAAATAGCACTAAAAAAGACCTTATTACCTCATGGCATACAACCCAAAAATAGTAGCAAAGGCTTCGACAGAATATGTACAAATTTGAAAATCTCAGCGCATATGCCTAATGCTTTATTTATTTCTCACAAAAACAAGAAAGAGCAACAGCTTAAATCTACAAGTAACTATTAAGTTATATAGCTTCTAAAATGTTGCTGTTAGGGGCGCCTGGCTGGCTCAGTCACTGAGCGTCTGCCTCCAGCTCAGGTCATGATCCCAGGGTCCTGGAATTGAGCCCCCCTGGCATTGGGCTCTCTGCTCAGCAGGGAGCCTACTTCTCCCTCTGCCACTGGCCCTGCTTGTACGCGCGCACGCTCTCTCTGTGTCACTGTGTCTCTCTCTGTCAAACAAATAAATAAAATCTTTTTCTAAAAGTAAATAAAATAAAATGTTGCTGTCATTACATAATTTCTAGCATTTTGTATGCTGAATTTCTGTGCCAGGAAATATATAGTTGTTAACTATTTTACATGTTGCTTAATTCTTAATTATCAAGTTTCACTGATCCTGAAATTTGTTCAGCAATTTAGACTTCTGAAAGCTAAACAGTGGTGATAAATAAATAAATAAATAAATAAATAGAAAGAAAGAAAGAAAGAAAGAAATGGTAAAAGTTCTCCTAAACCTTTATTCCCGCTCACGTAACAAAATCAGAGCTCCAGTTCAATTTAGGATATAGTTTCCAGCAAGGGCAAAATGTCTGTTCTCTCCTGTGTTTAGAGCACACTGGCTGCCCCCAAAACTGCCCCTTCTGTACCCACAGCTGCCCTCACCTGAACTTCAGATTCCAACTGAGCCCTGAATTTCAGTTTGAGACCCTCTGCGCACTCAAACCCTTACATTGTTAGTACGTGACTTCAAACTTCTGTCTTGTTGCTCCATAAAAAGTAGGCAGTCATTATTGCTCTTGAATGTGGGGCTCTCTCCATCAGCCTTTGCTGTTCCTTCTCTTCACAGTCCTTGGCACAACAGTGCTCAATGGATGCTCTTGGCCAACAACCAGCCTTATCCACCCACAGAGACTAAATATTATACTACTATGGGATCCTGAGCATTTGAAAGGACGTTGTAACATGTGCCACCCAGACTTATGTTTAGTGTATAGCAGTGGAGCAATGAAAGCAAACTGCAAATATAAATTTCTTTTTAAAAAAAGAAAGAAAAAAGACCATCCCTCTGCTGGGGTGTTTGGGGGAGGGAGGGTAGGGACACAGAGAAATCAAGCAGTTGAAACTCATGTCCTATGTTAAATAATTTACATGTTGAGCAGAGAAAACAAAATTGCAAATCTATTAAGAGTATGATTTGGCTTTTTTGTTCAGGTGTGGAAAACCAGGCATTCACTTGGCTTAAGAAAAAAAACTCAGATGAAGCATAAACAGAATAAACCAGTCAATACAGATTAAGTCAAAACAACAGTAGTTTTAAGATATAATATGCATGTATGAATTTCATTATACAAGCTGTTATAATAGTTAAAACACCACTAAGTGTACACAAAGTGATATGTAAAAATAAAAATATCTGAACAAAGGGTGGTCAAACCTCAAAACAAGTGCTATAACCACCACCCAAAAATGCAAAATAGAGGAAGTTGTCTTCTTCAGAGTTTAAGAGTGAAAAAATTATCATTCTATCTAACTTTCATTCCACTGGGGAAGAGAGTCCCACGGAGGCAAACCAGTTTCATGCCCTTCCTACGTGCTTAAAAAATAAATACAACTTGCCATTACTAACATTTACAAGAGGCAAGCAGTATTATGTTCACATCAGAAGCATTTTTATCAATACTACCAAAATTGCCTTTTAATTTGCACTAACAAACGAAGGAAACTAAGTCTGCAGTAGCGCGTGCGCACACACACGCACACACACACACATACACACACACTCTAAAAGAACCCAAAAGACTATGAGGGTTAAAATTTTACTCTGGGAAAATACTGATTATCTTATCAATTCTCAGTTGATTTCATTCTGAAGTCATCAATGAAACTGCTACAGAACTGTGACAATACGAAGTCATGCAATAAAACCTAGACAACATAAATTCTCCCCTACTTAACAAATCTCTAAATGCTTTAGGGAAAAAGAAAATGTGCATTACATACTTTCAATGTCTTCCAACTAGCTCTTCATAGATGCATACATACTTCTTGCCCACAACCACAACTCATTAGAGTTGGGGGAAAAAAAAAAAAAACACCTCAAGGCGAAAGCTTGACTTACTCCCCACCCACACTACAGGTAATGAAAATAAATGCCACTCCTTTAAAGTCACCATAAAATGAAGGGACTAAAACACAAGTCAAACATGAGAAAGCAAGTAAGGAAAAATACAAAGAAGCCAAACTATTAATCATGATCACCTTAAGTGGCTTTATTACAAAAGAAACTCAAAAGGATTTCTTTTTAAATAAAATGTAACAATGCAGTGCTTATAAAACAACAAAAAAGAGTGAGAAAAAATGCATCAAATTTAGTCAACAGAGGAATGCAAGTATGAAAACATCAATATCAAACATGGTAAAATTTACTGGACAACAGCTATAGAGAGATTTTTAAATGCCAATACACAACAATGTAAACGGTATTATTTAGGCAACAAAAAGTATCAACACAAAAACTATTAGAAGCACCGAAAGTTGGAAAAAAATATTATCTACAGCATGTAGTCAAAAGTGTAGGACACAAAGCACATAAGATTAATGAAGTTTCAATGGACCTAAACCAAATTTTATACGTTAAAGCACAGGCAGATGTGCCACAAAATGAATGACCCCAAGGTCCTTCGGTTATACAAATGACTTCTTTTCTCATTCTAAACAAATATTCATCTGTGTACACAATTCTGTATTCCCTCTTAAAGAGGGACACCAAAACTACACAAGCTTTAGGCCCCTCAACACTTGGATCTCTCCCTGCACCAAAGAAAAGAAATATACCTTCTCCAATGTCCAGAAATTCCAGATCCCTAGCCACAATGCTAAAATAGAACAAAAAGGCAGAAATCAACCAAAACTTAAATTTCAGCTATATTGTAAATAAACAATTCAAATGAGAAAAAATTTTAATTCACAAAATTAAAATGGGATTTCTACAAATACTAAATGACTAATGCAGTATTCAGAGGTGAAATCATAATTCTGAAGGTGTTCATCAAAAGAGAAAAACAAAGTAATAAAAGATTTTAGAAAACTATTAAACCCAAAAGAAAACAGAACATAATAATTAAGGATAAATACAAAGATCTATCAATTGATAGCACTGACAGTTTAAGACCTGGAACTTTGGGACAAGGGTGGGGACCATTCTAGAAAATTTAAATGAGTAGCACTGGGCAGGAATGGCTTCATCATCTTAGACTCCCTGAAAAAGAGGCAGTATATTGGCATGTGGTAGCCCTCAAAAAAAAAGTTCAGATAATATATATATATTCAAGGGAAAGAGGCTGTACCAAAAATAAGATACTCTATGTACAGCCATATAATAAAACTGAGAAGCTTCACTATGGTAATATTTTTACACAAAATTTTAAAAAAAGAAAAACACATAATTACACACAAAGATGTTATCTCAAGAAATAAAAAACTAAATTAACAGAAGATAAAATGGACAACACTGTCTAAGTAAGAACTATGAACAAAATGAGTATCTGGAATAATGACAACAGTGGTTAAGTTCAGATTTTTTAAATGCAAAATTTAAAACTCCCGAAGAATGTGAAGATGAACACACCATCCCATTCATCCTACAAGACAAATATGACCTTGATCACAGGTTTTATGTATCCAGAAAATGGAAATAAAACAATACCCATACAATTTAATAAAATAAACCAGAAGCTTACCAAGTGAAACCACAGTATATAAAATCCCTCAGTGTACTAATACACTCTACTGAAGCGATCCATATACTAGGTATTTCTTACCACTTCAACATCAAGGGATAAAACAAATAGGATCCTTTTCTACAGATGCAAAAGGAGCATCTGATAAAATTACATTGCTAATAATAACATTCAATAAAAACACTAATAGGATATGTTAAGTAAGAATACTTAACATAACGAAAAATGTATTTCATATGATGTCGGGGGGGGGGGAAGCAGTAGCAAACAAGGACGTCTACTGCATTCATTTTGATCTTAACTATTTTGTTATTTTAAAAGTTTAAAATTTCTGGCCCAAGCAGTACAACTAGAGAAACAGGATGTAAATATGTAAAAGGGAAGAAATCTGTATGGAGACAGATGTTAACTGGACTTACTATAGTGATCATTTCACAACATATGCAAATACTGTATCATTATGCTGTACCCTTGAAACTAACATAAAGTTATATCTCAATTATATCTCAACAAAAGTAAATAATAAATAGGAAGAAACAAAAACGCAAGGAAAAAATATTTACAATACACACAGCTGACAAAGGACTTGTATTCCAAATGTACTAAGTCTACAACTCAGTAACACAAGCAACCCAATTTTTTAAAAAGACAAAGGATTTGAACCGACACATAGCCAACAGGCACCTAAAAAGATGTTCGATGTCATCACTCAGAGAAAAGCAAATTAAAACTACAGTGAGATACCACTATACATCCATCAGATTAGCTAAAATACCAATTGCTGGCTAAAATACCAAGGACTCAAAATAACTGGAACTTCCATACATCTTCGGTGGGAATAAAAAATGGTCCAACCATTTCACAAGAAACTGCCAAACTGTTTTCCAAAGTTAAACATATGACCTAATAATCTACAACATGGATTATAATCCAAGAGAAATGAAAATATGAATCCATACACCAATATATATATGAATGTTCAGTGCAGCTTTATTCATAGTTCCTAAAAACTGGTAACAACCCAAATGTTCCATCAACAAGGAAACAGGCACATAAAATGCAGTATATCATAATATAGAACACTACCAAGCAACAAATAGGAACAAACTACCAAAACAAGCAATATCATTTTTCAGGATGAATCCCAAAAAATCCCAAGGTACAAAGGAGTGCATGCTGTATAATTCTATAATATAAAGTCCAAAACAGGCAAAATTAAACTATAGTGATCAAGTCAATACGGAGGTTACCTCTGGAGATTATTAATTGGGAAAGGACACAAGGGACTTTCTTGGGGTGACAAAATATTCTGTATCTTGCTTGTGGTAATGGTTACATAGTTTTGACATACAGATTTGTCAAAACTCACTTAATACACTGAATATGGTTGCATTTTATCATACATGGTTACAAGCAGAGAATGAGAAGGCAAGCAGGAGTGGAATGAATGGGTCTAGCAGGAAGCTTTT
Organism: Lontra canadensis; assembly: GCF_010015895.1. Taxonomy (NCBI): domain Eukaryota; kingdom Metazoa; phylum Chordata; class Mammalia; order Carnivora; family Mustelidae; genus Lontra; species Lontra canadensis. Next base: position 37,016,675 of record NW_022631001.1, read on the forward strand.
ACTTTTTGTTTTACATACCTTTTATTACTTATATCTTTGCATGCAATAAGGTAAAAAAATTATATTTTTAATGAAATTTTCACTAATATATCACTTAGTTTTTTAATTTAAAAAAATCACACATACATTATCACTGGAGCAAAACAGAAACCAAGACAGATTCCCTATAAAAGATGTAACAATACAAGAAAATCTGATCATAGAAAAAGAAGTGTACCACATTGAGAGATGTTTTTCTAAGCTTTGAAGTGATAAAAAAAATCCTGATTTTAGTCAATTCTGTGTTTACCATATAACAGAGAAACTAACTAAAGTAAAAAACATACAGAGGTTTTTTTCTACCAATTAGCAAATTTATTTACAACTTTCTAATTATAAATGACCACTGCAGAAAACTTATAACCGTATAAAGAAGAAAATAACGCATTATTTGGGTCTCTTTCTTCCCATTGTTTGTTCTATTATTTTAAGGATGAAAAATCAGGACAAAACATACCACTTTATATTTTTTCTTTGTGTATATTATAGTATAAGCAACTTCCTGTTTCATCATATAGATTTTTAAAATCATTTTTCTTAGGCTACATTGATCTGTTTTACATCCACTAGAAGAACGAACTATATTTTAACCATTGGCCTATTTAGGACAATTATAGCATGTCACTATTATAAATCATGTCATAATAAATCTTTGTAAAATGTTCTTTATGGTTCTTACTCATTTCCTTAGTAAAAATCCCTGGAGGTATACTTATCAAGTCAAAGAAGAAGGCTAGGCTATTGATAAAGTACAAACTCTACTCCAGACGGCTAGGCCAACTGTACTCCCTTAAGAGTGCATTCAGCAGCACTGAAGTTTTAAAGTTGTTTTTCCCCATTATAGGATATATTTTAAGTGCAGTGAAGAAAACACAGACACAGAAAAGAAAAACACCAAAAATAATTAAAATCATCCAGGAATGTTTACTCTTGAGTCCTTTTTTCCATATGCATACATAATTAAACTTGCGTGTTGTACTGTATATGCTTTTATAATCTACTCTCCTCCCCTATTTAATGAGCATTTCTTCCTTACCAAAGTGTCTCAAAATTCATTTTAATAACATGGGCCATTATTTAATCCATCTTGACTATTGATCACAAAGACCATTTCTAAAACTTGAGCATTAAGTCACATTGTCATAAGTTTTGTATATAAATCTTTGGACCATATAGTGGTTTTATATCAGTAATTATTATATCAGGAAAAATTCCTTGAAAAATAACTACTAGGTCAAAGTTTATGATATTGAATGCTTAATTCAGCTTTTGGATTTATAACTTCAGGAATAGTGTAAGAGAGTATCTGCATCCCCATACCTTTACCTAAAATAGGTAACCTTTTATTGACCTTTGTCACTTGATCATTTAAAAATGGCTTATTTTATTTAGACCTTTTTGCTACTCAGTGAGAGGTAATTTAAAACATTCACAGTATTTTGTTTTTTAACTGCTCAACCTATTGATATTTTTAAGATATTAGAACTGCTGTATCAGCAAATTTTTAAAAATACATTCAATTCTGATATGCCTGTAATGTAACCTATGAAATTACCAACTTGGGTAAAAGTTTTCTGCAAAGCATTTATGTATCTAGATTATTATCTAGATTATTTTGCCTATTTCTAGCTGAGACTCCCACCAAGCTTTCCCTTATTTCTAAAATGTCTCCTTCATCCAAAAATCACACTACATATATATAAATATATCTCTTTTCCACCCTTCTAGGAGAAAAAAAACTATCACTATCCTCCTCAACTTCTGAAGCTTCAGTATGTGCTCTAGAGTCAATCTTCTACTTTCTCAAAAGTCCTTGCCATCAACAGCCCTTTCTCTGGTATATTTTCCTATGATACTAGCTCTTCCTCTTTGGCATATAAATAAGAATTTTTTTATTTTTAATTTTAAAACACAGGCACTCCAGGTTTTTACCTTCCTTCTTTAAAAAAAGATTTATTTATGTGACAGAGACAGCGAGAGAGGGAACACAAGCAGGGGGAGTAGGAGAGGGAGAGTGAGGCTTCCCGCTGAGCAGAGAGCCTGATGCGGGGCTCGATCCCAGGACCCTGGGATCATGACCTGAGCCGAAGGCAGACACTTAACGTCTGAGCCACCCAGGTGCTCCTTTTACCTTCCTTCTTTCTCCTCTAGCAACACTTTTCTTAACCTCCCACTCACTGTAGTCTGGCTTCTACTCCCATCATTCCACTAATACTGCCCCCTGTGACCTATTCATTGCCAATCTTAGAATTTTCATGCTTAGATTACTTAACCTAAGATGTGACCCTACTCAGCACTCAAAACATTTCTTGAAGCTCTCTTTCTGCAATACCTAACATGGCTTTTGTCTCTAGTTCTCCAGTGCATTCTCCTCAGTCATTCTGTTCCTCTTCCTCCACCTGTCCTCTTTTCCAGAGTTCCATCTTGAGTTATGATGCTCTCCTCCATATGGGTAAGCCTGACCTACAGAAGTTACCCTCAACAATCATCTATTACTTTATATTCCCAAATCTCTCTCTGCCTAGATCTCTTTACTAAACTACTCCTCCAGTCATAAATATGGATAATACATGCCTTCACACAGCCTCCCCTGAAGCATCTCAAACACGATAGGTACAGAGCTAAACTAATTACAAAATCAAGATGAATGGCATAATGACTTGCAATGTGAATCAAGAGGCATAAATATAATATTAATCCATTGTTAAATGATAAAGTCAAGAGAAATTTTAAAAACAGAATAAAAGCACAGGAGGAAAATATTAATTACAGCATTATTTAATAACAAAAAAAAAAACTTAAAAGGACTTTTCCTTCTGGGAAGATGGAGTACACAAACTTTCTCCATTCCTCCTGATAAGCAAAAGTAAAACTTGACATTATACACAAAAAACAAACATAAGAAGACTCAAAGTTAAAGAGGAGGCAGTGCTAATGCTTTGCAAATCAAGGAACAAAATTGTGGTGAGTCCCTTGTGGGTTTGTTTTTTTTTTCTTTAACCTTGAAAATTCCAGAAATTGACTTGAAAAAGCCTCCAACCTGGAAATGCCAACAGGAGCAAACAAAAAGAATTCCAACAAAAGCATGCTTTTCCTGACCAAGGGACTATGAAAAGGGCAACCCAGAATGATGGAAAACTTTTAGACAATAACCAGTCAAACACCACAAAAAAAAAACAAACAACAAACAAAAAAAAAAACAACAACCACTGTGTGGGACATCTGGGTGGCTCAGTCCATTAATCGTCAGACTCTTGATTTTGGCTCAGGTCATTTTGGCTCACCACCCTAGATGAAACCCCAGATTGAGTCCCTTGTCAGGCTCCACAAATGGAGCCTGCTTATCTCTCCTCTCCCCGTCCCTGCCCTTTGCATATGTGTACTCTCTTTCTCTTAAACAAATAAAAAAAAAGCCACTGGAGTCCCACTCACACCCTCACCTGCAAAGTCCCTGTGGGGAATCCAGAACTATATTCTCAAGGCTATAAACATCCCAATGGGATGGTGTCAGAGAAGGCCAAGCAGGGAGCCAGGGGTTTCACCCATGCAGTCAGTAATGAACTCTTGCCTAACAATGTCATGAACTCTTCTCTAATAGTATCAAAGGAAGATTATGTGGGGAAGCCTGCACTTCCACCCCAGCCAGGAGTAATAAACAGTGTCCCCCAACATCAGGTTTCAGTGGAGGTTCAGTGGAGAATGTAGACATCTATCTCTACCTGGCAGTAATGAGGCAGCACCTCCACCTTCCTTCTCCTGGCAGAGCAGTATAAAAAAAGTCAGCTAGAATAAATGGTTTGAGTACGATACAAAGCCTCAGAACAAAGTATGCAAATGTGCAAGGTTTCAATTAGAAAATCCAAAACCAGAAAGATCTCAAACAGAAAGACAAAAATAATCAAAAGATACCAACGACACAATGAGAGATGTTAGAATCTTCCGACAAAGACATTAAAGTGATCTTGATAGAATATTCAAACATGTTTGAAATAAATGAAAAAAAGCCTCAGAAAAGAAATCAAAGTCTCAGCAAACAAATATGTTTTAAAGAACAAAATGGGAACTTAAGCTGGAAAATAGAATAACCAAAATAAAAAGTCCAAAGGATAGCCTAATAGCAAAATGGAAGGAAAGAAGAAATATTCAATGCAGTGAGAGATAAAACAAAAGAAACTACCCAATCTGAAAAACTGAGTGAAATAAACTGGAATACAAGAAAATGAACAGGACCTTAAGGCCCAGAGGGACTATAACAAAAGATCTAAAATTCACATTATCAGAATACCAGGAGAGGAGAGCAACTGAGAAAATACTTGAAGAAATAGTAGCTGAAAACTTCCCAAATTTGGCAACACAAAAACCTGCAGTCAAGCAGCTAAGCAAATCCTAAAAAGGAAAAAACCCAAAGAAATTCACACCTAGATACAACATAATTAAACTTCTAAAAACTAAAAAGAAAGTCTTAAAAAGACAATGACAGGGAGAAAAAAGCCAATGACATAAAAATATATTACCTAAAAGGAAAAAGCCATTAGAATGACTACAGATTTCTCATCAGAAACCATAGAAACCAGATATGATGCAATTTTTGCGTGCTAAACAAAAAGAATTATCAACCCAGATTCCTATATCCAGGAAAAAAAAAAAAATAGCCTTCAGGAATAAAGATAAAACAAATACAGAGACCCTATCACCAGAAGGCTTACTCTAAAAGAATGGCCCAAGAGGTTCTCTAAACAGGAAGGAAACAAAAAAAGAAGGAACCTCAGGAAGGAAGGAAGAATGGACACAGCAAAAATATGGACAAGTATGACAGACTTCCCTTCTCTTTAATTTCTAAAGTATGCTCGGCGGTTGAAGCAAAATTATAATACTGTTCAATGTGGTTCTATATGTATGTAAAGCACCAAAAATAATTATAAGCTAGGGAGAGTAAAGACACATAAAGAAAGGTTTTAATACTTCGCTCAAACTGGTAAAATGACAATAGCAGTTCACTATGATAGTAGATGGAGATAGTAATAGTACTTGTGGGATTTTAGTATTTTTGTGGGTGTTCTAAGTACAAAAGGCTAAAATCTCACAAGTGCTATTATCATCTCCATTATACTGATGAGAAAATTAAAGCTCAAGGCTGAGAAAGTAACACAGTAGCTAAGTAGTGAATATGAGACTCAATTTCATAGTTACCTGGCTCTAAATCCTGACACTTTTTCACTACATTAAAAAAGGGTTCCAGGGATTAAATCTTCATTCAAAAGCATGAATGGAGGAAAAAAATTTTTTTGCACTAACCTCTAACTGAAATACAGCATTTCCTTCAATCAACCACCATAGCAGTACCTGTGGCGGTCACCAACAGAAATCACAGATATCTCATATAACAGATAAATCAGAATAGCATTTACACTCAACGTGAGTTAAAAAGGAAGACTTTCGTTTTTAGTATTTCAATAACTGGATTTAAGTGTAATCGCTTTCCTTTATAAACCTACATACTATATTTAAAAAACTGTATTCTGAGGAGTCCATACGTTTTACCAGATTGCCAAAAAGAGTCCTTTGTACAAAAAAATTTAAGGAAAACCTGCATGTAGAAAATTTTCCAAATTTTACTTCGAAAGTCCTAATGGACCACAACTTCCACTTGCCACTGGAATGGGAAGAATGGCTCTGTTTTTGAGAAGACGCCAGAGAAAGAAAACCTATAAAATTAAACTATGCCAAAAGAAAAACACTTTCTCAGGGGTGCCTGGGTGGCTTAGTCATTAAGCATCTGCCTTTGTCTCAGGTAATGATCCCAGGGTACTGGGATTGAACCCCACATTGGGCTCTCTGCTTGGTGGAGAGCCTGCCTCTGCTGCTCCCCCTGCTTATGCTCCCTCTCTCAAATATATAAATACATAAAATCTTAAAAAAGAAAAAACACTTTCTCAAGTTCTCAAAAATCAATACCATTTAAGAGTCTAGTCCTTACATGACACTCAGAATCTACCAAAAAACCACACCATGAAACCCCCAACATACACCATGAATTCATTTGTAGGTAATCTCCAAAAAAAAAGAAAAAGATAATTCAAGCTCTAAATTCAGAAACAAGAACATTAATTCCACCTTCCCCAGCCTTCCACCTCTTACCCACCCCATCCCACCCACTTCCTCTTAAGCACACATTATAATCTATAAATCTAAAGGTGCCCTTAAATGACATGTTTTCAATCAATTTCTTTATGAGAATTAGCAACATCTCAGAATACATACTTTCACATTGGAAAACAGTGTCTTTTCTCATTCCCATTTTACCTCTCCAAAAAGCACAAGTACCCAAATAAAGGCAAAGCTTTTTAGATGAATAACCACCAAGAACATTTTTTCTAATCCCATGATCATCCAAACTTAGAAATAAAATTCCTTTCTTTCACAAAGCCACCAAAAGGGTAAAACATTTTTTAAAATAAATAATCCTACCCCCCCTAAAATTATCAACTCCTGAAGAAACATGTTCTCAGACCAAAAGTTACCCATTTTATAAATGAACCAAAAACGTCATCAGTATAGCACAGAGCACAGGTCTAGTATATATAAACTCTAGATCGTCTTTTAATCCTTAGTCACACCTACCTAAAACCACATTATGTGAGCAATCATTCTGTGTATCTACAAATAGTATTAAGAATTTCTGACGGGAAAAGTTAGAGTATCACTTCTTCATACAAGAAATGTAAGGCAAAATTAATCACCAGTTCCTGTAACCAATATGCAATGAGAGGCAGTGCGTTGGAAAATGTTCAAAAATGGTGTAGAATACTTTTAGAAGCAAATCACAACACATTTATACAAACACATCCACACAAAACAGTTTTGTTCACAAATTCAAATATGAACATTTTATTGTAATAAGAATTGTACTCAACTTTTATTTGCCGTTTGAATGGCCAGGGGGGGAAAAATTGTTTCCCACTCTGGAGGAAAACCCCTAAAGAACACACTGTGTCTTGTCAACCAAGTCATGAGACCTTGAACATCAAATGAAAAGCTAAGTTTCCATTTGACTACATATTTAAGTCAATTCAGAGTACATTATTGTCCTTCATTAACTATAAAATAACTCAGAAAATGTTTTATGAAGAAAAAATATTAAGAATATGAATACCTACCTCCCAAGTTAGGAAATAAAATATTAGCAACAAGTCTAGAACTTTATCTGTCCCTTGACAATCATATTCCCCCCTCCTCCCTGTCCCTACCCCAAGAGGTAATCAATACAGAACCTAAATCTGTGGTTTGTCATTCTCATACATTTCAACAGTGATATATCCATAAAGAGAATAAACACCTCGACCTTCCGAAGCTGTGTTTAGGGAGGATGCACTACAAATCTCCATCCCCACACCAGCTTTCAACAGCGTCTTCATCAATAGTTTTACTAGAAACCCATCAAGTCATCAAGTGTGCGTCTGATGAAACCTCATTTACTCTTTCCCTCTCCCTCTCCCCAAATTCAGTGCCCACCCCCATTCATACTGGTAAGTCAGGCAACAGAATTTCATCCATTAAATGAGAATGTATCACTCCTTTCAGTTCCCCTCTAGTAGGTGTTGGGATTCTTGCTCCAATTCGTAGTCTATAGTAAGAAGACTGGTGTGTTTTAGGAGTTGGGAAAACCAATCTCAGCTTTACTGCTTACTTGGTTAGAGAACCTTGGGTAAATTGCTCCCTCCCAAACCTCCATCTCCTCTTCTATAGGATGGAAATAACAATGACCATGATCACCACCTTGCCATCATAAAGGGTCGTTGCTGGTATTAAAAGAAAACCATGTACACAAAAAGTCTCTGAAAACGGAAGTATTACACAAATGCAAAACATCATAAAACGTAAGTATTACTAGGTACTATAAAAACTCTTGAGAATAATTTTAAAAAGTTAAAATGTGGCCAAGTAACTTTTTATAATTCATTAAATGCTTTTGCTACAGAACTTAAGTATTAACAATGCTGAAATAACACGACTCTTTCAGTCTATTTATAATGAAATTAACCTCTACAACTGAATAATTTGTTCTAAATTCCACAATGAATCAAGATTCTCACTTTCTTAGAAATTATGATATAATAATTAGAAACTCTATAAAACGCTCCAAAAAAAATTACACATAAATCATGTTTTTAAATGTAATGAACAGTATTGGACCAAACAGGTTTTTTCTTATTTTTTAAGCAATTTAGAAAACTCCATGGATGACAGGATTTATTTATTAACTATTGTGGGAATGAGTTCCCTACCCCACGAAAAAAGAATATCACACTCTTATCTTCCAGCTTGGGAAGAGACATTATCAATGTAGGTATGAAGAATATCATGACCCCCGTCAAAGTAAGGGCAGTTCTAATATAATCAAAGCAATGAGACATTTATATATTGTATAGAAAGACGTATGGGGACACCTGGATGGCTCAATCGGTTAAGTGTCTGTTTTCCACTCAAGGTCATGATCCTAGGATCCTGGGATCAAGTCCCCATCAGGCCCCTTGCTCAGCAGGGAGCCCGCTTCTCCCTCTGCCTGCCACTCCCCCTGCTTGTGCACTCGCTCACTCTGTCTCCTCCGCTGACAAATAAATAAATAAAATCTTAAAAAAAAAAAAAAGTATGAAGACAACTTCTTAAAATTCTTAGGGAAACAAGATAAAACCACCTAATTAATTTTTTAAAAAACTTATAAAATCATGTGTCAAAGACCTGTAGAATCTCAAAGGACCCTAGATATAATCTATTTCAGAACCTCCATTTCACAGATGAAGAAACCAAGGCCAACAAAATATAATATAGATCCTTTCACTGAATAAAGAAAATGTAGTTTAACTGGGGGCTTCTGCCCCTAAAGCAAACATGACTATAAATCAAGCATTCTTTAAGGGGATTAAAAAAACATCCTTGTCACAATATGTAAAATGGAGACAGCAAGTATAAGAAGAAAGACAAAGAAGAAAGTTAGGAAATAATGAAGGAAGAAAGGGCAAGAGGTGAACAATGAGAAAGAGACACAACCTCAAAGGCTCAAAAATAACTAGTTATTAACCTGGCCTTGTTATCTCTACCAACAAGATATTTATTAATCACAAAGGGAACAGCCATCACTTTTCAGTGATTAACTAAGCAATCAGATTCCGCACTAGTATTGAGCAAAACAGACAACATATGCCCCCCAATATGAGGTACCAGAGGAAAACTTTTCCTTTATATCTCTTGTCAAAGCTACACAATTTGATTCTAATGATAAGAAAATATCAGACAACCCCAATTGTGGAATATTTTACAAATAAATTTAAGACTAAAAAAACATGAAAATAAGTGCAATGTGCAATCCTGGATTGGATCCTAGACCCAAAAAAATTTTCTTTTGTTGGAAGGACTGGAAGAACTAAGCTTAAATAATATATGTTAGATAATAGTATTGTAAGTTCCTGATTTTGGTAACTGTACTAAGGCTGTATTAAAGACTCTTTTTTGTTCTTCAGGAAAAACTCTAAAGGGACATTACTTCCACAACTTACTCTCAGAAGTAAAATGTACAGGATACTACGGGAGGGGCACCTATTCCACTCTGGATATTCCCTGGGGAAAGGCTTGCTGGAGATGAACCCTGAGTCACATCTAGAAAGATGACTAAGAATGAATCAGATAAAAGGGCATACTTGGTAAAGGACAGAGGTTCCAAAGAGTTGTGGCTGTGCACTTCACACAGATTGTGACTAAGTGTGATGAGACTGTGTTTCTCCAGACATAATACACTGTGTAAGAGCAGGAATTTCAAATAAGTATGCACAGGTGCCTGGGGGTTGCCAGGTCTGGAGAGCAGCAGTCAAGGCAGCATGCACAGGAGTAATGGGACATGGATCACAAGGAGGCAGGGGAGCAGAAAGGGCAGCAAAGCAATACGTTAAACCAAATTTTACTCCCTATTCAATCCCAGCTCTTCTAATTTCAATTAAATGGAGAGTGTTTCAGGAACCTAACCTTTTTTTAAAAATGGGGGGGACCTCAAAGACTTATTAAGATAACTAATCAAATAAAAGTATTTTATTTGGACAAGGTAGCATAATATAGCCCTTAGGACCCATAGGTGCTTTGCACTCAGAAAATATAGCTTCAAGTCACATCTCTGCCATATTGTGGGATCCTGAGCAACATATTTAACTTTTGAGCCTCAGTTTCCATAGCTATAAAAAAAAGAAACAATAAGCTATAAAGATTAAATGAGGCAATGTTGGTAAAGTTTACAGCATGACATCTAACACACAGAATATATTCAGTATACATCAGACATTATTGATACAAAATATTCTGCATAGGTCCCTGTTCCTTATTAAAAACAAAACAAAACAAAACTTGAAACCATATTATAATCTGGTTACAGTATAAGATAGTAAAATGAATTGTATCAAGTCCAACCACTTTATCAAAAACACAAACTAGGGGCACCTGGCTGGCTCAGTGGGAAGAGCATGCAACTGTTGTTCTCGGGGTTTTAAGTTTGAACCCCATGTTGATGTAGAGATTAGGTAAAAATAAAATTGTTAAAAAAAAAGAAATAACCCATAAACTAAACTCTACCTGTGTAAGTACAAGTTTTATAAACCATATTATGGTTTTTCACCTTACAATTCTGCTGGGACTTATTAATATAAACTCAAGGTTAAAATAAGAAATGAGAGCAGTTTCATTATTTAAATACTCAACTATGTATTTGAGGACATTATTTAAGTTTGGTGCTTTTTTCAATGTTAACTACTTGTACAAATATTTCACAACTGCAACTTTAACAAAAAATTATAAATATGACAAGGCTTAAATCTATTATTCATAATCCATTTTAGCACCATTCTAAATAAACAGCTATGGATAGGCATAAAAGTGAATAAGTCCTTAAAGTAATTAGTAGGATCCATTTTAAGCAATAAAGTATAGAATATTACAAGGGGTTCCATTTAAAAAAAAAAGGAATGTGGGGTATTTTGTGACAGACCAGTAAGACAGCTGGAACAAAGCTGTTGGAGCGACAGCTGTGCACCATGTACTGTTCATCTTAAACCACAAACTAAAGTAACCCATGTCAGACAACTTCATTTGACTAATCAGCTCAGCCAATGGCGCCTTCCTGAAACTGCTACACAGAAATCTAAGTAAATACGTAATTTGCAACTAAGGAAGGAGAAAAAATATACAAAACATCAGTGTCTTTAAATGTAAAATTAACTGAGACTCACAATCTAACATTATAACAAAATTTTCCATACTATTTTAACACCCGCTAAAATTATGATCGCAGAACCTATCAGACTTTATAATGGTAAGAAAATAGTCCCCAAACCCAACGTTTGATGAAATTTGTATTACTGATATGTAATCTCACCAATTTCTACTCCATTCTTAAGTTTCAACCAAATGATGTGTTTGACCATATAACACTGCAGCAATTATAGAAATTGTTAAGATTAAGTTATTTGATAGTTAAAAGCAGCTAATTCAAAACAAGTTTGGCAGGGAAATTCTATGCCAGTATATGAAAACAATAAATTCACGTAGTACTCAATTAAGCTACTATAACCATTCATTTAAGCATCTGTAAGTCATTATATTATCACAGACCTAGTCCATTGTTCCATATTTCATCTCCATTTTTTCATTCCAAAAACCCATGAACCCCTCTCTAAACTTAAACTCACTCTTTTCTCAGTGAGTAAGATACACATCTGTGTATGCTTGCACACATGGATACACACACATAAGGAGAATTTCCCTATATTACTGACACATCTTAATTTCAGAGACAGAAGGGAGAAAAATTACAAATTTCCTGTGTCATGTATCGTTTCTACAAGATTTCTAAAATGTTGTATCTATCACAAAACTTCTTTTGCAGTTTGACTCAACTACTTGCTTACTATTCTCTTCCTTTTAGCTAACAAATTGCTGACTGTTGTAATCTCAACCACATGTCATCATTTAACCAAAAACAAGGCATTAAAAGAAAACCCACCAGGAAATAAGACAAAAGTAATAAATCTTAAGACCTTACTCTCAGGCTGTTTTACATTTCCTGAGTCAGAATTTCCGCAAAGAAATTAAAATAGGACTATCTTCTCCAAAGACTATTTTCAATAAAACTGAATGCTATGGATCAACTACTAAAATTTCTAAAACTCAAGATTCAGTTAAAATGTACACAGGCTATATATAATCTTTTAATTACAGAGAAACTCTGAAATCCAAAATGAAAAATAGTTTGGTACTTTGTCCTCTTCAGTAATTAGTGACTATGTAACCATAGATACAACTCATCTTTCTTAAGACCCCTTTTTTCCCCCAACTATTTACTATATCATGTTTAAGACCTAATACTAACAATAAATATTAACTAATATTTTGGTACATGATTACTTCTATGTAACAAAAGTATTCCTGGTCTATGACTTTCAAAATATAAAATATAAAATGTACAAACAAATACAACTAAGAGGCAAACGTTCAGGCAAAATATTCCAAATCTATAAAATACTCTACTGGGGTGTATGGCTCAGTCATTATGCATCGGCTTTCGGCTCAGGTCATGATCTCAGGTCATGATCTCTGGGCCCTGGGATTGAGCCCTGAGTCAGGCGCTTGTGTGTGCTCTCACGCTTGTCGTGCACGCGCGCTCTCTCTCTCTCTCTCTCTCTCTTTTGCTCTCTCGCTCTCTCGCTTAGTCTCTCTCTCAAAAAAATAAAATCTTTAAATTAAAAATAAATAAATAGGGCACCTGGGTAGCTCAATGGTTAAAGCCTCTGCCTTCAGCTCAGGTCATGATCTCAGGGTCCTGGGATCGAGTCCCGCATCGGGATCTCTGCTCAGCAGGGAGCCTGCCTCTTTCTCCTGTCTCTCTCTGCCTGCCTCTCTGCCTACTTGTGATCTGTCAAATAAATTAAAAAAAAAAAAAAAAATCTAAAATAAATAAATAAATAAAATCCTCTACTAAAATACTTATTTTAAACATTCTAGTGTTTACAGGGTTGAAAACAATGATGCATAAGTGAATCAGACACAGAATGGTTAACTTGTCCAAAACCATAGTCATATAGTGGCTAAACCAAGATCTAAATAAATCTTGACTCACAAAAAGGATTCTCTGCACTACCTCAAGCTGTCTTTTCTCAAATAAGCAGCATGAATTTTTCCAGGTCTAGGAAATCCTTTTAAAAAACAAAAACATGGCAGCTGTGGTGTTTCATTTCATAGACTGCATACAACTATGACAAAAACAACCACAAGGAGTAAGTTTCACAGAAACAACCTCTAGTTTTAAAATAATCTCTACATTTATATTCTCAATGTAGGGGAAATAAAAGAATAAAAACAAATTTAATTAAGCCTACATAAAAAATTTTAAGAAAGAAAATACAAAAAGGATAAAAACAAATTTATCTAGATTATTTCATAAATACATAATCAAATTATACAATAAATGTAAATGGTCTGAATTCCCTACTAAAAGACAAAGACTCTCAAATCTGACTTTTAAAGATCACATTAAGTACTGTTCTCAAAAGCTTACCAGAAAACGATCAAAAAAGAAATGTAAAATATAAATGAAGTAAATGCATACAAACAGAAAAGCGAAATGGCAACATAATTTCACAGAATCAAAATCAAGGTTAAACTCCACACAAGATGCTACTGAATTTTAATATTTAAAAATATTAAATTCAATATTTTTAATATTTAATTTTTTAAAAGATTTTATTTATTTATTTGACAGAGATCACAAGTAGGCAGAGAGGCAGGCAGAGAGAGAGAGAGAGGGAAGCAGGCTCCTTGTTGGGCAGGGAGCCTGATGCGGGGCTCAATCCCAGGACCCTGGGATCATGACCTAAGCCCAAGGCAGAGGCTTTAACCCACTGAGTCACCCAGGTGCCCCTTAATATTTAATTTTAAAAGAAAGATTCAATAATAACATTTTATATACAAATAACATAGCATCAAAATAAAGCAAGGTAAGAAATATGAGAAAAAAATAAAATGCAGTCTTTATGGGATATTATATTATAATAAATGTATTTCAGGATTTCACAGATAAGAAAAAAGGGAAGATACAGAAGATTTGAATAATATAATAAATTCCATTTTAATAGATTTGAATAAAACTTTGCACCTTATAAGCTACAAATGAATACTGTTCTCTCATGCTCTTGGAATATTTACAAAAATTAATGGTATGTTTGGCCACTAAAAATCCTTAATATTCCAAAACAGAATTTACAGGTCATGTTCTTTGACCACAGCCCAAAAAAGCTAGAAATCCACAAAAGGATCTACTCAATCCTTCGTCAAATATTTACTTTAAAAATTAAGGAGATACCCAAACTGAAATTAAAATTATCTAAAAATGAAAAGTATAAGATTTCATATCAAAGGAAACCATGCAAAAATCAGTCCTGTAATGCCTTTCCACAAATCATTAAGGATACTGCAAATATTTTGGAAAATCGCTCACTAAAATTCTTTACAATACCATTAAAAATATACATTATAACATATAAATTATCTAAAGTACTATTGTGAAAAACAGATGGCAATCAATCTCATTTTTTTTTAAAAAAGCACAATACTGAGGGTTGCTGGGGGGGATGGGGTAGTTGGGTGCTGGACATTAAGGAGGGCACATGACATAATGAGCACTGGGTATTATGTAAGACTGAGAAATCATTGACCTCTACCTCTAAAACTAATAATACATTATATATTAATTGAATTTAAATTTTAAAAATAAGAGAAAAAAATTTTTAAATTTAAAAAGCAAAAACAAAAAGTTTAGGTATGAAGTCATAAAAAGACATCTATACACAATACAATACAAAATAAGCATATTTCAGACTAGACACACACACAAGCACATGCTAACATTAAAGAAAGGATTCTTTTTCTTCTAAGCCATTTCAATTTTTATACCTACAGCAAGAAAAACCTCTGCCTTGATCTTCATTTTACAGCATGCACACATACACTCAGAATCTCCCCAGCCTCTTCAGTGGCTCAAAGCAGAAGCTTAGCCTTGAAGGGTAAATAAATTTGAAAACTATCCCTTTTAACCACCTCTAATTCTCCAAAATTATACCTCTCAGGAAAACCCCAAAATTAACTGCATGTCATAGTGGGCTTAACAGAATTTCACATCTGTTGAAATCCTGCTGATACTCCAAAAATTATCACTCCCTGATATCAACCTGCCTGTCTTTCAGCATCAAAAAAGATTGGGAATCAAAGTCTCCCAAGGCAATTCTGAAAAATAGCCAGTTTTTCACCACCAACACCAGAACAGCTACATTTTTAATACATTTTTAAAAACATATTCTACCACACAAGGACAAACTCCTCCCCTGGAAAAAGTTGTTTCCTTACACAGTAACAAACTTTAGAAAATAGTTTTGTGGCCTTAAGAAAAAAAAAAAAGAGAGAGAGAATATTACCACTGGTTAATATCAGACTGAGATATCAAGGGCATTAAATTGGTTTGAGACAGTAATTACATTTCACATCCAGAAAATTTCATCAGTGATACAGAAGGCAAATTTAACAAATTCTCCTAGATGGAGACTATCTTATTCTTTTTGCAGGTTAACTTAACACAATACGGTATGATTTCAGAGAATCAACGTATAAATAGTAAGTATTTTATAAGATGACTGAGAAAATGAATAAAAATGGAAAAGAAAACCTTCCCAGACCTGAGAGTGTTTCATCATTTTCCAGGGAAAACTAGTGAACAGAGAAAAAGTTCTTCTCATAATAATCATAATCATTTCAAATGATGAAAGAAGGTTACAAGTATGCAAGTAAAAAATAAGTTATTCCTGCAAAATGGAAACTTGAGGTCAGTCAGCCAAATAAAGGTAAAGAAATGGAAAACAAAGATATGCCTCTTTTATTTTAATACAAAATGCTGGGGCCCAATACTTTTACATCCAGCCAAATCATCACTTATCAGGCAAAAGTAAATATCTTAGGTATTGTTTCAGTAAAAAGCACTCGAAAGTATTCTCTAAATCCCAATTCAAAATAAAAACGAACTGTTGACGGGGCACCTGGGTGGCTCAGTGGGTTAAGTGTCTGCCTTCGGCTCAGGTCATGATCTCAGGGTTCTGGGATCGAGCCCCCCATCGGGCTCTCTGCTCAGTAGAAGCCTGCTTCCCCCTCTCTCTGCCTGCCTCTCTGCCTACTTGTGATCTCTCTGTCAAAAAAATAAAGTCTTAAAAGAAAAAAAAAAGCAAAAAAAAACTGTTGATAAAATCTATTATAAGCACTGAAACCAGTTAGAATGATACAAATGGCAAATAAAAGCAATAACCCTTCATAAGAAAGGGATTAATACCATTATTATTTACTATTATAATAGCAAATTAGAATGCAAAAAAAAAACAATCTTTTAAAAACACTGCAACACACACTATTGGTATATTTAAATAATAAGGACACAAAATTTGGGACAGGGATAGGTGCAAACAGTGCTAAATTCCTCATTTCCCATAACTGGGAATAAAACACTATTATTCTGTTTTTTTCTAATTAAATATGTTTAAGATTATGAATAATTTTTTAAAGATTTTTATTTATTTGTCAGAGAAAGCACACAAGGAAGGGGATCAGCAGGCAAAGGGAAAAAGCAGGTTTCCTGCTGAGCAAGGAGCCCAATGTAGAACTCGATCCCAGGACCCTGAGATCATGACCTGAACCAAAGGCAGACACTTAACCAACTGAGCCACCCAGGTGTCCCAAGATTATGAATGATTTTAAGGTAAATCTGAGTCATAAAAAAGAGAGCGAGCGAGCAAGAGAATCTACCATTCAAATCTACCACAGAGCACAAGGGGAAAATTTTTATGAATACAAGATTAGTGCAAAGGGAGGTCATTATGTTAAAGATCATGGCCAAAATCAGTAGTCACCCAACATAAATTTTTCAACCTTTCTCTCAAAAGGTACCTGGCTAGAAAATTAGGCAGAAATTTTCTCCTTAAACAGAAACAAAGTTGGTCCCCTTTTTGTCTCAACTTGGTTTCTTTGGGTTTAATTTCATTCAGCACCTAGCTATACTGATAATGAAAACCAGATTTTGTTAACATAAGTGAGTAAACAAACTGCTTAATATCATTACCTAAAGCAACATCAGAAGTGTTGGTTTCAATCACTTGGTCAAGGTGATGTAAGCCAGGTTTCCACACTGTGGTTACTATTTTCTCTTGATAATAATATCTCATGGACAGGTACTTTAAAACTATATTAATATCCAGCTACTCTAAAATCCACTAGCTCTAACATCTATTTATTATTCTGACTCAAATCAATTGTTATGATGGCCAAATAGTGATTTCCTAATTCACCACTGCCTCTGAGCTTATCAGATTTCTTAAGGAAGAACTTCCTTTCCTCCTTCATTTTTTTATTTATCCCTAAGGATTCACAGACTCCTACTTTATGGATAGTAACCAATTACTATAATTATTTTGTTTTATTGTCCCCAAATGAGCCAACAGGAGTCCTTCTGGGTTGGCTGTCTCTTTAACATGTCACCATCATTTTGTTTTTTGAGCACTTCCCTACTTTCTGACTCTACATGATACTTCGAGCTCATCTTCTATTTTTCCCTGGCCTAACCCTGGGATCAGTCATTTCTCCAAGGTTCCTGTTAGTAAAGAATGGTATTGAGAAACCAAGATGTGGCACTAGGTATTTTCACTGCTAATGGGGAGTCACTGTTTCTTTTTTTTAGATTTTATTTTAGATTTTATTTATTTATTTGACAGAGAGATCACAAGTAAGCAGAGAGGCAGGCAGAGAGAGGAGAAGCAGACTCCCCACGGAGCAGGGAGCCCAATGCAGCGCTCGAGATCATGACACCAGCAGAAAGCAGAGGCTTAACCCACTGAGCCATCCAGGCGCCCCAGTCACTGTTTCTAGGCACTCTTAGCAGAGAGAACTGGAAAAAAGAAGCACAGATGAATGTATGTGTATTCATATGCATCTAGTTCTGCATCTATAATTTTTAAACCATGAATTTATGCCAGTATCTTCAATTCCAAACAAGCATCAGAGTTGATGCTAACCTTCCCCCTTTCCACAGTGAGAACAAACAGCGAGAAAGTTGGCTGCCATTTTCCAAAATGTATTTACTTATTTGCTTAATCTTAGTATAGAAAATCATTTCGCGGCACCTGGGTGGCTCAGTGGGTTAAGCCTCTGCCTTCCGCTCAGGTCATGATCTCAGGGTTCTGGGATTGAGCCCTGCATCAGGCTCTCTGCTCAGCAGGGAGCCTGCTTCCCCATCTCTCTCTCTGCCTGCCTCTCTGCCTACTTGTGATCTTTCTCTCTGTCAAATAAATAAATAAAATCTTAAAAAAAAATCATTTCAGAATTGAAAACCCATACCCCTGCGACACAAACACACACACACACACACACACACACACAGCCTATTAACTAGAGTTCAGTGTTTGTTTCAAGTACTGTCTGTCTTTATCCTGAGGACATAGTCCAAACGTTAGGGTTTTTTTTCCCCTTTGGTGTGGTTATGTTACTCATCTGAAATTAGGTTCAGTTCACTTATTTGTTTATATTCCACCTTAGGGTGGCCTTTTTCTTCATCACTTGATTGTACTGGTGTCTGCTGTTTATGGACTGAATATGTGAAACATTAAACATGGTTCCAAAAGTCACAAAGTATCCTCGGAAAGGTCACCAAACCCCATTCTCTCTACCCCTTCCCCCTCATTCCTACCCACTCCCTATGGCTAACCAATCTCATTAATCTCTGCTTTATGCACTCAGTGCTGAAAATACCTACTTTCTTATCTCCCCTTCTTTCTTACACTGCACATTATACTGTAGATACTTTCACACTTTTTTTCACTGAACAATTTATCCTGGAAAGCACCTCCTATCGGTTCATAGAGAACGTTCTTATTTTTTTAATAGGTACATAATGCTCCACTGGGTAAATGTACCACATTTTATTAAATTCCTCTCCTATTCTGTAAATTGTTTCTTTTTTAAATTTCAAACAATGCTGTTAAGCTCATACATGTGTATTTTCATACTCGTGCAAGTGTATTTTCGGGTAAATTCCTAGATCTGGGATTACTAAGTCAAAAGGTAAACACATATACAGTCAAATGTACATCTGTTATATGTCTCCTGATACAGTGCACTAAGAACAACTCATTATTTCTGTGTTATTCCTGCTCCCCCCTCAAAATGCATAAGCCAAATTTACCCATGAGGAAACAAACTCATACTGAGGGAACTCTACAAATAACTTACACTCTTCAAAAATGTCAATGTCCTAAAACACAAAGACTAAAAAACTGTTCCAAATTAAAGATATGGAAACGTAATGCAGTGCATAATCGGAGATTTTCTTATGCTATAAAGGGCATTATTGGGACAACAGGCAAAATCTGAAAAAGCTCTGCATGTTAGCTTAGTAATATATCAATATTAATATCTGATTTTGGTTGTACACTATGTTTATGTAAGCAAATGACCTTGTATTTAGGAAATATACATGGAGAGACTTAAAAATAAGGGGTCACTGTCTTCAATTTACACTCAAATGATTTTAAAAAAAACAGCATAGATTGGGAAGATATAAAACAAATATGGTAAAATGTTAGCATCTGGAAAATCTGAGTAAAGTTTTTTTTTTTTAAAGCAACATTGGATGTTACTTTGACTTTTATATCCATACTTCAACTACTAAACATGTACTTACTTGTATACAAAGCTCTTTCTCCTAGGAAAAAAAAAATCACCATATGAGGTGACGAGGTAAGTTGGCGGGCAATATTAAACTACTAATATATACAAACAACAATTTCTGTGACTGTAATATTTTTAATTAACTATAATTTAATGCTATGTAGCCAATTAACAATCACATTGCTTTTATAAAACACTAAAAACAAAACATAATTTATAAGGTGACAAGGAACTCGTTCTATGTCTCCAGTAGCCTAATTTTAGACAACTTATATTTCTTTGTTTCTTTCAGAGCCACACATAAAATAAGTGAGTATATAAATCTTTGTCTTTTTCATAAAAGCCTGAGAGCTGTTTCTCTTTACAAAGTAAAAATAAATCAAAGGTCTACCAAGGACATTACTTTAAACTAAGTTTCAATCCGAAACACAGACTCAGCAACTCTGCCCAAAGTAATTCAAGATCAAGGCCTTGCCAGAAGATTCACTATTAACTCTACAATGTCTACTGACAGTGTGAAAGTGTTTTATTCACTATCACTTTTCAGTAAGGAGGGCATACAGAACTAATACTCTAAAGACACTTCTATTTTTCCTCGGAAGGAAGGAAGGATGTAAGGAAGGAAGGAAGGAAGGAAGGCAGGGAAACAGAAGGGAGGGAAAGAAAGGAAGGAAGAAATCTTTGTACAGCATCAGAAAATCTGTTTCAATTTTATGATCAATTACTTTGAAAATGGAACCTTCAGGGTCTTCTAGGTGGCTCAGTCGGTTAAGTGTCCAATTCCTAACTTTGGCTTAGGTCATGATCTCAAGATTGTGAGATCAAGCCCTGTGATGGGCTCTAGGCTCAGGAGGGAGTCTGCTTGAGATTCTCTCTCTCTCCCTCTATCCTTCCCCCTGCCAAAAAAAAAAAAAAAAAAAAAGGAAAAATTAAAAGGAACTTTTAAAATTAAAAAAGCAATACTGCTTTTTTAAAAATCTCCTTTCAGGGCACCAGTGTGGCTCAGCTGATCGAGTTCTGCCTTCACCTCAGGTCATGATCCCGAGGTCCTGGGAGGGAGCCTGACTCAGGGCTCCCTTGCTCAGTGGGGAGCCTGCTTCTCCCTTTCCCTCTGCCACTGCCCCTGCTTATGCTCTCTATCAAATAAATAAATAAAATCTTTGGGAAAAAAAAAAGTCTCTCTTCCCACCCAGTCTCCCGTTTTAAAGTTACCAGTTTAATTCCTAACCAAATTAACAACTACTTTCACTTCAAAGTTTGCAAAGACCCACATTTCAGCC
Source organism: Lontra canadensis (assembly GCF_010015895.1). Classification (NCBI taxonomy): domain Eukaryota; kingdom Metazoa; phylum Chordata; class Mammalia; order Carnivora; family Mustelidae; genus Lontra; species Lontra canadensis. The sequence continues at coordinate 37,037,782 of NW_022631001.1, forward strand.
TCACAAGTGAATTAAAAATCTCATCCCAGTAGGCAGCTGCCTGTCATCATCACTTTGCCTTCTAATGGTATTATATCAAGGGGAAAAACAGGATTCTTGACCTATTCAACAGAATCGTCCCCACTACACCACTGCAACTTTCCCCATCCCATTAAAGAGAGATGCACATATGTTAGAATGAGTAAGAAGAATGAGTTTTAAGAGACCTCAGGTTAGAATTTCTCTGCTTCTCCTCTAACAAAAGTGGCCATCCTCTTCCTTGCGTGCCTACCACTTCTACGCAGGAGCTATCAGCAGATCCAGTTCTGGTGTTACTAAAATAATCTCCAATAAATACCACCATCAGAAGAGGTGCTTTATTTTTCAATACTAAGAATTCATTTGTAAATCACTCTGAAAATGTAAAGCAATAGATGCACACAAAAAGATAAGCCTATAGTTTCAGATTCACAGACACGAGTTATTTTATGTGACTTACAACTGCAGAGAGTGTCTTCAAGATGTTGCAGTAGGGCACCAATTCCAGAACCTAAACTCACGCCCTTCACACGTAGATCAATTAACTATAACATAATACATGAGTCCTGAAATCTCTTCTAGGATCTCTGCCCCAGGAAAAGTCAATGAAAAAGCATTCAGCGAAAGACAAACTCTGAGTAAAAAGCAAGGTGTGAGTCAGGTCCAGACTAACAGGTTGTAAGACTGACTAAAACTCAACACGTGAGCAATCAACTACCCCCTACACACCTCAAAATCTGACACACTGCTCAATAAAGTCAGGATGCTAAACAAAGCCTAGAAGCTGGGAAATTCCTCTAATTCTGTAAAACACATGTGTTCTCTTCTGAGAGTTAGCAGGTAAAGCACTAACCCAAAACCCCAATAATTACTCCAAATTTCCCAAAAATCAACTTGCAACTGATAAAAAGAAGTTTCCCCAACTCAAAACAGGATCAACATTTATCACCTAAAGACCACACAATGTGAAGAGGGGAATCTGAGGTTGGGGTGGGAGGTAGGGAGTGCTGAAGCCTTAAGAGACCAGATTATGTGTCAAGCAAAAATGAAGAAATTACAAATTTTGTTTTGGAAGAACAAGATAATAATAGCAGCAAATAAAACCAGGTAACAATTATTATTAACTTACTCTATAGATGGCACTGTGCTGAATGATTTGCCATGTTATTGTATTTATTCCAAAAACCCTAAAGATACTATTATTAGTCTCCCTTTTCAGAGGAGACTCAGAGAACCCAAGATACTTGACTAAAGACACAAAGCTAGTTAACTAAATAAGAACCCAGAATTTCAAAAGCAGAGATTTGTTCATCCAAACTCAACATTTTATGGAGAAAAATAAAACTAAAGCCTTGAAAAGACTGAAAGATTAAGAGATTCCCCAGCATCACGTGAGTAGAGAGACCTAGAATCCAGATATGCGAAACTCTCTCCATTTCACTTGGTACAATGTTAAGATCATTTCCTAACTACAACTTACTCATCATTTAGTATTCTATTTACCAACAAAACTTGAAACATTTTTCAAAAAACTGTGAACAACAGAAACATTAACTCCACATATTTTACACTTTTATACACTTTATGATTTGCTAAATTCATTTTTAAAGAGGAAAAGGCACCTCAATTAAGCAATTATTGCCTTAATTTCCTATTTTGCAGCTCTTCATATGCATAAGTCCCAGTACATCTAAGGTTAAAGAAAGTCAAGACTAAAGACAAAGTCGTTTTTAAATTCTCCATTCCCCAATCTTCTGTATTTTTTCTGCTCAAGATTATATAAGAGAAAAATATATACTGAACACTAAAAAGTGTCATTTCAGAAGTCACTTCAGAAGAAGTAAATAAAGCCAATTTGTGTCATCCTGATCTCCTACAAGAACTGACTTCCACTTGTTAAGATTATTATCCTCCTGCCATCTCCTCTCCAATTACCACTGCTAGACAATCACAGCAGAATGAATTTTAATTTCCCAAGAGTCAGACAATAAATAGTGGTTCTATTAAGTGTAGATGATAAATAGTCACTTTAGCTCCATAGTTATAAGATTAATATAACAACAATAATGTCTGTAGTCTTTTTATACAGTAGGCATTGTTTTAAGCCCTTGACATAGATCAACTCATTTAATTTTCATCACAAGAGTATGTGGTACTGTGTATTTCCCCAGATTACAGATGGGGAAAATTGAGATACTGAGAGATTAAGTAATTTATCTAAGATTATACTGCAGCAAGTGGCAGAGTTGAGACTCCACCCAGGTGGACTGGCTTCTACCTCTGCAAAAGTCCCCTCAGAGTCAGAGTCTATTGCTCCCTTTCACTGGCTCCAGCTCATCTACCTCTCACACTCCCCTCCTTGCCTGCCTTCTCTCTATCCCAACTATCATATAACTTCCCCCATATTCACATACTCTCTCCCTACCACCAAGCCTATACAGCACTGTTATCAATTCTTCCCAAACTGACTTTTCCCCAATTCTGAATTCCCTTTGCATTTAAATGTGATACAAAATTATATACATAGACACTTACACTAATAGCCATCTTTAACTGAGCACACACTATGTGACACACAACAGTGCTAAGGACACTCCCATAATTCAAAAGATAATAAACAATGTGTGATCCCATCCCTTTTGTTGATGATTAAATGGAGACTCAGGGAAGCTGAATATTCTGGCAGTGTTCTCACAACCAATAAATGACAGAGCGAGATAAACACTTACGTTGACTCAAAGCTCACTTTTTCTCCATGTATACATATGTGTGTGTTTCTCATCCACACACGGCTCATTTACTTCTTTCCTACCATCTAGGACAGTACTATTCATAAAGGAGATGTTTCTTTAACAAAAGAATTCTAGAGAATCATTTTTTAAAACAGCAATTACTGTTATCTTAGCAGTTTCTAAAACTATTTTCCAAAAATAAAAGGTTCCAATACCTTAATTAAATAACTTACATATTTAAATACATTCAGATAGTCCCTCCTCCACAAAGGACCTAAGTATGTGTAGTTTAACCTTTCAAGTGACACTTTACTAATACTGGAACCCAGGATTCTTTTCTCACTCCTCACCACCACTGCCAGCCCCCCAAGTACAGTCTCCAAAGAAACGTTAAGCTATAAACTGTTTTGCTTTGCCATCAGTTAAAATCTCTCTTGGCCCTAGCGAAATAGCAGCAAGACAATATCCCTGATTCTGCAGCCTGCTAAACTTAAACCAATCTCACCTCTTACTCGGTGTGATTTTTTTTTTTTAAACCCACTTAATGAGCATGTGTAAATGCTCTACATAAACATCTCTTCCTGGACACAAAGGTTTTAGCAGTAGTTTTTAACCCCTTGAAATATTTTAACAGCAATCATTGCTCATTTAGTCAACGTGAAAGGTAACAATCACATTTATGTTAACAGTACTCTGTATTTTAATGTCACTCTAAACGTTAAGTGAAATGAAACAAGCCATTCATGTATCCCAGCTGATAACAGATGGATGAAACGGAAACCAGAAATCAATTCTTCACCGAGGCATCTTAACAGTATTCTTGATATATTGAGAATATCTTTGTTACTGTTATAAAGGAGTACCTTCGTTCTCTCCCAGCATATGCCACACCTTTTAGGTTGACAAAAGCAGAGAGACATCTGGGTTTCTCATTTTCAAAATCCCCGAAAAGATCACTCAAACCTCTTAACAAGAGCAAATCCTAAGAATGAAGAATTCCACCGCCCTCTTCTTTACCACAAGCTCTGACTTTCGCCTCTACCAACCAGAAAGAGCTGGGAGTGGAGGAGTGGGTAGTTGGAACAGATAGGGAAGGCACACCCGGGTCGGTCATCTCCTAGCCTGGCCCATCCCAAACTTCACCTTGGCAAAGCGAGAAGCAGGAAGGCACCAGGAATTCCTAGGAAATGGTCTCACCCCTATCGGAGAACATTCTTAACTTCCTCGAAGCCACCATTTCCCTCGGGCATTATCACACACTCCCACCCGGACATATTACCTAAGAGATTACTTAAAAGAAAAGCACAAACACACACAAAGAGAAACACACAGCTCGAAGCCGGCAGCTCGGGCTCAGCGTGCGCGGAGAAACCCGCAGACCACGCGGAGCCGCGGCCAAGTTGCTACCGCGATCTCACCGAAGGTGCAGGAGGCGGCCGCAGCGGCTGAAAGCCCAGCGCGAGGGGCTGCAGCCCCGCACCCGACGCCCCGAGACCCAGCCGCGGGGCAGGAAGCCGGGCGCGGCGGCGCAGCCTCCCGGGAGGCTCGGCCCGGACGGGAGCGATAAGGTGGATCGGCGCTTCCCACCCTGCCAGCTCCGCCCTCCCGGACACATTCCTGAGAAGCCCGACTCCCCGGACGCCGACCAGGGCGCCGGGCAGGCAGGAGCGCGGCGCCACGGCCGCAGGGCAGGAGGGCAGAGCCCGGCCCGCACCACCGCCCCCCCACTCGCCCCCGGCCCGCGCGGCGCCTCTGGGGCGGGGTCGCGGCAGCCGCCCCGCCACAGGTAGCGCCAGCCCCCGCCCGCCGCCGCCCCGGCGCCCCCGGCAGGCCCGCTCTAGGCACCTGGATGAACTGGATGGTGAGCGCCGACTTGCCCACGCCGCCTCCGCCGACCACCACGAGCCGGTACTTCTCCTGGCCGGAGCCGTCCCGCCAGCCGGCCGCGGCCATGGGGACGCCGCCGAGCCCGCCCGGCCACGCCAAGCCGCCGCCCGCCCTAGGCCCGGCTCCGGAGACGTGTGCGGCCGGCGGGCTGCGGGCGAGCGGCGGGCGGGGGTCCCGGGCGCCGGGAGCTGCCGGGAGGGCCGCTCCGGGCGGCAGCGCGGCGCCCGGGCTGGCCGGGTCCCGCCCGAGGCGCGGAGGAACGGGAGGACCGCAGGGACCAGGGGCGGCAGCGGCCGGGGGGCGCGCGCTCCTCCACACGTCTCCGCAGCGCTTGCCGAACGCTGCCTCCAGCGCCGCTACAAATGGCCGTCTGGGGGCCGGGCTGCGAGGCTGAGGTGCTGCATATGCATGAGGGGGCGGGGCGGGGCGGGGCCGCGCTGGCCTGGGCTGAGACTCCGGCGCTGACCCCTGGCGGCTCAGACCCCCGCGGACCCGCCCCTGGGGTCCCTCGACAGTGAGAGTGAGTTGAGGGAGCGCGGGAGTGACTGTGAGGGTGTAAGGTGTGGGAGTGAGATTCAGGCGCTGATAGAGGGCGACTCAGACCCCCGCGACCGGACCCCTCCGATCCATTGACAGTGAGTGTGTGTGTGTGTGTGTGTGTGTGTGTGTCTGTGCGCGGGTGTATACGCGCGCGTGCGCGTGTAGGAGGAGTGGGTGTCAAGTGGGAGCGGGAGGAAGACAGTAGACGGAGTGTGACCATAACTGTGCAATGTCAGGGATTGTCAGGGATTCCGTGGATGAAAAAATACAGTATGTGAAGGCGTTGTGAAAAATAGAGCTGTTGTCATCTTAACTCAGTTTTTGTAGGAGAGTAAATACCTGTTTTAAGAATACAGATGGTGACGGTGATTGTGTGAAAAATAGTGTGTGACAGTGATTGAGGATCAGAACTGTGTCACAGTAGTTGTGTGTGTGATGGGTTGCAGCGGGGAGGGTGGGGGAGGAACGTGACAGTGACTGAGTGAGCATGGGGGATGTCACAGTGATTGAGGGTGCATGGACGAGAGTAAATGGGACAGGTTTCGTATGTGTCAGGAGAGCATCCTAGTGGCTGCATTTGTGTGTGAGAAATATGTGGTCATTGTCTAGAGGAGTGTAAGTGAGAGGTTAGTTTGTAATTATGGACACAGTACATACCAGGCACTTACCCAGTGCTAGAGATCCTCTCCTGAACAAAGCCGCATCCCTGCCCTCAGAGAACTTATAGTCCAGTGGGGGAGACAGCCAGGACAACGACAAAATTATCAGGCATAATGATAAGCAGTGTACCTATTAAGCACCATGCAGCATGTGTGCCCATAGCAGAAGCATTCCCCCGAGAGTTGAGTGGTCAAGGAAGGCTTCCTAAAAGATCTGAAGAATAAATAATAGAGACAGGTGAATAATTAGAAGAAAGGTATTCCAGAGAAAGGAAAGTGCGTGTGCAAAAGTCAGACCTCAGAAGATAAGAATTATGTCATGTGATTTGGAATGTATTGGGGAAGTTTGCGTGCCAGTGATTGTGAGCCGAAAGGGATTATAGGGGCATCTGGGTGGTGTAATTGGTTAAGCCTCCAGCTCTTGGTTTCTGCTCAGGCCCTCATCTCAGGGCATTGGGATCGAGCCCCACCTTGGGCTCCCTGCTTAGTGGGGAGTCAGCTTGCCATTCTCTCTTCTCTTTGCTCTAACCCTCCTACTAGTTCTCTCTCTCTCTCTCTCTTTCTCTCAAATAAAGAAATAAATCTTTTTTTTTAAGTGATTATCTATATGTATGGCAGTTTAACCAACTGTAGCAGGAATCACAGCTCTATGTAGAGGTAGTATCAGGTAGTAGAAAAGGCCATAGGCTCTGGGGCCAAACTGTCTGGATTCAAATCCTAGCTCTTCCACTAATGTTGGGAACTGAAACTCTGTACCCCAAGTATTATCTTTCCTAAGGACAGTAAGGCTACTTACCGTAAGGGTTGTTTTGTTGCTGTTGTTGTTGTTTTTCAGCAAGAATCAAATGAGTTAATACCTAGAAGGCACATAAAACAGTGCCTGGCATGCAGTATGCTTCGATCGCAGTTTTGGAACACGAGGGCAAGTTCTTGGACACTACCTAGTGACTTCCTTGGAACCGACAGAATACAGCAGAAAAGATGCTATATAACTTCCAAGGCTAGGTCAGAAGAGGCCATGCAGCTTCCACCTGTTCTCATGGGATTCTCACTCTGGGAGAAACAAAGTAAGAAGTTTGGCTACCCTAAGACTCCCATGCTAGCAAGGCCACATGTAAGCATGCAAGTCAGAGGTCCAGCTGAGCTCCAGTAGACCTCCAGCATCAACTGCCAGCCTCGGGAGACATCTTGGATACCCAACACTGCCGAACCTTCCCCTGAAGGCAGTTGCTCCTGACCTCTGAGAGACCTGCATGAGAGACCCCAAACCAGCCCTTCCTGATCCACAGAATCATGAGCAAAATAAAGTAGTAAACTGGTTGTCCTTCTCTCACTTTTTCATTTGGAAATTACTTCCATGTGTAAAGTATAAAGTACACCCTTACACCACCTTTACCCAAATTCCACTACTGTGAACATGTTACCCCCCTATTTCTCTTTCATATATATATATATATACATATATATATTTCATATATAAATATATAAATTTATGGTTATATATCTGATTATATATAATCCATATATAAAAATGAATTTTTTGAACCATTTAAGGGTAAGTTACTGGCATTATGGCCCTTTGTCCCTAAGTACTTCAGTGTATATTTCCTAGGAATAGGGATACGATCTCATATAACTACAGTACAGTTATCAACTTTAGTAAATTTAGTACTAATATGAATATTTTTGTCTAATTAAATTGATATTCCAATTTTGCCAGTTGACTCAGTAATATGCTTTAGAGCATTTCCCCCCCCCCCCCCCCCAGCACGGGATCCAGCCCAGGGTCAAACAGGTATAAAATGGTTGTTTTAAACACCTATTTTTTTGCAGGAGGGGGAGCAAAATGTTTGTTACACAGCAGTCATAGCCAGAAAGGCCTCAATGACAGATATTATCATCAACATGAAAAGAAGGAGGAAAAGGAGAGAGAAAAGAAAGAGGAGACTCAAAGAAATGCTGAGAAAGTGCCAGTTAATCTTCCCACAAATGTCTCTCAATGTCTGCCTAGCCCTAAAATTTCCCATAATCCTTCAGGACCAAGATGACCAAAGTGTCCTGCTTATGTTCCTTGCCTTCTGAGGTTCCAGCCTATTTTCAGTAGAATCTATTTCAGTCCACCTCTTTGTGAGCTGCTTCTATGCCTGAGTCCTGACCAAGATTCTCTTTCCTTCCTACTCTGCACCACTACGATCCCTGTGTATAGGACAATTCCTGAAACCCATCCTATAGGAAATATGTGCCGGTTGCCTCCCAGTCATCCATTTCTCCCTACTGTCAAATAATACCTCCAAATTTCCCCTCTAGTTTATGAATGGCACCCACACCCAGCTACAAGGGTACACTCTAATTCTCTTAAGATTATCAACCTCCACTAGCCACAGTAATTAGCTGGAGGGTGGGTGGATAGCCTAGGTCAGGACAATCCGGAACTGATTCAACTGTGGCATCAAAACTACAATGAGATACCACTTCACACGCCCTAGGATCACAATGATAAAAAAGCCAGATAATAACAATTGTTGACAAGAATGTGGTGAAACTAGAACCCTCACACACTGCCGGTAAGAATGTAACACGGTGCTGCTGCTTTGGGAAACAGTCTGACATTTCCTCAAAAGGCTAAACATGGACTTAACTATATAACCCCTCAGTACAGATCCAAGATAAATTAAATCATATGCCCATACAAAAACTTGTATATGCAAGTTCATAGCAGCATATTCATACTAGCCAAAAAGTAGAAAGAACATGACTGTCCATCAACTGATGAGTGGTTAAACAAAATGTGCTATATTCATACAACAGAATTTTATTTGGCAATAAAAAAGGATGACATACTGATACTTGCTACAACATGGATGAACATTAAAACCATCATGCTAACTGGAAGAAGCCAGTTACAAAAGGGCACATATTATATAATTCCATTTATATGGAAGGTTCCAAGGAAGAAAATCCATAAAGGCAGAAAGTAGATTAATGGTTTCCAAGACTGAGGGGAAAATGCTGAGTGACTGATAATGGGTATGGGGTTTCTTTCTGGAGATAGGAACATAATCAGAGATTAGATAGTGAGGATGGTGGCACAACTCTGTAAATATACTAAAAACCATTGAATTATACACTTTTTTTTTAATTATACACTTTTTAAAGTGAATGTTATAGTATATGAATTAAACTTTAATAAAACCATGGGAAGAAAAGATTCAGTTCCAGGATTTTATCTGACCTATCAAGGAAATGGTTTTTTTTTTTTACTCCAAGGTGTCCCCTGTATCATCTCTATTCCTTTTTTTATTATTACTATTATTTGATTCAAAGTTGAGTGTGCAGCAAGCAAGAAGCTTACAGGCTCAACTCCACTGAGACTTCTATTCCAAAATGTTATCTTGCCCTTAGAAAATACTCCAAAAGCCTACACAAAAAGAAACCTCTACAAAAAGAAATCACTGATGGCATAGGAGAATATGGGAAAGAAAGAACTAGTTGTCATTCGGGCCAAATAAAGATGAATTTTCATCTTAATCTGGAAAGTTTCCTTCTCAAGTAGCTGGAATAAAATAGTGAAGTATGTAAATCTTTACAAAAAGAATGACCTACAAACTTGGAAAGAATGGTAGAGATCATTCCTCTTCCCCTACCAAAAGAAATCCTGTGACTAGGGAAAGAATTTCTTTCCCAATGTCACCTAGCACGTTGTTAGCAGGACACAGGTCTTCTGACTCCCCTGCTTAGAGCACTTTACCTCATGCCAAGCTGGGTGTTAACCAGTACCCCACAGAGCCTCACAGTACAGAGATGGTGTAATGCTACCAATCGAGAGACCTGTTGAATGCATCATTTTGGCTTAAGCTGAGTGACTGTCTAGCTAAAGGACTGTCAAGAAACTTCGACAGGCAGATTCAAGAGCTGATTTGGCCAGCAGATGTGTATTGGTGCATAACTCAATTTTTTAAATGGGATTACCAACATGTAATTGAGTTATCAATATTTTAAAATAGGACATTTCACAAACAAATCTGGATTTCTAACTCTTCCCAATAAAACTAAATGGAACATCTAGCAACATCAGGTCAACATTATCATATGACAACTGGGTCCAGGTAAGTACAGGCTACCCTTGAGAAAAGGTCTAGGATGCTTCTGTCCTTTAAAGTCACGAGCAGTCTTATTACATCCCATCCCGGTTGATGTTACCTGCCTGGTCTTTGTGGGCTTTAAGTGTTTGGCAATCTTACAACGATCCACCAGTGCTCTTCAGCTGGGATGCACATCTGAATCACCTGTGATCATCTTAAAATGAAGAACCTGGGCTCCCCTACCTGCCATCTTGATAACCAAGACTCAGAAGTTGTGTATTTAAATATCCAAAGCAACCCTGAGACACCTCCATAGCTGAGAACTCTTGGAAGAGAGTAGACGCATCCGTGTCCACTCTATTTCAGAACAAACAATGACCTTCTCATCTGGAATGTTGGTGACTCACCATCTCTAAAAACCACCATTGCCCAAATACCATCCCTGGCCCATCCCAGAGAAAGGATCTAAGGGTGGAGTGAGGAAGGAGGTACTGCTGAAATGAAGATCCCCCTGACCTCATCTATAGCTGAGTCAGACAGAGCCCAGGCCCGATAACCAAAGAGGGCCAAACCCCAGATCAGGGAGCATTCTGCTCTTAACCGTGGTGGATGGAAGCACACCATCCACTAACTTCTTTAATGGGCCTCTGCTCCTAATGTGAATGAATGGCTGGTGGAGAATGAAACAGCCCAGCAGGAGCCGCGTGCATCTGAGATGAGACAGATGCACAAATCTATTCCTTGTTTAAAGATCACACTGCTAAGAATAGAAACTGAAACACACGCTGTAGCGTGGGCACACACAGCCCTGAGGAAGGCCACAACAGAGCCAGAGGAATCCATAGCTTAGCAGAGGATTGTTGTGGAATCATAGAGCCCTGGATAGAACAATCAAAGTACCCTGCGATCATTCCCACTAAAGCTTGCATTTTAAAGGTGGGGAAGCAGAGGCCCAGATAGAAAAGCGTGGTCCCCGGAGATAGAGCAAAAGGACAACTGGAACTCAGATTCTGCCTCCCAGCTTGGGGCCTGACTCAACGTAGTACATTGCCTTGGGAGCCCCAGAGCCTAGGAGACAGAGCAGGGTCAAAGTTACACTGCCCCTTTCAAGCAGTGGCTGCCGGGAACAATCAAGCAAGAGTGTCCACCGCTGCATCTTTTTTAAATAATGAAAAATCAAAACTACTTAAATATTCAACAACAGAGACTCGGTTAGATAAATGATGCTACAATATGAATATGAATACTACCTGGCATTAAAAATAATGTTTATCTGTATGGGAAAATGAGAATAGGATACAAATCCGTATATACAAAAATATGAAACACATACTTAATAGCTACCATTTACTGAGCACTTACCAGGAGCCTGGCATTGTGCTGATTACTTAAAACCCATTAACCAGTTTAATCCACAAATCAACCATATGAGGTGGGTTCTATTACTGTTTGTATTTAAAAAAAAAAAAAGTTGAAGCACAGAGATGTCATATAGCTAGTACAAGGCAGAGTGCGTATTTGAACCTATGAGTGGCTCAAAGCTTTTCTACTTAATCATTATGAACAGATGAAAAGAAAGAAAGGCCAACAGGATATTCAGTTATCCTAGGTAGTGAGATCACAAGAGGGTTTTATTTCCTACTTTGAGTTTTCCCATATTTCATTCTTTCTCTCTTCTTCCTTCCTTCCTTCCTCCCTCTTTCTTCCTTCCTTCCTTCCTTTCTTTCTTTCTTTCATTCTTTTTTATTTATTTGAGAGAGAGAGAGAGAGAGAGGGTGGGGAGGAACAGTGGGAGAGAGAGAGAGAGAATCCCAAGCAGACTCTGCACCAAGCACAGAGCCCAATGTAGAACTTGATCCCATGACTCCAAGATCACGACCAGAGCTGAAACCAAGAGTCAGGGCTCAACCAACTGAGCCACCCAGACACCCTTCTTTATGAACAAATTTTAATGATATGGGCAAAGCAGGAGTCAAGGTCGTACATATATAACCTAACTATGTAAAATATAGTGTTCGTTAGATAATCTGAGAATTAACTCTTCCAGAAAGAACAAGAATTAGGGTCAATATATAGAAAATCCCTCTGTCGTCCTGTTATCACTCAGGTGAACTGTGATGGCTGCTTTGTCCCTTCCTTTCCTGCAGCAGATTTCCAAAAAGAGTCATGCCTGCTGCTGTAAGGGGACTGAACCCTGAAAAGCAAGCTTCTTGTAGCACATAGGTCTGGTTTATAGAACCCCATACTGAGCCCTCTTTAATCCACATCCCTTACCAGGACCGTGACTATGACTGTCTTAAAGATTTGCGAAGAACTTGTGAAAGACCAAGAGCGTGGAATAGAAAAAATGGAAGTCTTTTTTTTGAAATGATAAGCTAAAACATCTCTAGCTTCCAGAATAGGACACAACTTCACGTGCAGCCATATGGTTTTAGGTTGGATGGCTGGTAGAACCTGACAATAAGGCTAAGGCAGACAGCTCCTAGGAGGCTTTTTAAAATGCACTGGTTTCAAGGCCGCATTCCTGCCCCAGAGAACTACACTGTTCCAGGAGAGAACTGAAAGGAAATGCTTTGCGATTGCAATCTTCCCTTTTGTACCCCATGAGCCACAGGATACTTCTATCTCCCGCAGGTGCGATACCAGTGGTCTAGTGAGAACAAATAAGGTTTTCTTCATGGGGCGCTCAGGAGTGCTGGAGAGAGAGCGTGAGCACAATGCCCTAAGTGTAAGGAAGGAAGATACCTGAGAGATCCTCTACTCCACCCCTCTCCATATTAGTCAGTGTTGGGCATTAGGGGACCCAATAAATAACAGCCCTCTTCCTCACCCAAGTTCTGAACCAAGTGAGAAACAGGACCCAGAAAACCAACAGATGGAAATTAAAATGTCAGCTTTATTACTGATAAGAGCTACCCTGGAGGACATGGCTTAGATGTGAGGTCAAATGAGCTTGCCTACATGGTTCCCAGAATAAACTTACCACTGAGTTACAGGCAAGGCTGGAAAAACCGCAGGCCTCATCTACAGGGAGCTGCCTCTGTACAGCTTGTGGCACCTATGGGAATAGAGAAGAACCTTCCCCTTTAGTCAGACAAGCTGTCAAAGAAAACAAAGGGAAGAGTTAAACTGAGCATGCCCAGATCATGCTGCTGAACTCATTAATTAGATAATGCATACCTTCTTCATGGAAAAGGATGAATAAGAGGGTGGGGAGGGAGTCTGGGAGTCTCACTCTAGTGATTTTCAAATTTTAATGGGCATAAGAATCACCAAGAAGACTTACTCCCACACAGATTGCCAGGATCCATCCCTAGGACCCTGATTCGGTATGGGATAGGGCCTGATAAACTGTTTGGTTTTTTAAAATATTTAAAATAGGGGCGCCTGGGTGGCTCAGTGGGTTAAAGCCTCTGCCTTCGGCTCAGGTCATGATCCCAGAGTCCTGGGATCGAGCCCCGCATCCGGCTCTCTGCTCCGCGGAGAGCCTGCTTCCTCCTCTCTCTCTCTGCCTGCCTCTCTGCCTACTTGTGATCTCTGTTTGTCAAATAAATAAAATCTTTAAAAAAAAATATTTAAAATATTTTGTTTTACTTATTTATAAGAATGAGAGAGCATGTGCACAAGCAGGGGGAGCAGTAGGCAGAGAGAGAAGCAGGCTCATCGCTGAGCAAGGAGCCCGATGCAGGACTTGATCCCAGGACCCTAGGACAATGACCTGAGCTGAAGGCAGACGCCCAACAGACTGAGCCACCCAGGTGTCCCTAAACTGTGTTTTTAACAAGTTCCCTGGTGATGATGATGCTGCCTCTCCTGGTACCACACTTTGAGAACCAAGGCTTAACGAAAATCTCTCCATTTGGACTTAAGGAGGAATAAATGTTCCCTTCGACAATCAGGATGTTTGGTTGCCAGTGAGAGAAACCCAACTCAGACGGAAAGAAAAAGAACTTACCGGTTCACATAACTACATGATACAGCTGTCTCACTAACTTCAAGCTGGACCAGACTTGGAGACTCCAATGGTAACTTTAGGACCCTTTCACTCTCTGTATCTCTCAGCTGTACTTCCTCTACATGGCTCTTGTCTTAAGCAGGGTTTTCCCTGGGGTTGGCAAGATGGCACCACTTAAGTTCTTTCCCCTAAGCCAGTGTTTCTCAAACTTCAGCATGAATCAGAATCACCTGGAGGACTTGTTAAACCACAGATGCTGGGGGCCCAGCCCAGGAGTTTTTGATTCAGTAGACCATGGGGGAAAGCCCAAGAATTGGCATTTCTAAGAAATTCCCAGGTGATCATTTCAATGCTCTCAGAAGAATGGAGAGAAGATGCTGGAGAGACATAAACAACAAATGTTCACTACTCTTTGTTTTATAGATCGAAAAACTGAGAGGTTAAGGGGCTCATTTTTTTTCTCCCATTCGAAAGATAAAAAATTGTCCAAAGGACACGTGAGTACAATTAGAAGAGCTCGGGTTTTAAAGTAAGAAAACCTAATGTCAAATCCCATCCCCACCAGTAAAGCCTGAATGGTTTAGGGCAGGTCACTAAATGTCTTTGCTCTTTCTCTGGTGCTTTAAAACGAAAATAACAGTAACACCTACTTATAGGGTGAGATGAGGGTGTGATCATTTACTGGAACGTGTCAGAGTCCTTTATAATTAAAGAAGTATTGATGGTGAGTTTGAAATTATTTTAAAAGTCAATGTGAATTATACATAAAAGTTAAAATGACAGTTACTATTTTTGTTTCATCAGTATTATTTTTCACTTATTCAACTGTAAAGGTCAAATATTTATAAGACTCTGGTGTGAAAGTCAGGGGAAGCAGATATTTTCATTCATTGTTAATTGAGTCCAGCCCATATCCTGGGACTTTGCAATGTACTCAGGGACCCAGTGCCTCAAGAATTTCATCTTTGCCTGACGGATTTTTCTGAACTGTGCAAGTCCATTCTTGCCAGCAGCAGACCAGCTCAGAGAATTAGCACCCACCTACCTGCATGACTCCTACCTCACACCCCCATGCTCCCAGAGCAGCCGCCAGCCAATCTGGGGGGATGCAGTTCCCTCACCTTTGTTTAGGAAGATCCAGATCACGTCTCATAATTTCTCGGTGGGAACAAGCTCCAGTCACCATGGAGTAGCTTAGCCGGCTTCATAACACATCTCTTTAATGGTTGCCTTCTCTTCCCTGGAGCAATCGAGTAAATGACCCAACAATTGGGCAGCATAGTATTGAGTAAGGCAGGATGTCCAAAGAATTAAAACACACCATTCCAGGTTATAATGGGGAAACAAGACAAAAATACCATAATATTTAGGGAAGAGTAGAGGATGGGACTAAAGAAAGGCCTCAGCCTACAGCTCAATGAAGCTTGAGCTACAGGACATGGAAGATGGCAGTGATGGGAAGATGACATCTGGATAAGCAGAGATGAAGAGGAAAGCATGTTCGGGAAGATAATTTCTAGTGGAGATGTAGGATAAGCCCAATATCTTGATGAACGGTAAAGAACTTCAAGCTTTGGAATTAGAAGGGACCAGGGTCTGAATCCAGATCTACGCTTTATTGTTGGACACAGTTACTTACCCCCTCAGACAGGATAATAACTGGGCTTCCAAGCCAGGCTGAGATATCTGGATTATATAGCCCCCACAGGTGGCCATTGTAGATGATTGGTCTTCAAGATCTTCCTTGAATGCTTGCCTGAAGGCAGACCAAAAAGGAGACCAGAGAGAAGGAAGACCACAGGCAGGAGAAGAGGAAAGATATTTTCCTCTACGTGCTGAGATCCCCAGACCTGGAGCAGACTGGAGAATGAAGAGGAAATTGGTAGCCCCAGATGGAATGTGAGGTCCCCCCAGGCCCAGGCTGGATGGGGTAGTGTGGCAGAGGGAGACCTTCCATTGCTGCCCTTGGTGTCATCCCAGCCTCTGCCGGTCACTCCGTGGTCACCCATCCAAGCTCCAGGCCCAGAGACGTCCAAAGCCCTCTCCTATACTAGATCTTCGTTTCCCTCTCTTGGCTTCTTGACCTTTGATTCCTCACTTCTCTTTGTTTCTGTTTCACTCTCTGTTCCAGCTTTTCTATCTCTGATGCAGCGCTTCCCTGTCTCTTTGTTTCTAGTTCAGTTGTCTAAAGTTCTCTCTCCATTTCACTCACACTTCTCTCCATAACAAGCCCCTGCTCCCTGGACAGTTCTGTTTGCATTTACTAAAACCCCAAACAAAGCAAAACAAAAACCCAGAGGCTTGGCTTGTTCACAAAAGCCTATCAATCTAAAACCCAATGTAATTATTTAGATTCATACAATACTAAACAAAAAAATCCCAGATTAAAGAATAAAATATATAAAAGCCAAATCACAGGAAAAACTGGCAGGAAATTGAATTCACTACTTATCAGATCTTTGAAGGAATAGTAACTTTTAAAAGCACTGAAGCAAAAGAAGAAATGACAAAGGAAAAGATGAACAGATTTTACTACATAAAAATGCGAAGCTTCTGTATGAAGAAAAGTAACAAGAGGCAGATAAAAATAGACGAAGAAAAATGTTTGCAGTAAGCGTTCAAAGAATGAATATCTGAATTATATGAAGTTCATGTCGTAAACAGAAAAAATAAAGCCTGAATAAACAGACATCTTCCATAAATAGAAATATAACCATAAGTCAACATAAGGAAAAGTGTTGAGCTTCATATTCTGAAATAAATGCAAATTAAAACACTAATAGGAACCATTTCCCTGCCATTATACTAGCAAAAGTTACAGCGATAATACCCAATGTTTGTGGTTAAGTAAATTTTCACAATACTTTTGGAACACTCTTTGGCAATAATTATCAAGAAACTTTAAACCATTTGTACCTTTGTCCCTTAATTCTAGTCCAAGGGATTTATCCTATGGCAGCAGATTTTAAACTATGCCCCTTGCAACCTCAGACGTTCTACAGAGCTGTCCGTGCCACTGCTGGGGAGGGTATATATTGGCTATGTCCTGGGGCTATAAGCAAAAGAAGTTAACCCTGCCTATCTTAAGCCAAAAGTCAATGCACTGAAACAAACTCAGAGGCTCACAGAATCTCTAGGAAACTCCACAACCAGGTTTTGAAAACAGGCAGGAACCAAGAATTCCAGAGGACTAGGCAGCTGGAACCACAGGTCACAGAGCAAGAACTGTCAGGTGCATGTGGCATTGCTGCTGAGAGGAAGATGACCTCTGATCACCCCAACACTGTCACATGCTGGTCATTCAAAGACAGGAAAGAATGTCTGATTGACTGAACCTAAATCCCATGCTTCAGGTTTGCCAAGAACGCAAGAGGGAAGGGTGCAGAACTCGGATCCTCAGCTTCCTCAGGGGAGATGGGAACTATCTCCTGAGCATAAGCCCATGGAGGGTTTCTCCCAGATGGAACACTAAGTACTAATTGCAAGGTGATAGGGGTGCGAACAGCTAGAAAGCAGGAAACACCTTGTACCGGGGAGCGGGGTTGCTGACCACACAAAGCTCTAAGCTCTCATTGTCACCTCAGCCAAAGCAACTGCACTTTCATCAGCTTTTCCAAATGCGCGTCCAGGCAAGATTTTATTTGAAGGAAGGTTTTCACAGCTTCAACACTTCTGAGAAGCCCCTGTGACAACACCAGAAAGCCTGGTTTAGTGCACATTCCCAACTCCTGTCTTCTCTGCTGCTGCCAAATAAGGAGGTTGGGAAGATGCTTGCTTTTGTAGCCTCCCATACTGGTAGGGGTGCCATGTAACGCAGTTCTGGCCAAAGAGACCTAAGTCTATGTCTCCTGGGGGTGACTGTGGATGACAACAGTGCAAAGGAAGACCTGAATGGCATTTTTTCTTCCTCTTTCCTCCCTTGAATACTGATACTATAATTAGAGCTTCAGCACTCATATTGAGAATATGAACATAAGAAAAAGGCCCAAAGAACCAAATCTACCTTTGAGCGACTTATTACATGAAAAAAAAAAAAACATCTCTTCATTTAAAGTACTTTAGAGAAGCTTTCTGTTCTTTGTGCCTGGGTGGCATGGTTGGTTAAGCATCCAACTCTTGGTTTTGGCTCAGGTCATGATCTCAGGATCTCGGAATTGTGGGATCAAGCCCCGTCTCAGGCTCAGTGCAGAGTCTGCTCAAGATTCTCTCTCCCAGGGGCACCTGGGTGGCTCAGTGGGTTAAAGCCTCTGCCTTCGGCTCAGGTCATGATCCCAGGGTCCTCAGATCGAGCCCCGCATCTGGCTCTTTGCTCAGCAGGGAGCCTGCTTCCCTTCCTCTCTCTGCCTGCCTCTCTGCCTACTTGTGATCTATCTGTCAAATAAATAAATAAAATCTTTAAAAAAAAAGAAAAGATTCTCTCTCCTGATCCATCTGCTCCTCCCTGCACAATCCCCCCCGCCCCAGCTCTCACTCTCTCTCTCAAAATGAATAAGTAAACCTTTAAAAAAAGAAACACATTGCTAATTGATACACCCCAAGAGAAAAATCCAAGAGAAAGTAAAAATATATACTGATAAGTTGTTCATTATAGAATTTTCCAAATTGGTTAACATGCTTTTAAAAAAAAAAAAGAACTGAATTTAAATTTCTAATTGTAGGAGATTGCTTAAATCACAGTCAGTCCACTGACTGAACTATTATGCCCATTTAAGCTGGTATGAAGTCATTATATGTTTATGATAAAGCGATAATTAAAACACACTACATACTTTTATCTATATTATCACACTGTACATAAATGCCCAGCTACTGGGGCGCCTGGGTGGTTCAGTGGGTTAAGCCTATGCCTTCAGCTCGGGTCATGATCTCAGGGTCCTGGGATGGAGCCCCTCATCGGGCTCTCTGATCAGCAGGGAGCCTGCTTCTCCCTCTCTCTCTGACTGCCTCTCTGCCTACTTGTGATCTCTCTCTTTCTGTCAAATAAAATAAAATCTAAAAAAAAAAGATAAAAAAAGCCCAGTTACCTACAGTAGCCACCATCCCCTTTTAAGGAACTGCATCACCTATAAGCACCTGCTTGGCAGAGTAGCCTTAAATAACCATGTCCTTGCCATGTGGCTCTATGTCCCCTCCTCTCCACACGGCTGACTCGGTCAGGAATGGGCAACAGATCCAAGAAGCCAACATCCTCTGAAATGTTTTGTTGTAAAACTCCTCTCAAACAGGGGTGAACTGGGCCAACAGGTTTCTCATCCTTTGGAATCCTACTTGGGAAATACCGAATCAGGTAAATCACATCAGGAGCTGAAGCTTAAAGATCAGGGACTCCTGGGTGACTGAGTAGGTTAAGTGTCGGCCTTCAGTTCAGGTTATGATCCCAGGGTCCCCGCATGATTCCACAAATCCTTGCTCGGTGGAGAGCCTGCTTCTCCTTCTACCTGCTGCTCCCCCTGCTTGTGCTGGTTCTCGCTCTCTCTGGCAAATACATAAAATCTTAAAAGAAAAAAAAAGGATATATAGATCATGAGGTCAAGTATGGCAAAGAGAGACTGTGAACATATGCGTTATAAAGAACTAGAAAATAGTAAGCTGAGAAAAGATACAAAGTTTAAGGAAGTCGGCCAGATGAATGGAAAGAAAGAAGTAGACAGAAAGAAGGGAAACCACAAAAAGTAGCTAACGTTGGTAAATAACAGAGCTAGAGCAAAAATCAAGAAGTCCTGCTGAGTTCTGGAAAGCTGCTTTAGATCCCGAACACCTTTCCAGCTCCAGTCCAACAGGCCTAGCTGGACCCCAGCGCCTTTTGCTGAATTTCAGTGGGACTGTTTTCTCCTCCCTTTCAGCTAAATGGTTTCAATTAGATCCTGTAACCTGTGTGAGTTATTCATTCCTGGATATATAATAGCCTGGCATAGGTAGAAATAGAATCCTATAAAAATACTCTTTGTATATGGCCAGGAACATGAACAAATAAAAACTATTTATTTGTCAGAGAAAGAAGTTTGTCAATATTTCTTTTGAGGAGTTCATTATTGTTGTTCTAATGTTGTTTTTACATTAAATCATGTTTTAAAACCACTGTAGTAAAGCCTTAAGTCCTTGTGTACTGTTTGACCCTGAATACTACTTCCAAGAATGTACGAATATAATCAAAAGTAATGCATGAAAATGTACGTACTTGAGTACTCATCACAGCATTGTTGTAGTGGGAAAAAATGAAAACCACTTAAATGCCAAACAGCAGAGTATTGATTTTTTTTTCTTTTTAAGGTTTTGTTTATTTATTTGACAGAGAGAGCTCACAAGCAGGCAGAGAGGCAGGCAGAGACAGCGAGAAGCAGGCTCCCTGCTGAGCAGAAAGCCCAAAGCAGGCCTCCATCCCAGGACCCTCAAGATCATGACCCAAGCCAAGGCTTAACCCACTGAGCCACCCAGGCGCCCCAGAGTATTGATTAAATAAATTATGATATATCCACATAATAGGATCCTGGACAAGCATTAAAAATCACATTGTAGAAGTACATAGTTTGGTACAGAAAAGTTCGTGATTTGCTGGTAGGAAGAAAAATCAAAGAAACAAAGCAATAAAAAGCCCTTTAAAAGACTTACCGTTTTGGTGCCTTTATTTTGGCGGGGTGGGGGAGAAAACAGTGTATGTTTTTACAGGCACAGAAAATAGTAACACGGAAGGACAGACACTAACAAGTAAGTGTGGTTGTCCTTGGGTTGGGACAAAGGGATGATTAGAAGAAATGTTTGATATTCTGCTTTTTTTCGTGTTTTTCCACCTTGACGATCTTATTTATGTAATTATGGAAGGGAGGATGGGAGGTGGTCCCCCCTCACCCCGTTTTCAAAGAAAAACCTGCTGACTGCCTGGGTGCCTAGGGAACCGTTGCCACAATTCCCACCACCTCCCACAGGCCCCCAGCTCGGGGAAAGCCGGAGCACCAACAACATCAGACTTGCTCTCAGCGCAAAGCGTGCAGTAATAGTCAGGTGAGCGGACCGCAGCGCTGGCACAGGGGCTGGGCAGCCGTGAAGCCACGCACGCCGGTGGGAGGACGCGACAGGAGCCAGCCCTGCGCGGCAGATCTCGCGGCCCCCTCCTCCGCGCTGGCCGCCGGCGATGCGCTCGGAGGCTTGACTCCAGGGCGCCGGGGGTGGGGGGGGGGGCGTGCGTGGCCACCGCGGTGCCAAAAGACTGTGCTGTCAGACAGACGGGGCTTCACGCTCCTGAAAAGCCAAGTGGACTAGGCGGAAGGGGCCGTGAGGGAGGCTCTGGCCGGGCCGGGGCCGCGGAAGCCCGCGCTGCGCTCGGAGACCGCGCGCCGCTGCTCGGGAGCCGGAGAGGGAGCAGGGGCTTGACGTCGCGGGAGGCCAGGCCGGGGAGGGTCACCCCCGGGGCGGGGGCGCGGGGATCACGTGCCTCCCGCCCCGCGGCCGCCGGGCCAGCCTCCCCAGCTCGCGTCCGCCCCGCCTGTCCGCCCGCCGCGGGGGCCTGTCCGGCTTGTTTTAAACAGACAAAGAATGCATGGAGACAGAAGAAATACGGGAGTGGGAGAACATAGATTTGGTCCCCAACTCATGACCAGGAGCAGGTCCTCTTGCTGCCTTATGGCCCCGCTCTCCATCTGTGACATGGGGATAAGGCTAATATTTACCCCAACAGGGAGCTAGGAGTCTTTTTAACGAAGGCAAAAATGATACTTGCCCCATAGATTAGGTAAGGCTAAGCTAATGTCAGTCTCTGCTCATCAGATGGACGCTGTTTAGTTCTTTCCTTTGGAATGTTACTTGTCTAAATGCACCTACCACTTTCCACTCTTTACAGCGGGAGCCGTCACAGAAAAATGATAATGTGGAGATGGGAAGGAAAGCAAATCCAGAGCAAACGCATGGTTACCAATGGAAAGATCGATCAAGTTTCTGAGATTGGGGTTTGAATTCAGTCCTGAGTTTCACAGTGGAGAAGGTATGTTTAAAAAAAAAAAAAAAAGGATAGGTTATATTGTTCTCATTATTGGAGATGAAGATTAGTACAGAGGCAAAGATTACATGTCTTCTGGGAAAAAATGGAGTGTTCTCTAAATCCACATTGCTTAGGTGTTGGTACTCTATATACCACCTTCACCTGTTTTGCTGTACCTGTATGTCACACCTGCTTTTAGTTAATACTTTAAGAATCTAACAAAAATCATTTCCCAAGAAAAAAAATACCCCTTCTTTAAGTGCTTGATGTATATTTTCCCTAATATAGTACTTAATTAAAAAATACACAACGATGAAAATAGAAAATGCTCATCCTCTAACCACCTGAGATCATCTAATATGATGCATATGCGTGTGAACATAATGTGTGAGGGCTGTGTGTACCTCACTAGGGTAGAGGTACACACCCTGCTCTGGTGTTTGGTGACCCCCTTACAGAGCCCATCATGGCATCTCCCCACTGACAGATCCTAGTCATCAGCAGGGCCAGCTCCCTGGACCACACTGAGGAGATGAGGCCCAGCAAAGGGATTACTTTTCCAAGATCACACATCAAGAGACAGATGGGCTGAGGCTTCCCCACCTCCAGCCCAGTGCCCTTTGCTCCCCATTACCCACTGCCTCACCCCTTGTCCCTTCCTCCACCATCCTGGATGACCCTTCAGTCAGCACCTCCTCACAAAGTTCCACTAATGTGCCCATGTCCAATTCTGAGGGGGAGATGAATGGATGCAATTCAGGTGACTCCTCAGGACAACCTTGGATTCTTTTCCAAGATTATGAACTCCAGGAGAGGAAGAGCCATGATTTAGGAGGTTGGTGGAGAGCAGTAGGTGTGGATGTGGAGTTCTCTAGACCTCATCTTAACCAGTAAGTGGTGAAGAAGCTTTGGACAGATTGCAAAGGATCATGGGAAGTGGCCAGAGGAGGGGAAAGATTTCCAGGGCTCTGAACTCCTGACAGGCTGCAGCTCCTGGGGGGCCCTTTGTGCTCTGAAGAAAGGTACCCTGCCCAGGGTTCCTGAGTGACAATGAGCCAGCCTGAGGAAGGGAAGCTGTTCATGTGGTCTCCCAGAGCAGCTCCCTTCCCCAGTGGGCCCACCAGAGATGAAGGCTGCTTGTTATATGCCCGAAGGGGCTCATGAGCTAGCACAGCCTAGGTGGGTCCCAAGGAAACTTGGATCAAGGACTGAAGGATGGTAACCTGAAACCCAGGCAGCAACTTTTGGGCCAGAAAGGGCAATGACCCCTTCATCCAGAGACCTCCCAGGGCCCCTGCAAAGCAGATGAGCAGTGCTGCCTTGGACCAGTGAGAACAACCCTTAGAGCTCATCCGGAGTTAAGCTCTGATGCAGAACTGGGAAGAGAAGAGGGGTACAGAGACCCCACAAAGTCTAGTAGTCGTAATGCCCAACACTCGGAACAGACATGGGAAATGCCTTTTTGGCTCCCCTGAGCCTCTGTCAGGTGTTGCTATGAGAACAAGCCCTAGATCGGAGCCAGGAGGCTTGAGGTCCCACTCTGGCTCCGTGTGACACGGGGTAAATCACTTTACCATTCTGGGCTTCTGTTTCCTCATCTGCTCACTCATTTTCTTAATTCTTGTTCTGCTATAAAAATTAGAAATTTGGGTTCTCCTCTTATACTGTTGGCCGGAATGCAAGTTGGTGCAGCCACTTTGGAAAACAGTGTGGAGATTCCTTAAGAAATTAAAAATAGATCTTCCCTATGACCCTGCAGTTGCTCTACTGGGTATTTACCCCAAAGATACAGATGTAGAAAAGAAGGGCCATCTGTACCCCAATGTTCATAGCAGCAATGGCCACAGTCGCCAAACTGTGGAAAGAACTGAGATGCCCTTCAACGGACAAATGGATAAAGAAGATATGGTCCGTATATACAATGGAGTATTATGCCTCCATCAGAAAGGATGAATACCCAACTTTTGTATCAACATGGACAGGACTGGAGGAGATTATGATGAGTGAAATGAGTCAAGCAGAGAGAGTCAATTATCATATGGTTTCGCTTATTTGTGGAGCATAAGGAATAACACAGAGGACATGGGGAGATGGAGAGGAGAAAGGAGTTGGGGGAAATTGGAGGGGGAGATGAACCATGAGAGATTGTGGACTCTGAGAAACAAACTGAGGGTTTTGGAAGGGAGAAAAAAACTGGGGTGAGGGGTTGGGTGAGCCTGGTGGTGGGCATTAAGGAGGGCACGTATTGCATGGAGCACTGGGTGTGGTACCTAAACAATGAATCATGGAACACTGAAAAATTAAAATAAAAAAAAAAAAAGAAATTTGGGTTCTGAGGTCAGGCTGACTTGGTTTCTAGTCAAATTTCTCCTAAAGGAACACAGAATTCCGTGGAGGTCACAGACACACAAAGATATACCATAAAGACTAGCACAAAAGCAAAAGCCTCATTTCTTTGTTGAGGCAGCACAGGCAGTGAGTGGCAGAGTAAGGACAAGAATGCAAGGCCTGGACCAGAATGCAGAGACACATCAAACAAATCATTACTGCAATGATCAATCATAAATGTGACAGGGGCTGTGAAGGAAAAGTAGAGGATACTATGAGGATGGAAAACAGGATAACATGACAAAAGTCATATGAAAGATTCTTCAAAGAGTCACGGGAATCATCTAATCCCAAGAATAATGGGAAGAGGTTACTGTAGTGGAGACAGGACTGGGAAGATGCAAAACTAGAGGCTGGGAGGCCTTCTAAGAGGCTCTTGCTGTCATCAGATAAAAGATGGATATGGTAACCCAGAGTGGGGAGACTAGGCTGAGTCAGTAAAGCCATCAGGACTCAGTGATTGATTCAGTATGAAAAAGGGGAAAGAGAGGGCAATGTCAAGGATGACCCTTTTGTCACAGGAATGAACAAATGAGTAAACAATGGTGCCATCTGCTAAGACCGGAGTATGAGAGGAGGAGAGGGTTTTACAGAAGATCTTTAGGTAAATTTCAGCCATGTTGGGCTTTCTAGTCGTGATGGTGGTTGTCTTGATTGCTTTGGTCTGGGCAGCCTAGGTTTGACTATGAAATCGCAAAAGCAGTTAAATGCCCGAGCCTCTTGGTTAGAGAGGAATGGGCTTTGGAGTGAACCCAGTATGGCAACAGTGGCCACGGTGGACAGGGAGAGGGAGCCTGCCTGTCCCTAAAGCAGAGGAGGGAATGGATGGAGCACAGGTTTTGAGTGACACCCGTTGGTTTCTCTTCCCTCTTAACCACCAGCCATGTGACCTTGGTCTAGCTGAGCATAAGACCCATCATTTGTAAAATAGAAATGGTTTTAGCAACCTCACTGAATCATCGTGAGAGTTATGCTACAATACAGTTAAGAGTCCAAAAGATTCTCACTTATGTGACATTTCAGACAAGCACCTTGTACTCGATCTTTTAAGATTGGCGTGATGTCTAATACCATTACATCTTTTTATGAACAAAATAAGATATCCAGAGTACTAATTACAGTAGAGAGACAGAGTAGCATAGGTTTGTGTAGATATTTTGGAACTAGACAGCCCTGGGTTCAAGCCTAGGCTCAATCACTTCCCAGCCTTGTTGACTTAGGGCAATTTTTCACTGAGTTTCCTTCTCTGAAAAAGTGGGCGAGTAATAGAATCCACTTCATGGGGTTGTTGCATGGATTACACAAAATAATGACGTAAAGCCCTTTGCCCTTGCTATGTGTTCTGAAAATGCCCATTATTGTTATTATTTGTAATTCAGAGTCTGGCACACAGTACATATTCATTACGTTTGTTCCCCTGCATCCTCCCCTCCACGCCTCCACCCTGCACAGGTCCATCTGCACACATTTTACGTACACAGGCTTTACTCAGTGTCTGTACGCAGAGGGACCAGAGCTTCCTAGGTTCAAGTTCCTCACAGCACCCCCAATTCAGCTCTCTCCACAGCAACCTATTCTTCCCCTTCTTTCGACAAGCGCAGCAGATAATATAGGACATTGTTGTGTTGTTCTCAAGTACCAGCTCCCCTCCCTCCCTGGGAGAGTAAGAGACAGAGGCTCTAGGCCATATGCTCACATCATCAGCTGTGTTTCCATGACGACCAGCCCAGCATAACTAGACGTTTCAGCAGAGATGAGCTGTGACACCCAGCTCTCCACAGAATGTAGCTGACTAGCTCTTATTACATTCCTTACACTGACCTAAGGGCTAAAACAGGCAAGATATGGCTCTGAGGGGTGGGGAAGTTTTTGTTTGCATAAGTAAGACACTGAATTTGGAAATGCATTTGGCTGTCCACAGCAGCAGTAACTGCTTTGGCTGTAATATGTTTAAAGAAATCTGAAAATTCCTGTTCTAAATGCCACAAGAGAGGAAGGTACCTATTACTATGTGAACAAAACAAAGATGCAGACCTAATACTTCCTCCCATCCAAGTACTAACCAGGCCCAACCCTGCTTAGCTTCCAAGATCAGACGAGATCGGGCGCGTTCAGGGTAGTACGGCCATAGACCAAACCTAATACTTCCTAAGAGGGTCACAGAAGACCTTGACCACCACCACCTCCTCCTTCTCCTCTTTCTTAGAAGACTTCATTTTAACACAGTCTTTGGTATTTTCTCGATCTTAAAAAAGGGAAACATTATAAATGTGATAGGGTGCTTTCAACTACAAGTTTCTAGAAACCTACCTCAAGTAGCTTATATAACTGGGACATTTGTTATCCCATGCTCCAGGAAATCTAGAATTATGCCATTGGACGGCTGGTTAATTCAGTATTTCGGGGAGCTCAGCAGGATCCAAGTGCTTTCTGTCTTTCTTCCAGTCTTTCCTTAACATGTCTGTGATGTCTGTCCCTGTGGTTAAGAGATGAGCAAAGAATTTCCAGATGTCACAGCAGACATTTCATCTCCAAAACAGAAGAGAAGTATTTGTTCCTGTGCCTCCCTTTTAGTTGTGGGGAGAACCGCTCCCAACCTTCTCCCTCTGCAGACTTCCTATCAGGTCCCCCTTTATCATGGATTCAGGATCAAGGATTTGGATTTTATCCTGAGGGAAATGGAGACCCATTCAAGGATTTTCAACCAGGTGATGGAGGCATCAATTTCTGTCTCAATAGATCACTTGGAGAATAAGACGGAGGATGGAGTATAGGGGAGAGAAAGATGAGAAGCCAAGAAACCTGTCAGCAAAGTGTTGCGAAGTCCATGTAAGAGATGCTGAGGTCTAAACTAAGTGAGGTTAGAAACTGGGGTGGGAGTTGGGAAGATAGATGGAAGGCATTGGAGATGTTAAATTGTCAATGACATTAGACATGAGGACGGGTTGGATAGAATACTCCTTAGATTTCTTGTTTTTGTATCTGAGTGAGAGTCTTCCCACCAACTGAGCTCAGGAACATCACAGGAGCAAATCTGAGGGAACCTATGGTTAGCTCTATCGTGTCACTATTCAATTGGGGGAGCTGGATTATGAAGAGCTGGAAGCTCAGAAAAGACATAGGGAGCTGGGAGTTTTCAGTATGTGAGGGATGGGTGAATGAGACACATGGGTGACATCCCCCAGAGGAAAAAGGAAAGACTCTCAAGGGTAGACCTTGGGTGAACAGAATTTAAGAAATGGGCCAGAGAGGAGAACTCAGTGATCAAATGGATTCTGAAAAAACAGAGAGGTACAAAGAGAACCAGAGAGCGTGGTGCTGCAGAAGCCAAGGGAAGAGGATCCCAAGAGTATTAAATCCTCCAGAGGAGCGAGGAATATAAGGGATTGGTTTCCACTTGAACGACTTTGATGAGAACTATTGAGGTGAGACGCGAATGCGGCAGACAGGAACTCTTGCCAGAAGTGTGACTTTGGAGATAATGTGCCGACTGATGTGGGAAAGGGAGGCTTTTGTGAATGTGGAATGAGACTTGAGCATGTTTGAAGGCTGAAAGGAGGAGGCTAGAGTCAAGGAGATGCTACACTTACCCTGCCTGACCCAAAGAGAGGACAATTTTGCAGCAAAACTCCAACAGCTACAGTTCTCTCCTCCCCCAGTGCCATTCCAGAGGTCCCTCAGGTTGGCTCTGCAACAGGAGGCTGCCAGGTGTCCCTCCACGTCTGCTCCTTCAGTGACACTCATCCACATGCCCCTATTGTTCTTGGAAGATACAGGGGAATAATTGATCATGGTGCTCCCTTAGTCCTGGCCTCCTGGGAATTATGCAAAATACTGGCTGCCTCTCAGATCACCTTATTAGTGCCTCGGGGTGGTAATTTCATGGAAATAACTCAAAGGCAGAGTAGAGCTGCCTAGCAGGGAGCCTTTTACACTAGGCATCTGTCTGCCATATCCTCTCTGCCTCTTTTGGGGCCAGCCCAACTGTCCTCAGTCAGACTCCCAGAGGGCTGCACCCTCGGCCTCCCTACTTCCTTCAGACAGTGTGTTTGTCCTGGCCAGTCACTCACTGTCCATCCCTTAGTGGCACAACTTGAACTAGCAACAAAGAGAATGGGACAAAGGTTGGAAGGGTGAGGAGTGTGTAACCGGGAGGAGACCCAGAAGAAGCTGTCAACACTGCACAGATCCTATCAGAGCCCAGGACAAAACTGTTACCTTTACAGCCACAGTGGGTATTGACTTCTCTAAGGAAACTATTTGCCTCATCCCAGAAGGTGACTCCCAAAATCCATGTTACTGCTGCCTCACCTGATTTCTCGTCCCTGTCATCGGCTAATTAGTCCACAGCGGACATCGGGCCCAAGAGCTTTACCCATAATCTTTTTCACAACAGAATCCCAGTGCCCTCCACTCTGTCTAGCACATAATAAGCACTTAGTAAATATTTCTTGAGTTCTTTTTTTAAGAGTGGGAGAAAGGACAAAGGAGGAGGCAGAGACCTCCTGAGTGTGGAGCCCAGTGGAGAGCCCAATGAGGGGCTCAATCTCACAACCCTGAGAACATGACCTATGCCAAAATCAAGAGTCAGATGCCACCCAGGTGCCCCTTGAATTCATTGTTTATGTTTGCAGTCACCACATGCTGTTTGCTTTACCAGGAAGTCTCTTTCTCCAACTTCATCAATTAGCTAATCCTTACTAATCCTTCCAAGCCCTCCCAAAACCTCATCAAACCCATGAAACCTTCACTAATTCTCTGAAGCTCCATTCTGTTCTGGAATATTCAGAGCTTATATCTGAGATAGAACTTTGCATTCTGTATTGCAAATATTTTCTTTTTCATCTGTTACATTGGCTTCTTTTGTTAGATAGCGAAAGAGAGAGAGAGAGAGAGATTCTAATTTATTTGAGATATATCCATGTTATTGGATGTATCAGTACCTCATTCCTTTTTATTGCCAAATAATATACCACATTTTATTTATCCACTTGTCAATTGGTAGACATTCAGTTTTGTTTCCACTTTTTGGCTATTGTGAATAATGCTGTTGTGAACAGCCATGTACAAGTTTTTGTATGGATATACATTTTCATTTCTCTTAGAACTGCTGGGTCATCTGGTAACTCTGTGTATAACCTTTCGAGGAACTACTAGACTGCTTTCCAAAGCAGTGATACCATGTTATATCCCTACCAGCAGCGTAGGAGGGTTCCAGGTTCTCCATATTCTCAATAACATTTGTTATTATCTTTTTCGTTATAGCCATCCTTGTGGATAGGAAGTGGTATCTTATTGTGGTTTTGATTTGTATAGTTAGCCCTTGAACAACTCAAGGGCTAGGGCGCCAACTTCCCATGCAGTCAAAAATCTGTATATGACTTTTTTAAGATTTTATTTATTCATTTGAGAGAGAGAGAGAGAGCATGTGCACGTGAGCAGCCTCCCTGCTGAGCAAGGAGCCCAATGTAGGGCTCGATCCCAGAACACTGAGATCATGACCTGAGCCGAAGACAGATGCTTAACCAACTGAGCCACCCAGGCACCCCTGTATATGACTTCTGACTCTCCAAAAATTTAGCTACTTATAGCCTACTATCAGCTGAAAGCCTTACTGATAATATGTCAATTAACACATATTTTGTGTGTTATGTGATTATATACTGTATTCTTACCATAAAGTAAGCTAGAGAAAAGAAGATGCTATTAAGAAAATCATAAGGAATAGAAAATACATTTACAGTACCGTACTGTATTTATCCCCCCCAAATCCTTATCTAACGGGATCTGCACAGTTCCAAACTGTGTTGTTCAAAGGTCAACCGTATTTCTCTAATGATTAGTGGTATGAAACATGTTTTTTCATGTGCTAAAGGACCATTTGTATATCTTCTTTGGTGAAATGCTTGTTCAAGTTTATTGCCCATTTTTTAATTGGATTGTCTTTCAATTGTTGAACCATAAGATTTCTTATGATTTGCACATATTCTCTCCCATTCTCTGGGGTGCCTTTTCGCTCTCTTGATGGTGTCTTTTGAAGCACGGAAGTGTTAAATTTTGATGAAGTCCTATTTATTTTTTTTCTTTGTTTTCTTGTGCTTTTGGTGTTGTATCTGAGAAGGCTTTACCTTACCCAAGATCATAATTTATTCCTAGGAGTTTTATAGTGTTAGCTCCTATATTTGGGTCTATCATCCATTTGGATTGAAAAGATTCAATCTTAAATTAAGTATAAATGTCATCTCCTCAGGGCATGTGGGTGGCTCAGTGAGTTAAAGCCTCTGCCTTCAGCTCAGGTCATGATCCCAGGGTCCTGGGATCGAGCCCCACATCGGGCTCTCTGCTCAGCAGGGAGCCTGCTTCCTCCTCTCTCTCTGCCTGCTTCTCTGCCTACTTGTGATCTCCTTCTGTCAAATAAATAAATAAATAAATCTTTAAAAACATGTCATCTCCTCTACCTCTCCATGCCAGGCTTAGGTTGGGACCTTGGTTGTTGAGAGTGGAAGCAGGGGGCTTCTCCATAAATAGGCTTCTCCCCTAAAGATGTCTTCTCTCAAAATGAGAGGGCCCAACGCGTATGACATTTTCTCTTTTTTTACTCTGTCCACAGAAAGTAGAGAAACTTACCTGACTCATCCATTTAGAAATAGGCTCTATATGTTTGATTCAGGGATTCGTTTTTCTCTCCTTATTTTTCTTGGGTGGAAGCAAGGCAGCAGGGAGCAAGAGTTCTCACTTTTCTTCCTTGTTGGAAATCTTACCTGGGCAGGATCCTACGTCTGCACGGTTGCTGGGGTCCTGCACAACCTCCTCGGGGTGTTGAGTCTGCATAATTTTGGAGTTGATCTAGCTGACTTGTTTGGTTCTTACTGTAAGCTATAGGCCCCAACTTAGCCTTAATCATCAAAGGGATGATATTTTGGCTATCATCTATCTGCCTTATTCTATGTTTAATTTCTCAATTTGTTTAGAATCCAGGCAGTGAGAGGAATACTCTGATCGGGTCATATCAAAGATTCTAATAATCCCTTTCCTTCTCTAATCATCTAGTATTTGGGGTTGGGCAAGAAGAAAAGGAACAAGTAACTTAATTTGGCTGTCTCTGGTAATAGTCCTCCCTCTGTCGCTTGCTATTGCTTCTCTGGCTGACGGTGACTGGCCCCTGATGACCTATGTGAGGTAGATTTTCAAAACTAGGCTCTCTTGTGGAGGACATGTGGGAGTTCTCTGGAAACGAATTACAGAAGCCTCCCCACTACAGAACAGTGTGACAGATCTGTCAGAATCCAGGCAGGAAACAGATGTCACATTGAAAAGAGTAACTGGGGACACTCTATTGCAGGGACTGTTGGCAGAAGAGTGGACAGGTTGAGGGAACCAACCAGGACTGCTGAAGTACCCAGGGATAGTTCATGGGAAGCCTTTCCCTCTACCAGGCCGGAAGGGGGATGAGGAAGGAAATGTTCACCCGGAGAGAGGGGTCACCTAAGGTTACGGCCATAGGAAGATACACGAGGCTATTGTGAAACCATGGCCCAGCATGGACGGTAACACATATCTTTCTTTCCTTGCAGTTGCTGTTCTCTTGCATGTGTCTCCTATCACCCAGAATCCACTTGGAAGCCAGAGGGCAAGGGAACGTGAACCAAGAAAACCGGCGGCACAGAACAGGGTGGGAAGGATGGAGAATGTGGCTGGAGGGGCAGGTGGGTAAAACCCAGCACACCTGACCTGGGTGAGGGGGCTCTGCCCTTCCACACCCTGTCAGTGAACGGCATCGGCGCGATGTCCAGCAACAGGTGTTTACATCTGGTGCGCATTCTCATGAAACAGCATCCATGCCATCCAGCTGCTAAATACTTCCTTGGAATATGAACCCTGAGCACATTTCATAGCTTCTTCATGGCGGTTTCATCTGCCTGGCAGGTAGCCCTCTTAGAGACTATAACAACAGGAAGACCTCAAACCACCCTACTGTCTGTGATGTTTACTTGACCTTCAGGGAACTCAAAGAAACTCAGCTCTGAGCGGTGGATGTACAGCCCCACCACACCGCCCCCCCCGCCCTGCACCCTCCTCCAGTTTTCTTCTCTCCCATTAGTTAGACACTGGAAGTAGTTCATTAACCTGCTGCCCAAGCAAAAGTCCAACTGAGGAGTAGAATTCTGGTCTCTTCTTCTTGCAACTCTAAGTTCTACAAATGATTCTTTGGGACTTCCCCATAGATGTCCCACAACGAGCCTTCAGATAGATGAAAAAACCCAAGGCTCAGGACTAAATTCTGTGGTCTCCAGGGCCAGCCACCCTCAAGAAATCTCCCCTTTCTTCCCTATCCTGTATTTTGATATATTTTGGAGAGGCAGGCATAGCAGTGGAGGGGTGGTAGGTGATAGCCACAGAACAGATTCTGTACCTATTAGTAAGCCCAGGAGAAGATTGAAGGGAATGGGGTGGGGGGGCGGGGAACACCCTCAAATGCAGACTATTCTCTTTAGAAGGTGAGGTAAGTGCTTTTGCCTTTTTTTCTTTGTCCATGGGCTTTAGTGTGACTGGAGGGGAGTAGGAAAAGAGCTGTCGATATCTTGCTAAAAAAATAATTATTGCTCTGGGCAAAACTAATTTTTCACACCATAAATAAAGATGTACTGCAGAAAGTGTAAAGCTCCTGGGGCGCCTGGGTGGCTCAGTCGTTAGGCGTCTGCCTTTGGCTCAGGTCATGATCCCAGGATCCTGGGATGGAGCCCTGCATTGAGCCCTGCATTGGGCTCCCTGCTCCACAGGACGCCTGCTTCTCCCTCTCCCACTCCCTCTGCTTGTGTTCCCTCTCTTGCTGTGTCTCTCTCTGTCAAATAAATAAATAAAATCTTAAAAAAAAAAAAGAAAGAAAAGAAAAAAAGGAAATGTAAAGCTGCTGTAAGCCCACTTCTCTGAAAACAAAAACAAAAACAAAAACAAAAAACGGTGCTAACAGTTTGATCCATATTCTCCCAGACTTTTTTGCAATGCAGATTAACTTTATTAACTTTAAGAAGGGGGATATCATAATGTCCATATGATTTTGTTACTTCCATTTTTTCTTACTTTGGCTGAGTATATTTCCTACACATTCATAAGGTTTCTCACTGTCAGAATGTAGAGTTAAATATAACGAAAGGGAGAAAAACAGAATGTAGTGTTCAATTAGAACTTGAGGTATTGATAAAAACTGATACATTTCTATATATATACATAGAGAGAGAGAGAGAAATATACAAATGTCTGTATGTGAGCATCACACATATACCACACACACACACACACACACATACAGCACACAGCACACACACTCACACACTCACACATGGATATACACAGATATATTCCCCAGCTGTCCATTCTTAGGGTCTGGAAGCAGTGATATACAAAACACAGTGAGCATACCTAACTCAGTGCTGGGTTTCTAAAAACCATTTTCCACCAAAGGAACCAGAGCTTCTTGCAGAAATGGTTGATTTCAGGGCTCAGTCAGGGAAAGTACAAAGATGAATCTGAAACATCTTTTTGTATCAGAAAGTAAGGAAGTGGCCAAAAAACAATGGGGATACATCAAAAGGACATAGAAACAATCTTGAGAGGACCCCCACTGGCCACATCTAGAATACCCTGCACGTCAAAATAAATGATAATGATGGAGTACAATCCACTACGTTAAGCAGGAAACAACGAGTGCACAGTGACATAAACAAATGAATTAATAGAAAGCTTGATGAAGAACAGTATATTTGTGTGGTTTCAAAACCCATCTCCACAAAATACCCATTCACTACCAAAAGGGGAATTGTTGCTCAATGGATAAAGTTTCAGTTTTGCAAGATGAAAGAGTTCTAGAAATCTACTGCACAACAGTTTGCAACAAGTTAACATTACTGGATTGTACCTTTAAAAGTGGTTAAGACAGGGGCACCTGGGTGGCTCAGTTGGTTAAGTGTCTGCCTTCAGCTCAGGTGTGATCCCTGTGTCCCAGGATGGAGTCCTGGGTTGGACGGCTTCTCCCCCTCCCTCCTCTCCCCATGCCTACCTCCCACCCCTGCTTGTGCTCTTGCTCTCATGTGCTCTCTATCTCAAATAAATAAAATCTTTTAAAAAAATGGTTAAGATATTAAATTTTATGTTAGATACCTTTTTATTTAACCACAGTAAAAAAAAAAAAAAAAAAGGAAACTTACTAGTTACAAAAGGAAAGAGCGATTTTTCAGTGGGGAAGCCTAGAAGATAGCATCTTACCCAAGGGATCACAGTGAACATCACTCGTGGCAGGACAAATCAAAACCACGTACCTGATGGAAAGCAGTGAGAACACAGCCTCAGTCCTGTCGTGTATCTTCCAAAGAGGTATAACCCGCATCTCAGGCAAACCTAAATTGAAGGACCAATGGCAAAATAACCAGATGATAATCTTCAAATGTGTCAAGGTCATGAATGTCAAGGAAAGACTGAAGAACTGTGTCAGATGAAAGGAGAATGAAGAGACCCGACAACCAAATGCAAGCCATGATTCTGAACTGAGCTGCTTTTCTGTTAAAGATCTCACTAGGTTAATTCCTGAAACTTAGAAAGGGTCTGAAGATCGCGTGATTGTCATGTGTCAGTGCTGAATTCCTGATTTTGATGGCCATCCTGCTGTTAAGTAGGAGAATATCTTTGTTTTTCGGAAATACACACTAAAGGGCTTGGTAGTGATGGACCATCCCGTCAGTACCTGACTCTCAAGTCATTCAGGGGTTAGAGGTGATTCCACATCTGTTAAAACTTACCAGGTTCAAAAATACCTCTGTAGGTATTAGGCTTGCAACATTTCTGTAGGTTTGAGATTTTTTTTTTAATATTTTATTTATTTATTTGACAGAGATCACAAGTAGACAGAGAGGCAGGCAGAAAGAGAGGGGGAAGCAGGCTCCCTGCCAAGCAGAGAGCCCGATGTGGGGCTTGATCCCAGGACCCTGAGATCATGACCTGAGCCGAAGGCAGAGGCTTTAACTCACTGAGCCACCCA
This sequence comes from Lontra canadensis, assembly GCF_010015895.1. Taxonomy (NCBI): domain Eukaryota; kingdom Metazoa; phylum Chordata; class Mammalia; order Carnivora; family Mustelidae; genus Lontra; species Lontra canadensis. Next base: position 37,073,047 of record NW_022631001.1, read on the forward strand.
GGCACCCCTTGAGATTGTTTTAAAATGTAATATTCTTGGGGGCTCCTGGATGGTTTAGTTGGTTAAGCATCTGCCTTCCCCTCAGGTCATGATCCCGTGGCCCTGGGATCAAGCCCAGCATCTGGCTCCCTGTTCAGCGGGGAGCCTGCTTCTCCCCTGCCTGCTGTTCCCCCTGCTTGTGCTTGCTCTCTCTGTGTCAAATAAATAAATAAAATCTTAAAAAAAAAAAAAACCAACAACTTAATATTCTGGGGTACCTGGGTGACTCAGTTGGTTGCCATCTGACTCTTGGTTTTGGCTCAGGTCATGATCTCAGGTTTATGGGATCAAGCCCCACATTGGGCTCTGTGCTCCAGGGGGTCTGCTTAATTCTTTTCCTTCTCCCTCTCCCTCTGCGCCTTCCCCTGCACATGCACACATGCTCGCATGCATGTGTGCTCTCTGTCTCTCTCCCTCTCTCTAAAATCAATCAATCAATCAATCAATCAATCAATCTTTTTAAAAAATTATATTCTTCTGGCAGCAGAGGAGGGTGGGCCTTTAAATGCTGATTAGAATCTGTCTGCGGGTAGGCACTGTTGATAGAAGGCTTCCCTGTAGCTTCTCCATTAAGCGGAGAGCTGACTTGTTCCTTGCCACATCTCCTCCCTGCCTTCCAGAGCATTCCTGAGGTCCTTTCTCAGGTACTGTAGGGAAAACTGATTTGCTTCTCGTCAGTGTCCCCCTCAACAAATACCTTTTGCCTTAGTTTAGTTTCTCCCAAAAGTAGAGCCTGAGGCAAGAATGAGGGTGCAGGCAGTTTATCTAGGAGACAATTCTAGGCAAAAGGAGCAAGGAAGCCAAGAAAAACAAGTCAAGAGAAGAAGGAAAAGCCCTAGAAGGGTGCGTGATGGAGAGTGTCACTGTGGACCATGCAGGCTGGAGAAGGGTCCAGCCTGCGTCCTGGAATCGTCTGTCTGGACACTGCATGTGCAGCTCTTTTCTACTCTTTGCTTCCCTTTCGGTGGCATACTGCCTGCACCCCGCAATACTCCTCCACGAGTACATGACCCAGGAAGCTGTCACCATATCAGAGAGGCTCCAGGGCAAAAAGAGAAAAGATGCAAGTCACACGCTAACGTGTGATGCTCTCAGCCTAGGCGAGGCTGAGCTGGGCTTTGGTCAGAGGTGGGCTGAGGAAATGTGAGCGAGGCAGCCCAGGGGGACCTACCGTAGCCGCTTTACCTTCCTCCACTTCCTTAAGACCATTTCCTTGGCTGCTTTCTCTCTAGCTCACATCGGGTCAACAAAGATGGGCTTTCTTTTTTGTTTGTTTGTTGTTTCGTTTTAGAGAGGGAAGTGGGGGTGGTAGGGATACAGAGAGAGGGAGACAGAGTCTTAAGCAGGCTCCACACCCAGTGTGGATCATGACCTGAGCCGAAACCGAGTTGGATGTTTAGCCCCCTGAGCCACCCAGGGGCTCCTTTTTTGTTTGTTTGTTTTGTTTTGGGGCTTTTTTTTTTTTTTTGGACTTTCTGTTTTTATTGGTCTCATTGTTAATGTGGGCTGATCTCTGAGTAAAGAAGAGAAAGACCTTGATGTTGCTATCTTATAACCAAAAGTCCGTTAATCGATGACTAACATAACACTTACTTGTAATTTACTCAATACTTGCACCACTGTGCGCGGTCCCCAAGCGTGGTCCCAAGCCCTCCTGGTTATCTCATTTTCCAGGATTTCTTCGGCAGTCTTCCAGGATGGCGGGTAGTGAAACGGGACTTGCTCATCCTAGGCAAACCACAGGTTGGACTCCTTGCATCCAAGAGGGAATGCTAATTTAGCCTCCACAAGTTTCACAGGAGCATGTTAGCATCGGTCTTATACGGAAAGTTGATGGAAATCCCTTAGGTCATCAAATGAGTGCTACAAGCCCTTACCAAGAAGCAAAACTGAGAACTGAGTGCAGACTACCTTCTTACAGGAAGCAATGAAGTTTAAAAAAAAAAAAAAAAGCCCACTTAAGAGAGAGACTGAGACATGAGTGTGTGGACAGGATCAGATCTTCTCTTTGCACATTCTACTTTGTAGCAATTTATACAGTTTTGATTAAATAATTGTGAAATCAGTTGCCTGCTGTCTAGCCCTCCTCTGCTCTAAGACAAGCCCTGTGGAAGCAGAGATGAGATAGATGTGTTATCATTTAAAACTGCTTGCCCCGCACCTAATACATCCTTGGATTCCAAAATATACTTGTGGAGTATATGCTTTTGGTTGTAAGTGACTGCACTCCCAACTGAAATTTGCCTAAAATAAGTTTAGAGGGAGGCGTTGAGCTGCTGACTGTTGGTTTCAGCTCACGTTGTGATTTCAGGGTTGTGAGATCAAGCCCTGCACAAGGCACCGGGTTCAGCATGGAGTCTACTTAAGACCCTTTCTCCCTCTCCCCTGCATGCTCTCTCTCTCTCTCTCAAATAAATAAATAAATGTCAAAAAAAATAAGTTTAGAGGAGCTCCTGGGTGACTCAGTCATTGGAGCATCTGACTCTTTCAGCTTCATCTGACTCCTTCATGGTCTCAGGGTCATGGGATCGAGCCCCATGTTGGGCTCTGCTTGGTGGGGAGTCTGCTTGAGTTTTTTTTTCTCTTCATCTCCCCCTGCTCCTCCCTCTATGTGCTCCCCCACTAAAATAAATAAATAAATCTTTTTAAAACCTAAAGTAAAATACATTGAGAGGTAGGATATGTTCTCATTCAGCAACTCGACAATGTCGTAAGAATCCTGTTTTTTTTCTGGGTCCCTCTGTATGTTGTCTTTGATGTTACCTCCTCCCTCCAGCTGCAAGATGAATTAGGAGTTCCAGGCATCACACAAAATCTAGAGGAAGAAGAGAGAACATCTCTCTGTGATTCTTTGAAACAAAGAGACTTGTCCCAGAAGCCTCCAGCCGCCTTCTCAGCTCTCATTGGCCAGAACTGGGTCAGATGTGTGTATACTCCTAGACTGAACGTGGGCCAGGGGAAAAGACTGCCTTTGGAGCAGCCAGTCAGGTCTATCCCTTGGAGCCAGGAGCATAGGCCACTCTCTCTGATGTATGTGGTTGCGTGAAGGAGAACAAAATGACAGTTCTCTTAAAATGGAAGCTGGAGGCAACAACGTGTCCCTGTGGGTTCACACAGCCCCAGACTCTCCGCATAGCACACCGTAATTCCAATACGCTAGCCTGTGCCAGACAACGGTCTCTAACGTCAGGCTGCGCTCATTACCCGCTTCCAAAGTGGACTCCTCCCCCCAAACAATTCTCCTCTCCCCTTCTCATGACCCACCTCCCCAGTGAGTTCTGGAATCAGGCCCTGGGGCACAGCCTGTGTTTCCCTTGATGCCTTTGCTACAATGCCATGGAAGACACTGGTCATGTTCTCACTTGCTATCCTTTCTAGAAGAGTCTATGGCAGCCTTTTCCTAGAATTACAAGATTGAATCTGCAGACAAGTGTCCCATCGCCAAACAAGGACACTTACCCAATCCATCATCATTCTTTCTCACATCAGTGAGGCTCAGAGCTATCCTGGTGGGCAGCAGCTGTAACCCTCTCATCCCAGGCCCTTAGTGCCATTATGTTTTTCCTATTTCTCATATTGTGTCTAAGATCTGGAGCTGGTTATCGCTGTTCTTTAGGTAATAAGTTGATTCTGGGAAAGGCTGGACCCCAGGATTTCAGAGCCCTTGAAGAGAGACTGGTGGAAACTGGACTTAGCTTTGGCTCATTTCCCCTGGGTTGACAATTGACATCCCAGCTTACATACGCTAATCTGATTTCTAAAGCCCACTGACGAGACCCTGGAAATGCATTCAAGTCAGGTTCTTGTGAATGTCTTTTGAGGACCATAAAGCCCAAATACCCCCTTGGGGGTACGTAGGGGTACTTCCAGAAGGGAATGGATATTACCATTGTTAATCATCCTGACAAGAGTTTAGTCCTTTGGCTGGAAGTAATTTCTGGTGAGCCAATCCACAGACTAGGGTAAGAGAAAAACTTCCTTCTCTCTCTGGGGCCCTGGGCCAGTCTGGCTTGGTCTCTGAAACAGGGACATTCCTAGAGAGCTCTAGGTGATGATGAACAGCGACTCCTTGCAGTGAGGCTGGGCCTGCAACATGGTGGGATGAGGATGGACCACAGGGGATCCTGAGGAAGGATCTGAGTCTGTGCCATCATAGGAAGTTACCGTCTTTGTTGTAGCCTTCCTTTTCACTCTGCTGGTATCATCAGTTGCTTTTCTTTAAACCTCACAGGCTAGGGGCGCCTCAGTGACTCAGTCATTAAGCACCTGCCTTCCGCTCAGGTCATGATCCCAGGGTCCTGGGATCGAGTCCTGCATCGGGCTCCCTGCTCAGTGGGAAGCCTGCTTCTCCCTCTCCCACTCCCCCTACTTATGTTCCCTCTCTCGCTGTGTCTCTCTCTGTCAAATAAATAAATAAAAATCTTTAAGAAAATAAACCTCACGGGCTGCTCTCTGCTGGTGTATGAGGCACTGAAGGGATGGTCTAGTCTCTCACGTGGGCCAGAAAAGCCAAGTGGAGAGCAGTGCCTTGTATGAAAACCGAAACACCCATCAACAATAGTTGCCAGTAGAGGATCGCGGGGACCCAGGATTGCGTGGGTGGTGGGCAGCACCTCAGGGACCAGACAGCAGAGGCCTCAGTGCGGTTACGTGGAGAAAAGGCCAGAGCACAAGAATTCACCCTCTCTTCTTCCTTCCCCTCTTTTCCTGCTTTTTCCCTTTCTTTCTGCCTTTTTCCCTTCCTCTGCTCTGCCCTCCTCTCTTCTGTGCTCTTCTTTTCTGTCTTCTTCCCCTTCCCTTTTTTTTTTTTTTAAGATTTATTCATTTATTTAGGGAACACACAAGCAAGAGAATATTAAGCAGACTCCAGGCCAAACAGGGAGCCTGACACAGGGCTTGATCCCACGACCCCAGCATATGACCCCAGCCCATGACCTCAGCTCAAATCAGGAGTCAGACACTCAGTTGCCCTATCCAGCACCCCTATCGTTTTTTACTAAGATTTTATTTATTGAGAGAGAGAGCACACGAGTGGCGGTTGGGGGGAGGTGGGCAGAGGGAGAGAGAGAATCCTAAGCAGGGGCCGTGTTCAGCACAGAGCCCAAGGCAGGACTTGATCTCAGGACTCTGAGATTACGACCTGAGCTGAAACCAAGAGTCTGATGCTTAACTGACTGAGCCACCCAGGCGCCCTGAGAGGTGAACTTCTATTTTCTTTTGATCATTGTAATTTTGGGACCTTTGTGATAGGACCTTAGCCTTTACACTAACGTTCACCTGGTAAGGATTTATGAGGGCTTAGCGAAGGCTGCCATGAGTAGGCGATCCTTTCCCCCCTTCTTTTCACAATATTTACTGAGCATATGCGACGTAGTAGGCACATTGCTGACTGCTAGGATACATTGGTGAACAAAACAGATGCTGTCCCTGCCTTCATAGGCCTTCCAATCTGATGGAAGAGACAGTGCTATTCAGATAGTCACACAAATAAATACAAAACTCAAAAGTAAAGAGTTTTGGGGAAAGTGGTAGGAGATGAGAGAGGAGAGGTAGTGAGGGCCAGTCCCTGCAAGGCCGAGTTGGAGGACGGGTCTGCACTGATAAGGAGCTGCTGATAAAGCTGGTCTTCCAGCCAGTGTGATCGTGCCCACCCACCCCCATCCCAATGCACTCGCTGAGCAGATATTGATCGATCACCTGATTAGCTGATAGGCATGAGGGAGCCTCTCTGGTCTTGGGAAAGTGCCTGCTCCTCCTCCCCTCAACTCAAAGACCTCCAGGAAGGCCGAGGAGGGTGCTGTGTTTTCCGTCAGCATCCCTAGGCAGGAAACTGCTAGGTGATGGAGCAGAAAGAGGACAGGCTGTGAAATCACCGCTCTGCCATATTGATGAGCCACTTTCCTTCAGTCTCCTAATCTGTAAGAAAGGGAATTGGGGGAGCAGGGGCAGGGCTCCCTCTGAGACTCCTTTCTTCTCTAATACTCTGTTGCGGGGGTTCCCCATGTGTGTTAAGCGGCATCAGCCTCACCTGGGAGCTTGTTATAAATGTGTCAGGGTGTACCCCAGAGCCAGACCCACTGAGTCAGAGTCATCCACCCCCCACCCCCAGGACGGGGCACAGCAGTTTGCACACCTCTGCTCTATGGAGCTATCGTTAGGGAACCCTGTGCCTCCCGAGCCTCCTCTCTACCCCTCACGGAGCATGTGGTGGCATGGGAAGGACTGCTCAAGAAATGGGCAGCGTGTGCTTTGCGCACCCCCCAAAGTGCCCTTCGCAGAGCAGACACCGTAGATTTGTACAGTTCTTGACAATTTTCTGGAAGACAGAGGTGAAGTGTCTTGAAGGGACACATTTTTCCAACTGGACTGGAGGTGAGAGTGCCCGGAGCTGGAACTCGGGGTTGGAAGCTGGAGCGACTGTGTGACCTTCTCCACTCTCCAACTTCCTGAGCATGAGCCATGGCTGCTGCTCTTAAGATTTCAAGCCCCAACAGGAGCGAGTCCAGTGGAAATTTCCTCCTCTCACTGGCTCTTTCCTCTCTCACTGGCTCTCCTCCAGAAGGCATTTGTTCGAGGTCCAGCGATTTCCAACTAGAAAGGCCCTGAGAGACTTCCTCAACCAATCTCTTCGTTTCACAGATGAGGAAACTGAGGCCCAGAGAGATTAAGCAATGTGTTTAAAAGAGTTTGTGGTACACGCAGATTTGACTCAGGTCCCTACTGGAGCTCCAGCTCTGTCACCATCTGCATCTGTGGGGCCCTGGCCCCAATCGTGAACCTGATTCTTCTTCCAGTCCCACCTCCCACATCTACTTCCAACACACATAGACACACAGACACCCTCAGGCTCCTTCTGTCTCCCTCTCCAAACCAGATAAGAGGACAGGAAGTGAAACTGAAGTCTTTGATAAAGCCCATGGGACTGAGGTCAAGTTTGAGGGCAGCCTTGAGCGGTGGAGAGAGTTGCATCTTAATTGGGACCAAAGCTTACAAAGGTAAAGGGAAGCGTCCCCCGCTTATTTTAGGCACTCAGAGCAGCTGGGGAAGGCGCTCTGGGAATGGAAAACTTTCCGGCCCCCCAACCGCCACCCCCGCCCCCATACGACCAGATGAAGCCCACTCTGTCTGCCTAGGAGATTCCCAGGGCGTGCGCCGCCTCCGCCCATCGCCGTCCTTGCCAAACTGGAGAGGCAGCAGATTTTTTCCTTAACTCAGCTCTGAGTCAGAGGTGGCCTAAGCTTCCGAGCCCAAGCCAAGGCTGCTAGGGGTGAAATTGCTAACTTATCCCTTCAGGCTCTGACTGCATCATCCCTGAATTACTAAGGCCCAAAGCAGAAAATCCAAAAGTCTCCAGCAGCCTCTGCAGTGGGGTTCCTCCCAGGGGATAGCAGTGTTGCTCTGCGGCTCTAAGACCCACATGTGGGAACCACGGCCTTCCCTCCCTTGCTGAAGCATTTCTAACTGGGGGGAAGGGATAGGAGGGGAAATCTGAGTTGGGGGAGAAGGGTTGTGGCTCTGCGCCAACCAAGCAACCACCTGGGAACTTCTGGGTGTAAAGAGAGCCAGTTCAGGTCACAGACGCAGCCCCTTGGGAGTTAAAGCCTCCTGGAAGAATCACAGTGTCCCAGATTCAGGTCGTAGAGATGGTCCCAGCTAGTGCAGGCCTCGTAGGTGCTGCTTGTCATGTTAACTCAGCTGTTATACCCATAGTCCTTGCAGCCCAGGGTAGCCCTCTTTGACCATGTGATCCTACCTCCCTTGGGTACGGCTGACTGGACAGGTGGAAGCAGAAAGCTTGAACAGAGGGGAAACAAATCCACAGGCCGGCCAGCGACCTACAGCCCTGAATGGCACAAAAAGGCGGAGCGGGGATAACACGTATTTCTTCATCTGGAAAGGTAAACTGAGACATGCTGAGAGAACGAGACATTTAGGAGCAGGGACAGACATTCGAGCAAGCGTGAAGATCAGACAAAAGTCATAAGGAAACAGGAATTATGAGGAACCAGAAACCATGAGTGGAGACAGTACTGAGAAGATGGAGCAGACGTGCAGACGAGCTGAAGAACGGTCACATTCATAGCCCAGGCTGTGTAGGTCTAAGGAAACCTTGTAGTTAAGGTCCCTTGTACCTGTCTCCATTTAGAGCAACCTTCCAGACTTTAGGGCCCAGCCACACTACCTTAGATTCAATGAGAAGCTGTCTCCCTTTTCATTTCTCTCTCACACACACACATTAGACACATTACTTGAAATACATTGAATGATTCTTCATTCCTGACAACCCAAGAAACCAAGCACAGACTCATCTCAGAGTTTTAAGAAATATAATGATTCAACAGTATGAGTGACAATGTTGAAAGAGCAAAATAAAACCACCCACCATGCCTCCCCGTTTCATCAAGTAACAACAACGGGAGTAGCTTTCAAGTGTTAAAAATAGGCTTCTGCGTATCCTCGTACACATGTGTATATCATTGCAATTATGGTGAACGTACCTTTTGACTTGGGGTTTTGTTGCTTTATTGGGGCTTGAAGAGATAGGATAAGTGTGAGGAAGAGATAAGGATGCAAGGAAGAGCTTTACGTTTCTGACTTGAGTCACTGTATAGAACTGTGCTGTCCAACATCGTAGCTGCTAGCCACCTGTGATTGTTTAAATTTCCAATAATAGGGGCGCCTGGGTGCCTCAGTGGGTTAAAGCCTCTGCCTTCAGCTCAGGTCATGATCCCAGGGTCCTGGGATTGAGCCCTGCATTGGGCTCTCTGCTCAGCAAAGAGCGGGCTTCCCCCTCTCTCTCTGCCTGCCTCTCTGCCTACTTGTGATGTCTCTCCCTCTGTCAAATAAATAAATAAAATCTTTGGGGGTAAAAAAGGATATGTTCCTCAAACTTAAAAAAAAATAAATAAATAAATAAATAAATAAATTTTCAAGAATAAAAGTTGAAGAAAAAAGGGGGGGTCACCTGGCTGGCTTGGTGGGTAGAGCATGTGACTCTTGATCTCAGGGTTGTAAGGTCAAGCCCCACGTTGAGCGTAGAACCTCCTTAATAGATAAATGGAGCAAGGTAAAATTTAAGTTGCTCAGTTACTAGCCACATTTCAAGTGCTCAGTGGGTAGTGGCTACCATATTGGACAGCACAGACATGCATCATTTCTATCACTGGAGACCTGACATTAGTAGGAGAGAGGCTCCTCCATTATCCTCTATCACAGACGTGGGGGAACTTTTTCTGTAAAGGGCCAGGTAGTAAACAGTTTAGGCTTTGAAAGCCACATGGTCTCCATTGTAGCTCCTCAAGCCCACCATCATAGTGTGAAAGCAAGCATGGCCAACTTGTAATCAAATGACCTTGGCAGTGATGCAACAAAATTTATCTGCAAAGAAAAGGCAGTGGGCCACACTTGACCCAACTGCTGCCTCTATGACCTTTCCTCTCCCATGTTATCCTGTTTGTTTCCTTCATAAACCTGAACATTTTATAATAACTTAACTTTTTATTAGACTCTAAACTCCATGAGGGCAGAGACTATGCCGTTTTGCTTATCACAGTGAACCAGCACTGGCCACACATGCTGAATTAATATTTGTTGACTGACTGACTGAATGAATAATGGTGCTGCCATTTACTGGACTAGGGAAGGCCAGAGAAGGACACTTTTTTTTTTTTTTTAAGAAGATAATGAGTTCCCTTAGGGACATGATACTTGTATTGTAATTTATTACTTTTATTCTCTCTCTAGAGTCCCTGTCACCTTTAGCCTTCTTTAAGCCTCATTAGCCTGGAAGTCAGTGATGTTTTTCAAGAGAAGGACAGAATTACTGCTTTTTGGACTTGGTCCCTGGGAGGCTGTTGTTGGAGGCCCAGCCACAGGGGACAGCCACTGAGGAGGCATCAGCCCCGAGCCCAAGGAGCAGGAATAAGACTTGGGACTGGCCCAGCCCTACAGCCTGTTTGTCAGCGTTGGCTCTAAGAACTTAGATATTTTTTTCCCCTATTCCGTTTAGATTGAGAATTAGAAAGACCAAATATCTGACCTAAGGAATAACTAAAACAGAATTTCCAAAATCCCATTCCTGTGCCCCCTTCACGGTGTTTGCTGTACTTCCACACCATCTGAAAACATGTCTCCTTCATATTTCCAACCCTTTCAAATTTTTAAAAATGTTTAATGAGATTGGATCATTCCTTGCCCCAAAAACTCCCAGTTTCCCATCTCACAGTTCATTCCAAAACTCTTAACCACAGCCTGCAAGGCCCACACAACCTAGCCCCTGGATACTTCTCTGGCCTCATTCCTGCCACTCAGCTAGTCTGCTCAGGCCACAGTCACAGTCAGCTAGGACACACTGACCCCCTCATATTCTTCAAATATTCCAAGCCACCTGCTGCCTCAGAGCCTTGGCTCCATCTGCCCAGAACCCTTCACTCCTCACAATGGTCTCTCAGAAACTTCCTTTGTTTCTTCTCTTGCTGTCTCTCTCTGTGTGTCAAGTAAATAAATAAAATATTTAAAAAAAAAAAAAGAAAAAATGCCTTTCTTGAGCACCTTATGTATAAGGTGGTCCCTTTTGCTCTTCCAACAACACTGTAGAATCAGCTAGAAAAATTTCACACACGCACGCTGTCAGCATATTGATCGGGATTATGTAAATTTCTAGGATAATTTCTAGGATAATATGGAGCCTTCTTCCTGTCTATGCTTTATCTCTTCACCTCTTGAGGTTTTATTTTATACTTTTATTAAAGTTTTACAATTTTTTAATGTGAAAACTTCTAGCATATATGGTATTTATATTTTTTTAAGATTTTATTTATCCATTTTTGCGAGAGAGAGAGAGAGCATGAGTGTGGTGAGGGGCAAAGGGAGAGGTGAGCAGGGAGCCCAATGTAGGACTCCACCCCAGGACTCTGGGATCATGACCCGAGCTGATGGCAGACGCTCAACCGGCTGACCCACCCAGGCACCCAACGTTTTACAATTTTTTTCTTTTTTTTTTCTTTTTAAAGATTTTAGTTATTTATTTGACAGAGAGAGATCACAAATAGGCAGAGAGGCAGGCAGAGAGTGGGGGAAGCAGGCTCCCCACTGAGCAGAGAGCCCAATGTGGGGTTTGATTCCAGGACCCTGAGATCATGACCTGAGCCCAAGGCAGAGGCTTAACCCACTGAGCCACCCAGGTGCCCCTACAATTTTCTTGATAAAGACCAGGTACATACCTTTTGATAGATCTGTTTCTAGATGCATACAATGATGTTACTTTTGTAAAGGATATCTTTTTTAAAACAGTTACATTATGTTAGAAAACATTAATTGCTGGTGTTTTTTATATCTGTTGTACCCTTTGTCATGACCCTGTTTTTATTTCTAACATTATTTGTGCTTTCTCCCTCTCTCTGTCTCTGTCTCTCTCTTTTTTCCTGCTGAGTTTCACTGGTATTAAAGAAGTATTGAAGATTGATCTCACCTAACAAAGACATTTTTGATGTAACCAAAAGGAGTAAAAAGGGGAATAATTAAATATTATTTAGTGCCTGTATTTATATGGAAAGCTTAAACCCATTTTGTGTCACACCAAGTCTGTGTGGCTCCCACATCGGGAAACACTGAGTTATTAAAATTCACAGCAACCATGAAAATACCTTTGAGTTATCAGTTGTGTTGGTGCATCTCTGGACCCGTCTTTAGCTCAGGAAGTGACAGATGTCTGCTAAGCCAGGAGCAATGGGAGTGGATGGTGCCCCAGAGGAGTGGGGGATCCCAGAGTGGGAGAGGCAAAGGGGCCTCCCTCCCCACCCCATCCTGCCGCTCCTGTTGCTTCCGTGAGCAGCTGTGCACAGGGGTCTTCCCCAGGGTAAGGTGCAGGGGTTGGGGGGTGCAGGGAACGAGGGCCTCCCTCACTTTCTTCACCCAGGCTGTGGATGTGAAGCAGGAAATAGGGGCTTCTTAGAACTGTTGAGTTTCCTGGAAGCCTATGAGAGCTGAGGCCATCTGGCTTTCTGCAGTCACTTTCTGGGGGTGTTTGTGACCTGGAGGAAGGAGCCACCTCTGAGGACATAAGCTAGCTACTTGTAAGCTCTGAGCCCCTGGCGGGGGTGGGAGGGGGTTTGGCGGGGGTGTTCATGCTGGACCGGAGCAGGAGGCTTTCAGCTCTAGCTCCTCTAACCTCCGCGGCAGTTCACCACACCCTCAGACCCCAGTCCCCTGGGCAGCCTTTGTGGCATCAAACTACGTCTTCTGAGAACTAGGATCATTCTGAAGGCTCTTTCTCTGAGAAACCCTTGAACTGAGCCAGGCAGGAAGCCACAAGGTCCCGGGTGGGCAGAGCTTACCTGGGTTACCCACCCGCCACCTCGGAGGGGAATGCAGCTGTTCTGAGTCATCAAAGAAGCCTCTCGAATAACACCGTCTTCCATGTTAGCGTCGTCAAAGAGGGAGGCTCAGGCCAGTTTACAGCTGGCATGAGGGTACTGAAAAGAACTCAGACTTGGGGGCCATGACGCTCAGATTCTAGTTTTGGCTTTTCTACCTCCTGTCCATATCTCTTAGATGACCTCTTTCAGCTGTGAAAGTCAAAGAGCATCATGGTGCACCATGGGATCCCACTGTTGTTTCAGGTTTTGTTTCTTTCTTTTTTTTTTTTTTAACTTGTGCAGGTGAATATAATGTAACACAAAATAGCATGTGTTCGGACTGGCAGCTGCTGCAACAAATAAACCTTCTCAGGTGGAAAGACTCAAACAGAAGTTGATTGAGTTCCCACTCCCAAAAGTTCAAGGTTGTTCGGCAGGTGGCCCCTTTCCCCTCAGTGATCCAAAGTCCTGGAGTCCTTTCACTTGGTGTTTCTGCCACTTCTCCCCAGGCTTCAACAGGCAGACAGAGAACAGGGTGTGGAAAACTCACACTCACTTCCGGAGAGCTACAGCCCAGAAATGATAGCGCATTTCTGCTCGCATTCCACCGGCAAAAACTCTACCTAAGGCCACACCTAGATACAAGGATGGCTAGAAAATGGAATCTCTTCCTGGAGAGCTTCCCGACAGCAGCTTGTATCAGAGGGGGAACTGAAACTCTGGGGGACAAGCCATGCATGCGAAGAAAAAATTCTGAAGAATATATCCTAATTCATCACCAGTAGTTACTTCAGGGAGTAAGATTAGATTAGAAAAGAGGGAGAGATTTTCACTTTTTATTTTAAACAAGTAATATTTTATAAGCATACATGAATTTCATAATCAAGAACAGTTGGCATGGTTCATTGTGTATTTCTGAGCAAATACATAGTTATTTGTCATTACTTTTGTCATTATTCTTTTGTCCAGCCCTGGAATCAGAAAATATCCCCCAAGAAAAGAATGTCCTATTACGTGTCCCTCATTAGAGACAGACAGGTGTTAGGGTGGGGAAGGTATGGAAGAAAACAAAGATTTCTTTCCTCTTGAATATTTGAAAATATTCACACCAAAGGAGACTTCAAAGAGGGTAAAAATTTAGGAAGCCATGGAATGGTAGACTTCGAAGAACCTGTAGGAACTCTGTATGCATTTCCCACACACGTCTAAAAACATAAATGTAGGTCTCAAAAAAAATAAGACACCATGTCTTTAATTTTTGCAAGATGGAAGAGCCACTCACGTCTTCTAATTTTATTTGGACACAGTATTTTCAATATCGTGCCTGTAAGGAAGAAGAGGGAATCGTTAACATGAAGAAGGAAAAGGAAAAGCTGTGGAATCAATGCTATGTAGAAAGAAAGCAAAACGACAAATACCAGCCTGCTCTGCCGTTGGATGTTAGGGGGACAGGGAGACCGGGAGAGAGATGGGGGTTGGGTATAGATGGAGAAAGAGCAGGGGGAGACAAAAAGGGGATCTGCAGAAGCTGTGACCATTCCCAGGCCCCATAATAGGAGACAACTTCTGAGGAAGATAAAAGAGGAGTCTGGTCTGGCCAGATCATTTATTTATTCATTCAACAAACTGTTACTGTGTGTCTACTCTGAGCCAGGACCCCTCTAGGTACTAGAAGTACAGCACTGAACAAACCAAACCCTCCTAGAATTTGTTTTCTAGAGAGAGACACACACGCAATAAACACATCAAACCAAAAAGCACATGACGTATCTGGTGGTGATAAGTGCTTTAGGTCGAACTAATGCAGGGTGAGGGAGGCAGGGAATGCAGAGGAGAGGAATGCAGGAGAGGGAGAGAGTGTGTGCTTTATTTTATGAAACTGGTCTCATGGTCAAGGACAACCTCCGTAGTAAGGGGCCACTTGAGCCAAGACCTGAAGAGGGCCATGTGAGCCAGCCTAAAAAAAATTAATCATGGGGGATGCTACTGGTTGTCCAGCCAACATCCACATAGTCCTCTCCCTGTCCCTAACAGGACCATTCTGCTCTGGCTATGAATCAGCCATGTGACCAGGAGAAAGTTGGACTCCACCTCTGACTTTAGAGATAGATCCCGATTTGTCGAAGCATTCCTTGCAAGCCAATCTCACTTTCCAGTGATGGACTGGTTCAGAAATCCAGGCTTAAACCACCTAACGCAGTGAATTCCCCAGTCCCTGTCGCTGGTCCAGGAGCAGACACGTAACCTAAGCTGGCCTAAACAGATTTAAAGAAGGGATTTATATTTCTGTCCAGGCGAGGATTGGTTGGTTTGTTTTCTGTCGTGATGGATGGGAACAAGGAGGCATGTTGTCACAGTTGCTGGGGACGTGGGGCTCAGCCAGCACTAGACAATGAGGAAAGCCAGCCTGCAGACACCGCCAATACAAAGAAGAGGGCAGAGCTTGGAGAACTGCAGAGAAAGGGAGTCAGAGCCCTGATTATTCCATGCTTGGAGCCCACTCCACTTTAAGACTCCCATTATAGGAGATGAATCTCCTCACTGTTTGTGCCAGTGTGAGATAGGTTTTCTGTTTCTTGGGGCTTTAAGGTTCTTGACTGGGACAATAAAAATACGAGCAGCTAGCATTTCGTGAGCATGACCTTGGGCCAGGCCTACTCCTTAAATCTGTAATTTCACTTAAAGTTCTTAACAGTCTTATGAGGCAAATAAAATTACTGTCCTTATTTTTAAGATGGATGTGAATGACTTTGCCCAAGGTCAAATGAGTAGGAAGTGAGAGAACCAAAATCTTTCAGAGCTCATAGACTATGCTCTTAATCTCTATGATTTTTCTATCAATATGGGAGGCAGAGAAATAGAGAGAAGAGTGTGGGGAGAAGCCAGAGGAGGAGGAGATGGGGTCACACTTATGAATTTTGTAAATACATATGATCTTTTTCTCTCTCTGAAATACCCTGTGCCCAGAACACCTTCTTCCCACTCCCAAGTCTCTGTTTAGGAACTCCTGTTTGTTCTCTAAGACTTTGACTCTGAGAAGCCATCCCAGATCCTATCTCTCCAAACCTCCCACCTTCAGGGATCCCACAAAAACTTGTTCAGATTTTTATTATAGTTTGACTTACAGTATAATGTGTTTGATTTCATAGCTCTTCTCGCACTAATCTCCAAACTTCTTGAAGAGGATGATGTCTAATGAATCCTTGTGATCTTGGTGCTTAGCTCATTGTAGATACTCAAGAAGATTGAATGAATTGAAGATCCATCCATCAATCATCAACACCCTTTCTTGAGGACCTTGTATCTTAGTAGGGAGTAGGCTGGGCCCCAAAGAGATATCAAGCTAAAAAGATTGGGCCTTGTCCTCTTGAAGTCCATAAACAAGTCAGGAATGTGTTAGTGTGTTTTGATTCTACATTACAGAAACCTGACTCAAACTAGCTTAAGAGAAAAAAAAAGTGTGTCTGGGGTAGAATTTATTTGTCCTTGTCAGATTACTTCTTGCTTTAGGAATAACTGAATCTAGACCAAAGGGCTCCCAACAAAGATTAGATCTCCCTCCATAATCTGCTCTTGGGGGGTTTCATATTCAGGAATTCTTCCATGTGAAAAGTGCTCACAACTCCAAATTTACATCCTTTCCTAACAAAAATAGAGTTTCTTACTCCGAGGGTTCCAGGAAGGCTCTGGGGATAATTCTCAATGGTTGTGTTGAATCACCTGTCCCCCTCTGAATCAATCCCCGGTGACTCTGATTGAAGAGAACTAAGGCACATTCCTATCTCTGGATTTGGGAAGTGGGGTCAATACCACAGAAATCACCAGGACTATGAGGGAGGGAAGGTGGTTCACCAGAGGAACATCAAGTTGCTTTTATTAAAAGAAGGATAGGATGTCGGGCAGCCAAAAACCAACACAAGTCCTCCATAGAGGAGATTTTCTATACATTAATAATTACATGACAAGGCTATGAATGGGGCCTGTCTTAAGTTATAGTCAGAGGTCAGGTAGGAGAAATGGGTCACTTCAAGTACAGCTGTCCAGGAATATTTCCTAGAAAAGCCTATGAACTGGGCCGTGATGGATAGATAGGACTGTGATAGGTGAAGATGAGAAGACCTTTCAGAACCAAGACAGGGAGGTGAGGATCCTTTGGAGATTTTCCTAGTTTGGTGGAAACGTTTGGGAACTGAGGTTAGAACTTTGGTTGGGGGTTAGATCCCATACACAGTCAACTACTACACTGACTTCATATTTCTTCCATTTATTATCTCAAAGAAGCGTGTACTAACTTCAGCAATACCAGGAGTAGGATTATTTTCTCCATGTTACCAATGGCGTAACTGAGAGCCAATCTAAGAAGTGCTCCCCTTTCCCACCCAGAGAAAGATGGCCCAGGAAGCCCTCTAGAGTCCAGGACAGTACTCCCACCTACCCACTTGCCACCCATCCCCAGCAAGACCAATTCTAGGCATGGGAATCACCAGAAGAAGAGCTGTGGTTCAGCCCCATAGCCAACCTGAGGAGACCTTGGGAGGAAACTCCGGGAGCAGCCGTGGAGGCTGAGAGTTCTCTGATTTGCACACGATGGTTAAGAGCAAGATCTCGGGAGTCAGACAGGCCCGGTTTTGAATCTTAGGTTCATGAGTTACGATGATACCTTGAACAAATTACATAACTTGTCAGAATGTTAGTTTCCTGATCTAGAAACAAAGTGGAGAACAGTGCTTCCCTCATAGGATAGTTAATGAGGTGAGGTCTGAATGAGGTAATATACCACCTGACATGAAGAGGAAATGTACAGCAGAGAGATTATGGTCAATAATATTGTAGAAATGTTGTGGTGACAGACAGTGACTACACGTATCATGGTGAGCACTGAGGAACAGTGTCAGTTCACTGTGTTGTAGGCCTAAAACTATATAACATTGCTTGTCAGCTAGACTTCAATAATCAGGGATTTTTAAAGAAGATTTTATTTATTTATTTGTCAGAAAGAGAGAGAGCACAAACAGGGGGAGCAGCAGGCAGAGGGTGAAGCAGGCTCCCTGCCGAGCAAGGAGCCGGATGCAGGACTCGATCCCAGGACCCTGGAATCATGACCTGAGCCAAAAACAGATGTTTAACTGAGCCACCCAGTAATAAGTTTTTTAAAAAGGGTTTTGCACAGGGGTGCCTGGGTGGCTCAGTGGGTTAAGCCTCTGCCTTTGGCTCAGGTCATGATCTCAGGGTCCCGGGATCAAGCCCTGCATCGAGCTCTCTGCTCAGCAGGGAGCCTGCTTCCTCCTCTCTTCTCTCTGCCTGCCTCTCTGCCTGCTTGTGATCTGTCTGTCAAATAAATAAATAACATCTTAAAAAAAAAAAAGTGTTTAGTACAATGTCTGCTCCATGGAGTGCTCCATGAATGTGGACTTGAGGGCAGGACAGTGGGCTACAGGCCCCGGGGGCAGTCAGACTTTCAGTGGTCACATCTCAGCTAAGCTATGATTCCTATAGTTCACTGATTCTGTAATGTACTTTCCCTACACCTCACTCCCATATTTTAAGCGTCCCTGCATTAGAGCATCTCAGCATCGTCACATGGTTTAATCGCCAGTGTCTCTTAGCAGTATGTGAGATAACAATGTGACTTATAGTCGATGTCTTACATGGGGCAGGTTACCTAATCTTTTGGCACCTCTGTTTCTTCAGCTGTGAAATGGGGATAATAATAGTATTCACTTTATAAGGTTGTTGTGAGGGTCAAATGAGATTTGCTTTGCAAATTTTTAGCTCAGTGAGAGCTAAATAGGTACTGTGGACTGCTTTTTTTTTTTTTTTAAGATTTACTTGTTTATCTCAGAGAGAGAAAGCATGAGTGGGAGGGGCAGAAGGAAAGAGAGAATCTGATGCAGACTCGGGGCTCCATCTCACGACCATTAGCTCTTGACCTGAGCGAAAACCAAGAGTCACACGCTCGACCGACAGCACCACCCAGGTGCCCCAGGACCGCTATTCCTTTTTATGGTTATTACCCAAATCAGATAATGGGGGTGGCGGGAGCTGCATGAGCTGAACAGCTGGAGATTTGCAGGGGTGAAGACTGGTATCAGAGGGGCAAAGTTGATTCTCCGATTCAAGCAGGGGGTGTGAGGAATGGTAGGAAGCCACACAAGAGACTCTAGAAGGCAAGGTGGATCAAGGCATTTGGTTTGCAGATAAGACTGGAGACCATGTCAGGTCCTCACTCTGGCCGCCCAGTGGGGAAGGGGCGGAGGTAGTTACAAGGACTGATCAGCCTGGGCTTGCTGGTCTACACGCTCTCCTAAAACTCGCATGTTCTCTGACTGTAACAGCCCCTCTTTGTTGAGTTCCAGTACGTGCCAGGGCACTGTGCTCACCTCACTGATGTCTTGTAAGATTCTGTTACCAACCCTGTGCGCTTGATGATTTCATTAGGTCAACTTTATAGGAGAAACAAAGGCTCAAAGAGGTCAATGAACATGTTCAAAACTACATGGCTATTCACGCCAGAGCTGAAGCGTGAATCACTTTTCCTGACTTTGCCTCCAGCACCCAAGTCCCATTGCCACACCGCCCTGCTAACCTTCTCCATTGTCTCTCAGTGTATCAGGAAGAGATTGCCCTCTCTCCTTACCTCCTTCCACTCCTCCCTCCTCCCCCTACAGGTCTCCACCTCCCAGGCCCACAAATGCCAGCGCACAAGTCATCTGTTTTGCCAAAATTCTGTTCCAATTTGATAAACTCTGGCCGGGCCAGCTCACTCAGCATGATTCAGCCAGAGAGAATAGCGAGGCTGCGTGCCCCGCGTGCCGACTGGCTGAGCTCAGGCAGGATGGGCGGCGCAGGGACCTCAGCCTGACAGATGGCTCCACTCGGCTGTCTCCCTGGGCCAGACGCCAGGGGCAGCGTTCGCTCTCTGCAGGAGGGAGGGCGGGAGCCAAGGTCGGGTGATTCTCACATGCGGGGCTGTCTCTATGTGTGTGGCTAGCTTACGTGGGGGAGGCTGCGTGTGACCCTCGGGTACACATTTGTATGTGGCTGGTTTGTGCGTGCAGCTTTATCTGTGTGCGTGTGGACAAGTGTGTTTGTGTATGCCTGGTTGTGTGTTGGGGGTGTGTGTATATATTTCTGTGCATGCAGAGGGGTGTGTGTGTGTGAGTGTGTGTGTGTGTGTTTGAATTTTAAGTTTTCCTTCATCCTGGTAGCAAAATCATGAGCATGAAGGAGAAAGACGCGGGGAACCTGGGTGGCGTAGTCAGTTGAGCGTCCAACTCTTGGTTTCCGCTCAGGTTGTGATCTCAGGGTCGTAAGATCGAGCCCCACATCAGGCTCTGCACTCAGTGTGGAGTCTGCTTGAGTTTCTCTCTCTGCCTCTCCTGCTCTTGCGCTTTCTCTAAAATAAATAAATCTTTAAAAGGAGAGTGAGAAAGACAGGGAGGCGGGGAGAGGAAGGTACTAGGTTCTGAGAATCCAGTATTCTGACTGCTCCCCGCTGTGGTCCAGAGCTGCTGCACACCCCTCCCTCCATCTCTGTCCTCATCCCAGGACCAAGTAACAGCAGCAGCAGCAGCAGCAAGCACCCCAGTCCCAGGGCAAAGTGTAGGCTCTGACTGAGTTTCAATCAGTTCTAAAAACAACTTCCTAGTCATACCTTCTCCCTAAATAGCAGTACTTAACTTTTGTGAATCCAGGCCCTCTCTGAAAATCTGGTGACAAGAATGAATCTTTTTTTCCAAGAAAATACCCTCAAAACACACAACTTTCCATACAATAGCACAGAAGTCCAGGGGCCCTGTAAAGCTTACTAGAGACCTCAGTTAGGAAATCAAATCTTATACAAACACTTACTGAGCGCTTACCGAGTTCTAGCGTCATGAGCCTTTGTTAGATAAATACATAAGGAATAAGGCAGCCACTGTTTGTGAAGAGTGGACAGTCTAGCAGGAGAAATGAAGGTAAATGTGTAACCACAGGCCACCATGACAGGTGCAGTCCTGACTGAGTGAAGGAACTGGTAGGGCATGGGAGGAATGAGGGGACCCCACTTTTTGAGGGCTTCCATGGAAAGGGTCCCAAAGAAGGAGACACTTAAAGGCATAACTTGAAATATGAGAAGCCACTTGTCAAACAGAGAAAATGAGGCAGGACTTTGTAGGTAGAAAGAAGAGCCTATAAGAAGGCAGGGGAAAGCTACATTTGGGGGGAATACAGCTGGTAGAAGCAGGAGGTAGGGCTGAAGAGGGCATCTGGGGGCAGACTCTGAGAGCCTTGTACATGTCAGGCTAAAGGTTTTGGATTTTAGCCTGTAAGCGACGGAGAACAATTAGAACATTTTAAGCAAGAGAGTGACATGACCTCCTTGGTGTTTCGTAAAGACCACAGTGCACCCAACTCTTACCCAGAGACCAGATAAAGAGGCTGTTGCAATTGTTTGGGTGAGAGATAATGAAGGTGTGAACAACAAGAATGTGGGAAAACTAGGGCATGGGTTTGAAGAAAAGAGGTATTTAGGAGAGGAACTAGTCAAGAATTAGTTGCACCTCACGTATGGGGGTAAGAAGGGAAAAAAAGGAATAGTTGAGCATGGCTTCTGCATTTCTAGCTTGAGAAGAAAGGTAGATGTCAGTGCCATTCACTGTGATGGAACCAACATACAGATTAGGTTGTTGGGGAAGATAATGAGTTCTGTTTGGGACACAGTGTGAGACATCCAACTGGAGACGTTCATCAGGCAATTGACTCTTTAGGTCTGGAGTACTGGGAGAGAGATTTGGAAATAGAAGTTTGTGAGTTGTAAGCAGGTGAATGACGGCTCAAGCCATGGGTAATAAATGAGATCCTATGGGGAGAATGTAGATATGGAGTGAAAATAGAAGCAAGAAAGCAGTGAACATTTAAGGGTGCAGGAAGGGAGAGGAATTAGTGAAGGAGACATGGGGAGGATTTATAGGCTTTGGAAGGCTGGAAATTACACTGGAATATATACAGTATTCCATTATATTATATATATTATAATAATATAATGGAATATAATATATATATAATATAATAAATATAATATAATGGAATATAATATAATATATTATATATAATAGTCCATTTTAGGGGCGCCTGGGTGGCTCAGTGGGTTAAAGCCTCTGCCTTTGGCTCAGGTCATTATCCCAGGGTCCTGGGATAGAGCCCCGCATCGGGCTCTCTGCTCAGCGGGGAGCCTGCTTCCCCCTCTCTCTCTGCCTGCCTCTCTGCCTACTTGTGATCTCTGTCTGTCAAATAAATAAATAAAATCTTAAAAAAAAATAATCCATTATATATATAATGGAATATTATTCAGCCATAAAAAAGAATGAAATCTTGCCATTTGCAACAACATGGATGGAGCTAGAGAGTATAATGTTAAGCAAAATAATTCAGAGAAAGACAAATACCTTATGATCTCATTCATTCATAGAATTTAAGAAACAAATGAACAAAGGGAAGAAAAGAGAGAGAGAGAGACAGACAAACCAAGAAACAAGTTCTTAACTATAGAGAACAAACTTGACGGTTGCCAGAAGGGAGATGGGTGAGGGGATGGGTGAAACAGGTGATGGGGATTAAGGAGGGCACTTGCTGTGATGAGCACTGGGAGTTGTGTGGAGGTGTTGAATCATTATACGGTACACCTAAAACGACTATAACACTGTATGTTAACCATAATGGAATTAAAATTAAAAGCTTAATTAAAAAAAGAAAGAAATGACATCAGGAAAGAGACATTTCCTAGAAACTAACAGCAAACAAAATTTTTTATATAAGGGAGTGGTTATTAATGTCAAAGGCTAGAAAAAGTGAAGTAAGTTAAAGACCGATGTAAAAAGCTTGCAAAACCGAAAGAGAAGACTGGAAGGAGAAATGAAGCACACAAAACACTAACCAGAGTTACTACCCTAGGGAATTATGGAAGTTTTTTAATACTCCTTTTTCTAGTTGTCATCTAAATATTCCCAGACCAATCCAATGTGTGTTCTAAATTTGAACAATGAGAGAGAATACCTGGGGAAACTGTGGGAGTGATTGGAAGAGGGGACTTCTACTTCCAGCCAAGATGGAGTAGCAGACACTGGATTTAACCTCCTGTCTAAAGCAATTTATAAAACCACACAAAATATATGAAATAATTGTTTGCAGACCTTGAGCAAGAGGCAGTGTAGGGCACAGATCCCAGAAAAGTGGGAGAAAAAATAAGATGGGTCCAAGTTCTTACCACATTACTGCCTGGAGAGACTTTCCAGGCTGCAGTGCGTAAAAGGGCAACCTAGGCAGAACTGGCAGATTCTCTGTGTTGAACAGACAGAGGGAACTGTTGTTCAGGGAGCTCAAGATGGCTAGAATTCACAGGGCATAGTACCAGACAGGACAGAGTTGCACAGAGAGAACTCTGGAGATCCACAGAAAGTTCTCTTGGAGTCTTCAACCGAGTCCTGATAATTGTATGCACTTGAAGAAACTGCTTAAAGCTGGGGCAAGAGCACTTGAAAGAAGCAGGTGGAACAATTCTTGGAGCTCACACAAGGTTGGAAATAGTTTCTATTCCCAACAACTAGAGTGAAGGAACCTCATAATGTGTTTGTTGGGCATGGGGCGGGTACCATATCCAAAAGGATATGGCCTCATAATGGAGCCAAAGTACCCCTAAACTAGACTCTGCTCTCAAAGCAACCTCAAAAGGATCAAATTCTTTCCAAGTAAGTTGACTGAATCCTAGAACAAAGTTCAGAATAATAAAGGAATAAAAAAGTCCACTGCTCGGGGCGCCTGGGTGGCTCAATGGGTTAAAGCATCTGCCTTCGGCTCAGGTCATGATCCCAGCGTCCTGGGATCGAGCCCCGCATCGGGCTCTCTGCTCAGCGGGGAGCCTGCTTCCTCCTCTCTCTCTGCCTGCCTCTCTGCCTACTTGTGATCTCTGTCAAATAAATAAATTAAAAAAAAAAAGTCCACTGCTCAACCATGTAAAGTTCACAATGTCTGGCATCAAATCAAACTTACCAGACATGCAAAGAAGCAGGAAGATCCATAATGGGAAGAAAAATCAATCCATAGAAACAGACTCCTAATACCACTGACACTAGAATTAGAAGATAAGAAAAATAAAACAGAGACTATAAATATAAAATACATTAAAATATAATATAAAATAAAATATAAATATATTTCATATGTTTAAGAAGATAGAAGAAAGCAGGAACACGACCCACCTTGCATCTCTTTGGATTTTCTCCTTAGTTTCTGGGAGATTTCTTCAATTTTAACTTCCAATCTTCTTTTTTTTTTTTTAAGATTTTATTTATTTATTTGACAGAGATCACAAATAGGCAGAGAGGCAGGCAGAGAGAGAGGAGGAAGCAGGCTCCCGGCTGAGCAGAGAGCCCAATGCAGGGCTCAATCCCAGGACCCTGAGATCATGACCTGAGCCGAAGGCAGAGGCTTTAACCCACTGAGCCACCCAGGTTCCCCAACTTCCAATCTTCTTACTGAATTTTTATTTCTCTATTATGGTTTTCATATTCTACAGGCTCTGTTTTGACTCTGCATGTTCCTTTATTTAAAAAATAGCAAGGAAAGATCTTGTCTTTTCTCTTTGAATAGATTAATGTTAGTGATTTAGAAATTTTCCTTTTCCTGCATTATCTTTCTTTCCTCCAAATTACTTTTATCTGCTTGTTTGTTTGGTCTTTTCTTTCTTGCTACAAGTTTTACTGAGATGCCTGTTAATCTTTGCTCTTGTTGAAAAGGGACACTAAACATTGATTAGAAGCATTGAGCACATGGGCGAAGTTTGTTGGTTTGGAATTCCACTGTGGAATGGTCTCTGGCCATTTGTTAAATAACCCCCCAATGTCAGTACATTCTATGTATTTCCTGTTTGGTTAATTAGATCCTCCAGAAATTGTTTTAATCATGTCTGGAGTATAGATGCCTGGCTGCTTGTGTTCTAGAATCCAGGAAGGAGAAGAGGGCTGGGAGGTCCCAGTGTTCAGCCTTCAGTAGATGTATATTTATTAGCCCACACTTGGGCCACGCATCCCTTAATAAAGGGATTCTCTCTTTTTCTTAATTTTTAATTTTTGATTTTTTAAAAAAGTAGCCTCCACTGTGTAGAGTCCAATGCAGGGCTTAAACTCACAACTCTGAGATCCAGACCTGAGCTAATATCAAGAGTCAGACACCTAATCAACTGAGCCACCCAGGAACCCCTCTCTTGTTTATTCTTTCTTGGGAATAATCCTTCAGTCTTCTGGTGGAATAGAGAAAGGGTAGTCACTCAAGGGAATAAAATATGGAGGACTGTAAGAATCTGTTTCTTAAACAGTATTCACTAAATTTTCCTAAATTTAATTTCCATCTCCTTTGTCCTTAGTTCCTGAGCTTTTTTGATGATTCCATGGTATAGATCAGGTTGGTTCTCTGCTTCTCCCTCTTCATGTGTAAGATTTAGTTTCTTAGATCTGCCAAGTCAGTTACTTGTCCATCTGCTTTCCAGATTCCAAAATTTTATTGCTCCTGTCTCCTCTTCTTTCTCCCCTATCCTGGTGAATCCCTGCTTCTTTAAATCATTTTACTGTGGTTTTAATGAGTTTTCAGGAAGGAGTAAAGTTTTATGTATGCATTCAATCCACCATCTTTAACTGAAAGCTCTTGAACACTTTGCATCAATTCATGGACCCAACTCTAAAGGTTTGGATTATTGTCTCCATTTTACGTGTTAGAGGGGGAAATAACTTGATTATCCAAGATCACACAGCCAGTAGAAACTCAAGTCTGTCTACGTACTATTTATATACAAATATATACATCAGAAGTTGCAAACCGGAAACCTGCAGACACACACAGCCCATAGAGATTTTTGTTTGACCCCCAGAGGGTTTTTAAACTCAGGAAATTTTACATAAAAATCAAGTGTTCGGCTTTGCTTGGGAAATCCAAAGATCTAGCAACAGTGGACTCGCACTCCTGAAGGACAAAACCAACTGGAAAGAAGTTGCATCTGCTTACCTTAAATGTAGGACCCTCCCTAGTTGCCACAGTCCCTACCATGCTCTATATGGCCTTACATCTGCTTGCAACACTCCTAGGCCACCTACATGGCCCCTGTTTTCATTTGTACATGACATAAATTTTTAAGAAGAAAACGAGTCTTATTATACACACTGTTCTGGACCTCACTTTTTTAAAACTTAATTGTAGTAATTATTTCTTGTGTCTGTTTATCTGCTCCACTCACAGCCATTTGTTTCACTGTCCCTGGGAATCAGATACACAAGCAAAGGCCTTCTGCAATCAGGTCCTTGTCATTTGATCCTATCCCCCTCACCTAGAGCTGACTAATGCAAGGGGAGACACCTACCCCTCCCTGAGACAATAAATACTCTATCCTGGAAGTTTGAAACTTGGAATAGAGACTCCTGAGGCTAGGAGTCACTAGAGTTGAGTCATACTAACAACAGCATTCTAGAGAGAAGTCCCATGAGTTCCTACTACCAAACTTCCCAGGGCTGCCCTCATTCCTTCCCTACCAAGCTATGGTTATTCGATAATTCATTGGAGTTTATGAACGACCTCAGTATCCTTCCAATAAATTCCTCACATACACACATTTTCTTTGGCTTAAGCCAGAGTTATGCCTTCATTTCTTATAAACCCATCTCCCCCTTTCCTTATTGATGCTGCTACCCCTTTCCAAGCTTCATAAAAACAATACCATTAATGATTTTAAATTAAAACAGGTTTATTGTGATATAATCCACATGCCACAAAATTCATCCATTTAAAGTATATAATTTAATGGTTCTTAGTATATTCAGAATTGGGCAACCATCATCATGATCAATTTTAGAACATTTTCATCATTCCAAAAGAAATCTTGTAATCATTGGCAGTCAATTCCTATTTCCTCTCAATCCTCTCCCCCCTCAGCCCTAGGCAACCACGAATCTACTTTTTGTTTCTATAGATTTGCCTATTCAGTACCTTTCATATAAATGGAATTATGCCATAGGTGGTCATTTGTGACTGGTTTCTTTCAGTTGGCATAATGTTGCCAAGGTTCGTCCAAGTCATGCCATTTCTCAGGACTTTCTTTCTTCCCATTGCAGAATAATATGCCATTGCATGGGTATGCCATATTTTGCTCATCCATGTTAATGGATGGTTGTTTCCACTCTTTAGCTATTATGAATAATGTTTCTGTGAATATCCATGTACATGTTTTTGTGAGGATATGTCTTCATTTCTCTCGGACTTACACCTAGGAGTGGAATCACTGGGTCATATGGTGAGATGTTTCACCTTTGGAGGAACTTCCAGACTGTTTTCCAAACCAGCAGCACCATTTTACATTCCCACCAGCAGTGTACGAGGACTCCCGTTTCCCCACATTCTTAACACTTGTTATTCTCTGTTGTTTTGATCATAGATATCCTCGTGGGTGTGAAGTGGTATCTCCTTGTGGTTTTGATTTGCATTTCCTTGATGTTTGATGGTGTTGGGCATGTTTTCATGTGCGGATTGGCCATTTGTTTATCTTTTTTAGAGAAATGTCTATTTAGATCCTTTGCCCATTTTTTAACTGGGTAATTTGTCTTTATTGAGTTGTAGGAGTTTTATATTTTCTGAATAGAAGTACCTTATCAGATGTATGATTCATGAGTTTTCTAATATTCTGAGGGCTGCATTTTCACTTTCTTGATGGTGACCTTTGAAGCATAAAAGTTTGAAGTTTTGGGGCATCTGGGTGGCTCAGTCATTAAGCATCTGCCTTCGGCTCAGGTTATGATCCCAGAGTCCTGGGATCGAGCCCCACATTGGGCTCCCTGCTCAGCAGGAAGACTGCTTCTCTTTCTCCCACTCCCCTTGCTTGTATTCCCTCTCTCGCTGTGTCTCTGTCAAATAAATAAAGAAAATCTTTTTTTAAAAGTTTGAAGTTTTGATGAGATCTAATTTATCTATTTTTTTCATTTGTGACCATTAACATTTTGGTGTATATTCCTCCCGATATTTCCTATGTATTTTAACAAATGTGAGGCCAAGTATACCACATTGCCTTATAGACTTAATAAATTGTGAACAATTTCCATGACTGCACATCATCATTATTGTCTTCATAGTATATATTGCATGAACTTCCCATAATCTGTTTAAGTCATCACCTAGAGGTGGACATTTAGGTCATTTCCAGTATTTGCTATTATAAGCAATCCTTACTCAAGCATCTTTGCACACATGTCTAAATTACTTGACAGGAGAAACCAGGACTGAAGCATGTGACAGGTGCAGGGAACAGCATGATGAAGGTCAAAGAGGAGGGGGAGCTCATCAAGGCTATACTGAGTGATGTGTAAGCTGTGTATAGTAGAAGCTAAGTCGTGGCTAAATCATTGAGGAGCTCAGATGTCAGTTTAATAAGCTTTGATTCTGGAAGCCAGAGAAGTCTTTTAAATGGGGGTTTGACTTGACAAAAGCCATTTGATTCCACTTTGACAGAGTGAGAGAAATGCATCATATAGATCATAAGACACAGAGATATCAAATTAGGTGATTTAGCAATAAAAGAATTGTAGTGGCATTTGCCTGAGTAAAATGTCAATAGAGTGGAGTCTGAGGACTAAAATGTATATCAGAAATAATGCAATTCTTTTTTAAAAAGTGCGCAGAGGTGAGAAAGTAAAGACTACTTGTGCTGGTTAGGCTAGGCTGTGCCATAGTCATGAACAAACCCCCAAACTTCAATGACTTAACAACAAAAATTTATGTGTTGGGGGGACTGCTACAAACAGTCACCAAGTAGCTTAGGGTGAAGGGGGCTCCATCATCTTGAAGTTGTAACTTTGGAAGACAAACCCCCCTCACAATTACCTCAGCCATTGAAGAGCTCATGGGAAGGTCACATGCCAACTACTATATGCTTTGGTTCCAAGTGAGATGCTAGTCACCTAGACCTGTCTAACATCAAAGAAGCTGGGAAGTGTGTGGAGTCCATGGACTGGGTGGTGAGCACCACTGTACCAGATGTTAGAAGACTAGGCTGTATAAAAATTGTTGTAAAGGGAAGGAGAGAGATGAGGTAGAAGCTAGGATGATGGGAGGTACGTGGATTTTGATTTTTGTTTGTCTAATTGGAAAATAACTGAGTTGGTTTACAGGGCAAGGAGTGACTAAGCAATGCAGCACTGTATTAGTCCTAGAGGAGTTGGGAGAAGGAAGGATGGACCCCAGAAAGGAGACCTGACCCTCTTTCTCTGAGATGGGCAGGAAGGAAGTGAAGGAAGTGCAGTTAGATATACGTGTGGGTGTAGAGGCAGGAAACTGAGGATGTTCACACCTGATATTTTTAGTTTCCTAAGAAGTAGGAGGCAAGTCAATTGCCAAACATGGTGGTAGTGGTGGTGGTGGCGGGAGGGATCAGAAGTCAGTTATGGGCCTTTTGGAGTTTGGAAAAGGTTCTCAAATCTGTCTTCACGAAGTCATCAGTCATTGAATGGACAATGACAACAGCTTATCTGGTTTACTTATTCAACCTTCCCAATGTACTACAAATGGTTGACCCTTTTTAGAAGACAGGGCAAATCAGATGATGCCATCCTCTGCATAAAACTGGCTCAAAATCCTCAAAGTGCCCCAAAGATCTGGCTCATGTTGACCTTTCCAACCTTGCCCTCACTGCATTCCATACACTGTCACAGGGCCCCCTTTCATTTCAGGACCTTCACAGAGACTCTTTCCTCTACTTCAAAAGCCCTTCCCTTTCCACTTCCACTGCTCTCACTTAGCTAATCTGAACCCTTCCTGTAAGCCTGAAATTAAGAGTCAGTGTCTCGGGCGGGGTGGGGGGCGCTTCTCTGACCCAGCAGACGAGCACTTATGTGCTTTTACTGTACTTGGGATTATTCCCTTTGCAGCGCTCTTCCCAAGTGTGAGTCCGTGTTCATACACAGCGGACGAGGTCTCTTTCCTCCCTGAAGGCAGGCACTGTGTCCATGGACTGGTTTCATCTGCTGTAATGTATTTAACATGTAGCACATAGCCTGGCATGTAACAGTTCATGAATATTGTCCAATGAATGGAGGGCTGAATCAGTTTTGTTAGTCGATGAATTCATACAAGAGGTACGGATTCATCGACTAACAAAACTGATTCAGCCCTCCATTCATTGGACAATATTTATTGTGAAGAGATGGCGATGGCCAAGATTGCAATACCTATGAGGGCCCAGTCAAGGATGACCACAGAATTGCTCTAAGAGCCAGTCTGAGTGGTTGTGTTCAGCCCAGGTGTAGGGGTGGAGAAGGCAGAGGTTGGACTGATAACAAAGTTTAAACACTTCAGAATGGGTGTGGCAGAAAGAGGATGATGCTGGTTTTCATGCTTCCCTACAGGGCTAGGTTAATAGGGAAGGAAGAAAAGTAGTAAGGGGAGTGATGGACTTGGAAGAAAACAGTGAGGCCAAAGGCCTGGTGCTAACCAGGTGTCCAGGAGCAGGTCCGGCAGAGTGAAAGAGTGAGAGAGGTGACAGCCAGAGGATGAGGTCAGAGATGCAGCACGCCAGACGTCCAGACCTCTCAAGTGGAGTGGTTCCAGGTCCTGAGAAGGTTCCAGGTATAACAGCGGCTGTGAGGTAGTGGTTATTGTTGCTGCTGACATTAAGGAGCAAGGAGACCAGGCTGGTAAATGAGGACTCCTGGGTGATGGTAGGACTTGAAGTGGAGAAGACCCTGGGGCCTGAGGCAGTCAAACAACCCCTGCAAAGATAGTGTGGAAGGTGGCATATGCCTCAAGGATAGGTGCACCCATCATTCTCTCCCTTCTTGGGTCACTCATTCAAGAGTCAAGGCCCCGGGACAAGGGTCTGATGGGTTGAGCTGGACATCAATTTACATGTGGTGGAAGAGTAGGGGTAGGTTAGCATCCACAGGGCATGGCGGGACGGCCAATGCAGGCCCCAGTGGAATATGTGAGCATAGGCAGCTTCTAATCACGAGGCTGGAAGAGAATGGGGAGGAGACGTGGCCTTGAGGTACAGCCGAGTTTCCATGAAGTAGGAAGTGAAGGCAGTAATCTGCCATGAATTAAAGTTTATAATGGAGAGGTTTCTGTTTGCTTGTTTTCTAATGGATCAAGGATGTTCCAGCAGCAGAAGTAACAACATGGAATACAGAGAAGACATGCTCTGAGTCAGAGGTCAGAGTTTCATTTCTGGCCCTCTCACTCACTTGCTGAGCAACCTTACCCAATGACTTCACCTCTCTGAGCTCAGTTTTCCCATCTGTGAAATGATAAAATGGTAAACTGGCTCTGTGTGAGGATCAAATATATAATGGACGCAAAACTGCATCATAAACCCCAAAATGTTGTGCACGTGTGAATTCTTATTATCATTACTGCACAGGGATTGAATGGGAGCATTTGGACAAAAGTCGCTAATGTTTGACTCCCTGTTTAGAACCGGTCCTGGGACAAAGGCAGGCCAATGTGATCTTCACTTTACAGGTTCATTTATTCAAGAAACCTTACTGCCTGCTAACCCCACATCAGTTACTGAGCTGGGTGAGGGGATGATAGTAAGATGAGTCAGACACAGTCCCTAACTCTGGAGTTCATAGTCTGACGGAGGAGACTGACATGGTAATGTGCTAAGCTGTGCTATGTGGTATCTTAGCGGAATAGAGAGTGTTGTGTGAGCATTGAAAAAAGAACAGTTAGGGAGAGTCTGAGTGAGCTTGTGAGCTGGGTCTTGAAGATGAAAGCCCAAGAAGAGGAGAGATATTCTACTCCCAGGGAGTGAGTGGTGGAGACCCAACTAGGTAGAACTCAGGGCCACAGACATGGAATTACGTGCCACTTCCCCAGTGCTCTTTGGAAAAAAGTAAAAGGCGGCTCTTTGGTCCCACATAGAAGCTTATTCTCTTTGCTTCTATTAAAGCCTGGCTGCCATGGGAACAACACTTGCTTAGTCTCTTTGCTTGCTGTCAGCAACTTACTGTCAGGGTGCAAAAGCACAGCTCAGATACCCTAGATATGAGGCATCCTGCTTCAGCCTCTGCCTCCTAGCCTTTTCCCAACTGTCTGGTGATGTCCGTTATTGGCTGACTGCCCTGCCTTATGTGGGAACCAATGGCAGTTCAGTGGGTCAATGTGTGAGCAGCTTTCCCAGGAAACCAGCAGGGCTTTAAAGGAATCATTACTTGTCACACACCCCATAATTATGTCACCGCTGAAAGAAGTTGCTGGAGGGCCCCTCTTCCCATCGCCTCCCCCCCTCACTATTTCCTTCAATAACAGTAAGGAAAACCTGATCCTAGCTGGTTCCCTTCTTTCTCAGTCCCCTAGGTTCCCAAGCACAGACAGTTCCTTTCTCTCTTTTTTAAAGGGCACGAGTGGGGACCCACCTCATTGCTGGAAACTTGGCCACCCAGGGCTGGGCTTTATTCCTATTTAATAGCCAACAATAATAAAAATCATGGTATACCCATCTTAGAGACGAACCTCAGAGAAGGTAAGAGATGAGGGGCTTGAGGTGGGGGAGCCACTTGGAGGGGCAGAAGAATATGAGAGTGGACCGTAGCCTGATGCAAGAGAATAAAGACTGTCAGCTTTGGCTGTCCAGCACACACATCCCCCTTCCTAATAGCATCCTGATTACTGTGCATGCTACGTAGAGTCTTGGGTGTGGACATCCAACTGCTTTTCTCCTCTTGGGGCCACCGAAGGGCTACAGGGTTCTGAGCTGTGAGGTTTAAGGGAATACGAGAAGTCACCTCTGTGCGGAAGCTCATCTAAGCATGGCCCACAGTATATGTAGCAAACGTCTTTTCTGCTTCAGCACTGCTACTTATTGTGGTAGGCAAGTCACTTAGCTATTCTTTACCTCAGGAAGGATGTAAAAAATCACCTGTGTTCTTAGCACGCATTAGCTGTTATGGCTGTCCTAATTGTTACTTGATTAGTCTTCGAAACAGTGAATGGGTTGAACTGATTGTGGTAGATCATAGGCAGTGACAAATTGTTCAACGTAACAAGGAAGCAGACGTTGACTTGTTGATATATAAGTTTGTATCATTGAATAAGAAGGTCATATTGTGATATTTTGATGTAAAAGTATGTATATATAAATGGCATATACCAAAATGATAACCAGCATTTACCTGTATTTATCTTTGGGTGGTTTGTGGATAATTTTTAAATTTTGCCTTATTTCATTTTCTAGCTTCATGAGAAGACATTACGGAATACTAAGTACTGAGTACTGAGTACAGTGAAAAAAGGCCGTACTTAACCAGAGAACCAAGGACTCTGACTTGATTTCAGTCAGGGGCAAATGTGAGGGGTAGGGCAAAGCAGCCAGGCTCCATGCAACAGCGATGGGCTCGGAAAAGCAGTCACAGAATGCTTCTGGACGGCACTCAACTGGGGTTAAAGGAAGGTCCGAGGCCTGGCTGTCTGCAGAAGCCAACTCTCCAGGGAAGCTGGAGGTCAAAACTCAGAGAGTAATGTTTATCTGTTCCTTGTCTACCTTTCCTACTGCATCTTCCTACAACTCACCTTATCCTCTGTCGCAAAAAAAGGATAAAGAATCCCAACCATTCTGTTCCTCAAATATGCCAGACTCATTTTCACCTCAGGGCCTTGTTCCTGTCTTACTTCCCTGTCAACCCTGTTACCCTCTATCTACCAGCCACTATCTATCCCATTAGCCTATTTAGTTCCTGCACAGCACCCATCCACTCTGAAAATATTTGATTGTTGTCTCAAAAATGTAAGCTCAAGAGTGCAAAGATTTTGTCTGTCTTCTTCACCATAGACATGCTGGGACAAGAATGGTGCTTGCACAAAGTAGAAGCTCAATAAGAAAAAAAAAAAATCTGAGTAAATGCGTAGTCTGAACTCCTCATAAGGGGAAATGTTCAGCAGGGAAACTGAGGCAGAAATCCAGTTGTGCTATCCAGACCCAGAGTGTGGAGGGTTAGTAATTGTGACTTCACCTTTTGGGCTGCATTCAGAGTCATGAATATAAGGAAATAAATACTACTACTGTTTTTTTTTTTTCTTTTGTAAAAAGCAGTTATCACATTAAAAAAAAAAAAAAAAGGTGGTGACACTACCAGGGGAGTATGACACAGTCTGTATGGATGAGTTTATTGGAAAGGCTAAATGAGTAACTTCCTGAATGATGTGGAAAGTGATGAGGCTTGTGGCATTCCGGAAAAACTTGACACAAATTGTGCACTAAAGCAGTTCCATGGAATCAAGTTTGATAGTTTAAATGGTCACTAGTTTCAAAGGTTTTGGCTTGAAGTTATTATGACAGCTGAACATTTCTGACGCACCAAAATCCCCGGTATGCAGCTCTTAACTTGGCTTTTCTGGGCCACAAGTAAGCCGATAACTAGGATTCTATGCCAAGCCTTCTGTGAACAAGTAGGGAAAATGAGAAGGGGTAGGGGGAGGAGTGGTAGAGACTAACTTTTATTCATCACTTTGTACATACCACACACTCACGAGGCATGACTTCTCTTGTTTAGTAACACTGCAAGGTAAGCATTATTTCTATTTTCCAGATTGGAAAAATAAAATAAGGCTAAAACAGACCAACTAGTCCAAGATCTCTGTTCATCAATTGCAGAGAAAAATCGGATTCTGGGTTTGACTCCAAAGCCTGTATGCTTTATACTCTTGCCTCCCCAGAATTCCTGGAAATCCCCTTGATGAAATGCATTGCTCATCTTAAAAAAGAGGGGGCGGAGGGGTGGCAATGATATGGCCAAAAAGGAGGCAGGAAATAACAGGGAAAAAGTCACAAACTATTAAGTTGAATCATATGAAATTTCTGATACTTGATTTTTGGGGGAGGGAGGCCATAAAAGAGGCAATTTCATATCACCCCACATCATAGTATTTGTTCTGTGCATGAAAATCATTATAACAATACTATTAAATACAGATTATGTTTCATGCCATTTCAGTAACCTTTTAAGATGGGAAGGGTAAGGATAATTGTTCCCATTTTCCGCATGAGGAAAAGCTGACCTGGCAACCCTGCCCACTTGTCAGAGCACCATCTGGCCTTGGGGACACCTTTAACAACGTTTTTTTTTGTTTGTTTTGTTTTTTAAAGGCTTCTACCTGTCCTCCACTTTCTGCCCCCCACCATGTCCCACCCTCTGTATCACCTCCTATCACAAAGTAACTCTGACTTCTGTAACACGTTCCTGTTTTCCCACACCCTCAATCTATTCTCCCAACTGGTGGCCGTTGGGAGATTTGCCACCCCTCTGGTGGTTTCACTCATCTGCTTAAAATCCTTAGTAGTTCTTCACCACTACAAGATAAAGTTCAAATGCCTCAGCCTCATGATCTGACCATTGTCTACCATCTCTGGCTTCACCATCTGCCATTGCCCCCA
The DNA here is from genome assembly GCF_010015895.1 of Lontra canadensis. Lineage (NCBI taxonomy): Eukaryota > Metazoa > Chordata > Mammalia > Carnivora > Mustelidae > Lontra > Lontra canadensis. The sequence continues at coordinate 37,107,880 of NW_022631001.1, forward strand.
ACATGCCCCATGCCGAGTAAACACATCTCTCTTGTACCATGCCCTCTATGACTTTACCCACACTGTTCTGTGACTGGACCAGCTTTATCACCCCTTCTCCCCAACCTTCATCTGACATTCAGCAGGCAAATTTCTGATTTTTCAAGGCTGAGTTCCGATGTCACCTCTTGGTGAAACCATGCCTGACTTTCTTCTGTTATCAGTTTTCTGTACTCTCTCAGCAGCTGGTACATTTTCTTAAGTAAGACTTACTAAAACCAGTGCTCTGATGAGGTATTTACGTGCTGTCATTAAAACATGCACCAAAGTGTATCTTAACCGTAGTGACTTCAGGACATGCCATGGCAGGTGTTCTCAATCAGAACACAAGGGGCCTAGAAAGTCCCCACCCTGTGCCTTAGGTTAGGGAATAAGGGAAAAGTCTGATAGTGCCAAAAACCAGAGCACATTCTTCTAGGGCTTTTCCAGAATCTTTACATTGAAGGCATAAGCCAGGGACTACCTGAATATGGACTTGTGCTTCCATTAGCAAGGCTTATTTTCATTAAGGTAAGTGGTTCCTAGGAGAATATGATCCAAATGACTCACATAAGAACATATGTATTTTATATTTCACACACACACACCAAGGCCAGTAGTGGAGCACCTAGAGATCAAGTTACCCTTTGCTGAACCCATGACAGTAATACATTTAATTGTTTGATGAACAAGGAGCAGCTTACTAGCAGAAAATATATGTATACAATATAAAACCACCAGGGGAACACGTGGCCACGAAGACAAGCTATTAGACCAAGAACATTCAGCTAGCCAAATAATCCCATAATGCTTCTTTATTACTCTTTAAATTAGGCAGCAGGTATTAACGCGTTAAAAACATCCATGGAGAAAAAAACATAACATTGACAAAATTTTTTCTACCAACTTCTCTTGGACCTAAGAAAAAGACCACCATTATTTGATTTTAGCTGTGGGCACACACTGGTCTAGCTTGTGGAATCCTAGTATATTAGCAAAGACAGTTTGAAAACCATGTTCTCAACAGTCATACCTTCAATCAAAGCATGAGTAACAGTCATACCTTTACTCAAAGCACAGAGTCACTGAAAAAAAGTTCTGACCTTAGGGAACTTCGTAGAGAAAATTTTGATTATGATTAATTAAATTTACTTTTTAATGTTGTTGGGCTTTAAGGAATGGTTTACATAGCTTAGCAGAGTTCAGTAATTTTCCAGATAGGCGTTCCCCGCCACCTCCCCCCCGCCCCGCCCCCGGGTCCTGGCTGGTGAAGTCCTGGTACGGTGATTCAGTCCCCCACCCTCTTAGAAGAGAATGCAGTGCTTACTTACAAGGGGATGCCAGGTCCTGGGTGGGCCCAGAAGAAGCTGAGCTTTCAGCCACTTAGAAGCCCAAGAGATCAAGATCACAGATCTAAAAATCCACAAGAGTTGGACTCAGGGACTCCAGCCAATGAAATATCTTAGCCACACCCAGTGTCCTGAGGGGGTAGACAGCACGTATTTTCAAGATGTATTAGTGATAGGACAGCTATGATTTTGGTTTTCTATTCACTTGAGAGACAGGCAGTGTATCTATAACATATCCTGATTCATCTGAATGCAGAAAACATTCTTACAGACCAGTATCTTTTTTTCCCAGCTAACATTATTTCATAGACATGTCAATGGTGTGATTTAATCCACACCCTGTTATCTTGATAGCTACATGCCTCATTCATTTGGTCACTCAGTAAGAAGTCATTGAGCATCTACTATCTAGTAAGGATTCTGATACACACTGTATATAATTTACACCATTTGCTCACTAATACTCATTGGGTATTATTGGGGTGTCCCAGTTGTTTTCAGTTTTCATTATTGAAAATACCATTATTAAAATCCTTGGACTTCTTTTTTTCAGGTAGCTCTCTCCAAACACTATTACCAGGGAAGAATCTGAATAGGTCAAGGAATTGTACAGCTACTGTTGTATATGGTCAAGATTAAAACGGAGACTTTAATTTTAGAGTTATCTGTAAAATTTATGGTTAGGCCACCGTAGTAGACCAAAGATGACAAGAGTCTAAATTGGGGCAATGGTGGGAGGAGTAGGAAAAAAAGATGAGAAAAGGAATGAGGAAGAAAGAATATGGGACTTGGTGCCTCATGAGATATAGGGGGTAAGGGAAGAGGTTAAGGTGACCACTAGGATTCAAGCATAAGTGACCAGACAGAACACAGCAGAGGAACAAGTTTGAGAGGCAAGGGATGTTCATTTTACAATGTTCATTTTAAGCTGCCTGTGGGTAGTATTTAGGAGATATCCCAGTTGCTTATAAAACTTGTTGATGAGGTAGCTGTAAAAATACAAGGCTAATTTTTAGTAAGAATTTTTCATCTGGGAACCCTGAAGATCAGCTAACTGAATTATTTCATTTTACAGTTAAGGAGCTAGGCCACACGGATATGTCTACTTTCAGAAAATTACATAGAGAATTGAGGTTAGATTTAAAAAGACTCATGCAGGCCTATCTCAGGTCACCATGCTGCATTCCATTGGTAAATCTTGTTGTTTTTACAATTATTCAAAAAGACATACAGAGTTGTTTTCTCAGAATCCCAGAATTATGCACAGAACCCCAGTAAAAGGCACAAATCCCACTTGCATTCTTTTGTCACTGCATAACTGACTTCTTAATCAAAGAGGTCCTGCCATAGCTATAGGTGGAGAAAACAAAGAGAAGATAGTCAGACTGCCAGAAGTGGCTCGATCAGTGAGTGACTCTAGATACCATGTGGTTACTGTAACCTGGCTGCACATAGCTCTGTGCTCAATTTTTTAAAAAAACTAGTCATTTGTCATTCTGAAAGCAAATAAAACCAGCGTGTTCACCACAGACCATTTACCATATGAGGTATATGGGTGTGACAGTCGCATTAGCTGTGATAACAATGGCGGCTAACAATGGCTGAAGTGCCAAGAGCTAATTAAAACTTGACACGACCAAAAATGTCATGAAGTTGAGAGCCAATGATACCTCAATTAAAGAATTCTTGAGAACTGAGGACTCTTTTTAAGTTATTAGTGTTAAAAAAAAAAAAAAGCATTCAAGTAGAGTATAGAATTAGGACCTAAATTCACAGGGAGGTACGCGGAGAGTGAGAGCAGGTTACCATCCTCTCTGCAGTGTTAGAAAGGAAGGGGAGTGGGGAAAGAAATGAGATTAACCCTTACTGATGAGCAACTGCTCTGTGTGAAATAGTCACAACTGATATATAATTTCATCCTCCACCAACTCTGTGACACAGACATTGTAAGCACATTCCAAGTATGGAAACTGAGGCACAAAGAGAGTGGCAGTGTGTGACTAGCTGTAGGGGCTTACCGTCTGATACCCTGGCTTTATATCTGGGGTCAAGTCTTCCTATTAGGCCTTTATTCATAGTAAGTAACCTACCCTCTCCTAAGGCTGTAATCACCTATAAATGATATTAACAGTATTTCTTCAGAGTCACTGGGAGGATTCTGAAGGTCATGGAGAAAGCACTATTATGCCCAGCACCAACACTCAGCAAACCAGCTATTTACCATTGCCTAAGGCCACCCAGCAAGTAAGAATACAGGATTCCACATTTCTTTGATTCTAAGCTGAACTCAACTCAACTGTATTGTACTCACCTGGTTACATCTTAAGGCTCCTGAGATCCTGGTGGTGGAGAGCGGAGCTCAGGGGTAGGAACAGGGAACATTACTGGTGTGTGGAGAGTATGAGTGAGGGCAGTTAAGGCACACAGCTGATAGGCCTGACCCTACTTTGAGGACAGCATTTAGAATTGTTAAAAAACAAAACAAAACAAAAAACCCCCAGCAAAGTATAATTTTAAACTAAATCTTGATTTAATTAAGGGAAAGGCTATAATTTATTAGCTAAGAACATTTACCAATGTGGAAGGAAAAAGTCACCAGTAAAACTACTTACTTTACCCAATATATAGCAGTTATTTCACTTCCAATACTACTTAGTTTCTTTTAAATTATTTTTAAAAGATTTGACTTATTTGTCAGAGAGTGAGAGCAAGCAGGGGGAGCGGCAGGCAGAGGGAGAAACAGGCTCTCCACTGAGCAAAGAGCCTGATGTGGGACTTCAATCCTTGGACCCTAGGATCATGACCCGAGCTGAAGGCAGATGCTTGACCGAATGAGCCATCCAGGTGTCCCGATACTATGTAGTTTCTAAAACTTCGTGGCTCTCTTGCCTTTTTAGATATTATGAAAGGAGTTCTGTCACCTATGTTATTTATAAATCCTGTAGAAAAGTTTCTCACAGATAGCAGAATGGCACTAGTATCAATCTCCTGGCTAAAATAAAAAAAACTACCCTGTTTTCCTACTTATAAAAACAACTTTAGGGATGTCTGGGTAGCCTAGTCAGTTAAGCGTCTACCTTCAGCTCAGGTCATGATCCTAGGGTCCTGGCACTGAGTCCCACATCCGGCTCCTTGCTCAACAGGGAGCCTACTTCTCCCTCTGCCTGCTGCTTTCACTACTTGTACTCTCTCTCTGACAAATACATTTTTTAAAAAATCTTAAAAAACAAAACAAAACAACCCCCCCAAAACAACTTTAAATTGTAATTACTTCTAATCCCAAAATGAAAGTAACTGCCTTCCTAAGAGCGCTAAGGGAGCACTGAGAGCTCCCTCTAGTGTCATGATAGCTAAATATAAGTGCCATTTAAGTCTTAAGATTTACAGGTTTATTCATTCAATACCTTCATAGTATAAAGCCCTTACTTGGTGTCAGATACTATGTTTATTCTCTTACCACACACCATGGTCCTAATTATATGATCTTTTAATATGAGCAACCACAACCTTTAAATGTATATTATATCCTAATTAAAAGAGCACAGTATGAACAGCCTCTGTAAGCTATCCAATTCAGTTTACATTTATTAAGGCACAAAGCTAAGAAAATGTTAATGAAGTAAATGGCTTAATGTAGTATAGGTATCTGACATCTGTGTTAACTTCTTTCTCTCTGTTCTCCTTATTTATGAATTTAAGAAAATGGCAATGTGAGCCAATCTGATCCCACCAACAACAGCTGAAGTATGTTAGGCAATTTCCTGAGAGTATCAAGAGAGATATTCTAGATGTAGATGTTGAGGCATAACTTCTTGAGACTTTAAATACAATACTGGTTGCTTGTGAATATAAAACCAAAACCTTTAACATGCTAAGTCACTTTTCCTGTCCTACCATCTATGGGTATTCTATGAAAATGGATTCCCAGGACAAGTAAGATGAAGATACAGTGGGTTAAACCCAACAAATCTGCTTCTTTACTGAAGGACCTCTCAGAATTTCTAGTATGCTAATGTACATCGTGACTCTCCAGTGTAGGACAGTATGAAGCTGTTTCCGAACTTACTTGACTCTGGAATCCTTTATTTCCCAGAATATCTAACGATATCAAGGAAGTTAATGTTCAGTGGAACAGTTTGGGAAATGATCTAATCCAAAGTTTCATCAGTTCCTCTGCTCTCATCATAAATCTCCAGCACTTGATTTAATGCACCAAACTGACCCTTTGCTGCATTCCTAGTATTTTCCCCAGTGGGAGCCACTGACTTGGCTTTGAGATCTCAGTGCTGTGGTATCTCACATGTAATCCTTGTAATCCTTTGGTTCTTTCTGAGTAAAAAAACCTGTGGCTTCAAAGTTTATGACATCACACAAGGTATCAATCTCCTTTATACTCCAAACAAATCATTTCACTGACTCGAGCGCTGAAATAGGAGATGCTGCTTTCACTCTTTCACAGACCTTATCTGCGGGCACATCCTGACTGTAGCCTGAAGCCTCGCTGAAGGACAAAGCATAATAGCTCGGTGTTCAGACTTAGCTAAAAGATCAGACCACCTCAGTCATCCCCAAGGCAGGCAAGGGCCAAATGGACAGCACAATCAGACCCTAGGGACTCAGCACAGAAAGCCACACGGAAGCATACTGAGCAGCGAGGGTGGCCAAGCGGCAGTGTGAAGGAAGGAAAGGGGAGGCTGAGTTAAGGCTCCGAGGAGACAATGGCCCAGCACAGCTTTTTTTTTTTTTTTTTTAAAGATTTTATTTATTTCTCAGAGAGAGAGAGGGAGAGCGAGCGAGCACAGGCAGACAGAATGGCAGGCAGAGGCAGAGGGAGAAGCAGGCTCCCTGCCGAGCAAGGAGACCGATGTGGGACTCGATCCCAGGATGCTGGGATCATGACCTGAGCCGAAGGCAGCTGCTTAACCAACTGAGCCACCCAGGCGTCCCCCAGCACAGCTTTTTGAAGCCCCTGGAGTGGGATCCTCCCAGTGTAGTCTCAGTAACTGGCTGCAGCCAACATAATTCCACAAACATAAAAAAGACTCTGAGCTAAATATGAATGATTAAAATATCTACTTTGGATTATTACTTTTCATTATGATTCAGGATAATTAAGAAGAGTATGTTTATTTAAATCAGAGTTCACAATACTCTTTTAAACTGAAGATGGATCTGTTTTCTCAAGTTATTTGATACTTTCCACTTAGAGCTCAATTTCCAGAAAAATCTCTTTGAACACAGTAAGGCATTTTTAGAGATACTCATGTTGAAATAATAAATAAGTAAAAGTCAATCAAGTAAATCAAGGTCTGTCTCATTTCAGAGCACCAAATTTGTAAATTCTCTTAACAAAGTTTGTATGAAAAACTCAAAGTGATTTAAATTTGTAATAGAAACCTATAACCCAACTAAAAGAAATCCATTGCTACATAACTAAAATTAGGTAATTATATATTTATTTATAAAATAACAAAAGATTTAGGAATAGATCTGTTTATTGTACTGTGAAAATGGTCTTGGTACATGTGAGAAACATTATATACTTTGAGGACAGCATTCAGAACTGTTAAGACAAAAGACAAAACTATAATTTTAAACTCAATCTTGATTTAAGGGAAAGGCTATAAATTATTGGCTGGAATGCATTCAGCATGAACTCAGATTCTATATAACATAAAGCATGAAAGAGTACAAAAGATGTTGGGAGTCCAATAAGCCCATACCTAAATTTTAACTGTAAAGCTGCAAGGACTTTTTGTTTATTCTTATATACTAGTTTTCTTCTGAGACAAGTTGATTTTATCTCCAAGACTTAAGGCCATTCCCTGTAAGGAAGAATGAAAATGTTCAGAATTATTAAATCTATATAAAACCAGTATGTTTTGGTATCTTAACCAAGCCCCCATCAGTGATACCACATCAATAATGAAACCAAGGATATACAAAACAGACTCACCAAAACATTACTTTGTTAAGTACTTTTAGTACTTAACAAGTGCATAGATTTGTAGTTTGGACTTCAAAAAACTCGAAAGAACCCATTTCACAAACACCCTACAGGAATTAATCTTGGTTTAGGCAAATAATCCAGAGTGATAGGTCCAAAAAGTGGGCCATCTTAATGAACCAAAGTTTATTTCTATTCAGAGAATATTATTATTATATATATGCATCTAATATATAAAACACTAGTACAACAGAAAATACTACATATAGAAATAATAAAGAAATAAATTCTTCCTTTTTGTTCAGTTCGGAGATGACCTCAAAAAAGAAAAAAACAAGACACCCAGTTGTTACCTGACTCTTCGCACGAATTCTTATGTGGCCAGTAACAGGGGCCTCTGGTCCCTGTTGAATTGGCTTTTCAATGCTGACATTTGCAAGTGCATCTTCTCCAAATATGGACCGAGCATACAGGTTGGCTGCCATAAAGCCACAGTAACCAGAAAGAGCCTGGAAGAAATGTATGATATATTCAATACTTCACTAGAGAACGAATGACACATAAGCAAAGACCCACCAGCATATATAAATTATCATTTAAAATAAGATTTATTATGTGGTGGTGGTTACATGACTACATACCTCAATAAACGTGACTTTAAAGAAACAGCACTTATTCCAGTTTGCATATATACATTCCCCATTTACTTACAGAGTTGTCTGACTACACCAGACCTTAAGCTCCATGAAGGAGAAGGAGAGACAATTTATTTTGCTCATTTCTTTTTTTTTTTTTTAAGATTTTATTTATTTATTTGACACAGAGAGAGAGAGATCACAAGTAGGAAGAGAGGCAGGCAGAAGAGAGAAGGAAAGCAGACTCCCTGCTGAGCAGAGAGCCCGACGTGGGGCTCGATCCCAGGACCCTGAGAACATGACCTGAGCCGAACGCAGAGGCTTAACCCACGGAGCCACCCACACACCCCTATTTTGTTCATTTCTGTATAAAAGTAGCTCACAGAGTACTGGGCATATGATATTTGTGTATCTGCTAGAGTATTTGTTGAATAAACTAATATATGAATTAAAACCCATTTGTCTGGCAGAACTTTGCTGATAAAATTAGTTTTATAACATTAGCAAGAATTCTACAAAGAAAAAAAATTCCTTAAAGCCTCAGCTTCATTTTTATTTCTATTCTTTTTTCATATATACAGAACTTAGTAGAAAATTCCATATTTGAACAGATATATTCTGACCACAATCAGAGCCAAGAGAAGAGGTCGCAGATATTTTTAATCCAGTATCAAAACCTATTTTGGAATGAGCCTTTAGCTGAAAGGGAGAAGACTGAAAAGAAAAACGAGTCTGACTATTCAGTGTGATCACTGCACTAGGAACAAGCAAGTTGGTATATTCCAGTAGAAAGAGAGAAGCAGACTGATGCATTCAATGGGATAACTTCTTTTAGCTAGTCCAGAATGTCACTGCTTTTCTCATGTTGAACAGTAACAAAAATACATTAAAGGAAATACAAGTAAGCCAGGAATCTGCCATACTACTCTCTATCAGATTTAAGAAGTTTTTGGTCAAATCTTACCTTCTCTGGAGTGAGACATTTCATGTTAGTTGACTTTAATATATGCTGTAAGTAGTCATTTAAATCAATTATATTTGTGTTAACCGTCACCTGTACAGAGAGGAAAAAAAGTCAAGGAGATCATAAACCTTACAATGAGAGAGTTGCATATTTCTGATCTTAGGGTTGAGAAAACAGACTCACATATCATATGGAACCCCCTTTCATGTATTTAGTGGGGAAGGTGGGCAAAAAAAAAAAAGGTAAATGACACCTACAAAATCCAACAAACTGCAAGTTGATATCAGAACTTGCATATACAGATAATGTCATAAAAGATCAAAATGCTGCCTATAAAATATTTTTAATAAACATCAAGGCCACTGACTTTGTAAAACAACTTCTAGATACTAGATTCAATGGTAAATTATTATTCGTACATCCAAGGGATGGGGTATTATCTTTAATGTCTTGATCGATCAGACTAATCATACAACTGCTACCCTCATCAGTTTACAACAACTTACCAAGCTACTCGCATAGTTTCTGGTTAAGGCTAATTTGCAAGAATAGCTATTGAGAGACTGCTTCTTATGCCTGACACTTTTTTTAGTGGGACTACTCTTATCAGAGAATTCCTCAACACTAGCCAGAAAGGAAGATAAGGAGTTCAAGGAAATCTCCCAAGGACTAACTTTGTTTTCCCATTCGAATTCAGCCCACATCTGACGGAATTCAGCATCAGTGCACGTGGCAGGCTGGATATAGTCCATGATGTCGATGTGAATATCACTGAGGACTACACAATTTCTGTCACTTGCTGCTCCAGACACATCATAAACTGCAATGTACACACAAAAAAAGGCCCTGAGTCACCAGAGGCAAATTTCATTTTAAAAAGCTTTAATATTTCCTAATAATTATGATATTAGCCAACTATTTATATAATGCTTAGTCTATCCTGGGCCATATTTTAAATGCTTCACAAAGATTTACCTCTTAAATAGTCTCTTTAATCTTACGTTTGGCTATTATCATTGTCCATGTTATGGATGAGGAAACAAAGAGAAGTCACGTAAGTTGCTCAAGGTCACAGATCTGATTAAGTGGCAGGGCCAGGATTAAAACTCAGTCAGTATATATGTAGCAGGTAAACAGTAGTATTCCCTCAGAGGTGCCTAACTAATATTTCTGAATGAATATTGAGGAGCCACAGTACTTAATAATACAAGATTATTTACTTCTATGACTGCCTTATGTAAAGCAGAAAGTTGTCATCTGATTGGAGCCTATGTTTCCTCCTCCTAGCCTCCTCTCTTGACATTCCCCTACTCTATCTACTTTCAGTGAAAAATGAGGTCACTGAAAATAAGTTTAATTTCTAACCCCACATCTAAAAACAAATTTCTCTCTGAATCCACACTCACCTCCCTACCCTTCATATCAGAGAAGTGTTGTCTCTTCTCTTCTAGATTCGTATTTCCTGCTATCTGTGATCCCTGCTCTGGTTCAGGACATCACTCCAGCAATCATTACCCACCTCACTCTTAAGTTTTTACCTTCATATTCTCTACTGGCTCTTCATTAGTCTATAAACATACTCACCTTAAAAAAATTCTCCCTCGTCCCCTTTCTTCCATCTACTGCCCTCTCTCATTCTTATCAAAACCACAGTTCTACACTCAGAACAGTCTACACGTACTGTCCTTATTTCTCCATCTCCAAGTCTTCAACCCACCCACCACTGCCCAAGATATACCACAAACAATATTTAATTTCACTGATGATCAAAGCCAAAGGGCTCTTCTTTTAGACTTCCTGTTACTTGACCTTTTGCAACTCCAGATACTTTTGGAAGATTTTTCCTTACTTCTCTATCACATTTCAGGTACCTTTGTAGGATTCTCCTCATTTGACCAAGTTTTCAATATTGCTGTTCTCTTAGATTCAGTTTTCAAATCTCCCCTCTTCTCACTTGATGCCCTTAGTGATTTCTTCCATTTCTATGTTTTCAAACAAGTACTTATCTCTAGTTTAGAACTCCTATTCAAGTGTCACACTCATATCAAATTGCCCTTAGACATCTTTAGATATCCAAGCTTGAGATATTACTCAAGCTGCTCAAGACTTACCTTAGTCTCGCTCTCAAATTTGTTCTTCTCTCCTATATTCCGTTTTGGTGATTGCCAAAAATATCAACATAATAAACCCAATAAAAAATTTGAGGGTTACTCTAGTCATTCCCTCTTCAATCAGTCTATGTCCTGGGCATTCTCTCTCCTTAATATTGATAATATTCAGCCTTCTCTCCAACCCAACCACTACTGCACTAGTTTGAGCTCTGTCATCTCTCACCTGTTCTACTACAACAGTTAGTTGTACTAGTTAGTAGTTTCTGCCTCTTCTAACTGGTTGGGGGGGGCGCCTGGGTGGGTTGTACTAGTTAGTAGTTTCTGCCTCTTCTAACTGGTTTTCTATGGTGCTATCACAGAAGTGTTTAATAACGGGCATGCCTGGTGGCTCAGCTGATTAAGCATCCTTGACTCTTGATTTCAGTTCAGGTCATGACCTCAGGATCCTGAGATTGAGCCCCACATCAGTCTCTGTGCTGAGTGTGAAGCCTGCTTAAGATTTTCTCTCCCTCTACCTGTGCCCCCTCCCCCGCCACCCTGCTCATATGCACACACTATCTCTCTTAGAAAGAAAGAAAGAAGAAAAGAGAAGAGAAGAGAAGGAAGAAAGAAATGTAATCATGTAATTCACTGAGAATTCCCTAACGGCTCTAACCCTTTATATCCAGGACTAACTCTGAAATCCTTAGCATGACAAGTAAAACTGAGCTCCCACTAACCTTCCTAACCTAATTTTAAAAAAAAAAAATTATTTATTTATTTGACAGACAGGGATCACAATTAGCAGAGAGGCAGGCAGAGAGATGGGGGGAAGCAGGGATGCGGGGCTCAATCCCAGAACCCTGAGACCATGACCTGAGCCGAAGGCAGAGGCCCAACCCACTGAACCACCAAGGCGCCCCCTGAATCTAATTTTTTTTTTTAAGATTTTATTTATTTATTTGACAGACAGAGATCACAAGTAGGCTGAGAGGCAGGCAGAGAGAGAAAGGTGGAAGCAGGCTCCCCCCTGAGCAGAGAGCCCGACGCGGGGCTCGATCCCAGGACCCTGGGATCATGACCTGAGCCGAAGGCAGAGGCTTTAACCCACTGAGCCACTCAGGCGCCCCCTGAATCTCATTTTTTAAACCACCACCCTCCAGCCCACTTTGAACACCCAACTGTATCAAACTACTTGCATTTGTTCCGGCTGAATCCTATTTGCAGAACACTTAATTAATCTTTCAGAATGCCACGTGAGCATTAGTTGTTCCACAAAGCCTTTCCTAACCTTCCCTCCCCACTCTACCACCACTTTGAGAAAAATGACTAAATTCTACACAGGCTCCAACTTTACCTCACACAAGCTTCCTCTGTAGTATTTACCATTATGTATTACACATATTTATTCTGCTTATCTGTCTTCCCTCACTCCACCACGTATTACCTGAGGAGAGATCTTTTGTCCTCACCATGGTAGCCCCATTTCTACCACAGAACTTACTTAAAAAAAATGTTTATTGACTGACTGAATGCCTCCATATAAGTTAGTCCCCACGTTCCTATGGAACCTCTGCCTATACAAAATTTTAGACTCAGTTCAAACATTATCCCTTGATAACATATCCTCCTCCTCTATAAAGCCTTCTGTATGGTTAGCATTTTTCCTCTGATCCCAAAGCACATAGTATATAAACTAGAACCTCTCACATTGTGTTGCACTTAAATATATTTTACTTATCTATTTCCTTCTTTTGCTTGGCAGTTTCTTGAGGACAATCTCTCTATGGTTCATTTCTGTACATCCACGAACACAGTACAATGCTTAGTAGAATAGTAGGTGCCCCCATAAATGAGAGAGTGAATGAATGGATTCAGGTCCTGTCCTCAAGAAATGTCATACAACTGCTTATTACAGATATCCTTTAATAAAAATATCACATGCTACAAAACAATTCCTTACCTATATTACCAAAAATTATTCCATTTTCTGTTGATGCTACTTTAACATTAGCTTTAATATTCGCAAAATCATGAGGAGCAAGAGTCAAAGGAGATGGTTTTTCCACAAGTTTCAGATCCCCTAAAAAAGATATGGTTTTGATATGGTTAAAATATACATTAAATCACATATATTCTCTCAAATCATAAATCTTATCTCCCCAAAAATAAAATCTTAAAATGTATGCAGCTTAATAGTGTTTAGCAAAGTAAGGAACAAGAGAAGAGTTATGATTCAAATATTTTGAGGACAATATAAAGAAATCATTTAACACCTTATTATTCATATCAATTTGCACATTTTCTTTGAAAAAGTAACAGGGGGGCGCCTGGGTGGCTCAGTGGGTTAAAGCCTCTGCCTTAGGCTCAGGTCATGATCCTAGGGTCCTGGGTTCGAGCCCCACATCGGGCTCTCTGCTCGGCAGGGAGCCTGCTTCCTCCTCTCTCTGCCTGCCTCTTTGCCAACTTGTGATCCCTGTGTGTCAAATAAATAAATAAAATCTTCAAAAAAAAAAAAAAAAAAAAAAGAAAAGAAAAAGAAAAAGTAACAGGTTCCTCAGAATTAGTTTGTGCATGTGTGTGTGTACTTTGGGCTTACCATTCTTTTTCAATGAATGAATATAAAGTTCTCAAAAAGCTTCAGTCTTAAACTATAGACTCCATTACAAAGAATGATAATCCACAGAAGATTTATAAATTTTTAGAAACATAGTTCTTTATAGAGGCATCAAGCTATGCTGAGGAAGATAGGGTAGAAGTTATCTTTTCCCTTAAAGTCCTTTAATCTTTTTTTTTTTTTAAGATTTTATTTATTTGACAGACAGAGATCACAAGTAGGCAGAGAGGCAGGCAGAGAGAGAGGGGGAAGCAGGCTCCCTGCTGAGCAGAGAGCCCGATGCGGGACTCGATCCCAGGACCCTGAGATCATGACCTGAGCCGAAGGCAGAGGCCCAACCACTGAGCCACCCAGGTGCCCCAAAGTCCTTTAACTCTTGCTTAAAAGCCACATGGAATTTCCTAGAGGCACTGAACCTTTTTTTTTTTTTTTTTTTTAAGATTTTATTGGGACACCTGCGTGGCTCAGTTGGTTAAGCATCTGCCTTAGGCTCAGGTCATGATGCCAGGGTCCTGTAATCAAGTCCACATCAGGCACCATGCTTGGCAGGGAGTTTGCCCGCTCCATCTGTCCCTCTCCCTGCTTACGCTCTCTGTCTCTGTTAAATAAATTTTTTTTGAAGATTTTATTTATTTGACAGAGAAAGAGAGATCACAAGTAGACAGAGAGGCAGGCAGAGAGAGATGGGGAAGCAGGCTCCCTGCTGAGCAGGGAGCCCAATGTGGGGCTCAACACCAGTACCCTGGGATCATGACCTGAAGCCGAAGGTCGCTGTTTAACTGACCGAGCCACCCAGACGCCCTGGCACTGCACTGTTTCTATATACAATTTATATTTTCCAACTTCAAAGCCATTGTATAAGTGGTCAGAGAGAGTAAGAGTCATGTGTTTTTATTAAGAAGAAAAACACACCTCAAGTTGCTAATTGAAATAATAATATATTACTTTGGCTACATGTGGTAGGTATCAGCTATAGACTCAGAAATTACCTAGTTCTGTTCTAAGGCAATTAAAAATTTAACTAAGTGAGCCATGTGATAAATCTGTAAGTTAAATAACTCTTATTTTTATCTAGAAAAACTGACATTTGCTAGGTTGAGCTTACTGAATAAACCCATCTGGATGTACCAAGAGCAAAAACCTAAGAAAGTCAAGTACCACAGAGGTTCAGAAAATTGGAGCTGAAGGAGACTAAATATTAAGTGTAAAACTAAGCCTTGATTAAAAATTCTTATACTGGGGCGCCTGGGTGGCTCAGTTGGTTATGTGACTGCCTTCAACTCAGGTCATGATCCCAGGGTCCTGGGATCCAGCCCCACATCAGACTCCCTGCTCAGCGGGAAGCCTGCTTCTCCCTCTCCCACTCCCCTGCTTGTCTTCCCTCTCTCGCTGTGTCTCTCTCTCTGTCAAATAAATAAACAAAATCTTAAAAAAAAAAAAGTTCTTATACTAAAAAGATTTCTTATACAAAACTTGTACATATCTCTTAATAATCTGTCATATAGACTTATTATATAACAAAATTTTTCCTTTATGGTAAATTTCCTTACCCAGAGTAGCTAACTCTAATGTGCAGTTCTGCAAAGTATCACTAGTTTGGTTTACAACAAGTACATCCAGGACAATATCATACTGGTTGACATGAACATAAGCTTCTGCATATACAGGATCTGAGAAACCTGTCAACTGGGTGACCTGTTAAACAAAAATAAAGAGAAAAATCAAGTGACTGAGACAATTTAACCAAACATATCCTAGCCAAATGACTAAGTCTGTTAGGTAATTAACAGATGTGTTTAGATCAGACAAGTCATTTTGAAACTGATACAATAAAATTGTATATAATATAGAGGTGGTAACTGCAAATGGGACATTAGAACTAACAGGTACTAGAGTTTACAGTTCAGTAGGAAAAAGATGTTAAATATGTTGAGCAAATACCTTAAACATGATCTCAATTTAAGGACTGAATAGATTTGTATACATTTTCAGATAAATCCCTCAGCATCTCAATTCACTAGCTGCTCTCCAAAACTTGGGAACTAAATAAAATCCAAATCACACGGTAGTCCCTGCTACCTAAATTCAAGAACTAAATAGATTATACAGCAAGAAATGCTTGTAATTCCAAGAAGATAAATTTTATATGCTTCCCCCGCAAAGTAAAAAAAAACAAAAAAACAACCCCCCGCCCCGAGTACAGCACTTTAAACGTAATATTGTCACCAAAACTATGTGCAACAAAAAATAGATTAAAACTGGATTATATCAGGCGCCTGGGTGGCTCAGCTGGTTGAGAGACTGCCTTCAGCTCAGGTCATGATCGCAGAGTCCCGGGATTGAGTCCTGCATTGCGCTCCCAGCTCCGCAGGGAGTCTGCTTCTCCCACTGACCTTCTCCCCTTTCCTGATCTCTCTCTCACTCTCTATCAAATAAATAAATAAATAAAATCTTAAAAAAAAACAAAACTGGATTATATTAAAATGAAAAATTTCTGTGCATCAAAGGACATTATTAACAGAGTGAAAAGGCAACCTACAGAATGGGAGAAAATACTTGCCAACCATACATCTGATAAGGGACTTGTGATCCAGCAATTTCACCTCTGGGTATAACCCAAAAGAAATGAAATTAGTGCCTCAAAGAGGTATTTGTGGTCCATGTTCATAACAGCATTATTCACAATAGCAGGGTGGAAGCAACCCAAGTGTCTATCAACAGATAAATGGATAAACAATATGTAGTATATATTCATAATGGAATATCATGCAGCCTTAAAAAAGAAATTCTGACACATTCTACAGTATGGATGAACCTTGAAGACATTATGTTAAATGAAATAAGCCAGTCACGAAAGGGCAAATACTATATGATTCTACTAATATAAAGTACCTGGAGCAATCAAATTCATAGTGATAGAAAGCAGACTGGTGGTTTCCAGCAACTGAGGGGAAGCAAGTGTGGGGAGTTACTGTTCAATGGGCATGAGTCTTAGCTTTACAAGATGAAAAAAGTGCTGGAGATGGATGGGATGATAGTGATGGTTGCATAATGATGTGCACATACTTGCTGCCACTGAACTGTACACTTAAGGATAGTTAAGAGGATAAGTTTAATATTATGCAAATTTTACAATTTTAAAATTATTTATTATAAATTTATTACAAAATTTTAAAATGTATAACTAATATTATCAACATCAATTCCCAAATTTAACAGAGAGAAAGAGTTTCAGTAGTTCTAATTCTACTACTAACCTTATCTTGGACCAATTAATCTAAGACTGTTTATTCATCTAATAGAAGGGACTATTTGAGTCTGACTTGTAAATTTATACATTTTAAGAGTAGGAAAACTTTCTCTATAAAATCCGACATGGAAGTCAATACACTAAGAATATAAAAGTGGAGCTGTCCTGTTTAAAGTAACAGAGGACAGGAGAAACAGGGCAGGGTGTCAGAGTAGAGGCCAGAGCCCAGCCCTTTAAGTTTTAGTTAATCTTCAGGGGCCTGGGTAGCTTAGTCAGTTACGTGTCCAACTCTTAATATCTGCTCAGGCCTTGATCTCAGGGTTGTGAGTTTAAGTACAACATTGAAATAAACAAATTTTTTTTAAAGTTTTAGTTAATCTTTATGGATCTCCCAGTTTACGTGTTAGGCTATGATTCCACACACAACCGAAACAAGTTGTAAAACCATCTACTAGACGTATAGTACTAGTGTACAGTAAAATATCAGCATCTGAGTATTATTTCTTTCTTTATTTATTTTTAAAATTTTATTTATTCATCTGAGAGAGAGAGACAGCACAATCTGTAGGAGTAGCAGAGGGACAGGGAGAAGCAGGCTCTCCACTGAGCAGGGAGCCTGACACAGGGCTGGATCCCAGGACCCTGCGACCATGACCTGAGCTGAAGGCAGACACTTAACCAACTGAACCACCCAGGTGCCCCAGCATCTGAGTTTTAATTCCTGTTTCATGAGCCTATCAATCATAGTGACTTGAAAAAACTGATGCTATATAACAAGTTATTTTTTCTTTTAAAGAACATTGGGACTAGCCACTTCCTAATTACTACTTTCTAAAGTGGCTCATTTAAATAATTTACCAGTGTATTTGACATTTTGTTACCTTGTTAAGTTTAGATGCGAGGGGATCTGCTGCCTCTTTCCTCTGTGTGTTGCCCATTGCTGCCAGCAAGCTCAGCTGAAACTGATCTTCCTTGCAGTTCATTTCATTCTTTGCAGTTAGTTGCATAAAGGAAATGGGGTCATCGGGCTGTACTGTCACATTCCTCTTTTCAGATTCTTTCTGTGTTGAGAAAACAATACATCTCTCTTTAATATGGAAAAAAAAGACAGCTTTCTGTAAACCTATAATAGGGACAGCCCTCATATAGAACCGAAAAACCAAGAGAATTTTTTAAAAACCCACAAACCACTTTTAGTAATTACTCATAAGTACTTTACCTTCTGGGATAATTTCTCTTCTTCGAGTTTAGCAGACAGCATGTGAGAAAGGGACTGCCTGCACTCCTTATTGAAAATGTCATTCATTAAAGGTGAACATTCAGACAAGACCTTGAGGCACAGGGAAATTCGATCTACATCATCATCTGTAATTGGCTTCTTAGGAAGAGATGATTTTCCCAAATGAAGGATAGTGGCCATGAGCAACATAGCCTCAGCAACAAAAGACTAGAAAAGTAAAGAAATGGATTATTTACTGTCATGGTTCTCCAATTCAGTAATGTCACTTTATTGTAACTTCACAATCCAAAAAGTAAACCTAATTTTCACTTCACCCGAATAAGAATTCAAATGCTTTAGATTTTTATCTCCATATGTTTGATGTACCCTTTCCCTTCCTATCTTTTTAACTGGCACCTTCCAATACCTTCATTAACTTTCAACTGAAAGATAGCAACAGCTTTTTAACTGTTTTCCCTTACTCTAATCCCTTCACATGCCAATGCTGTCTTTTTTAAAATTCCAACTATAGGGGCACCTGTATGGCTCAGTTGGTTAAGCATCTGCCTTTGGCTCAGGTCAGGGTCCTGGGATGGAGCCTGGCGTTGGGCTCCCTGCTCCGCGGGAAGCCTGCTTCTCCCTGCAGTTCCCCCTGCTTATGTTCTCTCTTTCCCTCTCTCTGTCAAATAAATAAATAAAATCTTTTTTTTTTTTAAATATTTATTTGACAGAAATCACAAGTAGGCAGAGAGACAGGCAAAGAGAAAGGAAGGGAAGCAGGCTTCCTGCTGAGCAGAGAGCCCAATGCGGGGCTCAATCCCAGGACCTTGGGATCATAACCTGAGCTGAAGGCAGAGGCTTTAACCCTCTGAGCCACCCAGGTGCCCATAAATAAATAAAATCTTTAAAAAAATTTTTTTAAAATTCCAACTACAGGAAAGTTAAAAGAACAGATACACTTCACCAGTTGCTCACATTATACCATATTTGCCTTCTTATTCTACCTATTCATGTACACTTACTTTTTTGGCTAAACATATGAAAGAAGGGTTCTTCACCCTATAAGCACTTTAGCATAAATCTCTTAAGAATCAGGACAGTTTCCTTTAGAACCACAGTATCATTATCTCACCTGAGAAACACAACAATCCCAAAAACTTTACACTTAAATGCAAATAAATTTTCCAAACGTCACCAAGTATTTTTATGTTTTTTTTTTTTTTTTTAAATAGAGGATCAGCTTCATGCATTTTATTTGGCTGTTATTCTCTTTAGTCCCTTTTAACCTAGACCAGTCCCCCTAATTCTTTGTATTGTTTCCCATCACAATGACTTTTTAAAAAGGCTGGGCCAGTTTGGTAGAATGTTCCCCACTTTTGGTTAGAATAGGTGATGTTTTATATCTCTTACTGTATTGCATTAGGAGCACATAATGTCAGGTTGCCCCATTATTGGTGGCGCAAAGTGTGATCCCTTGCTCTGCTATCTTAATCCTTATTGTGCACCAATCACTTCACTCTACATGCAAGTACCTTCAGTGACTTCCGACAGCCTTCATGTTAAAGTTTGTACTACCTAGCCTGCTATTCACAGTTTCCACAAGTGACTCCAACTTGCTTTTTTAGTATTGTGTACAATTATCCTGACACATGCTCTATATCCCTGCCAACCCATCTTTGGCTAAGTGATACTCTGCACACATGCCTGAAAAGACTCCTAGAGGCTTGGGAACGAATGAGCAGAAGAATGAGTGTAATAATCCTGAGTCTGGATACAGTCTCCGGAAGAAGAAGAAAGGCGAAGAAACAGGAAAAAAATAGCTACAGAATCATGGCCAAGGGGCACCTGGGTGGCTCAGTCGTTAAGCGTCTGCCTTCGGCTCAGGTCATGATCCCAGGGTCCTGAATTGAGCCCCACATCGGGCTCCCTGCTCAGCGGGAAGCCTGCTTCTCCCTCTCCCACTCCCCCTGCTTGTGTTCCTGCTCTTGCTTTCTCTCTGTCAAATACATAAATAAAATCTTTAAAAAAAAAAAAATATGGCCAAAAGGTTCCCACATTTAATGAAACTATAAACCTGCACATCCAAGAAGCCCAATGAACCAGAAACAAAGGAAACATAAAGAAAACCACACCAAGACAAACCCTAATCAAACTACTGAAACCTATGATAGCGAGAAAATCTAAAACCAGCTAGAGGGAATAGGACACATCCACACAGAGGTGTAAGAATGAGAGCAGGCTTCTCATCAGAAAGCCAAAAGATACTTGTGCTACATCTTTTTTTTTTTTTTTAAGATTTTATCTATTTATTTGAGAGAATGAGTGAGAGAGAGCATGAGAGAGGAGAAGGTCAGAGGGAGAAGCAGACTCCCTAAGGAGCTGGGAGCCCGATGCGGGACTCGATTCTGGAAGTCCAGGATCCTGACCTGAGCTGAAGGCAGTTGCTCAACCAACTGAACCACCCAGTCGCCCTTTGTGCTACATCTTTATAGTAAACTGCAAGCCAGAAGACAATGAAGTAACCTCTTTATAGAACCAAAAGAAAAAAACTGTCAATTTAGAATTCTATATCCATAAAGGTATCTTTCAAAAATGAAGGAAAAATAAGGCTAGTTTAGACAAACAAAAACCAAGAAAATTAATTGTCAACAGACATCACTAAAAGAAAAGTTAAAGCAAAGGGTACCTGGGTAGCTCAGTTGATTAAGCATCTACCTTCAGCTTAGGTCATGATCCCAGGGTTCTGGGATAGAGTCCCGCACACCGGGCTCTCTGCTCAGCAGGGAGCCTGCCTCTCCCTCTGCCTCTGCCCCTTTCCCCACCCCCAACTCGTGCTCTCACTTGCTCTCTTGCTCTTAAATAAATAAATAACTTTTAAAAAGTCTCTTATTAGGGGTGCCTGAGTGGCTTAGTGGGTTAAAGTCTGTGCCTTTCGCTCAGGTCATGATCTCAGGGTCCTGGGATAGAGCTCCACATTGGGCTCTCTGCTTAGCAGGGAGCCGGCTTCCCACTCTCTCTGTGCCTGCCTCTCTGCCTGCTTGTGACCTATCAAATAAATAAATACAATCTTTTTTAAAAAGTCTCTTATTAAAAATATACTAAAGCAAAGTCTTTAATATTTGGTATATAAAAGATATACAACCAGGGAAACTCTAGAAAAGGCGTAAGTGAAGGAGAGTCAGGGAAGTGATAACCCAACTTCCTGCCTTGTACTACATGTGACAAACTTCATGAACCAGTTACTAGTAAACTGGTTCTCTTTAACAAGTATCAGCAAATGCACAAATGGTCTCCCAATCTGCAGAACTGAGCAGCTATTCCATGAAAAGAAGTCAAACTGGACCCAGATACAAATCTTTGGAGACTTTTAAAAAGCAAAATTTATTTATTTATTTATTTATTTATTTATTAAAAGATTTTATTTATTTATTTGTCATAGAGAGAGAAGCGAGAGTGAGCACAGGCAGACAGAGTGGCAGGCAGAGGCAGAGGGAGAAGCAGGCTCCCTGCCAAGCAAGGAGCCTGATGTGGGACTCGATCCCAGGATGCTGGGATCATGACCTGAGCCGAAGGCAGCTGCTTAACCAACTGAGCCACCCAGGCGTCCCTAAAAAGCAATATTTAAAGAATAGACAATTACTCTGTGACAAAAACCTAAATAAATAAACAGCCCACAGAGAGCTGCAAAATAATTATCACCCACAAATCAAAATAAATTGATAAAAAAGAGATAATACAGGGGCGCCTGGGTGGCTCAGCCGGTTAAGCCTCTGCCTTAGGCTTAGGTCATGATCCCAGGGTTCTGAGATGGCCTGAGCTGGGCTCTCTGCTCAGTAGGGGGCCTGTTCCTCCCTCTCCCTGCGCATCTCTCTCTCTCTCTCTGTCAAATAAATAAATAAATAATCTTTTTTTTTTTTTTTAAGCGAGATAATACACCTCATAATTTACTTGGCCCTCTAAATCTCTTATGGCTCTCTTCATGATGGAATTTTTTAAAAAATCCTTTGAAAATTCCAATCTAGGGGTGCCTGGGTGGCTCAGTGGGTTAAGCCGCTGCCTTCGGCTCGGGTCATGATCTCAGAGTCCTGGGATCGAGCCCCGAATCGGGCTCTCTGCTCAGCAGGGAGCCTGCTTCCTCCTCTCTCTCTGCCTGCCTCTCTGCCTGCTTGTGATCTCTCTGTCAAATAAATAAATAAAATCTTAAAAAAAAAAAAAAAAAAGAAAATTCCAATCTAAAATGGGAGCTTAAGTAAATGAAGGAATCTAATGGACTACTATACAGCTATTAAATACAAGGATTAGGAAGCTTTTAGAGGAACATGGGACTATTTGCTACAATGTGAAGTGAAGTTGCAGTGCTATAAAACACAGAATGATCAATACTGGGAAAAACATTGTTTCACAGAGAAAAGCTGTATGAAACTCTTTCTGGAGGAAGGAAGGATTTTTGTCATCATATTTGGTAATATAATTCTATCTTTTGACGTTTCTATCTCCACTATAATATTAATAAGATTTGTACTTCAGTCCTCTAGCCATGAGTGATTTTTTTTCTTAGTTTTTATATATCATTTCTTATTTTAACAATATTAAAAATGAACAAAAATTAAACACATTCACAGGCACCTGGGTGGCTCAGTGGGTTAAGCTGCTGCCTTCGGCTCAGGTCATTATCTCAGGGTCCTAGGATCGAGTCCCGCATTGGGCTCTCTGCCCAGCAGGGAGCCTGCTTCCCTCTCTGCCTACTTGTGATCTCTGTGTGTCAGATAAATAAATAAAATCCTTAAAAAAAAAAAAAAAAAACAACACATTCACAATTCCTTTTTTTTTTTAAGATTTTTACCATCCATTTGACAGAGAGACAGTGAGAGAGCAGGAACACAAGCAGGGGGACTGGGAGAGGAAAAGTAGGCTTCCTGCTGAGCCCAGAGCCCAATGTGGGGCTTGATCCCATAACCTCAGGACCACGACCCGAAGCCAAGGCAGACGCCCAACCGACTGAGCCACCCAGGTGCCCTCGCATTCACAATTCTACCACAGAAAGATTTTTTTAAATGAAGGCAAAGTGAAGATTTTTTTCAGACAAATGAAAGCTGACAGAATTTGTTATGAACAGTCATGAATTATAAGAATGATCAAGTTCTTTAGGCAGAAAGAATCATTTGGAAATCTGAATTTACACAAAAGAATGAAAATGAAAAGCCCCATAAACGGCAAATATGTGGGTAGAAACAAGACTGTTTTCTAATTAAAAAAAAATATATATATTTATATATATATGTATATATATATATAATATTGACTATCGGGGGCGCGTGGGTGGCTCAGTGGGTAAGACTCTGCCTTCGGCTCAGGTCATGATCTCAGGGTTCTGGAATCAAGCCCCACATTGGGCTCTCTGCTCAGTAGGGAGCTGGCTTCCCCTCTCTCTCTCTGCCTGTCTCTCTGGCTACTTGTGATTTCTCTGTCAAATTAAAAAATAAAATCCAAAAATAAAAAATAAAAAAGAATATTGACTATTTACATCAGATGAATACGTAAACAAAAACAGCACATTTACAAGCTTAAAAAGGAAAGAAATTCTGACACATGCTACTATATGGATGAACTTTTTTGTTAAAAGAGCTTTCTTTATTTGACAGAGAGAGTGAGTGATCACAAGTAGGTAGAGAGAGGGTAGGGAAAGAGGCTCCCAGCTGAGCAGAGAACCCAATGTGGGACTCCATCCCAGGACCCTGAGATCATGACCTGAGCTGAAGACATAGGCTTAACCCACTGAGCCACCCCGGCGCCCCATATATGGATGAACTTTGAAAACATTATGCTAAGCAAAATAAACCAGTTGTGAAGGACAAATTTTTATGATTCTACTTATATGAGGTATGTAGAATAGGCAAATTCATACAGGCAGAAGGCAGAATGGTGGTTGTCAGGGACTGGTGGGGAGGACTATGAGAGGATTATTGTTCACTAGGTACAGTTTCAATTTGGGATAATGAAGTTCTGAAGATGGATGGTGGTAATGGCTGTGCAACAATATGAATGTACTTAATGTCACTGAGCGGCACTTTTAAAAATGGTTAAAATGGTAAACTTTACATTATGTATATTTTACTGTAAAGAAAAAAAAATGCCAAAAAAGGTCACCCAGAAAGGTACTTGAACTTCGTCCTATTCCCACCTCTCGACTTCTTACAACTAATTATGCCCCCCTTCATACTCAAGCCCAGCCATATACTAGATAAATAAGAAATGTAAAAAAATATAAAAATAAAATAAATGATGCATATATATGTATATAAATACACACACACAAATAATTCTTAACTGTTTAAAGCAAAAATAATAGCAATGCATGTTAGGGCTAATAGCATGACACAGAAATAAAAGGCAGGAAAACAGCACAAAAGGTTGGGGGAAATGGAAATGGATTACTGTCAATGAGTGTACAGTGAGAATGGGTCAGAAGCTATGATGAAGTAGAAACTATGATGAAGTAGAAACTGTAGAAATGAAAACACATTTAAAAGACATTTCTGGGATAAAACAGACAATGACACTTTGGATGAAAATGCTTGAGAGAGAGGTCTTTCCTTCTCTGGGCCTTGACTGGAGCTAGCAAGCAAATGACTGACTTCATAAGCCCTTATATCTCTTCCACTGGACTAATCACAAGGTAACATGATTGTATTAGTTTGTCAGCTTTACAGTAACATTATATTACTATGTCCATTTCCCCCATTACCATAAGCTCTTTAATGATAAGAACTTCAGCATTCACTTTTAGGTCCTTCACTGTCCAATGCATACGGTAGGCACTCAACATTTGCTGGGTAAACGAAGGATAAATGAACTTACATTTTGCTTTTTCTTCTCCTGAACCAAAGCTACATAGCGCAAGGCAATCTTGGTCAGAGTTGTGGCAAGGGAGGCAGCAACAAAGAAATCTCCATCCAAAAGGAAGCCTCGCAGGGGAGGTCTGCAAAGTAATCAAGGAAAATGAAATCCAATCATTTCTTAAGCAGCATACAGCTTTTGCAAAAATGATTCAAATAAGCCTATTTAACATTCTCACTGCTACCCTTCAGTGAAGAGGATCTCAATTAGCTCCCTCTTTAGCTTTTAGAAGGAAAATATAATGGAAAATAGAAAAAGGAAAATATACACGGTTTTACAACTTATCTTCAAAAGAACTAGAGCCAAGTCAATATGGAAAGAGAAAATGATTTCAAGTCTATGCACTAGAGCCAAAGAGCTACATTCAAATTCCAGCTTATCTATTTATTGTGTCCCTACGGTTAAGTTACAAACCTTCCTAAGCCTCAGATTCCTCTTCTGTAAAATGGGGATAATAATATACTGTATCTCAATGAGTTGCTAAAGATTACAAGGGACAAAATACTTATACAATGCCTAGCATATAGTAAGCAACGATTAAAATTTTAGGCGTTATTTTTACCGTGTTCATTATAATACTGGAGAGCAAAATAAGGCAAAAAAATTTTAAGTTTTATTCCATCAATTAGGTGGAAAATCTTCAAAATATGTTTCCCAAGCACTAACACAGGCAACAAAATTCACAGTTACCTCCACTTAGCATTTTCTTTAAATCTTCTTTTTAGGATCGTATTTACTTATTTGAGAGAGAGAATGCATGCACTAACAGGGAGAGGGACAGAGGGAGAGAGAGAGGCAGACTCCCCACTGACTGGAGAGCCTGATGTGGGGCTCGATCCCAGGACCCTGAGCCAAAATCAGATGCTCAACTGACTGAGCCACCCAGGTGCCACTCCACTTAGCAATTTCTATATAGTAATACAATTTTAAATAGAATAGTTATTTCAATGAAAACAATTTTAGGAAGCAGAGGAGTAAAACCATCAATGCAATTCCTGAGAGAAATTAAACCTCCTTTCGAGTATCTTAAATGCCAAAGATTTCCAAAAAGCAAATAAGAGGAAAAAAAATCACTTGACTGTACTATGCTCAGGAGTAATAGTTTAAAAAGTATAGACGGTAGGGCACAGGGGCTGCAGATTACCTTTCTTCCTCTTTCTTCGTGGGTCGAGAACTGCTAAGTGCACTCTGAGTTGCATAGGTGCCCATCTCCGTTACCAACTTCTGAACCGGCCCCACAGATATTTCCTCTTCAGGTTTTAATTCACCAGCTTCTTTCTTTATTTCTGACTCTACAATTGGGATCTAAAAATCAATTGGAAACATCAGTCTAGTAATAATATCAATAGCAAGCAAAATCATATTTAAATATTCAATCATTTCTATGGGGAAGGCAATTCCCCCAAGGGGATTTTTGCAACTCTGCATTCAATCTTCTTTCCTTCCTAAGGAAAGAAATTTTTCTTTTTTTCCTAAGTGAAATTCCTTTTTTTCCTTTTCTTCCTAAGTGAAAAACCCCAAGCCCAGGCAGGTTAAGAAATTTATATCCAAGGTTCCGGAGTTAATTAATGGTGGAAACAAGACTGTAACCCAGGTCTCCTCACAAACACTGTTCTTCCTATTCTACCATATGGTTATTTGGATGAGGAAACACTGCCAGTTTTAGTACATTAATAGTCTAATGTTAGCATGGTTCTTGTAATGCTCGCATTCTCCTTTCAGAATACACAGGTTAACACAGAGTTTTAAAAGTCTTTCCTTTTTTTACACAAATAATCTTTTCTTCAAATAGAATCTTACCTGAAAGGGTAAATAAGACAGACAATAGAACAGGTGTTATGGCTCCATGCAGGGAGAGGGACGCCCCTAACACCCCACAGCCTCTAAGCTTTATCTGGGTAATTAAAACACATTTTTTAGTGTTTTTAACTCCAACACTACTACTAAATAAAAATACAAAAGCAAACCACCACATAAAAGTCAAATATACTAAAGTAAAAATCACCATATACAGTAGCCTTTACTGAAGTAAAACATACCTCCCCAAGGGACCTGCGGACCTCAGTCATCACACTCTGAATGTCTTCCTTGGTACTACAGTATTCTCCCAGGATCCACAATGCTCCTCGGTAAATCCTAAGGTAAGAACAAGTTCTGAAACACTGACATTGCTAACAAATCTTAAAGGAGAGAGCTTTCTCTGTGAATTTAAGCTCAAGCAGAAAACAAGATTCTGCAGTTTCAAGGGACTACGGATGAAATTTTAAGAAGGAATGTAACAAAGACACTAAGTTTGATTCTCTCCAGAAATCACAAGCTTCAAAAGGAAAGTAAGTATTCTCACCATTATTATTAGGAACACCTTAAAATTGGTAAACTCATTAGTAAAAATAACAAAATATCTCCCAGAAAGGTGTTATCCTCCATTTAGGACAGAGTTAAGGTAACTTTTATCATTTACTATTATAAAAAATACATAACTTTGATGTAAAAAGTAATTCACTTTTAATTTGTAGTCACCGAAAAGAAAAGGCAAGATGCTGAACAGAATCATGGATAAGGAAGGAGTGCAAAGGATCAGTAATTAAAACACTCCAGAAACATAAAGCAAGCAACAATTCTCTAGTTGAGTGTTAAACTGAATAAAGTCTTCAGTTACCTTTTCCTTAAGATTATCATTAAATTTATTCAAGAGAACATTTTAGAAACTAAAGTTCTGAGAGATGATAGCCATTAAAGGCAAAACTTTGGTATGGTTTTTTTTCCTCACAAAGGAAGCAAATCTTTCTCACTTTTATAAATATCAAAACATTTTATCATAAAAACAATTTTACAGTGGACCTTTCTTTTCTATCCAACATGGATAGAATGCAAGTCTAGTATACTCTATTCATCAGATGCTTTAAATGAAGTAAACTTGGATGCAACAGTCCTTTCTCATTAGCAAAGGCTACTTAAGGGAAATGCATTATGTCAGATTTAGTCCGCATTTTCAATCCCTCACTTTAATAAATACTAATGGGGGATATAAACAATGATATTCCAAAAGTGATAAACTTTAAAAATATGTTCCTTAGTCACTTGATGATTCACCATGTTTTAGAGGAAATAAGGGTAGAGAAACCTAGCTAAATCACACTTACAAAAGCAAATTTTTGTGCACAGATTATGGATTTACTGAAGGTGGGGTGAGGGGATATCTACTGTGATACTTATATTGACGTAAGTATCTTGATTCATTTGTTCTCCCTTACATTTTCAATCCACTGACCCTTTAAAGATAGAAACTGGTAAATTGCTTACTTGACCTTACATTTAAACAGACTTTAAACCTACTTGACAGATTTAATAGCATGAAAGACTTCAAGCATCTTCTCAACAATAAGCATTCTCAGGTTATCAAAGCGCTGAATGGCTTCACGAACAAACTCCAAGACATCAGCAGCTGCTGCTTCATTATTGTCACTGAGAAATTCCATTAACTGAAAGGGAAAAAAAGAACAAGATACAGGTCAGGTAATTTTTTTAAAAGATTTATTTATTTATTTATTTATTTGAGAGAGAGTGAGGGACATGTGCACACAAGTCATGGAAGAGCAGAGGAAGAGGGAGAGAAAGAATCTCAAGCAGACCCCACATTGAGCACTGAGTCCTACATAGGACTCAATCTTAGGACCCTAAGATCATGACCTGAGCTGAAATCAAGAGTCAGAAATCTAACTGACTGAGCCATCCAGGCATCCCATAAGTTATATAATTTTCAGAAAGAAAATTATCTAAGAAGTAAACAACTTTACTAAGAATGTAATAATTTTAAAACATATAACAAAATGTAAGTTGAGAAACAGGCACTACTGTGTAAAGGAAGTCACAATGTCTTTTCTGGGTTTTGTGCAGCCAAGTTTACAACAAAAAAACTCGCTATAAAACAAAAGCTGGAAATGCAAAACTCAAAATAAATTAATTGGATACTTCTAAGTTGTAACTAAAAGTGAAATCATTTCAGAGAAAATGTGGGGTTCAAAGACAAAATTTCAAATTACAATAACATATCTCATCTAACAGTGGCAGAAGCCAATGATTCTAAGTATATATATTATTCCTATAACAAAAATCCTTCAACTTTAAAGAGGTACAACTATTTGAAAGAAATACTTGTTTGTGCTACTGAATGATATCTGTACACAGCATAATTTTACTATAGGTAACTGTAACAAACATCAGTTATAATAATATGTGGAGGCATTTTTGTCATTATATTTTTGTGTTTACTTTTTTGATGAAGATGTAAGAGAAAGAAGTCAGATTCTTTATCCTTCTGAGCTTGAGGGTGAACAGAAAGATCACTTCTGACCCCAAGATTAAGTGATTCTACTAGAGAGTTGAACTGCTAAATAACTAAAACTTTATACCCCTTTAGTGAATTTCAAAATTAAAGTCATCAGAATTACATACCACAGGAATAACATTTGCAGCCATATCTGGAAATCGGACAGAACAGGAGTGCAATGTTCTCACAAGGAGTTGTCTGTATTTGTCAGTATCTTCATGCTCAGACACATTATTTGTTTTAATCACTTCCTTCTTCAAAACAATAACCAACTAGAGAACAAAGTAAAAATAAGTGGGAATTATACCATGTTTGGCCTGACAGCTTACAACAGTGCTGTCAAGAGTTTTGTTTTACCTCTTCAACGTTCCTAGAAGAGACGAGATCCAGTGCTAACTGCAGAGTTTTCTTGCGTACTTCTAAGTCTGGTGTGCTCAGTACTCTCAGGATGTCCATAACCAGATCCTGAGAAAGAACAAGAAATCCAGAATTAACACCAACATTAAGAGAAAAAAATCTTAACCACAGAATGGAGGGTTCTCACCATTATCACCTTAATTCTTCATCAATAATAAAATCACTGGTAGTGGAAAAACCAGATATTTTGGGTTTCCTGATATAACGTGGTATGAAGTATATATGACTTATAATGCATTCAAACTGCAAATGTTTACTGTGACTCTATCAAGCTTTAGATCAAACTCATAGTTTATAGAAAATTCAGAAGTTAGAGAAACAAACTAAATGACACCACCAAAAAGTAATCTGATGTATCTTCAAGGAGTGGCCTCTTACAGGACAATTGGTCTGGTCTCTTCAACAAGCCCATATCATGAAAAAAATTACTGCTCCAACTGAAACATCAAGAACATAGCCAGGTAAGATATATGGTCATGACTGGACAAACCAAACAAAAGGGGTATTTCAGGGACATTTGGGGAAATCTGACTTTGGAGTTGTTATTGGAGTATATTAAGAAACTATTAATTTCGGGGCACCTGGGTGGCTCAGTTGGGTGAGTGACTGCCTTCGGCTCAGGTCATGATCATGGAGTCCCAGGACCGAGTCCCACATCAGGCTCCCTGAACGGCAGGAAGTCTGCATCTCCCGCTGACTTCTCTCATGCCCTCTCTCTCTCAAATAAATAAATAGATAAAATCTTTAAAAAAAAAGAAAGAAACTAGGGGCGCCTGGGTGGCTCAGTGGGTTAAAGTCTCTGCCTTCGGCTCAGGTCATGATCCCAGGGTTCTGGGATCGAGCCCCACATCAGGCTCTCTGCTCCGTGGGGAGCCTGCTTCCTCCTCTCTCTCTCTCTGCCTACTTGTGATCTCTGTCTGTCAAATAAATAAATTAAATCTTTAAAAAAAAAATGGGGTGCCTGGGTGGCTCAGTGGGTTAAAGCCTCTGCCTTCAGCTCAGGTCATGATCTCAGGGTCCTGGGATCGAGCCCCAGGTGGGGCTCTCTGCTCAGTGGGGAGCCTGCTTCCTCCTCTCTCTCTGCCTGTCTCTCTGCCTACTTGTGGTCTCTGTCAAATAAATAAATGAAAATCTTTAAAAATAAAAAATAATTTAAAAAAAGAAACTATTAATTTCATTAAGTGAGATGTTATTTTCACTCTGCAGGAAAATGTAATGTTTTACTGGCACATATTTTAAAAAAAAACACTATGGCAGATAAAGATTTTAAAATACAGCAAAACTAATTTACAAGTGATTTTACTTAAAATTTTATTTTAAAAAAAGTTCACTGATAAAAAGTTCTAAAAACCGGGGCGCCTGGGCAGCTCAGTGGGTTAAACCCTCTGCCTTCAGCTTGGGTCATGGTCCCAGGGTCCTGGGATCGAGCCCCACATCGGGCTTTCTGCTTAGCAGGGAGCCTGCTTCCTCCTCTCTCTCTCTCTCTCTGCCTGCCTCTCTGCCTACTTGTAATCTCTGTCTGTCAAATAAATAAATAAAATCTTTAAAAAAAAAAGTTTTAAAAACCAATATTTATATAACTTTCACTTACACTCACCAGTTGTTAATATTTTGTCATATAGACTTTTTAAAAAAAGATTTATTTTATTTATTTATTTATTTGTCAAAGATGGAGAGAGAGAAAGAACACAAGCAGAGAAAGGGAGAAGCAGGCTCCCCGCTGAGCAAGGAGCCGGATTCGGGACTAGATCCCAGTACCCTGGGATCATGACCCGAGCTGAAGGCAGACGCTTAAGCAACTGAGCTACCCAGGTGTCCCTGCCATGTATGCTTTATCCCACTCTCCTAACACCTAAATGATTTAGTGTACACCTCCCAAGAATAAGAATAAACTCTCCTATAACCACAATTATCATATCCAGAGGACACTGGTAATAATATTACATAATATACAGTCTATAATTCTCATTTCTCCAACTGTCCCAATAATGTCCTGTATAGCAAATTTTTTGTTGCTGCTCTGATCCAGAATAACATTGAATTTAGCTGTTATGGGCCTTTATTTTTATAATAATCATTATTCTCACAGATTAAATAGGTATGCTGATAATTCCATAGACTTATCTTTTATTCTCAGTTGGCTTATTTTTCAAAAACTGTAAATTATATTCAAATTAAAATGAATATATCTCTATTGTTAAGAATACCAAATGCAGTACAAATAGAAAAGATATCACATATTAATTCATGTCAGAAATATTTTTCATGGCAAATTGTCTAAAAGGCTATGCTGATTCAAGAGTACACCATAGCTGATCAAAATTTAAACTACCCAGTCTCCAAGAATTTAAGTTAACCAAGATATCAAGGCTTAAGTGTTACCTCAATTTGAGAAAGATTTTATCTAGGACTTCTCTCTTTCAGATAACAGTTACCTGTAGTACTCGTTCATGAGCAGGATGCTCTTTTAATTCTATCAATCGATCCAGAACTATGAGCTTTACATTGTTGTCACTCTCCTTAATAATTAAATCAATGTAACACTGAGCAGCAGCCTATATAAAAAAAGGAAACACATTTTAGGAACACATTAATCCATCTTAAACACAGACCCTGAAAATAAGAAGAAAAAAAAAAAAAGCTTCCAAAGAAGCCAAAATACATTCACTACTCCTGCACTAAAAGTTTATGCATTTTCCCCAAAGGAATGTGTCCCTCTGTTCCCTAAATTCTAATAAATCTCATTATTTTCAAGTTTAAAAAAGTTAAGAAGAATCACAAGTTGAAAGAATGAAATGGGGCGGCTACAGACAGAAATACTTACAGTCAAAAATTAAGGGTTGAAGCTAAGGAACAAGGCAGAAAAAAGCAGACGGGGTATCCCCCAAAATATAGCTATTGAGTATCTTTGAGTTTAGGTGCAAAGTCTAAATTTTCTGCATTATGGTACAGAAAAATCAGGACCACAAAGTCTGACCCTGACTTAGTAAAAGCATTAGACAAAGGAGCAAACCTGAAAGAGCTCCCAACAGCCAAAGCTAGAACAGTATGATAAATGAAACAAATAACGATAATGATTATAATATACAGAATAAAACAGCCATACTGATATGAAGAATGAAAGAAGGGTGGTTGGTAAAGGGACAGCTCTTCTTGCAGGACTCCAGTTAATAAATGTATAATGAGGGAAATAGAAAGTCATTATTAGAATAACACATCAATAACTGCTGTACAGAAATGTTAAAATTAGTTGGTATAAGTTTGAGGAGAAATAAGATACCTGCAGTTTCAAAGTACCTTACTACGTTATTTATTGATTACAAAAGGAAAAATCCTAACTCAACAGTGGAGAAATCTGGCAGGCATCATCTTAACCCACTGATCAAGGTTAACATCACTGATAGTATTCCAACATCATGTATACTCTGTGATATATTACATTGAGAAAGGTTCATCACTTCCATAGTATGCTTCCCCAAAATGCATAACTTCAGTCTATCTGTCAGAAAACATTAGACAAACTCAAATTGAGGGACATTTTACAAACAAACTGCCCTAGTATTCTTCCAAAGTGTTACGGTCATGAAAAATAAGAAAAGGCTTGAGAAAGTGGCACAGATTGGAGGAAACTAACACATGACAACTAACATAAAATGTGGGATCCTCGACTGAATCCTGGTACAAAAAAAGGAGATTAGTGATAAAATCGGTGGAATTCAAGTAACATCTATAGTTTAGTTAATATTTGTTCCAGTGGTAATTCCTTAATTTTGACAATTACACAATTGCTAGGAAGACACAAACATTATGGGAAGCTGGTGAAGGATAACGAGAAGTTTGTCCTATTTTTACACCTTTTGCTGTTTTGTTGTCCTAGAAGTCTAAAATTATTTCAAAATAAAGTTAAACAATTTTTTCTAAGTACTGGCAGGTAAAGCAATCAAATCTCCTAGTTATACAAGCTGGCTTTAAAGAACTATTCATTCTCTGACTATATTAAGGGTTCCTCATGCAGTCTTGATACAATATATTAAAGAGAAAGCTAACATTCCATTATTGAAAATAGGCACTGTAAACTTTTTTTAATATCCATCATGTAGGATCCAAAATTCATTTTCCCAGATACAGGTTTTAACATAATTATTGCATGAGGAGAGATCTTAACATACCAGTATCATTCTCCAGAAACTAGAAATATTAGTATTCTCTGTCTCTCTTTCTCCCGACATATATGTATGAAAGCAAGAAAGAAGAAAGATTGGACTATGTAAGGAATCCAATAATTTCACAATGTTCATAAACTGTTATTTCTGTGCCACATAATGTCATGCAATCACAGAGTAAACTGCAATGCCACTAAGTCATTAAGCACTGGGGTTTAATGTTTCTTTACTTAAATGTGTCTTAAATGACACTTAAATGTGTCTTTTTATGTGTCTGACTCCTGGTTTCGGCTCAGGTCGTGTTACTGGGGTCCTGGGATTAAGCCCTGCCTTGGACTGCACACTTCCCCCAGGGTCTGCTTGAAATTCTCTCTCTCTCTCTCTGCCTCTCCCCTCCGCTGCATTCTCTCTCACTCTCTCTCAAGTGAATAAATAAATCGTTTAAAAAAGAGAACAAAATAATAAAAAAATAAATAAATCTCAAGTGCTAAAACAGCATATCTATCATCTAACGGGCACCAAAAGAAATAAGCAGTACCTTGATTGCGGTGGGTGCACTGGAGAGTGTCACTAATGTTCCGGCAGCTTCGTATTTTACAGCTGGGCTAGATGACTGCAACAAGTTATAGATGCAGCGAATGAAACGAGCCCTTTCTGATGGATTAGCATGACAGACCTGGAGAAGAAAATATTTAGGTTTCAACTGACTCCAGGGACACTTGCTTTCAAACAGATCTACAGATCTTTTTTTTTTAATAGATGTCAGCTTAGATGCTAGTTTTCTTAATTTGAAAGCAAAGAACAATAAGTGCATCTGAAGATACCAGCCAACAGGAGATAAGACACTATGACTAGTAATTTCAGGAAGAAATAGGTTTTACTTCAGACAACTGTTACAGCTACTCACTCACTCATTTACTCAATCACAATTAATATTCTCACTCTTTCACAAAAAATTTCCAATAGTTTATAATAAAAGATATGCATACTATACACAACTGAAATAGAACAAGAAAATGTAAAGTAATAAAATCAATGACGAAGAGCATTAATGTGGGTACTGTGATAGGATATTAAATTTGGTCCTAAAATTTTATTCTGGATGTCAGGTCAAAAAGGGAAACATGATGGATACCAACCTCAACAGCTGATAAAAGGAAAATGCCTGTTCTTAAAGCCAAGAAAGATAACCCCTTTGTCAAGTACTACTACTTATTTATTTGGAATGATATTCCAAATCCACTCTACTCCACTGTGGAGACAACTAGAATTTATGCTATCCCAAATATATATATATATATATATATATATTTTTTTTTTTAAGATATTATTTATTTATTTGACAGAGATCACAAGTAGGCAGAGAAGTAGACACAGAGAGAGAGAGGGGAGAAGCAGGCTCCCCGCCGAGCAGAGAGCCTGATGCGGGGCTCGATCCCAGGACCCGGAGATCATGACCTGAGCCGAAGGCAGAGGTGTAACTCACTGAGCCACCCAGGCGCCCCTATCCTAAATATATTTTAATACCTTTACCTATGAAGCAAATATTCCTTATTCTTTTTTTTCTGAAGTTGGTTTTTATGTCAGATTTTCCTCTAACATATATACAGTCAAATCTCTTTTATTCAGGCATGACTCAAAAGCTATTTCCTCTTGGGGCACCTGGGTGGCTCAGTGGGTTGAGCCTCTGCCTTGGGCCCGGGTCATGGTATCAGGGTCCTGGAATCGAGCCCTGCATCGGGCTCCCTGCTCAGCGGCGAGCCTGCTTCCCCCTCTCTCTCTGCCTGCCTCTGCCTACTTGTGATCTCTGTCTGTCAAATAAATAAATAAAATCTTAAAAAAAAAAAAAAAAAGCTATTTCCTCTTACTGTAACGTGGACCCTGCTAGACAAAGAAGTCCATGAATAGCCAAGAATCCCTACTTTGGAGAGCCTCAGCAGCATCTCTAAACCACACAATGAATTAAAAGGAACCATACATTTACAGATCTGGTTTCATCTTAAATGCCAAATCCAAATGACTGGTTCCTTGTGTTGAAAGGGGCCCTTTTCTTTCAGAATCAAAGACAGCTGTAATCAGCAGTGTCTGCTGTGGGTACTTTGTCAATATTACCCTATTTAGTAAAGTCATTCCTGTTGTATATTTTTGTTGGCTTCCAATGTTATCAATACCAAAATAGGATGTTATTTACCTTTCATCGAACATTAAGATGCAATCAATTCTTTCAAAGAATGTATCAAATTTAAATGTTGCCAAAAAAACACTTCATTTTAAAAACCAAATCTCATCTAGTTTTAGACTTCCTATTGGTCAATGGCTGACAATGTTATACTGACATATTTAAAGTCTATTTTCTTTTACACACATGGAACACAGAAAGTATTTGTTTATTTATTTATTTATTTATTTTTTGGAACACAGAAAGTATTTAAAGCTTTTCTCCTTTGTTTATAACATTTCCAAAGTAGTCTGGTGTGTACTCAAGAAAAGATTTTGAATTTTTTTCCAAAGCCTGATTCATAACCTACTCAGTTACTGAACAGTGCATAATGATTTCTCTGCTGCTATATTGGGTCAAGCCATGAGTTTTTAACAGAATTCTTTAAGGAGGTTTAGAAAAATTGAAGTGCTTGAAAAACATAATAAACCAAAGGAAAGGAAAACAAAAAACAAAAAAAAAAAAGAAAAAAGAAAGCTTTCATAGACTATGTTTTAAAATATTTCTGGGGGCGCCTGGGTGGCTCAGTCATTAAGCATCTGTCTTCAGCTCAGGTCCTGACCCCAGGGCCCTGGGATCGGCCCACATCTGGCTCCCTGCTCAGTAGGAAGCCTGTTTCTCCTCCTCCCACTCCCCCTGCTTGTGTTCCCTCTCTCACTGTGTCTCTCTCTGTCAAAAAAATTAATAAAATCTTTTAAAAAATAAATATTTCTGCTATTAAAACATTATCCTAGCAATTGAGCAACATTCCAGAAAAAGACAATTTAACATTGTCTTAAACTCTTAAAGTGTATTTTACCCATCTTAGTCTTACCTTATAAATGAGTTCAACAATCACCAATTGAAGAATGTCTCCAAATGTTTGAACTTGATCAATGCAAGTACTTAGGTAATCCAAAGCTCGATCCTAACAAAATAAAAATATATTTATCAAATTCCACCTCATTCAATAAAAGGACACAGACAGAGTACCCCTACAATCAAAACAAACCAGCTATTTAGGATCATGGTTATTCCTGCCTCCAAGATTTATAGAAAAATCTCAATGATGCTTATATACTGAATGCTGACATAGAAAACTATGACCTCAACACTATCTCTACAGCAAAAGTATCAGGAAATTTTACTGAACTTTTTCTAATTATGCCCCCCATGTAGGTAAAGAGCACAACACCAAATATATAGGTCAATAAAACCAACTGTACAAGAGGACAAAATATCCTGGCCCAAACAAGCAGCTTTCTAATAATCTTGTTCAACAAAGATAAAATGACAGCATCTAGATTTCAGAGAAATGGACAGATTCCATATTTTTCAGTCTTCGTGCATATTACTTCCCACATTTTGAGAATACTGGACAGCAAAAATTCCAAGATTAGATGACACCAAAGTACGCAGAGTCACTGCTGATCCATACAGTTTAAGCACCAGCAGAGCCAGATGTAGAGTTGACACCAACTTAGGAAATTTGAAGAGCCTAGTAAGGATACTCACATACAATGAAGACAACGCTTCTTTCACAGACATGGCTCAGGGTGAACCCTATATAAAGCTAATACTTTTCTCTATTAAACAATTTTAGATCTATACCAACATAAGGAAAAACTGGTTTAAACCCCAAAACAGAGTGCTACAAAATACGGCCATAATAATTTCATTCTGGAAAAACCGCCAAGTGGCTATTATTATATACCTCTCAGACGTTTAAAATATTAAGTATTTACATAAGCAATTGTCTGGAGAAAGATTAAGAAAATACTATTTTATACAAATTAAATTCAAAAATCTAAAAAAACCCAAAATACACAGTTGTTCTATAAACAAAATCACTGACTAAAAACTTGATTAGGTCTATGTAAATACTTTTAATTCTCATTTGAATACAGTCCTAAAAGTATTTTTTAGAAAGTTCATCACCTGATCTGCATGAATTAGCATCATAAATGCATTCCTTTTGCAACTTGCATCCTTCTCATTCACCAGAAAATCATGTATCAGTTCAGGAGCATCAGGAATAAGATGTTCAAAATTCCTTAAAATAAAACAGGTAATAATCACATTTAATAAAAACCTATTTGTTATTTTAGTAACTCCCTGGACACCTATAAAATTAATCTTTATCAAGCTTACATCTTCATTTATTATCAAATTACGCATTAAGCATCCGCCTTCAGCTCAGGTCACGATCCCAGGGTCCTGGGATGGAGCCCTGCATCATCGCATCGGGCTCCCTGCTCGGTGGGTGGCCTGTTTCTCCCTCTCCCACTCCCCCTGCTTGTGTTCCCTCTCTTACTATCTCTCTGTCAAATAAATAAATAAAATAAAATAAAAATTATCAAATTATGTGTTTTCTAGTTTAATAAAGAAAAAGCTGACTTCTTCCACACGCTATCTTTCACTGGAATATCTCTAATAATTGTTTTTCATATACTTTAGGAATACAATAGCAATGTTCATGATGACAATCTCAAGGTACTGAAAGATTCTTAGGAATTATCAGAAATAAAGGGGACGTCTGGGTGGCTCAGTCATTAAGGGTCTTGCTTTCCACTCAGGTCATGATCCCAGGGTCCTAGGATCAAGCCCACGTCATCTAGCTCCCTGCTCAGGGGGAAGCCTGCTTCTCCCTCTACCATTCCCTCTGCTTGTATTCCCTTTTCTAATGTCTCGTTCTGTCAGATAAATAAATACGATCTTAAAAAAAAAAAAAAAGAATTATCAAGAATAAAAATAGTCCTTTGAATTGTATTAATTATGCATTATATTTACTTACTTACTTGCTAACTTACTTCCTTCAGGAAATTTTTAAGTATTGTAACATACAGATTAATGAACCCCAGCTTAAAAACTGTCACCTGACTTCAACAATTATTAACTCATGGCTAATTCTGTTTCACCTATACCCCTGCCCACTTTTTCCCCCCATATTATTTTGAAGCAAATCCCAAACCACTCACCACCTCTTCTATAAATATATCAGCATATTATAATTGAGGATTCTTTCTTTTTAAAACAAATCATAATACCATTATCATGCCTTAAAAAACGTAAAAATTCCTTAATATCATCATATACAGTGTTCAAACTTCCCGCTGCTTTATAAATGTCACAATTTTTGTGTATGCAGTCTAGTTTAAGTTCTGAAATTTGTGTAGTCTGTATGGTAACTTTCAAAGAACTCTACATTATTAACCAGAATACCACTTCCCTGACAGATAACAAAACCTAATATAACAATAAGAGAACTGTGAAACAGTTCTTTATGTACTTTATAGTACAAAGATATTTGTAAAAGTTACATCTGACGTCTAAATAGATTGACACCAGCGATTATAAAAGCCAAGCATTCTAGCCTTATCTAACTGGTTCTTTGAATCATTTTTAAAGTCCAAAATCTTCAGCTTTCCAAGAACAGGAATCAGTTAAGAACTGCAACCTTTCTAGTTAAAAAGTTCCCTCCTTGAACCCTCCTACACTGCTGGTAGGAATGAAAGGTGGTGCAGCCACTCTGGAAAACAGTATGGATGTTCCTCAAAATGTTGAAAATGGAGCTACCCTATGACCCAGCAATCTCACTACTGGGTATTTACCCTAAAGATACAAATGTAGTGATCCAAAGGGGCATGTGCACCCGAATGTTTATAGCAGCAATGTCCACAATAGCCAAACTATGGAAAGAACCTAGATGTCCATCCACAGATGAATGGATAAAGAAGATGTGGCATACATATACAACGGAATACTATGCAGCCATCAAAAGAAATGAAATCTTGCCATTTGCAATGATGTGGTTGGAACTAGAGGGTATTACGTTGAGCAAAATAAGTCAATCAGAGAAAGACAATTATTGTATGATCTCTCTGATATGAGGAATTTGAGAGGCAGGGTGGAGGGTTGTTGTGGGTAGGGAAGGAAAAAATGAAACAAGATGGGATCCGGAGGGAGACAAACCATCAGAGATTCTTAATCTCACAAAACAAACCGAGGGTTGCTGGGGGTGGGAGGGTAGGGCTGGGTGGTTGGGTTATGGACATTGGGGAGGGTGTGTGCTATGGTGAGTGCTGTGAAATGTGTAAGCCTGATGATTCACAGACCTGTACCCGTGGGGCAAATAATACTTTGTATGTTAATAAAAATAATTAAAAAGGGGCACCTGGGTGGCTCAGTTGGTTAAGCCTCTGCCTTCGGCTCAGGTCATGATCTCAGGGTCCTGGGATCGAGTCCCACATCGGGCTCCCTGCTGAGCAGGGAACCTGCTTCTCTTTCCACCTCTGCCTGCCACTCTGCCTGCTTATGTGCTCGCTTTCTCTCCCTCTCTCTCTCTCTCTCTCTCCTTCTCTGACAAATAAATAAATAAAATCTTAAAAAAAATAATAATCTCTTAAAAAAAAAAAATTTAAAAAAAAAAAAGCTCCCTCAAGGCTTCTAAGGGTAAAAAGACCCACATTCCACATAAAGAGAATTCAAAAACAGGGTCAAAACTCAAAACCTACAAGGGCTAAGCAAGTTAACTAATTAAGTGGGCTGAAGTACTACAATTGAGAATGACAGGCACCGTAAACTGGAAAGTGTACAACTTATTTAAAGGGAGCTACTGTTAATTTCAGCATACTGTCATGCAGAAACTAGGACCCGGGGTTGCCAGATCTTTTCAATGTTGACAACATAATGATAATAATAAAAAAAAAAATTGTTCAGGCCAAACAAAACATTATCACAAGCTACGTACAATCTGCAAGGAACTGCTGTGGAACCTCTAGTCTAAAAGAGTAAACAATCCTCACAAAACTAAGACACAGGAGTACCTTTATTTACCTGTAGATTGTATAGATGGCCAAAACAGCATTTCTTCTAACATAGCTGTGTCGGTGCTCCAAACAAGCACGGATAGCTGGCATTAAAGGTTCTAGCAATTCTGCTTCTTTCAATTTGCAAAGAAAACGAAGAGTGGATCCTCGAATAAATTCATTAGGATGCTGAAGATCCTGATAAAATTTAAATATGAAATGTTGAATTCCAGCATTTTACAAAACAACACACAATGAAGTGCAAAATTTCTTATGAAAAAAAAGAAAGTTGGTTTGTGGAAAAAGATCTACATTATCAGACAATTTCCTTCAGATTCCTGTCAATTTTTACTTATTACATCAATGTCTCATATTCTATGTGTTACTGTTTTTTTTTTTTTTTACTAGTAACATAAAAACGCATGGAAAGGGGCACCTGGGTGGCTCAGTGGGTTAAAGCCTCTGCCTTCGGCTCAGGTCATGATATCAGGGTCCTGATATCGAGCCCCACATCGGGCTCTCTGCTCAGTGGGAAGCCTGCTTCCTCCTCTCTCTCTGCCTGCCTCTCTGCCTACTTGTGATCTCTGTCTGTCAAATAAATAAATAAAATCTTTAAAAAAAAAAAACAAAACAAAAAACGCATGGAAAATATGTCCAAAGAAAGTAACAATAAAACTTTCTACAATAACTTTTCACAACTTCAGTTCCAATTATTGATAACTTAAATCTTATCCAAGATTTCATTTTAAAAATTAAAACAAATCCCATTCCACCAATTTTACAATTAAAATCAAAGCAATATTCAGAAATAACCATGGTTTGGTTTACCTTTCTGTATGCATCACATACAAGGATCATTTCATGTAAAAGTCTCCCATCTGGAGTTGTTTTAGGAACAATTTCCCAAAATACCAAAAGTAATTTTTTGATGGTATGATCCTGAAGGGGTAGCACAAAACGAATGATGGTCATCAAAAGTCCAGGAAGCTTTTCACCATTAAGAATCATAATGATTACTTTCTTTAAAGCTTCAGTCTTTGACTTCACATCTCCTTTTTCTGATTCAAAAAAAAAAAAAGGCACAATCATTTCAAAGAAAAATTCTTCAGGTTATTTTATAATTCACAAAGTAAAACATTTTCTCACTTTATCAGTAGTAATTGTAATAAAGGCAGTAAAGAAAGTGACAAGGGTTCTCGACCTAGCTCTACCATAAACAAGCTGAATGACTTTACACAAGTCATTTATCTCTGAACCTTATGATACTTTACACAGAACATGAAGGCACTGGATTAGGTCTCTGGTCCCTAACCCATGGAGTTAATGCAGAAGCCATGAATCTGTAGGTATACCAAATGATGCATGTCTCAAATACATACGTAGCTAGTTTTCACAGTGTAAATAGAGGCTGTTAGAATAAGTGCTTCTGAATTCAACATAGCTTTTAGTCAATGGAAGTTATAACCACTATCATGAGGGGAAAACAGGGAAGATCAGTGGCTTTTTTTTTAACATTAGATCTTCAAACTCAAAAAGGCTGAGGGGAGGCCTGGGTGGCTCAGCTGGTTAAGCCTCTGCTTTCAGCTCAGGTCATGATCCCAGGGTCCTGGGATCGAGCCCCGGATGGGGCTCTCTGCTCTGCAGGGAACCTGCTTCTGCCTATCTCTCTGCCTATCAAATAAATAAATAAAATCTTAAAAAAAAAAAAAAAAAACTGGGGGTGTCCGGGTGGCTCAGTTGGTTAAATGTCCACCTTTAACTCAGGTCAAGATCCCAGAGTCCTGGGATCAATTCCTGCATCTGGCTCCCTGCTCCACTGGCAACCTGCTTGTAACCCACCCCTAGGCCTCCCCCTGGTCATGTGCGCTCACTCTATCTCAAATACATATATAAAATTTAAAAAAAAAAACTGTAAAATGATGAACTATTAACCTGTGCAAACAATTACAAAGCATCAGGAAAGGGGACAGCAGCTGATAGCAATAACTATTTAATAAGACAGACTGGCAAAGTATTAAGTGGCTAAAGTTGTATTTGCTGAGCCTCAACAGGTTTTCTTATCTTTGTCCTGAGCTTCCTTTCTGAATATTAAAAAAAAAAAAAAAGTCTTTTCTTCCTAATCTGTTTGATAGCATAAAGGACACAAAGTCCAAAAGGCATAAAATTGTGTCATTATAATGCCGATGTCGTCTTCTGTTCCAGTTTTTGACTACTTTTCCCAAATTAGCAAATCTTAAGAATTTAGCAGGATAAAGCTCCATTTGTAACTACATGTTAAAAAGTTTTAGAAGTTGCACAGAAAACTTGTAAAAAATCTGTACCATTTATAATTCATGCCCTCTTAGCCCTAATTTCTATTCCAACAATTCAAACTGAGGTGAAGGATGCTTTTCTCCTACATCTTCAAAATTTTCAGAACTTTTCTTCCATGAACACTACTAAAAATATGGAAAATTTCAAATATTAATTCAATTCGCCAAAATCTACCAAGTAACTCCTACTGGGATCAAGAGTACATGCTCTGGGGGTGCCTGGGTGGCTCAGGGAGTTAAAGCCTCTGCCTTTGGCTCAGGTCATGATCTCAGGGTCCTGGGATGGAGCTCCACATTGGGCTCTCTGCTCAGCAGGGAGCCTGCTTCCCCCTCTCTCTGCGCCAGCCTCTTTGCCTACTTGTGATGTCTGTCAAATAAATAAATAAAAATCCTAAAAAAAAAAAAAAAAAAAAAAAGACTACATGCCCTGCCCACTGAGACAGCCAAGTGTCCTGAAAACTTTTAAATTATAAGAAAGAAATAGTAATCAAGTTTATTCATTAATGTGCATTTCATTCTACTATCATACATAAACACACACACATACACACAAAAAGAACTATCTGTGGCTTTGGTATATAGGGCTATAGGTTTAAGTGACATAAAGGAGGGTCTCTTTTTCCTTCTCTAAAAGTAGATCTCAATAGAAACCAAGTTATTAAGAAGCCTAAAATCAGGAGATAATTCTATTATTGCTGATTAAGACGTCGGAACAGGCAAGTAAAATACTGTCTCCTTTCAAATGGCAAACTACCTTCTAAAAGGATACTTTAAAGACCTGAAGCATAATTTTCATTCTTCTTTGTTTTAAACAGTAGTTACCATTTAAGTAAAACTTATTTTTAGTAGTTCAATGAAACAAGAATCATTATTTTGGAATGTGCCTTACTTTGGAAAAAATGTTTTTCACAGAATCACTCACAAAAAGGGATACCGAGTATACACTTTTAAAATCCAGAAATATACTTGTTTTCTTTTAGTAATAAATGCTTTTAAAAAGCTTAAACCTTTTTAAACCTCAAATGCTCAAAAAGCTTAAAACTTTCCAGAAAACACATGCATATTCCAAGTTCAATAGGTGGCAAACTCAAAGAACAAAGTTATTTTGGTTTTACAAGCTAAGTAATAAGAAGTTAAGTACACAAAGGAACTGAAACATTCAAATACACATTCTCAACCTGTTACCTGCAAAGAACTGTCAGCTACACTTAAGCATAATATATTAAACTATACAAGCTATTATGTTATCGTGAGGAATATCTTAACAACTAAACTACTATATTTCTTTAGTAAGTTGAGATGTTGTTTTATTTCCAAAAACTATCACTGCACGTCTAAATGTAACAAGTTTTCTTTTTCCAGATTTTATTTCTTTGAGAGAGAGAGAGTTAGAGAGAGAGAGCAGGAGCAGAGCAGAGGGTCAGAAGGAGCAGGAGACTCCCCATTGAGCAGGGAGCCTGAAGTGGGGCTCAATCCCAGGACCCTGGGATCATGACCCTAGTTAGCAGAAGGCAGACGCTTAACTGACCAACCACCCAGGCACCCCAGGTTTTAATTTTTATTAAGACCCAAGTTCTGGGGTGCCTGGGTAGCTCAGTCTGTTGGGCATCTGCCTTCAGCTCACATCATAACAACAATGTGGGATGAGGGATCCTTACATTGGGCTCCCTACTAAGCAGGGAGCCTGCTTCTCCCTCTCCCTCTTCCTGCTGCTCTGCCTACTTGTGCCCTCTATCAAAGAAATAAA
Source organism: Lontra canadensis (assembly GCF_010015895.1). Classification (NCBI taxonomy): domain Eukaryota; kingdom Metazoa; phylum Chordata; class Mammalia; order Carnivora; family Mustelidae; genus Lontra; species Lontra canadensis. The sequence continues at coordinate 37,152,840 of NW_022631001.1, forward strand.
TAAAATCTTAAAAAAAAAAAATCAAAGTTCTACTTAAGAGAGTCTAGAAAAAAGTACTTAGACAAAAATTAAGTATTTCTAATTACAAAGAAACTTGTAATGGAAATGAGCCTTTTATTTTCACTTTTTCTCCATTTAATTTTCAAAATATCATCAGAGTTTACCTAGATCATTTTTTAAGCTAATTTCAGATGGTGGTTCTGAATCCATGGGCACGTTAATTAACGTATAGCACACGTTCTCCGCAGCCGTCATGGTTTCCGGATATAGTCAAACCTCGATACAAGATTTAAGGATGATAGATGCCAGAAAATCTAGAAAAACAAAACGATATCATTACAAGTAAAACACACACACACACACACACACACACACACACTCACACAAAACAAAAAACCACACACACACACACAACCAGTAACTATCATGATCTTTACTGTCTAAAGTTCATTCAGTCTGGCTAATGAGTTTTAAAGTACTAGAAGCGTAGGGTCAATTCATACTGTGTCCCATAAAAACAATGCCTAATATGATAAAAGACACGCTTGTCTGCCTCGGTCTTAGGATATTATCTCCCACCCCACAACACGCCTAGGGCTTGAGAATGCTGTACTGCACACTAAGGCCCACAATACAGTGACAGTCCCCCAGTCCCGCCCAACCGTGTAACAGAACAATGATTTTTAAACATAACTCACAATCTGAACTGCTCAAATAAGAGACCCTGTGCACGAAAACTCAGCTAAAAACCTTACAACATTTTCTTGTTCATGGGGACCCGACTGTGTGTCGGTCGGTCAATCAGTGCGCTGCACCCCCATCCCCTTCTGTCCCTCCAGCAAAGCAGCCCCGGCCCGGAATCGTGAAGCCCTGGGCCCTAGGAGGGACCAGACCCCTGGCCAGTACGCAAGACCGGGAAGGGGCGTTCGGCCCAGAGCTTCCCAGCCCCCAGTTCTACTTCGCCAGGCCCGGACGCGAGCGGCCTAGTCGCTCCCCTTCCGCATCTTCCCACGGGAGAGCTGGTTCCTCCGACCCAGCCCAGCCCAACACGCCTCCGGGATTGGGGGCTTTGGGCCCGCTACCTGGCTCCAAGGGGCGGCAGCTAGGGCAACGGTGGGACCGTCGACTGCGGCTCCAACTCGCAGCAGCAGCCACGGCTCCGCACAGTCCTCCGCTGACGTGGAAGGGGGTGGGGTGTCGAGGCCAAGCCACCCAGCCCCTACGGCAACTCAGAGAGGCCAAGTCTTCTCGGTCCTGCGCCTGCGCTCTGCAAGTATGCTCAAGTTTCTTCCTTCCAGTCCGCGGCGGTTTTAGGTGGCAGGGGCATCTGGGAAAGCTTAAAAGCTTAAATTCCTTTTCTAGCTCACCCACTAATAAACAGGGACTGTAACTAATTACTATTTGGGAAAGCCACTTCAGTACTTTTAATAAATGAGACTAGATTTTATGAAGATCCATTTCAGTTCTTAACCTCTCCAGGAATCTCGGTTTCTGCCTCTGCAGTTAGGCTGGGGTTGCTGGGACATCGGCAATTTATTTCGGAATGGTCCCTTTCAAGATCCTTTCTGAGCATCCAAGAAATTAACATACATACATACATACATACATACATACATACATTTATTTGCAAAAAGGGAGATTGACAGTCACTATTTTAAAAAGATTTTACCTTTCTCCAAAAAACCCAATTGTTGCAGCTACTAACAGCCATAGTACCTTCGGAATTGTTCTTGAGGTTCCATATGCCCCCACGCAGCACCTCTCCCTCAAAAACTTTTCTGGCCAATTGTTATTAAAAAATTTTTTTTGAAGCCTTGAACAAAACACTGTGAATAAAAGACATCTGACAGAACTCACCCTTAACAGGTACATACTTCATTAGGAACATAGAAAACAAATATTGTCTCACATATCTAGAATCCACCTATTTGAGATTTCTTCTTTTTAGAACCATCAAGCAACGTATAAATTCTTTGAGCACCCAAAATATATCACAAAGGCCATGGGTTCACATCATGTTCTAAGAATGTTCTTCAAATCCTATGTACTGATTAAAAAAACACGAAACTTTTTATCTTGAAATAATTGCAGATACAGAGATCCCATATACTCTTCCCCTAGTTTCTCCCAACTAGGGAGAAAACTAACATTTTGTGTACAGTTCAATATCAAATGCAGGAAATTGACATTGATATAATTTACTCCTCATTCAGATTCACCAGTTTTACATGTAGTCACTTCTGCATTTAGTTCTAGGCAATTTTACCTAGATTCATGTGACCATGGGGCACCTGGGTGGCTCAGTGGGTTGAGCCTCTGCCTTTGGCTCAGGTCATGATTTCAAGGTCCTGGGATCGAGCCCCGAATCGGGCTCTCTGCTCGGCAGCGCGTCTGCTTCCCTCTCTCTCTGCCTGCCTCTCTGCCTACTTGTGATCTCTCTCTGTCAAATAAATAAATAAAATCTTTAAAAAAAAAAAAAAAAAAAGCTCCTGCCTTCAGCTCATGTCATGATCTCAGGGTCCTGGGATCAAGCCCCCACATCAGGCTTTCTGCTCAGCAGGAGCCTGCTTCCCCCTCTCTCTGCCTGTGTCTCTGCCTACTTGTGTACTTTTTTTTTTTTTTTTTTAAGATTTTATTGGGGCACCTGGGTGGCTCATTGGGTTGAGCCTCTGCCTTCGGCTCAGGTCACGGTCCCGGAGTCCTGGGATTGAGCCCCACATCGGGATCTCTGCTCAGCGGGGAGCCTGCTTTCCCCTCACTCTCTGCCTGCCTCTCTACCTATTTGTGATCTCTCTCTCTTTCACGTGGATAAATAAAATCTTAAAAAAAAAAAAGATTTTATTTATTTGACAGAGAGAGAGAGAGAGCACAAGCAGGAGGAGCAGCAGGCAGAAGGAAAGGGAGAAGCAGGTTCCTCGCTGAGCAGGGAGCCTAATGCGGGGTTCGATCCCAGGACCCTGAGACCATGATCTAAGCCGAAGGCAGATGCTTAACCCACTGAGCCACCCAGCTGCCCCACATTGTTGTATATTCTTAAATACAGAGCTTATTCCATATATATCAGGACTTATATACCTGATTTCCTCCTGACTTATAATATGCACCTTGTTTTGGGTCTTGTTTTTACTCTAGTATATAATTATATAATTTTGAACACTTTTTCCTTTTTTAAAGTTTTTTTGTTGTTGTTGTTTTTGAGAGAGGGAGCACGCAAGAACAGGGGAAGGGTAGAGGGAGAGTATCTGAAGCAGACTCCACACTGAGCAGAGAAGCCCCAGTTGGGAGTTTGAACTCATGACCCAGAGATCATTACCTAAGCTGAAACAGAGTCTGACTGAGCCACCTAGGCACCCCTCATTTTGAATGCTTTTTTTTTAAGTTTTTATTTATTTGACACAGAGAGAGTGAGACCAAGAGGGAGAACACAAGCAGGCAGAGTGGCAAGCAGAGAAAGAGGGAGAAGCAGGCCCCTGCTGAGCAGAGAGCCAGAAACACGGCTGAATCCCAGGACCCTGGGATCATGAGCTGAGCCAAAGACAGACGCTTAACTGACTAAGACACCCAGGTGCCCCCCCGTTTTTTCCCCAAAGATTTAATGCTTTCTAACTTTAAGTTGAGAGCAAAAGCCTTGTCATATACCAAGAATCATAAAAATTTAGGTGTCCAGGAAATCGAAGCCTAGAGAAAAGGAACTTGTCCTCATATCACAAAATGGTGAAACATTGAAAAAGCTGGAATTAGAACCTGAATCCTGTCACCTACTTTACTGCCTCTTATTTTTTAACCATATGAGTTCTTCAAAGCTGCACCTATAGATGCCTAATAAATTCCAGATGAGTTGAACATTTTTTTAAAAGATTTTTATTTATTTGACAGAAATCACAAGTAGGCAGAAAGGCAGGCAGAGAGAGAGGGGGAAGCAGACTCCCTGCTGAGCAGAGAGCCCGATGTGGGGCTCGATCCCAGGACCCTGAGATGACCTGAGCCGAAGGCAGAGGCCTAACCCACTGAGCCACCCAGGCACCCCGAATATTATTTTTATATCAGTGATAGGTTTAATGAGAGATTATTAGGGATTTGTTTATCATTATTTAACACAGATTAAACAGAATAACTAAATATAACACACTAGACAAAACAACAGTGGAAATGCTTCACAAAGAACTCTGTACAGACAGTGGAGTCGATTGAATTTTATTGGGGTGGAAAGGATTTTAAGTTCTAAGGTCAGTGTATAAGACTAACATCATATATTAAAAAGATTACCAAGGGAGCTCCTGGGTGGCTCACAGTTAAGCCTCTGCCTTTGGCACGGGTCATGATCCCACATCCTGGGACTGAGCCCTGCAACCCTGCAACAGGTTCCTTGCTCGGCAGAGAGCCTGCTTCTCCCTCTCCCTGCCGCTCCCCCTACTTGTGCTCTATCTCTCTGTCAAAGAAATAAATAAAATCCTAAAAAAAAAAAAAAAAAAAAAAAAGATTACTAAGGGGCTCCCGGGTGGCTCAGTTGCTTAGGTGTCTTTCTGCCTTTGGCTCAGGTCATGATCTGTGGGTCTTAGGATCAAACTCTACATCAGGCCCCATACTCAGTGGGGCTCTGCTTTTTGCTCTCCCTCTATGGCCCCTGTGTCCATACCCTCTGTTTCAAATAAATGAAATCTTTACAAAAATAAAAATAAAAAGATTACTAAAACTGGCTCTGAGGGATGACTTTTTTTTTCCCAGCTGAGCGCCAGTCAAGTAATTTGTTTGCATTTAGGGAACAGATACAAAATGTTACTTACACATTATCTTTAAACAACAGAATCACCCAACAAGACAAGGCTCATACAATGCTAGGCACAGAGGAAAAGAGACTTGCCTGAGGCTTTAAAGAGATTATGAAATTTCCCACTTATGTTCCCTCCTCCAGACTATAAGAGCCATTGAGTGTGAAGGCGGGTGGGACCCCTCCCTCCCATTCACTTTGTGTATGGAAGTTGCACATGCTCAAGCCAACTCTATGGTAGGTAAAATGGCCACATGGTCCTTGTGGCCTCATCCCAAGCTCCAGTGGCCGATTCCTGGGTCTACTTCCAGAATAAAGACCCAACACCTCACACATTTCCTGTGTTTAGTGAGGTCTTTCTCTCAACAAGGTTGCCAGAGTTTGTCTTAGCACTTTACCTTCAAAAAGCCAGAGAGATTTAAATCTACTAACACTTTTAAGCTTTTGGGCAATCTGTAAGGGCACCTGGTTGGCTCAGTCAGCAGAGCGTTGTGACTCTTGGTCTTGGGCTTGTAGGTTCAAGCCCTATACTGGGTGTAGAGATTACTTAAAATATTATTTTTAAAATATTTATTTTAGAGAGAGAGAGAGAGAGCACAAGCAGGGGGAGTGGCAGGCAGACAGGGGAAGGAGAAGCAGGCTCGAGCTCAACAGCAAGCATCATGTGGGGTTTGATCCCAGGATGCTGGGACCACAACCTGAGCCAAAGGCAGACGCTTAACCAACTGAGCCACGCAGGTGCCCCCAAAATAAAATCTTTAAATAAAAATAAATTTTGGGCAATTTAGAAAAAAATAAACTAACATTTTATGAATTTTAGAGTGTATAAGGTATTTTCACATGAATTTTCCCATTTAACCTTTAAAATAATTCTCTAAACAGCAACTAATTAGTAGAATTAGATCTAAAATCCAAGTTCCCTATCTACAAATAAACTGTTCCTCTCTAGAAAGATAGGAATCTCAGGAAATAAAAAACTCCACAAGGTTTCTAAGCAGCAAAATTTTGGAGTGTTTGGTTTGTAGATCAGATTTCCTCAAATTTAATTTTACATGGCCTAAGATAAAAATTGTATTGCAGTATCTGGATACACCACTCACAAAAATAATGGAAGGCTGTCGAAAGATTACGCCAGCGTGGGGCTGGACATGATAAGAGGAAATGATGGTTTGGAATTAAAACTTCCCTCTTGTCATTTTGCAAAAGTTCCCTACACTGAGACCAGTGCTATCACTACTGCCATCTGCTGGTTGTAATGAAAAACCATCCATTTGTTAAAAACCTTGCTATTATGCTCCCTGGAAAGTCGTGGTTTCTCAGGTTTTAATAAGAACTCCAGGGTTGGGGCGCCTGGGTGGCTCAGTGGGTTAAAGCCTCTGCCTTCAGCTCAGGTCTTGATCTCGGGGTCCTGGGATCGAGCCCCACATCTTGCTTTCTGCTCAGCGGGGAGCCTGCTTCCTCCTCTCTCTCTGCCTGCCTCTCTGCCTACTTGTGATCTCTGTCAAATAAATAAATAAAATCTTTAAAAAAAAAAAAAACAAAACTCCAGGTTTGAACCCTGCAATTTGTATTCTGAACCAAATCTCCATGGATTCTCATGTAGCCAGTCCATACCTAGGGGGTTGGTATAAGGCTGTGATAGATAAGAGGTACTATTTTTCCCCATCACTAAACCTAAGGCAAATTAATTTGGCAAACATGGCAGACTACCAGTTGTAATCTCATTACTATTTATAGTTGAAGCTACTTAAAAAACAAAAACCCAATACACAGGCAGGTGAAACAATTTTATTTCACAGTTGTCTTTAAAAACACAAAGACACTATGTTCTTCATATAAAAACATTAGTACAGATAACTATACTTACTAGAAAATGATTATATAGACCCTCTCAAAGAAAAATCATACCATTATATGGTTTCACACAAGTTGCTTAGGAAAAACACATCTGGACTGATTCCTAAAACATACCATAAGACCACCCTGCATCTTTTGGTTCAAAGTATAGATTACTGTCATCAGTACATGTTCCTGAATTCTTACAGATTTGATAATACACACATAGACTGGCTTGTAACTTAATGTTCCATCGGTTCATCAGCCTTTTCTGCAGGTTCATCAGCAGGTTGAGCAGGCTGTAAGGGGAAGAAAAAAGAAAACAGGTTAAAAAGAAAAAAATCACTTAACCAATATATACTTCTTATCACAAATATTATAAAAAACATGCAAGAAAAAGGGGTTAGGAGATATTCTGGATACTCAGTTTTAGTTCACTGCCCTGTTAAAGTTTCTGAACAAACGTTTTTTGTTTTTAAGCAGGCATCATTTTATAGGACTGAAAACCTAAGCATCACTGAACAATTTCAGCATTTTATCATACTTTGTCTTGTTCAGGAATAAAGTCCTCCTTTTTATTATCACTTCTAGCCTTAGAATATAATCAGTACATTTTTGACATTCTCATCCTCTTCAGCACTAATAAACACAGAGAAAACATGATCAAACAAATCAGCTGTGTGGAACTCACAGCATTCTTCCCAACAGTACTGGTTCTTACCAACAACAGTTTAAATAATGCAAATCCTACTCCTCCAAATAGTACCAACCATATCCTCTCCAAGTTGAAAAAAAAAAAAAATTCACAGCAAAATATTTCTCTCTAGGACACTTTATTTTCAATTACACAGCCATCAAATAAGTATCTATAAATACCAACTGTGTATTCTAAATACCCAACAAAAGACCGGTATTTAATCTTCCTGATCCTTTTCTCAGTATTTGTGGGGCCAGTTCAGTTTCCAAAGGGACCCCAATAAACTTTCTCTCAGTCCCCACTCCTATAGACTCGTGGCTGGCCGTATGATTTCCTTTAACCAACAGAATAAGCAAAACTGATGCTGTGCCCCTCCCAGGCCTAGCCTTTAAGAATGTCTAGCACCTTCCATTTTTGAGCTTTTGAACTTTTGCAAGCTCTGAGCTGTTACCCTGCTAAAGAGACCCTTGTGAAGAGAGGCTCTGAGACTACAGGGACAGTGGTCCAGTCATCTTAGCAGAGGTCCCAACCTTCTAGCTGTCCCTCTAGGATATACCTAGAGAATATGAATAACAAAGACTGTGAATAAAGCCATCTTGGATGTTCCAGTCCCACTGCTTCAACTGAGTACAAGAGACCCTAAATGAGACCAGCAAAAGAATGACTTAGCCACAGTCCACAAACAGATTTGTGAAAAACAGCAACAGAGAGCCAAATCATTAACCCTTGTTGCTTATGGAGATCACTGCCCCCTCAGTACTTTACATTGTTCAGTTCCAAGTTTTCCTACTGTCATTTGAACTGTGAGCCTATCTCAATGATTAAAGCCAAAAATGGTGTCTTTCCTCAACAACTGTGGTAGGAACAGCAGTTTATGATAGAACTAAACCTTCTGGTATCATGATTAGTTATATACCTGTGCCTTTCTCTGCGGTCTTTCTTCAAGACCTTCCAGGAATGGAGATACATCATCATCATCATAAATCGTGAACTCCAAGTCTTTACCAACAATTCCAATGGAAACATTCTGGGGGCAGGAGGAGGGAAAGATAAAAATTGAAAATCAAGAGAATTCATATTGGAAAATGCTTTTGATTAAATGTTGAGTGAAAAAAACAAATGTTTATATAGCACTTAATAAGACTAAAAAGTACTTAAGTGTAGAGAAAAAAGGAAGAAGAAAACTAGCAGATCCCTGTTTAACTTGCAGATTTAATATTCACTTTTGATAATCATGAGTAACGCCAAAGGTCTGGCCTCCTAGGAATTTGTAACTAGGCTCATAATGGAAATGTGCTGCAGACCAGTGTTACCACAGCGAGCAACTTGGCTGGGAAATAAGCCTAACTCCAAAGAAATAATCGGGTTTGTTTCCTATGTGAGTTAAGACATGGTGATTCTTAATAAGGAAAGAGAACAAGTTTTAGGTTCTAAAATGTTGTCTTTGGTGGGGTCTTGGAACTATTTTCTACATGTTAAAATTTAAGAGCAATTCTTAAAATGCTCAGTGAACGCCAACCAGTGTAAAAAAAGCCTCCTATAAGATTAAAATTTTAGTGAAAAATTGAGGCATAATATACAGGCCTTCTCTCAATGATTTCATTAATCATTCTCCACGATTCAGTAAAAATATGAAATGAGAAAGCCAGATACCTGAGCAAACTTTTCCAAATTGCAAATGTCAACAGGTAACTGTAAACCCCAATTTTAAAAGATAGTCATCTTGGAGTGATGGCATGATGGGTACTTTATTCATTTTTGGGGGGAGTGGGTGGGGAGGGAGAGAGAGAATCTTAAGCAGGTTCCACACTGAGCATGGAGCCTGATGCAGGTTCGATCTTATCATGACCTGAACCAAAATCAAGAGTCAGATCCTTAACCAACTGAGCCACCCAGGTGACCCTATGGTAAACAAATAAAAATAATTTAATGTATGTTCCTGATTTTTTTAAAAATTATTTTTAGGATAGGAAAAATTATTTTTAAAAGATTACACAGGTTATAAATTCTTCACATACATATACAATAATAACTATCCAATCACGATAATAAGATGGATTTACAAAATGCTGACTCATTTCCCTTTAATGATCATTAACCACAAGGAGGCCTGTAGTGGATCCTGCATTGTACTATACAGGTCCCTAGATCATCCAATCTCCTCTCTCCTGGACATCTTTCTAGGATTTTCCATTCTCCTTGCTCCTTATTTCACTGAGAAAACAGAAGCAATTAGAAGAGAATGTTCAGGGGCACCTGGGTGGCTCAGTGGGTTAAAGCCTCTGCCTTCGGTTCAGGTCATGATCTCAGGGTCCTGGGATCGAGCCCCACATCGGGCTCTCTGCTCAGCGGGGAGCCTGCATCCTCCTCTCTCTCTGCCTGCCTCTCTGCCTGCTTGTGATCTCTGTCTGTCAAATAAATAAATAAATAATCTTAAAAAAATATACTTTCAGAAGAGAATGTTCACAGGCTCCCATAGTAACTACCGTTTCCTGTATCTATGTCCCTAGATTCTCTCCCTTCCTGTTAGTGTGAATGAACCAATATCCCAAGGTCTACCTTTCCACCTGTATACATTTAAGGACATTGGTCCAGCAGTTTTTCCTCATATTTCTCCTACATAAATGTTTCTCTTTACACTGGATTATTCTTATAATCATGCACCAGACATGCTGTAATTTCTCCCATTTTAAAAAACCAAAACAACGAAAAACTCTCACTACATTCTCTTCCAACCACCACCCCATTTCTCTGAACCTGCAAGAGAATATCTCCATAAAGCCACTTCCAATTCCTCTTCTCCCATTCTGTCCCGGTTCCATTCCTTTCAGTTTTGGGCTCACCGTTCCAATAAAATTGTCTAGTCAAGTCCCCATCATTATTAATCTAATGGTTAATTCTCATTCCCTATCTTCCGTGATGTATTAGCAATTTTTCATTCCCTCTTCCTCAAAATAGTTTCTTCATTTGTTTTCAAGAATGCTTTCCTCCAACCTTCCTCGTCATCTTTCTCAGTCTCTCTTTGTTGATACTCACCTTCCAATCTCTAAAGGTGCGATAGGCACTCTAGAGGGCCCCTTGCCCAGGCCTCAAACCTCTTGAGAAACTATTGGATTCCTTCAGTGGTTTCATCCAATTCAGTCTCTAAATGCCATTTCTACATAAAGACTCCAAACTTTCTAAGTCCAGCTAGACCATTCTCCACCAAACTCCAGGGCATACATATCTGATAGCTGCTTATTGTTATTATTTTTTTTTTCAAAGTAAGCGTTATGCCCAACATGGGGCTTGAACTCATAACCCCAAGATCAAGAGCTGTATGGTCTACTGACTGAGCCAGCCTGGTGCCCAAATAACTGCTTATTCTCTATCAGTAATGGACAGTAGGCATTAACAAGTTTTAAGTCCTAAGCTAACTGCCTGATCTTTCTCCACAACTCCTACCCCAAGACTTGTTCCTTCCACTGTCTTATATCCAGCTCAGTAAATTGTAAATCTCTCCTTCCTCTAATCAAGCCCAAAATCATGAAAACAACTTTTTTTGTTATTTTTACACCCTCACAACCAATGCACTAACAAATGTTTTTAGATCTAATTTTAAAAGATACCCAAAAGTGAACCACTTATCCTGATCTCCAACTTCAAGGCTCTTTTAAACCACAATTTCTCTGTATTCTGTATCACCGTAAGAGTTTCAAAACGATTTTCACCCATGTTGCCCACTACAATCTATTTTCAGAATGGCGTCCAGAATAACTCTTTTGAAACCTAAATCAAATCATGGTATCTTCTGTTCAAACTTAATAATCTATTCAGTAAAATCCAAAGTACCTACAATGGTTTATACACAATCTGGGCTCCATTATTTCACTTTAGTCATTCTCTTTCTCTTGATCTCCAACACTCCTGGCCTTCTTGCCTCAAAGACTAGAAATATTCTGGACTCAAAGCCCTTATACTTGTATTCCCTGGAATCATCTTGCTCTAGATATCTGAATCACTCACTCACTCATCTCCTTTAGACATCTTCCTCAAATTTCACTTTCTCAGTGAAGCCATCCTTAACTAACCTATTTTAAATGTCCCTCACCACACCTTCTTCCCATACCCAGATGGTCCTTCTTTTTCCTCTTAACCTATTTTTTCTGTAGTATTTATCATTTTCTATGTATTATATAATTTACTTATGCATATATTGTCTATCTCCCCGACCTGAATGTATGCTCCAAGAAAGCCAAGATGTTTGATGTGTTTATTATATTCTCAATGTCTACTGCCTACACATGATAGGTGCTCAATATATGTATTTGTTAATGGAGTTAATAATACAAAGATATTTCTACCTGCTGAAGAAACTGAAGGACATTCTACCTAAGACTTACCGGTTTTATTGCTTTATTCCAAAAAGAAATGTTTGAAAATCATTTCAAAATCAGATCACTTAGTGAATAGCTTAAAGAAAAAGAATGAACCAACCAAGGGAGCCATCTCCCAAATTAAAGAATTGTTAAGCATATACTCCTCTATTATATTTATGAAATAAATGATTGACCTATAATGTTGAAATCTCGAAGAACATGATATCTACCTTTGTAGTTAGGTCCTGTTCTGCTGGAAGCGTCTCTCGTAAGGCACGCAGACCATGTTTCACCAGTTCATTTAAATTGCCTATATAATAAATTAATAATTATTTCTTAATTTCACCTTCATGCTAGGCTACTTTTATCTGTCAGGTCTATTATGGTTTCAGTCACATACTAAATATATCACAATAATAATAGCCAAAATTATAATGTTTAGCCATATAATCTAATAATAATAAATAACATCACTATTATTTTATGTAATAAGAGAATACATGATTTTTATTCCTAAATTTGGCCTTTTTTATGCTAAATCAAATGGGAATCCTGATTCACAAATGCTATAGCACAAAGTTTTGTAGAATGTATTCTATGGAAGGTGTTTGCTCTTATAAACAAAGTCTCCAACTCTTTCTATGTGGCCAGTATTAACCTGATACCAAACTAGAAGAAGATATCACAAGAAACTAAAACTACAGATCAATAATCCTTATGGATACAGACAGACAAAAAAAACTCAACAAAATATCAGCAAAATGAATCCAGCAACATTTATGTTTATGTAAACATTTATATATATATATAGTTTATATTATTAATCATGAGCAAGAAGGATTTATCCTAGGAATGCAAAGCTGGTTTAACATTCAAAAGTCAAATAACGCAATATACCATGATAGAATGAAGGGGAAACAACCACATGGTCACCTCAAGAGATGTCCAAAAAGGATGTGTTAAAGTCTAAGACCCTTGCATAAGCAAAGCACTTGAAAAGGTTGTCCTATGATCACATCTTACATCAACATTTTACTTTTCTTTCCCATAGTTACCTTAATTTTTTACTTGTTTATGGACTACTTAATACAGAAATATCTGTGTGGCTAAAAATAAGAGAATCACAGAAAACTAAAAGCTGGTAACAGAACTTATAACTGGTAAACAGTACACTGGTCTTCAACTCTGGTTGAGGCACACTTCAGACCAACAGAACCAAGACTCTTCAAAGCTGAGGACATTTGTATTTTGACAAAGTTCTATTGTGACGGAAACTACTGTGATGGCTACCTGGGGTAATAACCAGTATGTATGAGAGAAATAATGAACACTCCATGGGCTTATTTGAAAACAAAATAAAACAAAAACTCTTTCTGTAAGGCTAATAGTTTTCTTCATTTAGGATACTATTTATTCACTATATAAAGACTAGAGGGGACCAAAAAAAAAAAAAAAAATCACTCACACTCCATAAATCCAGACATATGTCTCTCCAAGTAAGTACGAGCTGATTGAGAACGGGCTCCAATGGACATGGCTCTACAGTCAAAATAGTTGGCAGACGGACAGGTTTGGAAAATGTGAGGGCCCATATCCTACAAATAGAAAAGAAATATATATACATACACACACTGTTATAATTTCTAGTCAGTTTTCTTTTGTTTTCATTTTTGCTTTTTTTTAAAGATTTTTTTATTTATTTGACAGAAAGAGAGAGATCACAAGTAGGCAGAAAGGCAGGCAGAGAGAGGGGGAAGTAGGCTCCCAGCTGACCAGAGAGGCTGATGTGGGCCTCGATCCTAGGACCCAAGATCATGATGACCCAAGCCAAAGGCAGAGGCTTAACCCACTGACCCACCCAGGCACCCTCTAGTCAGTTTTTTAAAAAATCATAAAAATATATTAATTCTATTAACTTACATCATAACCAGCAATAAGTAGTCCAACGCCATATGGTCTCCGGCCATATCGCTGGGTTGGTATCTGGGTCTCTTAAACTAGTTAAAGAAACTGTTCGAACAAGGAATAAAGTACTAAATTTATTCTCAAATTAAACACTATTAACAAAGAGCTCTGTTTTTGTTTTTTGTTTTTTTTTTTTAAGTTGCTGCACAATCCACCACAGCAAGAAGAAATACAAGAGAAATATTTCTTTGGCCTAGTATTACAAAAATGTTAGAACTATCCACCAAACCTAAGAATGAGTGCTAGCAAAATGGTCTCTTTTCACATAGAGAACCTCATCTGTTTTGGATATAAGGGATCAGGAATTTTGAAGGACATCTAGAACCACCAATAAGAAACTTTAAATCATCTCTAAAAATGAGACTTGACTGGTTTTCCTCAAATTGAGCTTATCTAGGTCTAGAAAAGAGCTGACGAAAGAGCAATCCAAATCCTTATTTAGAATACATTTTTCCATGACAAAATGCCCTACAATTCCTTCTAAATTTTAAACATTTTGTTGTTGAAAAATAACTAACCTTAAAGTTTTCAAAATTTTACCTACGCTATGTATTATATTCCCAATAATTAACATAACACTTAAGTATCAAAACTCTATTTAAAGTTCACATTCATAAATGCTAACAAAAAAAGGATACTGCTTCCAATTAGAGATACAAGACGAGACACAGGAAGAGGTCTGTCAAATACAAATCTGGAATCCAAACACTCCTGGCGCATAAAATTACTAAAAAGGAAACAAGGAAAATTAGTTATTTCTCATCAGAGTTATTTCAGTCTAAATAAAGTAGTTTGATTTTTTTTGTTTGTTTTCTTCACATGGATTACATCCATGTAAGGGAATGAGAAAGACATGCCACAAGGATGCGTATTTATACCAAACTCTTGGGACACATGAGGTTTTTTTTAAAAAAAAAAAAAAAGATTAAAAACTCCTTAGCTCTAGATAAACTTGGTCTCTGAGCACTTTAGAGAACAGAGAAGGCTGAGCAAGAGAAAAAGAGCAATAAATTACCCAAAAGGTACTGTGTTACATGCTCTACATGTTGGGCTCTTAAACAATAACCTTGAAAAAGTAAATACTAAAAGAACTGATGGTTTAAGTAACTAGCCTCATCTCAAATACTAAGGGTTAAAGTAAGAATGAAACTCAATCTGTATGACTTCAAAGCCCCAGCTCTTCATTTTTAGTAAGCCTCTCAACTAGATACAATCTGTTTCCTCTGGACTCAGAGAAATCTACCTGTTACTCTCCACTTTCTACCTTGTATTATGGATATACTACTAGATTTTAAGTTCCTAGAAAAGATGCGTATCTGACTCACCCTTGTGTACCCTGCAGTATCCGGTATTGAGCTTTGCAAGAAATATATGTCTAATAAATACTGGCATATTAAAGAAAGCAAGAGTAGTTCCCCCAAGCCTCAGAAACCAGGCAAGGTCTTCTTAGTCATAACATTGTCTCAAACAATATATCCTGAGTTAACAAGTATCACATTATTTGGTGACTTCTCAAAAGCTTTGATCTTTTTTTTTTTTAAGATTTTATTTATTTACTTTTTTGACAGAGAGATCACAGTAGGCAGAGAGTGAGAGGGAAGCAAGCTCCCCGTCAAGCAGAGAGCCTGATGCGGGGCTCGATCCCAGGACCCCGAGATCATGACCTGAGCCGAAGGCAGAGGCTTAACCCACTGAGCCACCCAGGCGCCCCACAAAAACTTTAATCTTAACATGGTTAAATCTAGTAGTTTCTATTAGAGGGATCAAGAAACAGAGCATTCAGCAACTGAGCCCAAATCCACTAAGGTATCACAATCTGAATTTAGAATCTCTACCAGACAACTTCCTAAAATATCTTAGCTGGACGAGTCAAAAGAATTATCTTTTGTTTTACATAATCATACTCACCATAACAGTCTAGCATCAGCAGTAAGTCCCGCAATTGAGATACCAATATGGTTGTCAACATGGAGAATTTTTTTCTGATGAGCTGCAAGTTCTGACTGTGCTCTCTAAACAGGGACATTATAAAACACAAAAACACATTTATAGTTTTATTATTTACACAGTGAAACTTACATTTGTTAGTTCCATTTCCTACATGAGGAAGATTTATTTACTGCCTCACTCACCTTTAGTGCAACCAACACTGCATGGGTTTTTGATTTCAGACCAACCGTGGCTGAACCTTGCTTGACAGCTTCCATTGCATACTCAATTTGATGAATCCTGCCCTAAAGAGAAAACAACACATCTTGGAGTCATCTTACAAGACCCTTCATATATTCAAAATTGATCTAGTGTTCTTAAATCTCAGGTGAATATAGTTAAATCTCAGATGATTTTTCTTTTCTATTATTTTTTTTTAATTTTATTTATTCATTTGAGAGAGAGAGAGAGCATGACAGAGGAGGAGGTCAGAGGGAAAAGCAGACTTCCCATTGAGCTCGATCCCTGGATTCTGGGACCACAACTTGAGCCTAAGGCAGTCCCTTAATCAACTGAGCAACCCAGGTGCCCCTGATTTTTCCTTTAAATTAGGAAAGTTACTTTAATAATAAATCTAGGTTCCAGGAATGTCTAAAATGATTATATTCCATTTTCTCACAGCCTACAATTTCATGAGTTTTTCTTTCTTTTTAAAGTAGGCTCCACACCCAATGTGTGTCTCAAATTCACCACCCCAAGATCAAGAGTTGCATGCTCTACTAGTGAGCTAGCTAGGTGACCCTCTAAAGCCACTTCACAGATAAAGTATAAAACATTTTTACCTGAGGGCTCCAAACAGTGACATCATTGTCATACTGGTTGCGAAACTGAAAGTAAAAGAAAAAACACCTATTGATTTAAGAACATTACAAATTCAAATTTTTAATAAGCTCTAATTAAAAAATGTTCTCCCATCTGTTTCCATTCAACATTAACACATGCTGTTAATACAACCTCAATGGTAGATTACTCAGTTGCAAAACAAATTCTAAAACTTACCAGGAGCTAAAAGGAAGGAGCAGATCTAGATGGGACCTAACTTCCCAACTTTCTATCTGTAGCACTCCCTTTGGGTTCAATTACTAAAGTTCATAGTGTTCAACTTTCCTTCCCTGTTTATGCTCTTTCCTTATCCTGGGCCCTAATAAAAAGAGTTAAAAGCACTCTTCCTCTTTAAAATAGCTCAAATGTCTACCTCTTTAAGTCTTCATCTTTTCTCCCAAAATTCCAACATACACTCCCATCAGTTCTTTATCTGCACGTCCCTTTCTGCTTAATGATTAGGAACAGGGCAGATTTATCTTTGAACCCTTGCTGCACTCAAAACAGTGCCTTGAACGTATAAACATTCATACTGAATGAATAAACACAAGAATGTTCTCAGGAAGTCTGGCGTTGACACAAACAGTTAAAGCCATCAGAACCATTACTGCTTTAATAGACATTGAAACAAGTCTACTAGCCAAATACTGGGAGAATAATCGCGGACCGGGGGATAGTGAGAAAGTTGAGTGCTGGAATGGCAGGTTATGGCTGGAAGTCCTGAGGCCAGGTGGTATCCGTGACATCACCACTTCTCCCAGCTTCGGTTTATTCGTCCGTAAAACTAGGTGACTGGACAACATGAAAAGAATCCTTTCTTTTTAAAAAAGATTTATTGAGAGAAAGAGAGAGAGTGAGATAGCACAACAGCGCGGGGGACGGGGAGGGAGGGAGAGGGAGAGAAGCAGACTCCCTGAGAAGCAGGGAACCGACATGGGGCTTGACCCCAGGATCCTGGGATCATGACCCGAGACAAAGGCAGACGCTTAACTAACTGAACCACTCAGGCGCCCCGAAAGAACCCTTTCTGATCAAGCCCTAGGAGAGAAAGAAATCAGACGGACCCACAAGTAAAATGGACGCTGTCCTGGAACCCAAACCCAGGGATCAAGTCTGCTGGGGCAATACAGTGAAGCGTCGAAGTCAAGTCCCTATGTCCCCTTCTCTCCCACACAGAGCACGAGGGGCCACTCTGAGCTTCTTGGAATTACACCACTGAAATAACTGGAGGGGCGAACTCAGGTGGTTGACCGAGGAAACAGTGTCCCAGGCTTGGAAGAAAGCGAAACGAACCCCGGAGAACGGCAGCACCGACTACCCACCGCCCCTCTCCCGGCCAGGCCGGAGATGCTGAATCACTGCCGGAATCCTCCCGTTGGCGGGGGTTCCCATACCCCCTAGCCCCGGGCCGCTCTGAGAATGACAGAACGGGGGGCTCGCCATTCCCCCCGCCCGCGGACCTCAGGCCCAAAACTGCCGGCGCTCAGAATCCAACGCACCATGGTTCCGGCGCGGATCTGGCTGCGGCCTCCTGCAGAGGTGCGGAATCAGGAAGGTTGCCGAAACTACCGCTCGACAATCTACAGAGAAGCCTTCGGGATTTTGACGAGGGCGGCGCAGGGCAGGGCAGTCTATCCCAGAGATATCGATAGAACCCGGCGCTTCCCCGCCCTCGAGGCTCGCGGCCTCTCCAAAGTGGGCGTGGCTTAGGAAGGAGGAGGAGTTGAGATTGGCGGGAAATCTTGGCCAAGGAGTGCGGGCGGCAGCAGAGTGTTGCCCGGCGGCCGCTACAAAGTCGCCCTTCTTGGATTCTCAGTGATTATTACCCGTGTTTTGCAGATTCCCGCCAAGTCCTCACCGGCCCGACCGATACACCTGAAATCGATCGAGACAACACCTGCGACTCCAGGTGATCCAGTGTGCCGCAGGACACCTTTCGTTCAGGGTCCACAGAGATTTGGGGTGTTGTGTGACTGGGAGAAGGACGAGGCTGTAAGAAAGGCCACAAAATAATGGTCCGTTTGTATGTGTGAACCACACTCTTCGTCAAGTATGTTGTCTGTGTACATGCTTTTCTTTCTACTTTGGAATCCTATTCTCCATTTCCTGGAGAAAACATTTTTCAAGGCTGTTACCATTGATCGCGCTTTATGGTGATTGGTTTCCTCTACAAGACTTTGAACTCCATGAGGGCATTAATGTCTTTCTATAGTCTCAAAACCAAGCATGATGCTTGGTTTTTATCTCTTTTTTTTAAATATAATTTTTTAATCTGGTAGATTAGACCACTGGGGGTGGGGGGGAAACTGGGCATTTTCTTCTGAAACACATATTTTCTCTCTTGAGAACTTTCAGTAAATCCCCAGATAAAAGACTTTGGTACAGTAACATCCACTTTGTGCCAGCGTTTCCTTTACAAAGTAGAAAAGATACATACCTAGGCTCAGTTAAGGTATGAATTGAAAGGATCCTTAATGATCTTAACTTTGCAGGTAACAGACTCAGATCACTTAAGTGATTTGCTCAAATTGAGAGCAATTTAGTATCACACTCTTTTTAAACCTTTCGCTTTTATATTTTGGTCTTTTTCCCCTGTTAAACATTTTTAGGTTAAATATGACTTTCTAGTAATCTGCGTTATGCATATATGATGTTTTATTTACCGAAGTCCCCATTGTTTAATATTTAGTCCCCCCCCACTCACCCACTCATTTATGAGCTGCTTGATAAATATTTTTAGAATCTCTTTTTTTTTAAAGATTTTATTTATTTGTCAGAAAGAGAGCATAAGCTGGGGAAGTGTCAGGCAGAGGGAGAAGCAGGCTATACTCCTTTCTTTAGAATAAATTCCTGGGGCACCTGGGTGGCTCAATGGGTTAAGACCTCTGCCTTCCGCTCCAGTCATGATCCCAGGGTCCTGGGATTGAGCCCCACAGAGCCCCACATCGGGCTCTCTGCTCCACGGGGAGCCTGCTTCCTCCTCTCTCTCTGTCTGCCTGCCTCTCTGCCTACTTGTGATCTCTGTCAAATAAATAAATAAATAAATAAATAAATAAATAAATCTTTAGAATGAATTCCTAAAAGTGGAATTGCAGGGTCAAATGAAATGGATTTTTCTAAAGCTTTTAATAGAAAGTGCTAAATTGCCCCCCAGAAATGTTTTCCAGTTTATACTCTGCACAACATTATATGAAACCTCTCTGGTGGTCTAGTGGTTAGGATTTGGCACTCTTCACAATAGTATATGAGGGTCTTCTCCCTAAATTCACCAATACTGGTTGTTGTCATTTTTAAAAATCACTGTTAATTTAGTGAATTAAATTAACAGGTTTAAATTAACAGATTGTTCTCTTTTGTTTCTCTAGCGCTCAGCATAATGCCTAGCACATACTAAATGTTTAATAAATACTGAATGTTGAGAGACTGAGGAACTATTCATTTAAAATTGTTCATGTAGCCCAAAAACATTTTGACTATTCTTCATATGTATATATTCACTTGCTTCAAAAATACGTATAATGGAGGCACCTGGGTTGCTCAGTCTGTTAAGGGTCCAACTCTTGATCTCAGTTCAGGTCTTGATCTCAGGGTTGTGAGTTCAAGCCCCACGTTGGGCTCCACACTAGGCATGGAGCCTACTTAAAAATATACATATGTATAATAGATATATAATTGTTTTTACAAATAAGATCATACTAAATTGCTTTATACTACACTTAAAAAGTTATGGTGGGGGCGCCTGGGTGGCTCAGTCGGTTAAGGATCTGACTCTTAGTTTCGGCTTAGGTCATGATTTCAGGATCATGGAATGGAGCCCCATATGGGCTCCAAGCTCAGTGAGGAGTCTGCTTGAAATTGTCTACCTCTCTCCCTCCCCATCTGCTCCTTTCCCTGCTTGTCCATGTGCAAGCACGCTCTCGCTCTCTCTCCCCTTCTCTCAAATAAATAAATAAATAAATAAATAAAATATTTTTTAAAAAAAGTTATGGCCATGATTTTGTGTTCGTTAAATAATGATACATATTATTTTCAATAGTTGCATATTATTCCATTGTGTATTAACTATGGGTAAGCCATTAGATCATTTCCAAGCCTTTGCTATTATAAAAATACTATATGAATATTCTTATACATACACATATTTTGTGTACTTTCCTGATTACCTCTTTATGATGAATTAATTCATAGTGATAGAATTGCCAGGTCAAAGGGAACCTGCGTTTACAATTAGGATAAATATGGCTAAGTTACAAAACAGTAAAAAGTTATATCAATTTATATTCTACAGTGCCTGAGAGTTCCACTTTCTGATTTCACCAACACTGGATAGGGTGAGTACTTTTTACCTTTATCAAGTTGATAGGTAAGAAAAGAAAAAAAAAAAACTTTAATTTTAATTGTATTTTTTTATTACTAGCAAAAAAAAAAACTTTGCATGTATTTCTTGGCAATTTATGTTGCTTTAGGGAATTGTCACTTAATTCCTTTTCTCAATTTATTATTATTAGTCATTTTCTCATTGATTTGTAGGAGTTCTTTCCATTATCTTGTTACTATGTTACTTTTGTAGAAGGATCCTGTTGAATACAAAGAAAAGAAACTCAATGAAATTAATTCAAGTAAAAGTTGGTGGGCTGCAGCGTGGGGATACTGTAAATATGTAACAGGAAATCACATAAATACTCAAGGATATTAATTTTTTTATTTACTGAGGTATTTCTAGTTGTTAGGACAAAGCCTGGCATAGTAATAGGTACTCACTAAACATTTGTTGAATGAAAGAGTGGTTAATCTCTTACTCCCAACTTGCCCTTTTGCAAATATCTGGGGCTTTGTGATATATTATTCATTTACAGTGATTGGCTCTTATCAAAGCTCCACTTATGAGACATCAGAAGAGGCATTTGGTTGTCCTTTTTGTCAAAACTGAAGGTCCTAAGTACTTAATATAGTTTTTATATGACTTTCAGCTCCTCGCTGCATGTTTTGGGGATCTGGCTTGGGATACATCTTGATCCTTAACCAAAAGCTGAAAAATTAGTCAATAAAGATATTTTGTAAGAAGACTGGGTCAGCTAATGTAACACTGCTTCTTCAATTTAATGGTCATTAGTTAATTTTTTTAAAAAAGATTTTACTTCTTTATTTGACAGAGAGAGAGGTCACAAGTAGGCAGAGAGGCAGGCAGAGAGAGAGGGGGAAACAGGCTCCCTGCTGAGAAGAGAGCCTGATGTGGGTCTCGATCCCAGGACCCTGGGATCACAACCCAAGCCGAAGGCAAAGGCTTTAACTCACTGAGCCACCAGGTGCCCCGGTCATTGGTTAATTTATGTCAGGCTTTTTAATTTATTTTTAAAAAATATTTTATTTATTATTCATTAGAGAGAGAGGGAGAGAGTGGACAAGAGAGAGAACACAAGCAGAGTAGGGAGGGAGGCAGAGGGAGAAGGAGACTGCCTGCTGAGCAGGGAGCCAGATGCAGGGCTCCATTCCAGGATCCGGAGATCATGACCTGAGCCCAAGGCAGAGGCTTAACCACCTGAGCTACCTAGCCACCCTTATGCCAGGCTTTTTTAGAATCAAGTAAAAAGTAAATGTTCAATAAAAGCCAAGTTGGAAATTTTCCCCATGGGAATATAAATCTCAATATGTTACTGTTTAACATCTGTAATTGGTACATTGTGCAAATGAGATGTGTAAGGTACAATTTGCAAATAACTTATTATTTTCCCCCATACATTAAAACACACCCAGTGGTTGGGGTGCCTGGGTGGCACAGACAGTTGAGCGTTGGACTCTTGATTTTGGCTTGGGTCATGGTCTCAGTCATGAGATCAAGCCCAGAATGGGGCTCTATGCTGAGCGTGGAGCCTACTGAAGATTCTCTCTCTCCTTCTGCCCCTCCCACACTCCCCCCAGTGCCCATGCCCTCCCACTCTTTCTCCCTTAAAGAACAAAAACCAAAACCACACTCAGTGGAGTTAATTCCTCCCTGCTCCTTGAATGAAACATGACACAAATATCACCAGTATTATCTTCCCTCCAGCTTGAGCCTGTTATGACAGAAAGGGGAATGGTTGACTTTGTTTCTGTGTCCCTACCTAAAATTTCTTTTTTAATACCCCTTCCCTTTACCAAGGAGGTTTCCTTACATCTCCCAAGTTGGAACAGAGGGAAGGGCAAGAGTGTTCTTAACATGGCTAATACAGTTCTGCAATTAAGGGTTGATGCTCTCTGAACTTAACAGGTGTTTACACTTGATACTTGTTACTTTATGCATTCTTTGGAAACACCTCTACTCTCACCTTACCCTGATGAGCAAATACTGGCAATCTCTTGCTTACACTTGGGTGAATATATGTCATCTGGCAATCAGTTCAATGGTTGCTGGCATCTGTGCTCTATGCCTCAAGCTTCTTTCTGTGGAAGTCTTTACTCTTCCACTTGACTTTCTTCAGTGGTCCATATCTGATCCAGATATCCGGAGAGGCTTTGCCTCACACCTCTGGGAGTATATATTTGGACCAAACTCAAAACTCATCTTTGCGATTAGCCAGCCATCTTTGCTTGTCCAGATTCCACTAGAATGTTGGCTCCATGAAGGCAGGAGTTTTTCATGTATTTCATTCACTGCTGTAGTCACCTGTGCCTAGGATATACTTGTACTCAGTAAGTGCTCTGTAAGTACTGAATGAACGATTTCCTCAGATATGATCCTGACACTAGTGCACTATGACCCCCAGAACCCCCAGCTCTAACGACAGTATATCAAAGTTCTATAAAGCCTCTCTCCCTAGGCATGAGGTGAGGAAAAAAGCAATGTCAACACACTGCACACTGAAAACCCTCTCAAAATCTTTTTTTTTTCTTTTAAGATTTTATTTATTTATTTCACAGAGAACTAGAGAAAGAGCACAAGTAGACAGAACAGCAGGCAGAGGGAGAGGGAGAAGCAGGCTCTCCACTGAGCAGGGAACCCAACGTGGGGCTCGATCCCAAGACCCTGGAATCATGACCTGAGCCAAAGGCAGATGCTTCACCAACTGAGCCACACAGGCACCCCCTCTCAAAATCTTCTAAACTTCAACTTTTTTCTGACTTAGAAGTAGATAGACAAGAGCTGCAAAAGCAGCCCCCCATTTTTTTTCAGTTTCCCCCTTTGATGGCCCTCCACTTTACTGTGGAATGTGGGAATAATTCACTTTCTTAGAGGCGCAGACAAAAGTATGATAGAGTCTCATTTTAACATGCTGCTACACATACATAACAATTGCACCTGTTTTGAGTGCTGTGAAGTATGTAAGCCTGATGATTCACAGACCTGTACCCCTGGGGCAAATAATACATTGTATTAATAAAAACAATTTAAAAAAGCAAAAAAATACCCAATTATACCTGTTTGTTTATGTACTGTCTCCATCTATTAAATCATAAGCTCCTGGAAGACAGGGCCTATGTTTTATATATATATATATATATATATATATATATATATATACACACACACACACACACACACACACATACACACCCGCACACATACACACACACACATATATATATGCACACCCACACATATACATATATATACATACACACGTATATGATTTATATATTACATATAAATATACATATTTATATTATACACACACACATACATATGGTGTCATGCAAACTGAGTGCTCGATATGGTTTAAAAAGTTAAGAATGATTGGGTAGGGTATGTGCTATGGTGAGTGCTGTGAAGTGTGTAAACCTGGAGATTCACAGACCTGTACCCCTGGGGGAAAAAAAAATATATGTTTATAAAAAATAAAATTTAAAAAAAAAAGTTAAGAATGAATAAAAGTACCTTAGCAGTAATAATAATAATTCCAAACATATTGCACAGTACCAGAGATTAATGTCGAAAACTGTCTTCCGAGTACTCTTCTAGAAGAAATCTTTAAGTTTGGAAGTATTTTTTTTCTATTAAAAATTTTTTTTTAAGATTTTATTTATTTATGACAGAGAGAGATAAGGAGAGAGGGAACCCAAGCACAGGGGAGCTGGAGGGGGAGAAGCAGGCTCCCTGCCAAGCAGGGAGCCCAGTGTGGGGCTCCATGCCAGGATGCAGGGATTATAAACTGAGCTGAACGCAGATGCTTAATGACTGAGCCACCCAGGTGCCCCTAAAAAATTTTCTTTAATTGAAGTATAATTGACATATAATATTATATTAGTTTCAGTCACAACATAGTGATCCAACAATTATATATGTTACAAAATGCTCACGTCACTAAGTGTTGTCACTACCCGTCCACCATACAAAGTTATTATAATATTATTGACTATATGCCCTATGCTGTACTCTTCGTCCCATGACTTATTTATTTTATTACTGGAAGTTTGTACCTCTTAATTCCTAAATTTGGAAATATTTATAGCAGCTTTGTAGGATTGCTTACACCTTGATGTTTCTGAGCTAGATAGTCTCCATTGCCCCTATAGATCTTCTTCAGCAACATCCCTTTCCCCTCGGGCTTCTGGTTGATCTCAGCGGATGGAGGGCACTAGCAGGACATCAGAAAGTAGTGGGAGAGGGACACCTGGGTGGCTCAGTGGGTTAAGCCTCTGCCTTCGGCTCAGGGCTCAGGTCATGATCCCAGGGTCCGGGGATCTAGCCCTGTATCGGGCTCTCTGCTCAGCAGGGAGGCTACTTCCACCCCCCCCCACCCCCCCCCCGCCCCACCTGCCTCTCTGCCTACTTGTGATTTCTCTCACTGTCAAAAAACCAAAATCTTAAAAAAAAAAAAAAGAAGAAGAAGAAGGTGGTAGTGGGAGAAAGAGATCAGTGTATTTATTACCCTCTCTCCCTCCCTCCATACTGACCCAAGTTTTCAGTGGTACTGTACCATCTCTTACTGTTTCCCTGCCCACATTCTGATGTACTCTCTTCAGTTGTGCCTTTGTGTGCGCCATCGGTTTCCTGCTGGGACCCTCATGGATTCGAATAATATTTTAAATATTTACAGGGTACAGGAGGTATACAATACCTCTTTTTTTTTAAATGTGAGAAAAGCTTGTTTTCTTTTCTTGAAGTTGAGTTTATATTATATCTCTCAGAAGGTTAATATTGGTAGGTCTGAAACAGCTGGAAAATAGAACCTAAGATTATGATATATCCCCTTCCCTGTTTTTTTCCTGCTCAAATATACAGGGGGAAAAGTCAGCTTACAGTTGGTTTTGTAATTTTTTCCAATACTAAAAGGAATATACATTTAAACTTTTTCAAATGCAAATAGCATGAAAAAAATCCCTTATAATTCACTAGGTAGAGAAAAATCAGTTAAAATTTTCGTGATTTTTTTTCTCCTACAATAATGTATATCTAAAGAAAGGAAGAAAATTTACCCCGAGAATATATTTTCTAATATTTATAATATGCAATACATTGTATAAATATATATGTATTGTAGGTGTGGCTCTCATTCCACTGAAATAAATATTGCATTTCTTTAGATCAACCTGAATCTAATCCTGAGCTCTCACCCTGCCACGCTGGTGGGAAAGTCAGTCTCAGTTACTGAGCGTTTCCTCTCCACCTAAGATTGTACAAAGTTTCTAGGGCCTTAATTATTTTGGAAGTATGTGGAAATTATTATTTTTTAAAGGTTTTGTTTTTCATTTCTTTGAGAGAGCTAAAGAGAGTACATGAGTGGGGGGAGAAGGGCAGAGGGAAAGGGAGAAGCAAACTTCCCGCTGAGCAGGGAGCCCGATGTGATGCGGGGCTCTATCCCAGGACCCCGAGACCATGACCTGAGCCACCCAGATGCCCTATACCTGGGAATTATTTAGTTGTCTGTCCACATTGATTTACTGCTGAGATTTTCTTTTATGCCATCTTTCCTTCTGGTCTCATGATTCCAGTATTCCTTTAACCACTCTTGGAACTCAAGAATCTGGAATCAAATGAGTGAATCTGGCAACTCCAGCAGCCAGGTGCAGCCTTCCCCTTTGAGGTTTTGCCATCATCCTGGGCTCTGTCACAGAGCAAGATGGAAAACTTAGCTGCTCACTCAACCTTTTGGGTTTCAGACTTCTAAGTCTTGAAGAATCTCTTTTCCACCTCACTTTCAAAGGCATTCCTGTCTTCCCACCCCCACTTTTCATTTCAAAAGACAGCAAGAACCTATGTTGTCACTAAGCAGCTTTTGCTTTTGCCTTACGAAAATATTAGGATCTGGATACCTTATTGCATGGGGGCAAGAGGTAGGGGAATAGGAGAACACACACAATTAAAATCTCAACAAAATAACCTGCTATAAAAAATATATGTATCAAATGATAAATGTTTATTTTTCCCCTGCTTTTTTATTTGAACACTGTACCATAAACATTTCATGTCACAGTTCATGCTTGTATTTATTTTTAATTTTTAAATATTTTATTTATTTATTTGGCAGAAAGAGAGAGACCACAAGTAGACAGAGAGAAAGGGGGAAGCAGGATCCCCAGTGAGCAGAGAGCCTGATGCAGGGCTCGATTCCAGGACCCCAAGACCATGACCGGAGCCAAAGACAGAGGCTTAACCCACTGAGCCACCCAGGCACCCCATAGTTCATGCTTTTAAATGTCTGTATAACAGTAGGATCCTCTATCATACGAACATATCATCATTTATTTAACAGACATTTAACTGATACCTCATTCTAAAGGCAGCCTTATCTGTGTTTACTACCTTTTTATTTTTACTTTTTCTAGTTATTCAGAAGCTACAGTTCTTTTCTGGTAATAACTAAAGCTTGGAATAGAACAGTTGGAACTAATAGACATAATTTAGAAGAGCAACAATTTAGAGTCTTATCTAAACTCTATAATATAATTTCCCTCCCTTAGTATTACCAAAAGTGAGGCCTGTACAAAAGCCATTGGCATCCTTCAGTTGTTTAGAAATATTTTTTCCAGAAATGAAGAAATTATTACAGAATGTCATCTAGATAGTTGAGTAACAATGAATGTTACATGTCCATGGGAGAATTTCAACTTGGCTCTTATTAGAATTTATTTTTATTTAATTCTAAAAAATTCTGAACTGGGGTGTCTGGATGGCTCAGTCATTAAGCGTCTGTCTTCATCTCGGGTCATGATCCATCCTGGGGTCCTGGGACTGAACCCCTTGTCGGGCTCCTTGCTCAGCAGGAAGCCTGCTTCTCCCTCTCCCAGTCCCCCCTGCTTGTGTTCCCTCTCTCACTGTTTCTCTCTCTGTCAAATAAATAAAATCTTTAAAAAAATTAAAAAGTCCTGAGCTAAACAATGGCCTTTAAATTAGAGAAGTAGTACTGCTTTTCTGGTCTATTCTTTCTACCAAATACACTTAAGGATCAATTTTGCAACTACTGGTTAGGAATCAGGGTGTACCCTGAGCCAAGCCCCCACATCATGCTTAAAGGAACTGAAAACCATTAATACCCTAAGAGACCAAATGTCTCTTCTGGTTGGCCCACAAGTTAGGCTTTGATATAAAGGCTTCTCTAAAGAGTCCAGCCAACCACCTTCAACTCACAGAGTCACTGATACATGCATGAAAGGGAATGATGAGAAAAAGAAAAATTTCTGGAATCAGGTATTTTTCATTTATTCAATAAATAATTGTTGGTCTTAGTATATTCTAAACATTATCACTAAGATACTAAGAATACCTCAGTAAACAGACAAAAATTCCAGAAGAAGAATAAAATGAGATGAAATCAGAGAACAAATGGGAGGGAGATTACAGGTGGTATAGGGCCTACAGGCCACAGTAAAGACTGACTCTGAGAGAGATAGAAAGCTACTAGAGGGTTTTGAGTACGGAAATATCATGACTGACATTTTGTTTTCATTTTCTTTTTTAAAAGATTTTATTTATTTATTTGTTTGTCAGAGAGAGAGAGAGAGAGAGCACACGCAAGCAGGCAGTGTGGCAGGCAGAGGCAGAGAGAGAAGCAGGCTCCCTGCGGAGCAACGAGCCCGATGCGGGACTCATTCCCAGGACCCTGGGATCATGGCCTGAGCCAAAGGCCGTGGCTTAACTGACTGAGCCACTCAGGCATCCCTTATTTTCATTTTCTTAAGTTTATTTATTTTTAAGTAATCTCTACACCTAATGTGGGGCTCGAACTCACAACCCCGAGATCAAGAGTCCCAAGCTCTTCCAACTGAGCCAGCCGAGTGCCCCAAGACTGACATTTAAAAAAGATTGTCCTGACCCATGTATTGAGAACAGATTATAGAGGGCCAAGCAGGCTAATAAGATCAAGGCTCTTAGAGATGACGGTGGCTTAGGCCAGAATTGTAATGCTGAGATGGTGGGACATAGTTGGATTCTGCATCTGTTTTGAAGGCAGAGCCTGATGGATTGGATATGGCAGGTAAGAGAAAGAGAGGTTTCAAGATGATGAATGTTACTGGCCTGAGCAGATGGAAGAATGGAGTTCCAGTGAACTGTACGGAAGGAGAGGTGGGAGGAACAGGTTTTGGGTGGGGGGGAGATGAGGAGGCAGTTTTGTATATTTCAACTTTGGGATATCTGCTGGATTGTCTAGTGGATTTGAGGCATAGTTTGTTGGCATGTGAGTTGGAATTCAGTGGAGAGATGGAGGCTGCAGATCTAAAATTGGGAGTCACCAGGGCTTCTTGCTGGCTCAGTTGGTAGAACCTGTGACTCTTGATCTTGGGGTTGAGTTCAAGCCACACACTGGGTGCAGATAAAATCTTTAAGGGGTACCTGGGTGGTTCATTCGGTTAAATGTCTGCCTTTAGCTCAGGTCATGATTCTAGAGTCCTGGGATTGAGACCCCCATCGAGCTCCCTGCTTGGTAGGGAATCTGCTTCTCCCTTTGTCTGCCACTCCCCCTGCTTGTGCTCACTTACTATCTGTCAAATAAATAATAAAATCTTTTTAAAAAATTTTAAAAATAAAGATAATATTGGCTAGTATCTTTTATGATTATTGTGAAGACTAAGTGAACTTTTTATTTAAAGTGCTTAACACACTTTTGGCTCATCGTAAATACTCAATAAAATATTAGCTACTACTATTATCTTTAAACCAACATTTGTCTTCCAAAATGTTGCTGGTTGCCTTGGTGATAATATACTCATAGAATCTATACTGTAACAATACCTATTATTTAGCTAAATAAAATGTGGCAAACTGAAGTATCCAGTGAGTGACTCCCTCCCCCATATATAGTATCTTAAATAAATAAATAAAGTAATGGGGCTCTTCGGTGGCTCAATCAGTTAAGTGTCTGCCTTTAGCTCAGGTCATAATCTCAGGGTCCTGGGATCAAGCCCCACATCAGGCTCCCTGCTCAGCAAGGAATCGGTTTCTCCTTCTCCCTCTGCCCCTCCTGCTCATGCTCTATCTGTCTCTCAAATAAAAATTTTTTTAAAAGCACAGTTTAAAAAAATAATAAATAAAATAAATATTTCTCAAAGGAGATTCAAGCAAAATTAAATATTTAGGAGAACTTCAAAAGCTAAGAAGTTGAAAAAAAGTTTCCTGGCTAAAAATGTAACTTATTTTTCATCATGAGAAACATACTCCTTAATCCCCATCACCTAATTCACCCTTACCCCCACCCACCTCCCCTCTGGTAACCATCAGTTTGTTCTCTATAGTTAAGAGTCTATATCCTGGTTGACTGGTTCAATTGGTAGAACATGAAACTCTTGCTGTCAGGATTGTGAGTTCAAGCATCACGTTGGGCAGAAAGCTTAGTTTTAAAAAGAAAGAGTCTATTTCTTTGTTTTTTTTTCCATTTGCTCATTTATTTTGTTTTTTAAATTCCACATATGAGTGAAATCATATAGTATTTGTCTTTTGCTGACTAATTTTGCTTAGTATTATACTTTCTAGCTCCATCCATGTTGTTGCAGATGGCAAGATTTCATTCTTTTTGATGGCTGAATAGTATTTCATTATAGGTATGTGTATGTATATATATATATATATATCTCATATTGTCTTTATCCATTCATCAATCAGTGGGCACATGGGCAGTTTCCATAGTTTGGCTATGGCATATAATGCTGCAGTAAACATAGGGGTGCATGTATCCCTTTGAATTTTTTTGTGTAAATACCCAGTAGTGCAATCACTAGATTATAGGGTAGTTCTATGTTTAATGTTTTGAGGAACCTCCATTCTGTCTTCCACAGTGGCTGCATGAGTTTGGATTCCCACCAACAGCATACGGGAGTTCCTTTTTCTCCACATCCTTACCAACACTTGTTGTTTCTTGTGTTTTTATTTTAGCCGTTCTGACAGGTATGAGGTGATATCTCATTGTGGTTTTGATTGGCATTTCCCTGATGATAAGTGATACTGAACACCTTTTCATGTGTCTGTTGGCCATCTGTAGGTCTTCTTTGAAGAAAGAAGTTACTTTTATTTTTGTTGCCAAGATCTCTGAAATACAGGATAGAGATTCCTTTAAAGCTTTGGCATTCAGTATGGCTGACTGCTATAAAAGTAGACACGTAGTTGATAAAGTTTGAAATAAGGATGTCCTTCTTCAACAGATTTGAATAATCATTGGTCTAGAAATTATTTCATGCTTTATAGGAAGATGTCTTCTAATTTTTAAAATAAACAACCTCTTATCCTAACCAAATAAAATCCATTTTGATCCTTCTTTTATAGAAATCCACCCCAAGATTATTTGGGAAATCACTTTCTGTATTAAAAACAGACAGTTCTGGGGCACCTAGGTAGCTCAGTGGCTTCAAGACTCTGCCTTCGGCTCAGGTCATGATCCCAGGGTCCTGGGATCAAGTCCCGCATCGGGCTCTCTGCTCAGTGGGGAGCCTGCTTCCCTTCCTCTCTCTCTGCCTGCCTCTGCCTACTTGTGATCTCTGTCTGTCAAATAAATAAATAAGATCTTTAAAATAAAGATGCCTACACCCAGTTCTACCTTTAATAAGCCAAAGCCAGCATTTTTTATTCCCAGAGTGAGTTCAGCCTTTCTTTCCCTTCGGCTATTGCTGAGGTGGCAGGGGTAACCATTGAGAAACAACAACAACAAAACCAAGACATTTTGTGATGGAAAGAGCATTCTTAGCAATAAGCCAAAATTTTTCATTTGTTGTATTTCTTTTTGTTTCCTCATGACAAGAGTGAAAAAAATTCAATCCCTAATCTACGAGTAGGCTAATTATTCTTCAAATATTGGTCATGATAAAAATAACATGCCTTTCGCCTGGGGGGCTCAGTCTGTTAAGTGTCTCCCTTCGGCTCAGGGCATGACCTCCAGGTCCTAGGATTGAGTTCCACATCAGGGTCCTTGCTCATCTGGTTCTCCCTCTGCCTCTCCCCCTGCTTGTCCTCTCTCTCTCTCTCTCTCTCTCTCTCATTCACGCTCTCTCTTTCTCTCTCACAAATAAATAAATAAAATCTTTAAAAAAAAAAAAGTAACATGCCCTTTAGGGGTGCCTGGCTGGCTTAGTTTGTGGAGCGGGCAACTCTCGATCCTGCGGTTGTGGGTTCAAGTCCCATGTTGAGTGTAGGGATTACTTAAAAAAAAAAAAGTAACGTGCCCTTTAAAACCAATTGACTTGAAGTCCAGTGCGCAATTCCCTTCTCTGCTGCTAGGTGGCAATTAATGCCTTGGAGAGGAAAAAGTATGCCCGCCCAACCCCCCCACCACCCTTTCCCCACCCAGAAAGATACGTGTGTTTTCTCTTCCTTAAGGTAAGAATTCTCTTAAGGATAATATTCTCTTTCCTGTTTTGTTTTGTCCAAGAATTTACATTCACCTTTTCCTTTAATTGTTAAGAATAACACATACAAATCTAAAGCAGACTGCTATAGCTAGGGAAGAATAGATCATATCTTTTAAAGAGGGTGGTTTCCAAAAAGAGTGTATGTTCATGAGTGATATAGAATAGGAAGTTGCTATAATTTCCCTGCAGCATTTTTTCTTCTTTCAGTTTTACTAAAGAAAATTTCCTGTGAAAGGAATTATAACTGGCCCATGCCAACTTTATGCCAAATGTAATATAGTTAAATATAAAACAAAAATGGAGAAGGAAAATAATTTTAAAGACCTCAAAGTAATTCCAGTGTGGTGAAGCTGCTTTCCAGGTGAACTATAGGAAAAACAATAAAATAATTCTTTATCAGAATCACAGACTGGTACAATATTTTTTTTAAAAACCAAGGTTGTTTTTTTTTTTTTCCCTTTTCAGACAACCTATTCAGATTTATCTATTCCTATCAAAATTATTTAAAGATTACACATACTTTCTGTGTATTTATATATCTAAGAGTCTGGTCTGATTGCTTTTAAAAATATATTTACTCACGTACATTGCTTTTTGTGACTTTCCTTACCAAAAGACTGTATGTAGTGGGTGTTTTGCTCCATAAAATTCAAAATATCAAATCCCTATTCAAAGAAGACTCTCAGTTTGGATCTCAAACCAAAAAGACTCTCCCCAGGCTGAACTTAATGAAGCCTAACACCAAAAAGAAAAGCTGTTTCTGGCATTCTAGGCCTTCCCTGCATCCAGATGGTCCGTCTGTAGCCTAGCCAGAACCAAACCCTTCCTGCTGCCTTTTCTGCCGGCCTTGGATGGCAGCCCCGGGCTACACCAGCTTCCATACCCCTTTAACTCCTCAGTACCCAAGGTTTTTAAGAGATGGGACTTACAGTGTGAATTGGTCGAAAGAGTAAATCAAATTGAAAGTTTAAAGTTTAGTTTATAAAATATTTCTCTGCATCACCTTCCCCCCTTCTCCTCCCATAGGCCTCCTCCCGGAGTGGCTCAGCTAGCCAGTTGGCATCAGAAGAGCGCCGTTTGGGAGGGAGTGTGTGTGGGCTGCCTGCAGGTGAGGACGGGGCCGCCAAGGCAGACGATGCGGTTTGTCCTGTGCCTACACCCAATACCTGACTTGTGCCTTTCCAGAGCATTTGTATACACAGAGCAGTTCTGCTGTTTAGGGTGTGGGTAACTTTAAAAAGTACTTTTTAAAATAACTCGTTGACGAGACTACGTTCAGCAAACAAGAATGCATAAATGGGAGATAGAAAATGACCGTGCATGGATTTAAGTGAGAACTTCTACGAAGGAGTTGTCCCAGCAAAACAAATCTACTCTATGTTTTACAAGGACCCTTGGAAATCTAACTAGTGGCAGCCATTGTTTTCATCAAGCTTTTCAAAGGTTGGTTTGTATGTGGGAATTGCACCAGAAGGTAATACACAAAGCAAACTTTACTCCTGAAGGCAGTATTTCCCAATGGTTTTGCTTTTCTCCACATTGAGAGATGGCTATTAACTGATTTGTAAGGGTGCTTCTAAGTTGACCAGAATAGATATTTTTGCATGAAAGCCTAGGACTCTTTATCACTTTCCTTCTTATTTTTGAATCTCATTTCTTAGTTCTGCGCTCACAGTTATTTTTAATTATTATTATTATGCCTGTCGCCAAGCTATTTCACTTTCTGCAGAGTTGATTAGAGACCTGAGAAATCTAGGCCAACATAAAGTCCTGGTTTCCAGGTCAGACTACACGAACAAAGGGGAAAAAAAGGCAAAAATGCTAGCTTTCACAAAGCCCTTAAAGAAAACAAACCCCAAAAATGCAAAGGAACCTAGAAGTAGGGAGAATGGAGTTTAAAAACAGGAACCCAGAGAAAGGAAGAATGAAAGGATAAAACACGATTACAGCACTGAGATGAAAAGAAAGTGTTTGAAAGAGTGAATGCAGATACGTCTGGTATACGTATTGATTTTCAATATTTAGCCTGGAGTGCTGGGCGTCTGCTCCAAGCACCAGAACCTCTCTCAGCAGCTGACGTAAAAGAGGCACTCTGGCCCTGCTTCCCGTTCCTAGCTTCAGAACTGAAACACTACCCTTGACCCTCTCCACCCACCTCACTCTGTTCATGGCTTCGCTCACCTGATCTCAGCTTCACCACTTACCTCTCTACGTTTGCCTGGCCCACGAGCGCACAAGGTTGTTTTCTGTACCACGACCTTGACTCCCTACAAATAGGATGATGAAAATTGGGGACTCTCCCTCCAGCTATGTTGTCTCAGGCTACCTTGGGTAACATTCCTCCCTGTTGGACCCACTCTTTGGTGTTCTTCCTCCTATGGAAACGACAATGAACCAGACAGGCATTGGGAAAGATCATGTCCTCAGGAGAGATCAGATATCCCTTATGTTTCAATGCATATTTCCAGAATATAGGCTGAGAGCACCTTAGTGCAAAAAAAGCAAAAAGCCCATGATTTCGGGGCGCCTGGGTGGCTCAGTGGATTAAGCCGCTGCCTTTGGCTCGGGTCATGATCTCAGTGTCCTGGGATCGAGCCCCACGTCGGGCTCTTTGCTCAGCGGGGAGGTTGCTTCTCTCTCTCTCTCTCTGTCTGACTCTCTGCCTGCTTGTGATCTCTCTCTCTCTCTCTCAAATAAATAAATAAAATCTTTAAAAAAAAAAAAAAGCCCATGATTTCTGGACATAAATGTTTGCTTTTCAGTTTTACACATAATTTTTAAAAAATATTTTATTTATTTATTTGACAGAGCGAGAGAGAAAGAGTAAAAGCAGGGGGAGCGGCAGGTAGAGGGAGAAAAGCCCCACTTGGGTCACCCTGACCTGAGTCAAAGACAGACACTTAACTGACTAAGCCGCCCAGACATCTCCAGTTTTACACATATTACCTTACTAACAATTGATATCTGATGGATTACAGTCAGATTTTCGCAGAACAATAAAAAAGTACTCCTCTAGGAAGTAAATGTGAGAAAACAATTTATGAAAGCAAAAAAGGAACTAACACATCAAGGTAGACGTCAATTTTTCTTAGAAAATCTGAAGAAAAACACAGTTAAACGGGAAGATTGTTTTCTAATAAGTCATCTAATGTTGGTTTAATGCTCTTTTTTTTAAAGTGCCTTTTAGGGACACCTGGGTGGCTCAGTTGGTTGGGCATCAGCCTTCGGTTTGAGTCATGGTCAAGTCCCATGTGGGGCTCCCCGCTTAGCAGGGAGTCTGCTTCTCCCTCTGCCTGCTACTCCCCCTGCTTGTGCTCACTGGCTCTCTCTCTCTCTGATAAATAAATAAAATCTTTAAAAAAAAAAAGTGCTTTTTATTTCTGTGAAAAGAATTTTACTTCCCTTTTCATTTTGAGGAGAGGTGCAAAAACTTGGGAGCATCATTCCTGCGTTCCAGTATAAAAAGAAAATTGCTGGCATGAGAAATGTTACGAATTTATGAAAAATAATAGCTTTCTTTCCTAATTAAAATATTGCATTTTCCTTACTTTTCCCCATTACCATGAGAGTGTATACATACATGTGTGTGTATGTATGTGTGTGTGTGTGTGTGTGTGTGTGTATATATATATATATATATATATATATACATACATAGAACCTTGCATGAAACCCTTTGACCAGATTTCACAACTCTAGTCCTATGCTCATAAGAAGTCTTTATTTAGTTTCAGTCTTTCCAAATAAGCCTGTAAGTTCTGACAGAGCAAATACCAATTTGGTCCTCTCTGTCCTCTGTCCCTTGACCCCCTGCTGAAACCTGGCTCAGACTGTTCACCTAAAAAGGTGAAACTAGACCCTATTTCTACAGAGTATTTTTGTTTTTATGTAGGGCCAAACAGCCATGAAGAGCTCCAGGCGGGCCCAGGAAGGAGACAGAGATTGGCTGCCCTCCAGTTGAGCTGGCTCACAAGAAGTTCAGCTTCCTTGTCCTCTCACAGACAGTCCCTTCCGTGCTGACCTTTGACTAGCCTGCAGGGCTCTCGCACCCTAACCCTGCTGCCTCTTTGCCCACACTCTTCCTCTTCCCCACACTGTTGGTACTTCTTGGAAGAGGGAAAAAGCCTGAGGAAAAAGGGCTGGGGAGAGGAAAAGTGAAAGTCCTAACTCTCGAGCCTCTAAGGATTTTCTCCCCGTCCTTGATAGGAGAGATACTGTTAATTTAAAAGGATGTCAACATATGACATGCGAAATTTGCAAAAATATGGAGAATTTAGCGTGCTCTATGTATTAGGGTAATTTACAAGCCTCAGAAGAACATGCTAGCCCTTCTGCAAATATCCCATAGTCTTTTTTAAACTCCGTATTTAATCAAACTTTTTGCAGACGGTTTGCTTCCTTTTTTTAATTATTATTAGTAGTTCTGTTGTAGGGGAATAGATTTAAGGAAAAATTGCAGTGCATATAGACAATGATCAAGTGGCTTATAAATTTTAATGCTAAAGTCTTTGAAAATGCAAATGATTTTTTTCATAATTATTTGATTAATTTTGAAAGAGATGCAAACAATATGTAACACCTTCTATACTGTGTTTAAAATTTAAGAAAGAGGTAAATTATATGGAGCAATAATTGTAAAATTACCTTTATCATTGCAAAAGTAAAGATTTGATTGTATTTTCTGGATTTTTCTTCCCCTCCGATGACTTTAGTGCCAGTGGCTCAGTTGCATGCTTGGCATCTCTCCTCCTGCTAACGTTGTACAAACAATGCCCTCCCTCATTTGGGGGTGTCTATTACTCTTTCATCAGGCCTCTTCTATTTACCTTCCAAAAGCTGGCATTCAACTGAAACCAGAGGAAAAAAATCTTTTCCCAGTTTGTTGGCTACTTGTTGCAGGCAATTGACTGCTTTTCCTTCCCCTATTGTGTCACCTCTACCCCTTAAAACACTTCATAAAGCTCCGGCTGAGCCCTCTTGTAATTGCCAGAGCTTGGCTTCCTTTAAAAAAAGTACTTAGAAGCAACCGGTATTTTCTTAAGAAAAGAGTCGTTGATCTCTACCCATAATGTCTGCACAATGAAAAGCACCATAGAACTGGGAGGGACTTCCCAATTTAATCCCACCCATGAATTTACGGGGGACAGAGGCCCAGAGAACTAAGAGTATTGTCCAATTTCTAAGGCAAAGATTTCTTACTTTTTCTATACCATGAATCACCTTGTCATCTGGTGAAACCTATGGTGCCTGGGTGGCTCAGTCGGTTAAGCCTCTGCCTTGGGCTCAGGTCATGGTCTCAGGATCCTGGGATCCAGTCCCGCCTCAGGCTCTCTGCTCAGCAGGGAGCCTGCTTCCCCCCCCTCTCTCTCTGCCTGCCTCTCTGCCTACTTGTGACCTCTCTCTCAAATAAATAAATAAAATCTTTTAAAAAATTTAAAAACAACAAAAAAAAGATTTTATTTGTTTATTTGAGAGAGAGAGAGAGAGCAAGAGAGAGCTCATGAGTACAGGGAGGGGCAGAGAGGCTGCCTGAGTGGCTCAGTCTCTTGAGGCACCAACTCTTCATTTTGGCTGGGGTAGTGATCTCAGGTCCTGAGATGCAGCCCTGCATCAGGCTCCGAGCTCAGTGGGGAGTCTGCTTGAGATTGTTTTTCTCTCTCTCCTTCTGCCCCTCCCCCTGCTCATGCTCTCTCTCTCTCCCCCTCTAAAATAAATAAATAAATAAATAAATAAATAAATAAATAAAATCTTTTTTTTTTAAGAGCATAAAATCAAGTTTATAAAGTTGGACTCCTTCACACCATAAACAAAAATTAACTCAGAATGGATCAAAAACCTGATAGAACTAAAATGATATAATTCTTAGAAGAAAATATGAGTAAACTTGAGTAACTGTAGATTAGGGAGTGGTTTCTTCTGCCTTTTTAAAAACAGTTTTATCAAAATATAATCTATATATACCATAAAATCATCCATTTAAAGTATATATAGTTTTAGTATATTTACAGAGTTGTGCAACCGTTATCATGGTCTAATTTTAGGACCTGATTTATTGATTTTAATTTTTTTTAAGTAATCTTCACTTCTTTGGGGGGCCTGAACTCACAACCCTGGAGATCAAGAATTGAATGGTCTTCCAACCAAGCCAGCCAGGTGCCCCACTTACTTATTTATTTTTAAACAATAAGGAGGATTTATTGGTATATGTACAGAGATGACCAAACGGTGACAGCAAAGTCTGGATTTTTCTCAGTCTACCTCTTCTTTTCTTTTGCTATTTTTAAAAGGTATCTCTCTTAGATTAAGCCACATATTATATAATTCACTCATTTAAAATATATAATTCAATAGTTTTTGGTATATTCACAGAGTTGTGCAATCATTACCGAGACAATGATTTCTTAGGAGATATGACATCAAAAGCACAAGCCATAAAGAGAAAAGGTAAATTGTACTACTTAAAATAAAAACTTTAAATTAAAATTAATTACTTCAAAATTAGAAACTTCTCTGCTGCAAATAATACCAAGTCATTGAAAAGGCAACCCACAGAATGGGAGAAATATTTCCAAATTATACATATGATAGGGGACTTCTATCCAGAATATATAAAGAACTCTTAAACAGCTCAACAATTAATGGCAAATGATCCAATTAAAGATGGGGAAAGGATTTGAATAGATAGTTCTTCAAAAAAGAAATACAAGGGGCGCCTGGGTGGCTCAGTTGGTTAAGCGACTGCCTTCGGCTCAGGTCATGATCCCGGAGTCCCAGGATCGAGTCCTGCATCGGGCTCGCCGCTCAGCGGGGAGTCTGCTTCTCCTTCTGACCTTCTCCCCTCTCATGCTCTCTCTGTGTCACTCTGTCAAATAAATAAATAAAACCTAAAAAAAAAAAAAAAAAAAAAGGAATACAGATGGCCCATAACTGGCAAAAGGGCTTCAGCAATGGAATGTATAAAACATCCATCAGGCTCACCCACCTCCAGATATCCATAGACCCTAACTAACCAATGGGCTACTTACAATCAGGCACAGTTACCGGAAAGGGAGAATTCCATATGTTGCCATACCTCCTCACCTCCCCACCTTAAAAACAGCCCCCACCCACTGCTTCATTGCAGACAGCCTCTTCTCTTCTGGCCTTCCTGCCACTGTTCTGCTGGCTATTCCTCTGTGGTATGTTTAATAGACTTCCGTCTCCTTTGTTCTGCCTCAGGTGAATCCTTTCACTGCCCCTACCACTGGCCTCCACTCTATGTTGCCCCACATTTGGGAGGCCCCATCTGATCGAGGTACACCCTGTTTAGACGCCACAATAACCACATGAAAAAATGCGAAGCATTATTAGCCATTAGGGAAATGCAAATCAAAACCACAATGAGATACTACTTCATACCTACTAGAATGCTATAAACAAAAAGATACACAACCACAAGAGATAGAAAGAACATTGAGAGATCAAAACTGGCAAACACTGCTGGTGGTATAAAATAGTACAACCACTTTGGAGAACAGTCTGGCAAGTCTTCAAGAGGTTAAACATGAAATTACCTTATGACCCAGCAACTCTAGGTATAAACCCATTATAAATTAAAGCACCCATCTACACAAACAATTGTATTTGAATGCTCATACCAGCCTTATTCATAATAGCTAAAAAGTTGAAACAACCTAAATTTCCATCAGTATGAATAAAAACATGGTATATCTATTGCGATGGAATATTTTTTGACAGTAGAAAGAAATGAAGTCCTGATCCATGTTATAACTCAGATGAAACTTAAAAAACATTACATTAAGTGAAAGACACCAGTTACAAAAGACCACATATTGTATGACTCCATTTATATGAAAGATCTGGAATAGGCACATTTATAAAAATCGGAAGTAGATTAGTGGTTATCTAGGGCTGGGGGCTAGAAGGAGGAGAGTGGAAAGTGATAACTAATGAGGATGGGTTTCTTTTTTGTGGTAATGAAAATGTTCTAAACTTAGATTATAATGATGGTTGTATAGTTCAGTGACTACAGTAAAGCCATTGAATTGTACACTTTAAATGAATGAATTTTATGTGATATGAATTATATCTCAATAAAGATCTTTTTAAAAAATAGCATACATAAGAACCCAAAGGAAACCCATTCTATCAAAATATGGTCATCAGTATATTAAAAAACAAATATGTGATATTGTAAGATATGTGCTTTCTTATTAACACATAAAATTTTAAGTTATAGCAGCAAATCTATTAACTACCATGATTTTGAAGTAGTGATAAATGGTTATGATACTTTGAGATAAATCAGCAACAAATGTAAAAGCAATAAAATATCTGGTTTCTATTGGTAAAAAGTCGCAAGTCCTACTAACACTCTGGTTTCTTGTCTGTAGTAATAATCGAAGGACTACATGGCATATTTAAGCCTACAAATGGGAAGAAGTAACACATAGAGGAGATGTTGGGAGGTGCTGAATGAAATGCTAAATTTCAATTAATAATGACGTAATTTTTTTCCTTTCCAAATTCACTGGCACCCTGAATTCTATCTATAGACCCTGTAGGGGTCATCAGGAAAGTCAGTGAGAAAGGTGGTATAAAACTATGCTTCATGACAGCCCAGTGCCCCATCTAACCTTACTCTTTTTTTTTTCTTTTTTAATCCATCTAATCTTACTCTTTTTTTTTTTCTTTTTTAATAAAGGGGAGTAAGTAGAAAAGAATGAGTTTTATTTAAACTGCTAACGTGAGTCATTTCTAAAGAGAGAGGGACCCAAGATTTGCTTGCATGGGAGTTTCTAAAGAAAAAAGGAATTTTGGCTATAACCTTCCCCTTCCTACCCTGTCCCACCCCCCCCGCCCCCACCCCACCGCAACTGCCATCGTCAAACGATGCTAGAATGCTTCTTCTCCCTTTCAATAGAATACATTGATTTTGAGAAATAATTGTTACTTAGAATTCTAGGGGAAATGTGAATTTTTCAGTTTTCTCAGAGGGAATATTTTCAAGAACTAGCCTTTGAATGCCAGGCAAGGCAGGGAAGCTGCCGGCAGAGTTTGAATCAGTGGGAAATGATGGGGTAACCAAGCTCCCACCACTGATTTTAGATTTCGCAGAAATTTAACCACTTTCTGAGTTACAGAGGAGTTTACCAGGGCACGCCATCATTAGAGACAGCCGCTAATACACATATGGTCACTAAGAGGTGGAATGGAGGAAAACAGTAAAGTTGTTTGCCTCCATTACATCCAGACAACAAATACTAGATGATTACAATATGTACACACAAATAGAGTAAATAACTTTTAAAAATGAGAACAGAATGTGTGACATTTCTGCCATTATTTGAATTCTGGAGCAAGAAAGTTTTTGTGAACTATGAGGAACTATATAGTTCCTGTGAGCTATGCCTTCTTTCCAAATCACTTACACCACACAATATGTTACTGCCTGATAGAGTAGTAGGGCTTGGACCATAGATTGGGACTGGCCATTAAGAATAGTGGTCACTGGGGCGCCTGGGTGGCTCAGTGGGTTGGGGCCTCTGCCTTCGGCTCGGGTCGTGATCTCAAGGTCCTGGAATGGAGTCCCACATCAGGCTCTCTGCTCAGTAGGGAGCCTGCTTCCTCCTCTCTCTCTGCCTGCTTCTCCACCTACTTGTGATCTCCATCTGTCAAATAAATAAATAAAATCTTAAAAAAAAAAAAAAAAGAATAGTGGTCACTGGGGCGCCTGGGTGGCTCAGTGGGTTAAAGCCTCTGCCTTTGGCTCAGGTCATGATCCCAGAGTCCTGGAATCGAGCCCCGCATCGGGCTCTCTGCTCAGCAGGGAGCCTGCTTCCTCCTCTCTCTCTCTGCCTGCCTCTCTGCCTACTTGTGATCTCCGTCTGTCAAATTAATAAAAAAAAAAATCTTAATAAAAAAATTAAAAAAAAAGAATAGTGGTCACTTCTTGGGGCACCTGGGTGGCTTAGTTGGTTAAGCATCTGCCTTCAGCTCAGGTCGTGATCCCCATCGGGCTCCTTGCTCAGCGGGAAGCCTGCTTCTCTGCTTCTCTGCTTCAGGGGGGGTAAGATCCTGACAAATCCTTACATCTATGTGTACACACATGTATGCACACACATAGAGTCATATGTAGGTAATAATACTAGTAGCAACAGCAATAATCATAGCCGATACTTATACAGCACTTACATGTTACTGTTAACACTTTGTACACATTAATTTGTTTAATCTGCATAATGTACTTTCTAAATGGTATAATTATGTTCATAATGCAAAAGAGGAAAACTGAGGAACAGAAACATTAAGTGATTTTCCCAACTCACATAACTAGAAATGGATTGGTAGAGGTGGGATTTCAAAGTGGGCACTGCCTTCAGTCTTTCTCTCTACTCCGTAGCCTTCTTCGTGCCCATGTGTGCGCGCGCGTATGTGTGTGTGTGTGTGTGGTGTGTGTATACATATCCATACACAAAGGAGTATGTTCTTTGTGTGCATACATATCTTTATATATGTGTGTACATGTGTATATGTGTACATGCATGTATGTGTGTAGGTGCATGTGTATGTATGTGTGTATACGTGTATGTTTGTGTGCGCACACATATGTGTGTGTATATGTGTGTGTACATGTGTATGTATATGTGTATGTATGTGCTTCTACACCTATCTATAGATATAGCAGTGAGGTGGGGCTTGTTGGTACTGACTCTCTAGAGCCACATGTGCATATCTTTTCCCAACTTCATGTTCAGTGGCATCATGTGGGTGGCTTGAAATTGGCTATGGTGGGAGTATTTACAGCATGGAAATTGTCAAAGGCTATAAACCAAGACTTTACTTATTTGACCAGCATACCACTGGGTACTCATATCACATAGATATATTATAAACCACACATAAATTTAAAAATCCCCAAATATAAAACAAGGTTTAAAAATACTAAGACTGCATAATAACTTTATTTTGAACTACTTTCCCTCACACTCTGCCTAATTGATTTAAAAGATCGATTAAGAAGATTTCTTTAGGGTGCCTGGGTGGCTCAGTTGGTTAGGGAACTGCCTTCAGCTCAGGTCATGATCCTGGAGTACCGGGATCGAATCCCACATTGGGTTCCCTGCCCGGCAGGGAGTCTGCTTCTCTCGCTGACCTCTCTCCTCTCATGCTCTCTCTCTCTAATAAATAAATAAGAAAAAACAAATTTCTTTAGAAGATACTTGATATAAGGGGTCCCTGGGTGGGGATGATCCTGGGATTGAGCCCCACATCCAGCTGTCTACTCAGTGGGGGTCTGCTTCTCCATCTCCCTCTGCCCCTCCCTCCAGCTCATGTGCCCTTTCTCTGTCTCTTGTCAAATAAACAAAATCTTAAAAAAAAAAGATACTTGCTATAAAATATGAAATTAAATTTTGTTATAAGAAATAATGCCTTGATTCCGCTCTGTGGACAACACTATCTGATAGGTCCCTAGATCTGCTATGTTGTTAAAAGAAAAATACTGATTAAAAAAAAATACTGATTTTTGTGATTACTGTTGGTTTGTCAACCAGAGTCATGATAGACTCAGCAGTGAGAAAGATATACAACAATGTGTCTCTCTCTCTTTTTTTAAGATTTTATTTATTTATTTGACAGGCAGAGATCACAAGTAGGCAGAGAGGCAGGCAGTGGGTTGGGGGAGAAGCAGGCTCCCCACTGAACAGAGAACCCAATTCGGGGCTCGATTCCAGGCCCTGAGATCATGACCTGAGCCACCCAGGCGCCCTTACAATGTGTCTCTTGAGGGTTTTGATGACATGTGCCTCTGGGTTGCTGTGAATTTTAATATGAAACTCATTGCCTGGGATCTGCACAGCTTTTGTTGTTTGACTTAATACAATCCTCCGGATGTGGATCAACTTCCTTTGCTCAATATTTATTATTGTTTCATCCACAATGAAATGGGAACTATAAGCATTTGGTAAGTGGGCTGAAAGGCTTCTATATCTCACTCTCGCCTCTTAGAGTGAGTCCCATTCTGTGCAGTCA
Source organism: Lontra canadensis (assembly GCF_010015895.1). NCBI lineage: Eukaryota > Metazoa > Chordata > Mammalia > Carnivora > Mustelidae > Lontra > Lontra canadensis. The sequence continues at coordinate 37,197,058 of NW_022631001.1, forward strand.
TCTGATTTTATAATTCCCTGCAGTGAAAATTAAACCTAAAGAGATATTCTTGTCACCTCACGCAACATGGCAACAGTAGGCCGCTCTCCCTGTGCCCTTGCTTCCTCTTGGACAAGTATCACAGAGTGTGCGCAAGACAGGAGCTCTGGCCAGAGCCAGGAGGACAGAACAGATTCTGTCCTGATGCCCCAATCCTGTTGCAAGGGGATGGAGTCAGTAGGTAATAATGATACATGGAACTGGATCTATTCTTGTCTTAGCAAAACAAAACCTGTTAACTCTTCTAAGCCTCATCTTACCCTAATGCCTGGTGTTCTGTATTTCACAAAAATGTGTCTTGGGTGAAATGGTCATCTGAACAAGATTCTGAGCACAGTCATTACTTGTAATCCTGCTGAGAGCAATGGAGACCATATGACTTCCCTCTGGGGCTATGACTGCATCTCTTCATCTCAAAGGACAGAGCTGAACACAACTAGCTTATTATTATTATTTCAAGTTTACATAAATAAAAAAGGGTCAGTATGCATGAGTTGGAGGAAAGCAAAGCTCAAAGTAAATATATTCATGTATTTCATAAACATTCATGTGTTTCATAAATAGTCAAGAAATCAAATCAAAATAAAACAGCACAACTTGATAGAAACATTATGCTGTTTTACCCCCAAACCAGTTGAACTGAACTTTAAAAAACTTCATTTTTCTCATATACTGCCTTTGGAAGCCTAAAATTATACTGGAATTACTCAGAAGCCCTAACATGCTAATGGCCTATCTATTTATCTTTGTAGATAAAGCTATTACAAAATCATTCATGAGGCCAATTGGCTGGTGTTTTTTTCTTGCTTATTGGACTTGATGAATTGATTAAGATTGGGAAGATCTCGTTAGTAATGATGAGTACCCTGCTTGTGCCTTTTTGAGAAAACTAGAGAAGAAAAGTAAGATTAAAAGGGAAATAAAAAGCAAGCAGAAGTTACTAGAGAATATAAGGGAACTAAACAGTTTGAGGAAACAAGCTTAGTCTTAATTTTGTTCGTGCTGCAATGGGTAATATAACTGAAACTTTTTATGGGAAAAATGACCTTGAAATCTATTATTACTGTTACTATTAATTATGTTTTCTTATTCTTCTATAAAGTAGAAAATAGGGTAATAATTCATAGTATCCGCATAGATAATATAGGTGAGGAATTACCCTAAAGATTGCTTTTAAGCACTTTCAAATTGAGAGTACAATACTTTTGTTAGAACATCCATTATTTCTCTGCAAAGAGTGGGAGGAAATGTCATGGACTTGCTTATTTTATACTAGATTATTGATAATGATATAAAATATACTAGATATCTCAACACAGTATAATAATATATAGATATCTCAACACGGTACAATAATAATAATCACACAACACAATAAAATACAATAACCCAAAAAAGATATCGTTACCCACTAAAACCTAAACACCTAGGAACATTTACAGTGAAATCACTTGATACTTAACAGTATGTACTCAACACTTAAAAATCTGATTTCAGTGACATTATTATTGGATCGTTTGTATCCAGCAAATTTCACCCATCATCATGCATACTAACAATTATTCTTCAGTGGTTACCATGATGTAATTTTTTAAAAAGTATGATTATTTTGGACACCTGGGTGGCTCAGTTGGTTAAGCAACTGCCTTCAGCTCAGGACATGATCCTGGAGTCTCAGGATCTAGTCTTGCATGGGGCTCCCTGCTCAGCAGGGAGTCTGCTTCTCCCTTTGACCCCTCCCCCAATTAAAAAAGTCTTTAAAAAGAAAAATACAATTATTTAAAAAAAATTTAAGATAATTATAGTGGATGCTTCTGTGTTTAGAATCCCACACTGAAGATCTAATATAATTAGTTTTGTATATACCACTATTAGGATGTGGCAGGAACGGGAGGAGTAACCCAAGAACAAAGAAATTATATGGCTCTTTGAGAGTTCAATTTAAGTCCCTGGGCAACTGATTGGAACAGATCTGTGCAAATTATCTCAAAGAGATGTGAATCCTAGGCCAAGCAGGACTGGCCTGTTATTTGATGAAAGAGGTGGTCAGTTGTGGAAGCATTAAAAAAAGGACAGTCTCTAGGACAAATGGTCGTGGTGCTCATCCAAGTGGTCTCCTGGGAGAGAGAGTTGTAGCCAAATGCCTCTGAATATTGCAACTTCACTGGCAAGGACATTCCCAAAGTGAGCATGGACCCAGGGGACTATAGCCAATGAACTTCCAGTGTTTCCAACTCCCTTAGCATGATGTCAGTATCCCTATCGTGGGATTGATACCTGAGACTAAAACAGTCTGATTCAATTATTTATTTATTTATTTATTTATTCATTCATTCATTCAGCCTGACCCCTTTAAATGTTGAATTGTTCTAATTCTAGGCTCATCTTTCCGGAAATGTCTTTTCATTTCTTTTGCCTTTTTTTTTTTTTTTTTTTGGTCAGAGAGTGTGAGAAAGACAGAGAGCCTAGCAGGGGTAGGGGTGGGGGTAGGGGTGGGGGTGGGGGTGGGGGTGGGGGCGGTGGGTGGGGGTTGGGTAGCAGGCAGAGGGAGAAGCAGGATCCCCATTGAGCAAGGAGCTCATCTCCGGGATCATAGCCTGAGCCGAAGGCAGATGCGTAAACTACTGAGCCACCCAGGCATCCTTTTTGCTCCTTTTTTAATTGGATTGTTTTCTTACCATTGATTTTTTTAGAATTTTTTTTTTTTTTAAAGATTTTTATTTATTTATTTGACAGAGAGATCACAAGTAGACAGAGAGGCAGGCAGAGAGAGAGAGAGAGAGAGAGAAGCAGGCTCCCTGCTGAGCAGAGAGCCCAATGCGGGACTGGATCCCAGGACCCTGAGATCATGACCTGAGCTGAAGGCAGAGGCTTAACCCACTGAGCCACCCAGGCGCCCCGATTTTTTTAGAATTCTTTATGGTTCTTTACAGATGTTTGGTTTGCAGTACTTTCTGCTATTAATACATTTTGGTTTGTAACTACTTTCTCCCAGTCTGTGTCTTGTCTTTTCATCCTATTAACAGGGTCTTTTTGAGAGGTTTGCTTTTTTTCTTTTTTCTTTTTTTAATTTATTTATTTGAGAGAGAAAGAGAGCATGCGCACATGGGGCAGTGGGGAGGGGGGTGGAGGAACACAAAGAAGGAGAGAGAAGCTCCAAACAGACTCTGCACTGACCACAGGACCTGACTCAAGGCTTGATCTCATGACCCTGAGCTGAAACCAAGATTCAGTCACTTAAGCAACTGCACTACCCAGGCACTCCAATGGGTTTGCTCTTAATAGAACAGAGCAAACATTTTTAAGTTTGATGAAGTCCTATTTATCACATTTTCTCTTACTGAGTATGCTTGGAGTATCATATCTAAGAAATCTTCACTTAGACTTAGGTTCTATAGATTTTCTCCTTTGTTTTTATCTAAAAGTTTTATAGTTTGACATATTACGTTTGAATCTCTTTTTTAAAAATAGATTTTATTTATTTAATTGACACAGAGAGAGGCAGTGAGAGAGGGAACACAAGCAGGGGGAGTGGGAGAGGGAGAAGCAGGCTTCCTGCTGAGCAGGGAACCCCATGCGGGGCTTGATCCCAAGACTGGGATCAAGACCTAAGCCGAAGGCAGACACCTAATGACTGAGCCAGCCAGGCGCCCCTACATTTAAATCTGTGATCCATTTTGAGTTGATTTTTGTATAAGTTTACAGTAAAGTTCATATCTTTGACTATGGACATCCAATTGCTCTAGCATCGTTTGTTGAAAAGACTATCTTTCCTCCATTAAGTATTTTGTACTTTTGTCAAAAATCAGTTGACTATGGGGCACCTGGGTGGCTCAGTCATTTAAGTGTCTGCCTTCAGCTCAGGTCATGATCCCAGAGTCCTGCCCCACATTGGGAGTTCTGCTTTGTGGGGAGCCTGCTTCTCCCTCTGCCTCTGCCTGCCGCCCACATTGTGCTCTCTCTCTTTTTTTAAAAAATTAGTTGGCCATACTTGTGTGCATCTATTTCCCTATACTATTCCATTAATCAATGTATCTATCCCTTCACCAATATCTTGGTGTTTCGTTTAGTATAGTTTTATCATATGCAATCCATTTAAAAAAAAAAATCTCTCTGAATAATAGCTCTTTTTCTTTGAGTGCTTATATATGCCAGGCATTGCTTTAAGTGCTTCAAAAGCACAAACTTATTTAATCCTCACAGAGTCCTATGAAATGCTAATATTTAGGCCTATTTTATAGATGAGAAAAATGAGTGTAGAAAAGTTAAGTAACTTTCTTAAGAGACATATTTGAAACTCAGGCCCACTCACTAGGCACCATGTTGCACTACCTTGCTGAAGTGAACAGATTTTTATCTTTTCACAGAATTGCTTTTACTGGCGTCTGCGTTGGCATTTTGTCATCGGCCTACGTCAAGAGACATCATAAGAAACAGCTCGGTGAAAGTATTGTTGCAGTTACTGGAGGCAAGTTGATGAGGTTGTGGTTCACTGTGTCACATGATGTCCTCTTTAGGAGGACAGATGGGAAAAATGTCTCTCAGATCTCAGTACCCGGAATAGATATATTTTTCCTGAGTAAGTGGTTTGTTTTTATCTCTTGGACATGGTGAAACCGTATAAATGATTACATTTCCTACTTTGTGCTGTCCGCTAAAAAGCTCAGAACCAAATTTTCAGCCTATCTTTAGCAGTGATGTATACTAGATCTAATATTACTTCTGACTTCATCTTGTTTTTTTCTACTCTGATTTTCTCTTCTTCCTTATTTCCTCCCTCACTTTTTTCTTCAGTCTTTTTAAGAATCAAAATATAGACACACATAGTGTAAAAAAAAAAAAATACAAAGCTTTTAAAAACACTGGCAAAATAAAATGGCAGTCCCTTTGCCCACTCCTTCCCACTTATGATTTCTGCTCTACAGAGCCAACTATTGTCTTTTTTAAATTAAACTTTTTTAAACTTTTTAAACTTTGAACTTTTTTAAACTATTGTCTTTTTAAAACTTTTTGAAACAACGGGTGTTGTTTCATGGGGTGCCTGGGTGGCTCAGTGGGTTAAAGCCTCTGCCTTCAGCTCAGGTCATGATCTCAGGGTCCTGGGATCAAACCCCATATTGGGCTCTCTGCTCAGCGGGAAGCCTGCTTCCCCCTCTCTCTCTGCGTGCCTCTCTGCCTACTTGTGATCTCTGTCAAATAAATAAATAAAATCTTTAAAAAAAAAACCCAAACAAACAAACAAAACTTCAGTTTCATAATTACAGCAATCATTAATTTCTGCTGAAGCCTTCTGACAGAATTGTGAATCTCTCACTCCATCAGTTTTGTGTGTGTGTGTTTTTTCCCCCCTCGCAGACTTCTCTTCTGGAACTTTCCATCATCCAGCTTAGGTCTAAACCTAATGCTCTCTAGGCCAGCCATCCAGCTGTCATCCTAAGATTTCCCTTTTACGTCATTTTAGGAATTTCTTCTGCATCTCTCTTCTGTCGGATCCCTTGTTTACCAGATCTCATCTTCCTTTTAGTTTTACCTACTTGGTTTGGTGGAGCTCATCCTGCAATAGCTTCCTGAGAAAAAGTTCATGAAAGGTAAATATTTTTCAGACCTCACATGTCTGAAAATGCCTTTGTTTTAGCAATACCCTGGGATGAGAGTCTGGTTATGGGATTACAGGTTGGAAATTATTTTCACTTGGAATTTTAAAGGCATTGCTTCTTAGTTGTCTAGCTTCCCACCTAGCTATTGAGATGCTAACACCTTCCATGGTTTTTTCCCTCCTCTCTGGAAGGTCTTGGGATCTTCCCTTTTTCCCTAATGTTCTGAAATTTCACGTTGATATACCTTGGAACAGGGTCTCTTTTCATACACTGTGTGGAATGAACTCAACACAATGGGCTCTTTCAATCTGAAAACACATTTCCTTCGGTTTTGAGAAATTATCACTTATATTCCTTTTTGAAATGTATATTCTTATTTTTGTCATCCTACTGTTGGGTCCCCCATAATGGGTCCATGGTCAAAGGAGCGAGACTGACACAAAGCGAAGGTCAAGCAAAGCTTTATTTCGCGCCAAGCATCAAGAATCAAACAGACCGTCAAACAGACCAGTCGGGGCCGCCCCTTACAGAGAGGGCGACCTCTCTCTTCTTTACAGAATAGCTTTTAAGGGCAAAGGCCATGTGGTTGGGCCTGGCCATGCACAGGTCACCAATGAGATTGTAACACAGAGAAAGCTGGAAAGCTGCACAGTCCTGCTAGGTCACACATAAGTGACCAATTGAATTACAATTTACCCTAGTAGACATTTGAACCAGCCTAGTAACAAACTATAGAAATGATCCCTGAACCAGCCTATCACCTTAGTCAGAATTGACACCCAGAAGGCACCCAAAGGGCGGGGCCCATACTCCTTGGTAGCTAGGGAGACAGTATGCACCCCCCACTGATTGAATACCTCCACCTGGCCTGACCCACCCTTGTATTTGGGCTTTGTTACCTGGGACTGGTTTCTAAGTAAGTTCCCTGAAGGCGGGGGCATCGGGGGGGAGGGGGGGGGCAGGGTCAGGATGGAGCTGCTCTGGCTAAATAGGCCCTTACACTACCCCCTCCATTTTCTCTTTTCACTCTTTCTAGAACTCCTTTTTTTTTTTTTTAAAGATCTTATTTATTTATTTTTGTGAGAGAGAGAGAGCACAAGCAGGGGGAGCAGCAGGCAGAGGTAGAGGGAAAAGCAGGCTCCCTGCTGAGCAAGGAGCTTGATGCGAGACTCAATCCCAGGACCCTGGAATCATGACCTGAGCTGAAGGCAGACACTTAACTGACTGAGCCACCCAGGCACCCTGTTTCTAGAACTCTTGATTCAGTTGTTGGATCACATCGATGTAATAGTCTTTGAATATTTTTTATGGGAGATTTTCTTTGTCTTCTAACTCTTCTATTGAAAATTTAAATTTCTGGTCTCATATTGTTTTTTTTTTTTTTTTTTTTTTTTTTTTTTTTTTTTTATATTGTTATTTTTTAAAAAGCTCTATCTGATTCTCTGTCCCCTCCCTCTATTCCTGGTTTTGTTTTGCTTTGTTTTTAAATGGCATCTTGTCCTTGTCATTTAAATACTCCATGGATGGGGGAGCCTGGGTGGCTCAGTTGTTAAGCATCTGCCTTCAGCTCAGGTCTTGATCCCAGAGTCCTGGGATCGAGCCCTGCTTTGGGCTCCCTGCTAGGCAGGATGCCTGCTTCTCCCTCTCCCACTCCCCCTGCTTGTGTTCCTGCTTTCACTGTGTCTCTGTGTCAAATAAATAAAATCTTTTAAAAATAAGTAAATAGATAGATAGATACTCCATGGATGCTGTGTTTTCTCTCATCTAAGGATACTAACTTTAGTGTTTGAAGTTTTCCTTTATTTCCCACATTGTCCTCTCCCTCTGAACTCTTTTTGTTTGTATTTCACATTAGTGACTTCTCATGAATGGCTGCCTATTCATATTAAAGATTGAGACACTTAAATGCCCCTCTGAATGGGCAGATCCTGTTGGCTTTGGGCTTCAAAGTAGTTTCACATTTCTTTTTTGCAGGGGAGGGACCTCCAAATGTCATTACGGGAAGATCTTTTCTCTTAGGCTGGGAAGTCAGTCTGTCAGTCAGAGAAATTTTTTGCATGGGAATTTATAAACCTGCCTTCTAGCCCTCTGGGAGCTTATCAGGGGAAAGGGGCTAGAGGGTGGGGTGAGGGGAGTTCATAATTCCTTGTAGAGACTTTTATTAATCAGTGGCCCCCACCCCCAAGCCTAGAGTCTTGACCCAGCCTCTCAAGAGAATAAACTTCCCAGCCTCTTCTAGGGTGGTGGAAGGGTAGTCACTTGACTGTGCTGTTGGGAAGAAGATCTGGACATTTAACTGGTCATTGTAAAGGCTTCAAAGCATCTTTCCTTTCTACCCCACATTCCCATCTTCAGGGGCCATCTGATGCCTTCAGTTTCAGAGTATTCCAGGGTTCTGTGGTTCAATGTATCTTACTTCTTTCTGCCTTCTTTGATCTGTCCCAGTGTGAGGGAGCCTGAATCTTGATTCAGGAGAAAAACAAAAGTTGGAAGTTAAAGTCAGAGAAATGGTGCCTATAATCAGGTACAAAACAGGAGCAAGAAACAAGAAGGTTCTAAAACTGGAGGAGTAATTGTATTAAAAGTCACAGTCTTTTTCTACTTTCTCTACATACTTCTCTTTTTGAAAAGACTGTACTTTGAGATAATGGGCTGAAGAGGAGCAGTAGTTCCCTTTGCTGATGCCAACTCTGCCTTGAGGGAGAGGCAAGGCTATATATGGGAGAATGTTCCAAGGTCAGAAACCTGAAGGTTGTCGAAAGATTGAGAAGTGGGTCCAGGCTTGAGAACCAAGATTTACAATAATGTGAGGCTGGGGAGGATCCAGTTTCCCGAGGCTCTTGATTCAGAAGTGCCCAAGAGGGCTTGATGTCTTAAAGGAGCCACTGGGGAGGGGGCTGGGTTGTGGTTTCCAACCTCCCTGTCCAGTTGGCCTTGAAGACCCGCAGGTTGATAGAAATCTACTAGTGGGGACATTGCACTTTACTACACTAGATATAGTGGGCCTTTACAAAACTTGGAGGCCTTCCAATGTAAGGGCCTATTCAGCCAGAGCGGCCCCACCCCGGTTGAACTGCCATTTTGTTATAAAACTTAAATCGACCTTGCCCCCCACCAGGGGAACTTATTTAAAAGCAAGTCCAGGAAACCAGTCCCATGTAACAAAGTCCAAATACAAGGGTGGGTCAGGCCAGGTGGAGGTATTCAATCAGTGGGGGGTGCATACTGTCTCCCTAGCTACCAAGGAGTATGGGCCCTGCCCTTTGGGCACCTTTGGGGTCCCAATTCTGAACTAGGTGATAGGCTGGTTCAAATGTCTACTAGGGTAAATTGTAATTCAATTGGTCACCTAGCATGACTGTGGAGTTTCCTGTGTGTGTTACAATCTCATTGGCCACCTGTGCGTGGCCAGGCCCAACCACATGGCCTTTGCTCTATAAAAGTCTGGAAAGCAGAGGGGTCATCCTCTGTAAGGGGCGGCCCCGGCCGGTCTGTCTGACGGTCGGTCTGATTCTTGATGTTTGGCGCGAAATAAAGCTCTGCTTGACCTTCACTTTGTATCAGTCTTGCTCCTTTAATCACGGACCCATTATTGGGGTACACATTTTGGGGGGAACCTAACATATGGGGGCTCGTCCGGGATTAAATGATGAGAACTGAGCCAGCATTGGAATTTCTGGGTCTGAATCTGTCTGGTTGTGGAGCTCCAGGTATGGCCCACTGGGGTGAAGCTGGACGCAACCATGCTCCCCAGGGTGGAGTGGATGCGGGGACGCCCCATCCCTCTTCTGGTAGATCGTCTAGGGGTCCGAGACCCCCTAGGCAGTCATCTGGGTCTGTAGGGGGCCGGGTAACCCCCATCTGTAGGGGGCCGGGTAACCCCTGTCTAGGGGGCCGGGAAAACCTCCACCAGCGGGTGAGAGCTGCTGGGTCTGGTTCTGTTCTGCGGCTCATCCCGGCGAGCGTCTATAGGGGGCCAGATAACCCCTGTAGGGGCCGGGAAAACCCCCACCTGTGGTAGGCTCTGGACAAGGGCCGCTGGGTTTGCAGTTGTCTTTGTCTTGTCTTTTTGTTGTCTGTTGTGTTGTTTGTTGTGTTTGAAGGGATGGAGCAAGCAGAGAGTAAGGGGACTCTGACTTTCATCTCCCCGTTCCTCCTAATAGATGTGGGGCTTCTCCCTCACTCATTTCGTGTGTTTAGGGCTATAACTGGAGCCAACTGGGGTTAGTCTAACTCGAGACAGAGACTTTAAGGAATATTCCCAAGCAGCTGCCGAAACAAACTTTGTTTCGGGGACATTCCTTGCCCTCTCTGGCCCGACAGAGACTGCCTAGCCCCTCCCCCCTCGCTGGTGGGAAAACATGGCGTCTGCTCCTGTCTTGGAGCTGATGAGCTCTAGAACTGGGAACCCTTTCTCTGCCTTCTGGTGGCACCTTGTTCTGTTCTTCACTGTCGGGAAACAAGAAGCTTGCCCCCTGGGCCTAATACCCCCCACTCCGGATTTTCCCACCCGGGTCTCAGGTAAACATTCAAACTGGAGTGGGCCCAGGTGGAACATAAATCAGTATTTGAACTAAGTTAAGTTTGTTGAGTTAATTAGGATAAACATGTCTTTTGAGTTAACAGTAGTAAATGTGAAACTTAAGAGTTCTTACATAAAGTCAAATAAGCTCGTGTTATTTGTTAAAATCTGTGTTAAAATCTGTTGAAATCTGTTAGCAAAGAGATGACTAAAGTGATGGTTAATTGTCTCAAAGTTTTAATGGGTAATTGTTAAAGTAGCTCTCAAAGTCTTTGCTAACCTGAAACTTTAAACCAAATGGGATAAAATGCTAGAGCGCTGGTCGGTGGAACTAGGTTTGTGCTTTTGAAATCTGTTGGTAAACCTCTTTTGTGCTTAACTGAATTCTGTTCTAACAGCCCCGGGGCCACTGTCTGAGCTAGACCCATTCGTAAAGAATGGAAGGGGGGGTCCAACCTGTTTGAATCTGAAGAGTGCCTGACTCTGTGAATGTGTCTGTATGGCTCCACCGCTTCCTACGGAGTCTGAGTGGGCTGCACCCTGAGTCTCGCAGGGTGTCATATGGCATAACGGTCACCTACTCCACGGAGTAGCCTGGTCCGGGGCTTATATGGACAGACATTAGCTAAGACAATCCTAAGTTCCCGCGAGGGACGTGAGCAGGACAGCATCTGAAAGATCCCCCTCCCTTTGTCTGCGGCATCATTTACGATGGGAGGGAAACCCACAAAACTCACTATCTTAAGGAAAAAAAGAGGAAAGACACTGGTATAGAAAAGCTGGTTTTCTCTCTGTTTAAAAGGGCAAAGGTTTCTTAGGTTAGTTGATCTGTAAATGGTTTTCTCTTTGCCTGCCCAGAGTTGTAAATGAGGTCTCTTTGACTCAAGGCTTTTCCTTGATATGCTAAGTTACTCAGGGAGTACTGCTAAACCAAAGATAAACCTTGCCTTACATTTGGGTAAGCAGCCTAAAGGAAATTCATATGGGAGACATTCAGGACAAATACAGGTCTTTGTTATGTTACTGAACTGAACATATGGAACTGAAACGGGTAAGAATTTCCAGAAGTAAAAGCTGCATTCGGACTAAACCAAAATTAGTAACATGGGACTAGATGAGCTGAAGGAAGTTGTAATGTTGTGTCTCTTAATGTTTTGTCTTGTTTTAAACATGACTGGTTCTGTAATGTTTGCTCCTCTAGACTAGGAAAACTTTTTCTTAAGTTATCTATAACTTACAGAGATGTAAAAGTACTCATTTGTAAATGAATCAAGGCATTCAACTTTTCTCTCTGTCTGAACCCTCTGAAACCAAAAGGTCTTAGTAAGTATTCTTTCATGGCAATCAGTCATTTGCATAAGTTCAATAAGAATCTGTTCTCCTTGTAACAGGACAGCATTGGAAACACTGGTTATTTTGCCAAGGCTTTGACTGGGATGTCATATTTGAAAAGACTCAGATATGACCAGACAGTTTAAAGGAACTAAGGTTGACTTTATGAAACCTGAAGCTGTAAAGCCCTTTGGAACTGTTGGCCTGATTCCTTGCTTACAGAGTTCCCAGCAGCCTTACTGGGCGAGTAAAAAATGTCACTCCCTGGCAGGGACAGGACCTCAGGAAGAGTAATTCACCCAAATTGACAGGTATTGCAGGCATGCCTGATGGCAAGTACGTGGCTTGGCTTCTGGCCCGGAGAGGCTACTGAAAGTTCAACCTAGAGATTCCTTATAAGAAGTCCCAGCAAAAAAGATTCTAAAAGATCTATATGATCACACTCACTATTCTTGCTGAGCTTGTGTAAATAATTAGGCCAAGTTTGTTAAAACTGAACTTGTTTTTCAAGTGAATTAGTCCTGATTTGGCTATCTCTGGAAATGAGGCTTATTTTAGAGAGAAAAATTAGTTTTAATAACACATCTTTATGGGTGTTAAATTCTAGATTTGGTTGTCTTTAAATGTTTGTTTACCTAAGCTAGATAACTTGAGGTAAACTTCAGAGAAGTTGCATGATAGCTCATTTAGATGATCTTGCTTTTGACAATCAGTCAGCCCCAGAGATAAGGAGGAAACTTCAGAAAATTGAAGGATTTGAAAGGAAGAGTCTGAGTCAGTGGGAATAGTGGAAATAGCCGCGGAGGACTATGGGTCATGCTTGCGGGGACGAGAGCGCTCTTACAGACTCTGCAGGGAAAGGGTATCAGGTGTCAGCAACGTAAGAACAGCTTTGTCAGAGCCACACCACTTACTTAGGCTTTAATCTCCAAGAGGGAGTTTCTTGGGACTGTGGGCTACTGCAGGCTGTGGATACCACTGTTCACGGAGATGGTGCGACCTCTCTACGAACTGACTAAAGGAGTTTTGACTCAGACTCTGGGGCCTTGGCAAAGACCAGTAGCCTATCTTAGCAAGAAACTAGATCCAGTAGCGGCTGGGTTCCCCCCCTTGCCTCCACATAATTGCTGCCCCGGCCCTCCTGGTCAAGGATGCAAGTAAATTGACTTTGGTCAAAATCTCATCTTGACCACCACCCACGCTATCGAGGGCCTTCTTCGGACTCCACCAGATCAGTGGACGACAAACGCCCGAGTGACGGGGTATCAGGCCCTCCTCCTCAACGAACCAAAAGTGACCTTCCAGCCTCAGGCAGTGCTAAACCCAGCCATGTTGCTACCAGATGTGCTGGCTGACCACCCACGAGACTGTGGGGAGGTCCTAATCCAGGTCACAGGAATAAGGCTGGACCTCAGAGACACTCCCCTCCCGGATGCAGAGGTAACTCTGTTCACAGACGGGAGTAGCTACATGGTCCATGGGAAGAGGTATGTGGGGGCTGCAGTGGTTTCTCCTGAGCAGGAACTCTGGATGACAGCCCTGCCACACAGAACCTCGGCACAAAAAGCAGAGCTGATTGCACTCACCAAGGCACTACAGATGGCCAAGGGTAAGACCGCCAACATCTATACAGATGGTAGGCTGGGTAGAGGCTTTTTCTGCTAAACAGGAGATGGCAGGAGTGGTAGCCAAAAAGGCTACTAGAGGTTTGGGTTACCTCTCTCGCGATTGGGTCAGACAACGGCCCTGCATTTGTGAGTTCAGTCTCACTGGCATTGGCCAAGGCCGTAGGCACTAATTGGAAACTACATTGTGCCTACCGGCCCCACAGTTCCTGGCAAGTAGAGAGAATGAACCGGACTCTTTTTTTTTTTTTAATATTTTATTTATTTATTGGACACACAGAGAGAGAGATCACAAGTAGGCAGAGAGGCAGGCAGAGAGAGAGGGGGAAGCAGGCTCCCCACTGAGCAGAGAGCCCGATGTGGGACTTGATCCGAGGACCCTGAGATCATGACCTGAGCTGAAGGCAGAGACTTAACCTACTGAGCCACCCAGGCGCCCATGAACCAGACTCTTAAAGAGACCTTGACAAAGTTAGTTCTGGAGACTGGTGTGGATGGGTGGATCTCCTTCCCTTCGCTCTCCTCAGGGCACGATGTACACCCTGCTTGAACAAGGTGACCCCATTTGAAATAGTGTTCAGGAGACACCCCCTGCTCTGCCCTCGGCTACAAGAGGTTGTCCTAGCAGAAATGACTGATCAGTCTGTACTCCAGACACTGCAGGCATTACAGTCTGTCTTGGAAGAAGCCACGTCCTCGCCAACCCAGGGACTTGGTTTGGATGTGCTGCCGCCAAGTGGGAGGATTGGAGCCTTGCTGGAAGGGACCGTTTGCTGTCATCCCAGCCACCCCCACGGCTGTGAAAGTAGAAGGCATCAGGGCCTGGATTTTCACAGGTCACGTCAAACGAGCCAAGGATGAGGACGCCCCCCCCCCCCCCAGAGGTGGATGCCGCTGCCGATGGACGTGCGGATCATGGGCTAAAGCTAAGACTCGGAAACAATGAGTTCATTGAGTTCATTGTTGCTCCTATTGTTAAAATATAGGTGGGAAATATAGACAATTAGGGCTTCACATACTATTTCTAAAAAGGGGGGCTCTGCGTAGCCCTAGGAGAGAAATGCTGTCTCTGGGTAAATCACTCTGGAATCATTAAAACAGTCTGGCAGCTGTTAAAAAGGGGACATAGAACTGGCTGAAAAGTCAAAGATTTGACTAATCTCCAAAGAAAAGTGGGGAATGTAAGGGCCTTTTCAGCCAGAGCGGCCCCACCCCGGTTGAACTGCCATTTTGTTGTAAAACTTAAATTGACCTTGCCCCCCCCAGGGGAACTTATTTAAAAGCAAGTCCAAGAAACCAGTCCCAGGTAACAAAGTCCAAATACAAGGGTGGGTCAGGCCAGGTGGAGGTATTCAATCAGTGGGGGGTGCATACTGTCTCCCTAGCTACCAAGGAGTATGGGCCCCGCCCTTTGGGCACCTTTTGGGTACAAATTCTGACCTAGGTGATAGGCTGGTTCAAAGGTCTACTAGGGTAAATTGTAACTCAATTGGTCACCAAGCATCACTGTGGAGTTTCCTGTGTTACAATCTCAGTGGTGACCTGTGCGTGGCCAGGCCCAACCACATGGCCTTTGCCCTTAAAAGCTAGTTTGTAAAGAAGAGAGAGGTCATCCTCTCTGTAAGGGGCAGCCCCGACCAGTCTGTTTGACGGTCGGTCTGATTCTTGATGCTTGGCACGAAATAAAGCTTTGCTTGACCTTCGCTTTGTATCAGTCTTGCTCCTTTAATCACGGGCCCATTATTGGGGTGTCCATTTTTTGGGGGGACCTAACACCTACACAAAGAGAATGATGTTAATATGTTCTCCATCCCAGGGCATGAGCTCTGGGTTGTTGTTCCAGTGGGATGTATTGCAAGACTCAGCCAGACTAGCAATCTGCTGCCAACTTTGGCCCCTAGGGAACTTGCAAGAAAGAATGGTTGTGTCCCTAATATTACATTTAATAACCTTAAATCGGGTGTAGGTATAGCCCAGCTTCACTTAAGAGATGATTCAGGGTTGGTTCATAAGAAATGTACTAAAGGAAGGAAGGAAAGTTAAGGAGGAAGGAAAGAGCTTAGTTTTCATTTTAGCTTTGTCATTCAAAAATTTTAAACTGTAACAATAATAATAAAATTTGAAAGTGTAATACAGAGATTTACTATCAGAGGGTATTGAAATCCCAGAGGGCATAGGAACTTGAAGTGGAGTAAGGAAGTGACTTAACTCTCTGATCATGAGAGAAAGTCAATGGGGGCAAATGAAAGAAATGGTGATTAGTAACCAGAGAAATTTAAGTTCCCCTCCTCGTGGTGACACTGAGATTCCCACAACTCCTTCAGCATCTGGGACTTATTGGACTGGGAGTGGAGGGAGATAAGTGACAGCTAGCAGTATCAGGAGCTTTCTAGAAAGACAGGAGAGAGAAACTTTCTGGAAAGATGGCCTGGCACAACCAGAGAGCTGAAGAAGAGAAGAAAGGACCATGAGACAGATGCTGAACTGGAAGGCTTCCTGGCTGCTTCTAGCATTCAGCGCCTGCAACAGGGTCCCAGGAAAACAGTCTCCAAAAGGAGAAGCAACAGTGTCAGTGTTGCTGGTTTGGTCAATGAGCTTTCCAGATGTAGATCATCTAGGGATTCTAAATATCTACTTATATAGGGGCACCTGGGTGGCTCAGTGGGTTGGGCCGCTGCCTTCAGCTCGGGTCATGATCTCAGGGTCCTGGGATCGAGTCCCGCGTCGGGCTCTCTGCTCAGCGGGGAGCCTGCTTCCCTCTCTCTCTCTCTCTGCCTGCCTCTCTGCCTCCTTGTGATCTCTGTCAAATAAATAAATAAAATCTTTAAAAAAAAATCTACTTATATATGATAGCCACACAAAGCCCGTGTGTTAGGTGGTATTTTCTGTTAAAAAAAAACAAAAACAAAAAACTGATATAACTTTTGCATACTGAGTCACCCAGAAACTGACTCTGAGATGGAGATTTTCATGCAGGAAGTTTACTGGGGAGAACCTAGGGATTCAACGCCAGTAGAGGAGTAAAGGAAATAAGACTGGGTAGAAGGAAGGACGGAGTGACAGTACAGTCACAATAAAGCTTCTCAGCCAGTCTGTAGGAAACTCTGTCCTGCCTTGGGGCAAAGTGGGCTGAGCCTTCACACCTGGGCAGGAACCAGTCACTGTCATGAGGGAGCAGAAGGCTGGCTGAAGACATAGCATAAACCGACACCCCTGTAACCTCCCCCTACCCCTCTCCCCTGGGTGGGATCTCTGTGACATTCTTCCAAGAATCTCCCAATTCTCTAAAAGTTAATACCCTGCTAGAGGGGACAGTAACCTAACCTGATTATGGCAGGGCTTCAGATACCTTGCAGGTCTTCTTTAGCCTATGAAAGTTCTTTTGAGACCTCCCTTTTCCTTACCTCCCCCAACTCCCAAGTATATAATCAGCCACGCCTCCCTACCGCGGGGCAGCAGCTCTTTCTGCCCAGGGATCCCTTCCCTGTGCCTTAATAAAACCACCTTTTTGGGGCACCTGGGTGGCTCAGTGGGTGAAAGCCTCTGCCTTTGGCTCAGGTCATGATCTTAGGGTCCTGGGATAGAGCCCCGCATCGGGCTCTCTGCTTAGCAAGGCACCTGCTTCTCTTCCTCTCTCTCTGTGGGTCTCTCTGCCTACTTGTGATCTCTGTCAAATAAATAAATAAATCTTTAAAACAAACAAACACCTTTTTGCACCAAAGATGTCTTAAGAATTCCTTCTTGGTGGTCAGCACCAGACCTCACCTCACCAAACCTCACCTATATTCCAAAACCACATCAATTAGATGTAGGCAAGGTGACTCTCGGACTGAGGACAATATCAGAAAAGACATTCATCTGAGAGCCATGGGCCACCAGTATTTCCAGCAGCTAAGGGAATGATTGCCTTGATCCAGAAGGAAGGATCTGAGTGGCACACTGTAGCAACCATTGTGGCCAACTCTTTGCACTGGATCCACTCACTTTGTATAATAAGGTCCGAGAACTCCTCCAGTTGGTCTCTTTTGCTGGGGAAGAGGAAGGTTAGTAGGATAAACTACAGCTACCAGCAGCACCCCGGTACTGCTCCTGGTCTGAACGTTGCAACTGATACTTATCTCCTTACTCTGTAACCCATTTTTGTTTCCCTTACTCTCAGCTCTGTTTACCATCACAATTGGCGAAGCGTTTCTTACCCAATCACTAGGACCTCCAAACACACAGAGATTAGAGTTACTGGGACAAGAAGCATAAATACCGCAAGTGGGTCACTGTGAGTGATGGTAAGCAGGGCTCAAAGCCACTGCTACTTCCTTCCCTTCAATTCCAAAACCATGTATTATGCCTACTGAGAACCGAGGCCTGTACAATAATTGTTGATTTGCATCAACATCTTGGAAGATGTCACTCCGTTCTTGAAAGGTATCACCTTCAGAGCGGTACCTCAGTTGCACCTTCAAAAGGCCATTTCTTCACTGGAGCTGACAGCTTCTATGCAGCCTGGTGTGAAATAGGAAGAGTAGATCCCAGGGTCATGGGCCGCTGGTGTAGCTACTCTGTAGTGAAATGGGTTCCTGGGTCCAATAAAAATACTACCTAGGATTCCATGTTGGTGGATCAGACACTGCAAGCCCTCAGATGGTTGTGCTGGCTGAGGGCTGAGGGCAGGAAAGGCAAACCTGTACCCCAAATATATATCCATTCCTGTCAGAGTGAATCACCGCCTGTTCTGGTGTAACCAACTTGTCATTAAGGGGCTGGTTGCTCTCCCAAAAGAATGGTGCTGTACTGGGGTCTTAGGCTTGGTATCTCTTGGTGGCAGGTTGGACAGAGGGAGAAGTTAACAGTGAATGCAGTGGCCACAAAGGCTCCCATAGGGAGCCCTGGGACCAGATGACCACTGGAGGTGTGCTTCCTTGAGGCAAGGGAGTCTGGCCTTTTTTATCCCCACTCCCCCATCATTGGCCAGACGTTAGAAGTGGCTCCCCTCAAGGAAGGGACACGACCTTGAGCAAGGCAGCTCTTTTCAGTTGAGAGAGGGCAATTCTGTTTATTTATTTATTTGTTTGTTTGTTTGTTTATTTATTTATTTATTTGACAGAGAGAGAGAGATCACAAGCAGGGGAAGCTGCAGGCAGAGGGAGAAGCAGGCTCCCCACTGATGTGGGGCTTGATGTGGGGCTCTCTCTAAGGGCCCTGACTCATGACCTGAGCCAAAGGCAGACACTTAATTGACTGAGCCACCCAGGCTCTCAGGAGGGCAATTCTTGAAGAGACCCTCTTCTGAGAGTTGTCAGCCAACTCCCCTGGGATGGGCAGGGGTGTGGGGATGAGGGTCCGTGGCGGCCGGGTGGATGAGTGCATCAGTAGGGAAAGGGAGATCTAGGGAGGCAGCCTACCACAGAATCCACTACAATGACTAAATGGTAGGAGTTTCTGTTTTAAATTTCAGATATTCTGAGGAGTTCTGGAATGGGGATGGGTTAGAGTTAGGATGGAGATTTGTGAGATGTATCACCTGCCAAATTTCATAGCTGATTATCTGGAAAAATTCATTGAAAACTGCCTATTTTGTTGTTTTATGTTGATCCAGGCAAAAAAAAAAAAAAAAAATCTCTAAACAGATCAACAAAAAACACAGAGAAGGTTTTTATCATAAAATATTCACCATTTATGAGATTCTGCTTGCTTTTTAAAAACTTGTTGTATAGACATAATGCTTGCATAGTCTAATGAAAAGTTGTTTTCATACTATTTTAATTTCTGTTTTTTCTTTTCCATGAATACACATTGTTCATAAATTTATTATTTTTAGTAGCAATTCAGTATTCTTCCACATTAATTTATCAATGTTTTCATAATGATTTATTCCCTCTATTTGGGGCATTTGACCTCTATCGTTTTTTACAATAATAAATAGTGCTTATTTAGAACAGTTCTCAAGTGGCGCCTGGGTGGCCCTGTCGGTTAAGCATCTGCCTTCGGCTCCGGTCATGATCTTGGGGTCCTGGGAGAGAGCTCCACGTCCCTCTTCACCTCCCTACTGCGCAGCCGGGAGTCTGCTTCTCTCTCTCCCTCTGACCCTCTGATCCTCCCTCCTCCCTGCTGCTCCTGTTCTCCCTGGCTTGCTCTCTCTCTCAAATGAATAAATAAAAAATATCTTTTTTAAAAAAAAGCAAAAACCCGATGGGCACCCGGGTGGTTCAGTTGGTTAAGTGTGTGCTTTCAGCTCAGGTCGTGATCCCAGAGTCCTGGGATCAAGTCCCCACATTGGGCTCCCTACTTACTGGGGAGTCTGCTTCTCCCCCTCTTTTCCTCTATCCTCCCCCCCACTGGCTCTCTCTTGCTGTCTCCCAAATAAAGAAATAAAATATTTTTTTAAATTAATTAATTATCTATTTATTTAAAAGACCCAGTTTTTAAAATCTTTCTCTTTTTTTTCCCCCAAAGTGGGATTAACAGGTATATTCCCATGTTGCTTTTGAGGAAGGTTTTTTCTTTTCTTTTCTTTTCTTTTTTTAAGATTTTATTTATTTATTTGACAGAGAGAGAGATCACAAGTAGGCAGAGAGGCTGGCAAAGAGAGGAGGAAGCAGGCTCCCTGCCGAGCAGAGAGCCCGGTGAGGGACTCGATCCCAGAACCCTCAGATCATGACCTGAGCCAAAGGCAGAGGCTTTAACCCGCTGAGCCACCCAGGCGCCCCGAGGAAGGTTTTCTTAATTTACAGTGCTATAAGCAATGTTCAAATGCCTGTTTACCCATTAAAATGCTAAGATTGGATTTTTCTCACTTGTATTTTTTTTTTTAAGATTTTATTTATTTCTTTGACAGAGACAGATCACAAGTAGGCAGAGAGGAAAGCAGAGAGAGGAGGAAGCAGGCTCCCTGCTGAGCAGAGAGCCCCATGTGGGACTTGATTCCAGGACCCTGAGATCATGACCTGAGCTGAAGGCAGAGGCTTTAACCCACTGAGCCACCCAGGCGCCCATCACTTGTATTTTTGATAGTAGAATGAATTGTCATCTCATCATTGTTTTAAATTCAGTTTCCTTAATTATCAGTGAGGCAGGGAGTTTTTCCAAGTGTTTATTTACTTTTTGTATTTTTTGTTATTTATATCTTTTGGCTATTTATCTAAACGGGTACTGAGTTTTCATATTTCTATCAGGCCTTTATATATTACAGATAAGAAACTTTGACATTTCTTTTCAGCGGTTTCTCATTCCATTGTTCTTTATCTTGAATTCACTTTTTAAATAGTTGGCTTTGTGATTTTGTTGTTGTTGTTTTTAAGATTTTATTTTTATTTATTTGTCATAGAACAAAAGCAGGGGGAGCGGCAGGTAGAGCAGGCAGAGGGAGAATCAGGCTCCTGGCTGAGCAAGGAGTCTGATGAAGGACTTGATCCCAGAACGGTGGGATCATGACCTGAGCCGAAGGTGGACACTTAACTGACTGAGCCACCCGGTGTCCCAGCTGGCTTTGTGTTTTACAGCATAAAAACCCACTGACCTTGCCAAAAATCATTTCCTTAAGTGCTTCAATATTCTGACATCGATACCTTATTTTCTGTTAGGAAGGGAATATTATTGGATTGTCCTCTATGTTTTATGACAACTTTTTGAAATTTTTACCTTCAAGTGAAATCGATTTTTGTTTAACTCCTCCAAAGTTATTGCGGCAAATAGTGTAAATGGGGTCATATATTTACATTATTTTAAATGATATCCAGTTTCTCCACTATGGCTTAACAGGGATTCATTTATTTGTTATTTATTTCAACAAATTTTTCGTGTATTATTGTGTAGATTTGAATTTATTTCTGCAATTTCTAATTTGGTCAGTTGTCTACCTTTTTTTTTTTTTTTTAAGATTTATTTATTTATTTGAGAGAGGGGAGGAGTGAGGGGCAGAGGGAGAGAGAATCCCAAGCAGACTCCCTGCTGGATGTGCAGCCCAATGTGGGCTGATCCCACAACCCCATGATCTTATGACTCCAAAATCATGACCTGAGCTGAAACCAAGAGTTGGATGCTTATCCAACTGTATCACCCAAGTACCCCCAATTAGTCTACTTAAAAAAAAAAAAATCTAGTACTAGACTCTTCCCTCTAAAATATATGCATATGACCATAGGTATATGCATCTAAATATGGAGACAAAAGAGTCTGGAGGGTTAACTGTGGATGGTTGGATTACAGATGAACTTCATACTTTTCTTGTCATTTATGTATAAATTCTAATATATATTACATTAATATTAACACCTATCTCTTCATTACTTAAAAACGGAGGAACTCTTCAAAACAAAATGAAGAAAACAAAAATATCAATCATAAAATAAAAGGCAGTTATTAGGAAAATAGGAAGAAGAAGGAGCAGGTTAGGGAATATGTCACATTGGGGGCAAACTCAGACAAATGGTAATTCTTCTCAAGTCCCTTCATGTAATTATGCTTGACACCATCCAGCCTCTGTGTAAGCTTATCTCTGCAGAGCTGCCCCTGAAATTTTGAAATATCCGCTCTCCTGTCCCAGCCTGTCTCAGTCCTCTTCGTGCAAACTTCTACCTGTGAGTTGCAACTTTAGCTACCTTTGGTGTTAGACCCAGTTGGTTAGCACAGTGGCTACCAGTCATTTATTTCTTTCTAGAGTACTGATACCAGATTTTGCTCTTTCTGTGTTTGGGCAGCTGCTCAAATCTCTTTGTAGTCCTCACCTTCATACTGCCCACCCACCCCCCAGCTCTTCCAGCTTCTGGGCTGCCCTATTCTCAGCTGCATCAGAACATTGCGGGGACAGACCATCTGCTCAAAAGAGCCATGCCCTGGACGTGCTTTTTTGGACCAGAAATGGATCTCTCTGCCCACAGGAGAAATAGCTTGTGCTTTGTGCACCCGAATGCTCAAAAAACCAAATGAAGCTCAGTCCCGGAGGTGGCCACATAGCAATCAGGGTCCAATCTGGAAAACCGAAACCACCGCGGACATGTTAAACAGAAGGGATTTAATTCAGGGAATTTGTCAGAACGCTGGGAAGGCAAATCCTTTAAGGCTGCCACTACTGCGGGAGCTGGAACCGCAGGGGCAGGTGGGAGGTGCTGTCACCCAGCCAGTGCTCAGAGCTGGGGGATCACGGAGGCACTAGGAAGGGTTCTTGGGATCTGGAGAGAGTTGCCTTGGTTCATAGTTTTCGTGCAGTGAGATCCTACTACTCTGTTTTCATCCTCAGTGAGATGAAATGACGTATTCTAGTCTTAAAATAAGCCTCCTTTTACTTGAGCTACCTTGTCTCACAAACAAACCCTCCCAAGACCCCCATTATGGCCATCACATTTGGCCTCTTCCCCCATGTTTTCCTTCACGGCGCGGACTCAGAACAGACCCTTCATTTGGGAGTCGAGCTGCCAGAGAGTTGTGCTCTGTGACATCACAATGTTTTTAAATCCAGGAAAGAGAAGTTCTGCAATGTTATCTTTTTTCCTCCCAGAACATGAGCATTTTTGTTTGCTGCTTTTCAGGTGCATTTTATAATTGTTTTGTGTTTTATATTTGTAAAACTCTTAATGCTCCATTAATTAGCATTGCATTAAATCTGTGAACGGAAAGTGTCACTGTAACATTTGTTCAGCCTTTCCAGTTATGAACAAGGTTAACTCTCCATCAAGTCTGATTTCCTTTTACTGTATCATCAAGGTTCTGGAGTTTCCTCTATAGTTTTTGTTAGACATTAAAATATTTAGTGAGGATCTGGAGTCTTGATTGTGAATGGATTGTTTTTTTACACTTTCATTTCTGGCTACTACTTATAGCAACTACGTATTTTAAAATCTTTGTAGGTTCCCTGCTGACTACTTGAGGAAATGAGGAATTGTCCAGCATGAGAAGGGGTCCAGAGCAGAGATGGATTTGTGTCACCTCTTTGCTTTCACATGTTTATGTCTCTTGTATGGACAATGTTTGAGTAGCATGTGGCCCTTGTGAGCCATTGGGAGGGTGTACCTTTCCCACTTAACCCCATGAATGACCCAAGTTAAATGACCTCTGCTCGGACCAAATCCATGTCCTTAAACCTTTACTCTGAAGGCACAGGGAGTAAAGACCTTTGCTTTCAATAGCTCTCATTTCTAATAATTAGATCTACCTGAACTGCTTTGGGAACTATTGATTTCTATGATATGAAAGACTGAAATGACTAATTATTTGGAGATTGGTCACAGGTTTTCAAGCCATGGATTAAGAGTTGGTCTGAATAATGTCCTAAAAATATGGTGTGCTTTGAAAATTGGACATAAGTATTCACTATACAGAAATGAAAAAATCCACAGAAGCTAAGAAGAAAAGAAAAAAGAGAAAGAAAAAGAATGCTCATAATTCCACTACTTAGAGATGACTACTGTGATTTTGGTATCTTTTCTTCTAAATGGTTTCCTAGATCTGATATACAGGATTATAAAAATGAATATGCACATTCATGAGACTTTCTCTATAATCATGTGAACCAATTCCTATAATAAATCTCCTCTTATATATCTATGTCTATATCTATATATCTCTATCAACAGTGACATCTTTATCTATAATCTTATTAGTTCTGTTTCTCTGGAGACGCCTAACTAATATACCCAGTTTCCTCCACTGTCTTGCAAAACTATAGTACAGTATCACAACCAGGATTTTCTCCCTTCCTTCCTTCCCTTTTTTTTTTTTTTTAAGATTTTATTTATTGATTTGCCAGACAGAGATAACAAGTAGGCAGAGAGGCAGGCAGAGAGAGAGTGGAGGAAGCAGGCTTCCTGCTAAGCAGAGAACCCAGTGCAGGGCTCGATACCAGGACCCTAGGATCATGACCTGAGCCAAAGGCAGAGGCTTAACCCACTGAGACACCCAGGCCCCTCTCTTTTCTTTTCTTTTCTTTTCTTTTCTTTTCTTTTCTTTTCTTTTCTTTTCTCTTTCTTTCTTTCTTTCTTTCTTTCTTTCTTTCTTTCTTTCTTTTGAGAGGGAAGAGGGGGCTGCATAGGGGCAGAGGGAGAGAGAAAATCTTAGGCAGGCTCCATGCTAAGTTCAGAGCCTGACGTGGGGCTCTGTATCACGACCCTGAGATCATAACCTGAGCTGAAACCAAGAGTTGACACTTAACCGACTGAGACACCCAGACACCCTGCAACCAGGATATTGATACTATACAGAACATTCCATCACCACGAGAATCCCCATGTTGCCCTTTATAAGGCAACTCAGTCCCGCTCTCCTCCCCCACCCTGGGTTTGTTATCCCTGGTGGCTATCAGTTGGTTCTTCATTTCTATAATTTTGTGAAATCACACAGTATATATTTTTTTGGCTTTTTTTTTCCAGTTCACATAATTCTTTTCTTAACTTAGTGAAATTAGTAATTTTTTCACTTAGTTTAATTTCACCTAGCATGCCAAATTTAGCATGTATCAAGAATGTGTTCTTTTTTCATTGTTGAGTATTCCATGCATAGGACATATCCAACTTGTTTAACCATTCACCCACTGAAGTACATCTGGGTTGTTTTCAGCTTTTGGCTATTATAAATAGAGCTGCTGTAAACAGGGCGCCTGGGTGGCTCAGAGGGTTAAAACCTCTGCCTTTGGCTCAGGTCATGATCCTGGGGTCCTGGGATCGAGCCCCGCATTGGGCTCTCTGCTCAGCAGGGAGCCTGCTTCCCTTCCTCTCCCTCTGCCTGCCTTTCTGCCTACTTGTGATCTCTGTGTGTCAAATAAATAAATAAAATCTTAAAAAAAAAAGTTGCTGTAAACATTCATGGACAGATTTTTGTGTGAACAGAAGTCTCCATTTACCTGGGATAAACAGCTGGGAATGCAATTGCTGGGTTGTATGGTAGTTGGATGTTTAATGCTTTATAAAACTACCAAACTGTATGAACCATCTGATTTCTCGGCATCCTCACCAGCATTTGGTGTTAACTTTTTATTTTAGCCCTCCTGATTGGTATGAATTTCCTTAATAGTTGTAGCGCTGAGGCGCCTGGCTGGCATAGTCATTTAAGTGTCCAACTCTTAGTTTCAGCTCTGGTCATGATCTCAGGGTCCTGGGATGGAGACCCGCACAGGGCTCTGGGATGAGTGTGGAGTCTGTTTGAGATTCTCTCTCCCTCTCCTTCTGATCCTCCCACTCATGCTGTCTCTCTCTCTCTCTCTCTCAAATACATAAATAAATCTTTAAAACATAGTTATAGTGCTATTCGAAAGATCCATTTCATATTGAAATTAGTTTGCGTTTTTCAATGAATTAGTCCATTTCATCTAAGTTGCCGAATTTATGTGTGTAGAATTGTTCATAGTATTTTTTTTTAAATCATTGATTTCTCTTGCCATTTGCAATAACATGGATGGAGCTAGAGAGTATTAAGTATAAGTCAGTTAGAGACTGACAAATACCATATGATTGCACTCATATATGGAATTTAAGAAACAAAATAAATGAGCAAAGGGGAAAAAGGAGAAAGGAAAAAGAGAGAGAGAGAGAGAGAGACAAACCAAGAAACAGACTCTTAACTATAGAGAACAAACTGAAGGTTATCAGAGGGGAGGTTTGGGGGTGGTGGGATGGGTGAAATAGGTGATGGGGATTAAGAAGGGCACTTGTCGTGATGAGCACCTGGTGATGTATGAAGTGTGGAATATGGAAGTATTGTACACCTGAAACTAATATTACACTATATGTTAACTAACTGCAATTTAAATAAAAACTTTTTTTGAAAGATTTTATTTATTTATTTATTTGTCAGAGAGAGAGAGAGAGAGCATAAGCAGGCAGAGTGGCAGGAAGAGGCAGAGAGAGAAGCAGGCTCCCTGCGGAGCAAGGAGCCCGATGCGGGACTTGATCCCAGGACCCTGGGATCATGACCTAGGCTGAAGGCAGTGGCTTAACCGACTGAGCCACCCAGGTGTCCCTTAAATAAAAACTTTTTAAAAAATTTAAAAAAAAATGAAAATCATTGATTTCTGCTATTTGTTATTCCCTTTCTTTTGCTTTGGGCTTATTTTGCTCTTTTTCTAGTTCCTTAAATGGGTGCTTAGAATATTGATCTGAGGGCACCTGGGTGGCTCCATCATTGAGCATCTGCCTTCGGCTCGGGTCATGATCCCAGGGTCCTGGGGTCCAGCCCTACATCAGGGAGCCTGCTTCTCTCGCTCCCACTCCCCCTGCTTGTGTTCCCTCTCTAGCTGTCTCTGCCTCTGTCAGATAAATAAAATCCTTAAAAATAAAAAAAAATGTTTTAGAAAGAATATTGATCTAAGACGTTTCCTTTTTCTAATATGTGCACTTAGTGTTTTAAATTTCCCTGAAAGACAGGGCGCCTGGGTGGCTCAGTGGGTTAAAGCCTCTGCCTTCGGCTCAGGTCATGATCCCAGGGTTCTAGGATCTAGCCCCACGTCGGACTCTCTGCTTGGCAGGGAACTTGCTTCCCTTCCTCTCTCTTTGCCTGCTTGTGATCTCTGTTGTCTGTCAAATAAATAAATAAAATCTTAAAAAAAAATTTCCCTGAAAGAGATATTTTTCTATTGTATAGGGAAACTGTAGTGTACCTGCCATGTGTATAGCTCCCTACCGAGGAATTCAATTCAATTCAGCAAATATTTATGGAGTGCTTGGGCCAGGCACTGTTCTAAATCCTCAGTATATACCGGGGAACAAGCCAAACAAAGATCTCTATCTTTGTAGAACTCACATTCTAGCTGGGGAAACTCACAATAAATAATGAGCATCATTTAGATAGGATGGTAGAAAGGGATAAATACAGGAGCAAAAAGTACTGCAGGACAAGAGGAAAGGGACATGTGGGGAACTACAGTGTTTAATACTCCAGTACTGACATTTCGGCATTTGACACTACAGGCAGAGTACTGAACAGGTTGGTCAGGCAGGATTGTGGAGAAGGTGAGATTTGAGTAAAGATCTAAAGGAGTTAGTGAGGTCCATATCTGGTAGTAGCATGTTTCAGACAGGTGGGACAGCTAGAGCAAAGGCCCTGTGGTGAGCGTGTGCCTGGATTATCTGAGGAGAAGCAAGGTGACCAGTGTGACTAGCACAGGGTGAGCAAGGGGGACATGGTAAAGATGAGATCAGAGTATAATGGGGGCCAGGTCTTTGGGTCTTGCTCTGAGTGAAGTGGGGAGGTGTTGCAGTATGTGAAGCAAAGGAATGTCATGACTTGGTTTAGGTGTTCATAGAATCACTCTGGCTGCTATGTGCAGGTTAGACCATGTGGAGAAGAGAAGCAGGTGACCTCTTAGCAGGCTACTGCAGCAATGCAAGTGAGAGGCGGTGTGGCTTGGGGCAGAGCGCTAGCAGCAGGAATGGGGAGAAGTGATTACATTCTTTTTTTTTTTTTTTTTTAGATTTTATTTATTTATTTGACAGAGACAGAGACAGCAAGAAAGGGAACACAAGCAAGAGGAGTGGGAGAGGGAGAAGCAGGCTCCTCATGGAGCAAGGAGTCCGATGCGGGGCTCAATCCCTGGACCCTGGGATCATGACCTGAGTCGAAGGCAGACGCTAAACGACTGAGCCACCCAGGCGCCCCTGAAGTGATTATATTCTAAAGACATTTTGAAGGGCACCTGGTTGGCGCAGTCAGTGGAGCATCTGACTCTTGGTTTCAGCCCAAGTCATGGTCTCAGGGTGGTGAGATTGAGCCCCCCATCAGGCTCTGTTCTCAGCATGGGGTCTGCTTGAGACTCTCTCCCCCCTTCTCCTCCTCCCCATGTGCGCTCTCTAAAATAAATAAATAAATCTTTAAAAATACATACACACATTTTGAGAGTAGAGCTAATAGGAGTTCTCCATAGGCTGGACTTGGGGCATTCAAAAAAGGTAGGTATGTAGATAAGCAACTTAAGCTCCATCTTAAGTGTAGGTGACCGCATTCCATACCTACATACCCTTCCCACCCCTACAACCCTGCTCACAACTTATTGGACAATGGCAGACACTTAATGTAGGAGCAACTGATCAATAGGCTGGACATTAGCCTATAGAGTGTCCTGGCATGAAAGTTTTGCCCAAATAAGTGGCAATTAACTGTGCCAATGATTTTTCCCTTTCAGGAATCAGAACTGGAGAAATAAGAAAAGACAGTCCGTGAAAGCAGAAGCGGACAGTCACAGGGAGAGGCAGCATTCAGACTTCATGAGTAAGCAGAAGCCGTGAATAAGCAGAGACTGAGCGAACAAAAGCCATGAGGGAGCCCAAAGTTATACGAAGTAGCGACGGAAGTGATAGAAGATAACTAAGACAGCATCAGATTCTCCAGAGAGAGTCCATGGGCAGGTCTGGGTCACTGGCCAACCTTGGAGCCAGAGGTACAGTCACCTCCTCTGTTACCAGGGGTGGGGGAATGGCACTAGATGGACAAAGACTACAGGTGTGCCCCAGCGTGCCAAGTCAGGCTGGGATCGACTCTGCGCAAGCCAGAACCACACATGAGCCCAAATTACGAGGGTTCGAGGAAGCCAGAGAAAGCAGAGGAGAGCTGTTTCCTGAGAGAAGCAGAAAGTGTAGAGATGCTCAGAGAGAAGCAGGGATGGGAGATGAGGCAACCCCATGAGATATCGCATAGCATCTCACCTTCCTGTTTCGGTCCCATCCTGGGGGGGTGGTCCTGGCTGGGCTGATCCCTGCACTTCAGAGCCCCTGGAGACCGTACCTTTTGTATCAGTTCAAACTAATTCCTTTCCTACTTGAATTGGTGGGAGTAGTTCTTGGTCTATGAGGCATTTAACTGGAAATTTCTTGGTGTCTGCTTATCTCTCAGGATCGAGCATGGCAGACAAGGTACAAAAGGTGACAATGCAAATATTTGGGTAAAGAACTAGCTGGAATCATGTGAAGCGTTTTGCATACCTTGTCTCCTTCAATCTGGAGGGTCAGACAGGTAGCATTATGGAGGCTCACAGAGGGTTAAGTACAGCCTACCTTCGTTATTTATTGAATCTGGATTTGCAGATTGGCCTACTCCCTAAAATCTATTTGTAACCCCAAATCAGTACCACGTGTGCTTTCCCAGTGTTGACAGACATGTGCAGAGTGGTGAAAAAATTGAATTGTTCCAGGCACATGTTCCCAGCTAACGTAAAAAAGGTGACACTCGGCCCTTCTGTTTCAGCTCCCACCCTGTAAACAAGGTTCCCATCTGCAGTCTATTTAGTGCCACATTTGTCACATTTCGTGTTGGGTTTTGGCGATTTCACTATTTCAGATGGCCCCCAGTTGTAACGTTGAAGTTGTGTCTGGGCTTCTAAGCACAAGAAGGCCATGACTGACATGCCTTACAGAGAAAATGTGTGTTCGATAAGCTTTGTTTAGGCAGGAGTTGTAGTGCTGTTGGCTGTGAGGTCAGTGTTAATGAACCAGTAATATATATTAAATTGTCTGTCTTTAAGCAGAAACAAGCATAAAATGAAGTTGTACATTGACTGGTGATGAAAATGTCATGACCTTGGGCCCACAGAGATCTAACCCCATATTTCCCCTGGGCGTAATAGTTCAGTGTTTGCTAATTCAGTGTCTGTAGCGACTTTACAGAGCATAACTACCACAAAAAACAAGGATCCACTGTACCATATGCAGGATCGGTGGACCAGTGTGGACGCCCAGCTCCGAAGCCATGCCTCTTGCATTCTGGACGCCTCGTGCTCCTTCCAGTGCTACTTCCACTGTGCACTGCTGCCTCCTCTAGAACCTGTTGCCTAGTTGGGAAATGAACAGGTATGAAACAACTGTGGAAACCATAGTAGGATCTACATTAAGGCTGGGACAATAACATATAGCACGTTTGTCCTCTCATCCCTTAAATATATGTGGCAGGCATTGCTCTTCTACCACAGCCCCTCTTCCTGCTTGAGCCTTGATGGGAGCTCCATACTCCTTCTCAAGACAGGATTCAGGCAACCACTGTCCACTCGTCAGAGTTGGCCTAGAAGATGAAACTGTTAACTTCCTTGCATGATAACCGGTGTCCTTAAATATGAAGCATACACTTAGAGGATCTGCGTTGCCAGGCTTAAGGAACTTGAGAGTTGAAGCAAATATGTCAGTCTGTTTCAAAGCCTAGACCCCCTGGTAGCTCTGAGTGTCTGGTTAACTTTCTTTGGAAAGGCTTTCTGTATTCTTTTCCATAGGACTTTGCTCATGAAAGATGCATCTTGATGGGAACCATCTTTCTTGTTCATCTCTGAGTCACTTTGCCTAGAGCACTGGCTGGCATAGAGTTGATCCTCAGTGATGTTTGCTGAACGGAGGTCTGGGCAGCTAGACTGACACCTGTCTTCCCCAGGGGAAAGAGCTCTAGGGTAGGCTAGTGACAGAATGGAATCCTTAAGGGCACAAAGCTGGGCAGGCAGAGCCAGGGGTGTGGGGAGGGTGAGGGGGTGAAGCGGGGAGGGTGTTGGAGTTTTTCAGGGGAAGCAGTTTAGAAACTGTAAATTAAACGGAGTTGGAGCTACATTCTGTTGAATCTCTCGGTCTCTTTTCTTCATTTCTCCTCATGTTCTCTCCTATGGCTTACCTCTTTACTTCCAGTAAGATGGATCAGGGGATGCCAAGCAGGACTGGGATGGAGGCATATGGGGGAAGAGAAGGCCTGGGGTATGGCTTGAGCTGGGAGCTAGTTTTGACTCTGAACTACAGGACCCCAGGCTTCAGCTTCTAGACCTGCTGGACACCAGTGCTGCCCATTCTTACACAGGGCTCTGGACGCTTATCACTCTGTCAGCCTAGACTGGTCCCTGTCTTCCTCTGCCCTATTTACTTTCCCCTTTTCCTCCCCATCAGTCATTGCAAATGGGGTTTCAGAGGGAATACAGAAGAGGAGATCGAAAGTCAGGCAGGGAAGAGATAGATCTATTTGGGAGCCTAAGAAGGGATTGACAGTGAGTGTGCCAATATAGCAGGGCAGTTAGAGTGAGAAAAAATTTTAGATTTCTGAACCACATTTTTGCTGTTTTAGTCCTGGAAGTGATTTTCAGCCAGAATCTCTGCCGTGGTTTTGGGAGAGCTGCAGGAAGCTGGAGCCTCCCAGTCTGCCCCTAACTGGGGAGGAGTGTGGTGCTTAAGGCCATGGGAGACGGTGCATGGGCTTTGGAATAAGTTTGAACTGGGTTGGGGCACCTGGGTGGCTCAGTGGTTTAAGCCTCTGCCTTCAGCTCAGGTCATGGTCTCAGGGTCCTGGGATTGAGCCCCGCATTGGGCTCTCCGCTTGGTGAGGAGCCTGCTTCCCCCTCTCTCTCTGCCTGCCTCTCTGCCTACTTGTGACCTCTCTCTCTCTCTCTCCGTCAAAAAAATAAATAATCTTAAAAAAAAAAAAGATTGAGCTGGGTTACCTCCTGCTAGCTGTAACGTGGGGTAGGTTCATTAATCACTCTGGATTTTGCTCCTTGTATCTGTAAGATGAAGATAACAGTAGTATGTACCTTATGGGATCATAATGACTAAAAGAAATGAGGTTTAGCAAATTTTGTGCAGTGTGCTTAGGAAACTCAAATGTTATCTATTATTATTATCATTAATAATATGATCACCTTGTGTTATTCACTTACACATAGTGAGGTATTTTTTTTTTCTTCTCAGATCTGAGGATGGAAGCAAAATAGACTGAGTTTCTAAGGATTTTAAAGAGGAAGACAGGCACTCAGTCTGTCTGAGAAGCAATTCTGATAGCTTAAGTGTCAGGAAGCCTGCAGAACACTCCCCAGCAGTAACAATAATGGGGGCTCCGGAGACCATTAGTTCTCAAGATCATAGGGTGACTGACTAGGAAAGTTTGCCCATCTTGTGTCCTGATCTTTCTCTACAAGCCTGGGTTGTAAGAAGTGGCCAAATCTAATTTAGCCAACAAACAAGCCAATAAGCCGGAAAGCTGGCGATTAAGCTACCATAAGCCCTGGCACATTGGGCTTTAGCTCCCAGTTTCTGTAACCTTTAGTTTCCCATGGCTGGGCTCACTGGTGCAAAATCCCCCCTCCCCCCGCCCAGTTTTTGCCTATCACCCATTGTACTAGTTTTTTATGCAGCTGTTACAAATGATCACAACCTTGGTGGCTTAAACAACCCCAATTTATGATCTTATAGTTCTAGAGATCAGAACAGCAAAACTGACCTCACCAAGCTAAAATCGAAGTGTCAGGAGGGCTGTGTTCCTTTCTAGAGGCCCTGGAGGGGATAGTCTGTTTCCATACCTTTCCAGCTTCTGGAGGCCACCTGTGTTTCCGGCTCATGGCCCTCTTCCATCTTCAAAGCCAGCAATGGCAGCGTGAATCCTCACATCCAGTCACTCCAACCTCTATGTCCGTCATCACATTTCCTTCTGACTTTTCTGCTTCCTTCTTTCATATTAAGACTTAATATGAAAATAATTAAAAGTTAATTATTACAGAGGGCCCACCTGAATAACCCAGGATAATCTCCTTAAAATCAACCTTCGTTCTATTGGCAACGCTTGCTGGGGTTCCGTGAGATCCCTTGCCCTGTAAGGTAGTATATTCCTAGGTTCCAGAGATAGGGTACATGTGTCTTTGGGGGTTCTTGTTCCACCTTCGACAACCATTATCCATTATGCACTGCTCTCTGCTTCTAAACCAGAATTTGGAATTTAGTAAACTCCCTCAGATACCAGGCTCAAGCTCTTTGTGATGGTGTCTGTGAATCCCATGCTGGAGGAGTTGGTCTATGGCCTCACTGGCTCCCTTCATATAAAATGACCCAAGGGGTCACCTGAGAAGCTCAGTTGGTGAAGCGTCTGCCTTCCCCTGAGGCCATAATCTCAGGGTCCTGGGATGGAGCCCTACTTGGTCCCTCTGCTCGGCTGGGGGTCTGCTTCTCCCTCTGCCCTCCCCCGGTTCCTGCTCCCTCTCTCTCTCTCTCTCTCTCAAAAAAGAAATCAAATTTAAAAATCTTAAAAATAAATAAATAAAATGGCCTGAGGTGCCATACACTGAGAATGTAAGTACTCTGGCTGCTCTTCCCAAACTGATGGGTAGGAGAAACTTCTCTTTATTTCTTTATCTTCAGATTTTTTACTGTGATAGCTAGCTCATAGATATGGTTTTTCTTTGATGGATATTTTCAAACGTAAGAAGCTTATCTGTCCATTCTATGTCACAGCCTTATCTGATAATACTTTCGTTAACTCGATTAATGCCTGAGGACAGTTTATACAAACTACAATAATCATTAGTTGCCAGCTCCTAAAACTACTCAGAGGTGCCTGTGCTGTTTTAAATATGTACATGAAGGCACACTCATACCTTCTTCGATACCTGCATGGAGACACACTCATCTACACATACAGTGATTAATGCAGTGGGAAAAGCCCTTAAACATCCATTAAGATGTGCTAGATGTCCACAGGGTCATGTATGGAAGTGCCGAATTACTATATTGCATCCCTGAAACTCACATAACACTGTATGTTAACTCACTGGAATTAAAATAAAACTTAAAATAATAAAGATGTCTTAGGTGTCATCTTATCTTAAGGGGAAAGAAACATTTATTGAGAACTTGCTTTGGTGTTAGAAACTTTATACCTTCAACTTACTTTAATTCTCATTATAATTCAGGAAAACAGCTTTTATAATCTCCCTTTTACAAAGGGAAGAATTGTGGCCCAACATTACACAGCTAGTAAGAGCTCAACATTTCACACCTGGACTATCTGCTTCTAAAGCCCTTTTCCTTCCCCTCCACCTGACCAGTCTTAAAGCAAGGGAGCGGACCAAAATGGGGATGTTCAAGCTGAGATGACTGGAGCGGGCCCTAGGGTTTTATGGAGGTACCCAAGACTCCTTGCATGGGAGTGAAGGTGCTTGGGAAGAGGCAAGCTGAGTGGGCTGGGCTTTGGGCTCTTCCCACCGACAATCAGGCCAGATCTGCTATTATTAGCTCTACATATTGGGATGCAATGTGATATTTCAACAGAAAGAAAGATGGGATGAAGGTCTGCTGAAATAGCCTCTTGAAGACCATTGCACTGGAATCTGACCACCTTGTCCCTGTGATTCTGGAAGTCTGTCCTAAATGTCCCTAGTTAATTCATCAGTTCTTCCAATGCCAGCGCGTTGGTTATTTTCTAAATGCGTTTAGGGCTTTGCTCTCTAGGATGAAAGAGATCATCTCAGTTAGTGAGTGATGCAAGAATTATTAAGGTAGAGAAGAAGCAAGATTCTCTAGGCACTTTTCTGCATCACAGAATAAATGTAAGCTGAGGGCAGAGGGGAAGTCTGACTCAGGTTAAAGACAGCTGCTGATCAGGCGCTAGACAGTGAAGGAGTCTACAGGAAAGGAAGCTCACAATTATGGGGAATGGGGTATGAGGAGGTACAGAGATGTTTTGAAAATTTCCCTTTTAGGGACCATATGTGGTTGGGATATTGATATGCTCCCTTCTGAGAATCTGTTTTGCCATTCCACTGATTGGCTTAATATGAGACTCTCAAAGCAAGTTCAGTCCCATTAGAGTATCGCTTACTTAAATCTGTAAAGGAGATAACAACTTAGAAAATTTTAAGTCAGCACCTCATAGGCCACAATGTCTGGGGTGAGTCACTATCTTAAGACAAAAGATTGTATGTGGAATTTAAGAAACAAAACAAATGAGCAAAGGGGAAAAAAATAAAGAGAGAGAGAGAGGCAAACCAAGAAGCAGCCTCTTAACTACGGAGAACTGATGGTTACCAGAGGAGAGGTGGGCAGTGGGAGGGCTTAAATAGCTGGGGGAGATTATAGAGGGTACTTGCTGTAAGGAACACTGGGGCTGTTTGGGAAGTGTTGAATCACTGTATTGGACACCTGAAATTAGTATTACACTGGATGTTAACTAACTGAAATTTAAATAAAAACATAAAAAAAAAAGAAGACCAACTATAGAATATGAAAGCTACATTTTCTCATCTTTAAGGGGACGCTCTTACTCCTGCTTCCCTGAGTTACTCCTTGGTAATCCCTCAAGGAAGGATACTAAAAGTAACTGACATGTATTGATGGAGTTCTTGAATCTTTTCAAGCACTTGAGTCTTTAATGGAGCCTCGGACTGTCCTCCAAAAACACCTTGTCTCTCTTTGATAGTAATAGTATTCCCAAGTTTTAGCTGTGCCCAAGGCTCCCTGGCATTTCCCAGCCTCCCTTGCAGCTAGATATGACCAGGTCACTATGTTCTTGTCAATGAGATGCAAGCAAAAGTATTGTATGGCCGCTTCTGGCAATTGTCCTCAAAAGATGAATGGTACATGCCCTTTGCCTCTTCTTCATCCCATCCTCCTCCCTGCTTCCTGGAACGCAGATGGGATGGTTGCCACACTAGTTACCATCTTGGACCATGACAGCAAGGGCCTCACTGGGGAATGAAGAACAGTGAGATGAACCTGGGTCTCTGAGGACACTGTAGAGAAGCTCTGTGTTTTCTAACTCAGGATTTCCATGCAAAAGAACAGTAAAAAATATTGCTTAAACCCCTTATACTGTATTTCTGTTTCTCACAGCCAGTACTAATACAAACTGATATACTCTATATAATAGGTACGATATTATTCCAGTTTTACAAAGGAGAAAACTGTGGCTTAGCCAGATTAAATCATTTGTCAAGGTCACACAACTAGTAGATGAAGGAATTAGGGTCTGAATCACAGTTTTTGCCAAAGCCCGTGTGTTTTCCTCCTCCTCATTGTTTACTCACAGACCATGAGGATGATAGTGTTTATATTTCTCTGGTTGGCAAGAGCCTTTCAGCAAAGCCCTCTGACAGTGTCTGGTCATGAGAGTACAGGCTTCAACTTGCCCCTCCATCATCCCTTTCAAAAGTAAAATCCATGAGTCGTAAGAGTCATGGTGATACTCGATTGCATATCACCTTGAGAGTTCTGGGATGTCACAGCAGTCCCCAGGTGTCTGATTTGCATGAAGACTCTTAGGCTTTCTAGGAGAAATGGTGTAGAGGACCATTGGAACTAATGATTGGGGCCCTAGAGAAATGGTTGACACCCTTGAATAGAGAGGGGATGATGAAGTAGGCCCTAGTCCCAGGAGGAAGGCAGATGCCTCATGCTGGAAAACCAGAGGACTATCTTTCCCCCGTTTTAAAAAGATTTTATTTTTATTTTTTTAAGTAATCTGTACACACAATGTGGGGCTTGAACTTACAACCCCAAGATCAAGAGTCAAGCAGGCCCCACCGACTATCTTAAGGTGATAGTGGGGTGGTGCTGGACAGTGGAAGGGTATATCCATCTTACTATGGGCACAAATCAGATAGGTGAGAGAGGCTGAGATAGGTGGTGTCACCAAGGGAGTCCTAGACCAAATCAAACCTTAGTTAATGAAAAGAGTTCGTGGTTAGCTGAGTCCAAATGCACTTGTTTAGATGCCAGACTACCTATGATTTGTTGGAAATGCTCTCACTCTTTGGAGGAACCATTTCATTCTATTTTAGGGTTGGAGAAAGCTGTGGTGTGATTCAATAGACCTAACACTGGTATGGTGATCAGCACTGGAGGACAGAGAAAGCACATTAGCAGGATCAGCAAAAATGATGGAAGGGGAGAAAATGGATCATCTTGCTCTCGACTGACTTGCTCTTGACATGCTCATCTCCGTCAAAGGGAGAATCCCAACCAGTGGTAGATAAGGGCCAGATGGCTGGTTTATTGGAAGGCCCCAATGGTGGAATGACCTGGGGCTCATCTGACAACAGATTCCTTAGAAATTTAAGGGAATATGAAAAAGCTATGTTTCGGGGTGCCTAGGTGGCTAATCTGTTAAGCCTCTGCCTTTGGCTCAGGTCATAATCCCAGCATCCTAGAGATTGAGCCCCATGTTGGGCTCCCTGCTCAGTGGGGAGTCTGCTTCTCCCTCTGCCCCTGGTCTTGCTTGTGCTCTCTTGCTCTCTCCCTCTCTCTCAAATAAATAAATAATAAATTCTTTTTAAAAAGCTATGTTTCATAAACCAGACATAAATGGACAAATACTGTATGCTTCCACTTACACGAAGGACCTAGAGTAGTCAAATTCATAGAAATAAAGTATGGCAGTGGTTGCCAGGGCCTGGGACAGGGAAAATGGGGAGTTGTTTCATGGATATGGAGCTTTAGTTTGGGATGATGAAAGAGTTCTGGAGATAGTTAGTGGGGATGTTGCACTCCAGTGTGAATGTACTTAATACTGCAAACTGCGTGCTTAAAAATAGTTAAAATGGTAAATTTTATGTATGTTGAACACACATACAAAAAGGTATGTTTTAATGTGCAGGGCATACACTTTTTCCCCAATCTCTACCTCCCACCGAGGTAGAAGAGAGCCCCAGGTAACCTAACATGTGGCTGGAAAGCCTGTACCTTTTGCTCATTCCTGCCTCGACCCTGTCCTCTGTTCTGTTTCTGCATTTAATTATTCCTGACACTGGGTTTCTTCCATATCTGACCATTCCTTGTTGCTTGGATGCAATGCAGGTTTGGTGTCAACAACTCAGTTGCTGACATATATTCATCATTTGTTCTTTTTCCTGTCTCAGTTATATCCCAAATGCTCTGGAGAACTCTGTACCCCAGGAACCCCAGAGCTGTCCCTACCTCCTGGGCCTCACTTTTGCCTGTGGTCCTGCCTGGCCTAATCTGGCCTCTCTCAAGGGCAGATCAGATACCTAATCACTCAGGCCCACACTGCTGTCTCTCTTCCTTAATGCCCTAAACTCTAGGACCTACAATATCTGCCTAGCTCCTTGTGACACTCCTTGAGGGAGTGATAAGAGCTGAGGCCAGAGCTGACCAGCCCACTCTGACCAGCTGCAGAGACCGGAGAGACTAGCAGAGAGGCCCATGAGTGCACAGTGGCTTATGTGGCCAACCTAAGAGTCAGCCGGTTCTAGTATAAGGACCCACAGGCCATTTTCTGTTTTGCTTTCTTTCCTGCTGCTACCCAGATGAAGGCTGAGGCTTCCCTGACCCATGAGAGCTAGTTGCCTCTTCTAACTGATTCCATAACATGGAGTAACACAAAGCTTTCCCCAGCCTTTTGGGAACTTTTGGAGGTTTCTACTTTCCTAACCCTCTCTGCCTCCAGCCTTCTGCATTCTTTATCAATCTTCTTTATCCATTCACCTGTTCATGGACATCTGGGCTCTTTCCAAAGTTTGGCTATTGTGGACATTGCTGCTGCAAACATAGGGGTGCAGATGTCCCTTCAGATCACTACATTTGTTTCTTTGGGGTAAATACCCAGTGGGGCAATTGCTGGGTTGTAGAGTAGCTCTATTTTCAACTCTGAGGAACCTCCATGCTGTTTTCCAGAGTGGCTGCACCAGCTTGCATTCCCACCAACAGTGTAAGGGGGTTCCCCTATCTCTGCATCCTCACCAACACATGTCGTTTCCTCATAGGTTGATTTTAGCCATTCTGACCGGTGTGAGGTGTATCTCATTGTGGTTTTGATTTGTATTTCCCTGATGCCGAGTGATGTTGAGCATTTTTTCATGTGTCCGTTGACCACTTGTATGTCTTCTTTGGAGAAATGTCTGTTCATGTCTTCTGCCCATTTCTTGATTGGATTATTTGTTCTTTGGGTGTTGAGTTTGAGAAGTTCTTTATAGATTTTGGATTCTAGCCCTTTATCTGATAAGACATTTGCAAACATCTTCTCCTATTCTGTGGGTTGACTTTTGGTTTTGTCAACTGTTTCTTTTTCTGTGCAAAAGCTTTTTATCTTGATGAAGACCCAATAGTTTATTTTTGCTTTTTCTTCCCTTGCCAAGGTCACAGAGGTTGCTGCCTGTATTCTCCTCTAGGATTTTGATGGATTCCTATCTCACATTTAGGTCTTTCATCCATTTTGAGTCTATTTTTGTGTTTGATGTAAGGAAATTATTCAACCCAAGTTTTGTCAAGAGCTAGAAAACTCAGCTTTTTCACATGTTACTCCCAACCAAAACAATCTGTGGGTATTACATAGTGGTAGGTATTATCACCGCTGGTTTACTGATGGGGAAACTAAGGCACAGAGAGGACAATGAACACTTGTAATTTGGTGGACTTTATTAAGACTTTTCAGGAGAGGTGCTATTACATTGTATGGTACCCAGCCCAGTGCCATCTTGTATGACTTCTCTCCCCATCACTTTCTCTACCCTAACTTTATCCATCCCACCCTCCGAATTTCAAATTCTCCTTCCCTTTTATGCAGAGCAGATTTTCTGTCTCACATTTTCAACTCTCACAAGCAGTTATCCAAATATTTCTTCTTAAGCAGTTAATTCTCCCCTAATAGGAACACTGGTGCTAATCTTTAATGTAAAATTTTCTCTACTGTTACATTCTTTTAGTTTTGAATTTTCTTATATCAACCATGCCAAACATCATCAAAATAAAACTATCAATGTGATCCATGCCACTCAGAATAAATAAAAAGTTTAAACCCTTCCAAATCTAACCTTCTGTGATAGCCCTTCCTATATTTATGCCCAAATGGATACCTTTTTTTCTCCAGCCTCCTTAGATCATGTAGCAATTCCTAAATATGGCTGTTTATTTGTCACCTGGGGATCTCTGACCAAGCCCCAGAGATTCTAGTTAAGTAGATAAAAGTGGGGCCTGGGATTCTGCATCTTAACTGAGGAATTCAGTTATGATTTAGGATCACTGGTTGGACTGCCTCATTTCAAGGGCTCAATAGCTGTATGTGGCTTATGTTGACCATATTGGACAGTACAGATATGGAATATTTCCATCACTGCCTAAGGTTCTAGTTGATAATGCTGACCTATACCATATATCGTCCATGGCTCTATGCTGTTTAGCAAATGTAGCTCCATTCCCATCCTTCCTGTACCTTCCAGATTCTTACCACACCATCTATACTGTCATTCCCCCACCAGAGAACCCTATATAGCCTCAATACCTTCTCTGACTGTTCCTTCTAACTCTTGGATTTATTTGACTTCCTCCATTCAGGACCAGGATATGGTGGTGGGTCTGCTTTGCTCCCCGTACATGCCTCCACACTCTCATGAAAGACTCAGCCATTGGAGGCTAACGCCATCTGGCTATGATTACTCTCCTCCTCCTCACTGCTTTATTATCAGCCTCCTGGTCATCTCATTCATGGGAGACTTTTACACCTGGCTCACAGTGTTCCTGTTTACCTCAGACCTTTCTGTCACCTCAGATAATGCCAATGTTCAGCTCACAATTGGCCCCTCAGTTCCTTGACCTTCTCATCTCTAGTAAAAATGGTAAGAATAAAAGCTAACACTTGCTACATGCCAGTCACTAGTCTAAGAAATCAGCAGGTCATGTATTAACTCATTTGATTCCATGACAGCCTGGTAAGATTGGTCATTGTTATCATCTCCATTTTACAAATGAGGAAGCAATTAAGTATATTGCTCATGGTCGTGTCACCCATTAAGTAGTGAAGGTAGGACTAAACTCAGGCACTTTAGTCCCAGAGAACATGAGCTTCACTGCTCCAATATTTCTCTTTCCAGTGGTAGTCTTTTTTCCATTTCAGCTCCCATGACCCACTTCCACTGTCATACTATGAACTCTGCCATCACCTATACCTGTGTCACCTTCAAATCCCTAATTAAGGCATTCCAGCCTCTGGCCAGCTTCCTCTCCCTCCAGCAGGTCAATAAATACAGTAAAAGTAATGATAATAATAGCTAACATTTA
Source organism: Lontra canadensis (assembly GCF_010015895.1). Lineage (NCBI taxonomy): Eukaryota > Metazoa > Chordata > Mammalia > Carnivora > Mustelidae > Lontra > Lontra canadensis. Next base: position 37,237,880 of record NW_022631001.1, read on the forward strand.
TATAGTGTAAGTGCTTTTCACATGCTCGCTCATTCATTCCTCACAGTTCTGTGATGAAGGTAGGTATTAGTACCACTGTTTTATAGATGAGGAAATTGAAGCACAGAGAGATAAAGTAACATGTATAATGTCACACTGCTTATAGATGTCAAAGCCAGAACTGGAATCCAGTCAGGCTCCAGAGTTCCCCATTCTTATCTGCTTAGTTAAGGATGATAAGCCTGGAATTGTGAGGAAAAGCATTTTCAGCTGGGGACGTTTTTTCAAAGTACCCATGTACCCTCCAGTTCTAAATGTTTGCTTGTTTATTTTGATAGACACTCTCAGATGATTTAGACATTGGCCTCATATTGAGAATCAGAAATCAAACAATTTTCACCACCAACTAACATGGCCTTCTAGTCAAATTTAACCTACTGCTGTCCTGCCCATCTCAGTCAGGACTGCTTCCCACAAACAAGTTAGGGCTGAGCCTGAGAGTGAAGGTATTGTGACCAGAAGAACTGGATAAAAAACATCAGTACCAATAGCTTGGAGGGCCTGCAGCAAGCAGGGATGGATAGATTTCTTGATGCCCACATAATTCTTGAATAGGTTTTTTTTTTTTCTTTCTTTTTCTTTTCTTTTTTTTTTTTTTCTCATGTCCATCTAATTCAGTCCAATATCCAGGAAGAGAACCAAATGCTTAGCTAGGGATTGCTTGGGGCAACAGTTTGCTCCCCAGTAATGTGATGGCTTCTAAGACAAGAAGAAAGCAGAATGAGAGTTAAGCAAAGAAAGTACTCTTGGCATAGGTCCAGGGGAAAGGCAGTCTGGCTGAAATAGTTTAGTTCCCTCGGCCAGGAAGCAGCCATCTACGTAAACAGGAAGTAGAGAAGGTTGGGGGATAGGGCAGTGGTTAGTTGGTGAGAACAGGAGCTGACACCAGATGAGTGTCAAGTGGTTACATTCAAAAGAGATTCTGAGACAGGCCCTGACTTTGCACGTTCACCGTCCCTGCTCTTTCCTGGGAGGCCTTGTCTCACTAGGGTGTCTGTCTGTGCTGTATATGTCGGCTCCTACACTAAAATGGATAAATCTTTGAGCAGCTGCCTTTTTTGCCAGTTTTATTTTGCTGGCTAGTCTTATTTTATCTCACTTAATAGTCTAACATTCTGTGAGGATAGGGCTACTGTTTCCATGTTTTCAGGTGGGAAATCCTTGTGCGGATTAAATTCCCTTGCCCAAATCTGTTTACATTATACCACCATACAACACTTTTGAAAACTCTCTCCTCTCTGAAAAGTGACCGTTAAGCATACCTTACGAGAAAGAGAGTGCATAAGTTTTCTAAGGATGCCATAACAAATTACCACAAAGCTGCTGGCTTAAAAAAATAAATTTATTTTCTCCACCTTCTGGAGGCCAGAAGGCTGAAATCAAGGTGTTGGCAGTCTGTGCTCCTTCTGGAAGCTCTAAGGGAGAATCCTTCCTCGCCTCTTTCAGCTTCTGGTGACCCCAGACATACCTTGCCTTGGGGCTGCAAAACTCCAGTCTCCTCCTCCAACTTCACATGGTCTTTCCTCTTGATCCCCATCTTTTCTTCTCTCTCTCTCTCTCTCCTTTCTTGAAGATGTTATTTATTTATTTGAAAGAGAGAGAGTGAGTGAGAGAGAGAGAACGCACAAGAAGCAGACTCCCCTACTGAGCAGGGGTCCCGACATGGGGCTGGATCCCAGGACTGCAGGATCATGACCTGAGCTGAAGGTAGCTGCCCAACCAACTGAGCCACCCAGGTGCCCCTCTTCTGTCTCCTATAAAGCCTCTCATCACTAGATCCATGGCCCACCAGGATGATCTTATCTCAAATACTTAATTACAGCTGCAAAGAACTCTTTTCCAAGTAAGGTAGCATTCACAGGATCTAGGTATTAGGACATGGACATATGTTTTTGGAGGCCAATTCAACCATCTATAGAGGGTATCATTATTCAAATGTTAGTGCAGATTTTGTTGTATTTTAATAACAACCATGGAATTGAGAGGGATGTTATCTTGATTACAGTGCCCGTGGCCAGATCCCAACTGTTTTTTTTTTTTTTAAGATTTTATTTATTTATTTGACAGACAGAGAGAGATCACAGTAGGCAGAGAGGCAGGCAGAGAGAGAGAGAGGAGGAAGCAGGCTCCCCGCTGAGCAGAGAGCCCGATGCAGGGCTCAATCCCAGGACCCCGGGATCATGACCTGAGCCGAAGGCAGATGCTTAACCCACTGAGCCACCCAGGCGCCCCAGATCCCAACTCTTTAGAAGGATAAACTTTTCCAGAGGTGCCTGGGTTGCTCAGTCAGTTAAGCAGCTGACTCTTGGTTTCAGCTCAGGTCATCTCAGGGTCTTGGGATCGAGTCCTGCTTAGGGCTCTACACTCAGTGGGGAGTCGGCTTCAGGATTCTCTCTCTCCCTCTGTCCCTCCCCGACCCCTCTCTCTCTAAAATAAGTAAATAAATCTTTTTCAAAAAATAACCTTTTCCAAATGCTGGTCTCCCCAACCAATGCAACCCATCCTCCCAAACCTTAGGCCTATCACAATTTCAGGAAAAGGGAAAGTATCACAAAGACATGTGTATTTTGAATATGCCCTCCAGAAGAAAATGTTATACCCTTCCCACAGTGCACACAACCACACATGGGTGAGAATTACTTCTCTAAGGGAATACTATAACCCAGGCTGATGGGTAAGGGGGATCCTTAGCTTATGCCGATTATATGTTGAGGAAGGAAAGAGAAACACCTGAAAACAGTAGTGATCATAGAGACTAAAAGTTGGATCAATCCAAAGAACCTCGAATCCAAAGAGCAGGACTGGAAGGGTTTACTTACTATAAGGGGGTGACACTATTGTCCATGCAATCTGTCAGAAATACAAATGTAATCATGTCACTCTCTGACTTGAGATCTTCCAGTGCTCCCTATGTATGAATACTGAATGAATCCCATATTCTTTAACATAGCACACAAGGACTTGTGAAAAGCTAGCCTCCACCCACTTTTTAAAAATTATTATTTATGTTTTTAATTAACATATAATGTACTATTTGTTTCAGGGGTACAGGTCTGTGAATCATCAGACTTACACATCTCACAGCACTCACCATAGCACATACCCTCCCCAATGTCCATCACACAGCCACCCTATCCCTACCCCCCTACCCCCCAGCAACCCTCAGTTTGATCCCAATGTCCATCACACAGCCACCCTATCCCTACCCCCCTACCCCCCAGAAATCCTCAGTTTGATCCCAATGTCCATCACACAGCCACCCTATCCCTACCCCCCAGCAACCCTCAGTTTGATCCCAATGTCCATCACACAGCCACCCTATCCCTACCCCCCTACCCCCCAGCAACCCTCAGTTTGATTCGTGAGATTAAGAGTCTCTTATGGTTTGTCTCCCTCCTGACCACTCATTTTTTTTTTTTTTTTTTAGAATTCTCTCTCACCACTCTCTCTGAAAGACTATCTCCTGCAGCACCAAAATTCTTTTTATTTCCTGACAAGTCATGTCCTTTATTGTTTTTCTAGCCTTGAACATGCACTTCCATCTCCTTGGAGTCCTCATCTCTCTTCTTTGCCTGCTAATTTCTACAGACACTTCAAGACCAGTTTCCCTGCCACTTTATCTGCAATTCATCAGCAGGCCTCCCTGGTCCTTTCCATGGGTTGGCACATTCCTCTACTGTGATTTCAAGTCACTCTATTTATGGGAACTTTTGACCTCTGTCTTATTCAACTTCTCTTCAATAGTTTGGGAGCCTTCAGAAAGAACTGTATCATAGACATCCCTGAATCCCTGATGCCTAGCAGGTGCTCAGTGAATGTTTCCTGAAAAATGAAAGGACTGGGTCATCGTGGATTCAAGTCCACGATACTTGGTTTGGTGACTGTGAGACCCAGGATTTTACTCTGTAAACACAGATGGAAAAGAGCACAGAGACAGTGCTAGAAATAATTCTGGAAGAGCACAAGAAGAAGGAATTGTAAAAACTGTGTAATTCAGTTTGAGGGCATAGTGGTGATGGTTTAAAGACTGAATGGGAGCCCATCGAACCCATCAATATCAATGACAACACATCAGAAGGGTTGGGGATGATGGATGAGCTACAACTAGAAATTGTCAGTACCGATACCAGAGAGCTAGGTCATCATGGGATGAATTAAGGGAAAGAGGACAAAAAGAAATATGTGTGAGAGACCATATAGGAACTTCCTAAACAAGAGAATGATATGATATTGGGCCCCACTGGCCAGTACACATATATTGATTAAGTCTTTATTATGTTCTTGGTGCCTGCCACTCTTAGGTGATTCTGAGGGAAGTGTATCATATTGCCCACCTCTGGCTTCATTCAGGGCATCTGATCCATAGTCTGGCAATAGCTAATGAGGTCTTGGTTTGAGAGTTCTTAAAATGATGTTAATAACCTCTGAATCAGTAGCACAGTATAATGATTAGCAATCCCCTAGGTCTAAAACCAGAGTGCATACCAATTGGACAAGTTGTTTAACTGCCTCGATTTTCTCTTTAGTAAAATGGGTATGATAGTAATAGTATATATCTCATAAGGTTGCTTTAAAGTTACAGTGGGTTATTTAAGCCTTTAATAAAAGTAATAAGGATTGCCTATTACTACGATTATTAAGAGGCAAAAGAAAAAGAATTATATCAAGTCACCAAGTTATACACCTTCAAGTTATACAATGTTGTATGTCAGTTACATCTCAGTAAAGCTGGGGGAGGAAGAGGCAAACACCCTGAAATGCCACCTTACAAACCAAAATAGTGACAGTCATCCTTTTCCAGCATCATGGGACCTGTACTAGTTAAGACTCTTTCAGTTGGGTTTCAAATTATCGAAACCCAACTCAAACTAGCTTAAGTGAAAAAGAGGACTTTCTTAGGGCACCTGGATGGCTCAGTTGGTTAAACATCTGCCTTCGGCTCAGGCATGAACCCCACATCAGGCTCCCTCCCCAGTGGGGAGCCTGCTTCTCCCTCTCCCTCTGCCGCTCCTCCTGCTTGTGCTCGTGCTCTCTCTCTCTCTCTCTCTGACAAAATAAATAAATAATATCTTCAAATTTTTAAAGAAAAAGGGGCTTTCTTGACTCATCTTTCTGAAAAGCTCAGGGATCTCGGTACATCAGCTCCAGTGTAACTGGTTTCAGGAGCACAAAGGGACATTATCAGGACTTAGCTTCTTTTTATCTCAGCTCTGCTTTCTTCTCTGCTAATTTTATTCTCAGGCAGGCAGGTTCTTCTAGTAGAAGCAAAATGACTATTGGCAATGTCAGATTTGCATTTTCACAACTGAACAGCCATGGTAGAAAGAGCCAGCAGGGGTGCCTGGGTGGCTCAGTGGGTTAAGCCTCTGACTCTTGATTTCGGCTCAGGTCATGATCTCAGGGTTGTGAGACTGAGCCCCACATTTGGCTTAGTACTGGGTGTAGGGCCTGCTTGACATTCTCCCTCTTTCTCTCCCTTGTCCCTCCCCCATCCCCCAAAAAGAGAAAGATCCAGCAAAAATTCTAGCCCTGATTCTCATTGGCCTAAATTGTATCACATGCTTACTCTTCAACCAATCTCTGTCTCTCTGTGTGGCGAGGCCTAGATCATGGGCCTACCCCTAAGTGAGTAGAAGGGCTTTCCCACAGAGGCAAAGCAGGGTCTTGCTAACCAGAAGGAAACCAGTTGAGGCAGATAGAGACAGTTTCAGATTTTGTGGAAACTGAAGCTTTATATTTTTTGGGCCTCTTTAATAAAAACAATACAAAATTAAAAATTAAAAAAAATATATCTGAAACAGAATTTTATTTAGACTGAGAAAATAAACCACAGCCAATTACTAGAATCTCAGAGATTCAGGGAGGAGAGTTAATATGGCAGAGTGGTAGAGAAACCCTGTGCTTGCCTGGCCCTTCGAACACAGATAGATAAATATCAAATCATTCTGGAATCTTGGAGATTTGGGTTCTTTCTTCTGAGGCAATTTATCAGAAATGATTATATATAAAAATGCTTCTGGTCAGGTGGCTTCCTCTCCCCATCCAGAACACTCCATCACTCCTGGAATTTCCCACCCCTTACAGGGACCCATGCAAGTAAAGAGCTCGGAAGCTTAAACTTTATTAGCTTCACAACAAACCCACCTCTGGACCCAGGGCAAGCAAAGCAACAGATGTCTATTTCTTAATAGCAAATTCCTTGTTTTAAAGAATGGTGATCTGGACATATATCTAAATAACCCTGCACAGGCCACCACGCCTGGGGCACCTTGGGTCTTGGCAGAACAAGCGATCATCATTTTGTACTTTGTGCATTCGCCAAACTCAGCTGGAATTTTGCTGCACTGATTTTAACAGCTCTGCACTCACGTAATTCAGTGCTTTAAAAGGCCATGTTTTATTTGGCACTGCTGCTTTCAACAAACTTACAGGGACCGTTGGCCCCAGGAGTCCGAAGCTGAACCTGTCCTGCCCCAGCCCCTGGCAATGTCCTAATTTCCTCCTCTCCCTCTCATCTACTTTGTCTTCCACGTCTCTTCTTCCTTCTCCTTTTCCTCCACTTTTTCTTCTTCCTTCTCCTCTTCCGCCCTGATTATTTTGACAGATCTTTGAGTTCAGACAGTACATCACACATGAGGCCTAAATTATGAGCAAATTCCACTGACGTCAGGCCATTTGTACATCCAGTGAACTTGGCTCGATTTTTGGCATCTCTAAGCTGTGTCCATTGGAAATGCAGAGAAGTACCTTCAGGGCAGCAGAGGCATTCCAGATGGTGGTATGGGGATAGGCTCGCCAGCATACTACCTCCCATCTGGGCCAGGGCTCTGAATGCCATAGGCCACTCTCAGCACATCCCCACAGCTGCTGTTGACTCTTGGAAGGAGAGCGGCAAACATACTGTGACTTATCAGGGGAAACCTGCAGATGATTAACTCTGGGCCCATTAAAGCTGCATTTCCACCCAAGCAGACTCTAGGCTGGGGGTAAAAGCAGGGTAGGAGAGAGGACAGACACAGTGGAATATCAGGAGTTTGGCAGCAACCAAAAATGTTTTCCCCAAGCAAAGGAGACCCTTGAGTAGGAATAAAAAACATATAGAGATAGACAAGCAAGGCTGCAGGTCTCTGCTATTTCCCTCTCACCTGTGTAAACTTGATGGATTGCGGTAGATATCGGCCATGCATTCTTTCCCACACTCTGCTTCTGAAAACAGCATCCTCTTTCCTTTGGGACACTCCTTTCCTACTCCCGATGGCCTCAGGGCTTTATCTTCCTACCCCCCATCTCCATCCCTTCTCCCTCCTACACCTCAATGATAGTACACAGGAGGACCTATTATGCTGTCGCAGCCCTCTGGACATAGCAAATAAACACATGGCTTATGCCAGCCCATTATGGTCCTTCCTTGACAGTTTCCAAAATTTGGGGTGCCTGTGTGGCTCTGTCGTTTGAGCGTCTGGCTCTTGGTTTCGGCTCAGGTGGTGATCTCATGGGTTGTGGGATTAAGCCCTCTGGGTGTCCTGCTCCATGCTCTGTGGGGAGTCTGCTTGAAGGATTCTCTCCCTCTGCTCGCTCTCTCAAAATAAATAGGTAAATCTAGAAAAAAAAAAAAAAGTTAAGTTTCCAAAACTTCTAAACTAGGTCAAAGCTCTGTAAGAATATTAATATACCTTACAACTAAAAAACAAGGGAGAAAAAAAAATAGCTGTTGCCCTAGTTGGGAGAAAGGAGACATCCAAATTTAAAGATTAAGACTTCACTTCTCTGAATTGCTGGTATAGTTACCTAGATTTATGGGGACAATGTGGGATTACACATATGTGAATTTTCCTGGCAGCCTGAAGGCTATCCTTTCAATGGTAAGAGGACCTCTTCCTATTTTTTTTTTTCCTAACCATATTATTTGCAGACTTTTCTAAAACGTTCTAGATACTTCCCTTACTTTTAAAATGGGAAATACGACCTTGAACCTCTTCCTGATGGCTCAGGATCATCAAAATAAGGCTCATTCTGTTGGCTGTGTCATAATACAGTTTGAGGCCTCTTTTCTTTGTTTCTTTGTTTGTTTCTTTTCTTTTCTTTTACTTTATTTTTAATTTTATTTTTTATAAACATATAATATATTTTTTCCCCAGGGGTACAAGTCTGTGAATCACCAGGTTTACACACTTCACCGCACTCACCATAGCACATACTCTCTTTGTTTGTTTGTTTCTTTCTTTTTCTTTTTTTAATATTATCCACCCTGTACTTCCTAACTCCTCCCTGCTTACCCCAGCACCACAGGGGAACCCCGAACAAGAATGAGTTTCACTGGTGTGCTTAAGTGTCTATCTTCGGCTTGGGTCATGGTCCCAGGGTTCTGGGATTGAGCCCCTGTAGTCCTGCCTCCGGCTCATTGCACAAGGGGAGGCTGCTTCTTCCTCACCTTCTGCCTTCTGTTCCCCTACTTGTGCTCTCTCTTTCTCTCTGTCAAATAAATAAATAAAATCTTAAAAAAAAAAAAAAAAAAAAGAATGAGCTTCATTGAGAGCCTGTGTTCGTTTCCCTTCCTGTCTTATGTTCCCTTTCCTGACGGGCTCCACCATTCCTTTGACTCCTGAACTTCTGTTTGCTTCCTGCTTGTAGCCCAGCAGTTTCCCCTTAGATCACACCTGTGATACAGCTGCTCTGGGGCCGACCTTTGGTCCTCTTCCTCTTGTGCCACTCTGCCTCTACCCTTGGGCCCTGTTCTGCCTCCAGCTGGCACAGGGACCAAGCCTGGCAAGGGTTCCCTGACAAGGGATCAAATGTTAAATGAACAGGGATCATTTGCTGCAGGGACAAACAACCTTACACACCACTGCAACCCCCAGAGTATGATTTTAAAATAGTGGAGGGCAAAATAAATAAATAAATAATAAATAAAATAAAGTAAAATAGCAGAGAGCAGAAGAAGGCTTACAGAGGCTATCTGCCCCTGCTGCAGAGGACATATCCTAAATGGGCAGGATAGATGTCAGTTCTCTGGGAGCATCAGTTGCCATTTTTACTGGTTTGTTGGGTTACAGATGCTGCTTTGGAATTGTCAAATTTCCAAGCCTGACCACTAAACTTGACTGCTGGCCCCTGTCTTACCAAAGCTTAGCTTTCTCTTGTTCCCGCGCAGCTGACCCAGGAGCCCATGGTCACCCAGGGTACAACATTTTCTTTTCTGCTCCAACAAGCCCATCTCTTTATCTCCATAAAAAGGGTGTCAAGATGAGTTATAAAAACATGAAAATGTATGCGTATACATGTCAAAAATGGATCTTAAGCCGTTTTCAAGGTTAAAGGGAGCTAACATGATAAAAATTATTCTGAAAGAATGGACACCCGTTTTAAAAGCAAATGCAAAGGATGAATCATGCCAAATTAAAGGCTAAGTTAAGTATAAACTTCCGACTCCCATTTTAGAACTTCAGAGCACCCTGACGAATTCCATGTTCTCTGTGACCCGCTTAGTAGCAGCTTTTTGGCTCCTTTTACAGGGAGCTAGACCATCTGCCCAGCCAGCCAAAGAAAACAGATACGAACCCAGCCTGGAGGCTGTCTGTCCCTTTGTACTTTTTTTGCTTACCCCATTTGCTGTTGTGCTCACTCTTGCTCTCATCCCATGGCATACTTTATTTTTTAAAATTTTAAAAAAGATTTTATTTATTTATTTACCGAGGGGGGGGGCATGAGGGGGAGGGGCCGAGGGAAAGGGAGAAGTAGGCTCTCCACTGAGCAGGGAGCCCAATGCAGGGCTTGATCCCAGGACCCTGAGATCATGACCTGAGCCAAAAGCAGATGTTTAACCCACTGAGCCACCCAGGTGCCCGCCATGGCATACTTCAATCCTTAATCTTGGCCACATATTAGAATCACCCAGAGAGCTTTTAAAAAATTCTGATTTGCAGGCCCAAACACAACCAATTAAATCAAAATCTCTGTGATTAAGTCCTGAGCATAGCATTCCCCGCACAGATTTCACTGAGAAAAATTTCAAACATAGAATAAAGTTAAAAAACATTTATAGGACATCTGTATATCCACCACTTAGATTTCACCATTATATTATACATGTCCATCCTTCTGGGAACATTTTATTGCTGCATGTCTATTTATCTATTAACATTGTGCTGATCATCCATTAATTCGCCTTATTTTTTTAATGTATTTTATTTTATTTGTTAAGATTTTATTTATTTATTTGACAGACAGAGATCACAAGTAGGCAGAGAGGCAGTCGTTGGGGGATGGGGAGCAGGGTCCCCGTGCAGCAGAGAGCCCAATGCGGGGCTTTATGCCAGGACCTTGGGATCATGACCTGAGCCGAAGGCAGAGGCTTTAACCCACTGAGCCACTCAAGCGCCCCTTTTTAATGTATTTTAAAGTAAATTGATTACCAGGGCATTTGGAGAGGGGAAGATGGAGAGCTATTGCTTAAGGGTAACAGAGTTTCTTTGTGGTGATGAAAAAGTATCAGAAACCGATGATGGTGATGGTTGCACAGCATTGTAAATGTAACTATTATCTCTAACTAATGAATTATACATTTAAAATGGGTATAATGGCGGTGCCTGGCTGGCTCAGTCAGAAGAGCTTGTGACTTTTGATATTGTGGGCATGAGTTTGAGCCCCACTTTTGGTGTAGAGATTCCAAAAAAATAAACAAAACAAAAAAATGGTATATATTTTTAAAATATTTATTTGAGAGGGAGAGAGAGAGAGAGTGGTGGGAGGGGGAAAGGGAGAGGAAGAGAAAGAAAATCTCTAGCAGACTCCCCGCTGAACGCAGAACCCACCAGGCTTCAATCTCACAACCCTGAGATCATGACCTGAGCTGAAATGAGAAGTCGGACGCTTAACCGACTGAGCCACCCAGGCGCCCCATGGTATATTTTATTACATACACACACATTTGTATATAAATATTGTGTGTGTATATATACACATTATTTAACCATAACAAAACATTTTAAAATCACAGATAATAATGTTTTACTTCCTGTGCTTGGATACTGTATATGTGTTTGCTTTTATTTATTCTTTATACTGTGTACATATATCATAGATACTCGATCTTATCTACTGAGTAGAAAGACTTTTTTAAAAAGATTTTATTTATTTATTTGACAGAGACACAGCGAGAGAGGGAACACAGCAGGGGGAGTGGGAGAGGGAGAAACAGGGGAGCCCAATGCGGGGCCCGATCCGGGGACCCTGAGATCATGACCTGAGCCAAAGGCAGATGCTTAACAGCTAAGGCACCCAGGCGCCCCCTCAGTAGAAAGACTTTTAAAAATAGCGAGTAGTATTCTTTACCTGCAGGAGAATACTTGGGTGTTTCTTCTATCAGGAACACTCCCTGTCTTTCCTTCACCTACAGCAGTTCTCTCTTCTGGAACATGAAATCTCTCCCTCACTACTGCAGTCACCGCAAATCTCCCTTTCTTCTGAATTCACTTAGTGTCTTTGCTGTTCTTGCTAGCTCTCTGATTTGAGTACTGTGTCATTTCCTGGTCCTTTCATCTCAGTCAAAGAGCTAGCACGCTTGCTCTGGTCTCTAGCTCGAGCCTCACCTCACCCTTTGGTGCTCTGCTCTTACATTGCCTCCCAGGGGCTCTCTTGTGTGTTGGCTTTTGATAGTCAAGGCCATGGAACACACCTTCAAAGCTCGCAGGCAGGGGAAAGGAGAAGCCAGGGTATTTCTCACTCTGCTTGCTCTCTGTGGAATCTGGCGGGGTCCCACTGGGCAGTCTCTCCCAACCTGGCCCCAGCTCTCCCTCGGGCAGTTCCCAAGGTGCTTCTAGATTCTTCTGCCTGAAACTTCAGGTTTCAGGGCTCTGGTAACACCGTATTTTCCGAGCGTCACCCATGCCACAAGGGGAGGAGACTCCTGATTTTGCCAAATCTCTGGGTTGCTTCCCATTCCCTATTTGACTTGTTCACTCTTCCATTCATCTACATAACTAATCCTTCCTTAAAAAAAAAAAGAAGTCCTTCCTCTGGAAACTATTTATTCTCCAGGATAGATCCCAACTGATACAATGTATTAGTTAAAAAACAAAAACAAAAACAAAACAAAACAAAAAACACAGGCTTGGAATCTGGAAGAACCTAAATCTGAATCCTGTGGCTTACTCTACGAACTTGGACAAGTGACTTAACCTCTTTCTGTAAACTGGGGATCACAACACCTAGCTCATTGGGCTGCTGTAAGTGTTAAATAGCGTACAAGTCCAGCCATGCTGTATGAATAGTGCCCTTGCCATGGTTAGGACTCTGTCGACAGTAGCTATCATCACTGACTTCTAAACTTTTTTTTTTTTTTAAAGATTTTATTTATTCACCTGACACAGAGAGAGAGAGAGATCACAAGTAGGCAGAGAGGCAGGCAGAGAGCCCGATGTGTCACTCGATCCCAGGACCCCGAGATCATGACCCGAGCTGAAGGCAGAGGCTTAACCCACTGAGCCACCTAAGCGCCCCTGACTTCTAAACTTCTTGATAGCATGGCTGTATTATTATTATTCTCTTTGTGTCCCAGTGCTTTATGTAAAGGTATTTGTCACATTCTTTTTTTATATAATTTTTTAAGATTTTATTTATTTATTTGACAGACAGAGATCACAAGTAGGCAGAGAGGCAGACAGAGAGAGAGGAGGAGGCAAGCTCCCTGCTGAGCAGAGAGCCCGATGCAGGGCTCCATTCCAGGACCTTGGGATCATGACCTGAGCTGAAGGCAGAGACTTTAACCCACTGAGCCACCCAGGCGCCCCCTATTTGTCACATTCTTGCCTCTTAAAATTTTATTTCATCAGCAACTTCTTGAGCACCTGTGCCGTGGTAGCAATTGTTCTAGGCACTAGTTCTAGGATACATAATGAAAATAAAGGCCTTGCTTTCAATGTGTTTACAATCTAATAGGAGTAAGAGACAACAACGACTAAGACTATGAAAGGCAGCTCGACTAACAGCACACCGAGGCACATGTAACATGGGTGGGTACAAGGCGGAAAGAGGGAGGGACCAGCTCTGTTTAGGAATTTCAAGCCCAGCTTTAGGGGAGTAGAAACCCCACTGGCTTCGAAGGAAGAGAAGACTTCCAACAGGCAACAAATGCAAGGAAGAGGAGCTCCCGCTGAGGGAACAGTGGGAGCTGATGGTAGAGCTGTGAATTTGTGCCCTTGGAGCACAATGTGCCCCGCCCGCTCCTTTAACAGGAATATGTTGGAGGGACACCTAGAGAGAGACCTTGAAATCCTTGGGAGCTCCTGGGCATGGACCAGATTCTACAAGTAAACAAATCAGGAAAGTTTTGAGGAGAGAGGTGATTTGCTCCATCTGCAACCAAACCTAAGTTTGGGCAGACCTGTTAGCAAGTTCCTGCGATGGTCCTACTGTGGTAGGATTCAAAGCACTTGGGGATTGATACAGGGGATAAGCAGGAGGGTTAATTAAAATTGCCTCTAGAGCAGCATTTCTCAATCTATGCGGCAGAATAATGTCTCATGAATAACAACAATAGTTATGGCTATTTTTTTTTCAGTGTACTTAGAAAAAAATACATGGATATACACTTCATACCTTGGCCTGTCATTATCATAGAAGGCTCTATATGATCTGACCCAGATGACATCTTGTATCAGCTCTTCCTTATCAGCTCTTATATCAGCTCTTCCTCTTGCTTTATGTACTCCAGCTCTTTCAGCCACTTTTGTGTTGCTCAGATAGGTCAACCTTGGTCCCGATTCAGGGTCTTAGCAGTTGCTATTCCATCTGCCTGGGAGAATTTTACTCCAGACCTTTGCTTCTCCTTATATGATCTGGCACCTTGTTTCTTACCACTCTTCCTTTTACTTACTCTCCTTTGATCATTCCATTCCTTGGCTCTTCTTTCTGAATATATCAGGCACACTCTGGCCCCAGGGCTTTTGCACTTGCTCTTTCTTCCTGCCTACAATGATCTTCCTCTAGGTTTCTGCAAGATTCACTTTCGAATCTCTTTCAGGTCTTTGATTGTTATGTGGCACCATGTGAGGGATCCCTGCAACCTTGCTTAAACTTAGTTTATTTATATATTTATTTATTTTAAAGATTTTATTTCTTTATTTGACAGAGAGTGAGAGATCACAAGTAGGTAGAGAGGCAGGGGGTGGGGGAAGCAGGCTCCCTGCTGAGCAGAGAGCCTGATGTGGGGCTCCATCCCAGGATCCTGAGATCATGACCAGAGCCGAAGGCAGAGGCTTAACCCACTGAGCCACCCAGGCACCCCGACCCCGTTTAAACTTTAAAGTGAAAATGAGGGGCACCTGGATGGCTCAGTGGGTTAAGTGTCTGCCTTTGGCTCAGGGCCTCTCCTGATCAAGTCCCGGATTGGGATCTCTGCTGGACAGGGAGCCTGTTTCTCTCTCTCCCTCTGCCCCTCCATCCTTGCTTGTGCTCATTCTCTCTGTCAAATAAATAAATAAAATCTTTTAAAAAATAAATAAAAATAAAGTTAAAATGAGATAGTCATTCCCTGTTTCCCCTCACAGCACTTGTTACCATTTTGGCACACTATATATTTTCCTTTTTAATTTTTGTCTTCCCACACTGGAAGGTGAACTGTATTAGTACAGGTATCCTGGTCTAATTTTCTTTCTTGTTCTTCTGCGCCTGAAACAGTCCGGACACATAGTAAGGGCTCAGTGAACATATGTTGCGTGAACGACTGAATGAGTGGAGAAATGACTCCAGTCTCATTCTGTCTCCGAAATCAGGTAAAATGCCTTCCTCAGAAATGCTTTCTCCAACCTTCCCATCTAAAACAGCCATTCCCATCCTAGCTATTCTTTATAATATCATCACATTTTCTTTTACTTGTAGTACTTTTCACTATCTAAGATTATTCTATTTATCTCCTCATTTATTGTCTGTCCCCTTGCTCCTTCATTAGACTGTAGGGTCCAGGGGCACCTGGGTGGCTCAGTTTGTTAAATGTCTGCCTTCGGCTCAGGTCATGATCTCAGGGTCCTGGGATTGAGCCCCACATCGGGCTGTCTGCTCAGTGGCGAGTCTGCTTCTCCCTTCTCCTCTCCCTATCTGATCTCTCTCTCTTTCTTACTCTCTCAAATAAATAAATAAAATCATTAAAAAAAAAAGGGAACATAGGCTCCATGAGATTTGGGACCTTGGTACATACTAGGTAGTCAATAAACATTTGTTAAATGAATGAAGAAAAGCTGTGCTTCCCATGGATTATCTTACCTCACAGCAACCCCCTTAAGTACTACCATTAGACTCTTCTCTCGAATGATGAAACAGAGATTTAAAGCACTTACACATCTGGGAAATGGTAAAACCCAGAAGTTCTGAAATCAAACTGCCTGTGTTTGATTTCAGAACTCATTCTAAGTTAATTTGTTTAATTTGATTTCAGAACTCATTCTGAGTTAATTTGTTTAACTACGGGACTTGTCAGAGCTTCTGAGTCTACAGTCTGTAAGAGAAGGAAAGAAAGCATATGCAACATTGCCCAAACATACTTAACCACAGGATCCTCTTTTCTGGTGGAATATTCCTAGAGTTTTATGGATATATTTTGGAAATGCCATTATAACTTTCTAACTGATTAATTTGGGAAGTTGGTAGAGTTTTATTTACGGATCAATAACATAACTACATTGTAATCCCATGTGGCCTAATATGTGTAAGAAGTGTGGCGGGATGGAAGAATGGAAGTCTTCTCCACAGGAAAGTAAAGGGAGCTCAGGTTTATTGTCAAAAAAGCAATCGAAGAGGAAACCAATCTAGGTGAAAGAGACCAAAAAAAAAAAAAAAAAAAAAAAAAGTAGTCCCAGTAAGGCGCAAAGATCACCTTTCTTCCAGCAAAATCTGACCATCAGTATGTGGGCCTGAGTAAGTCAGGCAGCAGAAAATTGTTCGGCCTGTAGCTCAGAGGAGCCTGCTATACTCAGCTGAGAAGTAGACATTGGTATTTGTTTACGCGACACAGTTTTCTTTCTTCCTCTTTCTAACAGAACCCCATGTCTGCCCTTGTAATTCACCCTCTCTCACCCTGCTTCGTGCTTCCTTATCTCCCTGCTAGTGAATGGTGTAGAAATGAAAAGGTCACCTTATACGCATCTGGTCAGCAATACAGAAAGGCCAGACTGCCCGGGGACTTCTGGAAAAGTACCTGTCACTACTGGACAGGGAAAGAGACGTGTAGACAGAGCGGGTGTCGTGTCTGCGCGTGATGCCTGGGGCTGGGCAGAGTTAGCAGGCATGAGAGGGCACAACAAAAACATGGAATATTCTCTCCTTAGCTTTCTCAGGGGCTTTACTATTTATTTTTGAGCCAGGTATCTTGGGAGGCATATTAGAGGGATTGATTTTTAGATAAGGAAATAAGGGATACTTGGGTGGCTCACTTGGTTAAGCGTCTGCCTTTGGTCAAGCCCCGCTTCAGGGTCCCTGATCAGCCGGGAGTTGCTTCTTCCTCTCCCTCTGCCTCTCCCCTTGCTTGTGCTCACTTGCTCCCTCTCTCTCTCTCTGTCAAATAAATAAATAAAATCTTTAAAAAAATAGATAAGGAAATAAATCCCTCCTTTCCAGTGAGTAGCATTATCCAGCTCCAGAATTTTAGCTACGACTCCCTATTTCAGGTGACTGTCAGTTGACTGTTTCAGGAAGCAGGGGCTGGGCCTCAGTTACTCAGGCAGTTTGCACAGGCTGTTGCAACAGGGCTGGATCCGTGCCAGTTCAAGGATGCTACCTAAATTGGTAAGAGCAAGACTTGTGTTAGAAAAAAACTGGAGAGGAGTAGCTAGCAGATCAATGCTGTAATAGTGGATAAAGATCCCCTACATACCACAGTTGAAGATTTTAGGGATTCTTCCCATTCCTAAACTAAGTTCTCATCACTTGGGTGCCCAGCTACATGGCTGTCCCTGGGTCTTGCAAAATTCCTACTTGAAACCTGCAATGTCTGCTCTCCTTCCCTTTCAAAACAGGGGGCTGCTTGCCCGCGTCCTTGTCTGAGATCCTGTAGAAGATATAGCCTGGAGGAGATGTAGACCAGGTCAGACTCAGCTCTCTCTCTTTTTTCTTTTCGTAAATTTATTTTATTTTGGGGCACCTGGGTGGCTCAGTTGTTAAGTGTCTGTCTTCAGCTCAGGTCATGATCCCAGGGTCCTGGGATCAAGCCCCACATGGGCTCCCTGATCAGCAGGAAGCCTGCTTCTCCCTCTCCCACTCCCCCTGCTTGTGTTCCCTCTCTCACCATGTCTCTTTCTGTCAAATAAGTAAATAAAACCTTAACAATAAATAAATGAATAAATAAATTTCATTTTAATTCTGGTATAGTGAGCATACAGTGTTATATTAGTTTTAGGTACTGTATAGGATTCAACACTTCTGTGCATTACCCAATGCTTGTCCTAAGTACACTCCTCAATCCCCCATCACCTAGTTCACCCGTCCCTCCCCGCTTCCCCTTCTGGTAACCACCAGTATGTTCTCTATAGTTAAGAGTCTGTTTCCTGCCTTATCTCTCTCTCTCTCTTTTTCCCTTTGCTCATTAGTTTTGTTTCTCAAATTCCACATATGAGTGAAATCCTATAGTATTTGTCTTTTTCTGACTGACTGATTTCACTTAGCATAATACTCTCTAGCTCCATCCATGTCAATCAAATGGCAAGACTTACATGCTTTAAGGAGTGAAAGTGAGCACTTCTGCCCCTCATCCCCTGAGTTTGCTCAGGTAGCTTGTTCAAGGCCACACATTTAGTTAGTGGAAGAATGAGGATTAAAATCCAAGTTGTCTAATTCCCAACATATGTGGCCATGACCATGACACTAAGTGAGAGACCTTTCAAAGATTGTGCCAAATAATTTCATATGTGACAAAATCCTGCAAAGGGCTTATAGAGAGACAAAGATAATGAGACCAATCCTCACCTTGACCTGTCATCATTCCCCACCTTTGACATCTGCCCAAAGTTGGAAACTTTCACTCTCGTATAGGGCACTGGTTCCTCACTATAAATTCATAGCGTCATGCTTCACATCAGGTACAGCACAAACAAATATGTGGGTCCTATCTCAGGCTCAAGGGGACAAACTTCCCAGGCACATCTATCATTTGGATCCCTCCCAGTAGAGGAAAAGGATCCAGCAGGATGGAGGAACCCATAAACCACTAAAGTTTTGTTGAAGAGGGAATCTCCATTACTATGATGAAGATGGTTTCCCAGAAATGGGCACTGGGGCAAAGCTGTCTAGGTAGTGAAATGGCTGGGCTATCATCAGGGTATTGGAAGTAGCAAGGAAAGTTGTCCTATTCATCACCAGCTCCCTGGGATATTTGTTTAAGAGCTACGAGTGGAACTTGTTTCATATTCTCTTCCTTGACTTAGTGTGTTTGTTCACTGGGCAGAAAGCTCTGTGTCAGGCTTTCAAGCTTGTTTTAGACCTTCAAAGGCATGAAAGAATGATAGTTATAGAAACTTGTTTATATGTAATAATATATAAAAATAATTATTATTATTTTATAAGTTTATAATCTTGAAAAGGCTTACAGTTTGAACCTTTTTTGGAAGAAGGGATGTGAAATCAGGCTCATGATCCTGGAGTGGCCATATTTGGACAGGTACTAAAAATGACAGTTAGTGGTACAGTGAGTGAAGTAGGGAAGAAGTTTAAATGAATAAACTTCAATAGACAAAACAAGAAGCTGTGGTTATTGACCTACAGTACAGAGAAGGAGAAAGACAGAAACCAACTTGCCCTGAGTGCTGGTTGCATTTAGGCTGAAAGCAGACACAAAGACAGTGAGTGTTTCTCATGGATTAGATGTAGACTCTGCAGAAAAGAGCCAACCTGGAGCCATTTCAACTTTCCCTCAAGAGTTCTACTCAAAAAGATGAAGTGACCTCAGCAAAAGGTGGGTTCACCTGATTCCCACTGCTTTGGGGATGGGGAATATAAGTGACCAGCTGGAGGTAAATGTTTCACCCAGGGTACAGGCTGTTCAATGTGGGAGCCTCCAAAGTACCCATGAAACCACCCACAAGAAGAATAGTCAGCTTTGAACATCAGCCAGAAAGAGACAGCTTTAAACATATGCCACAGCCAGAGGAAACCGATGCCAAAGTATCTTGGTGCCGGTCAGGTAAGACATTTCCTACTCTTTAGTTCTTATTCCTCCCCCACTGTTTTAATATCGGAAGATCCAGAGGCAGCCCACAGGCAAGTGGGGTCAGAGGAGTGGAAGCAACAGTTAGGGAAAGAGATGGGGCTAACTAAGCCCCTTCTCTCACTGCTAGCACCTTGTCAAGGGGAGAAATTTAACTTCAAATGGAATTTGGCATTTCGACTTTTACGCTTAAATGACTGAAGATTTTGATTAGCAAAATAGGACTGTTCATATGACTCGACGCCATGCGAAGACTTTTACTATCTAGTAGTGTCCTGGTCTGGATTTCTCTTAAAGGAAGGACTACATCCTCAGGATGGGCAACGTGGACAAAAGGAAAAGTTGTTCTTGACTCCACCCTAAGAGTCCACTGACTCGAAGTGACTGCCATAGTGTTTTGAGTTGTGTTTTTCTGTCATATGCAACTGAAAACGCTCTACTGAGTATTCCATGCATAGATTAAATACCAAATATACACAAAAATGGATTTCCTAAAGTAAGGTCTTACTTCAAATTCTAGCTCTCTCTGCTTATTGGAAAGGACATTCGGTAGTCAGAAGAAATGTATTTTAATGTTGGGAAGGGCTTGCTAAGGGTGCTTTTTCAAGGGATTTTGTAGGAAATCAAGAATGAGATTGTATGCTGACCTTCTCAAGAGAAAGGTAAGCATCAGTCTCCTTTTTCGCTTTAAGAGGAATCAAGTGACAAGCTGTATGTATCCTTCTTCACACAGCTGTGGAACTAGAGGCTCTCTTTGCCTTTGGATTCCTGGGACATTGCTTGATGCTGATTTCCAATTCACAATTTTATGGATCTCTTTTTTCTGTTGCTACATCTCTGCATTTTGAACAATTTGTTTCTTGCATTTATAATTAAATAGTCAACCAGTCCAAGTCCAATAAAAATTTAACTGAGGTCGCATATTTGATGCTTTTAGCATGCCTAATAATTTCCATCTTTTCTTACTCAAATACTCATAAGTATTAGCATTTTATTTTTCTGCTTTCTACTCATTTTTTAAAATAGGTTTAAACAAAATATTCAAATCATTGCAAGAACCAACTATGCTTTATGCAAAATAATACAGTCCAGACAAAATAGGACCAATAGCTAATGACACCATCATGAAAACTTTATTAATTAGCAAATGTTTGAGATTCGCAATTTATGCATAGAAAAAGTGGGTTAGGGAGCCTGGGTGGATCAGTTAGTTAAGCGTCTGCCTTTGGCTCAGGTCATGATCCCAGGGTGCTGGGATGGAGTCCCACATTGGCACCCTGCTTGGTGGGGAGTCTGCTTCTCCCTCTCCCTCTGCCCATACCCCAGCTTGTGTGCCTGCCATGTGCACACATTTTCTCTCTCTCTCTCAAATAAACAAATAAAATCTTTATAAAAAAAAGGGGGGGCTATAAGGTGTCAAAAGACAGGGTCAGAGTTTCATTCATCTGAGGGTCACTAGTATCTAGAAACATGATGCTCAGTAAATTTTTGCTCAGGGAATGAATTCCCTTCCTAGAAGATATGGAGTAGATTTGTAAGTTTGATAAATTTTACCTGATTTTTAAGATATGTACTTAATCATGTTAATTCTTCTTCCTTGACTATTATGTTCAAATCCTTTGAAATATCTAGATTCAAACCTTCCCCGTTCCCCAACACAAAGATGAAAATACTGGGACAGATACAATTTTGGACTACTCCTTGTCATGTGCTAGAGGTCACATGAGAGAAATAAGATACTTAGAAGTTGTTTTCCTTCAAAGCCTTTGAAGTGTTTGTCAAGACATTCAGTGAGGGGCGCCTAGCTGGCTCAGTCAGAAGAGCATGGGGCTCTTGACCTGGGGTCCATGAGTTCGAGCCCCACATGGGTATAGAGAACACTTGAATGAATAAAAAAATTTCTTAAAAATTTTTAAAACGACAATTTAGTGAGAGATTTCAAATGTGACAATTTAAAGGTTTAAAAAGAATCCAAGATAAATGAGTGCAAGACTATAGAACCAAACCTTATGAACACTACTAACATATTCACTAATAGATGTTTCTAATTTGTGTGTTGAAAGCGTGCCTTATGAAAATAGCACTAGAATAAGAAATGACTACATTAAAAAGCTTGGAAGCTGAGAACTTAATTTCTTCTTGAATTCTAATTCCGCCACTTGTTGGCTGTATGATCTTTAGAAAGTTGGTTGGTTCACCATATCTCAGTTTCCTCTTGTGTAAAAAGGGAATAATAGTACCATCTCCCCATGAGAGTCTAGAACCAGTTGTGAGACAAAAACGGGGAAGATAGATGGTGATCAAAATATCACCGGCTAAATGGACAAAGATGAGAATTGGAGGTGTGGCTTGGGTATATGCAATACCAGGCATCCTGATATGGAATCACAGTCATACATTGAGTAGCATTGAATCCTCTGGGCTCCCCATGCAGGAGATTGCCTCTGTAAAACGTATGGCATGGAGAAGTGAATAGAACGCATCTCTCTGTGGATCCTGGGTTAAAATGAGGTAGGAAGGAGCTGAGATAAGCATTTTGAAATTCTTCTTAACTCATCAAGATGAGAAGTCATTCCTCTTTCCCTGTGGGAGGTTGGAGAGGGGTTGTCAGAGAATTGACAGGAGTATTACATTAGTGAAGCTCCTTCTATAAACGCTGGCATGGAAGAACATTTCGTAGACTTTTGTTCTCTTAATCCATAGGGATTAAGAGACCATTTAGCCTGTACTCAGCCAAGCTGTGGCTATCCCCTTGTGAGAAACACATCAGCAGACTGTCAGGATCATTCAGTTCTCACTTTCATAAGGCTGTTCCTCCAACACTAGCCATGCTCCTCTGTGGCTCCTCCTGAAATACTCCAGGTAAGTAATGTTGCCTCTGCCTACAGAATGCTCTGAAATAGGCCAGATGAACACATTAAATAAATTAACCTAGAGGCAACACTGTGCCTGAGGCTGAAAATCAATTTCCTATTTTATTTCCTAGCCCAAATGATGTCTCGCCAAGTTGTCCAGTTACCGTTGACCCTTGAACAACGCAGGGGTTCAGGGTGCCGACCCCCTACGCAATCAAAAATCCATGTATAATTTATGACTCCCCAGAAACTCAACTAGTAATAGCTTACTATTGGCCGGAAGCCTTACCAATAACATAAACAGTCAGTTAACATATATTTTGTATATCATATGTGTGTTTTTTTTTTTACAGTATTCTTACAATAAAGTAAGCTAGAGAAAAGAAAATGTTAAGAAAATCATAAGGCAAAAAACTACTTTTTTTTAAGATTTTATTTATTTATTTGACAGACAGAGATCACAAGTAGGCAGAGAAGCAGGCAGAGAGAGGAGGAAGTAGGCTCCCTGCTGAGCAGAGAGCCTGACGCAGGGCTCGATCCCAGAACCCCAGGACCATGACCTGAGCCGAAGGCAGAGGCTTTAACCCGCTGAGCCACCCAGGCACCCCGCAAAAAACTACTTTTACGGTAGTACTGTATTTATTTAAAAAAATTGCATTTTAGCAGACCTGCACAGTTCAAGCCTATGTTATTCAAGGGTCAACTGCACGTATGAGTTATTCGGGTCCACTGAGAAGAAGATTCCAAGAAAAGACCAAACATGTAAGAGATCTATGGGGAGAGAAGAAGATGAGGAAAGCGTCCAAACAACAGCACCGGTCTTACACCTGTATAATAAGAGAAGGAAAGGATTTTTCCCACACCTGGATAGGAGGAAACTTAGACTGCAGTGCAGTTCCTAGGAAGGTTAAACCTGACTGATAAGGAATCCTTGAGCCAAAGTTGCTTGTCGGAAGAATTCTATACCTCATTAAAAAACAGCTGCCCCAGGACCCCAGCCATCCTCAGTCACTGGCTAGGAGCACTTAGCAGCAAGGATGGCCTCTATGTGAACATGACGGTGGTATGCTGCCTGCAGCAGGAGATCTGAGCAGTGAATATTTAGGGCCACAACATGTATATAGCCCATGAGAGTTTCAACAATTTGACAACATAAAGATACTCCCATAATAATATATTAACAATAAGATGCTTCACATCTGAATATAGACCCCTTCCCATGACCAGATTCCAGGAAGAAATTACAATAAAATTTTAAAAAATTTTGGATGCTCTTGTGAGTTAAGTCCAAGTAAGTTCAAGTTCAAAAGGATTAAAGTCATGGGGCCCCTGGCTGGCTCAGTTGGTAGAGCATGTAACTCTTGATCTAGAGACTTTAAGTTCAAGCCCCATGTTGGGTATAGAGATTACGTAAAAATTAAATCTTTTTTTCTGGGATGGCTGGTAGCTTAGTTGGCTAAGTGTCTGACTCTTGATTTCATCCTGGGCTTGGAGCCTACTTAAAAAAAAAATCAAAATTCATCTTCCCCAAATTCTTATCCTCTCAATCTCAGTCAAGACGTAGGATTGTGTTCCCTGAGCAGCACTTCTGGAATGGATATGGTGCCTTCGAAAACTCAGGATTAGAATTTGCCTTCACGGTCCCCACTTTATAAAAAATCCAAAGAATTCCTAGAACGTACAAGATTAGAAGAGTTCTAGGTAAAAATTATACATCTTAGAAAGCAAACCAATCCCTACATCATAATGCAGCTATCACAGGGAAATTATGCTCCCAGATCACTTCACCAGGTGAGGCCAAAGATTATATTAAAAGTGAGTAGATGGAAATAATCTGGGTTTTCATTTCACCAAGATTCATTTATTCATATCACAAATAGTTGTGGAATAACTACTTTGTTCCAGGAGGCACGCTAGCCGTGAATTCAATAATGAAAGTACTTGCCTTCATGGAGCAAAATTGTATTCCACTGGGGAAGGCATTCTTTGCATGGGACAAGTAATTAAATTTGTAACATATTAGTGACATGATAAGGAGAAAAAAATAAGTAAAAGAGGAGGCCATGATATGTTGGGAGGGGTTTAGAATTTTAGCTAGGGTAGACAGGGAAGGTAATTTCAAAAAAAAACCCTAGAGGATGTTGAAGAGCAAGTCAGGAGGATATCTAGGGAGCAATCACTGTAGGGTAGAGGGGATAACAAATGCAAAGATGATAAGTGGGAATGTTCCCAGAGAGCTTAACAAACAGCAAGGTCTGTGTGGCTTGTGTACAGTGAGTAAGGCAGACAGTGCCCAGGGAAGAGATCAGAGAGACAGAGAGGGACAAATTCTGTGGAACCTTATTAGCTTTCACTCTGATGAGCTGAGAAGCCACTAGAGGGTTTAGAGTGTTGACTTGAACTAACAAGATCATCCTGGACACCATGTTGAGAAGAGATTATATAGGTCCAGGTACAGAAGCAGGAAGGTCATTCAGGAAGCTGTTGCGATAATCTAGGGATGAAATTATGGTTTGGACCAAGGTGATAGCAATGAGAGCGATGACAAATGGTTGGGTTTCTCTATGGAGTATGACGGCAGTCACTTCCAGTCTTCTGGAGTAGAGAAACTGTGGGCTTAAACTCAACCGTGAGAAATCACCCATCAAAAAATTAATCTCTCACTTCCAATTTTGGAGAAAGAGACATATCTGCATACTATCTCCTTTCTCAGGGAGTGGCATTTGTGACACCTCTGGCTTCTAAAACAGCTACAAAATCTTCACGGGATGGCAGCCCTCGTGAGTAGGTTTTCCTTGAAGTGCCACTCCTTTCCTTCCTAACATACTCAAAACCACTTGATTTCCCTTTTCCTATCGAGTCTCACATTTCTGACATTTCCATGCTGAAGAGTGGGGCCCCATCTAGTTACATAGCCTCCGTGATGTCTTATGAACAGCATTTCAGTCCTGAGCCCCAGGGATTGTTGCTGTCACTTCTTGCCACAACTAAGACACCTGCCTCCTATAGATGACTTCCTTCTGCTTTCTACGGTCGTTTCAACAGGATAATCACTCTCAGCAGAGACCTGAATTAGTGCTGCTTTTGGAGCTTGGGGCCCTATGGGCCCGGTGAGTTTCTCTTACCTGTGTTACATCCTACTTAAGACCTTGTCTTTCACTTTGAATGTCACAAGCCTGGAGCGGCATTTCTTTGAGCTACATTTTTTCCTAGAGCCAGAGATTAGGCCTCTGGTGTTACATTTCCTCCCTCTGTCCCACTGCTACTTTTCAATAAGACTCATCTGAGTTGATAACCTTCCAACCTGTTTTTTAGCTTGTTTGCCTTCTTTTTCTACCTGTGGGAAGGCTGGTCCTCTTTACTAGATTATAGAAGCCTTCTTTCTTTTGCTTTGTTACACAAATGTTTTCTTTGTCTCTCTTTTTGTTTTCTGGCCCAGACACACATCTTTCTTACACACACCTCTGAGTTTTGCTTGGTGGGGTCTTTCCTAGAGAGACATGTGAAATCAATACATTTTATGTTTGCCAAAAACAAAGAAATTTTCAACTCTCTAAGCTGCCTACTAGTCCCAGGAGACTGTCTCCTAGGAAATCCGTATCCAGTCCAGGCCTACACTTGACTTATCCTTGTCTTTTCTCAGCCTTGCGGGGCCAGGACCTGGGCCAGTCTGCTATTGGTCTTGTCCACAGCAGACCAGAACAGGGGCTTTTTGCAGACTGGAGTATCTGACAGAGAATGGGGAAGGGGAAAGGAACAGTGGTTATATTTGGTCTTTATCGTGTGTTCTCATCCCAAACTCATCAAAGTTGCTTCTCCTCTCCTGGGAGGTAGTAAGTACATTCAGGCCAGGAAGATTACAGCAGTCCCTCCTTGTCCATGGTTTTGCTCTCCATGCTTTCAGTTACCTGAGACCAATGGCAATCCAGAAGCAGATGATCCTTCTGACATCTTGGCGGAAGGTCAGTAGTAGCATAACGCTATGTCACTGTGCCTGTGTCATTCATCTCATCATGTAGGCATTTCTTCATCTGACGTCATCACAAGAAGAAGGGTGAGTATAGGACAATAAGATATTTTGAGAGAGAGAGAGAGAACGCATTCACTTAACTTTATTTACAGTGTATTGTTATAATCTTTCGATTTTATTCTTCGTTATTGTTGTTAATCTCTTACAGTGCCTAGTTAATAAATTAAAGCTTATCATGGGTATGGATGAAAAAGACACAGTTGTGTACATACTACACAGTATGTAGAGGGTTTGGGACTGACCACAGTTTCGGTATTTACTACTGTACTCTGATGGAAGGAAATGTACCCTGTGTGGAAGGAAATATCAGGGGGTAAGTGTTTGCCCATAAAGATATGTAAAATACTTACCACGGTGCCTAAACAGAGATTAGTACTCCAATGTTGGCTATTATAAATTGAAAAGAAGTTGAAAAATTGAGATGAAAATTATTTCCAGTCTGTCACATATAGGAGTAGGGCAACCAAGCAGATTCTCCAATATTGGATTTTTTTTCCCTCAGTCTCTTTTTAAGAGTAAAACTCTATGCCTTAAAGTGTTCTTTTAATGACCATCCATGAAAACAATCTGCTTCCGACATGGATTGGACAAACGAACACGATGAGGTCAGTTGTGAATTTTTTCCCTTGGATCTCAGGACCATAGAACTGATTAATCCTAATCTTTGCTTATGACACAGTCTCCTCTTCAGTTTTTCCCTCTCTCCCTCCTTTCCTTCCCTCCCTTCCCTTCCTGCCTCCCTCCCTGCCCAGGCTTCTTCCTAACTCGAGCCCTCTCCTAGGGAATCTGACCACACCAGCACCACTTTCTGAGTGGAATAGAACTTGAGGACTCTTTTGCCTCTCTCCGCCTTTCTTTCCCATGCAACTGTCTTTATTTGTTGGGCTGTTTCAGATTTGAATAAATGCTGAAAGTGACAGACTTTTCACATCAGGAGGACATCACTGCTGTCTCTTTTGGTTTCTCACAGAATTCTAAGTGCATCCCTAGAGCTCAGAGGACGGGTGTGCTTCTGACTCAAACTTTGCCCTGTTTGCCAACCTCAGGGAGTCTAGGTTGAGTTAGGGAGAATGTAACAAAACCTGACAGTAGACAAGCCTAATGTGGTTTGGAGTTTTATTATGAAACTTCCGCGTAGTTCTCCTTTTCACCCAGTTGTGTCATAAGAAAACAGCCAAGAGTCATTTCAGTTTTTGCTCCCGAGCTTCTAGAATAACACACACATTCAGTATCTAAATATTCTGCATTGAAATTAACAAATTATCCTAAGATGTTGAAATTGTATTATGGACTGGTTCACGAGTCCATGTGAAGCTATTTTCTTATTTTGTTTCAATTATGAATATATATATATATATACACGTATATATATTTATATAGTATATATATAGATATACATCTATATATATACTACCATATATATGCACACATACTATGTACAATATCAAGATCTACAAAAAATACACCCATTAGGGGCACCTGGGTAGCTGAGTTGGTTAAGTGTCTGCCTTTGGCTCAGGTCATAATCTCCCAGTCCTGGGATTAAGTCCCACATCAGGCTTCCTGCTTAGTGGGGAGTCTGCTTCTCTCTCTCTCTCCCCCTCCCTACTGCTCGTTCTCTCTCTCTCAAATTAATAAATAAAAATCTTTGAAAAAAATACACACATTAGGGGCACCTGGGTGGCTCAGTGGGTTAAGCCTCTGCTTTCATCTCAGGTCATGATCTAAGGGTCCTGGGATCGAGTCCCACATCGGGCTCTCTGTTCAGCGGGGAGCCTGCTTCTCTCTCTGTCTGCCTCTCTGCCTACTTGTGATCTCTGTCAAATAAATATTAAAAAAAAACACACACACACACATTAGGGGTGCCTGGGTGGCTCAGTGGGTTAAGCCTCTGCCTTCGTCTAAGGTCATGGTCTCAGGGTTCTGGGATTGAGCCCTGCATAGGGCTGTCTGCTCAGCAGGGAGCCTGCTTCCCCCACTCTCTGCCTGCCTCTCTGCCTACTTATGATCTCTCTCTCTCTGTCAAATAAATAAAATCTTTTTTTTAAAGATTTTATTTATTTATTTCACAGAGAGAGATCACAAGTAGCCAGAGAGGCAGGCAGAGAGAGAGATAGAGGAGGAAGCAGGTTCTCCGCTGAGCAGAGAGCCCGATGCGGGACTCGATCCCAGGACCCTGAGATCATGACCTGAGCTGAAGGCAGAGGCTTAACCCACCGAGCCACCCAGGTGCCCCCAAATAAATAAAATCTTAAAAAAAAAAAAAGAAAACATGAATTCAATTTATTAAAAAAACACACACATTAAAAACAAACAAAATACTGGACTTTTAATTATTTTTGTTATATAAGCAACTTATATTCATGGAAAAAATTGGATAATACAAAAAATTAGAAAGAAGGGAAAATCAAATTTCTTAATTTATTCTTCTGGTTACTGATAATTGTGCTATGTGCTGAGAAAAATACATAGATGTTTAGGACAGGGACTGTGCGTACCCTTTAGGACATAAATAAAATACATGTATTTTAAAAATCCAACAAAAGGTTAAGTTTGTCAAGCACTTGCCATAATTCTGAAGTTTCCTGTTACCTTTAACTCAGTCATTTGGAGGTAGACTCTGTTTACTGACAGATCATATGATCTGCAGGAGCCTGGGCTGTATCATGATTTATGTTGAGGTCCAGTCCTCTTTAGACCACCGGTATTTGTGCTTCATTCTTTAGAGAGTCAGCAGTTAGAAATCCTTCCACTTACTACATTGGCTGGGTGGATGAGTGGTAAAATGTAGAGTTGATAGTGTCCACGGAAGAAAAAAAAAACTACATTAGAATGGAGGTAGAAAGGGGACATGGTTACCCAGTATGTTAATGACTCATTCTACATTTCACAAGAAGGACAACTGCCAAAGTAGAACATTTTTTTTCTAAAGCTATTTTGAATAAAATTTTGAAAAGAGGATTTTATTTTTTTGTTTCTTGAATTTTTAATTTTTTTTTTTGAAAAGAGAATTTTAACAAAATAGAGTCTAGGCAATAATTTTATAATTTTCAGTAGCTATATTAAGACACCTATTGGGGTGCCTGGGTGGCTCAGATGGCTAAGTATCTGCCTTCAGCTCAGGTTGTGATCCCAGGGTGCTGAGATCAAACCCCACCCCTCGTAGGGCCCCCAGCTCAGCAGGGAGTCTGCTTCTTCTTTTGCTCCTCCCCCTGCTTGTGCGCTCTCTCTCTCTCTCCCTCTCTCTGTCTTTCTCTCAAATGAATAAATAAAATCTTTAAAAAAATGGACATCTATTGATCAGGTATAAATTTGGAATCAAAATCAATTGACTATTTATGCTATTAATGGTAGACTTCCATTGGTTTCAGATGATGAGAACTACATGTCTAATATTTTTAAATAATTATGCTGAGAACTATACCAAAGAAATAAAGTAAAAGAATTAAAGTTGAGAGACCCTGTACCTATGATCATTTAACATAGCAAAAAAAAAACTGAAAGAAAAGTATTTCAGTTCTTAAGTAAGGTGGTTGAGGCAGCTGGACATAAGGAAGAAACTGGCAGTTGTCTAATTCTAACTTTCTTCCCCGATGAAGCAAAACCAGACAGTTTCTAATTCTCTCTTAATCATATTTTTTACATACTTATGTATGCATATCAAACTCCTCACAGAATCATCATTATGGGGGTGCCTGGGTGGCTCCGTCGTTAAACACCTGCCTTTGGCCCAAGTCATGATCCCCAGGTCCTGGGATCGAGCCCCACATCGGGCTGTCTGCTCAGTGGTCAGCCTGCTTCTCCCTCTCCCATCCCCCTGCTTGTGTTCCTCTCTCGCTGCATCTCTCTCTGTCAAATAAATAAATAAAATCTTAAAAAAAAAAAGAATCATCATTATTTTAATATAATCTGTTGCCTTCATTTATCCATGTGTCTGCCATCCATTCATCCAGTAAATACTTATTACGTACTTACTACGAAGGGAAGCACTTTTCTGGACACGGTCTTACCAAATGCCTCAGTTGAAGAACAACTGCATGTCACTAAGTTATGAGTTTATATAATAAAATGAAGCTGCTATGGGAAAGTTGGAGTTTATTTACAAAATAAATGAGCTTAAATTTAAGGAGCAAACAGCACTCAGTCTTTTCCAAACTTAGGGTCGCTGGGTTGTTTGTTTTTTAAAGAACACTCCTAAACTACCATGTGGTTCTGAGTTCTGAGCTTCTTCTACTCATGAACAAATGAAAAACCCTTCCCATGGCAAGGAGCATCAGCAATGGATTGTTTGACTCTCATTGTGGTTTATTTCATTATACAATGAGTCACATTTTTTCCCCTTTGTTAGTTAGTTACAGAGATTGAAAAACAATCTGGTGGCTATACTTTACATAGGCTACAAAAAGTAAGTTGTTGCTCCTCAAAGTGTCTCTCTGGCTCCTCAGGCCCCCTCCAGAGTCCCATCCGACTTTTATCCATTGGCAGCTACACATCTCCCCACTAGTGTTCCACAGACACAGCAGAGCCAGTACGTATAAAGCTGAACTCCATGTTGTCCAGTCTTCCTGAATTTTCTCCCATCCTTAGTACTATCACCATCTATCTGTTTTTTCAGACTAGAAATCTAGAGCCTGTCTTTGCTGGCATTCATCATAGTCCTTAGGTCATCAAGTTCTGCTAATTTTATCTTCAGAATAGGTCCAGAATTTTCACTTCATCCGTGCTCCTGCTTTCGTGCCATTCCTTCCCGGACTATTGGAAAGTCCGCTAATAGGATCTTGCTGCATCTGGTCTCTCAATATGCTAGTCTATTCCCTATACTGCCATTAAAGTTGTCTTTTTCTAACTTAAATATGTTCATGCTTCTCTCTCTGAAAGTCTTGAATGATTTCTCATTAACCACAGGAAGGAGTCCAGTCATTTTAAAATAGCGCTTGAGAACTTTCATAATCCAGTCCTGGATTTTCTTTTCAGGCCCATCTCTCCACAAGTATTGTGGGCTTCTGCCAAATGGGACTGCTTGCCCGAATTCACCGTGCATGCTCTTTTTATATCCACGAGCTGTTGAATATGCTTTTTGCCTGGAATGTCCTCTAGTTAGTTACTATTCAGGATATAGCTCAAATATTACCTCCTTTAAAAGGTCATCTTTGGGGGCACCTGGGTGGCTCAGTGGATTAAAGCCTCTGCCTTAGGCTCGGGTCATGGTCTCGGGGTCCTGGAATCGAGTCCCACATCGGGCTCTCTGCTCTGCGGAGAGCCTGCTTCCTCCTCTCTCTCTGCTTGCCTCTCTGCCTACTTGTGATCTCTGTCAAATAAATAAATAAAATACTAAAAAACAAACAAATAAATAAATAAAAGGTTATCTTTGAAATTCTCCAGAAGTATTAGTATCTTTATGTGCTGGGCTATATTCTTTGTTTGTCCCTATAGATTCTCTGTCCATCATTCTCTACCTGCCCTGTGCAGGCTTACCTCTTTGGACAACATTAACCCAATTTTCTCGTCCTCTAACTTTTTGGTGGGTTTGAATAATGGGAGGCCCTGGAAGAAGTTCAGAGAGCACAGAAGATAGTAAGATTACAGTAATGTAACCCTAACTCTCTTCCTCCTGGGGCTTGGATTGGTAGGGGTTACATTCATCTGCTAAAAGAGTTCCTGTTGGGTAGACCTTCTTGTAGCTAGAACTTTCTTTCTGGATTTGGGTGGTAGCTCTATTTCTTGGCTTCTTCAGGCCTAGTGGTGGGGGCAGTTTCTCAGGGCTGATGATTAGTTATCCCTAACTCTGCCTCTACCTTTGTAAATAAATGCCTTATTAAACTTTTTTTAATCACTCCTTGTAAGTATGCCATCTGTCCCCTGTGCTGCCTGGGATACTCCTGTGGTACCATTTATGTAGCTCTATAACGGTTTGTAACACATTTTATTCCAGTTATTTTTGCCCACCTGCCCATTTCCCCCATTGAACTCCTTAGAAAAGGACTGAATCCAGGGCAAGAATCCTTGAGACTTTCATTTTCTAGGAGGGCATTGCAAAAACCAGGATAGGACATGCAGACGCCAGATGAAGGAGGGATTCCCCAGAATGTGCAGGAGACCTGTGGGACATGGGAATAGGCCTGGAAAATCAGGTAAGGAACTGCCTGCCTGCCTTAATCTGAGTCAATCTGGTTGAAAAGGGAGACTATACTTAAAAGGAAAATCAGAAAGCAGGGACTGAAAAATCTGACCCAACTAATTAGCCGCTCAACCTCAATACCAACTTAGGCTAACGTTGGAGATTCTTGGCCTGGCATTTGGAGTTCACTGATAAAGCCTTCCAGATTTCATCCAGTAAGGACACAAAGAACTATAAACAAAAGGGCAATGACTCCAAGAACTTTCATAACCATTAGAAGTGAGAGTTGGAGAATCCCAATATAGCACTTCTCCTTCCTGCCTAAGCTTTCAACAAATTGAGAAAAAAAGATTAAGACCGATGGAGTAAAAAATAATAATGACAGCAGTAATGATAGTTCACATTCCAAAAGTACTTATTTTGTAACAGGCAGTGTTCCACGTGCTTTATATGTACGACCTAAATCTTCATGACAGCTCTATGAGTAGAGACCCCTAGTCCCATTTTGTAGATGGAGGTTTACTGAAGCACAGGGAAGTTAAGTGATTTGCCCAAAGTCACATGGTTATATTGAGTGGCAAATCTGGGGTATTAACCAGTTGGGCTCCAACATCTATGCACCTATAACCACTATGCTATATTGCCTCTTGAGATAGCACCTTTATTTTGGTTGAAACTAATGTTGGAGAATGTGATTTGTATCCATGAACAAGAAGGATCTCTAAGAACGAATTCTTAGTCACAGACAGCACGGGACTTCTGCAGCCTTCCTTGCGTGGGGCCTGTCTCTAGAAAATGTAGGACATGGAAGAGCAGGGTTCTTTGCAGGCAGGAGGCTGGAGAGTAAGAAAGAGAGAGAAAGAGTAAGAAAGAGAATAAACAGGGGGCTGGTGTAAGCATGCCCACTTTTTTTCAGACATATCAAAGTATATTCTGTCCTGAGCAAGAAGAGTTAAGGGATGGAGGAAGGTTTGGGGTATAAGACTAGGGGAACCCTCTCCACCAGGAAGGAAACATCAGGAATTGGGAAGAGGTAATTCCCCCCAATATACAGTCCCTATGTTTATCACATTTTATTGCCTGTTTAGTTCTTAATATCAACGCCCATTGTACTGTAATCATTCACTTGTCTGTCTCTACCACTCACTTCCTTCCTCACCTATGCATTTCTTTTTTTTTTTTTTAAGATTTTATTTATTTATTT
Organism: Lontra canadensis; assembly: GCF_010015895.1. Lineage (NCBI taxonomy): Eukaryota > Metazoa > Chordata > Mammalia > Carnivora > Mustelidae > Lontra > Lontra canadensis. The sequence goes on from NW_022631001.1 coordinate 37,271,315, forward strand.
GACAGAGAGAGAGAGATCACAAGTAGGCAGAGAGGCAGGCGGAGAGAGAGTGGGGAAGCAGGCTCCCTGCTGAGCAGAGAGCCTGATGCGGGGCTGGATCCCAGGACCCTGGGATCATGACCTGACCCGAAGGCAGCGGCTTAACCCACTGAGCCACCCAGGGGCCCCACACCTGTGTATTTCTTAACAGCAGAAATCTTTTTCTGTTAGGCTCTGGATCTCCAGTGCTCGGCACATGGTATACACTCAATAATTGCTCATCAAACAAAAGAATGAATAAATTGGTATTTCTCTCTCACTCCTGGAAAATACAGAAGTAAGAATTTAATACACACTAGGATTAGTTGTTTTTTTATTATTTTTTAAAGATTTTATTTATTTATTTGACAGAGAGAGAGAGAGATCACAAGTAGGCAGAGAGACAGGCAGAGGGAGAGAGGGGAAAACAGGTTCCCCGCTGAGCAAGGAGCCTGATGCAGGACTCGATCCCAGAACCCTGAGACTATGACCTGAGCCAAAGGCAGAGGCTTAACCCTCTGAGCCACCCAGGTGCCCCTAGGATCAGCTGTTAACTCAGAAATAGATTAGCTGCTTCAGAACTTCCTTGGTTTGAGCTCATTCTCAACCTCTTTAATTCCTGGCTTCTTTTTTTTTTTTTTTTTTTTTTTTTAATATAAAGTCTTAGCAGATGAAGTGGACAAGCTGAAAACTTCCTGCTTACCAGTGCTGCTCATTTTGACCTTTCTGAAACTGGCCTCAGAAAAGGTGGTGAGGAACAGCACAGTAGCAGCTTGACAGCTATCTTGGTTATCCCTGTCCAGCAGAAAGTAGACAAGGTCTTTGGTGTCATTCAACCTGGTTTTGAAAACCCACTTTACGACTTAACCTGAGTGACCTTGGGCAGATTATTCTCTTAGCGTACGAGCTATGTTCTAGATGTTTTTAGGCAATTCCCTTCTGTGAGGACATCATCTGCTTTTCAGAAAGATTCTCATTTGATTGCTTTTATGGAATTATGCCCTGGCCCATGGCCTCCTTTTCCATTTTTAAAACCTGCCTGCTTTATCTTCTAGACATCAGATTCTGTTGTCTGATAGCATGTGACTATCGAGAAATGTGATTATTCCTCTTACTTCTTTAATTCATCCTGTTTTTCTGGTTTGTGATCGTATCTCAATTAACTATTTCCTTGGTTACTGATTGACTTAATGGAATCCAGCTTCATTGACACAATTGTGAACTTTGGCTACCACTAACATCTATTTGAACCATAGTAGCTTGTCAAATTGCCTTGATATTTTTATTGCTTCTTCCAAAACCACTGAAGCTTACTACCAATGGTCACTTCAAAATGCCTCGGTTATTTTAGCATCTCGACAGAGTTATCCAAATGTAACACGTTTCCTTGACCAATCATGCCTGTGTATTTTGTACCTGGTAACACATATTTCTGGGAACGCTGTGTAGAATTATCCAAGTCCTAAGCATCTAAAGAAATGGTCTTTTATAAAGCAAGACACAGAAATGAATAATTGAGAAAGACTTCAGCAAGACCCCGTTTTCCAGAACCAGATTCCCACTGTTTAGGAGATAACTTCTTGTCAACTTGTTTCATTTACCTTTTCATGGTCCTCCTCTTCCAACAAGCCAACTTCATTCCTGTTTTCATAGACTGTTGATTCACAAATTCAAAAACTATTCCCTGAAGGCTGATGAATAATAAGTAACAGGGATATTTGCTCATATTCATGTAGGATCTCACAGTTTATAAAACATTTCATGTCCATTCTTTTTTTTTTTTTAAGATTTTATTTATTTATTTGACAGAGAGCAAGAGGGAGAGCACAAGCAGGGGGAGGAGCAGCAGAGAGAGAGGGAGAAGCATGCTCCCTGCTGAGCAGGGAGCCTGATGTGGGACTCGATCCCATGACCCCGGTATCATGACCTGAGCCGAAGGCAGTCACTTAACCAACTGAGCCACTCAGGTGCCCTCATATCCATTCTTTTAACTGGATTTGAGTTCTAGAACAGAGGATCTTACGTGGGTCCATGTTTAAACTACTAAAGTAATGATTCTCAGTTTTGTATTTTTGATGTGCTGGGTATTTTTCTGCCGCAAGGCCACTGTTCATTCATTCATTAATTCGCTCAACTAATTTATCGAATTTTCCTCTGTATTAAGAATTGCGCTAAAAATTCTGGAAAAAGGGGTGTTTTAGCGGCTCAGTTACTTAAATGTCTGCCTTTGGATCAGGTCATGATCCCAGGGTCCCGGGATTGAGCCCTGCATTGGGCTCCCTGCTCAGTGGGAAGCCTGCTTCTCCCCCTCCCTCTGTACCCTGGTTTGTGCTCTCACTCTCACTCTCTTTCTCAAATAAATAAATAAAATCTTTAAAAAAAAAAAAAAAAAGAAATTCTGGGGGGAAAAAAGATGAAATGACATGGTCTTTGCTTTTAAGTTGGGGAGATAGATTTAAAATTAACTAACAAAAATACAGTGCTCAAATACTGCAGTATGATAAAGAGCTAAAAGAATTCAGCAAGGGGAGAGGTTAGTTCTAGCCCAAGCTTTAAAGATGCTCAGGCTTCAGAGAAGAGGAAACTGTATATTAAGAAATCAACAACAAAATAAAACCCTGAACCAAAGTAAGATAAATCTAAATTTATCTAAGTTTTTTTTAAGGTTTTGTTTATTTATTTGACAGAGAGAGACACAGCAAGAGAGGGAACACAGGCAGAGGCAGAGGGAGTGGGAGAGGAAGAAGCAGGCTTCCTGCCGAGCAGGGAGTCTGATTCGGAACTCCATCCGAAGACCCAGGGTTCATGACCTGAGCCGAAGGCAGACACTTAACAACTGAGCCACCCAGGCACCCCTACCTAAGTGGTTTTTAAAAAAAATTCCATATAATAATTTAATGATTTTTTCTTGAGGGTGTGGTGAACAGCATAACAGGCAGGATAGTTGTGAAATCTCACAAGTAAGAAAGGTTGTCACAACTTCAAAGAGGTTAGAAATCTTTGTCCTGGTATGCTAGATAGATGCTGGATTACTCAGACCTTTTTTTCTAGTAGTCTAGCAATAGGTAATGGGAGCAATTTGTGCCAAATAAGCAAAACCTAAAGGGTTTTAATAACAATCACTTACTTACCTTTATCTTAATAATGATGGTAAGGTCACTACATGGCATCAGAACCTGCATGAGTGTTTCCCATTTCATAAATACGGACATTTAAAGTTTTATACCTGAAGAATATTGGCAAAATACTTTTAATTCTCGTGTACCTAGTCGTAAGGACAACAGTGATGTCTTTTTTTTTTTAAGATTTTATTTATTTATTTGACAGAGAAAGATCACAAGCAGGCAGAGAGGCAGGCAGAGAGAGAGGAGGAAGCAGGCTCCCTGCTGAGCAGAGAGCCTGATGCGGGACTCGATCCTAGGACCCTGAGATCATGACCTGAGCCGAAGGCAGCGGCTTAACCCACTGAGCCACCCAGGTGCCCCTAACAGTGATGTCTTATTTGGTTACAGATATTCTTGGTTAGGGTGTGTGTGTGTGTTTTCAATGGTGTCTTTAGCATTATAACACAGCAAAAAGCTCTACTTGAGTTCTTTTATAAATCCAGCTATAACAGAAGGAAGAAAATGGGATTTCCTCTATCATTAATATTGACTTAACTTTATAGGGTCCCATGCCTGAACTCCTCTGTTTATTCATGAAACCAATCCAGGCTATTGGTCCGTTAGGATTTATTTCCAACGTCTACGGTTCAGACTGTGCAGCTGGTTTAACTCTTGGCCTCTCAGGTGCCTCAACTTAGGAGGGTTATAGGAAAGGCCACAGCAGTGCTGGGAAGTTTCGAAAGAAACCCAGGCCCTGGCCCCTAGCCCAGTAGACGAGAGTTCCCCCACAAAAGAGACTTTCCCCTGGTGACACTTGGGAGTAACCCCTTGTCTAGCCTTTGTCTCAAACCATCTGGATGCCAAAAGTGCTAACAAGCCACTGACTCACTAGGGGAGTAAATTCAGTCTGGCGAGTCTGTATTGGAAGCCTGTGTCACTGGCAAGAAAACAACAGAGCGACTTCCTAAGTTTCAAGGTCTTCTAAGCCCAGTTACGAGGTGGCATATGGATCTCGGAGAGTGGGTACCACACACTTGTCCTAGCAGCCAAGCTCTTTTTGTAGATGAAAGGAGCCCTGTTTAGATTTTGCCTGACATCCTTTGCCTAGCTCTCTTCAAAGTAGGCAGTGTGGATCCCTTCTTAGAGACAGCTCTCGCTGCGACAGTTGTTAGGAAAGTGTAATGAGACTTGGCAGTTCCCTGAGAATCATCAAGATCATTGAAGATTTGACTACTAAGCTAATGCCTGCGGGTAATAGCGTTAAGTTGTTTCCATCACAATAATAGACAAGAACAATATTTGTCCTAACAAAGACTAGGGATGTGCATGTATGTTTATGTGTGTGCGTATGTGTTCTGGGATATTATTTTTTCATTTTTTTGTACTGGCTCTTATGCTAACCAGTTTTTTACAATAGGCTCTGTGTCCAATGTGGGGCTTGAACTCACAACCCCAAGATCAAGTGTCACAGAGTCTACCAGCTGAGCCAGCCAGCCACCCCTTCACTAACCTATTTCAGAGAGATGAAAAAATGTGAATATATATATTTTTACTATATATAAACAGATGTTTAAGGAACAGAAAAATTTGTTTGTTTTTTTAAAGATTTTATTTATTCATTTGACAGAGAGAGAGAGATCACAAGCAGGCAGGGAGGCAGGCAGAGAGAGAGGAGGAAGCAGGCCCTCCACGGAGCAGAGACGATGCGGGGCTCGATCCCAGGACGCTGGGATCATGACCTGAGCCGAAGGCAGAGGCTTTAACCCACTGAGCCACCAAAGCGTCCCGAAAAATTTGTTTTTGTGAGATGGCTACTAGGCACCAAAGCATTTATTCATTTTATTTCAAGATCATGTTTCCCTTTATTATTAGCGAGAAGCATTTGTCAAGCATTCCAACTTCAAGATTTCATGGAATTACAGCAACATTGGTAATGAATTGGCACAGAGTAACCACCATTTTTCTTCCCATTAGGATAAATGTCTATTTCTTTTTTTTTTTTTTTTTTTTCGACAGAGAGAGATCACAAGTAGACAGAGAGGCAGGCAGAGAGAGAGAGAGAGGGAAGCAGGCTCCCTGCTGAGCAGAGAGCCCGACGCGGGACTCGATCCTAGGACCCTGAGATCATGACCTGAGCTGAAGGCAGCGGCTTAACCCACTGAGCCACCCAGGCGCCCCTAAATGTCTATTTCTATAAGTAATTATTTCTTCCCAGCTTTACAATAATTTTCTTTTGTGTTTTCCTTGGAAAGGTCACACCCTCAGGAAAAGGCATTCTCAGGCATTCTCTCTTTAAAGGGCAACTCACATCTCACATTTCACTTAAAACTCTGGTCAAGGCGTTAGCCTAATGTCACATCTTTCTCTCATCTGGTAGTTCTCTAAGACCTGGAAAATAAAATTAATAAGATACACTGAGTGCTTTTTAGGGGCCAGGCACTGTTGTAAACACTTGGTAAGGAGCTCATTTAGTCCTTGTAATAGCCTGATGAGTTACGGGTCAGTTCCTCTAAATCAACCTGAGTAGCCATATCCTTGAATTTCCATTCCCAAGTTATCCGTTCATTTATAAAATACTTATAGAATGTCTGTTAAGTGCTAGGGACTGTCCTGGTTGGTCTAGATACAAAAATAGATAAGGCTGTGTACCCGGTCTGCCTTTTAGGAGTCCAGGATCCAGCAATCAGTAGCTCTAATTGCAGCTGATTTGCTGGGCATTGGATAATAGGTAGAGTATGTTCATAAGGCTTCAGACTCATGGTATGTACAATCTATATGGCAAATACATGCTTTTCTATTCCAATGACGGGACAGATTCAGAAACAGGTCACATTCCTGTAGGACAGACAACAATATTCATTTAAACTTTTCCCTCAGGGCTACATTTATTCTCCTGTACTCTGAAGAGTTCTGGACTGCCTGGACCTCCCATAGAACGTCCCACTGACGCATTACTTTGATTACACTGATTGCTTAGGATGATCAAGTAGTGACTAGTGTGCGGAAGGGCTCAGTAAGACGCAGTGTTCCTTTGGGCTGAAGAGAAATCCCATGGACATTGAGGGATCTGACCCTTGAGTGAAATTGTAGTCCAGTGGTCAGAAGCATGACGAGATATCTTCTTCAAGTAAAAGAATATTGTTGCATCTTGCACTTGCCACCACAAAGAAGGAAACATCATTCTTGGTAGGGCTCTTTGGGTTCTCGAGGAGACACATTCCAAATTTATAAATGGTCCATATACCGAGGAATACAAAAGCTGCAGCTTGGAGTGGGCGAGGCCCGCGCAACAGTGCAAATAGCCCCACTACTTGGGACAAAGAGTCCAGCAGATCTTCTGGTGCTGGAGGTGTCTGTGGTGGGAAAAGATACAGGGCTTATGGCAAACCTTTTGGGAAAATAATAATGTAGGCCTCTGGGATTCTGGAGCAAGAGGAAGCTATTTGTAGCATGTGATTATATGCCTTTTGAGAAATGGCACTGGGTGAGTCACTGGGACTAGGAGACGCAGAATGCTTCATGGGGCACCAAGTGAGTGTGGGTCCAGAGCGGCCTGTTATGAGCCAGGTTCTGTCAGATATGTCAAATCATAAAGTCAGATAGACCAAGCAGCAGTCCATGGTAACATGAAAACGATACATTTGGGATTGAGCCGGAGCAGGGCAGAGGACACAGTAAACTACATGAGTAAATAGCTCAGACCTGCACGTTGCTCATAACCATTGCAGCCATACCCTGTCCCAGCTTGCTCTTGTGACCCTTCAGGGGTTCCTGTAGGACCAACTGAAGGAGAAGGAAAAGTCCAAGCTTGATTTATGGATAGGTCTGTTCGATAGGTGGAGACAGGCTGCGAATGGACCATGGCTGCGTTATAGCCACGTTCATGGAGACAGAGGGAAACATCTTCCCAATGGATGGGCCTGTGAATGGTGTACCTAGTCATCTATGTTTTATGGAATGAAACATGGCCCAGTAAATACCGGTATGGGAGGTGGCCCAGAAAGAAAAGAATGAGAAAATTGCAAACAAGAAGATAGAGGCATGTGAATGAACATGACGAGTTTGCATCACACATTTAGTTCAACAGAAAGCATCTGCCATGAAGAGTTACTGCAAACAACCAAGTAAACATAATAACTAGGTCAGTGGACATAGGACAGCCTTTGTCACTGGCCACCCTGGAACAGCCATGATGGCACATGAATAGAGTTGCCTAGGTGGCAGAGACAGGCTGTGCATGAGTCCAATAGTATGGACATCCCAATACCAGAGCTGATCTAGCTTCTGCTGCTTCTGAATGCCAAAGCCTGCCAGCAACAGAGACCCATAGCATTATTTCTTGATGAGGCCATCTGGTTAGTTGGTAGAAGTCAACTGCAAGAACTAGTGGTTTGTTCTCACAGTCATAGTTACGTACACTGGGTACATTTTTGTTTTTCTTCATTACAGGGACTCAGCCAGCAGCACAGTCCAGGGGCTTACAGAATGCCTGATCCATGTGTATAGAGTCCCACACAAAAAAAAAATCTGAAAGACAATTAAAAATTAAAAACAAATAAAAAAAATCTGAACAGGCAATCCACTTCACTGGGAAGGAGATGGTGGATTGGATTCAAGATCATGGGGAGTCACCATCATCTCATCTCATCTCCTGCATCATTCTGAAGCAGAACACTGGAGTAAACTTCTAATGGCCCAGCTGAAACATCAGTTCAGAATCAGTACTCTGAAAGGACGCAGTGCCATCCCTCCTCAGGGTTTTCCTCCTTCCTCGCTGGTCTTATGAGAACCCTCTCCCCCTTGCCCATATAAACCATCGGTATATGCTGGGAAAGGGGTGTTGTTGCAACTGCAGCAGATGAAATGGGGATCTGGGCTAAATCAGAGACGCCTATATGGTCCCCAGTCAGAAGAAGACAATGGACACCAAGGAGGTAGAATCAAGAATGTTCCTACTTAACCATCACTCCTGAAATTCGCTGGGATATTTTGTGCTTCCTGTACCTACAGTTCTGGCCATTCCTGTCCCCAGAAGCCGTGCACTCTTGTCAGGAGATGGAATAAACGTCTCACTAAACTATAAGCTATGGATACTGGGCAGGGCGCTTTGGACTTTTTGTGTCTAGGGACGGGCAGGTGAGAAGAGGACTCACCATTTTGGCAGGGGTACTCCACCTGATTATCAGGAGAAGATAGTGCTCCTTCTACACAACAGGGATAGGAATGTGTTTGGAAATCAGGTGACGTACTTAGAAGCCTCCTAGACTCTCTTGGTCCACTGTAACTGTGAATGGATAAGGACTTGACACCGACACCAAACAGGGTATGATTGCCAAGAAACTGAGGCTCATCAGAAGTGAAGGTTTGGGGGCGCCTGGGTGGCTCAGTCAGTTGAGCATCCGACTCAGTTTCAGCTCAGACGATCTCATGGTCCTGGGATCCAGCCCTGTGTCAGGCTCTGTGCTCAGCACAGAGTCTGCTTGTCCCTCTCCTCTGCTCTTCCCTATACTCTCTCTCTCAAATAAATTAAAAAAAAAAAAAAAAAAAAAAGAAAGAAAGAAAGAAATGAAGGTTTGGATCACACCAAGAGGTAAACTACCTGGCTTGCCCAAGTGGTAGCCAAGGGTGACGGGAATTGAGAATGGACAATAGAGGAAGAGGAGGATGAATACCACTTGTAATCCCAAGACAAACTGCAGCAGTGGGGGCTTTGGTTCATCTTGCTAACTTCCTTCTTCTAAGTTTTCTATCAGGAGGAAAGTCCTGTAGGAATCATGGAGGATCTGCTCTCTAAAACTGCACAGACAGCGGATTTCTCCATAGCACGGGGTGGACTGTGACAACCACAAAAATGTGCCACTCGAACTGTTGTGGGGAGCAAAGGTGACCATTGGGCCTAACCCCACCCTCCAGATCAACCCCTGTTTTTGCACTGAGCTAACACTTACCTTGGGCTTCCCCTAGCCCAACAGCGTGGTGGGGCTTCTACTGGAAGCCCGTTTCTGGGAGATGGGGGCTCCTTTAACAGGAGACTTTGTCTCAAGGACTCGCTATTGGCCTGGTTGAAACTTAGAACTGTGATTGTAAAGGTTTTTCTACCTAATCTTCTTTCCTTCCTTCTCTCTCTTACTGGTGTCAGACTGGAATCACCATCTGAAAGCTCTCCTTGCTTTCTCTGAATGTCTCTCCTTTATCCTTCACAGGTATTTCCCCCCAATAAATCCCTCACGTGTCTAATTCCTTCTTGGCGTCCGCTGCTCGGAGGACACAAACTACCACAGTGTTGCTGGGGAAAGGAGATCTTAACTAATAGGAAAATGTAGGGTACAAAGAAGACAGACTTAAAATCTACCTTCTTGTAATGGGTCTCTAGAAATTGCTTATAAAGTATTGACCTTATTTTCTATAAATACCAATTGACGATTTCTTTATTATTTTGCTACCTGAAAAAAAGGAAGTGCTAGCAAAAGGAGAGAAAATGAAAGTAAAGGAATCACTTCCTCTATCTTTAACCACTCTTTCACTACCCCCCACCCCCATTACAGTTTCTTTTATAACTTAAGCTGTAGTCCATTGTACAGTCTGGCATTCTGCAAACTTAATCACTTGGCATCTCGGGCAAACCTGTTCCTATCACTAGAAAACCACTCAAAAGTGTGAACCCTAAAGAACCACAGGCATAATTGTAGTCCATACAAATGGGAGAATTTTGTTACTCCTAGTCAATTGTTTGAGGAAGAGAACCAGACATTAGGAATCTGTACAGGATTTTGAGCTCACCTTTGCTATTAATATTTGGGTATATCTCTCAAATTCTTGAAACCATATCTTACTTAACTAGAAAATAGGGGTAAAGCTCTTGACTTCTAAGCTAGAGAAAGATATTGGCCCAGATGGGCCTTTTACATTAATAACCATACTTCATGGTGTGTGAATGTGTGTGTGTGTGTGTGTGTGTGTGTGTGGTGTAACAAAAACAAGCTTAAGTTTTGGGTTTGGAAGATTTGAACTCAGCCCTACAACTTGTAGAAACCCAGGTAAGTCCTATTGCTTTATTGTGTTGTTTTTTTTTTTTTAAGATTTTTATTTATTTATTTAACAGAGAGCGAGAGAGAGATCACAAGTAGGCAGAGCAGCAGGCAGAGAGGAAGGAAAGCAGGCTCCCCGCTGAGCAGAGAGCCTGATGCGGGGCTTGATCCCAGGACCCTGAGACCATGACCTGAGCCAAAGGCAGAGGCTTAACCCACGGAGCCACCCAGGCGCCCCTGCTTTATTGCGTCTTGCTGACCTCAGAGCTTGTTGCAAAGTTCAAGTGCAACAGAGCATGTGAAAAGGCTTTGTAAATTATAAAATGCCATATAGAAGTGAGCTTTTATGATAGTAATGATAATTAAGGATCTTCTTTGGCACCATTTCTGATATACTACAAATCTACATAGTTTAAGAGAAACAGGAAGCTAATTTAGCTCACTGTCTAGTCTATTAGGGCTACTGTAACAGAATACTATAGACTGGGTATCTCAAAAAACAAAACCTTACACTTTCAGGGCACCTGGGTGGCTCAGTTGGTTAAATGTCCAACTCTCAGTCTCAGCTCAGGTCTTGATCTCAGGGTCCTGGGATGGAGCCCCGCGTTGGCCTCTCTGCTCAGCAGTGAACCTGTCCCCACCCCCCTTCTGCCTGCCTCTCTGCCTACTTGTGATCTCTGTGAAATAAATAAATAAAATCTAAAAAACAAAACAAAACAAAACGAAACAAAAAACAACTGAGTACTTTCCCAGTTCTGGAGACTGGAAGTCCAAGATCAAGGTACTGGCAGGGTTGGTTTCTCTTGAGGCCTCTCTCCTTGACTTGCAGATGGCCATCTTCTTGCCATGGCCTCACCTGGCCTTTTCTTTGTTACAGGCACACCCCAGGTGTCTCTTCCTCTTCTTATAAGGACACCAGACATGATGGATCAGGGCCCTACTCTCACAACCTTACTTAACCTTAATTACCTCTTTAAAGGTCTTATCTCCAAATATAGTTGCTTGGGGAGTTAAGGCTTCATCAAGTGAAATTTTTTTTTTTTTGGTGGTTCATTCCAGTCAACTAATCGTTAAAGATATTCAAGGCTGTTCTAGGTCCACTCAGTACTGCCTTGGTCTACCTCAGGATGGTGTGGTTTCTGGACCTCCCCCATCAGGATCTTTTCAGGTGTTTGGTAGAAATGCAGATTCCTCTGTCCCATCTTGGGTTTATTAAGGTTGAGATTCAGCAATCTGCATTTTTGCCATCTGGATGAAAGTTATTTAGATGATTTTTGTGTACCACAGTTTAATAAATATTGATACAATGGAAAACACATAGAAGTTTGAAGTCACACTGTCTGGATTTGAATCCTTGCTCTCCCAACTACTAGATGTGTAAACTTTGCCAAAATACATCACCTCTCCGTGCCTCAATTTACCTATATGTAAGTGAATATTATTACTGCCTTCAGATTGTTGTGAGGAGTAAACATAGAGGATTAGAGTATATCTTATGATTTATTTTTTTAACTTATTTTATTTAAATTTCATTAGCTTGGTGCTTAACTATTAAACATTTGTATCTTTCTTCAACTTTATGTCCTGATAAAATAGTAGTTCCATGAAAACTTTCTTCATTTAATGTTCTGGTTTTTTCCTTGCAATGCTTTCCTCTCTCACCTCTAATCTTACCCATCCTTTAAGATGAACTCTAAATCCCACCTATTTCATGGTATCTTTCCTGATCTGCATTACAATCTGGCTATCTCTTAGTGTATTCCATTTTGCCTCATAGTTATTTGTCTATGTCTTGTTGCCTGCTGACTGCTGACAGCTGATCCCATCCCAAGCACATACAAGCATACCACACACACACACACATACACACCATGTATTCCTTGAGAGGAACTAGAATAGGGTTTCAATGAATAAATATTTGCCAAGTGACATCAAAGATGATCTACTTTTTAAAAAAGATTTTATTTATTTGAGAGAGAGAGTGTGTGAGAGAGCACAAGCGGGGGAGGGGCAGAGGGCAAGGGAGAAGCAGGCTCCCAGATGAGAAGGGAGCCTGTTATGGGGCTCCATCCCAACCTGAACTGAAGGCAGCCACTTAACTGACAAGCCACTTAGGTGCCCTGGTGATCTACTTTTTTTAAGCTGAAGGTCTGGTTTAATTCTTTGCAAACTTACTCTCTCCATGCTCATGATATACTAGAAGAAGTAGCTTATGATTTAGGGTCTGGTAGTGTACAGAAAAACTGGAAACAGAATTTTGACAAATGTAAATGTGTTCAGGAAATGACAGTAACATTTTTCTCAATGATTACACCCAAGTGATTGCATAAAAGTGAATCCTAGAGGGGAGTAGATTTTGCCATCCCCAAATATGTCTTTTTGGTTTAGGATTATTTCAAACTAAAGGCAATCAAAACCCAGCAGATCCAGGAAAAACTCTTTCCTTTCCCCTCAGTTGCCTAAATTTACATTGGAAAAGGGGCCTGGACCAGGAAGACAGCTATTAGTAGAAATACCTTTTTACCTAATAAATTTATCTGCCTAACAGGACAATCTTTGTTTTCTAAACATCTCCTCCTCTGTCTGCCTGGGACCTGCCTTCCTCTTTTGGCTTTCCTTAGTTTAGGATCTTATATAAACTTCAATTACCTGGCTGCTGTATTTTTATGGGGTTCTTGTATGGATGAATTTTGTTTTTCTCCTGTTAATCTGTCTTTTATCGATGTAATTATTAGGCAGCCAAAGAACCTAGAAGGGAAGATGGGCAAATTGTTCTGCCTCTACCAACCCTTAGTTCGTTCTTATGACTCTGTGGCCAGAGTTACTGCCTGCAGTGTAGCTCTGGAAGAGTAAAGAGCTGGAGAACGAGGTTGAAGAAGGATGAAGGAATTTTGATTGTTAGAGAAACTTGGAGCCTACAGTTTATTTTGAAACTATTTTTAGTAATGATTTAGTCAGGTTCATTCCTATGAAGGCTTGGAAATGTCTGGTCTATTTTATAGCACAATAAAACCTCATGGTTTCCTGGTTGGCTGGTATTTGTTTAAAGAGAGTGGGTTGCTGGTCCAGACAACATTTGAGAGGTTATAATGAGAGGAAATCTGATGTAAACCTTTTCACCTGTAAAAAGGAGAAGTTACTGAGGAATGAAAATCAGCCATACCCATGAGGTTTATTGATTACATATCATAGTTTTGGTTTATTTAAAGTCTTGTCCATATTAGAGTGGATGTTAGTCATCCTTTCAAATATGATTACACATCCCATCCCCAAGAGACAGTATTAAAATCTTGAATTTATATAAGGGTTCTTGTTATTTTTCACAGTTTGCCCTTACGTTTAATATAGTTACTGAAGCACCAAACCATGCTAGAGAGTTGTCACTGTAGTGCAAGCAAAACTGTAGTGAAGACTGATGGTAGGTTAACTGGAACACTGCATTGAATCCTGGTTATTTAGCGGGAAAAGGATGTTAAACATGCTTGCTTTTGTGTGAATTATCTGACCAGATATTTTTTAGAAATCCTCTAAATGTGCAAATCTACCTCTTGTTTTCATTAGATCTAGTGGCTTGTTTACTATGGACAGGGCTGGTGAAAGTATTGCGATTTTAAGCAAAGAATGTTGAACAAGGGCATTTAAATGATCTTATCAAAGGAGTCTTCTCCAGAAATGACTTCTCACCAACTTCAAAGAGATACAAGAAAAAAAGAATCAGACTAAGATTGCACTACTCATGAAAGCTAAATAGTAACTGCTTAGTTAAAAAAAAAATACTTTCAGGGATGTGTTAGACATTTATTGGCTTCTGTATCTGTCTTGTTTTGTATTCCTTTATTTGTAGGACAGCACTATGAATATGAAACAAATGCTAGTTTAAACCTATTTGATAAAGGTAGAGGAAAGGAGACACCTGGCTGGCTCAGCTGGAGGAGTGTATAACTCTTGATCTCAGGGTTGTAAGTTCGAGCCCCATGTTGGGTGTGGAGATTACTTAAAAATAAAACTGAAAAAAAAAAAAAAGATGTAAGAAAGACTATAGATATACCATTAATGGGAATGCTATTATTTTTATACAAGAGAAAAATGTATGTGTGTGTTTGTGTGTGTGGTCTTTATATTGTATCAGTAAGCTATTTAAATGAAGCTTTTTAGCTTAAACTAACAATAAATATTGATGAAACTAAAGGTAAAACTTTTTCCTGGCCAAACTTTCTAGAATGCAACTTATCCTAATGTTCTCATAAATATGAATTCATTCTTCAATCTACTGCAGTCTGGTTTCTGCTCCTATCCTGGCAACTCTTCCACACAGGGTCAATAATGACTTCCTCTGGATTCTTTCCTTCCTCATCTTTTTAGAATGTGGCATTTTATGTATTTTGTCATTTTTCTTGAAATGTCCTGTCCTTGCTTTTGTAAGGATTATCCTTCTAAATTTGCCACTTCCTTTTCAGTCATCCTGTTGAGAAATTCTTTTGCTCCCTATCCTTTATAAGTTGGTATTCCTCAGAGTTCAGACACAGACTCTCTTCTTACAGTATATACACTCCTGGGGAATGTCCCATTTTACTTCCGGCCATCTACTTCTCCCTATAGACTACAGGCTTCCAAACTTTGTTTCTAGTCCAAACTGCTTTCTTGAGCTTTAGACTCATACATCCAACTGCCAAGAAGCATCTTCACTTGGATTTGACCTGTTCAAAATGAAACGCATAATCTTTATCCTATTTATTCCTCTACTACTTCTTATCCTGGCTAATGGCTTCGAGGTAGTGTAGTCCCCTAGCTTAGACCCAGGGAACCCTCTCTGCATTCTCCTTTCCACCTGTGGGAATTGATCAGAAAGTTCTGTAGTTGCTATTATTAATTCCATCCTTCCTTTCCAAATTTATTGCCATTGCCTTACAGAGCTTCCATCTTTCATTTAGCCTACTGTAATGGGTCCCTGAATTATTTTTCTGGCTTTGAGTTCACTTTCTTCCAAACTATTCTTCATGCAGTACCAGCTTTGAGATTTGTAATTCATAATTAAAATCGGTCTGCAAAATAAATAAAATAAATAAAATAAAATAAAATCGGTCTAAAAAAAAAAAGAATATTTGATCATGCCTATTCCTCACTTTAAAATCTTTAATAGTTCCTTATCACTCACAGAATAAATTCCAGGCTCTTCAGAATGGCCTGTAGGGCTTCCCAGAATTTGACTTCCACCCGTCTATCCACTCTCATTTCTCCATGCCCGTCCTCCCGCCATCCCAAGTCATACCAGCCTAGTTACAGAAATGTTCATGCTGTTTCATGCTTCCATGTCTTTGGACATACTCCTCTCTGCCTGGTATGCAACTTCCTATTTGTCTACTTAGGGGTCCCTATTATTCTTCAGTACCTGAGCTAGCATGTCTTTGTCTATGAACTCCTCTCTGTCCCACCACTGTACTTGGTAAGAGCTATATTAGAGCATTTCATTCTGTGTTGTGCTTGTTTACATGTTTTCTCCTTTAACAAATTGAGGGCGAGGACTCAATCTTATTCATATTTGTATTTTCAGAATCTAGGGCGATGACTGGCCCATGCTGAATGAATGAATAAACTTTTGCAAACATAAGTGTTTTCTTGTCTTTACTAAGTTTAATGCTACTATGGATGAAATTGGTTGTTGAAGTTTGATTTTTTTTTTCTGTTTCTCCATGTTACCACATATGGTCCTTAAATCAACATCTTTTCAGCAGAATGAAATCTAACATGAAAGGACAACAAAATTATGACAATAATTTGCAGTCTTCCCTTTAAGAATTAATCATTAATTTTTTTTGCATTTATAGTGCATAATTAGAATAGGACATTACAACTGCTATAGCATTTGCCTTCTGATGAAAGAGAGGTGCTAATTTATCTATTTGGTTGTTTTAAGATTTTATTTATTTATTTGACAGAGATAGAGAGAGAACAAGTAGACAGAGCCGCAGGCAGAAGGAGAAGGAGAAGCAGGCTCTCTGCTGAGCCAGGGAGCCTGATGTGGGACTCAATCCCAGGACCCTGGGATCATGACCTGAGCCTAAGGCAGAGGCTTTAACCCACTGAACCAACCAGGTGCCCTTCATTTATCTATTTGATTGCATAGTTAGGGAGACAAAGACTTAGCTGAGCAAAATGGCATTGAAAGAAAGCCTTGAGAATGAGCTGAACAAATAATATAATCTGGGGATCTCCTTGGCAAAACTCAGAATTGATAGAATCTCGAAAAACACTGAAAGGGTGGGGGGAAGGTAAGGAAGAGGGTAAGATGTAAGAAAAATACATTTATTGAGCATCCAGGAATTTTTAGTCATTTTACATTATTAATTTAATTTAGTCCATGACAATGACCCAATGGCAGAGACACTGTTATCCCCATTTTGTAGATGGGGTGGGTAACCCGAGACATTAAGTGATCTCCAAGGTCATGCAGCTACAAAGTGGTAACTAGATCTGACTGACTAGTTTCCTTCCTTCTCAGCAGGCAGCCCTGACTGCCAAATAAAGGTTCCAGAGCAGCCTGCTGTTGTGTGTGGCTTACTGATCCACACAAAGACACATTATCTGCTCCTATTTGTAATGATCATATGTAGATGGCCCACTTCGTAGCTAGGAGTCATATAATTACAATGTTATTTCCAATCTCAATGCCTATTTTTAAAAATTTACTAATGAAAAGAAGACCCTCACATTTATTGATGATGCTAGCTAATGAAGTGAATGGATCTTCCTGAGCTGTTCTTGCAAAACAAGAGTACACTTCCAGGAGGCTTAGTGGAGAAAGCACACTTCTAGATTTTTCTCTGGTGTGCCTTGCTGCCGGCTCTGTTTGGAATCCAGAAACAACTGTTGTCTGGGGTAAAAGGCAGTTTGCTCTTGCAGCCTCCGTCTATTGCTTGGCCTGGCAGTTTGTCACTCTCCTGGGCAAAAATCCAGCTTGTGGTAGTGAGGTGGTTTTGTGGCAGAACTCCACAATTAACCACAAGTTCAGTGTCAACGGTAGGCTGCCACCATAGTGGCTGTGATCCTTCACATCTGCTGGGAGAGTCAGAGCCGAAGAAACTACTGCTTGTCTAAGGAGGGAACAGGAAAACTTGGAAGGAGTTTGCATTGCTGTTTATTGTTCAAGGTTCAGGTTTTAGGTTTAATACACAAAATCCAGGAAATTTCAGATTAATAGTTATGTATTTAAGACCTTCATTGGTTGCTTTTTGTAAAAAAAAAAAGTATGGTGGAATTGTGTCATAGATATAATTGTTGCTCTGAAAATGAGAAATACAGAAAGGAAAATTCTTAATGTAGTAGAATGTATTCTTTCATAGCAAAAGACATCCAGGTGCCATCACTTGAATCACCCACACACTCTTAAACACTTACTTTATGTTGGAAATTAAACCAAATATAAATATATGTATAATGTTTCCTGTATATTTAAAATAGAAAGGGCTCTTTTACTGATTCTGTGAAAATGGATGTTAACAAAAATGTTTTTCAGTAAGAGTATGGAAGCTTTTTTGTATTAAATCATATATTAGAGTTTCAATTTAAATTAATTATAAACTGACTAATAAAAAAAATCCAAGGACATACAACTAAAGATAATCTGATTTATTAATTTTTTTTTTAGAAATACAAATGCACTTCAAAAAATACTGAGTATTGGGGTACCTGGCTGCCTCCGTCATTGGAGCATGTGACTCTCGGTCTTGGGCTTGTGAGTTTGAGTATTGGGTATAGAGATTACTTAATAAAAATTGTTTTTTGAAAAAAAAAAGTTTTTTGAGCATTAACTGAGTACTCTGCTAGTACTTGAGCTAAGATTGAGGAAGACAGAATTCTTGTGTTTGCATTTGAAGAATATAGTGAAGAAGTAACCATGTAAATAAACAAATGTGATTAACAGGATATGAACTTTTATATAATAGTAACAATAAATTCCAGTTCCATATTAGAGCCACACCATCTCCCTAGCCTCCTCATTTTTGTTCATTGTTCCTGTACACCTTACACTCCAGCCACAGGATACTAGTTGAAATTACCCGAATGCCCCATGATTGTATTCCTCCAGATTTTTGCACTTGCTTGCTTCCTTGGCCCAGATTGTATTTCTCCCTACTTTATGTAGGTATAACTTCTACTCAACTTTCAACACCAAGCCCAGAAATCTCTTTCTCTGACTCCCTAAGAGCATTATTCCTTACTCAGTATTCCCACCCGGGTCTGTGTTAGGTGTCTCTCTGAACTACCAGACCGCACTGAGCTTCCGTACCTTCACATCACAGTGCCCATTACAGGAGGCTTTAGTCGTCTTTATATGGTTTTAGCTTCCACTATGAATCCTTCAAGGCGGGAATGATACCTGTCACCATTGTGTCCTTGTCCGCTAGCACAGTGCCCAGCACAATACCAGGTACTTAATAAATGCTGAATGAATGAATGCATTCATTAAAAGAAAGAGAGATTAAATGTTGGGGGAGGGGAGTGGCATATAGGAGAACTGAAGAAGTCAAAGGAGTGAGGGAATTAAATATAAAGATGAGAGAAGGCAGGAAGAGGGGAGAGAGATAGGAAGATGGTCATACAAATAGACAGGTGAGAGAATTAGAACTGGTAGAGAAGAAACAAATTGTGATAACAAGCTGGATAACCATACAGTGAGGAAACTCTGAAAAAGAATGATTCTCTTTTTCTTTTTTAAATGTATTTAATTTATTTATTTTAAAGATTTTATTTATTTGACAGAGAGATAGTGAGAGAGTACAAGCAGGAGGAGCAGCAGAGAGAGAGGGAGAAGCAGGCTCCTTGCTAAGCAGGGAGCCCAATGCAGGGCTCCATCCCAGGACTCTGGGATCATGACCTGAGCCGAAGGCAGACGCTTAACCAACTGAGCCACCCAGGTTCCCCTCTTTTTTTTTTTAAGAAAAGATTTTATTTATTTGAAAGAGACAGTACACGCAGGGGAGCAGCAGAGGGAGAGGGAGAAGCAGGCTCCCCCCTGAGCAGGGACTCCCCCTCCCACCCTCAAGATCATGACCTGAGCTGAAGGCAGACATTTAACCAACTGAGCCACCCAGACACCCCTCTCTTCTTTAATAGGTCTAAACCACTGTTTTCAACAGTTTTTATCATATGTTCTCTTGTGCTCCTTCACAGTCTATGGGCATAGGCACTATCTCCCACACAGAGCTGCAGCTTGAGGAAGCTTTTAAAGAAACTATAGTTTTTAATGTTCTAAATAGCATCTAGCAGATTGTTCGGCATATAGTGGGCACTCAGTAAATATTTGTCAAGATGAACTAAAGAGTGAGTCAAGGGGCACCTGGGTGGTGCAGCTGGCTAAGCACTGGACTCTTGGTTTCAGCTCAGGTCATGATCTCAGGGTCTTGAGAGCAAGCCATAGGTAGAGGGCTCTCTGCTCAGCATGGAATCTGCTGGTCCCTCTCTTCCCTTCTGCCCCTACCCCTGCTCACACACACACACACACACACACACATCTACTCTCTCTCTCTCTCTCTTTTTAAAGATTTATTCATTTGAGAGAAGGAGTGTGCAAAGCTGGGGGAGTGGCAGGCAGAGGGAGAGGGAGAAGCAGGCTCAATCCCAGGACCCTGAGATCATGACCTGAGCCCAAGGCAATCACTTAACCTACTGAGCCACCCAGGTACCCCCCCCCCCCCGCCCCCCGCCACCTTTCAGAAAGAAAGAAAGAAAGTCTTTAAAAAAATAAATGTGAGTCAAAGTGAGGCTCCAATTCTGAGATGAGTATTAGCCAGAAGGAAAATAGGAATTGTTAACATACTTAGACGATCGAGTCGCCACTCCACATTGAACACAGGGACCTTTCTCTGCCAGAGAAAAGCCAGTCTATTTGGCTTTCAAATGTATATATGTAAATGCTAATTTTTTCATTCTTTCAAAACCTTATAAGGTTTTCATATACCTTAAGGAATGGCTCTAGTGTTAGGAATTTGGAATCTCAGACTGGTTAATTTACTGGCTATTCCTGAAAGTTTCTTTGATACTTTGAATTTGTCAGACTGCTTATATTATTATCCTTCAGAAATTAGGGCTGCTTTATTACTGAATTCAGAAAAACTGCATTTTAGAAAGACTGCTCAGTTCTAAGCCTTTTCACAAATCCAATTCAAATCCATTTTTTATGGTCTATTTCAGAGGTTTACAATCTTTCTCCCTCCTTTTCCTTTCCCTTCCTCCCTCCCTCCCTTCCTTCCTTCCCTCTGTCTTTTGCCCCAGGGTTCTAGGGAGGGGCTTCAGGTCAGAGTAGGAAGTGTCCGAACTACCCAGTTGGGGTTGTCAGGCCTTGGGGGCACCTGCACTTCAATAAGAGCATTCTGATTTTATTCGCATCATACTTTCTTTTTAAGTTTTAATTTAAATTCCAGTCAGTTACCATATCGTGTTATATTAATTTCAGGTGTACAGTATAGCGATTCAACACCACCATACGTCACCTAGTGCTCATCACACGTGCCCTCCTTAAGTCCCATCACCTGTTTCACCCCCTCCCCCCCACCGTAAGCATTAGATTGTTTGCATAATATTCCTCTTGAAAAATGTCTTAAAACGCTGGTTAAAAGGCAACAATGCAGAATGGGGACAGCAACAAGAAGCTCTTAAAAGAACTGGTAACCAGGGGCGCCTGGGTGGTTCCGTTGTTGGGCGTCTGCCTTCTGCTCAGGTCAAGATCCCAGGTTCTTGAGATAGAGTCTGCATCAGGCTCCCTGCTCAGTGGGAGGTCTGGTTCTCCCTCTCCCACTCCCTCTGCTTGTGTTCCCTCTCCCACCGCATTTCTGTCAAAAAAAAAAAAAGAAAAGAAAAGAAAAGAAAGAACAAAAAACAAAGCAAAAAGACTTGGTAATCAATTATTCCCTGCTTTTCCACTGCTCTTAGCAGATTTTTAGAGGCTTCTCATGATCAACCTGAGGAGTCAGAGCCCGAAGAGTCAGCTGACCACGCAACAGCGATCACTACTGGACTGAGGCCTAGTCCTCATCCAACTTCTTTACTAACCTTTCCTTCTTTCATTCCATGATCATAACTCTAATAGTCACCAACAGGTGTAGTTGCAAGATCATTTAAAAATATCTATCTATGTATCTATCTGAGAAAGAGCACAAGCAGGGAGAGTGGCAAGCAGAGGGAGAAGCAGGCTCCCTGCTGAGCAAGGAGCCCAAAGCAGGACTCCATCCCTGGACCCCACCTGAGCCAAAGGCAGATGCTTAACCAACTGAGCCACCCAGGCGTCCCCATTTAAAAATATTTAATTTTAGACTGGAATTTCTGGGAGTACCGGTTGAGAAATGGATTTTCTTTACATCTGGATTGTAGTTAGAAAATAATCCTACCTTCTTAAAAATGGTTGAAAGTGCAAGTTAGAAGGATAGTTGCACTTTATCAGAAGACTGGGCAGGTGGGGAGGAGGACCTGAGAACTACCATAAGGCTCAATTGTTATTCCGCTTCTCTGAGAATGAAGGTTAAGGAGATAACAAGATAATTTACAAAGAGGGCAATTTCCAGGCCGGGAATAGTGAGCCCCAGAGGACCCAGATGAAGAGGCAGGTGTTCTAACAGTTGGGCTGAGCCCAGTAATCGGACATCACAACTGGTGCTTATAAGGTTAGACGGGTGGGCAGGTAGTGGCATCTAGAAGGCCTGTCAAGGGGGATCCTTCACTACTAGACTAGTGGACTAGTGTTAGGGGCAGAGATTTTGGCTCTGGGACTGGAAAGACCTAAACAGGGTTTTAGTTCTTCCATCATTAATCAGGGGCACTATCAACTTACTGCGGTTCTCTAAAATGGAGAACAAAATTCTCATCCTACAAACTGAGGATCATGGGAAAACTGGTCTTGGGAACTTGATAGCAAGGACCCCATTCAGAATAGAGGAATACACACAGGGTTGCATTGTACCAGAACAAATTGGGAGCTGGGTGGTAAGCCCTAGGATCCCATGTCATGGATCCTCAAACTGGGAGAATGATTCTGGTGGAGAGTTCGTGGGTCAAGATGTGAGCAAAGGCAAAGTCAAGTAAAATAAGGCAGGGGTAGAGTACTGAGAAAAGTCAAAGTTATGCCGTGACTCTAGATCATTTTTTTTCATGATAGATAACGGTCATGCATTCCTGAACCTAAAGACGAGAGCTAAGTAATTCTATTGGTTGTTTAAATCTGGCAAAAGAATAATAATTTGAACTCTAAGAAATGCAGCTTACTAATAATCTTTGACATGGATTGTAAACAGAGAAAGGAGTTGGTATAAACATGGCAAGCTCGTTCTCTTTGTGCATATTTTTAGTTGAGTAAACTGATGGTCTTTGGTTACGTCCTTACGTTTTATTTTGGAATCCTGTTAGGTGCGGGGGCTGGTGTTTAGAGGCACGCATTCCAAATA
The DNA here is from genome assembly GCF_010015895.1 of Lontra canadensis. Lineage (NCBI taxonomy): Eukaryota > Metazoa > Chordata > Mammalia > Carnivora > Mustelidae > Lontra > Lontra canadensis. The sequence goes on from NW_022631001.1 coordinate 37,293,899, forward strand.
TAGGTTATTGAAAGAGTTGGGCTTTTAGCCTTATAAAGACCTGGGAAGACAGCTGAAAGGTAACAGAACTGGAGAGTATGAAGAGAATTTTGAATTTTATTTGCTAGATAATAATTCTTTGATACAAGTTCTTTGGTTTTGATTTGTTAACCCTGAGAATTTGCTTTAGGTTGATGGTACAAATAATTCAAAGGTTGTTCTTGGCAACCTAAACCACGGATCCTAAGGAGGCCTATATATTTTTGTCATACAGAAATTAAACTTTTTAAGACCAGAAAGGACCTTCAAGGTCATCAAAATTAACTTTCGGCAATTTTACAACTGAGGGGAACAAGGCCTGGAAGTGTTATGTGACTTGCTTAATGCCGGGGCATGAATGGCTGGGCCAGGATTAGAAGCTGTGAAATGAATTTCTAGTCCATTACTATTACCATGCCTATGTCAGTCAGCTCAGATTACTAACTGAGGCTTCAAAACAATAACTTTAATCTGAATTTGTTCTAATTTTCAAATCAGTTTATTCCTTTTTTTAAAAAAAGATTTTATTTATTTAATAGAGAGTGTGTGAAAGAGAGCAGGAGAGTGGGGTGAGGGGCAGGTGGAGAAGCAGATTCCTTGCTGAGCAGGTACCTCCTTGTGGGACTCCAGGGCTCAATCCCAGAATCCTGAGATCATGACCAGAGCTGAAGGCAGATGCTTAACTGACTGAGCAACCCAGATGTCTCGACAGCTTATTATTTCTTACGAGAATTTCAGCAATGCCAATGCTAATTTTGCCATGCCTTTCTGTAAAAGCTCAAAATGTATCCACAAAGTTTCCTACTTGAATCTTTGGTAGTGATGAGTGCCCTATCATGTAAAAAAATGTATTCGTTGAGTTGTGTTGAAATGATACTTATAAAAAAACTTCCATTGTCATGATGGAAAAAGGACGCCATGGATTTTTTTGTTTGTTTGTTTTAAAGATTTTATTTATTTGACAGAGATCACAAGTAGGCAGAGAGTCAGGCAGAGAGAGGGGAAAGCAGGCTCCCTGCTGAGCAGAGAGCCCAATGCGGGGCTAATCCACTGAGCCACCCAGGCGCCCCAGGATTTTGATTTTTTTAAGGAAAGCATTTGAGTAATCAATTTAAATATTCTATTAAGTATTTTTTCCTTTGTCCAAGAGACAGAAAAGGAAAAGGTATTCTGGTCTTTTTCTTTCACCTTGGTCAAATGCCTGTGCTAATTTCTCAGCGATTTCTGCTATGTATGTGAACTATGGCCATATACGAAAATGGTCTGTTTTAGGTCATGGCTGTGGGCAGAGATTAATTGGTGAAAAAATGGGCCTGTTTGTGGGATTTACCACACAGTAAGGTTTCTCATCTCCCTGGAAAAATGTGGAATTAGCTCTTTGAGAAATGCAGGCCTGTCATGAGGCTGAAGGGAGAGTTTCGGTGGAGGGAAACACAGTTCACTCTCTAAGGCCGTTATGATTGGTCAGGTTCCAGAGCAGTCCCTCTGGTACAGCAAAGTTCTTCTCACTTTCAAGTCAGTGTTTCCATGTTGCTAGTTTCACCAGTAATTCACAGATAGCATCTTATTTGGCTCCTTTCGTGGCCAACCCATCCAAACTGGGCAAATGGTGTTGGAGAGGACTCGTAATCCTCCTATCCGCCCCCCCCCCCGCCCCCCACCGAACACGCTGTTACAGTGAAAGACTTCAAAGTGGACAACTTTGTGACAACAGACTTTCTATGTTTAGGGAGAGAGGCACAGATGTGAACCAGTGGGTATGTATGGCAAGGGTGTGAAGTGGAGGATGGGACGTTAGCTCCTTGCCCGTGGAGACAGTTTTTGAGCAAGACAACGGCAGTAATATTTACTGGGATGCTCCGGGAGAGCACTCCACGTGCACGCTCCCTCCTAAGAGCTGCCGCAAATCTCCCGGGCCTGCTGCGTGGCCCGAGATTCCACGTAGCTGTTGAGGGCCGACCCAGGCACGGTGGTTACGGAATCCTTCGCCATGCCCACGACGGCGGCTGGTCCTTACCGGGTCACAGTTCGGACACTCCAAGGGCCCACCCTGAACCGGGATGAGTTCGAGGCGGGTCCGGCTTCTCCCCTCCACTCGGTTTAACAACTAGGCACTCCCCAAACCCTAGCAGTGACCTGTCGGAGCCCGAATGCGTGTCTGCGCCTTACCCCCAAAGGGAACCTGCGCGTCTGGGGTCCCAGGTTGCCGGGCTTGCCCCCTTCCACCCGGAGAGGACCCCGCCCGCCTCCGCCTGCCCCGGCTGCTGTCCGGACGGCTCCGAGCGCGCTCTCCCCGGTCCCGACACGCTCCGCCGGCGGGGTCCCCTGCTCGCGTCCGGTGCAGCGGCGGTGGCGGGACGGGGCGCGGGCGCGCGCGAGCGAGCGAGCGGCGGGCGGGGCACGCGCCCGGCCGGGGCAGGCACGGGGGGAGGAGCGCCCGCCCGCCAGCCGCCGCTCGCGCGCCCAACGGACCAGCCTGGGGCCGGGAGGTAACTGTTGCAGCCCGCGGGAGCTGGAAGACGACTCCGAGTCGCCCGTCCCGAGAGGTGTCCGAGAGACAGGGAGGGGGCGGCCGCGGACGGTCCCGAGAGCAGTCCCTTCTGCCCCTCTCCTCCGCCAGCATGTCGCGGACCCTGCCGCTCCTCCGCCCGCGCGGCGGAGACCCCGGGCCGCGGCGGCGGGCGCAGCCCTGACGCGCAGCCGAGCCGGGGGGTGCCGGGGGGTGCCCCGAGCGCGCGGGCGGAGGCTGAGGGAGCGCGAGCAGCCGCCGCGGTCCGAGCGGGGCGTGTGGAGCCCCGCGGCCAGCCGGGTCCGGGCCATGAGGAGGGACGAGCGAGACGCCAAAGCCATGCGGTGCCCGCAGCCGCCGGAGGGGGCCGGCTCGCCCCCCGAGAGTCTGAGGAACGGCTACGTGAAGAGCTGCGTGAGCCCCCTGCGGCAGGACCCTCCGCGCGGCTTCTTCTTCCACCTCTGCCGCTTCTGCAACGTGGACCTGCTGCTGCCGCCGCCGGCCTCCCCCCAGCAGCCGCGCCGCGGCTCCCCCTCCGCCCGGGCGCGCCTCTCGCTGGGCGCTCTGGCCGCCTTTGTCCTCGCCCTGCTGCTCGGCTCGGGGCCCGGGAGCTGGTCTGCCGGGGCCGCCCGGCTGCGGACTCTGCTGAGCGTGTGCTCGCACAGCCTCAGCCCCCTGTTCAGCATCGCCTGTGCCTTCTTCTTCTTCACCTGCTTCCTGACCCGGAGCAAGCGGGGCCCCGGGCCGGGCCGGAGCGGCGGCGGCTCCTGGTGGCTGTTGGCGCTGCCTGTCTGCTGTTACCTGGGGGACTTCTTGGTGTGGCAGGCGTGGACTTGGGCTTGGGGGCCCGGAGACGCGGGGGCCCCAGGCGCGGCCCCGCACACGCCCCCGGCGGTGGCAGGCAGGTTGTTTTCGGTGCTGGGCTGCGTGGGCTTGCTGACGCTCGCGCGCCCGGCGAGGCTCCGGCCCGGCATCCTGGTGCTGCTCTTCTCCGGCTTCGTCTGGTGGGTCTCCTTCACCGGCCTCGGGTCGCTGCCCGCAGCCCTCAGGCCGCTGCTCTCCTGCCTGGTCGGGGACGCCGGCTGCCTGCTGGCCCTGGGCTTGGATCACTTCTTTCAGATCAGGGAAGCCCCGAATCATCCTTGCTTGGCCAGTGCCTCCGAGGACAAAGTGCCTGTGATCAGACCCCGCAGGAGGTCCAGCTGCGTGTCGTTCGGAGAAACTTCGGCGGGTTACTCCGGCAGTTGCAAGATGTTCCGGAGACCTTCGTTGCCTTGCATTTCCCGAGAACAGGTATGTTACCAGGAAAGCACGGATTGGGAAGGAAGTGAGTGCGGTTTTATCGCTTCAATTCCCACCTCGAATTAGCGAACTTGAAAGCGTGTTCACTTCCAGGCTGGGGGTGGGGGAAGTTTTGTTCTGGAAAGAATTCCTAAATTACAGGAGGCTTTTTAAACACGCAGAGGTACCTTTTATCTTGGAGTAGAAATGAAAGAGTAGACTGATTATATTGCACTTTTAAAAGACTTTGTTCATGCGATAGATGAGTTCTCAGGAATGAAGTGGGTTACTTGCGGTTTAATAGATCGACGACTGCCACTTTGGCATACACTAATGTAGGTCTTTTTGATGCTATTTGTGCTGTTATAATGGTGGTGTCTCCCCAGTGATAACATACAGGCATTAGATTGAATACGTGCGTATGTATAAACTTTAATCAGAGCGGTTTCATTCTTGATAATCGAGAGGAAGAATTAGAGATCATATAATGAACAGCTTTGAGTTTTGGAACGGAGGCTTAGAGTAGATGAAAAGGTTGTTGGAAATAATTTTTAAGGGTTCGCTCCCTCTCCCATTTCAGTAGTATACGCTATTGTAATCTTTTACAGACTAACTCATGGTCCTGTGTATTTGTTGCATAATTAGGAGAATGTTGTAACAGTTTAACCTTTAAACTTAGTAATGTCTGTAAAGATGCCAAAAGCATTTCCATTTTTTTTCCCCCGTAGGTTTACAGGTTTTTGTTTTTTAAAGGAATTGAAATCATCCTCAGGGAAGAATTTCTCTTTATGTGGCTTAGAGACTTACTGTTCTGCATCACCAAGAAATCAGCGAATACAGTTGTTATTCATTGAGCATATGCTAGGTGCAAAACACTACATATATTGTCCCAGTTGCTCACAGAAACCCTGCATGGTAGATGACAACCTCAAATTAGAAATGAGTAAATTGAGGCTTAGAGATAACCCAGTCTCACACATCCAGTAAGTGGCGGAGCAGGGATTTGAACCTAGATCTTTCAGTTTTCAATGCTGTTTTTTAAGCAGCTAAAAGGACGTGTATAGAGGCTTTTTGTAGGAGAGTAGGAGTCTGTACCATTGGTTTTCAGACTTTTTGTTTGGGGATAGGTTTTACACTGGAACCCAGTGTATTTGAAACAAAAGTTTCTTGTTCTTGCTATATCTGATGCTCTCTTTTCTTAGTAATTTTCAAGCTACTACACTGATTTTATGTTTAATACTGATGTGTAGTGTTCTAATGAGACCACACTTTGCTTCTTAAGTTTTCTCATAGACCACTTTTGTGGTCCGTAATTTGGCCAAATGCTATTAAGAATTGTTCAAAATATGTTATGCCTTTTGTTTTCTTAGTTTACAGCCAGTGATACTAGACAATGCTTAGAAAATGTGTGTCAGGAGAAAAACTTGTAAGAAGATTTACTGCAGAGCAGAGTAATACCAGCCCTTTTCATAGATTGGAATGGCATTTGGTTTGACTCTATGTGGATAGGTTGTATTTTTTTTTTTTTAATAGGTTGTATTTTTTAACAACCGGAAAGGTCTTTTAGCAATGTCATCACATTTGAAGACAAATTTCCTGTACTTAACAGTATTACATTTTAATGTATTTTAATTGTAATCTGTTGGCATAGTGGATTATGGCTGTTGTTTTGTAAATCGAAAATTCCTGGTCTTCTTAATCCTATTCTGATGCCCTTTCCATAACAGCAACCCTCAGCTAGGTACAGTGTTGTTGTTACTGCCAAGTTGCTTCACTTACTGTTTGTATTAGAGGAAAATACAATTTCACTTTTAAAAAGGTTATATTTTCTTATTTTAGGAAACTTACATTTCACAATGAATAGGAACATTTTTGGGGTCTTAAATATATGGTATTAGTCCAAGGGGGTTTATATGTGGTTATTTAACATGTAGCGTCATAAAATAATACTATTTTGGCATGACTACAAATTACTAGATATTTTTAACTTAGCAAAACAACTTATTTTATTTTATTAGCAAAAATTGTAATAATCATATTTTTACTAATGCTAAATTCCTGAAGTTTGACAGTGGGTCTTTGGTTTTGTTTGCATGTTGTTTATGCTAAAGAAATTAAGGGGAAATCAGTACTTTTATGGAAGTAAAAGATAAGGGATTTTCTGATTTTCAAAGTGCTAAACTTTTATATGACAATTGTGAAGCTACCTTTTTGTTTCAGAAAGTGGAGGAAGACAAAAAAGATTTTGGGTAGAACTTGAACAGGGGGAAATGTCCTAAATTCACTGGCAGAGGGGTCAAGGGTAAGGTCTGGGCTCTGCTGTGTAATCTTGGAAGAGTCAGTGAGTGAATTTTTCTGAGTCTCAGGATCCTGTCAAGTTAGGGGATCCCAGTACATTAATTCTGTAATAACTTTCAATTCTAGAATCCATTTCTTCTAGTAAACTATAAACAAAAATGTAACTAAAACATCACAAATAGTAGTTCTTGAAGTTGAAGATACTGCTAAGCCATATTTTTTAATTGGAAAAGAATAGAGAATTTCTAAAAAGTGTATATGGATTCATTTATGGATTGATAACAAAATGATGATACTTTCATTTCATTAAGAACTTAAATGTTTTTATGAACATCTTTGAAAAACAGTTGAAAACTTGTATTAATAAAAATGTTTTTAATTGTGTAAGAGCAGATTTAAAGTAATGTTTGAGTTTTGGGATGTTAGGTATGATGTTGAAAAATCGACATGTTTGTAAGATACTTTATTTTTCATAATTACATTGGTAGCATTTGATGTAAATGCTGTGTCTGTCTCAGTTCTTAGCGAAGGGTTTTTGTTATTTGCAAATTTAGAGATTTAAAGTTGAAATCTAGTTATTGCTCATGGGTTCATGGAAAGAAGCACTAAATTTGTAGTACATATGCCAGCAGTCGGCTGAAACTAATAGGAAGAACTAAAAGAAAAAAAAAATCAGTTGTCTGCATAGAAGCATTGACCAGAATTTAACAAAGTAAATGTCTATGCCATTTTACTTGTGTATTCTACAGTGTAGTTTTCAGTTTTTCAGCCAGATTCTTTGGTGTGTGATAGACTTGGTAAGTATGAGGTTTTGAAAGGCGTAAGTTAGTGTGTTGAGAAATTTTTCTATACCTAAAATGCTAAGTGCTTCCTAAAAGGTTGAGTAAATATTTAAAAATTCTGTGGCCTTAAAGCCCATAAATATCATTTAAAGTGTTAATTTTATTTGAAAAAAGATACACACATGTAGTATGAAGGCTTTTAAAAAAGATTTTAAAGTTTAAGTGATTATTTACCCCCTTAAGGAATTTGCAAGGCAAACCCCACTGTGAATTTCTTTAATAATACTTTACTGTTTGTGATATTTATTTTATGGTTTTAATGAGTGAGTGTTTTATTCTCATTTCATGTTCGTGTTTTTGTATAAAAGTATCAACGTATGTAATTATTTTATGCTCTATTTTGTAAATATTGTCTGTACTCTGCCATCCATGTTATTTTTCAAAAACACAGATTTAATGGTGTTTTTGAAAAATAACTCTTAAAAAAAAACAAACTCTTAAAAATCTCTTAGGCTTTTCATTGTTCGTTCACAGGATAAAGTTCATGCTCTTGACCCTTGCTTTCAAAGTCCTTTATAACCTGCTTTTAGCCTTTTTCTTGTTTTGTTTTTAAAAAAAGCCATCTGGGGTTTATGGAACACCCCTTCCTCACATCCATCTTTGGTTCTGGCTGTTTAAGGACTGCTTATTGTTATTGATGTGTAGATTTTTTCCTCTTTTACCATTTATACTGGTTGAAATCTCCTTTTTTTATTTTTAAGATTTTATTGATTTATTTGACATATATATATATAGAGAGAGAGATCACAAGCAGGCAGGGGGCAGGGGTGCAGCAGGCTCTCCAGTGAGCAGAGAGCCCAATGCGGCCTGATCCCAGGACTCAGAGACCGTGACCTGAGCTGAAGGCAGGGACTCAACCACTGAGCCACCCAAGCGTACCTGAAATCTCCTTTAAGAAAGGAGAAATCTCCTTTAAGAAAATCTTATTTAAGCTTAAGAATCTTTACCGAAATCAATGTGTAAGCTGAGGGCAAAGCTCTGTTATAGCAAAGTTGGCCATATTTAAAAATAAAAGGTGGAAAAAAAAAAGGTAACAAATCACGTGAAGTAGTGATGATGTGGGAAAGAATATTTTCATTATATCAAATAAAATGATAACATCTCCATAGTTTATATTTTCCCATACCAAGTGAAAGGTAAATAGAGTCAACCAGGAATAAAACCATATAAAGTTTTTTTTTCATTGCCCTCTGACTGTCTATCCTCCTCAGAGCGAGGCCCACTTTAGTCTCTTTCCTTTTTCCTATTCAGTTACCATGTCAGCCTATTTCCCTAGCACATTCTCCCACTTTCCCATACCCATCCAAAGCAAGAACAAGCTACACTTGCTGAAAATTTCCAGTTTATTTCAACATAAATATATTTATATAGCTATGGAAGAGATTTACAATTTATCTAATTGAAATGTAATTTTACATAAAGGAGAGTAATTCAACTCCAGAGAGATAATACTGTGTCTAGGTTATGCTGTGAAATATTGGGATACTGAGGATTAGAGCCCAGGTCTTGGCTCCTAGTCTCCTAAATTTTCCGTAAAAAGCATATATGTGCCTGTAGTCAGTTTTCCAAGGCCGTCTTCAGTTTTTCCAGTTATCTCCAATTATGTGATAAATGATATCCTTGGTAAAAAGAGGTAGGGGGGTGGAGAGTGACGGTAGAGAGAAAGGAGAGAAGATAGGAGAGACTCTTGATCACCTGGTTCATAATGACCTTGAAGACCTCCTTGGTACCTGATGTGGTTGTTTCGGGGTGACTGGTTGGGACGCAGCAGAAACTCCGGTGTCTTTAGAGGCCAGCTCCATAACACATTTCTGTTAACATGTTGAGGACGGAGGGGAGGAGAGGAGGAATGGAAGTGAACTGATGACGATTGCCTACTTTGCTTAAGGGCATTCAGTCTGAACAAAACAAACTGGACAACTGTGTTAGCCAAGCAAAACTTGAGAAGAGCTGAGTTCTGAGTCATTTCTGACAGTTTATGACATTGTTCACCTTATCATATACAAGTTAATCCCCTTTTAAGTGATTGTTAGAAGCTTGTTCCTAGAAGTTGGGGCGGAGGAATGTATTTCCTGCTTTTTCTTTTACAACCTTGAACTTTCCCTGCACTATTGTTACCTAGCAGGTATCTTTTTAAAGATCTTTATCCCTCCTCTATCAATGAGAGTACATTGTTTGACTACTTCTTCCTTAGATCTCATACAACTTGAATTCATTATATTTTACATTTATTTAGTTAATGTTTAAATTTGTAAATGAGAAATGCCATACATAAAGACTATACATATGTATATTTTTATACAGTTTAAAGAAGAAAATAAAACTAAAGTCATGTACTCACCACTCATTTTTTTTTTAATATATTTATTTATTTATTTGACAGACAGAGATCACAAGCAGGCAGAGAGGCAGGCAGTGAAAGAGGACGAAGCAGGCTCCCTGCTGAACAGAGAGCCCAATGCGGGGCTCGATCCCAGGACCCCAGGACCCCGGGATCACGACCTGAGCCAAAGGCAGAGGCTTTAATCCACTTAACCACCTAGGTGCCCCTTTCTCTCTCTCTCTCTCTCTCTCTCTCTCTCTCTTTTTTTTTTTTTTTTTTTTATAACACCACTCATTTTCTTTGCCCTTTGTAACCTATTTTGCATCCCTTCCCTGTGCTGGAAGCAACACATCTGTCCTGATTTTTTTTTTTTTCCTATTAATTCCCTTGTTTATCTTTATAATTATAATCCTCATGAATGTTTCCTAAGTAAATAATGTGGTGTTAGTGTTGCCTACGTCTGAACTTTAAGTAAATAGAATCATGCTGTATGAATTCTTCCATAACCTTTTTTTTTTCCTGATGTTTTCTGTGATTGATCCATGTTGATTATAGTTGTAGTTAATTTTCAGTGCTATATAGTGTTTCATTTTATGACCATAGTAAAATTTATTTATCCATTCCACTGTTCATGGACCTTTCAGTGGTTTTCAGTTTTTTTGCTGTGATGCTGCTGTGGAAATTCTTATAAATGTATCCTGGTGCATGCGTGTATCTAGAAGTAGAATTGCTGAGTTGTAAGGTATGTTTGTGTTCAACTTTACTAGGCAGAATAATGGCACTACAAAGATGTCCTTGTTCTAATCCCTGGAATTTATGAATTTGTTGCTTTACATGGCAGAGGGGACTTTGCAGATGAGATTAAGTTAAGGGCCTTGAGATGGGGAGATCAACCAGGATTATTTGGGTGGATCCAGTGTAATTGCAAGGGCCCTTAAAAAGTGGAAGAGGGAGACAGAAGAGATCATAGAAAGAGATGTGAGTTGGCATTACGGTTAGAATAATACAGTGTGAAAGAGACTCAATCCACCTCTGGCTTTGAAATGGGAGAAGGTGGCCTGGAGCCAAGGAAAGCAGGCACTGTTTCAAAGCTGGAAAAGACAGGGAAAGGGATTTTTCTCTAGAGCTCCCAGAAAGTAATGAAGCCTTGCCAAGACCTTGCATTTAGCTCAGTCAAACCAGCCTGACCCATAGGACGGTTAAGATAATAAATTTGTGTTGTTTTATACCACTGAGTTTCTCATTATCTGTTAAAGGAATGTGTTCATTTGCATTAACTGCTGTAACAGTTTACATGTGGCGGTAACAAAGTACCCCAGACTGGTGGCTTATGCCACAGAGATCCATTGTCTCTGTCCTGGAGCCTGGAAGTCCGGGATCAGGTGTCACCAGGCATGGTTGGTTCCTTCGCAAGGGCTTTGAGGGAGAAGCTGTTCCATGCCTGTCTCCCAGCTTCTGGTGGGTTGCTGGCAGTCTTAGGCATTTTTTAGATTGTAGATACATCACCCCTGTCTTTGCCTTCACCTTCCCACGGCACTTTCTCTGTGTCTCTTCATCTAGTTTTCCTTCGGAGCCTGTCTTTGTGTCCCGATTTCCCCTTTTTGTAAGGACCCCGGTCATAGAATTAGGGCCCACGCTAATGACCTCATTTTAACTTAATTACTTCTGTGAAGACCTTATTTCCAAATAAAGTCACCTTCTGAGGTACTGAAGGTTAGGATTTCAACATCTTTTCAGAGGGAACACAATTCAGCCCATATAAGTGGCAGTAGAAAACTAAGACACTCTGGCAAGCTGAATTGTTTTTCACAGTGGTTACACCATTTGTACTTTGGCTAGCAGTGAATAAGAATGCCATCACACCCATGATTCCTAGTTACTGACTTTAATTTTAGTTAGTGTGGTGAGTATGAAGTGGTGTTTCTTTGTGATTTTGATATGTAGTTAACTAATTATGAATAAGACTGAGTATTTTTTATGTTTATGGACTGTATTTCTTATTCAGGGATTACCTGTTTATATCTTATGCTCTTTTAAAAGTTGGGTGGTTCATTTTTTCATTTCATTTCATTTTTTTCTTCAATAAATCATGAGTTCTTGGGGCACCTGGGTGGCTCAGTCAAGATGATCAGTTAAGCATCTGACTTTGGCTCAGGTCAGGATCCCAGAGTTCTGGGATCAAGCCCTACATGGGCTCCCTGCTTGGCGGGAAGCCTGCTTCTCCCTTTCCCACTCCCCCTGCTTGTGTTCCCTCTCTCGCTGACTCTCTCTGTCAAATACATAAACAAAATCTTTTAAAAAAAAGTCACGAGTTCTTTATGTATTCTGGACATTAATCCTTTATTGATTATTTGAGTTGCCAATATTTCAGTTTTTATGGTGTCTTTTGATAACCGAAGTTCTTAATTTTAATCCTGTCAGATTTGCCAATCTTTTCCTCTAATGGTAAGGCTCTTTGTATCTTGTTTATAAAACCCTTCCCTATTGGAAATCCCCAAATAAACTTGTGTATTGTCTTTTTAAAGTTTTAAAGTTTTGCCTTTCAAATGTTTTCAGCCACCTAGAGTTAATTTATATGTGTGATGTGATATAGAGACCCAGTCTCCTTTTTTATCCGGTGAGTTTTTATTTATGTCAATAGTTTATTGAAAAATTTATTCTTTATCAGCAGCGCTACCTCTGCATATATCCAGATTCAGTGTATACGTATGAATCTATCTGTGCTCTCTATTAGGTTTCTTTCTTTTAAAAATGGATTTATTTATTGATTTATTTGACAGAAAGAGCAAGCAGAAGCAGGGGGAGGGGGAGGCACAGGGAGAGGGAGAAATAGAGGGAGAGCAAGCAGAAGCAGGAGGAGGGGGAGGCACTGGGAGAGGGAGAAATAAAGGGAGAGGGAGAAGCAGGCCCCTCCCAGAGCAGGGAGCCAGATGGGATGCGGGGCTTAATTCTGGGACCCTGGGATCTTGACCTGAGCCAAAGTTGCCACCCATGCGCCCCTCTGTTAGGTTTCATTGGTTCGTTTATGCACTCTGTGTTGATACTACATTGTCTTAATTATAATAGCTTTATAGTAAGACAATATATGGTAAATCCCCTTAGATAGTTACTCTTCTTCAAGAGTATTTTCAGTGTTTTGTTTTGTTTTATTTTGGACTTTGCTTTTCAGTATAAATTTTAGAGTAAGTTTGTCAAGTTTCACAAAAAATCCTGTTGGGATTTTGATCAGCATTGAATTAAATCTTTTGAACAGTTTAGAGAAGAATTTGTTTTTGAATGAAACCTTTAAGTTGTATTTTTCTAGGAATTTATTTAATGTAACTTTTCTTTTTTTGGGGGGATGCTTCTCTATTTTATTTTTATAATTAAAAAATTTTTTTATAAACATATAACATATTATTAGCCCTAGGGGTACAGGTCTGTGAATCGCCAGGTTTACACACTTAACAGCACTCACCATAGCACATACCCTCCCCAATGTCCATATTAATGTAACTTTTCAAATTTTCTTGGTTCATAATATCTTTTTATTATCTGTCTAGTCTGTTCAGCATTTGGATTTATTTCCTCTTCTTCATTTCTGATATAATTTGTCTCTTTTTTCTTTGTTTCTAAGTCAGCCTTGCTAGAAGTTTATTTGCTTTTTATTCTTTTTAAAAAATCAGCTCTTTGGATTGGTACTTATTTTCTATTTTATTTATATCAGCTTTTATTATTATTTTCTTAGAGTTTCTTTTTTTAAAAGATTTATTTATTTATTTTAGAGAGAGAGTGTGCACGAGTGTCTCAAGTGCACCACACAAGTGGCAGGGAGGGGGAGAGGGAGGGGGAGAGAGAAAATCTCAAGCAGACTTCCCACTGAGCGAGGAGCTTGGAGCAGGGCTTGATCCCCTAACCTGAGATCATGACCTGAGATCATGAGGTCATGACCTGAGCCAAAATCAAGAGTCCGATGCTTAACTGCTCAGGTGTCCCTTCTTGTTCTTTTTCTAACTCTGTAACTGGGATGCCAAGCTCATCAATTTTTAGCTTTTTTAGTGTCTGCATTGCAAATTACACATTTTTTGGTAAATACTGCTTTAGTTGAATCTCACAGGTTTTGATGTGTACTACTGTTATGGTTCAGCCCTAAGCATTTTCTGATTTTTATTTTATTTTTTAAAGATTTTATTTATTTATTTCAGAGAGAGACAGAGAGCATGAGAGAGGAGAAGATCAGAGGGAGAAGCAGACTCCTGGTGGAGCTGGGAGCCCGATGCGGGACTTGATTCCGGCACTCCGGGATCCTGACTTGAGCCGAAGGCAGTTGCTTAACCGACTGAGTCACCCACGCGCCCTGATTTTCATTTTAATTTCCCTTTGACTAACAAATTGTTTAGAAAAATTTCTACAGTGCCTGGGTGGCTCAGTGGGTTAAGCCTCTGCCTTCGGCTCAGGTCATGATCTCAGGGTCCTGGGATCGAGCCTCACATTGGGCTCTCTGCTCATTGGGGAGCCTGCTTCTCCGTCTCTCTCTCTCTGCCTGCCTCTCTGCCTGCTTGTGATCTCTGTCAAATAAATAAATAAAATCTTAAAAAAAAAAAAAAAGACTTTAAAAAATTTCTAATCATGTAGGCTTTCTAGTTATTTTATTGTTTTCTGATTTAATTGCCTCGTGGGCAAAGGTTGTGGCCTAACAAATGATCAGTTTTCATGAATGTTCTGTGTGCTTGAAAATAATACATCTTTTTCAATTTTTAGATACAATGTTTGTGAGTTGTCTGGTAGACAAACATAAAATGTTCTTGCTGCATTTTCCTGTGCCCTTACTGACTTTACTTTCTTGACTCATCAGTAGCTGGAGATAATATTAAAAACGCTCTTTACTGGTGGATTAGTCAGTTTCCCCATCATAGTTTGCAATTTGCTTATGTTCATGAGTGCACAGATGGAGAATAAAACTTTTCAGATTTGATAGAATTACTTTTCAAAGGAACAGCAAAAAGGATACATGAGAGGAAGCACATTGCAAATGCTTAAGGAGGGCGCCACCTGGGCGCCCCTTAAAAATAATTTTTTAAAGTTTATTCCGGCATAATTTCTACTTTATTCTAAATACATATGGAGGTAAATACTTCTTGTCAACTAAGAAACTGAAAACTATTCACAGAAAACATAGTTAGCCAAATCAGGCAAACTATTCACTTTCAGTCACCGATCAGTGCTGATCACTAAAAAAGATGTTTAAGTTCTCTATCAGAAATGTCAATATCAGTGGTAAAAAGAGGCAATAAAGCAGTGTAACCCGGGGCACCTGGTGGTGCCTCTGCCTTCAGCTCAGATCATGATCCCAGCGTCCTGGGATTGAGCCCCACGTCTGGCTCTCTGCTCATCGGGGAGCCTGCTTCCTCCCCTCTCTCTGCCTGCCTCTCCACCTACTTGAGATTTCTGCCTGTCAAATAAATAAATAAAATCTTAAAAACAAACAAAAACAACAACAACAACAACAACAACAAAAAACCAGTGTAACCCAGGATCAGAAATGAGGAGTTATCAGAAGATAGAATTACCAAATGCTAGCTAGGGTACTAGTTTTAACAATCCTGTGAAGTTGGTATTGGGTTCCTGTTTTGCAGCTGGGTACTAAAGCAGAAAGGTGAATTAACTAGCCCCAAATCGCTTAGCTCGTATATAGAAAATACCGTAATATGCTGAGTGCCATTTCCAGTATAAACAGACCTCTCAGAACTCTCCCAACTGAAATAACTACAGTTTTAAACATTGTATAGAATACTTTTTGAAAGGAATCACTGAGTAAGAAAATCACAGACCCCCCAAAAGAAGTAAAGGTAGGTAGTAAAGAAGTAAAGGAAAAATATAGTAATGTATAACAAGAGGGCCCTCATATAATTTTTTTTTTTTTTTAAATGTAAGCTCTATGCCCAATGTAGGGCTTGAACTCACGACCTTGAGATCAATAGTTGCATGTTTTACCAACTGAACTAGCCAGGTACCATCCCCCCCATTTTTTTTTTCTTTCTTTATTTTTTAAATTGAAGTACAGTTGACACACATTGTTACACTAGTTTCAGTGATTGGATAGCTGTCTTACCAGTGCTCACCAAAAGTGTAGCTATCATTTGTCACTATATAACACTATTATAATACTACTGACATACTGACCCTTTCACCTATTTTGCCTATTTCCGTCCTTCTAGGTTCTTTGGCTAGTCTAATAATTAAATTGACATAAAACAGATTAACAGGAGAAAAACAATTTTGTGTATATTGGAGCTTCGTACAAACATGAAACTCAAAGAAGTGACCAAAGCAGGACTCTTCTTTACCTTTTAGATGAAGAAACAATAAATTGATGAAGAATTGACAACAAAGGGGTTTGGGCTTGGGGCAGTAAGTTGGTAAAGAAGTAACAAGATTTGTTTATACAGACTTCTTGGCTCTAATTTCCCTATCTCTGGTGATAAGGGTACATTCTCCCCTCCTGGCACAGGGAGAGGTACCTCACGCTGGAGATTTTTCTACTGCTTTTGGGTGTGGGGGACACAAGGGAGGGTTAGAGTGTCCTTGCACCAGCTATTTCTCAAGTACCTTTATTTTTATTATTTTTAAATTTTAGTTTTTTGTTGAAGTATTTATAGTTGATATACTGTAGTATATTAGTTTCAGGTAAGTAACCTAATGGTTTGACAATTATGTACACTATGAAATGCTCGCTATGATGAGGGTAGTTATCTATCACCATACAAAGTTATTATAGTATTATTGACTATATTTCCTGTGCTATTCAAGTATCTTTAATTCATAGTAATCAGTATGTCAGCATATTTGGGGATAGCATTTTCTGCTTTCCTTTAGTAGGAATTCTGAGAGGGAAGCAGACACTAACACCAGTTTTCAGTGGACGAGTTTCTGACGATCCTTAGTGACTTTGAACATTTGCTTCTGTTAGATATGGCTAGGTTCAAGAGATTAAAATCTAGAGTTTGTCCAAAGCCAGGAGTCTAATAAGAAACCTCTGCATAAAAGCTGAGACTCCCAAGTGCTACTCCCCTAGTGAAAGGATATATGAGAAATAAATACGGCCATGGATATGGGATGCTTATCTTGACCTTGGCACAAAGGAGTTGAGGAATAAAATATAGTAATGTATAACAAGAGGGCCCTCATATAATTTTTTTTTTTTTAAATGTAAGCTCTATGCCCAATGTAGGGCTTGAACTCACGACCTTGAGATCAGTAGTTGCATGTTTTACCAACTGAACTAGCCAGGTACCATCTCCCCCCATTTTTTTTTTCTTTCTTTATTTTTTAAATTGAAGTACAGTTGACACACATTGTTACACTAGTTTCAGTGATTGGATAGCTGTCTTACCAGTGCTCACCAAAAGTGTAGCTATCATTTGTCACTATATAACACTAATACTACTGACCATAGTCCCTTTCACCTATTTTGCCTATCCCATTACACCCTCTCCTCTGGAAACCAGTAGTTCTCTGTATTTATGGGTTAGTTTCTTCTTCTTCTTCTTCTTCTTCTTCTTCTTCTTCTTCTTCTTCTTCTTCTTTTGTTTGTTCATCTCTCCTTTGGATTACACATGTAAGTGAAATTATATGGTATTTGTCTTTCTTGAATTTACTTCACTTAGTATAATACCTTCTGGGTCCAACCATGTTGTCATCCCTTTTTATGGCTGGTAATAATTCCACTGTATACATGCACCATGTTTTCTTTATCTGTTCATCTCTTGATAGGTGCTTCTATATCATAGCTATTGTAAATAGTGCAGCAAACACAGGGGCGCATATATCTTTCTTTTTTTCCTAATATCTTTTCAGATTAGTGGATTTTTGTTTGTTTGTTTGCTTTGGGTAAATACCCAGTGGTAGAATTACTGGGTCTTACGGTATTTCTAACTTTTTGAGGAAACTCCTCCATAGTGTTTTCCACAGTGGTTGCACCAATTTATTTTCCAATCAGCAGTGTATGAGGGTTCCTTTTCCTCCACATTTTTATCAACACTGGTTATTTCTTGTCTTTTTTTTTTTTAAGATTTTACTTATTTGACATAGCACAAGCAGGCAGAGTGGCAGGCAGAGGCAGAGGGAGAGGGACAAGCAGGCTCTCTGCTGACCAGAAAGCCTGACATGGGGCTGGATCCTAGGACCTGAGCCAAAGGCAGATGCTTAATTGAGCCACCCAGGCGCCTCTCTTGTCTTTTTTGATGCTAGCCATTCCGACAGGTGTTAGGTGCTCTCTCCTTGTTGTTTTGATTCTCATTTCCCCAATAATTAGAAATGCCAGGTATCTTTTCACGTCTTTTGGCCATCTGTATGTCTTCCTTGGAAAAATGTCTATTCGAGTTGTTGGCTTATTTTTAAATCAGATGATTTGTGTTTTTGGTGTTGAATTTTATAAATTCTTTATATGGGCGCCTGGGTGTCTCAGTTATTAAGTGCTTGCTTTGGCTCAGGTCATGATCCCAGGGTCCTGGGATCGAGGCCCACACTGGGCTCCCTGTTTGGCAGGAAGCCTGCTTCTCCCTCTCCCGCTCCCCCTGCTTGTGTTCCCTCTCTCTCTCTGTCTGTCAAATAAATACATAAAATCTTTTAAAAAATTATTTATATATTTTGGATATTAACCCCTTACCAGATACATCATTTGCAAATATCTTCTCCCATTCTGTAGGTTGCCTTTCAGTTTTGTTGATTCTTTCCTTTGCTGTACAAAAGCTTTTTATTTTGGTGTAGTCTCAATAGTTTGTTCTTACTTTTGTTTCCCTTGCTTGAGCGGACACACCTAGAAAAATGTTGCTGAGGCTGGTGTCAAAGAAATTACTGGCTGTATTTTCTTCTAGGAGTTTTATGGTTTCAGGTCTTTAATCCATTTTTAGGTCTTTAATCCATTTTGAGTTTATTTTTGTATGTGGTATAAGAAAGTGGTCCAGTTTCATGCTTCTGCATGTGGCTGTCCAGTTTTCTCAGCAACATTTAGTGAAGAGACTCTTTTGCCTCCTGTGTTGTAGGTTAATTGACCATTGTAAGTGTGGATTTATTTCTGGACTCTGTCGTTCCATTGATCTAGGTGCCTCTTTTTGTGCTGGTTCCATACTGTTTTGATTATTACATCATTGTAGTATATCTTGAAGTTTGGGATTGTGATGCCTGAAGCTTTGTTTTTCTTTTTCAAGATTGCTTTGGCTATTTGGGGTCTTTTGTGGTACCATACACATTTTAGGATTATTTTGTTCTAGTTCTGTGAAAAATGCTATTGATATTTTGGTAGGGAGTGCATTGAATCTGTAGATTGCTTTGGGCAGGATGTTTTAACAATTTTCAGTCTTCTAGTCCATGAACACAGTGTATCTTTCCATTTGTTTGTTTCATCCTTAATTTCTTTCATCAATGTTTTATAGTTTTCAGAGTACTGATCTTTTCGTTTTTCAATTAAGTTTATTCTGAGGTATTGTATTCTTTTTGGTGCAATGGTAAATGAAATTGTTTTCTCTTTCTGCTACTTCATTATTGTATGGAAACATTATAGATTTCTCTATATTAAGTTTGTATCCCGCAGCTTTATTGAATTAATTTATTCTAACAGTGTTTTGGTGGAGTCTTTAGGGTTTTCTATGTTTAGTATCATGTCATCTGCAAATAGTGACAATTTTACTTTTTCCTTATGAATTTGGATGCTATTAATTAACTAATTAATTAATTAATTATCTCATTGCTGTGACTAGGACTTCCCATACTGTGTTGAATAAAAGTGACTAGAGTTGGGGCCCTGAGGTGGCTCAGTCGTTATGCAGCTTCCTTTGGTTCAGGTCATGATCCCGGGGTCCTGGGATCAAGCCCCAATCTGGCTCACTGCTCAGCGGGAAGCCTGCCTCTCCCTCTGCCCCTGCTTGTATTCCCTCTCTCGCTGTCTCTCTCTCTGTGTCAAATAAACAAACAAACAAACAAACAAATAAATAAAATCTTAAAAAAATAAAGCGACTAGAGTGGTCTACAAGTGACTACAGTGGGCATTCTAGTCTTTATTTTTATGAAGCTAGTTATGTTGTGTGCTTCAATCCTTCATTAGTAGCAATTCTAAAGATTTTTTATTTTTTTATTTTTTTAATCATTTTTTAAAAATTTATTTTCAGCATAACAGTATTCATTGTTTTTGTACCACACCCAGTGCTCCATGCAGTCTGTGCCCTCTCTAATACCCGCCACCTGGTTCCCCCAACCTCCCACCCCCCCCACCTCTTCAAACCCTTCAGATTGTTTTTCAGAGTCCATAGTCTCTCATTGTTCACCTCCCCTTCCAATTTCCCCCAACTGCCTTCTTCTAACTCCCCATGTCCTCCATGCTATTTGTTATGCTCCACAAATAAGTGAAACCATATGATAATTGACTCTCTCTGCTTGACTTATTTCACTCAGCATAATCTCTTCCAGTCCCATCCATGTTGCTACAAAAGTAGCAATATCCTTTCTGATGGAGGCATAATACTCCATAGTATATATGGACCACATCTTCCTTATCCATTTGTCCGTTGAAGGGCATCTTGGTTCTTTCCACAGTTTGGCGACCGTGGCCATTGCTGCTATAAACATTGGGGTACAGATGGCCCTTCTTTTCACTACATCTGTGTCTTTGGGGTAAATACCCAGTAGTGCAATTGCAGGGTCATAGGGAAGTTCTATTTTTAATTTCTTGAGGAATCTCCACACTGTTCTCCAAAGAGGCTGCACCAACTTGCATTCCCACCAACAGTGTAAGAGGGTTCCCCTTTCTCCACATCCCCTCCAACACATGTTGTTTCCTGTCTTGCTAATTAATTTGACAGACAGATCACAAGTAGGCAGAGAGGCAGGCAGAGAGAGACAGGAGGAAGAGGCAGGCTCCCTGCTGAGCAGAGAGCCTGATGCAGGACTCGATCCCAGGACCCTGAGATCATGACCTGAGCCGAAGGCAGAGGCTTTAACCATTGAGCCCCAGCATTCTGGTCTTAAAGGGAAAGTACTTTTCCACTGTTGAGTATAATATTTGTGGGTTTTTCGTATGTGACCTTTTTAATGTATTCCTTCTAAACTGACATCGTTGAGCATTTTTATTATGAATGGATACTGAATTTTGTCAGTTTTTTTTTTTGGTATTTGTTGGGATGATCATTTGATTTTTATCCTTCATCTTGTTAATATGGTGTATGACATTGATTGATTTGTGGGTATTGAACCATCTCTGCTTTGCTGGACTAAATCATTGATTTGTGGATATTGAGCCACTTTGTTTCAGCTAAATAAATCCCACTCGATCATGGCTAATGATCCTTTTAATGTATTGGTGAATGCAGTTTGTTATATTTTGTTGTGGTAAATTTTAGTATCTATGTTCATCAGGGTTATTGACCTATAGCTTTTGTTGTTGTTTTGTTTTGTTTTTGTGTCTGGTTTTGGTGTCAGGGTAATGCTGGCCTTTCAGAAATGAATTTGGAAGCTTCCTTTTTCTTCTTCCCGATGAGCAGAGAGTGCAGTGTGGGGCTCGATCACAGGACCCTGGACTCATGACCTGAGCCTAAGGCAGATGCATAACAACTGAGCCATGCAGGCGTCCCCTTTTTACCCTCCTAAACAAACTCTGTACCCATTCCCCTTATCCCCATAACCCTGATAACTGCTATTCCACTTTCATACTTCAGGTAACTCGTATGAGTGGAATTGTACAGTATTTACCTTTTTGTGACTCATTTATTTCACTTAGCATAATCATTGTTGTAATTTTCATAGGAATTGCTTTGAATTCATAGGTGGCTTTGAATAGTATATATATGTATTTTTTTTTTTTAAAGATTCCATTCATTTATTTGATAGAGAGAGACACTGAGAGAGGGAACATAAGCAAGGGGGAGAGGGAGAAGCAGGCTTTCTGCCCAGCAGGGAGCCAGACACGGAGCTCCATCCCAGGACCCTGGGATCACGACCCCTGAGCTGAGAGCAGATGCCCAACAGCTGAGCTACCGAGGCACCCGAGGTTTGGATAGTATTGACGCATTGACAGTATTACATCTTGTCTTCCATTAACTTGGGATGTCTATTTATTTGTTTTTCTACTTATTTGTCTTTTTATCTTTTTTAGCATTGTTTTACAGTTTTCAGTGTATGCATCTGTTTCCTCTTTGGTTAAGTTTTTTCCTAAGTATTCTTTTTGATGCTATTGTAAATGGAATTTTTTTCTAAAGATTTTATTTGTTTGATAGAGAGAGAGTGCATGCACCATCGGGGAAGCCACAGGCAGAAGGAGGCTCAATCCCAGAGTCCCGGGATCATGACCTGAGCTGAAGGCACACACCTAAGAGCCTGAACCACACAGATGCCCCTGGAATTGTTTCTTAATTTCATTTGTGAATCGTTCATTGTGAGTGTATAGAAATATAGCTGATTTATTGTGTTGATTTTGTATTCTGCTGCTTTTCTGAATTTCCTTATTCTAACAGTGTGTGTGTTTAATCTTTATGGTCCTCATTGAGTGAAAACATTTTAAAACTAAGGCTTAATTAAGGTATTATTATTTTGTAGCCTTAATCTTTTTTAGAGGAGTTCAAAGTTTACTGCAGGGGTGCCTGGAGGGCTCAGTTGGTTAAGCGGCTGCTTTCCCCTTGGGTAATGATCCCGACAGGGAGTCTGCTTCCCCCTCTCCTTCTGCCCTTCCCCACTGCTCTTGCTCCCTCTCTAGATTGCTCTCTTTCAAATAAATTAATAAAATATTAAAAAAAAATTAACTGCAAAATTGAGGTGAAGATAAAGAAATTTTCCATATGTACTCTGCCCCCATACTGGTAGGGCTTTTCCATTATTAGCATCTCCCACGAGATTATATTAGTTACAACTGAGGGCCTACTTATCTTGAAACTTCATAATCACTCAAAGTGCATAGTTTCCATTATATTTCACTTTGGTGTTGTATAATCTGTAGGATTTGACAAATGTATAATGACATGTATGCATCATTATGGAAAATAAAAAGTATTTTCACTGCTCTAAAAAATCCTCTATGCTCTTCCATATGTATTCCTTCCCCCAGTTCCACCCCTGGAAACCACTAATCTTTTTACTCTTTCCATAATTTTGCCTTTTCCAGAATTATAATTAGAATTATAAAGTACTCATTTAGTTTCTTTATATAAATTAATGCTCTGTATGTAGACTGAGAAGATGCAAGTGAAAAATGTCAAGTGGTCCCAAGGAAGGAAATTCATATTAAGATATCAAATAATTGTCACAGATAAAATTGTAAGGAAATTGAGCGGTGCATCATCAGGGATCCATAAAACCTTCAAGGAAACAAGGTACAATGAGTAAGATCCTACAGGAAAAAAGTATATGGCAAAAAAATCACACTCAGTCTTTTGAGGTCAGAACTATCATATGCCAGATATAGAAAATATTAATATGTTTAAAGAAATAAAATATTAGATTGGGAAAATGATTGGGGAACAGAGGACCAAAGAACAGCCATACACATTTGAAAATTAGAACTTTTAAAGATAAAAAATAACCACAAATTAAAAACCTGATGCACATATTAATTAGCAGTTGAAGGACAGAATTTGTGAACCAGAAGGTAGATCTGTAGAAACTACCCATAATGTTTTGCAGAGAAAAAAAGAGATGGAAATTAAGAGAAATAGAAAACTTGGAGAATGGGGAGAAAAGGCTTAACATGGATTTAATTGAAGCTCTAAAAGGAGATAAGAAATGGAGAACAGGCAGTATTTGAGGAGCTAATGGCTGTAAAATAGTTTTATAGCTCTGATGAAAAATACCAACTGATACTAGAAAGCCCTCTGAATCTTAAGCAAAGTAGATAGAAATCCATGCCAGGTGTATCATTGCAGAATTTGGAACACACAAGAAAAGTACTAAAAGAAATCAGAAAAGAGAAATTTAACTACAAAAAGTGAATGACAGTTACATTGAAAGGTGACTTACTAATAGCAGCAGTGGAAGCCAGAAAGCGGTAGAGTGTCATCCTTCATGTGTGGCGGGAAAACAGTGGTCAAACTAGAACGCAGTGTCCTGTAAAACTTTCTTTCTGCAAAGAGAACAAATTAAAATCATTTCAGACCAGCAAAAATTGGGAATTTTTCTCACCAAAAATACATATCGTTCAGGAAGAAAGAAGAACAAATCAAGAAGAAATGCTAATAATAGATATTAGGTAAAACTAAGCAACTGTGATGTTATAAAAACATCACTAAGCGTACCAGTTTTGCGACAGGAAGAGAAGCTAGGACTAACCAACTTGAAAACAATAGCATTTACATTAGAAGGTGCCATTGGGAAAGTGAGACAGTCAGATCAGTGCGAGCAAGGAGATATGGCTATTAGATGAAGGAAGAAGTCTGGTTGTGCCTGGGTGGCTCAGTTAAGTGTCTGTCTTAAGACATCTGCCTTCTGCTCAGGTCGTAATCCCAGAGTCCTGCTCTGCGAGGATCCTGCTTCTCCCTCTCCCTCTACCCCTCCACCCTCACTTGTGCTCTCTCTCTCAAATAAATTAAGGAAAAAAAAAAAAAGAGAAGTCTGAAGATATTTTGGGTCTGACTGTGTGAAAGGTTAGTGGTATCAGGAGCTGGTTTGCGAGAAGTGACAAAAAGCTTGGCTTGATCAAGGAATACTTGTTGCTTTCTCACGTGTGTGCTTGCTCCCTGAGATGTAAACTCCCTAAGAACAAGGCTCAAACGTTTCTGTTTTGTGTTTCTCATAGTACATTTGTGAGTTCACAGTGGTTAACTGTTACTGTATTTACTGTTACTGTCATTTTTCATGATAGTTCCATGTCACCCCCCGAGTGAAGGAAAAGAACTGTCAGTGGAGATGAGTCCCAGTATTTGGTGTTCTCATTGACAGTAAGTTGTGTCTCACAGTGTCGAAGCCAGACCGCTTTGAGTTTAAATGGCATCTCTGCCACTCACAGGATATTGTACGTGTTATTTAACAAACTGTGTAGAGGGGCAATAATAGCATTTATCTCACTGATGTAAGATGTTGTTAGAGAATTAAATGAGTTAATAACCTGTAATGTTCCTGGAACAGCATCTGGTACCTGGCAAGGTCTCAGTAGGTTAGTCGTTGTTATTAATAGTTAAAATTTTCAACTTCATATTACTTCATAGTTTATGCCAAATTACTCTAAACTCAGTGTGTAGGGCTAATAAGGTTAGGTCACCCTATTTATTATCCCAAGAGTTTTCTTGCAACCCATATTAAGTAAAAAAGCCTTGTATATAAGGGATTATACGGGGGGGCATTCTTTCAGCAATTGCCAGTAGTAGGACGACAAAGAAAAGATAAAAATGATGATTTAAAAATTGAATAAAAGGGCGTATTGGGATTCCTTATCTTTTGAAGTTTCAGTCTTCAAGGTTAAGGACCTTTCGTGTACAAATGAAGAATTTGTCAGCTACTGCAACCGTAACTTTGTTCCCTAAAATTTGTTTTTAAAGATTTCATTTACTCATTTGACAGAGAGAAACAGCGGGAGAGAGAACACAAGCAGGGGGTGGTAGAGGGAGAAGCAGGTTCTCCGAGGAGCAAGGAGCCTGATGCAGGGCTCCATCCGAGAACCCTGGGATTATGACCCCAGCCCAAGGCAGACGCTTAATGACTGAGCCACCCAGGCGCCTCCCCGCCCTAAATTTTTTGTTCCAGTTTGTTACTTTGGAGTTTGAGGTACGGCCCTAGGACTTTAAACAAATGTCCTTACTCCCTAGCTGTTGTTTCATAATAGTTCACCACTGAGCCCGTTGTGAGCTGTGCAGCCCCACCTCAGGGATGGTGAGGTAATAGAGGGAAGAGAAATGGCCTGCAAAGAAGTGGCTCTGCCAACCGTGTTTCTCACTCCAGTCAGCATTGGGGGCGCTTTACTGCTGTTTCTGTTTTTAGATAAAGTTCTGTGAAGATCTTCACTGCATAAATGGTAACGGTTTAAAGCAGACAAAAATGATGATGGATATGAATTTTTCCAAATATATGGGGGGATATTTTTCTTAAGAGGAAAAATGCCTACGTACACATTAGTAAACACCAGTATCTATCATTATATGTCACTTACTGCTTTGTTGTAAAAATAAGCACCATGTAGAATTAGCTTTAATATCTGCAAGTTCTTTTCTTCAGTGGACATTACTAAGACTTTCCACCAGGAGCTATGAAGGCTATGAAGAAGAATCATGTAAGGATATATATAACACCCAGGCGTTTACTGTAAGGTAGAAGTGAAGATTTTATTTTAAAGTAGAAAAAAAAAAAGATACTATAATATTATAATGTTTGAGAGGACTCAATAAATAACATCCATATTCCTTGCCCAAATTCTGAACAAATTGAAAACAGAGTGACAGGTAAGAGATAAGAATATCACGTTCATTTCCGATAAGGCTTATATTGGAGGACTTGCCCAATCTGTGCAGGCTGTTTTGTTTTTTAACACTGAACCCCAGTTACGTAGACAACCTAGTTACAGGGAGGATAGGGCCAAGAACCTCCTCCCTATTTGTGGAGAAACCTAACTACAGAGGAGCACTGGAGAACGACTTCCAGCTAGCAGGAAGCAAAAAGCAAAGGGTACCATTATACTCATGTAATTCTTTTTTTTTTTAAAGATGATTTTTTTTTTTTTAAGATTTTATTTATTTATTTGACAGAGATCACAAGTAGGCAGAGAGGTAGGCAGAGAGAAAGATAGGAAGAAGCAGGCCCTCTGCTGAGCAGAGACCCTGATGTGGGCTTGATCCCAGGACACTGAGATCATGACCGAGCTGAAGGCAGAGGCTTTAACCCACTGAGCACCCAGGTGCCCTGTGTCAGGACTTTTGTACTTTCTAGTCAATGGATAAGAAAAACTAAGATCCAGAAGGACCAAAGTGCTTATCAGGAGTCATCTTAGCAGAGGCTCCGGAATGCAGACCCTTCCAAGCCTCAGTTGGCTCATCTAGAGAATGGGAGCGGTGCTAACACCTTGTTCAAGGATGTCGTGGAGCTATAGGAGTCCATACTGTACTTGGCACAGGGCTGGGGACAGGTGTGTTTATTACTCTTAGTTTATTACTACTTCCCATCAGTGCAGCTGCACCTGCCTCCTCGATCCCAGGATTCTGGGATGATGACCTGAGCCGAACGCAGAGGCTTTAACCCACTGAGCCACCCAGGTGCCTCCTCATGTAATTCTTTAACCTACATTTGCCAGTCACGTAAGTCACTATTCCCCCTTCTGGGGAAAAAAAATAGCAAGGGGTTAGAGAGAGGCCACAGTTCTTAGGGAGAATTCCCCCCTCACAGAAACCACAGGATTGAAGAAAAGGCATTGCTTTTCAGCATGACAGTGGAAAAAGTAATCTGTGATCTCAACATCTTTTGCGTAACAAATATTTTAAATTTTACATGTCCTTGTTTTTGCAACTAGTTTTTACATAGAGACATGGAGTGTATGTCATTTTAAAACAGGCTGGATTCTACCTTTCTCCATTTCTTTCATTATTCTCTTGACAAAATTGAGTTGCTTCTTTCTCAGTGTGCATATATTATGACTCCTAATGCTCAATTTTATTTGTGTTGACAGACCTCTCTACCTCTTTGCTTTGTGTTCTTTAAATGCAGGGACACTGTCTTCCTCATTTGTGTATTCCTGGTGCTTGATATATACCAGCTAGTTCATTGAATTGAATACTGTGTTAAACACTGCACTGGTTATCACCATGGCATTTTTTTTTTCCTAGTTGCTACATACTGTCCATAATTCCATTATAGAAAATAACTTGAAGAAGATACCTAAAGAGTAAGCTCTTGAAATCACAGAATCCAGCAGTAATCTCTAGTAGGGAATGTTTGCCGTAGGTAGGTGAATGCCAGAGTTTATAAATGAAGCTAGAAGAATATTCAGTGTTGGGAGAATAGAGACTAATGCAGGACTTTGTGGATAAGAGTTGCCTCAAAAAAAAAAAAATGTAGCATACAATTGATGATTTGAGGTGATGTCGTGATTCAGTAATGTTATAAACAATTTTGACATCATTTTCTTGGATAGGGCTTAAAAAAGTGCTTACAGCTTGGTTAAAATAAATTCCTAGGTGTTAGGAGTAAGTACATTTGTTTCAAGTTCTAGTGTACCTCAAACTCTCAACAAGTGTGAATAGAATACAGTCAGTGTTTAGATGCACTTTTTAAAATTTCTTGGGTAGGGGTGCCTGGGTGGCTCGGTTGCTAAGAGTCTACTTTCGGCTCAGGTTGTGATCCTGGGGTCCTGTGATCTAGCCCAGCATCTGGCTCCCTGCTCAGCTGGTAGCCTCCTTCTTGCTCTCCTACTCCCCCTGCTTGTATTCTCTCTCTCACTGTCTCTCTCTCCCTCTCTCTGTGTGTCGGATAAATATTTTAACAACAACAACAAAAAATGGCTTGGGTAAAACTTCACATTCTGAACAAATCTGCTAATATTTACAGTTCACCAGGGAAGAAGATAGTAGTAATTATTAGTCATAATTATCTAGCAAACTCTAGAAATGTGATTATTTAATTTAATTTATTTTTTATTATTTTATTTTGAGGACTATTTTAAATTAAGGACGTTTTCGTCAGGCAACTGAGGTTTATCTTGCTACAAGTAATAACTTTTCAGTTTATATATGTTTTTGTTGTGACTGTTTCTCCTGTGTTTACCGCCTTTTGTCCTTACTGAGATCTTGATGAGACTATTTCATTATTTCCCTGATAACTCTGTCTTGCTGTGGCATGAAACAGTGATGCTGTATCTAGGTGGCTTATAACATCTTCTTGTCGTCTAAATGATCTCAGACTTTGTGGATCTTGAATTTTTACCTGCTCCTTAACAGTCATTGTACCTGCTTCTTGCTCTTCCCTGTTGTTTCTTGCTGTTAACAATCTTTAACAGGACCCCCCCCCCCCCCCCGCCCTCTTCCCAGTTTGTTACTCATTGCCAGCCGTGGGTCAGGGAACTCGTTAACCAAGCTAAATGGAATTGGCCATGAAAGTAACAGTGAATAGGCCTTGGAAGTCTTTCTCATGGGTAAAGTGTATGGACTTTATAACATCTATTTTGACTGCACAGAGACCTTTTTCGCTTGTTTTGATAAAGAACCTCTGGGTAAATGAGGTGTTAAGCATATTGATTCAGTATGAGCAATAAAAAAAAAAAGACTTACATTTCCTTTTTCTTTTTTAGTGAAGTATATTGTACATAACATAATGCGAACAAATGTTAGGTACACAGCTCAACACATTTTTACATATGTGTACACTCACGTAATTACCACTCGGATCAAAATAAGGACCATTTCCAGCACTCAAGTTGGCTCCCTTGTGCCTTCTCCCAGTTGATAGCCCATATCCAAAAATGTCCGTGAATTCTGACCTTTATCCTAGTAGATCAGTTTTGCCTGTTTTTGAACCTTTATGGAAACTGAAGTTTGAGTTTTATATCATTTCCTTGTGTCACAAAGTATTCTTTTCAGTTTTAATTTTTTTTAACTTTTCCCCATTTATTCTTTTTTTAAACATTTTAAAAAGATTTTATTTATTTGAGAGAGAGAGAGAGCGAGCACGAAAAGGGTGAGGATCAAAGGGAGAAAGAGACTCCCTGTTCAGCAGGGAGCCTGATACAGGACCCCATCGGGGACTCCAGGATCATGACCTGGGCTGAAGGCAGTCGCTTAACCAACTAAGCCACCCAGGTACCCATTTTTTTCCCACTTACTCTTGAAGCATTCATTTAGTGTCTACTGTGGGCAAGAAATTGGTGATTTGGGAGAGTCAAAGATGAATAAAACATACTTTGCCATCAGGAAACTTGGAATCTAGTCCAAAAAAAAAAAAAAAAAAAAAGTGCTGGGGCTCCTGCGTGGCTCAGTGGGTTGGGGCTCTGCCTTCGGCTCAGGTCATGATCCCAGGGTCCTGGGATCGAGCCCCGCATCGGGCTCTCTGCTTAGCAAGGCGCCTGCTTCTCTTCCTCTCTCTCTGCCTGCCTCTCTGCCTACTTGTGATCTCTCTCTGTCAAATAAATAAATAAAATCTTAAAAAAAAAAAACTGCCATAAAGGAGGTATAAACAAAATACAGAGAAGACTTGGCCCCTGGTAAGAGGGATGTTGCTAACTAGAAGTGACTTTATGTGAGACCTGCGGGAGTAAAGACCCCAGCTCACCCTCTTCCTATCTTTCAGTTCCCGTTGGCTGAATTCACTCAGAAGACAGGGCAAAAGAGAGACCATTGATAACAGTCTATTCAAGATAACATCCTGAATATTGGAGAAGAGTGGGAAAGAGTGGAGAATGGATCTGGAGGAGCAGATGAACCATAAGCACAGTTGGCTATTTGAGGACACACAGGATACCAGTCTCTGCAGAAGTGAAGGGGCAGCTTAGGAAGAGCAAATGATGTCAACAGAGGTAGAGGAGTATTAAGTAGAGTGTAGAAAAGGCAGGACCTCTAGTCCTTTCTGTTCTTACAAAGAAGAATCTCCTGCCCAATGAAGGGCTTGTAGAAATGGGGCGTATTGTCATGATGGTAGAGATGAAGGAGGCACATGTGTAATATTTCTATTAAGGCAGTTTGACATAAAGGATTTCTTTCTTATTCTTTTCTTTCTTTCTTTCTTTTTTTTTTTTTTTTAAGATTTTACTTATTTATGTGTCAAAGAGAGAACGCAAGCAGGGGGACCAGCAGGCAGAGGGAGAGGCAGACTCCTCCCCGATCAGGGAGCCCAATGTGGGACTTGATCCCAGGACACTGGAATTATGACCTGAGCGAAGGCAGCTGCTTAACTGACTGAGCCACCCAGGTGTCCCATGGGATAAAGGATTTCTTATTGCTCTTAATATAGCTCATCTTTGTTATTCATTATTAGGTTAATATTATTCTTAAGTTTTTGGAATCAGAGTTCAGGCTGAAAAACTACTTAAGAATCTTTTAGCCTTAAATCTCTGTTCCTGTTTTCCAGGATTGTCTCCTTAAGAGATACAACCTTTTTTTTTTTTCTGTTAGGTAGTCCGTTATCACCAATTTCTCTATTTCTTCTTCTTCTTTTTTTCTTTTAAGAGAGAGAGAGACTGGGAGGGGCAGAAGGAAAGGGAGAAAAAGTCTCAAGCAGGTTCTATGCCCATCGTGAGCCCGGACTTGACCCCATGACCCCAATATCATGACCTGAGCCAAAATCAAGAGTTGGACACTCAACTGACTGGGCCACCAAGGCACTCCAATTTCTCCTTTCTTTCTTTTTTTTTCTTTTTCAAGATTTATTGATTTATTTTAGAGGGGAGGGAGAGAATAATAAGCAGACTCCCTATTGAGCATGCAGTCCAACTTGGGGCTGGATCCCACAACCCTGAGATCATGACCTGAGCCAAAATCAAGAGTTGGACGCCTAATGGACTGAACCACTCAGGTGCCCCGATTTCTCTGTTTCTTAAGACCAGTCATAATCTTTGCAGTTGTTGTATTATAATCTTGATTCAAGATTTTTTTTTCTTATTTATGTTGTTAATCATCTTCTTATTTGCCTATTTTTTAACATTCAGAAAATTTTAAATTGTGGTGTAATTTATATACTTAAATATCTAGTTCAGTGAATTTTGAGGTTTGCATATACCTGCATAATTATCATCTCAAACAAGCGGTGGAACATTTTCCTCCATCCTAGAAAATTACCTTAAGCCCCTTTCTAGTGAGTTCCTGTCTGCCTCTCAGAAGTAGCCACTTATTGATTTCTATTATCATAGATTTGATTTATCTGTTTTTTAATTTTGTATAGGTAGAATTATATAGTATAAATTCTTTTGTGTTGAGCTGCTTTTATGCCATGCAGTGTTTTCACATTAATCCATATTGTTATGTATGTTAGTTGTATGAACATACTGAGTGAATATGTTCACTGAATGAATATATTTATGACTATATCACAATTTATTATGTCACAGTTTTTTTTTTTTTTTTTTTTTTTAAGATTTTGTTTATTTATTTGACAGAGAGAGACACAGCAAGTTAGGGAACACAAGTAGGGGGAGTGGGAGAGGGGGATGCAGGCTTCCTGCCGAGCAGGGAGCTAAGTGCAGGGCTCTTTCCCAGGACCTGGGATCTTGACCTGAGCCAAAGGCAGATGCTTAATGACTGAGCCACCTAGGTGCCCCTGTCACAATTTGTTTATACATTTTTATGTTGATAGATGTCTGTGTTTCCAGTTTTTGGCTAATGAGTTAGGCTGCTCTGAGCATTCTTGTACAAGTGGTTTTTTGTAGAAACATGTTTTTTTGTAGTAACATGTTTGTTTCTCTTGGATAAATACCTTAGAGTAGAAGTGCTAAATCAGATAGTAGATGTGTATTTAATTTGGTAAGAAACTGACATACATTTTTTTCAAAGTGGTTGTACCAACTTACTCTCCCACCAGCAGTGTATGATGGTTCCAATTGCTCCACATCCTTATCAGCACTTGGTATCGCGTCTTTTTTATTTTAGCCGTATAGTACCTGATGATATTGAATGTCTTTTTTGTACTTACTGGCCATTTGTATTATCTTCTTTTGAAGTATCAGTTTAAGTCTCTTCCTAATTTAAAAATTGAATGTTGACTTTTAAAATTAGTGATTTGTAGGAGATCTTTACATACTATGAATGAGTCCTTTTCCATAGATATGTGTTGTGAATATTTTCTCATAGACTTTCACTTACCTTTTTCTTAATGATACATTTTTCGAGCAGGAATTTTTTGTTTTCTTCAAGTCTAACGTATTATTTTCCTTCATACTTAGTGCTTTTTTATATTCTAAGAAACCTTGGTCTACTTAAACATCTCAAAGATATTCTCTTATGTTTTCATCTGAGAGCTTTATGGTCTATGTTAGAACATAGACCTGAATTAATTTTTTTAATGTATGGAGTAAGGGTCAAGATTTCATTTTTTTTTTTAAACATTTTATTTATTATTTGACAGAGAGACAGTGAGAGAGGAAATACAAGCAGGGGGAGTGCGTGAGGGAGAAGCAGTCTTCCTGCTGAGCAGGAATCCCCATGTGGGGCTTATCCCAGGACTCTGGGATCATGACCTGAGCTGAAGGTAGACGCCTAAGGACTGAGCCACCCAGGTGCCCCACAATTTCTTTTTTCCATGTAGATGACCAGTTGTTCCAGCACTGTTGCAAAGACTTTTCTTTCTCCCCATTGAATTGAGTTGGCACCCTTGTCTAAAATCAATTGGTAATATATTTGTGGGTTTATGTAAAGGATTCTAGTCTTGTTTTTCTTTTTTTTCTGATTTAAACTCTAATAAAATGAAAACTAGGAGTAGAACCTAGGATGAGAAAGATACTTAATGGTACCTAATTTGATTATATTTTACAGTTTGGTTTTTTTTTTCCGGTCTTATCATTTTAGAATACTTTTGAGTTTGTCAGAAAAAGGGAAGAATCTTATCTCTTCTTCTTTTTTAATCTCTTCTATTCTTATGCTAAATCACTCTGGAGATTGGGGAAGTAATCCAGACTGGTATGAGGCCCACGTTATGGGGCGAAGTAGTTTATGATCTTACCTTTTCAGATTGGGACTTAATAAAAATAACAAATATATGATGAGCATTTCCTATGTATTAGATATTGTGCAAAGCATTTCAATATTAACAGTCTCATTTACTGCTTCTCCCAAACCTTTGGCACTTACCTTCTACTTTTTAATTAAAAAGACATTTTTAAAAAAGATATTATTTATTTATTTGAGAGAGAGTGAGCACAAGTGGAGGAGAGGGACAGGGTGAGGGAGAAACAGACTCTGTGCTGAGCAGGGAGCCAGACTTGGGACTCGATCATAGGACCCTAAAATCATGTCCTGAGCTGAAGTTGGATGCTTAGCTCACTGAGCCACCCAGGAGCCCCTAATTAAAATTTTTAAATTAACATAATAAAATGGACCTTTTTGGCATATAGTTGGATGAACTTTAACTAAGGATTGATTTGTGGGTCCATCCTAGCAATCAGAATGCTTACTAGTTCGTTTACTCCTCAAAGTGTACCTTGTACTATGTCTTTGTAGTGGTATCTTCTCTCTCTCTCCTAACCCTCAGCTGCTACTCTTTTTTTCTATGTAGATTTGTGTTTTTGAGACTGTCAGAAATAGAATCATATAGGATGTAACCTTTTGAGATTGGCTTCTTTCACTTAGCATAATTAATGCGTTTGAGATTCTTCCAGGTTGTTTTGTGTATCAGCGGAGTAGTCATCCCTGGGCTGGATGTACCTGTTTGTTTACCCATTTACTTGTTGAAGGATATTTGGGTTGTTTCCAGTTATGTTGGTTATGAATAGAATTGCTGCTAACATTCATGTAAAGATTTTTATGTGAATGTAAGTTTTTATTTCTCTCGGATAAATACCTAAGAGTAGGATTCTTGCCTTTTGGAACTGGCTAGGACTTCCAGGACCATGCTGAGTAAGAGTGATGAGTAAACATCTTTTCGTGTTCTTAATCTAGGGGGAAGGCATCCAGTCTTACACCATTATATCTTATATTGGCTATACTGTTCTTATAGATTTTTTTAAAAATTAGGTTATGGGGGCGCCTGGGTGGCTCAGTGGGTTAAAGCCTCTGCCTTCAGCTCAGGTCCTGATCCCAGGGTCCTGGGATCCAGCCATCATTGGGCTCTCTGCTCAGCAGGGAGCCTGCTTCCCTTCCTCTCTCTCTCTGTCAAAAAATAAAATAAAATAAAATAAGGTTATGGAAATTTCTTTCTTTTGGTTTGGTAAGAGTTAGATGTTGTTAAATGCTTTTTCCACATCAAGTGATGTGATTATATTTGCCTTTTTTTTCTTTAGACTCTTAATATGGTGGATTACAATGATTGGATTTTGAATTTTTTTTTTTTAAGATTTTATTTGTTTATTTGAGAGAGAGAGAAGGAAGGCACAAGTGGCAGGGATGGGCAGAAGGAGAGGGAGGCTCCCTTCTGAGCAGGGAGCCCGATGTAGGGCTCCATCCCAGGACTCCAGGATCATGACCTGAGCTGAAGGCAGACAGTTAACTAACTGAGCCACCCAGCACCCCTGGATTTTGAATATTCAACCAGCTTTGTATTGCTGGGATAAGTACCACTTGGTTGTGGTGCATTATTATTCTTGTATATTGCTGGATTTGATTTGTTAATATTTGCATCTGTGTTCATGAGGGATATAGGTCTGTAGTTTTCTTTGTGTACTGTTTCTGTCTGGTTTTCATATCAGGGTAATGGTGGCCCCCAAAATGTGTTAGAGAGTGTTCTCTCTTCTATTTTCAGAAGAGTGTGTAGAATTGGTTTTATTTATTTTTGAAATGTTAAGAAGAATTTGCCAGAGATACCATCTGGGACTAGAAATTTCTTTTTTCTCTTTGGAAAGTTTTAAATTATATATTAAGTTTATTTAATAATTACAGGATTGGGGCGCCTGGGTGGCTCAGTGGGTTAATCCTCTGCCTTCAGCTCAAGTCATGATCTCTGGGTCCTGGGATCAAGCCCCACATCGAACTCTCTGCTCAGCAGGGAGCCTGCTTCCCCCCTCTCTCTGCCTGCCTCTCTGCCTACTTGGGATCTCTGTCTGTTAAATAAATAAATAAAATCTTAAAAAAATAATAATTACAGGATTGTTCAAAGTATCTTTTTCATCATTGGTGAGTTTTGATAGCTTGTAGTTTTCAAGGAGTTGGTCCATTTCATATGCGTTGTCTATATGCAAAGTGTTGTGTAGTATTCTTTTGTTACCCTTTACACTCTAGGGTCTGTAGTGATACTCCTCCTTCATTCTTGTTGTTGGTAATTTGTGTCTTTTCTTTATTTTTTCTATGTCAGTCTTGTTAGAGGTTTATCTTTTTTTTTTGCTTGTTTGTTTTACATTTATTAATATCACCACCAATCTTTTTGTTTATTTATTAAAAAAATTTTTTTTAAAGATTTTATTTATTTCTTTGACAGACAGAGATCACAAGTAGTCAGAGAGGCAGGCAGAGAGAGACAGGAGGAAGCAAGCTCCCCGCTAAGCAGAGAGCCCTATGTGAGGCTCGACCCCTGGGATCACGACCTGAGCCGAAGGCAGAGGCTTTAACCCACTGAGCCACCCAGGCGCCTCTTAAAAAAATTTTTTTTAAAGTGTTTTTTTATTATTTATCTATTTGACAGAGAGATCACGATTAGACAGAGGCAGGCAGAGAGAGAGAGAAGGAAGCAGGCACCCTGCTGAGCAGAGAGCCTGATGCGGGACTCGATCCCAGGATCCTGGGATCATGACCCGAGCCGAAGGCAGCGGCTTAACCCACTGAGCCACCCAGGTGCCCTATTTAAATTTTTTTAAAGTAAGCTCTACATCCAACATGGGGCTTGAACTCCCAACCCTGAGGTCCAGAGTCACATGTTCTACTGACTAAGCTAGCCAAGAGCCCAAGGTTTATCTTAGTTAAAAAGTCTTTTAAGGGGTGCCTGGGTGGCTCAGTGGTTAAGTGTCTGCCTTCGGCTCAGGTCATGATCCCAGGGCCCTGGGATGGAGCCCTGCATCAGGCTCCGGGCCCCCTGCTCGATGGGAAGCCTGTTTGCATTCCCTCTCTCACTGTGTGTCTCTCTGTCACATAAATAAATAAAATCTTTTTAAAAAGAAGTCTTCAAAAAATCAGCTTTGGTTTTATTATTTTCTCTGTTGTTTTTCTATTGTCACTTGCATTGATGGCTGATCTTATCATTATTAGCCTTTTTTCTGTTTGCTTTAGGTTTCTTTTTCTTTTTTTTTTTTTGCTTGTTAAGGTGAAGCTTAGATTATTGATTTTTATTTTTTAGATTTTTCTCCTTTTCTAATGTAAGCGTTTGATGTTTTACCTTTCCCTGTAGGCAAAACC
Source organism: Lontra canadensis (assembly GCF_010015895.1). Classification (NCBI taxonomy): domain Eukaryota; kingdom Metazoa; phylum Chordata; class Mammalia; order Carnivora; family Mustelidae; genus Lontra; species Lontra canadensis. The sequence goes on from NW_022631001.1 coordinate 37,330,064, forward strand.
CTGTTTACATGCCATAAATTTTGATATGTTGTATTAAATTTTTATTCGGTCCAAGCTGTTTTCTAGTTTCCCTTTGAACTTCCTCTTTGAACCATAGCTTACTTAGCTGTTTAATCCCCCCCCCCCTTTTTTAGTTTAATTTCTAAGTGTTTGGAATATTTGTTATCTTTTTGTTACTGATTTCTAGTCTTATTTCTTTATGGTTAGAAAGTATACATCATACAATTTCAGTTCTCTGCATATATTTGATTCATATGTATGATATTTCTTCTGCTGTATTTACCCTGGTCAGACTTGCTAGTTTGTAGGTTATGTCTTCTTCAGTTTTGCTAGATACTGTGTAGTTTTGCTAATACCAAACTGTTCTCCAAAATTTGAAAATAGTTGGGTTAATCTGTTACCACCCTCTACTGTATACCCTTGCCCCTGCCCCAGACTGGATATGGATGTACTATATCCTCCTTAGACTTACTGTGTGTTTGATTTACTCATTATCTCCTTCTTTAATTTTAAACCTTTAAAATTAAAGGTTTAATTTTTTAATTAAAAAAGTTAATTTTTTAATTAAAAATTAAAGTAATATTTTCTAACCACTAAAGTAACATTTTCTCATCATTCTTGAATTACAGTTGTGCATTCCCCCAAATTTAGGGTTATCACATTAAGCATACTGCAGTTGAAATTTCGGGTTTTGGTTACCATCCTCAGTGACTTGAAGTTTCTCATTGATTGTGGGTTTTTGCCTGTGAGATGACACCTGGGGCTGTATGTGGCCAGAGTGTTTCTCTCTGTGCTACAAGTGGGCATAGTAAGCCCTTTTCTAGTTGCTGAATTAAGTACATACCCTAGGGATGAGATTAAACTTTTATCCATATTTATTTCAAACCCACATGATTTAAATGATCAAATTTTTTAGTTGGATGTAGGTAGAAGAAATTCTGTACCCATACATAGTTTATACCTAAGCTCTTCCTCCAGTCTTCACTGCTTGATTGAATTGTCTTTTTTTTCTTTTTCTAGACATTCTTTTTATTTGACAGGGATACATGTCTTCCATTTGAGTTCTGCAGATCACTCATACCTTTTTCTGAACCTGAATTCTTAAGTGCTAATGAATACCTAAGTGCTAGTAATAAATATTTAATTCTGTCCTTAAAGAAGAGCTGATTGAGGGCATCTACTGTATTTTATAACCTTCCTAATACAGGTTATGTAACTTTTAATTCTGAATCTATACTTAAAAAAAAATAATGTTACTGATTAGTAGAAGCTGCTTAGGCCCCATAATTCATTTGAGAATATTGAAATAGTCATCAGTTTCTAAGATATAGAAGGAAGGATTTCTTTCTTGGGGATAATTTACTTTAAATTGAGACATTATTTTCAATTTTAAATGGCAGGAAAACATCTAGCCTTTTTTTTTTTTTTTTTTTTTTTTTTAAATAGGCTCCACTCACAGTGTGGAACTCAGTGAAGGGCTTGAACTCATGACCCTGAGATCAGGACCTGAGCTGAGATTGAGAGCCAGATGCTTAACCAGCTGAGCCACCCAGATGCCCCAACATCTAGCTTTTTAAATCATTGATTAAAACTTGAATTCAGGGGCACCTGGGTGGCTCAGAGGGTTAAGCTCTGATTTCAGCTAAGGTCATGATCTCAGGGTCCTGGGATCGAGCCCCCCATCGGGCTCTCTGCTTGGTGGGGAGCCTGCTTCCCTCTCTCTCTCTGCCTGCCTCTCTGCCTACTTGTGATCTCTCTCTGTGTGTCAAATAAATAAATAAAAATCTTTTTAAAAAACACAACAAAACTTGAATTCAGGGGACACCTGGATGGCTCAGAAATCTTTTAAAAAAACACAACAAAACTTAAATTCAGGGGACACCTGGATGGCTCAGTTGGTTAAGCCTCTGCTTTCAGCTCAGGTCATGATCCCAGAGTCCTGGCATCTAGTTCCACATTGGGCTCCCTGCCTAGTGGGGAGCCTACTTCTTCCTCTGCCTGCCACTCCCCCTGCTTGTGCTCTCTCTCTTTCTCTCTCTGACAAATAAATAAATAAAATCTTAAAAAAAAACCCTCAAAACTTGAATTCAGTAAAGACCGAATTATCTTTTTGCTCTTTTTAAATTATAAAATACCTTAACATCTGTTTAACTTAAAAATAAGCCAGTGTGTTTACTTAGAAACAAAAACAAAAACTTGAGTCTTAGAGTTTACTTAAAAAAATAAGCCAATGTTATTTGTTAACTGCAAGTCATTCTTTTATTAAAATAATTTCTAAAATAAAAATACCCATAATGCAAGCTTATTGTTTAGGTAAATGTTACTTACATTTGTTCCTTTTGATAATGATGATTTTGTAAAATTTGACTGAAGTATCTCCCAGATACCCCTGCTTTACTTACAGATTTGAGAATGAAAAAGCCAGACACTTGGAACAAATATTAAGATAATAGACATTTAGGGGGTGCCTGGGTGGCTCAGTGGGTTAAGTGTCGGCCTTCAGCTCAGGTTATGATCTCAGGGTCCTGGGATTGAGCCCCACATCGGGCTCTCTACTCTGCAGGGAGCCTGCTTCTCCCTCCCTCTCTGCCTACCTCTCTGCCTACTTGTGATCTCTCTCTCTCTCTCTGTCAAATAAATAAATAAATAAGTAAATAAATATCTAAAAAAAAATGATAATAGTCATTTAGGGTGCTTTTTACTAAAATGGAACTCTAATTTGTGAAAAATGTTGTCAGGTAGTAAAGATATAAAATTTTGTATAGGTAGAAAAATTACTAATTTGTGACTTCCTAATGTTATTTAAATAACAAATTCATAATAAGCTTATAATAGTTAAGTTATGTTGAATTGATTTGAAATATTTGAGTCTTGAAATAAAGTGTGGAAGTTGTATCCAAAAATGTCTAATAGTTGAAAAATATTTAAATGATTGAAAACCAGTGGGGAATATGAAACAACATTGTTTTATGCTGTTGTTTTCATGACAATGAAACTGTTGTTTAAAATTAAATGAATTTCTGAATGTTTTCCTGGAAATTTGATTGATTTTGTTGCGAACCAGAGGTATATCAGGCCCATGGACGCATCATACCGGTGCTGTATCTAGAACAAATGGAAGTTCCTGGGGGAAATTTCTTACTGACCCATAATTTGAGATAGGCTGATAGTTATGGAAATAAAAAATAGTCTGAGGTTGATACTGTTTCTGTTTTATTTGCCTAACAAGCAGATTTCTTATCTCTTCTCTGACAGATCATGTGGATGACGTTCAATTCAGTTTATTTATTAGTATCTAATCGATGAACATATTTTAGGATTATAATTCCAAAGGTGAAATGGATGCTAACTGGTATGGGCTTTGGGAGTTCACTCAGATTGCCACATAATTTTCTTTTTTTGAATATTGCAAAGTGCCCTTTATGACTGCAGAGATTCAAAAAGTTTCTGAATAGGCTGAAGCTATTTTCTTTTAAAGCTAAATTCAGAATTTTATTACTCTGATAGTAACTTGAAAGTAGGCAGTTTGCCTTTTCATTTCATTTTGTTGAAATTGGGCTTTGCTATTATTTTCAGTAAAGAGAATAAAAATTTCACTAACGTTTGTTTTTTTACCATAGAGAAAACATGACTGTTTTCAAGAAATTAGAGATTTGCATTTGAAATACACACACACACACACACACACACACACACGTGTGTGTGTGTGTGTGTGTGTGTGTGTGTGTATTTATAGATCAAGCATTTGGTCGGTCTTCTGCTTAACTGTGGAATCTTTAGAACATCAAAGAGTTGCATGTTTTAAAGCTTGGAGAAAAATGGATACACTGAATCCTAGCAACTGAAGGCAAATTGTCAGATATGTCAGTGCCACACTTAGCTCAGCAGTTTTTTCTGTTTGCTTGGGAACTCTTTTGTTTTAGTAGTGTGTTTACAATGAGTTCTTTCAGTGGAACGGGGCTATATGACTAAATATGTACTCTGTATTGTCTGAGTACATTCTGTATATAAACTTTAAGACTTATGTATACAGGCATATTTATTTTATTTTATTTAGCTATTGCTATTTAGTTTATTGTATTTATTTTCTTTCCCCAGAGTATTTTATTTGTTCATGTTCGATAACTAGAAGTAGGTTTTGCATTTCTAATTGTGGTGTCTTTGTATAGGGCACTGAGTATGTTCCCAGATAAGTTATTAAAATTAGATCTATATGACTGAGCCTCTTCACTTGTTTTTAAGGATAAATTTAAGCTCTTAGAGGCAGAATAATCTGGATTTTTCTTGGTCAAGGCCTGTAATTTTGTTGTACCATAATTTCCTTAAAGGCTACTATGAGAGGTGCCTCATTGGCTCAGGGGGTTAAGGCTCTGCCTTCAGCTCAGGTCATGATGTCAGGGTCCTGGAATCAAGACCCACATCAGGCTCTCTGCTCAGCAGGCTCCCCCCACCGCCCCTGCCAGCCTCTCTGCCTACTTGTGATCTCTGCCTGTCAAATAAATAAAATCTTTAAAAAAAGGGGGGGGGCTACTATGAAAATTACTTATTAAGAGGTCCAAATGTATCATTGAGTGTTAAAATGAAATTCAGAATACTCCATATTCTAGGGAATTTCGTGTGTGTCTTTTGAAGGGAGGGGCAGAAGTTATTTAGGTGGAAGAAGTTGGTATACAGTTTTAAAATGGCATGTTTGGAGTTGAAAAGAAAGAATGAGGCCAGAGGTGCACTTTGGAAGTGCACTCAGTCTATTTCATGGAAGGCTTGATATAAGCCCCTGGAATTAATAATGCAAACTGCAAGACTGGCTTTCTTCCCCATGAGATTTGATAGTCTCGTCACCAGATTCTAGAGGGAGGACTGTTAGCTTAGAAGGTCGTAGATGAAGCTTGGTAATGGATGAGAGTGAGAAAAAAGGAGTGTAGATGGAATTAAATTAAGGACAAAGTGACTTTGGGAAGTATCTATACTGTTCAGGTTTTGGGGAGAAAGGCAGGGATTATGGGAAGTACCTATATTTTGTGGTTGGTATGGTAAAGAGGAATAGTGAGAAAACAGAACTAGAGTACTAGGATGTGGAGAACTTACCATGAAGCTAGTTAAACTTAAGCTTCACTGTCTCTCTCTTGTGCAAAATTTATTCCAAGACTTTGAGAGAAAGGTGTTCATGTGGCCCTATGTTTCTGTAGGATTTCAAAGAATTAGATGCTTTAAGGTTGCTCTCTCTTTCCATTCTTGACTTACCCTCATGTTATTTAGCATTGAAGTGAGTGCAGACGTTTTTGGGATATAGCTTGGGGAAAGTTGAATTAGATTTATAATTAGGTTGGGTGGCATGTATTTATTTGGCTCATTGCACTTTGGAGTATGTATAAGTTTTTGCCAACCTTTCTGCTATAGGAATGACACCTAGAAATACTCTTGTTATCCTCTGTGCTGATTCAGTGTTTTGGCACAAAGGTGCCAGGCCAGAGATCACAGGTTATATGAACATATTCTATAGTGCCTTACAGTAGAAGTATGTGGTTAGGGTAAAAGAAAGGCAATTTAAAATATACAGAGCCAGAAGCTAGTTTGGGGAAAATTCTTCTCAAAGCTTGTAAATGAAAGAAATGAATATAAGATTTCCCAAATTTGATAACAATACCAAAATTTTATGATATGGACCAGTAACTGTTTGTGAACCTTAAAGAATATCTTCTAAAATTTAAATAACAATTTAGTCTATAGAGAGTTTTCAAAATTGCCTTATAGAAAATCTTCCATATCATTGTCATATGAAGAGAGGATCATGAAACATATACAGTAAAAATGTGGAAAACGTATTGTAGAAGTGTGTCAGGGAATTTATTGCTAGAATTATTATGTTGTTTTTTTTAGGATATTTGTGATGTTTGTCATATGATTCCCCCCCCCCCAATTCTGGATAAGTATTTGCCTTTCTTTCCTTTTTTTTTTTTTTTAAGATTTAATTTATTTATTTGAGAGAGAAAGCGAGCAGGAGTTATGGGGGAGGGGCAGAGGGGGAAGCAGACTACCTGCTAAGTTAAGCAGGGAGCCTGATGTGGGGCTAGATCCCAGGACCCGAAATCATGACCTGAGCCCAAGCCAGGCGCTGAACCAACTGAGCCACCCAGGCACCCCGATAAGTATTTGCCTTTGCACCTAATTTTGTACTTGTAATCCTACTTTTTTCTTTTCCCTGAAAGAGGGCCTCCTAAATTATTTTGAAGTTTATACCCAACAAAACCTGCAGGGCAGGAAATCATAGATGTCAAGAGGAGACAGTTGAAAGATGGAAGATGTGTTCTGTTTTAAATGATGCATTGAGTGGCATGTCTGGGTGGCTCGGTTGGTTAAATGATGCGTTGAGGTAGCTGAGGAAATCAGTTTGATTTGGTGATGGATATCATTATTGATGGTTTTTAGAATTGAATTTGAATTTGGGAGTGGAAAGTAGAGGTTATGTAATTTTTGAAGACAGTGCCAGTGGAGTCAAAGAATGGCATTTTGTGGGGAGAAAGAAGGAACAGGAAAGTTGTGTGTGCGTATGTGTGTGAGCGTGAGCACACACACGCTTTAAAAATAGGTGTACATCTAAATATGTTAAAGAGAGGGACAGAGATACATAGAACAAAGAAGGAAGAGTTAAAAACCATAGCAAGAGAGGTTAAAACAGAGCGGAGACAGTAGCTAGAGCAGGCTGGTCAAGGGAAACAGGATCAAGACAGAGGAGTGCCCTACACAGTAGAGTTCAGTGAAGGGGCAAACATCCATCCTGACATACTTCAATAGATTTTTAGTTGTCCCTGTGGTAGCCCTGCATTAATGCCTAGTACAGTAATCGGTATTCACGATGCTGGTCCCAACTATTTTTCCCTAAAACCATGACATCCACGATGCTTAGTAGGCTCCAGAATAATACAGTTCTAAAATTTACATTTGGATGGTTATGTTGTTCATGATGTATGTGGAAGATAATTATCTGTATTAGTTTAACATGGTAAGCATAGTTTTCCGAATTTGTTTTTTGACTATGTGAAGTAGTTGTCCAAAATCTGTTTAAAGATCTATATCAAGGTGACATAGATTAATATGTTTGTAAAATAGGTAATTTCCTCTTCATTTTATAGATGTTATAGAAAGGAATTAATATTTGTTCCTCCATCCACCACTATTTGTTAGGTGTTCATTACACGCCGGCCTGGGTGTGGTTGTAGGGATAGAGCAGTGAACAACATGGAGAGTCGCTGGCTTCACAGAACTGAAACTCTAGTTGGGAAGATAGAAAGTAAGCAAATAAGCACATGAATATATTATCAGATGGTGGTGTGTGTCATGAAGTAAAGTAAGGGGGGTAAGATGACAGAGAGGTGGAGGATGATATTTGACGACGTGGTAGGAAGTCTAGGAGGGATATTGACACAGCACTTTTTGTTAGCATGTTTAGAAACTATTTTATGTAAGCCAAAATGAGTTTATCAAGATCAGCTGATTTAAAATTTCATAAGAACAACATTGATGCATCATTGTTTTCTCATCTCTAAAACTATTAATTAAAAATAGTGACTCCTGGGGTGCCTGGGTGGCTCAGTCGGTTGTCTGTCCTCAGCCCACGTCATGAATCCATGGGATCCAGTCCCCTGTCAGGCTCCCTGCTCAGCGGAGAGCCTGCTTCTCCTTTGCCCTTTGCTCCTACCCTCTGCTTGTGCTTGCGCACGCTCTCTCTCTCTCTCAAATAAATAAAATATTTAAAAAAAAAAAAAGATAGTAACTACCATGGGGCGCCTTTGTGGTGCAGTTGGTTGGGTGTCTGACTTGATTTCAGCTCAGGTGCTATGCTGGAGGTGGACCCTGCCTGAGATGCTCTCTCTCTCTCTCCCTCTTGCATTCTCTCTGTCTCTCCCTCCCTTTACCCCTCCCCACTACAAAAATAGTAAACACCAAAACAAAACAACCAATAACTATCTAGTAGGTTCATTGCAGGGCAACAAATAATATGTAGATTATATACATGGATATCGTTTTGGTACAGTCCCTGAAATATTACCACCTCTACCACCACCTGAACATCGACTCTTCTTTTTAGTATGGTTGTACTTTCTATTAATTATTATCTATGGCTTTATATGAACCATGTAAATTGTAAGAGGACCAACTCTTAATTAACTTCTTTCTCTGCATATACCTCCAAATTCTACATTGAAGCTTCTGTTTTTTTAGATTTAGAGATCAAAGAAGATGTTTTTCATTGAGGTATAATGTACATACTGTAAACTCTACTCATCTTAAATATACTCCTTAGTGAATATTTTCTTCGGTATCTACCTGTGCAGTCACCACCTAGAGTCAAATGCACAGCATTCCCAGGACACCAGAAGAAATCTTTGTTCACCCTTGGAGTCATTACTCCCTTCATGTATAGCCAGTATTTTATCATCAGTTTCTTTTGCCCGTTTATGAATTCCATATACATCAAATTATTGGTATATCATCTTCTATATCTGTTTTCATTTGCTGAAAAGATACATCCATGTCTCACTAGTTTCTTTTATAGTTCTGTATAGTATTTGTAGTATAAATGTACCACAGTTTATTTATTCATCTTGTAGTTCATGGACATGGGAGTTATTTCTATTTTTAGAGGACCATTAGTAACAAAGCTATTGTGAACATGTTTATGTTATCTTTTGATAGTTATATATATTAATTGTTATTGACTACATACCCAGGAGTGGGTTTATTGGATTACAGGGTTGGTATATGTTTAACCTCTGAAGAAACAGCCAGGCAGTTTTCCAAAATTGGACCAGTTTCCACACCCCATAGCCATTGATGAGAGTTCCAGTCTCCATCTTCTAATTAACTTCTCCACTGAGTGTTTGGCTGTTCTATGATGTGTGTAATTTGCATTTCATGGTGCTTGAGTGCTTTCTATATGTTGACTGGCCATTTGGATATTCTCTTTTGTGAAGTTCCTATTTAGCTCTTTTGCCCCTTTAAAAATTGGGTTGATTTGGGGGCACCTGGGTGTCTCTGTTGGTTTAGCCTCCAACTCTTGGTTTCAGCTCCAGTTGTGATCTCAGAGCGGTGAGCCTCAGGGTCATGGGATCAAGCCCATTATAGGCTCTGTGGTCAGCCTGGGAGTCTGCTTGGGATTTTCTCTCTCCCCTTCTGTCCCATTCTCTGCTCCCCACATTCCCTGTTTGTACTCTCAAATAAATAAATTTTAAAAATCTTTTAAAAATTGGATTGTCTTTTTTATTATTGTTTATAGTAGCTCTTTGTATTCTTTAGAAATTCCATATATAAAATCATTTCTGGATATATGTTTTGGAGGAAATATCACCTGCTGGTCTGTGGCTTGTCTTTTTGTTCTCCGTGATAACTTTTGGTGAACAGATGTTTCTTATTTTAGTGTAGTCCAGCTTTTTTCTTTTCTAGTAGGTTAGTAGCTTTGAGTAGCTTAGTAGCTTTAGTTTTCAGTGGGTAGTTAAGTAGTCTTTTGAATATTAATTTAAAGAATATTTGCCTACACAGAACATGATAAAGATATTCTCTTATATTTTTTCTTAAAGCTTCATCATTTTACCTTTCACATTTATTTATTTGTTTATTTATTTTTATTATTTTTTTATTTGACACAGAGACAGAGAAAGATCACAAGTAGGCAGAGAAGCAGGCAGAAAGAGAGAGAGAGGCAGGCTCTCCGCTGAACAGAGAGCCCAATGTGGGACTCGATCCCAGGACCCTGAGATCATGACCTGAGCTGAAGACAGAGACTTAACCCACTGAGTCACTCAGGTGCCCCTACCTTGCTTTCACTTTTAGATCATTTTTTGTGATCTATCTTGAATTAATTCTTCATTTGTGGTGTGAAATTGAAGTCAAGGTTCATTGTTTTTTCAATGTTTTTCAATGTTCGTGTTTTTCCAATACTTTAGCTCCATTAATTGAAAAGATTGTCTTTCCCCTCACATGTTTGCAGTGATGTCTTTTTCATAAGCTGAGTGGCTGTATATGTGTGCATTTATTTTTAGACTTTGCTTCACTGGTCTTTTTTGTCTATTCTTTGACCATTGTCATACTATCACATTATAGTAAATCTTGAAATCTGGTTGTATAAGTGCTTAAGTTTTTTCTTTTTTTTTTTTTTTAAGATTGTATTTATTTATTCATGAGAGACAGAGTGAGAGAGAGGGGGGCAGAGGGAGAAGCAGACTCCCCCGCTCAGCAGGGAGCCTGACTCCCTGGGATCATGATCTGAACCAAAGGCACTTAACCATCTGAGCCACCCAGGCACCCTTCAGGTTTGTTCTTAAAGATGGAACTTGGCTATTCTGAGATCTGTGCATTTCCATACAAATTTTAGGGTCAGCTTGTTAATTAGGACAAAAAAGCTTGCTGGGATTTTGATTGGGATTGCAATTGGGATTGCATTGTACCTACAGGTTAATTAGGGGCAAATTGGTATCGTCACAGTATTGAGTTTTCCAAACTGAACTGTGGTCTGTATCTCCATTTACATTGTTAAGTATTTTCCTCATTTTTAAATTTATTTCATTGGGGAGGGTATGTGTTGTGGTAAGTGCTGTGTATTGTATAAGACTGATGAATCACAGACTGTACCCCTGAAACAAATAATACATTATATGTTAGTAATAAAAAAGAAAGAAAAAAATTATTATTTTATTTTTTTATTAGCCTTTTTTTTCTTTTTCTATTGAAGTATAATGAGCATGCCACATTATATTAGTTTCAGGTATACAATATAATGATTTAACACTTCTATAAATTACTCAGTGTTCATCAAGATAATTGTACTCTTGATCCCTTTATCTGTTTTACCCCTACCCCCCACGTCTCCCCTCTGGCAACCACTAGTTTGTTCTCTATTTAAGAATGTTTTGTGTCCTTTTTTTCTTTGTTTGGTTTGTTTCTTAAATTCCACGTATGAATGGAATCATATGGTATTTGTCTTTGACTTATTTCGAGTTTAGCATTTTTTAAAAAGATTTTATTTTTTATTTATTTGACAGACAGAGATCACAAGTAGGCAGAGAGAGAGAGAGAGAGAAGGAAGCATGCCCCCTGCTGAGCAGAGATCCCGATGGGGGGCTCGATCCCAGGACCCTGGGACCATGACCTGAGCCAAAGGCAGAGGCTTTAACTCACTGAGCCACCCAGGCGCCCCCTTTTTCTGCATTTTTGAGTTGATCCTGGGATTTTTCTTTTTAATTTTGTGTACGCAGTGATATACTTTGGTTTATTTCTGAATGTTGAGCCAACATTATGTTCTTAGAATAAACCCTACTTGTTCGTATATATTATGCTATATGTATGTTATAGTATTTGCCTTACAAAATTATTATTTTTCAAATTTTCACCATATTTATGAGAGGTGTTTGTCTGTAATTTTCTTTTCTCACCATGTCCATGTCAGGTGTTGGTAATAGGATTATGGTGGTCTCATTCAAAGACTTAATGTTTCCTTTTTCACTATTTGCTGAAAAAATTGGTTAAGATTGATGTCTGCTACTTTTAGTCTATGTGATCATTTCTTTTTCCTCTCTTTTGTAAAGCTTGTGAAGTAGTCCTCAAAACAGGGTTATGGTTGTCTTCCTTTATAGTTGAGGAAACAAGCTTAGAGAAAGCAAGCAGGACTAGGCAGCTGGTATTTACTGAACTGGTGTTAAAAACCAGTTCTGCCTGACTTCAAGGCCCATGCAGCACAGTGCGCCTGGAGGGAAATGACTGACCCACGTCTTCATAGGTATGTCTTAAGAAATACCAGGAGTTGTTCTTTTGAAAACTTAACTTTCCTCTCGTCTGAGAATCACACTAATGATGCCTGTGTCTTAGCTGTCTGTGAGGGTTGTAGCTTAATGGAGTGAAGCTTTAGAGTTCTCTGTTGGCTCTGTCAAATGAAAAGTCCATCGGTTCCAAACCTACTGAACAAATCAGTTTTATTTCTCTGTGGGAACAAATGGTTACTAGGAATTTACTGGAATTCCTCTTTTTCCAAATCCACATAGTCCTGGCAGAAATTCTTTGGCTTTGTAGAAGTTCGGATGTTTCCAACCTTGACTTTTTCTAACGTATGATAGGTTAAGTAAGAGTCAGCTCACTCTATACTGACAGGTCCAACGGTACGGGGAACTCTTCATACAAGGGAAATACAAGGTGTTTTTTTTTTTTTCTTTTTTTTTTTTTTAAGATTTTATTTATTTATTTGTCAGAGAGAGAGAGAGGACAAGCAGGCAAAGTGGCAGGTAGGAGCAGAGAGAGAAGTGGGCTCTCCCCTGAGCAAGGAGCCCGATGCAGGACTCGATCCCAGGACCCTGGGATCATGACCTGAGCTGAAGGCAGCGGCTTAACCAACTGAGCCACCCAGGTGTCCCACAAGGTGGTTTTTTTAAGACTTATTTAATACTTTATATATCCCCAAGTTCAATCATTCTCATCAAAGAGCATTTCTTATAAAAAGTAATTTTAACTTTTATCTCATGTGAAGCATCTTTTCTTTCTGTTAAGTGTGATATAAAATACAGCGAAAAGCTATATATACCTTGTTTGTTGATTACTGAAGACTTCAGATTTTCAAATAACTATTTACTAATTACTTCTCATTCTTTAACTATTTACATTTTATTTTTAGGATTATATTGGAAATGTTTGATTCCTTTGTGAATTTTCAGCAAGTTATAATGTTGTTTAATCACTAAAGTTTGTACTGTGCCAATCACATCATTTTATTTCTTCATATGAAAGACTCAGTTTGTCTCATTTCCAGTCAGCTTAGTGAGAAAGTCTGGCTCCCTCTGAAGCATTTTTAAAGCATAAAATGTTACTTGGTGAAACCTACAAAAGAATAATATTAGAGAAGCTCATTCCTTTTAGGAGAAAAATGTTCTGTGTTAATAAGATCTCAGTACTTTAGAGCTGTAAACTTTTTCAAAAGACCATTTAATCCTTTTAGTACTTGTGATATTGCTATCTCAAGGATTATTTTCCTGAGAAATACAGAATTTACTGCTTTCTAAAATTTTTTATTAATTATGGGTGCCTCCAGCAACAGAGTTATAAATTTAGTTTAAAGGAATAGCTGTTACTTTTAGCCTTGTCACCTTAAAAATTTAATTGAAGTACTGGCCTGCTGGTTCTTTTTCTTCTCTTTAGTTCTGCTGGTAATAGTAGACCATTATTCTCTTCACATTCTATAGGTCTATTATGTGGACTCTGATATTTAGTAAGGTTACTGATTATGGTGAGAATTCAGGATTTCATTTTGATTTTTATATAAAGCTAAACACAAGTCAACTTCATAGTTATTTGTGTTGGATGATAAAAGTTTAAGTTTTGGAGGTTTGGCATTTTAATAGAATTGGAAACATTTGCTCTAGGAGTTGTATTAAAATTCTGAGATAGAAGAAGAAGTTGATTGATTTTATTACAATAATGCTGTGAAGTGAAAAATAAAAAAATATTAAGGTAAGGTGCCAAAAACAAGTATTTAATAAGGAATATTAATGTCAAATTACTTATGAACTGAAAACTATAATTATTTTCCTAAGATTAATATCAAAGTACAGTGCTTTCAAGACTACCCTAGAGAAGGCTTGTTGCTCTTCCCCATTTTTAGGGTATTATTTCTTAAAATATTTGGTGAATTAAAAAAAAAAAGATTACTGAAATTCCTGAAGTTTTTCCTCCCTATGGTCTCGCTTCTAATGTTCAAGTGATACTCTTGCTAGTAAGATCTCCTAGTAAGAGTGAATTTATTCTCCTGTTGTAGACATTCTGCTGTTATTATTTCCTTTTCTGTGTTTTATTGTGGTTCAGTTATTTATTGGGAACCTGACGCAGTGGAAGGGCAAAAGGTTAGCTGGAAAAGAGGAGAGGTGAAACTGAAACTAGAAGTGGTTAAATATACACTAGTCAGTTATCAGTGACTCCTTGCGTAGTAGCCACAGTCAGTTTTAAATTGGTTCTGGCATTTCCTTGTTTGTCAGGAGCGCAGCTTAGAGAATCTCCTTTGGTCACTCGTTAACAGATTCGAGCACCTATTTTGTACATTTCTGTGAACACCCAGGTTGTCAGTTGTCCTCGAGTGATAGGAAACAATCTTGATATTAATGTTGTAGAACATAAAGAACTTCATCTTCCCCACTGGTTCTGTATTTGCGTATTCTAATGGCAAAAATAAATGAATTTATTAATATCCTAGTTCTCTCCCGTTGGCATGAATGACTAGGCTTAGCTGTTTTTCCTCTTAGCATTTTTTTTACGTTTTACCAAATGAGAAGGCTAAAATGAGTAGTAGTGAGCGCCTCCCGTGCAGTTATCTCTGGATTCCAGTTACTTACACCATCTCTTCACAGCTGATAATAAAAAACAGTTTCAGAAGCACAAAGGGTTTTCATATAAAATTTCTGTTCGATTTTTTGGGGGCATGATTTTATTTTTTCAAAGTAACACATGCGCGCAGTTAAAAATCAAATGGTACTTGAAGACTTGGAATGGAAATTCCAGTCCCCTTTCTAGTTTTTCCCTACACTCTAGCCTTGTTCTACAGACATAATCACTTCTGATTCTTTTCACTGTTCGTTATGGCGTTTATTTGCGTAGTTTAAAATAATCTGCCTCTCTGCCGGGATTTTGGCTTCGGTAGTTCTTGTGATTGAGAGTTGAGGTCTCTTAGAATCCTGTCCTTCCACTCTCTTCCCATTCTCTTACTGTAGCTACGTCGCAGTTTTAAAACCCATTTTTGGTGTTTGCATGCTTTGGTTATGGGACTAGTGTTTACTACTGAAGTAAGCAGTCTTTTGTTTTTTCTTTTTCTTTTTAAACACCCAGTGTTACTGTTAAAGAGGTCGAAGCCATTCTGCTTTCTCTCTGGAAGCATCTAGGATTTTCTTTACTGTATTTTGTGGTGGTATGTGTTGGTATAGGTTTTTTTTTTTCAGTCATGTGCTGATATTCGGGTCTTTTTACTTAGGAGATTCATGCATTTTAATTTTGGGAAATTCTCCTGTGGTTTCTGGTACTTTCTTCTTTACCCTTGTTCAGTTCCTCCTTTCTGGACTTCCTATTAGTTGGACACTATGTCTTCTAGATTGACAGTTTATCTCCTAGGTTAATTCCTTAATTAAAAAAAATTTTTTTTCCTCCTGGGGCACCTGGGTGGCTCAGTCAGTTAAGTACCTTTGGCTCAGGTCACCATCCCTGGGTCCTGAGATTAAGCGCTCTGCTTAATGGGGAGCCTGCTTCTCCCTCTCCCTTTGCCCCTCCCACCTGCTTGTGCTCTCTGTCAAATAAATAAATAAAACTTAAAAAAAATTTTCTTCCCAGAGTCCACCTCTTAGGCTTTTTTTTCTAGTTGTCCTTTACTTCATCTTCCTATCCTTCTACTGAATTAAAAAAGGTTTGTCACCATAGTTTTATTTCTCAGGGGATTTTCTTGTTCTCTATTTCTATTTTAATATTATGTTTTTGTTTCATGGAATACATATCTACTCTTACCTCTGCAAGATTATTAGTAAAAGTTTATTGATTTTTGTTTTTCTCCCATTTCCTAATTTCTTGTGGCTCATTTTGATCTTTGACTTTCTATTACTTAGTCTTCTCCAAAGCATACTTGTAAATACTTTGATTTGGTTAATTTGGGAGATAATTCCAGGAATTACAATGAGAAAATAGGGAAGGAGACAAAAAGAGGAAATCTAATAAAGTGTATTGATTGAATGGCTTTCTTCTGTGGGCAGTTGAGGCTCAGTATTTTTGGAGACCCCTCAGAAAGACTATAGAACTGTGTTGTCTAGTAATAACTACTAACCACATATGGCTATTTAAACTTAAATAAACTAGGGTCGCCTGGGTGGCTCAGTCAGTTAAGCTTCTTACTCTTGATTCAACCAAGGTCATGAGATCGAGCCCCATGTGGAGCTCCACACTCAGCAGGGAGACTGCTTGGCCCCCATCTCTGCCCCTTCCCTTGTGCTCTCTCTCCCCCTCTCTCAAGTAAATAAACAAAGAAAGAAAGAAAGAAAGAAAATCTTAAAAAAAAAAAAAAAAAGCCTCCCTCTGCCCCTCCTTTCCTCTCTAAAAACAATGAATTAAATAAACCAAATAAGGGGCACCTGAGTGGCTCAGTGGGTTAAAGCCTCTGCCTTCAGCTCAGGTCACGATCCCAGAGTCCTGGGATCCAGCCCCGCATCAAGCTCTCTGCTTCCTGCCCACCTGCCCACCCCCCTACCTGCCTCTCTGCCTATTTGTGATCTCTGTCAAATAAAAGAAAATTAAAAAAAATTAAATAAAATTAAAATAAGAAATTCAGTTTTTAGTCATACAAGCCATATTTCTTGTGCTCAATAGTCACTTGTGCCTAGTGGCTACCATATTAGACAGTACAAATATATTTCCATACTGGTTTAGAAAATACCTCAGAATTTCTGCCCCAGTGAGGTGTGGGAAAACTGGTCTCTTTATCTTCTGTTACTGGTTAAAGGTTGCTCCTGGAGTTGTGAACTTTCTGTCACTTCTGACCTGCTTCTAACGAGGGTTGTACCAGTCTACTTACTCTCTCACCTCTATTTTCTCCTGGGCACCTGTTAACACTAAATGCAGAGTTTATCTAGTTGACTTTCACCAGTTTGAGGGAAGTAGTCACTGGATTGAATATTGTGGAGGTTGTCTTTTATAAGCAAAAATAATGTAGATTTTCAGTCAAATGCCCCAGATTTTAATGGGAAATCTTACTCCAAAATTCTACAGCAATTGCTATCTTTTTTTTTTTTTTTAAGATTTTATTTATTTATGAGAGAGAGAGAGAGAGCGAGCACAGGCAGACAGAATGGCAGGCAGAGGCAGAGGGAGAAGCAGGCTCCCTGCAGAGCAAGGAGCCCGATGTGGGACTCGATCCCAGGACGCTGGGATCATGACCTGAGCCGAAGGCAGCTGCTTAACCAACTGAGCCACCCAGGCGTCCCAGCAATTGCTATCTTTAAGTTATGTCTTTGGAGGGTTCTATGAGTAAATTGACTTTCTTACTCAAATCCCTTACTGTAGGCATGTAGGCATTAATCTCCTTTGATCTACAAATTACCACCCCTTTAGAACTTAAGAAAAAAAATCATGATATGCAGTAGGCTTTTGAACAACATGGGGGTTAGGGACATCAATATGTGGAAATTTGTGTATAACTTCTGACTCTTCCCAAATTTAGCTACTAATAGCCTTGTGTTGACCAGAAGCCTTACCAACTTAACATACTTTGTATATTACATAATAATGTACTGTGTTCTTACAATAAAGTAATTTAGAGAAAAGAACATTATTAAGAGTATTGTAAGGAAGGGGCACCTTGTTAGCTCAGTGGGTTAAAGCCTCTGCCTTCTGCTGAGGTCATGATCCCAGGGTCCTGGGATTGAGCCCTGCATTGGGCTCTCTGGTGGGGAGCCTGCTTCCCCCTCTCTCTCTGCCTTCCTCTCTGCCTACTTGTGGTCTCTGTCTGTCAAATAAATAAATAAAATCTTAAAAAAAAAAAAAGAATATTGTAAGGAAGACAAAATACATTTATAGTACTATATGTATATTTACTGAAAAACATCCATGTAAAGTGGGCCTTCACAATTAAAACCCATGTTCAACAGTCAACTACATAATGTTTCAAACATATGGAAAAGCATGAAGAAAAATATACTTGTAATACTTATAATGCTGCGATAAAGTCAGGTCTGTCGTGATCATTTGTCTTTTTTTTAAATGCCCAGAATCTTTCATTTGATTAAATTTCAGACTTGCCACCACTCATTAATAGCAAGGCTGGTAATATTGTGTTGTTTATTCCTTCTCTACTTTGCTGTGTTTAGTTTGCTAATATTTTATTGAGAACTTTGTCTCTATTTGCATAAGAGATCTTGGCATATAATGTTCTTACTACATCAGTCCCATTTTAATGTTGAGATAATACTGGACTTATGAAAAAAAGCTGGTGAGTGTTACCCCTTTTTCTGTTGTTTGGAATATTTTGAACAAAATTGGGATTAATTATTCCATAAATGCTTAGCTGAGCAACCCCATTTAGGCCTACTTGTATTCATGTGTGTGTATCTCACCCTCCTTTGTTCTAATATTTTTCTTCCTAAAGTACATTTAAAAAAATAGTTCTTTCAGTTATGATCTGCTAGTAGTAAGCTCTTTTTGTATGCCTTATGGTTTCTTTTTAAAACATTCTTGAGGAATGTCTGGGTGACTCAAATCTGTTAAGCATCTGCCTTCAGCTCAGGTCATGATCCCAGAGTCTTGGGATCAAGTCCCACATTGATCTCCTTGCTCATTGAGGAGGCTGCTTCTCACTTTGCCTTCTGTTCTCCCTGCTTGCACACTCTCTCTCTCTCTCTGACAAATAAAATCGTTAAGGAAAAGAACAACAACAAAAAACTCTTGAATGACAGTTTAGCTAGGTATTGAATTCTAGATTGACAAGGTTTTTCTCTCCTGAGCTCCCTCTACCTCTCACTTCTTCCTCAAATATCTTCTGATAAATTTCCAAATTTCTTCTTTTTATAAAGTTTGGCATTGGGGCACCTGGGTGGCTCAAATGGTTAAGTATCTGCCTTCAGCTCAGGTCATGATCCCAGGGTCCTGGGATCAAGTCCCCACATTGGACTCCCTGCGTGCTCAGAGGGAAGCCTGCTTCTCCTCCTCCTTCCGCTCCCCCTGCTGTGCTCTCTCGCTCTCTCTGTCAAATAAGTAAAATCTTAAAATAAGAAAAAGTTTGGCATGATGACCAGGTAGCTTGATATTTAGTCTGAGTCTTACTTAATATTAGGTCTTTAGATCTATAAAGTGGAAACTAATTTTTTTTTTTTTTTTTTTAAAGATTTTATTTATTTATTTGACAGAGAGAGAGCTCACAAGTAGACAGAGGCAGGCAGAGAGAGAGGAGGGGAAGCAGGCTCCCTGCTGAGCAGAGAGCCCGATGCGGGGCTCGATCCCAAGACCCTGGGATCATGACCTGAGCCGAAGGCAGAGGCTTTAACCCACTGAGCCACCCAGGCGCCCCTGGAAACTAATTTTTAAATAAGATAGCCCAGCTTCTAGTTAGATACCAGCAATATTTATGATGAATAGCTTTTATAATCTCAGATATCTTTAATTCTTTAAAAAATATTTTATTTATTTATTTGACAGAGAGAGACACAGTGAGAGAGGGAACACAAGCAGGAGGAGTGGGAGAGGGAGAAGCAGGCTCCCTGCTTGATGCGGGGCTTGATCCCAGGACCCTGGGGTCATGACCTGAGGCGAAGGCAGGTGCTTAATGACTGAGTCACTCAGGCGCCCCCAGATATTTTTAATTTTAATGGCAAGAAATTTTTCAAAAGTTTTAACCAGGATTTCTGAATCATGACTTTGTATTAGAACCTATGACTTAATGGGTTTGAGGTAGGGGTCTAGGCCTGGATTATCTTTCAGTGTGCCCCAGGTAATTCTGATACATAGACAAGGATTAAGAAGTACTGAGCTACAGATTGATCTGTACATTCAGTGAAATTCTAATATAAATTTCAGCAGCCTTTTTCTTTTTCTTTGTTTTAAAGGAATTAAACATATGGAAAGACAAATTAATAGTCAAAGCAATTATGAAAAAAAATAAACTAGTTGGATTTATGCTACAAGATTTTAGTTTACTTAAATATAGCGTGTTAGTAGTGATAAGATAGACATAGTGGATCAGTGGAATAGAATTGAGTGTTCCAGAAATAGATCCACACATAGAAGTTCAGTTGATTTTTGGCAAAGGTACCGAGGCAGTTCAAAGGAGGAAGTTACAGTCTTTTCAGATGTGCTAGAGCAACTAGATAATGTATGTGGGAAAAAAGTGAACATTGACTCTTAACTCATACTATATACAAAAAATGGGTTATAGACTAAACTTTATTTCTTTTTATTTTTAAATTTGAGAGAGAGACACACAGGGAGAGATGGAGCACAAGCAGGGGGAGTGGGAGA
This sequence comes from Lontra canadensis, assembly GCF_010015895.1. Classification (NCBI taxonomy): domain Eukaryota; kingdom Metazoa; phylum Chordata; class Mammalia; order Carnivora; family Mustelidae; genus Lontra; species Lontra canadensis. The sequence continues at coordinate 37,350,074 of NW_022631001.1, forward strand.
GGAAGAAGCAGTCTTCCCGCCAAGCAGGGAGCCCAGTGTGGGGCTCAATCCCAGGACCCTGGGATCATGACCTGAGCTGAAGGCAGATGCCCATCAACTGAGCCACCCAAGGACCCCTAGTCTAAATTAAAAAACAAAACAAAACTGTAAGACATTTAGAAGAAGACAGTGAACATGAGAAAACAGAAACCATGAAAAAAAAATTAACTGGATTTCATAAAAATGTAAGGCTTTTGTTCCTTGATATCTGTTAGTAAGATGGAAAGGTAATCTCTGGCATGGGAAAAATATTCATGGTACATATATCTGATGAATGACTTGAATCCAGAACATTTAAAGAACTCTTACAAATGAATTAAAAAAAAAAAATGATTGGTCTTCCTGCTCAGTGGGAAGCCTGCTTCTCTTTCTCTCACTCGCCCCGCTTGTGTTCCCTCTCTCACTGTGTTTCTGTCAAACAAATAAAATCTTTTAAAAAAACAAAACCAGGGGCGTCTGGGTGGCTCAGTTGGTTAAGTGACTGCCTTCAGCTCAGGTCATGATCCTGGAGTCCTGGGATCGAGTTCTGCATCAGGCTCCCTGCTCGGCAGGGAGTCTGCTTCTCCTGATGACCTCTCTCCTCTCATGCTCTCTCTTTCTCAAATAAATAAATAAAATCATTAAAAAAAAATTAAAAAAAGAAAATAAAGCCAACCCCCGCCCCAAATGATCCAATTAAAATTAGGCAAGAGATTTGAATATTGCTGTTAAGAAGGTAAATGGCTCATACCCATGGAAAATATTTTGGCAGTTTAGTATATTATCTTTGATTCCTCTACTAGGTATTTACCAAAAAGAAATGAAAACATATCTTGTTAAAAAAACTTATTCATACATGTTTATAGCCTTTTGTTCATGATATCCCTAAGTTAGAAACAACCCAAATGTTCATCAGAGGTGTGTTAGTAAACCAGTTGTGGAGTATATTTCTTTATGTAGTACTAGTCACTAAGGGAATAAACTTTGAATACACGGAATCACATGGATGAATCTCAAAACTTTAACAAAATCATCATGCTTAATGGGAGAAGCCATATTCAAAAGAGTACATGCTATGTAATTTATTATATTCTGGAAAATGAAAACTAATTTATAGTGTCAAAAAGCAGATTGTTATTTGGTCTAGTGGTAAAGAGAACTATCTGTAGAGGAGTATGAAGGAATTTTTGTTGGTAATGCAAATGTTTTGTACCTTAATTGTGGTGTTGGTTATATAATTGTATAATACTTGTCGAAAATTACCATATTGCCCAATTTTTAAATGTAAATTTTACTTCAATAAATTTAATTTTAGAGAAAGGAGCACTGGATTGGAATCGCCTGTTCTGTTACTGTACTATATAATTATGTGTCCTTTTAATAAGCTTTTACTTATTACTTTAATATTATGGGCATAAATCAATAGTTTATTTTGTATTATAATAAAATACAGTTCTAGAATCAAAATTGCATTTCAAGAAGAATTGTAACTTATCCTTTTAACTTTGTGTGTTGGATGGAGTGGGAGTGTTTGTAGCCTTTAACTATAGGATATCCCTCCTCCTTGACCCTCCAAAAAAAAAAAAAAACCAACTGAGGAACAATAACTTTATTTTACATAATGCAGAATAAAGCAGGCAGAAATAATTTTAAGAATGAAATTGTAGCTTCTAGATTTGGTTTTGTGACTTTAAACCCATGATAGTGGTCAAACTACAATGTTTATGGTTGAATGTGTATTCAGAGTGTATTTACCCTATATTTACTGTTTAAGGTTGAATGTGTTTTACAGTGTATATATGGTCTTGGCTCTTTGAAAATAAAATATTTAAACCTTTAATTGAATGTTGATATAGCTTGAATGTTAAGCCTATATTACAATTACACCCTACTGTATATTACTGGGAATATCTTTTATTATTTATATAATAATAAGTTGAAAAGACTATATATAGTCTTTAAAAATGTGGATAATAGGTATTTCTAGATCTTTAATGTGAGCCTACTAAAAACAAAAAAGCCTAACCCCTGTTCTGTATATGTTGATTTAACCTCTGAATAAAATGAGATTCAGTGACCATGATGGTAGACTGTTGGAGTGATTGTACTCAGATGAGGAAGTTCTGAGTCAGGCACTCCAGGACTTTGGCTGTTGCCCTGGAAACTGTTTGCATCAAACTTGCTAGCAATAACCTCCCACCCTTATTCTCTTCTCTTTTCCCCTCCCTTCCTTTCTTCCTCTCCTCCTCTCCCTACTATCTTTTTGATGATGGCAATACATGTTAAATTTGTATACTCATCTAAACTCATTCTTTTGTAAATAAAGTCTATTTTTTAAGAGTCCCATGCTCTACCAATTGAGCTAGCCAGGCTAAAATCTATTTTTTAAAGATTTTATTTATTCCAGAGAGAATCAGAGAACATGGGTCAGGGAGGGGCAGAGAGAGACGGACAAGCAGACTCCCAGCTGAGCATGGAGCCCCAGGGGCTGGATCCCAGGACCCCAAGAGCCTGACCTAAGTGAAGTTTGACACTTAACTGACTGAGCCACCCAGGTGCCCCTTGTGTAAATAAATCTTTTTAAAAATTGAGTTGAAGAAGGAAAATGAAAATTATAGTTTTAAGTAGACTTTATTATACAGTACTTGATTTTTTAAAAAGTATTATATACTCTTGGCATCTATAATTCAGTTAAGTTAGATTGAAATTTGTAGTTTACTGAGGGACCTTGGGCAAATTACCTAAGTTCTCTGTTCCTCAGTTTCCTCATTTATAAAGTGGCAATGATAACAGTATCATAACTCCTTGTGTGTTGTAAGGATTAGATAAATAAAATTTGTTTCACATCTGATTATTACTATTTTATTTTTTTAAAAGATTTTATTTATTTATTTGACAGAGAGAGATCACAAGTAGACAGAGAGGCAGGCAGAGAGAGAGAGGGAAGCAGGCTCCCCGCTAAGCAGAGAGCCTGATGCGGGACTCGATGCCAGGACCCTGGGATCATGACCTGAGCAGAAGGCAGCGGCTCAACCCACTGAGCCACCCAGGCGCCCTGATTATGACTGTTTTTATAAATGTGTTCTAAGCAATGTATTTTAAAGAAAAATACTGATGATATGCCATTTTCAAAGAGGCGAAAAGTTGTACAGTGTAAATTTTAGATCATATATATAATTGAATTTTAAAAATTGTATATGTTGCCAACATATTAGGTTCATGTAATAATCTTACAGGTAAGTGCAATATTCATTCATTTCTAGAGTTTTGGCTACTTTCATAGATTTCAAAGATAATTATAGTTTACATATATGTATATACATTAGCATCTTTGTGCATGCCATACTAGAATATATGTCAGACATCTGACAGCATGCAATGACAAGCTTGATTTCTCTCTTACTGAGTCGTCTAGCAAATATTGAGAACCTACTGTATATCAGATGCTGGAGGTACCACAGTGAATAAGACTGGGGATCCCTGTTGTCATGGAACTTAAGATTTTATTGTTGAAAGAGTTACCTGGAAGGAGTTGATTGGAGAAGACAACACAAAAGAACAGGATAACTTGAGCTAGTGGTTAAGTCCTAAGAAGAAAATAAAAAAGAATGATAGGAAGGACTACTGTAGTTTACCTGGCTTTAGAAGGCCCGTGTAAGATGAGAACTTAGGATCTGAGACTTGAATGCTGAGGACATGGTCTCGTGAAGACCTGGGGATGGATTTTCTAGTCAGTGGGAACAGGAGTGCAATTGCAGCATAGGCCTGAGAAGCTTGGCCTATTTGATTAATTAAAAAGATGAATATTGCTTAAGGGTGGTGACTGGTGGAAGAGTAATAAAGGAGATGGACTGTGAAGACAGGCAGGGACTAATGTGTTACATGTAGCCCTGGGAATCATTTCTTACTGACTCTGTGAACCTTGATTGAGTTCCTGTTGTACATCATCAGCAAAGAAGAGTATGGAAAATAATATGCTTGGTATTAACAGTGTGGTTTTAGGAAAAAAAAAAATCCAAGAAGGTTTTTATTGGGCATTTGGAAGTATACCAAAAGGAATGATCATTAATTTTATAGGTTCTTGAATTAAACCAGGCCCGATTCCTGACTTCTCTTCAGGGAAATAAGAAGTATAAAAATGTGTTTTGAAAGCAGCAAGAGTAGGTAACAGACACACCACCCTTTCTTTTGCTCCTTTTACCTATCTGCTTATTATTTTATTTTTTATTTTTTTTGGATATATGTGAATATATTTTCATTTCTTTTTTTATTTATTAATTTTTAATTAACATATAATGTATTATTTGCCCCAGGGGTACAGGTCTGTGAATCGTCAGGTTTACACACTTCACAGCACTCACCATAGCACATACTCTCCCCAATGTCCATAACCCAACCACCCTCTTCATACCCCCCTCCCCCCAGCAACATTCAGTTTGTTCTGTGAGATTAAGAGTCTCTTATGGTTTGTCTCCCTCCCAATCCCATCTTGTTTCGTTTTTTCCTCCCTAACCCCCAAACCCCGCATTCTGCCTCTCAAATTCCTCATATCTGGGAGATCATATGATAATTGTCTTTCTTTGATTGACTTATTTCGCTCAGCATAATACCCTCTAGTTCCATCCACATCATTGCAAATGGCAAGATTTCATTTCTTTTGATGACTGCATAGTATTCCATTGTGTGTGTGTGTGTGTGTGTGTGTGTGTGTGTACCACATCTTCTTTATCCATTCATCTGTTGATGAACATCTAGGTTATTTCCATAGTTTGACTATTGTGGATATTGCTGTTATAAACATTTGGGTGCATGTACCCCTTCGGATCACTACATTTGTATCTTTAGGGTACATACCCAGTAGTGCGATTGCTGGGTTGTAGGGTAGCTCTATTATCAACTTTTTGAGGAACCTCATGCTGTTTTCCAGAGTGGCTGCACCACTTTGCTTTCCCACCAACAGTGTAGGAGGGCTCCCCTTTATCTGCATCCTCTCCAACATCTGTCCTTTCCTGACTGGTTAATTTTAGCCATTCTGACTAGTGTGAGGTGGTATCTCATTGTGGTTTTGATTTGTATTTCCCTGATGCCGAGTGATGTCGAGCCTTTTTTCATGTGTCTGTTGGCCATCTGGATGTTTTCTTTACAGAAATGTCTGTTCATGTCCTCTGCCCATTTCTTGATTGGATTATTTGTTCTTTGGGCCTTGAGTTTGATAAGTTCTTTATAGGTTTTGGATACTAGCCCTTTATCTGATATGTGGCTTGCAAATATCTTCTCCCATTCTGTCAGTTGTCTCTTTGTTTTGTTGACTGTTTCCTTTGCTCTTCAAAAGCTTTTTATCTTGATGAAGTCCCAATAGTTCATTTTTGCCCTTCCTTCCCTTGTCTTTGGTGATACTTCTGGGAAGAAGTTGCTGTGGCTGAGGTCAAAGAGGTTGCTGCCTGTGTTTTCCTCAAGGATTTTGATGGGTTCCTGTCTCACATTGAGGTCTTTCATCCATTTCGAGTCTCAATGTGTGTGTGTGTGTGTGTGTGTGTGTGTGTGTGTGTGTATACACACACACACACACACACACACACACACACATATTAGACTGGTGAATAGAAGAGAGACACCCACTTAATTTTGGGTATATTTTGGTTTCTTAGAAGAAACTACCTCCCAAAATTTTAAAGAAAGAAAAACTTATATATATACAGAAATAAGGGTAAACATGATGAAGGGATAGAATATAACTGTAAAGATGAAAAGTTAAAAAAATTCTAAAAAAAGGAATTGATAAGTTGGAAAAATAAAGAAGGGAAAAAAAAAGCAGGAGAGTATGTGCTCAAGCTGGAGACTAGAAAAACACCCTGTCCTAGATCTAGGGTATATTTTGATCTATTAGAAGAAATTTTATCCCAAAATTTTTTTAGGGGAAAAAAAAACCCTATATATACACAAAAAATAAGGTTAAATATGATGAAGGGTAAAATGACTATAATAATGAAGGTTTAAAAAGTTTTTTTTTTAAAGAAATGTATTGTTAAGATAAACTAGTTTAAAAACGCTAAAAGAGGAAAGAGGAAAAGTTTTTAAAAAATTAGAATAAGAAAAAAATAAAATTAAAAAAATTCAATTTAACTTTGCAAGACTAAAGGATCATAGGGAGAAAGTCATGAATTCCATGCATTGCTTTCCCTAGCTCTGGAGTTCCTCTGTTCTCCTTGATCAGTGAGCTTGGTCTTGGTTGGATGTTCTTGCTGATCTTCTGGGGGAGGGGCCTGTTGTAGTGATTCTCAGATGTCTTTGCCGGAGGCGGAATTGCACCGCCATTGCCAGGGGCCAGGCTATGAAATCTCGAGTTCGCTCTCGGAAGTTTTTATTCCCTGAATGCTTTCTGTAGAACTCTAGAGGACAGGAATGAAAATGGCGGCCTCCCAATCTCCAGCCTGGAGGAGCCGAGAGCTTGGGGCCCCACTCCTCAGTGCGCCTTCAGAGAAAAGGGGTCAATCACTTCCATCTCCCTGGTTTCTGGCCACGCTCTAGGCACACCCGGCCCGTGACTGAGCGTTTCTGTCTCTGGTGCACAGCCCCATTTGGAGTCTCCAAACCCAGCAGATTCCTGCCTCCAGAGGAGGAAGGTGAGTGTCCCTGGATCTGCCACTCGTGGAGTCCCTGCTCAAAGAGCAGTGACCTGACTGTGCCATGGAGCACGGTTTAAGGTAACCCCAAGCTGAGATCTTACTCCTTGGCTCCGTATCTGTAGTCGGCTTCCTCAATTTGGTACTTGGGAACTCTGCCACACTCAGACACCCCCAATCTTTCAGTGAACCCGTGGTCCTGAGACCACACTGTCCCTGCGAGGGCTCCACCCTTCCTTAGACTCTGGAGCTGCCTATTATTTTATTAAGTAAATATGTGAATATATACATGTATGAAGATGTATATGTGTTATATGTATCTTAATACATGTATGTGTGTGTATCTGGAGATTGATAGACTAGACACATACATATAAATATTAGTTATTTTTGGTTCAAGTTTTGTGAATACTATTGCAGGGTATGAAATTATCATTTATGTAGAATGTTCAAACTTTGAAGTTGTTTAGTAACTTTCTGTTTTGCATTAATGTACTTGGAGCAATTGCGTTAATCTTTCAGTTTCTGGACTATGTATTCTTTGTTTCACACAGTAATTTATTTGAATATCGATTTTATGATGGAATAGATTGATTTCACTTTTTTTTACTATGAGTTTAACTTCTGTCCTGTTGGTATGTGATTTTTTTCTTTTTATGTTTCCTGGCCCACAGTCCACAAGTTAACCATCTGGAAATTCTGTGCCACTTATAATTAATAGAAAAAAAATATATGGAAAAACATTAGGCAAATGCCTACTATGTATATGTATATAAAAATTGCTAGTGTCTCTTTCTGGATGGGACAATAGAATTGGAATATCAAAGAATATAGTTTAATGCTATTCCTAACAGGTGATAATTCCTTTTATTTCACTCTCAGCTGTGATAGCTAGTTCTCCTCCGGTATTGTCACAGATTTTTAAAAATTGTAAACAATTCATGCTTGTGGTTAGCAATTCAAGTGGTAGAGTGAGATGTAAAATGGAAAGTTAAAGTCCCTGACCGTTGTAGCCGTATTTCCCAGAGATTGAACATTGTTAACAGTTTTTTGTGTTTCCTTCTGGAAATGTTCTGTTTATGCAAGCTTCTGTAAGGGTGTGTGTGTGTATGAATTTGCATATATAATATATCTTCCTCTCCTTTCTGTTTTGCACATACAGATTCTGCAAACCTACTCTGCAGCATTTCTGTCACTTAATAAGAATTACATACAGCTTTCATAATTCTGTCTTTTTTTTGTTTGTTTTTTAAAGCTTTTATTCATTTACTTGACAGAGATCACAAGTAGGCAGAGAGGCAGGCAGAGAGAGAGAGGAGAAAGCAGGCTCCCCGCGGAGCAGAGAGCCCGATGTGGGGCTCGATCCCAGGACCCTGGGATCATGACCTGAGCCGAAGGCAGAGGCTTTAACCCACTGAGCCACCCAGGTGCTCCAGTCTTGTTTTTTTTTTATTATAGCTGCATAGTAGTCCATTGTTTGAATAAAATGTAATTCATTGATCTCATTTCTTATACTGATAAACATGTAGGTTGTTTCTGGTTTCCTGTAATGGTATATTTGCAAGTTATATAAAATTTATCCATGGGTATATGCCTTTAAGAGTTTTAAAGCAGGGGTGGCTGGGTGGCACAGTCATTGGGCGTCTGCCTTCAGCTCAGGTCATGATCCTGGGGTCCTGGGATCTAGCCCTGCCTCAGGCTCCCTGCTCTGTGGGGAGCCTGCTTCTCCCTCTCCCACTCCCTCTGCGTGTGTTTCTTCTCTCGCTGTGTCTCTCTCTGTTAAATAAATAAAGTCTTAAAAGAAAAAGCGTTTTGAAGAAGTTGCCAGATTGTCTTTAAAATAGGAGCAATAGTTTATATGCCTTACAGCTGTGCTGCAGTACTTTCCCCTTTATATTCTAATGCATGAAAACAAAAACAGTTGACAGTAGATTGGTAAATTTTACTGATGAATAGGAAGTATTTTTGGATATGATTAATGTGTCAGTTTCATTATTTTCTTTTAGGATCTTGGAGCACCTTTATATATATTTACATGGCAAAAGTTGAATTTTACATTTTACCCCAAAGATGACAGCTACAGTGCTCAACATTGTTAGAAAACAACTCATACAGGACATGAATAAGCTGAAGTGATTAAAATTAATATTCTAAAAATATTTAGTTATATGCAAGCTAAATTTCATGTAATTCACATAACATTTATAGATTTCTCAGGGTAGACTATATGTGTCATTAAGTAATAGTTAACATAAACTAAAATGAATGATGAAGGTGGAATTAAATTTTGTAGCCATCATAATACTGATTGGATCAGGCAAGAATCATCAGTGGATGACAAATCTATGGGAACTTAAGGAGGAACAGGATTTTACATGATTTTAAAGTGTTCCCTCACAGATGGCTTATTAGTGTCAAAGGGAAAAAAATAGTAACCAGAGGAAAAATCAGGAGCATTTTGATCCAATGTCATGAAAATTAACATTAACAGTAAGGGATAGGTGGACACTGTGTGGTTCCAGATGTGATTGTCTAAGCAATATTAGTATTTCAACCAGGAATGAATAAGCTGAACCTAATTATGAATACAAATCAGAAAAATCCAAAATGAGGAACATACTACTAAAAATAAAGAAATTACATATATATATATGTGAGAGAGCATGCAAGCAGGAGTGAAGGGGGCTGGCAAGGTTATGAATGGAGCCCTATGTTGGGGGGGGGGGGTCCCAGCTCAGTGGGGAGTCTGCTTCTCCCCCTCCCTCTCCCCACTCGTTCTCTCTCTCTCTCTCTAATAAATAGTACATAAATTTTAAATCTTTTTTTAAAATAAAAAATAAAATTTATTCATTATATATCATTTATTAATACATTATATAATATTATATATGTATGAGGATTTTTTTGTTTGTAGAGATGACCCTCAGGAGCTGTTTATAAAAACAAAGACTTTCTATCAGTAGTATTTTATTATGTAGTAAATAGGGAGGAATAATTGTAAAATGCTAAATCTCATTAAGTCAGAAATACTAATTCTGTGTTGAGTTTCTCATGCAGAACAACAATGGCTGCTATAATTATCAGGTGTTAACTGTTGAGTTACAAAGTAAATATTTTTCAGAATCTTGAGCTGGGAAGGATTAGTGTGGGCTGGATGTAAGGATCCTGTAGTGTAGTGGTATTGGTGATAAGGTGAGAGACAGAAATGGAAGAGGAAGGAGTAGAGGAGAATGCAGAGTTGGAGAAAGGGTATTTGGAAGGTACCAGTGTAAAGGCTGCCATTGTAGAGCAGCGGTTCCAGTCTTTTCCTTCCAGAGGTCACTTATTACATCTCACTGATTTTGTAAAAAGATTTTATTTATTTATTTGAGAGCGTGCTCCCGAGAGAGCACTAGTGGGTGAGGGGAGGGGCAAAAGGAGAGAGAGAAGCAGGCTCCCCACTGAGCAAAGAGCCCAACACAGGGGTCAATCCCAGGACTCTGGGATCATGACCTGAGCTGAAGGCAGATGCTTAACTGAGTGAGCCACCCAGGCACCCCATACAGCTCATTGATTTTTTAAAAAAGGTTTTTATTTATTTATTTGACAGAGAGATCACAAGTAGGCAAAGAGGCAGAGAGAGGGAAGCAGGCTCTCCACAGAGCAGAGAGACTGATGTGGGGCTTGATCTGAGGACCCTGAGATCATGACCTGAGCTGAAGGCAGAGGCTTAACCCACTGAGCCATGCAGGTGCCACTCATTGATTTATAACATGTACTTTTTTCTCTTCACATTTTAAAACCACTGAAGTGTGGATGTGCCTTACAGTTAGTGGCATCTGATCATCAGTGTTAGTGTGTGTAGGAGTGCCGACCATACTGACTCCATCTTTTTCTTCATCATCCACCACCCCTTCCCGCAAGGACCTCCCCCAGGACTACGCGTCCCAGGCCACTTGCAGGTTAATGTGTGCCCTGACCTTTCTGTGAGAAGGCTTGCTCTAACCTCCCTCATGAAGGCGCCCCTTGAGGTAACTAGCAGAATGACTGGCGCACAGAAGGCGCCACCTGAGGTAGTTGGTGGAGACCTTCTGGTGCACAGATGGAGGCACTTAAGATAACTGCCTTGTGACCTCACCACCATACCCCTTGCTCTACAAAAGCTGGGGATTAAGGTCTGGATTTGGCTGGGCATGGAGTCGGAGAATGGCTGCGGAGTGTCCTGGTTCACCGCCCTGCCTCTGTCAGTAAGTTACCATGGATAAAACTCTTTGTAAATGGTACAGAGTGGTTTGCAACATTTTTCAGTCTCAGAGTACCTTCTCAGTCTGGGGGATGCTTTGCTGACCATCCTCTACCTTGTAACAGTGTGGGTTAAAGTTAATTCTTCCATGAAAGGTGTGTGTTTGCTTCTGCCAGTAACCTGAGGCCAGGTTGATAAATAATAATAATAAATATATCTATATCTACACATACATATATAATATTATATAATGTATTAATAAATGATATATAATGAATAAATTTTATTTTTTTATTTTTAAAAAAGATTTTATGTACTATTTATTAGAGAGAGCATGAGTGGGGAGAGGGAGGGGGAGAAGCAGACTCCCCACTGAGCTGGGACCCCACCCCCAACATAGGGCTCCACTCATAACCCAAGCCAAAGGCAGATGCTTGAACAACTGAGCCACCCAGGCACCCCAACCTGAGGCCATTTTAAATTAAATTTTGTGGTTCAGTTCTTCCATACTAGTAGTATGAATTCAGATTACAAATCTGTGTAAGTTCTTAGTGGTGGTTCAACTTTGGAGGGGAGATACCCCTGTTCCACTCGTGCAGGGTTGAGAAGACAAGTTTCTGTGTTGTTGCTTTCCATGTACATTTGAGCCTTGAACAGTGCCGGGGTTGGGGGACCAACCTGCCGCACAGGCCCAGATCCATGTGTAAGTTTTGATTCCCTAAAAACTTAACAGCTATAGCCTTATTGTTGACTGGAAGCCTTCCTGAGTCCTCAAATGGTGAATTAACACACATTTTAATTGTGTGTATTATATACTGTATTATTTTTTTTAAGCTTTTGTTTATTTATTTATTTGACAGAGAGAGAGAGAGAGATCACAAGTAGGCAGAGAGACAGGGAAGCAGGCTCCCTGCTGAGCAAAGAGCCCGATGTAGGGCTCGATCCCAGGACTCTGAGGACATGACCTGAGCCGAAGGCAGAGGCTTAACCCACTGAGCCACCCAGGCGCCCCTGTATTTTTTTTTTTTTTTAATTTTATTTATTTATTTGAGAGAGAGAGAGAGTGAAAGAGCATGAAAGGGGAGAAGGTCAGAGGGAGAAGCAGACTTCCCACAGAGCTGGGAGCCTGATGCAGGACTCAGTCCTGGGACTCCGGAATCATGACCTGAGCCAAAGGCAGTCGCTTAACCAACTGAGCCACCCAGGCACCCCTATATATGTATTCTTACAATAAAGTGACCCAGGGGAATCCTTCTAAAGGTAAAGCAACACCCTGCATTTATAGTTCAACCCCCCTTAAGCTGTTTTTCTTGGCAAGAGGTTGCAGTGTGAAGTCAGGGTCAGTTTTTGGTGTTGAGGACATTTAGGATGACATTCCAGAATAGATGAATGTGCATACACAGGCCTTGGAGTAGGAACTAGCTTTGACTCCTCTGCTGCTTACCTTTGCAGGTTACTTAACCTTTCTGAGCCTTACTTCCCTCATTTAGAGAATGGATATGATAATACCATTCTGATGACATTATTGCGGGTCTTCAACCAGACAGTATGTTAAAGGTCTAGTGAGGCATCTGGTGCAGGTGTGGGGCTGGATAGGTGATTGATTTTTTTTTTTTTTTTTTGATTGACTGTGAAAGTTGAGGTTTTTGGTTTCCCCTGATATCCCTTTCTACCTAATCCCTTTTGTTTTCAAAAGACGTTATGGTCCCCTATTCCCTGTTGCCACTGGAAAGGATGGGTGCAGTACTTGTCCTGGCCAGTCTAGGTTAATCTGAATAACAGATATAACAGGTATGGGATAAAATGACATTTGCAGTTATATGTGGGTTGAATCTCTACTCTCCCTACTTGAGAGTCTCAGAGTGAGTAGGGCCTAATTGGTCTGAGGCTTAAGGGGTGACCCAGAATGCGGGTGACAGGACCAGAAGGGTACTGAGTCTGTGTCCGTATTCTCAGCTGGTAAAAGTGGTATTTGTGTTCTCCTTTGGGATAGTCAGCCAGAGAGCTCAACATGGCCACATTCACATAAAAGTTTGCAATTTGATTAGGATTTGAGAGCATGTTAGGGAAGGAAAAAAATTTCGGAGTCCCAGGACTCCGGAATCATGGACACTGAGTAATGTGGTAGAAATGGATATAAGCTGAGAAGCCAAGAAAAAATGTAGTCATCCTTCCAAGTCTAAGGATAGCTATATCTAGAGAATAGTGTATAAACTCCTATCATTTGTATTTGCTTTCTTTTTTTGATGTACATTAGTTTTTAGATTTTTCTCAGGATTGGAAAGTCGTTTATGTGGGTGTGTGAGAGATGTATTTTTAAATTAGGTGATAATCCTTGGGTGCCCTGGGTGGTTGGTCGGTTAAGCATCTGCCTTCAGCTCAGGTCATGATCACAGGGTCCTGGAATCCAGCTCTGTGTCAGGCTCCCTGCTCAAGAAGCAGAGTCTGCTTCTCCCTCTGCCTCTCAAATAAGTAAAATCCTTAAAAAACAGTAGACGATAATCCTGTGGATTGACTTCATTTTTTTTGTAAGTGGTTGCATGGGAGAATTGAATACAAGTCTTCCTACCAATGTCAGATTTAAATAATGCCTTAATATAATGTCTTATATAATTCTTAATTAATGTTCTTAAATTATGATATATAATAAATGTTCTTAATTAAGTTCTTAAATAATGAATTGTCTGGTTATATTACAGATTGTCCCATGATGCCCTTAACATATCTCATAAGGTTGTACAAAAGAGTGAGATCTCGGGACGCCTGGGTGGCTCAGTTGGTTGGACGACTGCCTTCGGCTCAGGTCATGATCCTGGAGTCCCGGGATCGAGTCCCACATCGGGCTCCCAGCTCCATGGGGAGTCTGCTTCACCCTCTGACCTTCTCCTTGCTCATGCTCTCTCTCACTCTCTCTCTCAAATAAATAAATAAAAATCTTTAAAAAAAAAAAAAGAGTGAGATCTAGATTCTCTACTGTTAGGCTCTTTGACGTATTTCATTTAGTATTTATTTTAAAAATTTGAATACCAGTTTTATGCAAGACACTATGGTAAATACAGAAGATTCAAGAAATAGTTTATGCTGTGGGCCAATTAAATTCTCAGATTTAAAATCTCTTTATTTTTTTTTAAGATTTAATTATTTGAGAGACTCCTGTGTGGCTCAGTCAGTTAAACATCTGCCTTGGGCTTAGGTTGTGATCCCGGGGTCCTGGGATCTAGCCCTGCATTGGGCTTGCTGCTCAGCAAGAAGCCAGCTTCTCCCTCTCCTCCCTGCTCATGCTTGCTTGTCTGGCTCATGCTTTCTCTTGCTATCTTTGTCTCTCTCTCTCTCAAATAAATAAATAAAATCTAAAAAAAATTTTTTTTTTTAAAATAAAGATTTATTTATCAGAGAGAGAATGCACAATGTGGGGCAGGAGGAGAGGGAGAAGGAGACTCCCCGCTGACATGGGGCTTGATCCGAGGACCCCTGGATCATGCCCCGAGCCAAAAGCAGGTGCTTAACCAGTTGAGCCACCCAGTTACCCCAAGATTTAAAATGTTTACACAAGTATCTATTACTCAAAGCCTTGTATATTAAGCACATTTTGCCAAGTATGGACTGAGTGTTTTAAGGTCTGAGAAATGTCATTGAAGTCCATGTGGGGTGTGTGATGGTTGATTTTATGTGTCAACTAGACTGGGCCATGGGATGCCTAGATATTTGGTCAGATATTATTCTGTGTGTTTCTAGGAGAGTATTTTTGGATGAAATCAGCATTTCAGTAGATAGATGGAGTAAAGGAAATTGTCTTCCCTGGTGTGGGTGTGCCTTACCCAATTAGTTGACGTCTGAATAGAACAAAAAGGATGACCCTCCTCCCGGTAAGAGACCATTCTTTCCTGCTTGACTGCATTCAAACTGGGACATTAGCATTTTATCTGCAGACTCAAACTGAAACGTCAGCTCTTCCTGGGCCTCAGGCTTGGCTGGTCTACAGACAGGAACTATATGATCAACTCTCCTCGTTCTCAGGCGTCCTACTCAGACTGGAACTAAACCATCAGCTCTCTTGGGTTTCCAGCTTGCTGACTCACTCTGCAGATCTTGGGATTTGCCAGCCTCCAGAATTATTGAACCAATCCTTTATAATAAATATCTTTATTTTTTTAAAAAGGTTTTATGTATTTATTTGAGAGAGAGCAGCAGAGAAGCAGGGGGATGGAGAGAGACAAGGTGATTCTGCAGTGAGTGTGGAGCCTGAGTGGGACTCCATCTCAGGACCCTGAGATCATGATCTGAGCTGAAATCAAGAGTCTGGTGCTAAACTGACTGAGCCACCCAGGCGCCCCTATAACAAATATCTTTATATCTGTATATTTCCTCTTAATTCTGTTTCTCTGGAGAACCTGACTAATACAGAGCAACTCAGAAGGGTATCATGGAGGAAGTGGAATCAAACCACAGGGTAACTATTGTATAAGCAGGATTTCACTAGGTAAAGATATCAGAGGAAAACTATAGGCAGGGGAAATTGCATATGTGATAGGGGCAGTCTCCAGTAGTATAATTTGACTTGGATTTTAGGGTTTTTCTACTGCTATTTGGCATTTCACAAGAGTTGTAGGAGAGCACTAGTTTTACTACAACCTTGCTACCACTGGACGGTGGTGGTATGGATGTACTTTTTTTTTTTTTAATTGTAGCAAGTGGATTGATTACTGCATAAAGAGGAAAGCTACTTTCTCAGCATCCTGGTTAATCTTACCTGTGATCATTTTCATGACTTTGCTCTAATTTCAGGGAAGGGATGGTTATTTGTAGACAGACTGTACAAATGTGTGTAAGTGTGTGTGTGTGTGTGTGTGTGTGTGTGTTCCTTGTATTGGTCTTGGCAGGCTGCAAGTCAAGATGATTATATTCTTCCTTTGGTCCCCTTTTAAGTTTGCTTTTGTTTGTGGATCAAATTATAGAAAGGCAAAGGTTTATATAGCTTTGAAATTTATGTTTATTACTGAGTCCTCATGAACTATGGCTAGTGTGGCTGAGAAATAGAACTTTTACTTTTATTTAATTTTAATTAAATTTAAATTGCCACATATGGTTAGTGGCCACCGTATGGGACGGCACAGTTCTAGAGTTTAGGCAGTTTTGTTGTCTCTCTAGCTCTATAGAGTTTAAAAGGGCTGACAAAGCAGTATTTTCTTTCACATATAGTAAATTTTTATTTATTTATTTTTAAAGATTTTATTTATTTGGCAGATCAAAATTTGAGAGAGAGATTATTTGGCAGAGAGCCAGACAGAGGGGAAGTGGGGGCATGCAGGCCCTCTGCTGAGCAGAGAGCCTGATGCGGGACTCCATCCCAGGACCCTGGGATCATGACCTGAGCTGAAGGCAGAGACTTAACCCACTGAGCCACCCAGGCGCCCCAGTAAATGCATATTTAGAATAGAATATTATTTTAAATTTATTTAACTATGTTATTGGTGGTGGCACAGTAAATGAATTTTGATTTTGGGCAGCTCTCTAGTAAAATTAATTAGGCGTTAATTGATTTATTTATACTCTGCCTAACACCAAATATTGTATGTGAATGTTAGCAATATATTGGGCACCTGGGTAGTTCAGTGTGTTAAGCATCTGCCTTTAGCTCAGGTCATAATCCCAGGGTACTGGAATCAAGTCTCACATGGGGCTCCTTGTTCAGCAGGTAGCGTGCTTCTCCCTTTCCCTCTGCCCCTTCCTGCTGCTTGTGCTTGCTCTGTTTCTCAAATGGATAAATAATATCTTTTTAAAAAAGGCAATATATTGATAATACAATTAGTAAAATAATGATAAAAGAAAAAGAGCCATACAATAATAGAAGTAAGAATAAGGGCAGGAGAAGGAGAAAAGTCTAGGAGATAATCTAGGAGATCATTTGGCAAAAAAATCTGTCAGAACCAGCTGTTAGGGAAAAAGGAGACCTCCAATAAAAAACCAATACTTTCATATATAATATATATAAATATACATTTATATATATATAAACAGCATGTTTATTATATACATATATATAATAAACATGCTGTTTTCCCAAAGAGGAAACACAAAGACAGATTTATTACAAATTGTTTATAAGGAATTTTTTTGTTTTGTTTTGCTTTTTTAAAGATTTCATTTATTTATTTGACAGAGAGACATCGAGAGAGGGAACGCAAGCAAGGGGAGTGTGAGAGGAAGAAGCAGGGGAG
Source organism: Lontra canadensis (assembly GCF_010015895.1). Classification (NCBI taxonomy): domain Eukaryota; kingdom Metazoa; phylum Chordata; class Mammalia; order Carnivora; family Mustelidae; genus Lontra; species Lontra canadensis. The sequence continues at coordinate 37,367,155 of NW_022631001.1, forward strand.
CCCGATGTGGGGCCCGATCCCAGGACCCCAGGGATCACGACCTGAGCTGAAGGCAGACGCTTAACAGCTGAGCCACCCGGGGCACCTGTAAGGGATATTGAGTAGCATAAGGATAACACTGTTTTACAAAAGTTTTATAAATGATAGAGACATTTTCATCTTGTGTCCACATTAAACCTTGATAGAAATTTGTGAAGACCAAAAATCTGCCAACAGCCATGTGAGAGAACTTACAAGAGGATTCTTCAGTCCGTGTTGAGTCTCGAGATGGCAGAAACCCCAGCTGACAGCTTGACTACAACCTCTCTAGAGAACTTGAGCCAGAGGCACTTAGCTAAGCCACTTTCAGATTATTTACCCACAACTGTGAGATAAAAATGTTTGTTGTTTTAAGCTGCTACATTCTGGGATACGTTTTTCCACACAGAAGGAGATAACAAATAAAATACTATGTTCATTTTATGCCTTTTTTTTTTTTTAAGAATGAAGATACTTGACATTAAACTTTGAACAGATTTTTCAAAACTTTTAAAATTATTTATGAAACTATTTTTACTGCTTTATACAGTTGAAGGTATAATTATGAAAAGGGCTAAAAATAAGTCAGCTTTTACTTAGCCATCCTAAATGGCATCTGGCCATTTGAATGAATGAAAATAGCTAATAATAATAGCTAACATATATTGAACTTTCTCTGTGTGTCAGAAACTGTGGTAAGCATACTAAGTAAATTATCTTCTTTGATGCTCACGGAATGAGGTCCTTGAAGTTTTAAGAGTTGAATTAACTTTCTGAAAGTTACATAGGCAGATGCATTCGGGACTGAATCTCCCATGCCGGTGTAGCCAGCGTACCTACCACCTGCCGTCAGATAACCTCCCCTGTGCAGAAATCCGTGTAGCAACATCTGAAGAATTCTTAGATGTTGTTAGATGCCGGAGATACAGTAGTGAAGAAAGTGAGACAGTCTCTGCTCTCATGACACAATCTTCTGAAGGGAATAGACATCCTAATTAGAATATATTTACCAATTGGGGCTCCTGGGTGGCTCAGTGGGTTAAGGCCTCTGCCTTAAGCTCAGGTCATGATCTCAGGGTCCTGGGATCGAGCCCCACCTCGGCTTTCTGCTCAGCGGGGAGCCTGCTTCCCTCTCACTCTCTGCCTGCCTCTCTGCCTACTTGTGATCTCTCTGTCAAATAAATAAATAAAATCTTAAAAAAAATATATTTACAAACTGAGGTGGGTGCTCTGAAGCTGAGTTTTGTGAGACCCTTGCAGGTGAGTAATGGCACGTTTAGGAATTGAAAGAAGGCCAAATATGTTTGTAGCACAGGAAACAAAAAAGGAAGAGTGGCATGAGGTGAGCCTGAAAAGATTGTGGGCTAAACTGGCAAGGCCCTGGAGGGTTCTCTTTTGTTCTTCTCCGTAAGGGCCACGAGAAGCTATTGAAAAGTTTTATGTAGTGGATGTTGGGGTGTTCTTTTTGAAAAGACTTTTGTAGCTGGAACATGGACAGTTCATTGTAGGGGTACCAGAGTGGTTGTAGGGAGACTATTAGGAAGCTGTTTCAACAGTCCCAACGAAAAGATGAACTAGGGTGATGGGAAAAGTCTTTTCAGAAGCAAGAGAGAGGGGCACCTGGCTGGCTCAGTCAGTGGGGCGTGCAACTTGATCTTGGGCTGTGAGTTTGAGCCCCACATTGGGCATAGGGATTACTTAAAAATAAAAAAGAAACAGATAATTCGAAAAAAGCTAAACTGTGGGTCTCCTTTTCTGCACTGCAGGACGGAATCAACAGGACTTGGCGATAGGTTGATTAGCAGGAGTTGGGGGTAGGTGATAAAAAGGTTGATGAGACTATTTCCAGTTTGCCTATCTGGATGGGTGGGGGACAGGTTTGGTGGTAAAGCCCACCATTAGCTCTTGCCGAATTTGAGATACATTGAAATAGGTTGGATCTCAGAGAACTCCAGGCTGGAGATAGAAATGTCCGAAATCACCTGCCCTGTCCCCGTCCACCCCCGCCCCCTGCCTGCTGCTCTGCCTACTTGTGACCTGTCAAATAAATAAATAAAATCTTTTTAAAAATGTCCAAAACATGGGCAAATCGATGGAAATTGAAGTGGTGGGTAAGAAATGCCTTTTGAGAGCTAGTGAGAAGAGAATAGGTTCTAGAAATTGAAAAGCTCTAACATCAGCTGGCCAAACTGAAGAGAGTCACTTACAGAGGAGACAGTAAGAGGATTCTTTTACTCATGTACTGTTTCATTCAACAAATGTTCATCGAGTGCCTACTCTGTGCCAGGCAGTATTATAGGATCCAGGGATGTAGCAGCAGACTGGATGGTCAAGGTCTTTGCTCTCATAGAGCCTACACTGCAGTGGATGTAAAGGTAATTCTGATAGGGGCAAGTGCTAGAAAGATATAGGAAAGGGTTATGTGACAGCAGTGAGCTGGGAAAGACTGGAAGAGGACCAAAGTTTTTGATGAAAACCAGAATGTCCGTTTAGCCATGCTACTTACAAGGTGTCCAGTCGCCAAGTGATCACGAGTGGCTGCTGCGTGCTAGTAGATAGCATTGCCATTCACCCCATTTGGCTGGCTAGAACCCCAGCAGTCATTGTTTACTCTTTTTCTTTGTCTTTCATCCCACATTCAGTCCTTTACCAACTCCTGACACCTCTCTTTCAGATGTGAGCCCAGCCTGATTACATCGACTACTTGTACTCTTTCTTTAGGCCAAGCCACCATTTCCTCTTGCCTAGACTATCACTGCAGTAAACTTTTCTTTGGTCTTTGACTTCTAGGCTTGTCCCCATGTAATCTGTCCTTCACATTGCAGCCAGAGTGATTTTTTTTTTTTTAAGATTTATTTATTTTAGAGAGCGTGAGCCTGGTCACAGGTGCTCAGGTTTGAGGCGGAGGTGGGGGAGTGGGGGCAGTGGGGAACATGGGGGAGGTGGGGGAGAGAATCTCTAGCAGACTCTCACCGAGAACTGAGCCCCTCATGGGACTAGATCTCCCCAGCCTGGGATCATGACCTGAGCCAAAACCGAGTGGGACACTCAACTGACTGTGCCACTCAGGTGCCTCCAGAGTGATCTTTTAAAAAACGACAATCATACCATGTCTCTTCCTTGATCAGATGCTCCTGTTTTTTTCTTATAATAATTAAGTGCTTTACAACACTATAATGCTCTATAAGATTTGATCACTTTCAACTTTTCTGACTTCATATTCAAATGTTCTTTTACTCTACTTCAGGACTCTTCATTCTTTTTTTTTAAGATTTTATTTATTTATTTGACAGAGATCACAAGTAGGCGGGGAGGCAGGCAGAGAGAGAGAGAGGAGGAAGCAGGATCCTCGCTGAGCAGAGAGCCCAGTGTGGGGCTCGATCCCAGGACCCTGGGATCATGACCTGAGCCGAAGGCAGAGGCTTTAACCCACTGAGCCACCCAGGTGCCCCAGGACTCTTCATTCTTCTTTCAAAGAATCAGAATTATTCCCGAGTTTGGGGCATTTGTTATTTCTTCTGGTTAGAACATTCTTCTTCCACATGTTCATGTAGCCTGCCCCCTTCATACTGATTTCTGTTCAGATGTGACCATGGAAGAGAGGTTTTTTCCCGCTGACCATCCTATAAGCCTCTCTCTATCTCTGCCTGTCATTCTATATTCACTTACCCCACTTTTTCTCCATTCCTCTGTGTGTGTGTGTGTGTGTGTATGTAGGCCAAAACCCAGCAGTCATCCCTTATTTATATATATTTCTATATAACTTATCATGTGTAATATTAGCTTTTTATATCTAGGTCTTATTTACCTCTGCATCCCAGGAGTCTGGAATAATACCTCATGCATAATATATGTATTCAATAAATATTTGATGAATGAGTGAATGAATGAATGAATATATAAGTCCAGAGCTTAGGGGAAGTTCAGTGCTGAAATGTAGATTTAGGAATCCGTAGTGCCTATGTGATTCTTAAAACCATAGGATTGGAGCACCTGGGTGGCTCAGTTGGTTAAGTGTCTGCCTTCAGTTCCTGCCTTCAGGGTCCTGGGATCAAGCCCCGCATTGGGCTCCTTGCTCCATGGGGGGTGTGCTTCTCCCTCTCCCTCTCTGCTTGCTGCTTCCCCTGCTTGTGCTCCCCCTCACTCTCTGTCAAATAAATAAATAAAATCTTTAAAAAACCCAAAAACATAGGAATGAATGAGATTATCAAGGGACAGTGTGTAGCCGTAGCGGAAAAGGAGACCCACAATTTAGCTTTGGGCTACTTTTCCATCTATAAATCAGACTAGGAGGATCCAGCAAATTAGGAGGAATGCCAGAAGAGAGAAATCATTGAAACAAAGAGAGGAAATGTTATAAGGACACAACTGTGTTGGATAACACGGAAAGGTTGACCAGGATGAGGATTGTGAATCAGCCACTAGATTTCACAAGATAAAGGTTGTTCTCTGGCCCTCAGGAGTTATTTCAGTGAGGTGGTTGGGATAGAAACCAGATTTTAGAAGAGGGAATGATAGGTCAAGAGGTAGTAAGACCAAAGTAGAGAACTCCCTTGAGAGGTTTTGTTGTGAAGGGAATTGAGGGATTATTGAAGGAAAGAAAGGAAGCCAATGGAAGGCTTAACTATTTCTTAGAATTTTCTGCATTTGGAATCTACCCACCTTGGTTATCTCCTCTTGTACTGAATTCTAGCTGTCATGAGTTAACTGGTTGGAGGATTGGCTCATAATGTCTTTTTGTGAGGTGGCAAAGCCCAGCTTCCTCTCCAAACCTTCTGTCTACCAAGGTGCTCTTTCTTCCTTCATTTCTTGGAATCTGGTAAATGCTTCCTGTTTCTTTAAATAATTTTTTAGTAAATTAAAGTTTTTCAACTGATTGCTTTTCTTGATAATTTTATTGCATCGTAGAACCACTGTAGTTTCTAGTGTCAATATTGATAGTAATTGTAATAAGGTGCTAATGTATATTGACATTTACTATGTATGTGGGACCATTTGAAGAGATTTATATGTATTTATTGTATTCAGAACTATTATTATTCTCAACGTAGAATCCAAGAATATGAGGTCCAGAAAGTTTTAACTTAATTTCCTCAAGATTATTTAGTTAAGTGGCTGTGAATGTGGCCGTAGAGCTTTTGCTCTGAACCACTAAGCTATTGTCTTTACATTAAAAAAAAAAAAAAGTCTCCTTTTCAAAGCAAATGTCTCATTTCCCAGATTTTATTTATTTGAGAGTGAGACCGCACGCGCGTGTGTGTGCTCCAGTGAGAGAGGAACACAAGCTGGGGGAGTGGGAGAGGGAGAAGCAGGTTTCCCACTGAGCAGGGAGCCTGATTCAGGGCTTGATCCCAGGACCCTGGGATCATGACCTGAGCTGAAGGCAGATGCTTAATGGCCGAGCCACCCAGGCGCCCCAAGAATCCTCCACTTTTAAAAAGATTTTATTTACTTATTAGAGAGAGAGAGAGAGAATGATTAGGGACAGGTGCAGAGGGAACGGGAGAGGCAGACTCCCCACGGAGTGTAGAACTGGACAGAGGGTTCAGTCCCAGGATGCTGAGACCATGACCTGAGTCGAAGTCAGCCATTTAACAGACTGAGCCATCCAGGTGCCCCAAGAATTCTCCACTTTTATATCTATTACATGAATGTATGCTTTGGACTGGGTTGCTGGTAATTCCAATTTTTTTTTTTTTTTAATAATCAGGTTTTAGAGCTAGATGGGACATTTAATTAAATAATGAATGGAATAAAATTTACTAATCAGATAAACCTGTTTCCTAAATTGCATTTCCCCCCTGTATCTTTTTGGCCTACCTCTTTCGGCTCTGAACTTTAGTTTTAAATTTATTTGTGCTTGCAACAATAAGCACTATTTATTTAATGTGTAATTTTATTAAGCTCGCAAGGTTCACCACTGCCAGAATGTCAGAGTAGCCATTATCAAGTTTACACTTCTCAAATACACTCTTTTGGATTCATGACATTCCGTTTTGACAGTGATGAAGAGCGCTCGTAGGCATCATTGAAAAGGAATGTTAGAACTGTTTATGATAGCTCTGCAAGTTTCTTTCATTTATCTAACAATGTCTCTCGACATGCTTACTATAGAGTATATAATACATAGGCATGTTTTTATAAAGTTAATTATTAGTAATATGCTTCAATGGCAAATAAAAGAATTTGTAGGAATTTTGATGTTATTTTAGGACTAGAATTTAAATTTTTTAAATTGTGAATTTAAATAAGCTGTTTTATTTCAGGTGATTGGCCAAACCAGCTGTAGCTGATTAAAGTTATAAAGTTGTTCAAAAAAGCTTATTTCAGTAAGTTTTTATGATTTTGTGAAAGTCGCACTTGAAATATTATTACTGCTGCAGCTGTGAAGAACTTGCAAGAACATAGGTTTAGTCAGTCCTCTTCATGTTGGTGGTATAAGAATGCCTCAGAGGCAGTGGGGAAGAATGAAGAGCATCAGAGAGATGGAAGAGAAAGAAACATTTTTTTTTTTTTAACACAAATTGTATTCTAGGAAAGTCATTTAATTCTCACAGGAGTATTGCAAGGTAAGTATTAATCATTCCCCTTTACAGATGAGAAAGCGGATGTTGCAAAGGTTATCTTGATAAAGATCACACAGATAGAATTCAAATCTAGATCTATGTGATATTCAAGCCCAGTCTGTGCTGTTGCTTCATGGAGTTGTTCTTGCCTTTTTTTTTTTTTTTTTTTAAAGTAGGATCTGTGCCCAACTGTGGGGCTTGAAATCACTACCCTGAAATTGAGAGTCTCATGCTCCACCAATGGGGCGAACCAGGTGCCCCAAGATCAGACATTTACTTTTTGGACATAATTTTCCTTAGCATTTATTTTAGAATGCCAACAGTAAATGCATTATTGACCAATGTGGGTATGTAAGAAAGCCTCTCAGTCCTGTTACTGATCAGATTCATAGTTCAGCAGTTTTAGGAATTTCAAGTAAAATGATAGTAATGTATTAATCTGATCATGCTGAAATTAATTGAATATACTGACTTTTATGTTACTGGGTATGTTTGTTTGCATTTTATAACATTTCAGAGATCACATTGTACTTATTTTCCCAGTTACCTCTGCCCCAAAGCAATAAAGTTATGTCTTGGGTGGGACTTGGCTAGTTGTAGTTTCCGTAATAAGGGATTTTTCTGTAGCAAAAATAAATCCTACGTTTTACTGCCACCTTTGCTTACTTCTCTGTTTTATCCCATCTTGGTTGTAGAAATTAAGTACTACGTAATACAATTCTGAGACCTTATGACTTTTCACATTTTAATCTGCAGGCAAAACGTTTTGCTGAGGGTGTCTGGGTGGCTCGGTTGGTTGAGCATCTGTCTGCCTTTGGCTCAGGTCATGATCCCAGGGTCTTGGAATCGAGTCTCACATCAGGCTCCTTGCTACACAGGGAGCCTGCTTCTCCCTCTGCCTACTGCTCCCCCTGCTGTGCTCTCTCTGACAAATAAATAAAATTTTAAGAAAAAAAAAAAGTTTAGACCGAGCTACTATGAGGTGAACAAGATTGATACTCAGTAGTTGGTTGGTGTAACTTTCAGGACTACAGTTATACCCATTGTACAATATAATTTCTATATGTAAGGACAGAAACAAATTTTGAGTATAGAATCATAGTCCTAAATTTTGTTCTGCATTCAAATGCTTTGTAACATAATGCATGACTAAAATGATAAATAAATTATTAAGTAGGGAAATATAAATTAAAGTTCTTAGTTGCAAATGATAGAAATCAACTCTGGCTGTTTTGAGAACTGAAAAAAAAATACTGGAAAAAATACTGAGAAATTCACAGAAATACTGGGAAGGCTGGAAAACTAGGCTTAAAAAAAAAAAAAAAGCAAGGGGGCAAGAATACTAGAAGTTAGGCAGCAGACAAGACCACAGCCCAAATCATAGCACCTCAGGCTGGTGAATATGTGTGTGGCTGCCACCAGTGACTTCTCCCTTGCTGCTGCTTCTTCTCTTTATTTAAAAAAAAAAAAAAATTTTTTTTAAGATTTTATTTATTTGACAGACAGATCACAAGTAGGCAGAGAGAACGAGCGGGAAGCAGGCTCCCTACCAAGCAGAGAGCCCGACGCAGGGCTCAATTCTAGGACCCTGAGATCATGACCTGAGCTGAAGGCAGAAGCTTTAACCCACTGAGCCACCCAGGTGCCCCTACTGCCTTGCTTCTTGATTGCTGTAGCCCATGCATGCCCACCATCACCTCTGACATTGCTGTTGCTGCCATCAGTTTCTGCTTGTCTCCAGAATGGGTTTTCTGGTGTCCTCCTCTGTTGTGTACAGTAACAGGTAATCAAGTTAGATCAGTGTGTCTCAGTTCCCTGTGTTTTGTGTTTAGAATTTTGTTCATATTCTAAATATGTTCAAATTTGTTCATATTCTTCATTTTGCCCTACCGCCATCATATTACATTTCTATAATTGAAGTTTTAAAGCATTTTTCTTTGATTATATCCTTATAACACCCCTGTAATAATGTCAATTTTACAGGTATGGAAACTGAAGAATATAGGGGAAAAATGACTCAAGATCAGTCTGCAAAGTAGGGATTATGTACTTTATTTAAGGACTTTTGGTATATAACTAAGTCAAAGCATGCTTAGTTTTTTTTTAAGATTTTATATATTTAAGATTTTATAATTTTATAAATTTATAAATTTAAGATTTTATATATTTGATTTTATATATTTGACTTAGTTATATATAACTAAGTCAAAGCATGCTTAGTTTTTTGTTTTGTTTTTTTTTTTTTAAGATTTTATATATTTGACAGAGTGAGTGAGAGAGGAATATAAGCTGGGGGAGAGGGAGAGGGAGAGGGAAAAGGAAAAGCAGGCTTCCCATTGAGCAGGGAGCCTGATGCGGGCTTGATCCCAGGGTCCTGGGATCATGACCTGAGCTGAAGGCAGATGCTTAATTACTGAGCCATCTGGGCACCCCCATGCTTACTGTTTTAAAATGTGTTTTAATTTCATTATTGTTCCTTTTTTTCCTTTTTTTTCTTTTTAAGTAGAAAGACATTAATGTTTAGGGCTGTTTAACTGTCAGGCTGTAACTTAGTTTTCATGGAGAAACTTACCTTTCCTTGCTTAATTTTCTCTTTAGCAATTACTTATCAACAGCTGATCATTATTTTTCATGTTTATTTTCTGTCTCCTTCCACTAGCATATAAGCTCAAGGAGGGCAAAGGGAACTAGTTCTAGGGATGGGACAGTTTAAACAGAGTCTTTGAAGAAGACCTTACTAGGAAGGTGACATTTGAACAAAAATATACCTAATGGAGGGACGCCTAGGTGGCTCAGACGGCTCAGGTCATGATCTCAAGGTTATTAGATGGAGCCCCATTTTGGGCTCTGTGCTGGGCGGGGAGCCTGCTTGGGATTCTCTCTCTCCTCTTCCCTATGGCCCTCCCTGCCCCTTGAAACAAAACAAAACAAAACGAAATGATGTAACGGAGGCAAGAGAGGGAGGCATGCAGCAGTATCTTGGAAAAGAACATTACCTGCAGAGAACAGAGCAAGGTCAAAAGCCCTGAGATGGAGTGTGTCTGACTTGTTCAAGTTGAGTCAAGGGAGACAGTATGCCAAAAGCTGGGGAAGCAGAGGGAAGAATAAAAAGAGCTAAAAATAACGAAAAAGCTTACAGAAGTATGACTTTTTTTTTTTCCTTATGTCTAGATTGCATGCTGGTACCTAATTTTACTAAATGTTTCAGTTGTTAATAGGAATTGTTTGGGCTCAATCAGCTTGTCAGGGGATGGGGTTTGAACAACTGTATTTTTAACCGGGGCAACTAGATTGAGAACCATGACTCCAGATGAGTTCAAAATGAGAACAGATCAAATTAAATATATTCTGAGGGCCTGCCTTTTTAATATATGATTTTGGAGGTCTTTTTCAGTGTCCCTTTTTTTTTTTTTTTTTCATGGTTAGATAACATTGAGAGGAAAATAATGATCTTTTAAAATACCGTTGTTCGGGGTGCCTGGATGGCTCAGTGGGTTGAGCCTCTGCCTTCGGCTCGGGTCATGGTCTCGGGGTCCTGGGATCGAGCCCCACATCGGGCTCTCTGCTCGGTGGGGAGCCTGCTTCCTCCTCTCTCTCTCTCTGCCTGCCTCTCTGCCTACTTGTGATCTCTATCTGTCAAATAAATAAAAATAGAATCTTTGGAAAAAAAGTAAATAAAATACCGTTGTTCAAGATAACTTACTAGGATGGATCATCTGTGTTTGCCAAATCACACAGCACAATTTAAAGTGTATCAGGTATATTCTAGAGCTGTTTTGTTTTGCCTTGTATAAAATACTGATCTTTAGATTGACTGAATGACTACTGTTTTATGTAGTTTCATAAAGGCATAATGCAGTTATTTCAATTCCCATTTTTTATTTTATTTTTTTTTTTTAAGATTTTATTTATTTATTTGAGAGCGAGACAGTGAGAGAGAGTGTGAGCGAGGAGAAGGTCAGAGGGAGAAGCAGACTCCCCATGGAGCTGGGAGCCCAATGTGGGACTTGATCCCGGGACCCCGGGATCATGACCTGAGCCCAAGGCAGTCGTCCAACCAACTAAGCCACCCAGGCGTCCCTCCCATTTTTTAGATGCACTTACTAATATCTTAAAAATGTACCTTGTGAAAAATTTATTTTGGCAAATTGAGAAACTAAGCTTATTTTGGGACCGTAGTATCTAAATGACAGTATAAAAAATGGCATTTCGATTCCTCTTTGAAAGATGCATGAACATCTTTTTACTTTTTTGGTTGTAAGTTTTACTACTATTTGTCAACAAAGAGTTACAACAGGAAATTAATGAGGATGCTATAGGGTCAGGTGTTTTGAAATTTTAGGAGTGAATGTTTTATCTGACGAAAAGTTATCTTTTAGGAAGGTCTTAAAGAAGAGACAATAAAACTCCAATTGTATATTTTTAAAAATCTTGTCTGTCTCTGTCTCTTGTCTTTTCCACTACTTTCTCTATTTTACTCTGACTCTCTCCAGTTTCTTTCTTTAAATCCATCAAAGTTGGAAATTGACCAATAGTTTTGGTATATTATGAGATCTGAGGTTTTTGTGAATTCTCAAATCCACAAGTACAATTATAGTAATTGTTAAGGCATGACTTTTAGTTACTTTCAATTACATCCTATCCATGCTGGGCTCTGGGAGTCTCCTAGCAGGTGAACCTAGTTAGTTAGTGTCATACTTTAGTACTTGCTGTTTGTCCTGTTTACAGTAACTCCCATGAAATGACAAAGGTTTTTTATAGAGTCACTCTGTGGGAAATGGTCCCGAAAAGGGAGCCATTGGTAGTGATAAAAGAACATGAAAAAGAAAAAGCCTAAGAAAGATCTGAGTTTTTAGCTAGAAAATATGTTTAAGAGACATCACAGGGTGGGATGTCATTTTGTGTAGAAGCTTGGGTTTGGCCCTTGACAGGACCACCATTCATTCTTTCATAGGCAGAAAAAAGAGTCTGACTGTTTCAGAAAGTGTTCTTCTTGATTAAAAAGCACTTGAGAGCACTTCACTGAAAATTAAAAATTAACAGTGTGAGGATATACATTAGAATCACCTTACTCAAAATTTTAAATATTGTTTTGACTCAAATCTACCATTTCTTCTCAGATTGAAATTAAAGGCAGTTTTAAAAGATTTTATTTATTTATGTATATTTTTAAAGATTTTATTTATTTGACAGAGATCACAAGTAGGCAGAGAGGCAGGCATGGGGTGGGGGGATAGGCTCCCTGCTGAGCAGAGAGCTTGATGTGGGGCTCAATCCCAGGACCCTGAGATCATGACTTGAGCTGAAGGCAGAAGCTTAACCCACTGAGCCACCCAGGTACCAGAATTTATTTATTTATTTAACAGAGAGGGACACAGAGCAAAAGAGGGAACATAAGCAGAGCGGGTGGGAGAGGGAGAAGCAGGCTTCCCGCTGAGCAGGGATCCCTAATGCGGGGCTCGATCCCAGGACCCTGGGATCATGATTAGAGCCAAAGGCAGATAGATGCTTAACCAACTGAGCCACCCAGGCACCCCTTAAATGTAGTTTGTATATCAATGACAATCTTGTTGAACACTTGTTCTTATAACTTTTAGATCATTTTTCTTGGAGTCTGCAAGTAAACAATTTTATCATCCATAGCAGTGATAATTTTTCTTTGTTTCCAATCTCAAATTTTACTTTTATCTCTAGTTGCACAAAGTCAGCCCTTCAAGATCATACTTTTCATCAGCTATTAAGTAGTTACATGCTTTTCATTTTGTCATAGTTTAATAAGGTGAAGTATTTGAATAGGTCCTCAATATTGATTTATTGAATTTTTGGAGCATATGATTCTATTCTTTTTCTACTAATGTTTTATTCTGAAAAATTTTAACACAAGAGTAGAAATAGTTCAGTGAAAATTTGTATATCCTGTGCCTGAATTCCTGATAATTGTTCTGATGATTAATGTACTAATAATTACTGATAATTGTTCACATTTGAGTATATTTGCTCAAGTTTTCTAAACTATTTGAAGCCATTAGAAATTGTGACACTTTACCATATATACTTCATTTGGCATGATTTCTAAGAATAAGGACTCCAACATAACCACAAGATCCTATCTAAGAGTATTAATAATGATTCTACATTTTCTAATACCTATTCTTTATTTTCCCAAATGCCCCAAGAATATCTTTTATAGCTCTCATTTTTCCCAAACTAAACTAGGTTTATACATTGCATGTGGTTGTATCTCTTTCATTTTATTTAATCTAGAACTGCTCCCTTTCCAACATCTTTTTTCCCCCCAGTGTAGTCACTCTGAACAATGCAGGACAGTTGTCTTGACAGATACTGTCCCTGTGCTCCCAGAGCTTTTTACAAAAATAAGAGACAAACATTAAATATACAGTTTCATATGTAAAAATACAGTTTCATATGTAGAATTGTGTAGATGAGAAAATGGAGAAATAGATTAAGTTCTAATTCAGGGTAACACTGGAGGTAAGTGGCCAAGCTGTATTTGAACTGGATCTGATTTCAAAACTTACTCTACTTCAACCATTTTCAAAATGTGTCTAATTTTAAAATGTTAAAGAAGAATTCGAACCTGTAAAATTCGGCTGTGATTTTTACTTTTCACCGATGTGTATTTCTCTTTTTTAAATTGTAGACCAATAATGTTCATAGATAAAAAGTAAAACTTTTTAAAGATCTTATTATTTATTTATTTGTCAGAGAGAGAGAAGGAGAAAGTGAGCACACAAGCATGGGATATAGCAGGCAGAGGGAGAACCAAGCTCCCTGATGAGCAAAGAGCCAGATGTGGGGCTCTATCCCAGGACCTGAGCCAAAGGCAGATGCTTAACCGACTGAACGATCCAGGTGCCCCGGTTTTGGCAGAATTTAATCTTTTCTTCTAATTAAAAAACAAACAAACAAAAAAACTTGTTGCACATAATCCGTTATCTTGTAAGAAAGACTCGTAGGCAGTTAAATTCTCTTAAACACCTGTAGATTAGATATGTTGGTGATCCAGGAAGAAACCCATATATTTGTGATTCTTTTAGTCAGGAATAATTCTGGGCTTATAGGTGATTTCTATGAAACATGGAGGAATAAATTCTGGAATAAATTCTTAAACTTCTTCCAATTTTGGCCTTAAAAGTTTAGCTGCAAGTTTTAATTTGTGTCTGCTTTGGACATTAGGACACAAGTAGGCTTGTTACTTGTTGTGATGGCCATAACCAAAAGCCAGAAATACTAAATGCGTGGATATTACAATAGAGGTGTTGAAAATAATCCTTTTAACTTTTCTGTAAGATATGCTGGCTATTCAGGTACTACAAAATCAAATATATATATTTTTTCAATATGTTCAGTGTTTGCAGGGTGTTTTCTTCATTAGATCCAGATTGTTAAGCTTTGTGGGTGAGGGGTGGAGGTTTGTGAGAGGTATTTAAAACAATTGGCAGAGTATTAACAGCATTAATATTTACTGTGGACTTACTTTTTGCTCAAGCCCAAGCACTGTATTATTTCCACCTGTTATTTTCCTTAATTCTCATACTACTAGCCCTTTGAAGCGGGTACTGTATTTGCTCCATTTTCAGATAGTAGGCCCAAGTTAAAACTTTGCCAGGGTTACATGGCAATTATGTAGCAGAGTCTACATTTGAACTCAACTCTGGGAGAGATGTATCCTCTTGCACTGCTACTGCTACCTGTTCAACTCTATTCTAAAGATGAGGAGACTAAGTTACGAAGAGGAAAGGTTATTTTCTTTCAAAGGACTTCCTTGGCTACTTGTCCCATCTGAAAATTCCTTGACATTTCTTCTTGCCAGTAAATGCAAAAAATGTGCTGCTTTTCATGACTCTAAATATGAATGAAATTTGGTCAGTTTTATATATTTTATGTGTAAAAATAATATAAACCTGTATGAAAGCATGAAAACTTAAACCATCTAGAAAGTCTTAACAAAATTAGTATTGTTTTGGAACTGCAATTTGAGAATGTTTTTACTTGGATGCTAATTTGGGTCTTTTTAACCAAAACGGGGTACAGGGACACAGGGATAAGTAAGAGATGGTTCCTGCTTATGCTGTCCCCTTTTCGGAAATGACCTTCCATACTGTTTCACTTCCCCTGCCCCCATTCTTTCTTCCCCTTTTCTCCCTCTTTTCTGTTTGGAGTAATCAAATCCCATCTACCTTCTTACTCTGGCTCCCTTAGAAACGAACTCTTCTTCCTTTGAATTTCCCTAATCATTTAAGGCTTTGCTGTTTTTCTCTTGCTTAGTATTCTCCTTTGTTTTGCTCACGTACATTTTCAAGCAGCCTTTGAAGAAAGAGTATGTGGACCATATGCTTTCTGAATTCTTCCGTATTTGGTAGGACTCATTCACTGCCAGGCTTGGTTGTATGGCGTAAGTATAGTTTCCAAGTGGTTGGGTATTGTTTTTCAGAAATATGAAGGTTCTATGATCTTCCTTCATCCAGTATTGCTGGAAGTTGAATTGTAGTCTGATTCTACGTAGGTGTTGTTTTGTTTTGTTTCTGTTTTCCTTTTCCCCTCTGAAAGCAGAGGGAGTGGTTAATACCCCTAATTCCCTTCTTTGTTGACAGGAAGATTGCTGAATTGACTTTGATATTTTCAATCCTGCATAAGAGAGGTAGTGTAGAACAGTAGTTGAGAGTGTAGATTCTGGAACCAGATTGCCCAGATTTGAATCTCAGCTTCATCATTTCCTTGCTCTGTGACCTTGGGCAAGTTACTCAATCCTTTTGTACCCCACTTACCCCAGCTCTAAAATGGAGGTGATGGTAATAAAAGCACCTGCCACCTGGGGTTGCTAGAATGATTTAATATTCATACATCTTTAGGATTATAACAGGTACATAATAATGAGTTAATAAGCTACAATTTATGGGCCAAATCCAGCATATGTGAACTAAGAATGGTTCTTACACTTTTCAAGGATTGTTAATAAACAACAAAGAAGAATATGCGTGGCACAGGGTCTAAATATTACTGTCTTGCCCTAACAGAAAAAATTTGCTGACCCCTTAACATATTATATGTGTTTCTTAAAAAAAAAAAATTATGATAACCTATTCCTGAAGAATGAGGAAGATAGGAAGAAAGTACTTAAAGTTCAGATAATCTTTGGTATTCACCCTAAAATTGTTTTATTCCACCTAACCTTTTTTTTTTTTTTTAAAGATTTTATTTATTTATTTGAGAGTGAGAGAGAGAGAGAGCATGAGCAGGAGGGGCAGGGGGAGAAGCAGACTCCCCACTGAGCAGGGAGCTGGACTCAGTCCCAGGACCCTGGGATCACAACCTGAGCTGAAGGCAGATGCTCAACCGACCGAGTCACCCAGGCGCCCCATCCCACCTCACTTTTATTAACCTTTTGGATTTTATAATTGTGATATAATGACACATCAATTATAGTGATCTCTTTTGTTTAAAGGAATGTATTTTATTTATTTGAGAGACAGAGAGAGTGAGCCAGCATGCGAGCTCCCTTGTGTAAGGTGGGAGAGGGACCCCGGGAGAGGGAGAGAGAGAGAATCTTAAGCAACCTCCACTGATGGGGGCCTCGATCTCCTGTCCCTCAGATCATGACCTGAGCTGAAATCAAGAGTTGGACACCTAACCAACTGAGCCATCCAGGAGCTCCTAAAGAAATATGTTCTAAATGTTTTAGAATTATGTTTCAATATTTATTTATTTGCCTTTTAGCTTTCTAAGAACTAGATTTTTTCTTTGGCACTTCCTTTTGTCTTTAGTGTAGGGTCTGGATAATTTGTTTGACGAATAACCCAATTTCTCTTTTGTCTCTTTGCTTTCATTGTAATTAAAGTTAAACTCATGGCAGGAAAAATTTAAAGGGTAATTTCAAGATATTGTTATTATAGAGAAGAAATTAAAAATGTGTTTAGTTTTAAGTTTACTGATTAAATAAACCATTACACAAGGATGTCACTGGGAGGTCTGAGGAATATGCTGTGGGTCAACAAACCAAGGGAATAATAAGGAAAACAGAGAGAGAAACATGGAAAGGAAGAAAATAGGAGTTTAAAAAAAAAAAAAAGATTCGACAATGGTAGTACATAAATGAGAAACAGTCCCTCGTGATGTTTGGTTATATTTTTGGTTAAAGAATTTTAGGAAATTTGGAAACTGAGTCCAATATTGTTCTAGCCTCCTCCTTTGAAAAACCAAGTGATGGATATGCCTCAATTCTACTGTTTTCTGAAATAGGGTGTTCATGCTTGAGATGTGCCATTAGGGAGCAAAGTTAATTTCTGACGTACTATATCTTCCCTTCTTTGGCTTGTGGCATTTCTGTTTTCTCAAAACATGTGTTTGTCATTAGTTTGTCTTTTAGAAAGTCTGTAAGGCATTCATCCAGGAAAAGAAACTAACTACAACCAAATGAATCTGTGTTACTGCCCAGGATAAAAAACTGACTTTTGTAACTGTACTTTGGGATCTCTTCCCTCTCCTCCCTTACTTACATTTTGCATTAGGAAATTTTAGGGTAGAATACATACACTGGATTTTACCATTATGAGTCCCTTGTTGTTTTTCCTAAAATTACTGTTTTGTCCATCTATAAGCAGTTTGGATATTAGCATTCCTACTTCAGACAGTCAGAATCAGTGTTACATTCAGTGGTATTCCTAGTGTTTCTTGCTAAGATCTGAATTTTTATTTTTGATTTATAGTAGTTCGGCTTTCCTTTGATTAGACTCTAAAATCCACTGTTACTTCCACCTAACTGGATTCTTATAATTAACAGACTCCTGTACTGACAGCAGTGAATTGATTTTAATCTTCCAATTAACGAATTACTTCAGACTGTGTCACATGGCTCATAGATTGTAGTTTATTCAATTTTTAGAAACATATAGAATAATCATTGCGAATTTGTTTTAACACACTTCTGTTGAAAATCTTTCAAGTGTATTACATACATACCTTAGTTTAATAGCTACAAATATGCTCTGTGATATTTAATCACAGAGTAAACTAGTACAGTATATACTAGGGATTTGTTGGTACAGTATATTCATTTTAGCTCACTAGAATGATGAGGAAGGTAATATATACAGAGGTTATGTGACTTGCCCAAGTTCCCATGGTTAGTAAATAGTAGAGTCAAGTCTTTGGACTTTTGTGAAGTGCCTATGCGTAGGCAAGGTATGAGATGATAGATGAGCTTCTTCTAATCCTAGTAATAATATTGCTAGACTAGTTGTTTTGAATACATTGCTGATAACAACTTATTCTATAGTTGGTCTTGCTGTCACAAAGGCAGAATATACAAGTTAGAACCTTAGCTTTTTTAGTGAAGTGGCCCACATAACTGGCTCTACCTCAGATTTAGCTAAATAGCACTTAAGATTGCTGTGTCCCTGTCCCTGCTCCCAGCGACTCAGATTTAACAGGCTCAGTGTGGAGTCTAGGGCTTTGTACTTACCAAAAGTTTCCTAAATGAGTCTCAGGAAGTTTGAGAACCTCTGCTAGCTCATTCCTTTCTTTTGTAGACAAGAAACTGAAAGCCAGAAGGGTTAGAAGATAGTGCTAGTAAATGGTAAACTGGGACTCACGGGAGTTCTCTTGAATCTTCTTAGCCCGGTGCTTTTCCCTATGTCCGGGACTTCCCTGTAACTCCTTAGGTGCTCTCTTTTGTCAAAAACACTGACAGGTCCTCTCTAAGTATTATAATCCTGAAGAAAAGGTAGTAATAACAATAATTTCTGTCAATTTTGTTCTCTGTTATGAAAATCATTGTTTCTTTCAGTGGTACTTACACACTTGGTTGGTTTAGCCTACTTTTTAGTAGTGCTCTTCTTCCTTTTTTTTTTTTTAAACCTCCCGACCTCCCGTACATTTTGGTTGTTTGGTAATTTGTGATACTGTATTTTCTACTTCAAAGCTTTAAAATACTTTTTAGAAGCTAATCCACAAAACTGAATGGACTTTATAACAGAAGGTGGGAGAAGTTAAATACTAAGTGATAAGAGTTTCTCCTCGTTGGGTGGTTTATAGTCTTGTAACTGTGTCTGAGAGGCCATTGATTGGTGGTAATTGGTGTTAATTTTTTTTTAAATTTTTTTAAAAGATTTTATTTATTTATTTGACAGACAGAGATCACAGGTAGGCAGAGAGGCAGGCAGAGAGAGAGGAGGAAGCAGGCTCCCTGCTGAGCAGAGAGCCCGATGTGGGGCTCGATTCCAGGACCCTGGGATCATGACTTGAGCCCAAGGCAGAGGCTTTAACCCACTGAGCCACCCAGGCGCCCCTGGTGTTAATTTTTTGATTAAGAGCCAAACCATATGTTTGGCAGAAGGAGAACACGTAGTTAGGAGGCTAGTAAAATGGCTACCACTCAGTGAACTCGTAATATAAACTGAACACTGTGTTAAGTGTTTCACAGACATTACTTCATCTAATCCTTGTAATTCTTGGAAATAACTGCCTTATGGGAGATTTCTTTTTTCTTTTCTTTTTTTTTTTTTTAAATCAAGGATTTAAAAATGATCCAAAATGGTCCAAATGGACTAAAACGGTCTAAACGGTCCAAAATGGCCCCCCAAAATGGTCCTTTTTTGTCTCTTGTTTTGATGGTCTGTTTTGTTTTGTATTAGTATAGCTACCCCAGCTATCTTTTGCTTACTGTTTGCATGGAAATCTTTTCCTGTCCTTTCAATTTCAATCTATTTGTTTTTTGTTTTTTCCTTAGTAGTTTCCTTAGTAGTTACAATTAACTTTTCATTACAGTCAAGTTTGCATTAATACCAATGTAGTTTCAATAGTGAACAAAAACTGATCCTTTTCAGCTCTGTTCCCTTTTCTCTTACATTATATAATTATTATTTTATATATATTATATAATTATTGTTTTAATGGTTTGTCTTTTAAATCCTATAGAAATAAGGACACGTGGGTGGCTCAGTCAGTGTAGCATCTGTCTTTGGCTCAGGTCATGATCCTGAGGTCCTGGGATGGAGCCCTGCATTGGGCTTCCTGCTCAGTGGGGAGTTTGCTTCTCCCTCACCCTTTGCCCCTCCCCCTGCTTGTGTTCTCTCTCTCAAATAAAAATCTTTAAAAAACATAAATCCTATAGAAATAAAAGAAGTTCCAAAATGCAGTACTACTGGCTTTCATATTTACTTACCTCAGCTACCTTTACCATTCTTTATGTCCTTATATAACTTTAAATTACTTTTTAGTGTCTTTCCATTTTATCCTAGACGATTCCCTTTAGCATTTCTTGTAGGGTGAGTCTAGAAGTAACTAACTCCCTCTGTTTTGAAAAGTGTTCAGAATGCCTTCTAGAATTTCTGTCTAAAGGATGGGCAACTGGGACCTTTATCACTCAGTCTTGCCGTTCTTTGGTTGAGGATTGCCCTTCTCCTTCCCCCTGGGGAACCATATTTGCCCACATTTCCAGGCTGTGTTTGCCCACGGGCTGAGTGGACCATTATAGGGCCATTGAAAGTCCTGAGATGGGGAAAAATGTTAAAATGAGCAAATGCATGTTTGAAATACCATTCTGTTAATATGAAGGGAATCTTGCCAAGATAGTCCACCATAGCTATGACTAGAAGTGAGCCGAGGAGCTATGACCTGGTACCCGCTACCCTCATCTTTTGTATTTTATGGAATCTGCCTTCTTTTTTAAAATTAATCACATTTGTTTCTTTCTAGGATTCTTCAGTTGTTACCAGTCTCCTAATGTGTTATTGCTGTTAGTATCCTATAACTAATTCATCTTGACAGGGACTTGGGACTTACCTGTCTTGGGCATTAGTTCCAGCATTATTATAGTGTTTGTTCAGCCTTTTCAATCCTTCACAGAAAACTGGGACAATTTAGGAGTTAAAGAGTTTTGTTTTCTCTTTCTTGGGATTATACTATCTTCTGAGATAAGCCTACTTTTTTTTGTTCTTTAAGCTATCCAAAAAAAAAAAAAAAAAACCAAACCAAAACAAAACAAAACAAAAAACAAAAAGAGAGAGAGAGAAAGAAAAAGAGAAAGAGAGACTTCCTTTTGTTTGCTCTTGCGTTTTGCAAGCAATAGATATTTTTGAGGTTTGGCCTTTTTGAATCCACTGGTCAACTTAAATTTCTTTTCCTATCTGTCTTAAAATTCCTCCCTCCACTGAGTTTGATGCTATGGAATCATGGCTATATTTACTGTGAAATTTCGGAAATGTTTTCTCAAATGTAAGGAGACACGTGACTGTGTCCAGACTGTCTGTCTGACCATCCTGAACACTGAGCTGACGTGGTCACTGTTTACATCCTTCCCTTGGTTCCAGCTGGCCCCGGACCCTTCGATAAGTATTTCTGTCTTCACACAGTACAGAAGCATCTGTCAGTCTGTCATTTTTGCTCTTCTACCCCATTCTCTTCTTCTGTCTCACCCTTTCCCTCTTCCTCTGAAAGCTATCCAGAATGGTCTGTTCCAGTATGGTCTGTGGACTCCTACATCTGAACTGTCCTCATTGCTCTCATTTATCCCCTTGCCTTGGGACCCTTATTCAGTGATTATAGCTAATCTGATAAACTACTTGGTGTTTGGAAGTGGTAACATAACTAACTTACTTGTGTTTTGTCAGTAATTTGGGGATCTCTATCCCCACCCCCTTTACTTCTTTCTTATCCGTGAGGCAGTGGATCACAGGAAATATCAACTGGCCATTAACATAAGGGGAAAAGTAATTTAGTTCTTTGGAAGGAGAACTATGAAAGTTTCTACTCAGGTGATTGTAAAATGAACATGTCTGTATAATTTTATTTATATATTTTGAAATCATTTTATTTTAGGACTAGTTAAAGGAAAAGTCGAAGGAGAAAGCAAAGTGTTGGGTAGCACAGAAGAAAATATTTAAGAAATAGAGAAGACAAGGGAAAGTCAGAGTATGTTGTGGGGTCATATTAAGTATGACACAGTGAGTTCTGCATTTCTTAAGGTAAACTGGAATAGAGGGGTGAGGGAGAGAGGCCAGGCTAGGTACCAGTTCTAATCAGCCATCACCCGAGGGCCAAAGACAAGATAGATTTTTGGGATTTCAGGCAAGCCACTGTGGGGAGAGAGAGAGGGAAAAGGAGGGAATGGGAATGAGTGTGTCCATGTGTCTATCCTGGTCATAGGAAATCGCACATAACAATTTTCAACAAATGCTTGTTAATTATGGTAAAGTGGTATAGATCTAATGATGGTTGTGTAGGTGTAATGAGCTTGGTATACATCTCAAGTCTAAATGCTTACTAATACAAGCATAGCAGTGAAACTTGCTTTCTGGGAAAAGAGCTCTCATAGTAATTTGTCTCTTGTTCACTTGCCTTTCCCTCATACATGTGGAATGAAATGTATGTTGCATGACTTTCTGAATATTATAAAAAGCTTTCTTTATTTTAAAAGCTAAGTAGTGAAATAAATGCCAAACCAGCCCAATCTCAGAGTATGCAGTAATTTATGCTAGGGTGCTTGGAGGAAACTTTTTTCCAAAGGCTGCCAAAATTTCATGTTAAGAAGGTGACATTCCTATAACTATTTCAGCAGGTTGTAGTTTTCTTAGGCTTGCTTTGATAACTGGCTTTTATTTTCTCATTTATCTATTCAGTATGCATTTGAGTGCCTTCCATGAACCATGTACTTCACTAGTCACTGAGGATAAACAAGGCGGGAACCTTGCCATTAAAGAGTGAGTCTAGGCGATAAAATGGAAATGTAAACAAATATTGAATTTTATTTTGTTTTTTAAAAAGATTGATTTTTAATGTCAAAATATAATTGAATGTTCTCAGAATTTTTTAAAAAATGAAATCTCTTTTGTAATAACATTTGATATTCTGATAATCCTTGGGTCCTAAATTGAAGCATTGGTGTCTAAAGTTGACTCGTTATTCTCAGACACCAATTTGGATTCCTTAGGCTGAAAACTATGTTTGTCTAAGAATCCATTAACTTTGATCTCCTTAAGTAAATGTTAAGCTAGGCATCCATCCCCATATCATCAGCATTTTCTACAGTCAGAATTGTTACTTTTATGCCTCTACTTAAATGATAGAGGCAAGGTGATTTAGATGAAAGGAGAATGGAAAACTTAAAAAGTATCCATTTTAGGGGATCAGAAGGGAGCCGGAATTCCCCATCTGGTCATGGCTGCTGTATTGTCTTCAAACGTCTTTTAGCATAATAAAAATAAGTTTATGAATATGGAAATGGTCTACAAAATTAAAAACTCCCTCATGTTCATTATTGTTTTCCTTAGTAAGGTAATGAATAACATTTTCTGCATATTCATTCAACTCAAGTGTTCATATATTTTAGTAAGTAAAATATACATAAAGCCTTAAAATCATTACTTTTCTGTGAAAACTTAGGCACTAGAGAATTCTAAATCTTCACTTGATGTTAGATGACTAAATGGTATCTTCCTTTGGAAGTTAGAAAACAAGAATTTTTATGAAAATAGTTTATTTCACACCAAAATTTTATCACACAACAAAATCTTATTGGCTTATTTTTATCTTGGAAGAATATAGAGAGATTTTGGAAGCCTGTGTTTTAGGGACTTCATGTTTAAATTGTGTTAAATACATATACTTTTTTTTGTTTCCCCCCACAACAGCTCTTATAAACAGAGGCCGAGGCAAAGTAATAATGGGCTGTGAGAATGAACTTGGCTCAGTAGGTAGGCAAAGACTTTAGAAAGCATTTTTGGCACAGAGGGCTAGTTCACTTTTCATGAATTAGTTGTTCCTTTCTGACTTGTGTGGATATTTATGGAAATTTAATTTAATTTTTTCCCTTGATAATTGGATAATTTAATTTGATAATATAATTTTACGGGCTAGTTTCTTTAACACTTTAGTTTTAATGTTCATTACTCCTTAACTTTTTGTAAACTTTTAAGTCAAGAGAACTTAATAGCAAAAAGTAGTAGTAAATAATGTTAGCATTTATTGAGATTAGTTTTTACAGTGATACCTAGGGCCTTCATTTGATCTGAATAAGCTGATTATGAGTATTACAATGATTTTATAGATGACATTACTTAAAAGAACTCCGCAGTTAGTCCTCTGGAAAAATGAACTGTATTTTGGAAAGTGAGCGGCCACACCTCCCATTTATCCACTTTATATATATTGATTTTTGTAATTGACAGCCTTCCTGTTAAGCTTGCTAGTTATAAATCTCCTCATCCTTAATTATTATTTTTATTAATGTCATTTTATAATGACAGTCTCTTTAGAATTTAACTTTCTAGGCACATTTGACTATGCACCCCTGGTCTCCCCTTTACTCGCTCACAAATCAGGATGTAGCCCAGTCTTGGAAAGACAATCACTGTAATATATCCACTATTGTTTATTGTCTATATGAGCTCCGGGTTGAGACTGAAATTTTTCTGAATGAGAGAACCACCCTCAGCCATTGTTAAACGCTGAATGACTTTGGACATTAGTTTATGTGGCAGACTCGGTAATATTTCTTAATGGATTCAGCCTAAAATTACAAGGAATAATAATACTTAAATGCCAAATTGATGCTGCAGTGAAAGTAGCTTTGATGAGGAGGAATGTTGTTTGAATACAAATAATGTCAAGCTGTCTTATGTATGTCACATGTCAAAAGTTAAAACAAGGAGTGGGATCTACATTTCCACGCCAGTTTGTACCAGATGTAGTTCCAAGGATCAAAGTACAGTTTGAGCAGTGGTTTTTGGAACTCCGTGCAAGTAAAGGATTTTTTAAATTTCAGAATCCATTTAACTGCCCAGTGAAGGAACTTTCAAGTCACCTTCCATGGGAACAACATAATGACAAGCTGAAATGCACGTACCAGCAGAAGAATCTAATTCTGTGAATACCTTTGAAGTAATTAAAATCATATGCTTGTGGACTGGGGTCAATATTTGGCAGTACTTATATCATTGAAAAGACATTTTCAAGGGTGAGCTATGTAAAATCATACTATAGGTGAGCATTAATAGATGAACATCGATTTTGATGATAGAGAATACCAACTTTGAGTCATAATGAAATGAAATACTTTCCTCCCAAAAATAATTCCATTCTTCTTATTCGCAGACTGGCATTATAAAAATTTATACTCAACATTATATCTTGCATTTTGTCAATAAAAACTATACATTTTTCTCTTGTTAATAGTTGTTCTTATATAGTACTGATCTTGTTTCCTGGCTACACAGCCTAGCGTATTTAATCTCTGGCCCTTTACATAAGACATTTGCCAACATGGAGCTAAACAATGATTATTTTGTTTTTAAGTGATACCATACTTATCCAAACACAAAAGAAAGAAGTCTCTGTTGGTGAGGTTTCAACTATTAGCAGAGAAAAAATAACTCTACATCATTCTTGGAACAGACTTCAGATAACCATTTAATCCAGTTTAATCCAAATTCCTTATTTTGCAATTAAGAATCCAAGGTTTAGTGGGAGTTGGTCATTGGTAGAATTGAAGGTAGAACTCAAATACTCTTATGTTCTGTCCAGTGTCTTTTTATTTTTCTCAAAGGTGATTTATTTTAGAGTGGGGGTGGGGCACAAGCAGGAGAGACAGAGAGAGACAATCCCAAGTAGACTCCACGCTGAACACGGAGTCTGACACAGAAGCTGATCTCTCACGACCCCAAGATCATGACCTGAGCCGAAGGCAGATGCTTAGCTAAGAGTCTGTCACACTCAACCAACTGAGCCACCTAGACGCTCCTGTCCGGTGTCCCTTTAGTATCCTTTATTTGTGTGCAAGTGTTTATGGTGGGTGCTGAGGATGACAAAGTATGAGAAACAGTATCTAAATAACCAAGCAACATAATCTAGTTGAGTAGTGTATCAGTTAGGTTCTGAGCAAGAAACAAATGGTACACCAAAATGGAGAGAGAAGTGTGAGGGCATTAAGGGAAACAACCCTTATTACCACCACCCAAGGCCTAAAAAGACAAGGGATAGCTGTGGGAGCTACAGGAGAGGGTCCCCAACAGAAGCTGTAGCTTTCCGTGGAGGAATCCAGCCACAGCCAGCCTGTGCTGTGTAGGAAGGAGCACCTCCTTTTCCTCCCGGCCTTTCCTCTCCGCTCTGCTGGCGTCTCCTGTAGTCTTCTAGAAGACCCAGATAACAGACAACCTTTTGATGCAGACCAAGAAGGTCAGCCTCCCAGGGAAAACTGCCATTTGGAGAGTGGATATGAAGGGACAAATGGAGAATATCAAACCCAAAGGGCACTATTGTTTATACAACAGTACATGGCAACATATATGAAGTGTGAGCAATCCAGACAACATATATTTTAGATGATGGTGTATTCACCCATAAAGTATTTTATGAGCATTTTTGTAATGCTTTATCTGGAACAAAAGTAGTGCAGTCGTTGGTATTCTAAATTGTAGTTGTAGAACAACAGAAGTTGTTCTGCTCTCTAATAGAAACAGATGTTGTTTTAAATGGTTAAGAACTTAACTTCAGCAGGAGACCAAGTAATAAAAGCCAGGAAGGCAAATAATGTTTTACAAGTCTTTATCATTTGAAAATTTGTCATTTTCATATATTTTTTGAAGATTTTATTTATTTACTTGACAGACAGAGATCACAAGTAGGCAGAGAGGCATACAGAAAGAGAGAGAGAGAAGAGGAAGCAGGCTCCCCGCTGAGCAGAGAGCCCGATGTGGGGCTCGATCCCAGAACCCTGGGATCATGACCTGAGCTGAAGGCAGAGGCCTTAACCCACTGAGCCACCCAGGTGCCCCTGTCATTTTCTTATTTTTATAAACTGGTCTTATCTATAGGGTGAAAGAGACTTACATAGTAGAGATTCTCAGCATAATAGTGAAATGTGAATGTTCCAGTATAATATTGAGCTGAAGGCAGAGGATTAACCCACTGAGCCACCAGGCGCCCCTCTAGTATAATATTGAGATTAAAATTCTGGATTTTGTAGTTTGAGGGCCCATGGTTTGGAATTCTGGCTCTCTCACTAACTTGCATGTAAACTTGGGCAAGTTACTAGTGTGTCTCTCGGCCATAGCCTAACTGTCAAAATGAGAACAATGTCTTAAGTGACATGATGGCATATAGTATGCTCTCAATAAATTTTAGCTATTAGGAGTAGTATAGATAGATTCCATGACCAAAATTTTAGATTTATAAAATGTGACAAGTGATATTTATAGGTTAATTCTTTTGGCAAGTGTTCAGTAAGCAACTGTTATGTGCTGGGTACTCACTTTGCTAGATAGTAGGATCACAGTTGGGGACAAGTCAGACCTTGTCCTTCTAGAGGCTGAAGGTACATAATTTGTGTCTGATTTGTATTAATAATTGGTGAATTAGTAAACAGCTGACATACCTGTTGCCAGCCTAATGGTTTATTTAGCTGTCCTCATTAACCATCAGCATACCAAAAAGACTAGGTCAGTTTATTTTTTAATGGCTTTGTCGTCAAGAATTAGTACAGTTTGTCGGTGTGCTATTGTCCCCTAATGAATGAGCAGCTGTTAATTTGAGGAGAGGGGAGACTATCAAGTTAAAAATAGAAGTATTTTAAAAATTCTAATATATTGATGACTGACAAGTGTTAATAGAACTATCTGGTTTCCTTTTTATGCCAGTTGTAGCTGCTAATGGTAACTGTTACTTGTGCAGCACTATCAGAAAGTTCAATTTTGGGAAAATAAATTTATTCCACACTGAACAGTCAGCAGTTGCTCTCAGTTTGTGTAGGATCTCTAGAAGTTACTTGAGGCTTGATTTTTGATCTATCAACTTTTTTTTTTTTAAGATTTTATTTATTTATTTGACAGAGAGAGAGATCACAAGTAGGCAGAGCAGCAGGCAGAGAGAGAAGGGGAAGCAGGCTCCCCACTGAGCAGAGAGCCCAATGCGGGGCTTGATCCCAGGACCCTGAGATCATGGCCTGAGCTGAAGGCAGAGGCTTAACCTACTGAGCCACCCAGGCGCCCCTGATCTGTCAACTTCTTTATCTGATCCATATCCCATTATAATAAAACTTAATTCATGTTAAGTAATTCTCAGATTTTTTTACTGTATACAGGGAACATTAGTGTTTAATGGTCTCCAACATGGTGATGTTTTTCTTAAAATGTAGTATCAAATTTATTTTTGTATTTAAAATTTATTTTAAAAAGTCATTTTGCTCATGAAAAGCATAAAGTTTTTAGTACACTTTTTTTTCACAGATTTAGGATATACTGTGAGGATCCTTGGGGATCTGATCCTTTTTTTATAGACTAGAGGTTCTATTTTCATTTTCAAATCCAGTCACTATGGGGCTAGTATCTTTGTTTGCTTAATTTTAAGCTCTGTTACCATGACAAAACTTATTTACTCAACTAATGCCTTCCACTGTCAAACAGAGACTGCTGGCAACTTGAACACTTTCTTTCTGCCAATAAAGTCCCAAATAAAAATGGCAAATTTTCATTTTAAATGCAAAAGAATATTTTTGTTACTATACATTGATTTTAGAATTTCTTTCTTGGTTAATTATAATCCACTTTGATGCTTTTATGACAACTTTCTTTAATATCTTTATCTCCTAAATTTAACATTCAGTTGTAATATAAAGGCAGATAAGGGCCTAGTAAATGTATCTGTTAAAATTATTAACAATAATAACAGTAATTATTATTTAAAATTTTAGCTGTGTGAAGTTGTTTAATTTCACCCAAGTGACAAGAAAATATTCTTTTTTTTTTTTTTAAGATTTTATTTATTTATTTGACAGACAGAGATCACAAGTAGGCAGAGAGAGAGAGAGAGAGAGAGAGGAGGAAGCAGGCTCCCCGCTGAGCAGAGTCCCATGCGGGGCTCGATCCCAGAACCCTGAGATCATGACCTGAGCCAAAGGCAGAGGTTTTAACCCACTGAGCCACCCAGGCGCCCCAAGAAAATATTCTTAAATATACCTGTGCTGCTTTCCAATATAGTCATTTTTGTGTGAAATGTCTTTCATGCTTTGGAGATGTAGCTGTTTGGCAGAATCAGAGTACTTGCTTCTGGTCTTGAATCTTTACCATGCTGGCAGTGTCTTTGTTCATACTGAATAATCTATTTCTGATTATTAGTTTCAAAATTAGCTTGCAGTTGCTGTTTCCAAAACGCTTTATTGTTTAGAGAATACTTTCACCATGGCCTTTAAGTATGTCTTCTATTTGAAGAGGCCAGATACATCAACTGAGATTAAGAAATAGGAAGTAGAGAATAAAACCAAGGAAAATAAGGTTTAAGTCAGATGTAGAAAGTGGTTAAGCGGATTTTTGTTTACAGATCTACCTCCCCCCACCTCCGCCCGTTTGGGGAGATAATCACATCTGAGTATAGTTGGACAGATGAGTTGGTAGTATTATAAAAGGTAATCAGAGAGAGATGCTTGCGTTTTGTTTTTGGAAGGCCTGTCTCGCTTAAAACCAAATAGTACCTCCCCCCATTTTTAAAAAATTGAATGTCTTCCTATAGGTAGTTTTTTTTAGTTGAGTAAGGTTAGGCACAAATGTAAGAAAGACCAGGAAAATAACTTAGTTACTCTGGTCTTTGTTCTCATTATCTGAAAATGAGAATATTGAAATTGTTGACTTCTAAATTCCCTTCAGCTGAAATATATTCTCAGTATTTGTAAAGGATAGTAACATGATACAAATGGTTTTGATAAATTAGATATAATTGTCAGGAAAATTGATTGGAGTTTGTTATGAGAGATCCAGGCTTGATGTAATAAAAATGTAAAAATGTACTGATGACAGAAAATCAGAAATATCTTACATTGAATTAGACTGATAATGAGGAAGGACAGGGATTTTTAAAATGAGTAATTCATTCAACAAGTTATTTAATCTGAATTTCCATTATACAATAAGAAAAATACTGATCTCACAGGATGAATATAAAGGTTGAATGTAATAATGTATATAAAGCTCCCAACAGAGCACCTACCCTCATGGACATGTTTTCATTCTCTTTTGTTGCAGATGGTTTGCCAGACCACATGGTTTGCATATGATATCTCTCATCTTTTAACAAGGTTTTACTTGTTTTAGTTGCAGTTTGTTCTGACCCATTTGTTCTCTTTCAAATGCATGTCCCAAACAGTGTTTAGGTATTACCTACGGGGCTTCCCACCCTCTGCCCAAAGATGGATCGGACAGAACCCATTTTTGAAAAGGGGAAACTTCAACAGCCACTGCGGTCCTGAGCCCATAACTGGCATTGATAGTTCTAATGATCAAAGGTAGGGTAGGATGGGTAGAGAGGCAACAAAGCCTAGAGTTGGGTAGAGGGGTAACAAAGCCTAGAGTTGGGCCCCTGAAAGGAATTTTTGGCTTTATCTCTTTTTTTCCCCCTGAAAGAGTGTACCAGTCCTCGTCAGTGTTCCTCCTGAGGCAGAAATGACACACGGACTATGAGATACTCTTGCAGTCTCTGCCGGTGGTGAAACATCATGAGGACTCTGTCGTATTATTCGGGAATGCAAAGACTGTGTCTCTCTGTAAACACATTAGATGAGACAGAGATACAAAAGAACCAAAGAGCAGAATTCCTGAACAAAGGGACTTCTAGCAGATTTTGCATGTGTTATTTTTTAGTTTTTCCTCAATACATACATGTAACCATTTCACCAGTGCTGCTTGTGTCTTGGTTGGCTCACCATCCTCAAGTTTGAACTATAATTTATCTGTCCCCAGATAAATTTTAAAGGGCAGCCAGAGAAGAAATACATGTTGTATTTGCTTTGTTAGTCACAGGGCGTGCCTGTCTATAGGACCAGCTAGTTCCTTTGTTTCGCTTGAACGACTGTGATTGTGGATCTTTTCGTTGTGTGAGCCCTATAGAGTTGATGGCGAGGAAAAAAGCAACCGAGACTCCTGTTTCAGTGGTAAGTAGGTGGGAAGCCGTACAGTACAGTGTCTGAGAGCTTGGGCTGTAGCCCATCAGCCTACCTGTTGTATGTAGAGATGAGAGTGTCTTCAGGTTTGGTTGTAAGACCACCATCTTAGGTTGATCCCACATCCTTTCCCCCTCCCTGAAGGCCCTTGTGATCTGATTTTCTTTCCAGACCCAGAGTCAAGTTTGTAGCATATTTTTATCAAAGTGAGGAGCCATTTTTTCTCTTTTGGTCTTGTTCATAAGCCACCCTTAGAATTCTAGAATATTTGTTAAGATGTGCCTTATGCATATTCTTCAAGTGTTTTAGTAAGATTTTAAACAGTATTAGCTATTATTAATTTAATCCTCGTATTTTCTTAAATTATACTAAAAACCACATTGTAACTTAAAAGGAAGACATTATATTTATTCACGATGGCGAGGTGTGGGAAATAGAAATTATTTTCTTTAAAGGTTCACAATTTCAATTTTTCCAGTTATTTTTGGCATATTATCCCCAGAATGGTGAGAATGTGGAGTCTTTGTCGGGGATAGAGATAAAATTTTGTCAGTCATAAGCTAGAGAAAGTTGTTGAGGCATGCACCAAGATGTATATCCAGAAAGACCTATGAGATCTAGAGGAAGAGCAGGTAGGTAAAACTTTGAAAACCTGTAGAGATTAAGATTAAGATTAAGATTAAGAACATTGGTAAAATAGAAGCTATTACGTATTATACTTAAAAAACGGCTCTCTTTGCTTCTAGTCTCTCAACACACTAATTAGGCCATGGTATGTGGAACTGTTTTATAACTTTTAAATGATTATGAAAAATTGTAAGATTTTAAAAAAGGTGTTTTACTCAGTTTTAGAACATCAAATGATAAAAACAAAATAGTCTCCTAAGAGCTAATGAACAAAATTTTAAGTTCTTATTAGTTTATCAGTAGGATGTGGAGATTTAAGTAATTGGTACTTCCACAGATTAAAGCTCTGTATATTTCAAATAATGTATGACTTCTATGCTTTTGTATTATACTTACTCAACCTGTGTTTATTCCTGTCCCTTTAAATGTCTTTGTCACTGGTTTTTGTACTCTTGACAGGAAAAAAAAAAAAAAATAATGAAACTTGTATTTCAGGTGCTCCCTTATAAAATCTGAATTATTAGTTCAGCTTCAGAAAAATCACACCTTATACTACAGTATTATGTAATTTATTTCCTTTTGAATTTATAAAGAAAAAGAAAGGGGAGTGAATTTTATTGGTACTTGCCTGGCATGTTCAAGGACCAGTAAATAAACCAGTGTAGCTAAATCAGCGTCCTCTTACGAGAGAATTATAGGGGAGGAATTGGAAATGAGAGGCAAACGTCACTCTTTTGAGGAATTTTGCTCCAAAGGGCAGCAGAGAAATGGGACAGTGGCTGAGTGTAAGTTTGATCCCGAGAAGGTATGTGTAGGTGAGATGTGAGAAATGACAGCATGTTTATAATCTAGTAAGAATGATTTTGTAGAGAGCGAAAATGATGTAAGAGAGAGGGAGAGAGTAGCTTTTGTAAATATCTTCAAGTAGGCAACCTGGGATTGGATCTAGTATGTTTGTGGAAAAACTGGCCACTGACTAGAGCTCAGAAAGTCCCATCTGTATTAACTGCATGAAATGCAGGGAAGGTGGGATCCGATTTTACAGGGTGACTTGATAATTAAAAGCAATGTTTTTGGAAAAGATCCTCATAAAAAGCATGAATAATTATCCTTTTAGCATACTGGAAAGGGAATAAAATTGGAGGGAGGTAAAATTCATTTGAGTTCAGATTCTAGCTCTGTGATTTACTAGCTGACATGTGAACTTAGTTACAACATCCCTGTACTATTTAGGGGTGTAGAAATAGAATTCATTTTAAGCTGGTTCAGTTAAAAAGATTTCAATGATGAATTGACTTTGAGAGAATGGGCAGAGCTAAGAGAGTGGGTGAGAGATGGTGAGACGAGCAACCATGAAAAGCTGTTACCGCTCCTGGAGCTGCAAGGATAGGGGTGGAAATGGTGTTTTCAAAGTCACAGCTTCAGTTGTGAGGGGAAGGCCATCTGGTAAGAGCTGTAGTCATGGGGGCGGGGCAGAGGGGAGGGGAGGTACACAGCCATTACACGGGACAATGGTGTGTACGCAGGCAACAGAAAAATAACCTTGATTTCTCTTTCCTCTCAGATTCTAGTTTCCTGTTGGTGGGTCCCAGGGTAAGCAGAAATCAGCTGCATGGGAGCTTAGTGTTAGAGAATAGGGATCAGCCTCCCTGGGATCAAGGGAAGGGCAAAAGGACTCTGGGAGGCAAATACAGAATTATTAGTATAATCACCGAGCCTCAACTTCTCCATCGAGAAAATGGGGTGACTGGCAAAGTTGTTGTGATTTTACATGGCTGCCAAGTGCCTGGCACACTGCTGGCATATAATAGTGTTCAGCAAATAAGAAGAAGATGGTATGGCATCATGGTTAAGAATCCTTAAAGCTTTGGAGTTAGAGCTCAATTCAGTTTCTGTCTCTGACACTTACTAGTCATGTGACTTTGGGCTGGTTATTTAACCATTCTTAGTCTCTGTTGTGTCATCTGTAAAATGGGGAAATAAGGCTAACCACAGAGAATTCTAGTAAGGATTAAAGGAGACAATATGTATTAAGTGTCTAATATGGTGCTGGTACATAGCATACTGTCTCAGTTACCATAATCATATTGTTTGGATTAGTCGGAGCTGTATCCAAGTAATATGAGTCCTCGCACCACCTTTCCTATACACACACACACCTTTTTTCTGCTTCTCAGTTCTTCTGTCTGGGGCCCTTCTTTGTCATGCAGGGGTCAAGGGTACTATCTTTGCCCTTTAGACAGAAAGTACAGGTTCAGTTAGTTTAACACTTTGGCTATCCATTTATGTTCCTGGTTTCTGGTCAGTAAACACAATTACAGAGTTAAATGGTTTCTTTATTGGGCCTAGGTTGGAAGGCATAGAAATAGAAAAAGTTGGAAATACTGAAATTCAGTCAGTTTCATTAGCATGGATTTATATACAAAGTTCAAGTAAATTGTCATTAAGCAATTTGAGATTAAAGGGTATTGTAACAGTTAACTCACAGCTGTACCATAATAAACATTTTTTAAAAATTTCAGATAAGTCTAACAGTTCTGTGAGTTTGACTTGAAGGTGCATATATGTTTTTCTTTTTGGCTACATAGGGAACAATGAAATAAAACCTCATTGACGTAATAGAACCTGATAACATCTCCTGGTTGTACTGGTGATGTTTCACTGTGGTATTGGTGGTTTTGTAGAGCTCTGTAAAGCATGTTGGACTTATAAACATATTCAAACAGAAACTTATCAGGATTCAACTTTTTAAACCACAAAGTTGAATTTATATGAAGGCATAGTCTTGGGTTCACTTTATCAAATCCCCTAAAAAATTCTTTTAGTAGTATATACCTCATATGCTACATAGAATGCTACATAGTTTTGAACAGATGACCGCAGTGTGTGAAAATATATAATAATTTCCGATACTGTATTTGAGCTGAAAAGGAAACATAAATATTGGAAGCTCCTAAAACAGCTACTAAAATTTCATACTTTCATTAAATGGTGCCTTCTAATATAGCAGAACCATATTCTGAAAACATACTGTACCCACTACAACTTCTTTTTTTACTGTGGTTAAAAATTTAGCTAAATTATTTTTCTATTTAAATTATTTACAGACTCTACTTTGGTATTGGTATTAAAGTTTAGATGCCTAAAATTTTGCTGACTTAGGAACAATGTATATACAGGACATAAACTGTTTCCTTGGAAGATTTTAAAAGAGCTGTATATTATATGGGAGGAATGAATGTTTCTGCCAGTTTTTCTTAAACTTTTAATATCCATGCACCATATACTATGTATTCAGTATGCATGGTAGGCAACTGCCAATTTTAGACAAATGTATAAAAATGATTCATTATAATTTTTAAAAACTAAAAAGTCACAGTATTTTTATATCACTGAACATTGTTTGCAACATTAAGGGTATCTCTGTTGTAGCTCACTGATGAGTGAATAGGTTTTGTGTTTAGATTCATTCTGTATCCAACTAAATTCTATTCTGTTCTGTGTTTCTCTTAAATTAGAAAAATCCAAGCAAAATCGTAATTGGGTGATAAAAGGCAGCGAGTATTTTTTGTTCTTGGTTCTGAATACTCAGATTCAGCGTGGCCTCTGCAGCTGTAAAGAGATTTCTCACTGAAGATTATTTTCAGAGCTGTGTCAGTTGCTAAGCTAATGACCATTATCATACTTAAAAACTTGAGAAATAGGGGTGCCTGGGTGTCTTGGTTAAGCACCCGACTCTTGATTTTGGCTGTGGGACATGGTCTCAGGGTCATGGGACTGAGCCCCACATCAGGCTCTGCGCTTAGCCAGGAGTCTGCTGGAGAGTCCCTCTCTCCCTCTCCCTCTGTCCCTCCTCTGTCTCTCTCAAAAACAAATACATTTTATTTGCCCTATTTCCCACAGCACACGGAAAGGATGTATACTCTGGCCAAAAATTGCGTGCAGTTACATATATGCTATTTCTTTCTTTCTTTTTTTTTTTTTTTTTTAAAGATTTTTATTTACTGACTTGACAGAGAGAGATCACAAGTAGGCAGAGAGGCAGGCAGAGAGAGAGAGAGAGAGGGAAGCAGGCTCCCTGCTGAGCAGAGAGCCCCATTCGGGACTTGATCCCAGGACCCTGAGATCATGACCTGAGCCGAAGGCAGCGGCTTAACCCACTGAGCCACCCAGGCGCCCCTGTGCTATTTCTTAAACGCTGAATTATGAGCAGCATATGTGTTTCAACCACCAGCTGTCTTCTGTGAATAAAGTAGTGTATAAATCTGCAGTTAGGAGATAGTCTCCTTGTTAGCAGGACTTCTTGCTGTATAGATAACTGATTCTGACAGAACTTCTAATACATGTTTCTCAGTTTCTGTCAGAGTTCACAAAATAATCATTAAATGGTGGGGGGGGATCCTCTTTTGTAGTATGGGTTTTCAGTGATAGATACGTAGGAACTTGTCCGCCACCCTCCCTCCTAAGTATTGCACAAACCAGAGTTGATTCAGACTTAGCCCATGAGCACATTCATCCAGCAGTTAAGTGACATGAGTGACATGGCTACTGTATGCAAGCGTGATGGTAATTACTCTTACATCCTATGCCTTTTCGGTTCTGAGATACCCCAAGGTGTCGTATGGTAAGTATATGTTGGAAATTATTTGATCTGTTACTTCTTCCAGCATAATGTTTATCATCTGCGTGGCTGGTTTTGCAAGCCCCTCAGCAGTAGTATATCCTTTTTTTTTTTTTTTAAATGCGCATTTGCATTGAGGAGCAGAGAATCTGGATGGTATCTCTTCTGTTTTAAGAATGAAAATCTTGGGCGCCTGGGTGGCTCAGTAGGTTAAAGCCTCTGCCTTCGGCTCAGGTCATGATCCCAGGGTCCTGGGATCGAGTCCCGCATGGAGCTCTCTGCTCAGCGGGGAGCCTGCTTCCCTTCCTCTGTCTCTGTCTGCCTCTCTGCCTACTTGTGATCTCTGTCTGTCAAATAAATAAATAAAATCTTTAAAAAAAAAGAACAAAAATCTTCAGATTCATATAAGAAAGCATTATGCTCTTGTTCTAGAAAGATTCTGTTGGTTTTCCAAAACGATTTTTAGGTTTTGTTGGAATATGACCTAAAAGTTTCCATGGCTTCCTATTATCATTATTCGATAAAGTTTCAAAGTGGAAAACAGAGGAATATAGGATAAATGAATACAAGCCTAAAAAAAAATTAGCTTCTAGATAGTCACTCTTGTATGTCCTAGTAATATGTTCATTTTTTGGGTTTGTGTGGTATTTGTATTAGATTTGTATTCCATTTGCATTAGAGTCTTTTTTTTTTTTTAAGATTTTATTTATTCATTTGAGAGAGCACAAGCAGGAGGAGAGGCAGAGAAGGGGAGAGAGAAGCAGACCCCTTGCTGAGCTGGGAGCCCAACTTGGGGCTCCATTCCAGGACCTGGAGATCATGACCTGAGCCACCCAGGCGCCCCTGGAGTCTTGTTCTTGATCTAGGCTGAGCATTAATTCTGAGTTATTTATGTTTTTATTTTTATCAACACCTTAAAAGCTTTAGGAAACCAACTTTGAGCCATTTCTTTTTTTGATTGGAGATATAGTGCAACACAATGAAAAGAATGCAAACTTTAATAGATGCAAACAATAATATTCCAGTGACGTAAAAATACTTCAGTTAAGATAATTTGTAAAGAATAACACGGGCCTTAGGGCACCTGCCCAGCTTTTAAGAAAATAATAGCTATTACGATGAGGATGATGAGATCTCTGTGGAAATCAGAATTAATCTAATATTTCATAATTGTGAAATATATGTAAAGTATATAGATTCCTTTTTCCCTCTAAACATTCCAGACCACTGATGAACAAGTGATTTATAGATCATAATCTGATAAATAATGGCTAATACTCCATTACTGTTTCCTAGTTTAAATTTTATCTAAATCCTATTATAGAGCCATTGAGCAGTATCTTTCTTAAGGATTTTGTTATTTTGACTATCTCTCAATCTGTCCTGTATTATTAGTTCTGCTACTGTCCTGGATCGTTCCTATCAGGTATAGACACGCTCTAGAACCTAGAGCTTTTGTTAACCATGTCAACGACGACAAAAGTATTATCCCCACATTCTTTTCCAACCATTACCCCATTTCATTCTTGCCACTTACAGCACAATTTCTCAAGAGTTTTCACTAGTCACTGTCTTCACTTCGTTAACTTCCTAAATTCTTAGTTTTTAATTAAAGCTACATAAATACTTACATGTATAAAGTATAGACGAAGGATAACAAACAGCAGCTACTCTCCATTACCATTGATTTTGAACATTACCGGTAACTTTGAAGTTCCTTGTATGCCACGCCTGGCTCCAGTTTCCTTCTCTTATCCCTTAGAAACAATCACCATCCTGAAATTTTTTTTTTTTTTTTTTATGAGCAATCATCTGATTTATAAAAAAAAATGCAACAATATTTAAAATGATACAAATTATCAATTTCAAAACAATACCAAAAAGTGAGTGTATTTAACCATACTCAGCTCATAACAGGAAAAGGGTAAGAAGAATAATTCATGCTATAGCATGTTGCTAATATGAACCGGCAATAGAAAAAGTTGGTAAAGGAAGGCAGAGGAACTCTATCTTTTAAGAATTAGAACCGAGGGGCTCCGTAGTCATCTGGCATCCGCTCAATGTTGTACCTATGGTTAGAAATGTACATGATGGGAACTCCAGGAATCTTCCGGATCCTTCGTTTAAGGTCTCGGTCAACTGTGGCCACGATGTAACACTTGTGCTGAGTTACTCTCTGCACTAAGCAGTCATCTGCATAGGTTCCTTTGTGTGTGCATGGTAATCGTTCAAATCTTGGATCCTTGGCAATCCTTAGAGCCACTCTATACTTCTGCCCCAGTTTCTCAATTTCAGCCATTACACAGTCAGTTACACAAGGGATACACTTGGCATAAAGACAGTCCATCATTGACTGCACTAAGTCAAGTTTGGCTTTAATGGAAAAGTTGATAAAGTTCGTATCAACCAGGATGTGGTAAGGTGGGCCCAGTTGTGTGTTATATTGGAAGAATAAGCAGGAAGGATGTTGGGGGACTTCTCTTTCCTTGAGTGCACTGGGATCTTTCTTTTCTTTTTTTTTAGGTTTTAATCTATCCTTTTCTTTAAGCCTCTGATCTCGGAGACTAAGCATTCGCTTCATAGTCGCATACTTCCTTGCTTTCTTTTGCTTCCCCATGTTCACGTCGTGCTCACCATCCTGAATTTCTTAGAGTTTCCTATATATTTATATTCCTGGAAAGTAATTATTTTAATATATGTTATATATATATATATATATGATATAAATGTATCTTATTTATATTCCTGAAAAGTAATTATTTTGAAAGTATATTTTACTTTCCTGAAAAGTAAATATTTTACAGGTATCAAATTATACTGTGTGTATTCTTCTATGACTTTTCTTATTCAGTCCTCTGTTTCTGGGATTAATTTATGTAGTATGTAACGGTACTTCATTTATTTTCACCGTTGTATTCCATGGTATGAGTATACCAGTGTCCCCATCTTGTTACGGACAGTTGGGTTTCACTGAGTTTGCTTGCTACCCCATACAGTGCTGCTGTGTGCATCTAGGTTAAATGGTATAGCAAAGTCCAAGTTTTGGGAAGGCTTTTCTTCTGATCTGTTGTGGATTGATGCTTTTATAAAATGCACTAAAAACGTTTTGGCCAATGTTAAATTGCTATAAAAATCCCTAAGCCTGTACTGTCCATTTCTTTCTTTATCTTACTGTGGTGCACACTTGGAGTCACACTGCTTTCATACATTTGTAACTGCAGAATTCCTGGTGGACCCAGGCAAAAATTGTGTTTGCTCAAAATCACTAATCGCTGGGTGTTCAGATTAAACAGAATACAGTCTGCTAGCAGTTTGTGACTTTCACTGTATGTTTTTTCAGTTGCTAACCTGCAGGGGATTTCAGACAAAGGCCTCCAAGAGCAGTTGGAGTAGGGCGTCCATGACCTCTCATGTTGCTGCCGCTTCTAAGCAGGCAAACCTTCAACACGGTGCGCTCAGACCATAAGCTAATGGTGTTTCTCTCAGCCAGAAGCCAGATGACTTTATGTCCCTATTTCTCAACCTATTTTCATTTTCATTCCCCTCCCAATGAGCCGTTTTAGACATTTTTCCCCCTCGAATCATTCTTCCTCCTCCATGAAATTTCAGTACTGTAGATTGACGGTCTCTCTGCTTCTGTACTGTGGTGTTTGGAGACCTACAATCATTTTATTATTTTTAAGATTTTTTGTGTGTGTCTGTGTGTGTCCTAAGAACCAGGTTTCACCTGCTTGGGAGTGATAGCACTAACTTAAGAATGCATAATATGAATACAGGTATGGTTCTGGCAGTAGACTACAAGCATTTAAGAAGATAGTATTTAATTATAGGTGAATGAAATGGGGAGCAAGGAAGACTCCGTGTTAAGAAACTGTCTTAATGAAAATACGCTTGATTTAGCAAAAGATCAGCTTCTACGTAAACCCATGAATTGGGAAAGTGAGGAATAGGCATTTGTCACTGTTTTTTTGTTTGTTTGTTTTAAAGATTTTATTTATTTACTTGACAGAGACAGAGAGATCACAAGTAGGCAGAGAAGCAGGCAGAGAGAGAGGAGGAAGCAGGCTCCCCGCTGAGCAGAGAGCCCGATGCGGGGCTCCATCCCAGGACCCTGAGATCATGACCTGAGCCGAAGGCAGAGGCTTTAACCCCCTGAGCCACCCAGGTGCCCCCCATTTGTCACTGTTTAATGGCATACTTTGTAGAAGACATGTGGAAGTATGGATTGGAGGACGGTAGTTAGGCAAGTTTACAGATTTAGAATGCAAATTAGTGAATTGATGCCTCTCTCCTAGGTAATGTTTGGTGACTGATCATGTGGCTCTGACTTCATACCTGTCTGTTCTGTGCTTTTTATTGGTGACTTAAGAAAACCTCAGGTTTGGGGCACCTGGGTGGCTCAGTGGGTTAAGCCTCTGCCTTCGGCTCAGGTCATGATCTCACGGTCCTGGGATCGAGCCCCACATTGGGCTCTCTGCTTGGCAGGGAGCCTGCTTCCCCCTCTCTCTCTGCCTGCTGCTCTGTCTGCTTGTGATCTCTCTCTCTCTGTCAAAATAAATGAATAAAATCTTTAAAAAAAAAAAACCAAAACCTCAGGTTTACAAATGATGAAAGGAATGGTCACTATGCTAGTTGACATCTTCAATCTCAAAAGAAAAATTAAGGACAGAAGTGAAGTATTGCAGTTGGGTCTAAAATACCAATTGTAGGGACGCCTGGGTTGGCTCAGTTAAGTGTCTGCCTTCAGCTCAGGTCAGTCCTGGGATCAAGCCCCATGTAGGACTCCCTGCTCAGTGGGGAGTCTGTTTCTCCCTCTCACCCTGCTCCCCCGACCCCCTGCCGTGTGTGTGTGTGTGTGTGTGTGTGTGTGTGTGTGTGTGTTCTCGCGCACGCTCTCTCTCTCTCTCAAATAAATAAATACTTTAAAAATACCAACTGTGTGAGAGTGGACAAAGTGGAACATAGAAATACCAAGTATAAAAGAAACTTAGGGATTTAAGTATGTTACTCTTAAAAAACATTTTATTTATCTTAGAGAGGGAGAGAGAATGTGGGGCTAGAGAGAGGGGGAGAAGCAGATTCTGGGTTGAGTTTGGAGTCCCGTGCAGGGCTCAATCCCAGGATCCCGAGATCATGACCTGAGCTGAAATCAGGAGTCTGCTGCTTAACCAGCTGAGCCAACCAGGTGCCCCAAGTTACATTACTTTTAACATGAGTGTTCTGAGAAAGTAATTAACATCTTAAACTGTATTAATTAATGTTTCTAGAATCTAGAATGTATGCTGGTCACATCACAACCTGAAATAATTATGTCAGGATTACATTTAGGGCCATATAAAATACTGCATAAGTTTAATGAGTCTATTAATATTCATGAACTACTTTGCATGTGGTTATACCATGTCCATTCTGTGGGTACTGGTCCATAGGTTTTAGATGTAGTTACAGTATGTTGGGATATTCTTTGGGGGAGAAATAGTTTTTTTTTTTTCACTAGCAAGAGACGACCTTTTGCAAGGGTGTTGACAGGGAGATGATGATAATGACAACTGACAATCTTTTGAGTGATTAGGGTGGGTATGTCCTCTAAAATAAGGGTCAGCAAACGATAGCCCACTGACGAAATCCATCCAGCAGCCTGTTTTTGTAGGACTTTCCAGCTAGGAATGGTTTTGCATTTTAAGCATTGTAAAACAAAAAGATGATGTCGCAGTGACCTTAGGTGGCTTCCATAGCCTGAAATATTTACTGTCTGTCCCTCTATAGAAAGAAAAATATGCCAACTCCTGATAAAATATTGGACCAGTGATAGAGTGGATAACCCTTTAAGATTTTTTGCAGACAGGAGACAGAAGACCAAGGATAAAAAACAACACAGATAGTT
Source organism: Lontra canadensis (assembly GCF_010015895.1). Taxonomy (NCBI): domain Eukaryota; kingdom Metazoa; phylum Chordata; class Mammalia; order Carnivora; family Mustelidae; genus Lontra; species Lontra canadensis. The sequence goes on from NW_022631001.1 coordinate 37,408,812, forward strand.
CACTCTTCAGGTGCGCCTGGTGGCTCAGTCCATAAGAACATGTGACTCCTGATCTTGTGGTTGTGAGATGGAGCCCCCCGTTGGGGGAAGAATTTACTTGGAAAAAAAGTAATAGTTCAGTATATAGAAATCAGGTGATTGTATTACAAATTAGGTTTAAATTAGAGACTAGGAAGCTATGTAGAAAATTGCGATTATTATCAATTTATTTTGGCAAAAGGAGACCTTTTTATTAAAGAGAAATTTATGATTAATTATAGATAGCAGTTATAGATTGCTAAATTAAAGCTAATGTTTTCTCCTTGAGCATAGTGACTGTTGGAAGGAGAAGTTGCCAGAAAGCTTGCCAGGAAGAAAAAGGACAGGAAAATACTGGTCTGAAACTAAGAAGTTATCATGGATAGCCTGTAAAGGAGACAAACAGGAAAACGGTCACTAATTATCTGCATATCAAAAGGGTTGAGGGTTGCTGTTTATAATCTGTTGCTTTATACTTAATCTAACCCCAAGGACAAGCTTTTTTTTTTTTTTTTTAAGATTTTATTCATTTATTTGACCGAGAGATCACACGTAGGCAGAGAGGCAGTCAGAGAGGGGGAAGCAGGCTCCCCGCTGAGCAGAGAGCCGGATGCTGGACTAGATCCCAGGACCCCTTGATTATGACCTGAGCCGAAGGCAGAAGGTTAACCCACTGAGCTACCCAGGTGCCAAAGACAAGCTTTTTAAATTGCTTTTGCAAGAACTACCTTATTAGTAAGGAAATAGCACCACCTACTGACATGGTTTAGAATGATGAGTGATGATCCTTTGAAGATGTCTCTGGGAGGAGGGAGAATGTCTGATGATTTGTAATTTTTCTTGTATTTTTAGTAACTGGGTGTTATTTTGATTTGTATTTTCCTTTTTGTGGTAATGGATATTTTGAAGGTTAATATGCCTGATTATAGTGGCTTTATTCTGACAATTTTCTTGATTCCCCAATCACAAATTATATAATTCATGGAATATTCTTTCTATAATTCTCACATTTCCAGTTGCTCTCCCAAACTGTAAGATGTCTTTTAGGTACTTGTAATTGAAGATGTTCTATTTCATCTTGACATATATTTGTTTATTTCTGGTTTGTAACTAAGTGTTTTGTTTTGTTTTCCAGATGATTCTTTGGGATTGGGACTTAAAGCAATGGTATAAACCTCATTATCAGGTAAATATAGTAAATATCACTAATGTCTGTAATGAAACTTTTTTTAAACTGAAGTATAGTTGACACATAATGTTAGTTTCAGGGATACTGTAATGAAACTTTTGGCATTTTATTATTTTTAATTTTTATTTATTCATTTTATATATATATATATTAAATTTAAAAAATATTTTAATTATTTGAGAGAACATGATGGGTGGTGGAAGGGGCAGAAGGAGAGGGAGAAGCAGGTACCCTATGAGTGGGGAGCCAGATAGGGGCTTTGATTCTGGGCTTGATTCTGGGACCCTGGGATCAAGACCTGAGTCTAAGGCAGATGCTTAACCAACTGAGCCACCCAGGTACCCTGAAACTTTTGACATTTTATGGAAGTTATATTCATGAGATTTCTGTGTCATAAGATTTTCTTTAACTGAACTAAAAGAACTGTCTTCTAGGTAATTTTAAAAAATACATATATTTTAATCATGAGGGGAAGAAGAAAATGATAAGAAACCATACTTGTGCAAGAGTTATTTTTTTTAATGTTGGTAGTATAATCTGGGCTCAGAATAAACGAATAATTCTATACTAAGCATGAGATTTTTTTCTTTTTTCTGATTGTGGGCAACTGATTCACAGAGGGGGGAAATAGATTAAAGGCCGTATATGAGAAGAAGCAAAACATTTGGCAGAATATTTTACTAGGGAAACAAAAACACAGTGTTTGGTTTTTTTGTTTGTTTGTTTTTGGGTTTTGGTAAAATTTCAATTAAATTACACATACAAAAAAGTACACAACTTCATGAATTTTCACAAACTAAACATTCCATATAACTAATACCTATTTCAAGAAATAGAACTTTACCAGCATTCCAGAAACCTCACTTAGGTACCATTCTCGTTATTGACTGTATCCCCAAGGATGATGTCTCCCCTGACTGATGTAGGAAAGATGTTATGGTTGAAAGCAGAAGGCCAAGAAAGAATTCTTGAGACCTCTTTGGTGCAAAAAGGTGATTTTATTATAAAGCATGGGGATAGGACCTGTGGGCAGAAAGAGCTGCACTGGGGTTATGAGGAGTGGCCCATTGTATACTTCCAGGTTGGGAGGGGTTGGGGTAGTGTAAGTCTCTAAGGAATTTTGAAAGCAAGGTTTCCAAGACCTTGAGGGGGCTAGCTGTTGTTAGGAAAAGGTCATGTATTATCGTCTAATAAAACCTTAGTCATGAGACCCTTCAGATGTATATTGGTGCCATATATGCTGGGGGGTTTAGAGATAAAGGAAATTTCCAAAGGAATTTTTATACGTTAAAGTAGACTTACAGGATGCTGGGGGGTAATAGAGGGTAGGCTAGGATTGCCTTTTGCCCTTAGCAAAGTCTTAACATCGAGTCAGTTGAGCCCTAGAAGAGTGTCACTCTGCCTTTCAAGGATTTGTCAATGGGCTTAGGTAGTAAGGAAATTTAATTTTTCTTCTGCCTTTGCTTATTTATGAACTTTATATATATAAATGGAATCATATAATATATACTTTTAAACTTTTTTGATCATTTCAGTAATATATATTAATATCAGAAGAATTAAAAATAGAAGTATAAGAGAAAAAAGAAAAATCACTCCTAAATACAAGCAGTAACTATGTTAATTATGTTAACTTTTGATGTATATCTTTACAGATCTTTTCCCATTTTCCCATTGTATTGAAATGTGTATGCATTCTAGTCTACAAAAAATATAATATGTTATATTATAAATTATATAGAAATATATATAACATAAATATTAACAAAATAAAAAAATTATTAATGTAAATATTTATAAAATTAATTATAAACTATGTTATAATATGCTGGTTTGAAACCTGATGGTTTCCACACTAATAGATACACATTAATAAATACCAAATCTCTGTTCTTTATATTTACAGAAACATTACTCTCTTTATTAGATTTATTTAGTTAGTTGTCTCTATCCCAATTTTTGAAAAAAATGCTTTCTGGCTGTCAGGAAGCAAGAATTTCTATCCCCTTAAAGGTCCTGTAGCTGGACTAAGAATCAAACTGATATAAGATTAACAGGAGAAAATGAGATTTAATAGGCATCCTTATAGGCAATCCACATAAACGTGAAAATTCCAAAGACAGTCTGGGAAAGTAAGGTATAGATGTCATTCTCAGCTAAGGACAAAAAGGGGGCAGAGGACTGGGACTTCAGAGGAAAGGAATGTAATTCCCAGGTTGGTTAGAAGAACAGATGTTTGGTCATTAGATGTTTGCCCTGCCATACAAGGTGGTTCACTCAGATAGAATTGATCTCTGCTGGGGTGCCTGGCTGGTAGAGCATGTGACCCTGGATCTCAGGGTTGTAGGTTCGGGCCCCACGTTAGGTATAGAGATTATGTAATATCCTTAAAAAATTTTTGTCTCTGCTAATAACCTTTATTCGGGGAAATACCCTCAATTTAGATTCTTCTGTGTACTTAAAGGAGGGGCAGAAGTTTTTCTTAAGGCCACAGGATCTCAAGTGCTTTCAGCTCAAAGACAGACAAATGCCAAAGTGGCACATTCTGGGAGGGCTTGTACTGAACCCATTCCCAGCTATTTTAAGTAGTGCTGCTGGCACTCTGGGTGTCTTTTGTTGGGTGTATATCTTAGAGTGGATCCACTGGGTCATTGGGTTTGCATGCATATGTGGAGTCCCAGTAGATAGCTCTCAGTTTTCCAAGCACTTCTATCAATTTTTACCCACCATCAGCTTTTGAGAGTTCCAGTTGCTCCACATCCTTGTGAACACTTGGTAGGGTCTCTTTTAAATCTTTCTGCTAGCTGTGCAGCAGTGTATCATACTGCTTTTAATACTTGCATTTCACTGATGACTCATCAGGTTGAGGATCTTTTCATATGTTAATTGGCTACCCAGATATTCTTGGGTGGGTTCTTTATACTGATTTACTTGGTGATCAGTAGGATTTGTTTATGTATTTTGGAAATGAGTGTGTGTGTGTGTGTGTGTGTGTGTACACATATACACAAAGGCTATATATGTATGTACATATATACATACATATACATAAAAGTGTATATATGTATAAAAGCATATATATATGTGTATATATATAGAATGTAGTTAAAATGGGTGGGGTTTTTTCCCTAAGATTTTATTTATTTGAGGGGCACCTGGGTGGTTCAGTGGGTTAAAGCCCCTGCCTTCTGCTCAGGTCATGATCTCAGGGTCCTGGGATCAAGCCCTACATCGGGCGCTCTGCTCGGCGGGGAGCCTGCTTCCCCCTCTCTCTGCCTGCCTCTCTGCTTACTTGTGATCTCTGTCTGTCAAATAAATAAATAAAATCTTAAAAAAAAATATTTATTTGAGAGAGAGAGCATGCATGAGTGGAGAGGGACAGGCAAAGAGGGAGAAGCAGGCTCTCTGCTGAGTGTAGATCTCCATCCTCTACTCCAGGATCATGACCTGAGCCGAAGGCCTATGCTTTACCAAATGAGCCACCCAGGCGCCCCAAAATGTATATGTGTGTGTGTGTGTGTGTGTGTGTGTGTGTGTGTGTTTAAGTCCTTTCCTAGTCTGATTTATCATGATGTCTTTTGATGAAAATATCACCAATGCTTTCTCTGGATACCTTTTATCAGATTAAGGAAGTTCAAAAAAAATTAAGGAAGTTCCATTCTAATCCTAGTTTACTAAAGACCTTTTTTTTTTCTCTTTTTAGTCATGAATGGGTGTAGAATTTTTATCAGATGCTTTTTCTGCAACTATGGAGATTATTCCTAGATTTTTTTCTGTTTATTCTATTAATGTGGTGAATTATATTGTTTAATTCCGTGCCTGTGATAAACCATTCCCGTATTCCCAGAATAAAGCAAATTTGATCAAGATATTTTAAAAATATTATTTTTATTAAAAATTTAAAAAAATATTTTAAAATATACATATATGTGTGTGTGTGTACATCAAGATATTTTAAAAATATTTTTATTAAAAATTTAAAAAAATATTTTAAAATATACATATATATGTGTGTGTGTGTGTGTGTGTGTGTGTGTATACACACACACCCCACTGGATTTCATTTTTTGTTTTGGAATTTTGAATCCATGTTTACGAGAAAATTGGCCTATAATTCTTGTTTCTCATAATGTTCTTGGCATGTTTTTGGCATAAAGCTTATAATGGCCTCATAAAATAAAGTGGGCTATTCACTCTCTGTTATCAAGAAACATTTGTAAGATTGGTATTCTTTCTTTAATGTTTGAAAGAATGCTGTGGTGAAGCCATCTCAGTTTGGAGCTTTTTTTATGAACAAATGTTAAATTATGGATTCAATTTCTTCAGTAGTTTTAGGCCTGTTTCAGTTTTCTGTCTGTTCTTTTAACAGTTGGGTTAGTGGTGCTTTCTAGGAACTCCTTTTTTTGTTGTTCCCTCCAGCCTTGAGACTGCTGGAAGCTCTATTTTACTTTCAAAATAGAAATCTGTTTGACAATTTTTGCCTGCTTTCTCTATCTCAGCCGCTGTTTGCAAATTGGCAAATGCCTTCAGGGGAAAGCAGCTCTGAAGTCAAGCTTGCTGCTTTTTCTTCTCTCTGAGATCCTGCCTGTCTTGCCCTGATGTTTCAGTCTTCCAACCTCCTTTGACTACAGAAAGCTCTGCTCTGATTCCTGGCCTCTTAACTGCTCTGTTCCATAGCCTTTCTTCCCTGGCCAGTTACAAGTCTGTAGCAGAGACCTTGATGTAGTAGCACAGGATGGCGGATTCATTTTAATTTATTAACTCTTGAGTTCTTGTTCTTTCAAGGCCTGACTGCTTGACTGTTCTCTGAACAGCCTTGAAATGGGTGCTGTTTTTATTTATTTATTTATTTATTTATTTATTAAAAAGATTTTATTTATATATTTGGCAGAGAGAGATCACAAGTAGGCAGAGGGGAAGGGGGAAGCAGGCTCCCCGCTGAGCAGGGAGCCAGATGTGGGGTTCCATCCCAGGACCCTGGGACCATGACCTGAGCTGAAGGCAGAGGCTTAACCCACTGAGCCCTCCAGGTGCCCTACTATTTTTATTTTATTTCAGCTCTTCTAAACTATTCTAGGCAGAAAAGTTCGTTTGATATAGCCTCCTTGCTGAAAAATAAGGCAAGCCTCTTGTGTCACTCGAACAAAATTCATCACTTATACATTGGGAATAATACCAATTTCCTCAGAGGGCTGATTACGATAACAACAACAACAACAACAACAAGTGCCCGGGGGATAGTAGCACTCAATAAAAATGTGAGCTAATATTATATTAATATATAATAATGAATTCTAAGTATCTCTGAAACTATAATATAAGACAGGATTTAGCACAGTTTTTTCTATAAAGGGCCAGATAGTAAATATTTTAGCATTTTCATATGTTAATTGGCTACCCAGATACTCTTTTTTTTTTTTTTAAAGGTTTTTATTTATTTATCTGTCAGAGAGAGTGAGCACAGGCAGAGGCAGAGGGAGAAGCAGGCTCCCCTCTGAGCAAGGAGCCCAGTGTGGGACTCGATCCCAGGAAGCTGGGATCATGACCTGAGCCGAAGGCAGCCACTCAACCAACTGAGCCACCCAGGCGTCCTGCTACCCAGATATTCTTAAAATATTTAGCATTTTAGCACAGCCACCTACCCTACCCTCCTCCCCCTCTTCAGTCATCCTTTAAAATGCAGGATCTATTCTTAGCTCTCTGGGCAAAACCAAGATTTGCCACATATGAGCCAATGGGAAATAGGAATTAAAGCTCTGATTTAAAAATTTGTCACTCTTGCTTCCTACACTCTGCTCACCCAGAATAAAAGTTGAAGTCCTTGTCATGGACCCAAGTGACCTTCCACAATATGGTCCCTCACTCTACTTCCGTTTACTTCTCTGACCTTATGTTGTACTAATTTCTCCTTCATCTACTCTGTTCCAGTTACTCGGGCCTCCTCGTTATTCCTCAGACAAGCGAGGCAGGCTGGCCCTCTGGGTCTTCACACTTGCTGGTCTCTCTGCCTGGAATGCTCTTTTCCCATGTCTCTGTCAGTTCTTAACATAAAGATTATCTTTTCACCTCAACATTTTAGTGCCCTCCATTACTTCTTTTTCTCTTTACTTGCTTTTTACCCCGCTCAAAATCCGTGATTCTCCCTTGTTCATACCCATTAGCCTGGAATCCTGTGTTCTCAAAAATTTAGTCCCAACATGCCTCTCCAACCTTATTTTCCAGGGCTCTTTAAAAAAGAAAAATGAAGCATGTACTTTAATAATTTTATGTTCCCTGTACTTCGCTATTTTATTGGTTTTGCACCTTTACTTGCATTCTTTCTTGATGAGCTCCCCCAAATGCATTTTTAGCTTGAATGTAAAAATTATTCCTCCCTGATCTTTATAAATAAAATACTGCCAAATTAATATCTCAGTTCAAATGCTACCCCTTCCATAAAGTTTCTGTTAACCATTTGGATTAAAGCTTATGTATCTTCTTTGAACTCTGGTGCCACTTTATCTGTATTTTTATTTCATCACTTTCCATAATATTAATAGTAGTACTACTTACTGTACTTTACCTCTCTGTACCATACACTGCCCTGTTTGCTCTGCCTGTATCGTCAGCTTTAATTCTCCCTGCTCCTCTCCACTAAATGTAACTATGAACTCTGGAAATAACAAGAGGCAGCCGAATTTCAGGAGAATACTGAAAAATGGAAAGAGGAGGGTGGAGGAGTTGGGGATCCCAGTAATAAAAACTGCAGTGATGGGGTTTCTTAAAACCCTTGCCTAACAGCAAGAGGTGACCCAGCAGAAGGTGACTCAGGTGGGCTCATTCCTTCCCCAAGATAAAATGAGAGTCCTGCCAGTAACACCACGTGAGTCTAGTTGCTCTAGCAGGGGGAAACCGATCAGGAGCTGCACTGACAATAAGAGGTCAGGGGAGGGATTCTCATTCCCTACTGAGCAGGAGACTCCCTTTACCCAGAGACTGGGGATACTGCCATGACATGTGTCTAGTCCTGAAGGTGCTCTTTGTGCCGGTGGCCTGGAGACTCTCTTGCCCCACCGAGAGGTACCAGGTGGCTCAGTGTGAGGAAATTCCTGCTTCCTCCTCCCATCTGCTCACCCACGGAAGTACCAGAAAGGACCAGTGGGAATCCTAGTGGCACCAGAAAATAATCAGGCAGACCGAAATACCACTGTGGATGCCCAGAAAGCTAAATTGTCATTAGAACCACAGCCTGAAAAAGTAGACCGGGACCTGTGTACTAAATCTAAACAAAAAGACCACCTCCCCATACAAAACATTTAAATAGGACCCAGAGTCTTCTAGGGTAATAGCTAAAATGCTGATAATAAAAGAAAAGAAATCACTTTTCATACCAAGAACCAGGAAAATCACAACTTGAATGAGGAAAAAAAAGTCGATGCTTAACATCAAGATAAATCAGATTTGAGATTATCTGACAAATATTTTAAGATTTTATTTCTTTATTTTAGAGAGAGAGCCTCAGCAGGGGGAGGAGCAGAGGGAGAGGGACAGGCAGTCTCCCCACTGAGCAGGGAGGCTGATAGGGGGCTCTAAGATCATGACCTGAGCTGAAATCAAGAGTTGGATGCTTAACCAACTGAGCTATCTTGGTGCCCCCAACAAGAAATTCTAATGCAGCTGTCATAAAAATGTTCTAACAAGCATGTAACAAGGAAACAAAATAGAAAATCTCAACAATAACAAAAAAACAGGCACTTCTCCCCTTTGATTGCACCTCACAGATGCTGTGGTGGGTTTTTTGGTTTTGTTTTGTTTTTAACAAATTGAAGGTTTGTAGCAAACCTGCATCAAGCAGGTCTGTTTTTACTGTTTTAAGAAGAGCATTTGCTCACTTCATGTTTCTCAGACACATTTTGGTAAGTGTTAAAATATTTCAAACTTTTTCATCATGACACTTGTTATGGTGATCTGTGATCAGCGATCTTGGATGTTACTATTGTAATTGGTCTGGGGTGCCATGAGTCATGCTCACAAAAGATGGTTAACTCAATAAATATTGTGTGTTTGACTGCTACACTGACCAGCTGTTCCTCCATCTCTCTCCCTTCTCTTTGGGCCTCCTTATTTCCCAAGATAGAACAATATTGAAATTCGGTCAGTTAATAACTCTTCAAGGCCCGCTTAGTGGTCAAGTGAGAGTCCCATATCTCTTACTTTAAATGAAAAGCTAGAAATGGTTAAGCCTTGAGAGGAGGGTGCCTCGAAAGCTAAGATAGGTCAAGAGCTAGCCTCTTGCATCAGACATTGAAGTTGTGAATGCAAAGGAAAAGTTCTTTTTTTTTTTTTTTTTTTAAAGATTTATTTATTTATTTATTTGACAGTAAGAGACAGTGAGAGAGGGAATACTAGCAGGGGGAGTGGGAGAGGGAGAAGCAGGATTTCCACTGCCCAATACGGGGTTCATTCCCAGGACCCTGGGATCATGACCTGAGCTGAAGGCAGATGCTTAATGACTGGGCCACCCAGGTGCCCCAGTGTTGTGATTTTTAATTTCTAATTTACTTCTAATTATTATTTTTTAAAAGATTTTATTTACTTATTTCACAGAGATCACAAGTAGGCAGAGAGAGAGAGGAGGAAGCAGGCTTCCTGCTGAGCAGACAGCCTGATGCGGGGCTTGATCCCAGGACCCTGGGATCATGACCTGAGCTGAAGACAGAGGCTTTAACCCACTGAGCCACCCAGGTGCCCCCAAAGGAAAAGTTCTTGAAGGAAATGTAAGAGTGCTACTTCAGTGAGCACGAGAATGATAAGAAAGTGAGACAGCTGCTTTGCTGATAGGGAGAACGTTGTAATGTTTTGGATAGAGGATCAAACCAGCCACAACATTCCTTTCAGCCAAAGCCTGATCTAGAGCGTGGTCCTAACTCTCTCCAATCCTATGAAGTCTGAGAGAGGTGAGGAAGCTGCAGAAGTAGTCTGAAGCCAGCAGAGGTGGGTTCACGAGGTTTAAGGAAGGAAGCCATCTCCAAAACATCAAAGTGCAAATGAGTGCTGATGTAGAAGCTGCAGCAAGTTATCCAGAAGTTCTAAGCTAAGATACTTACTGAAGGTGGTTACACTGAACGACAGATTTTCAAGGTATGTAAGGCAGCCTTCTATTGGGAGAACATGGCACCCAGAACTTCCATGGCCAGAGAGAAGTCAATGCCTGGCTTCAAAGGTTAGACTTGAGTTCTCTCACTGGGGCTAATGCAGCTGGTGACTTGACATTGAAGCCAGTGCTCCTTTACTGTTCTGAAAATCCTAGGGTCCTTAAGAATTATGTTAAACGTATTCTGCGCTCTGTAAATGGAACAACAAAGCACATCTGTTTTCAACGGTTTACTGAACATTTTAAGCCCACCTTCGAGACCTCCTCAGGGAAAAAAGAAAGATTCAGATATTAGTGCTCATTGACAAAGCACCTGAACACCCATGAACTCTGACGGAGACGTACAACAAGATTAATATTTTCATGCCTGTTAACATAGCATCCATTCTGCAGCCCATGGAGCCAGTTAATAATTTCGGCTTCCAAGTCTCATTATTTAAGAAATACATTTTGTAAGGCTGTTCCTGCCCCAGGTAGTGATTCCTTGGTCGGATCTGGGCAAAGAAAATTGAAAACCTTCTGAAAAGGATTCACAATTCAAGAGGTTGAAATGCCAGCATTAACAGAGTTTGGAAGAAGTTGATTCCCACCTTTGTGGGTGACTTTGAGGGGCTCGAGATTTAAGTGAAGAAGGTAACTACGTGTGTGGTAGAAACGGCAAGAGGAGTACACTAAAGAAGTGGGGCCTGAGGGTGACTGAATGGCTGCCATCTCGGGGTAAAACCTGAACGTACGGGGAGTTGCTTCTTACGAAGGAACAAAGGAAAGTGGTTTCGGGAGATAGAATCTGCTCCTGAAGATGCTGTGAGGACTGTTGAAATGACGACAAAGGATTTAGGATAGGATATAAACTTGATAAAGCAGTCACAGGTGTTGGGAGGATTGAATCCAAGTTTAAAAGAAGTTCTCCTGTGGGTAAAATGCTCTCAGGCAGCATCACAAGCAACAGAGAAACTGTGAAAGGAAGAGTCAGCCGAATGCAGCTAACTTCATTTAAGAAATTGCCACAGCCGCCCCAACCCTTAGCTACCGCCACCTCGATTGGATCAGTCTGCAGCCATCAACATCACATTCGAGACCCTCCACTAGCAAAAAGATGACAACTCGGGGCGCCTGGGTGGCTCAGTGGGTTAAAGCCTCTGCCTTCAGCTCAGGTCATGATCCCAGGATCCGGGGATCCAGCCCCGCATCGGGCTCTCTGCTCAGTGGGAAGCCTGCTTCCTCTCTCTCTGCCTGCCTCTCTGCCTACTTGTGATCTCTGTCTGTCAAATAAATAAATAAAATCTTTAAATCCCCCCTTAAAAAAAGAAATGACGACTCGCTGAAAACTCAGATGATTGTCAGCATTTTTTAGCAATAAAGTATTTTTTTTTTAGAGGAAGGGAGAGTGTGGAGGGGAAGGGCAGAGAGAGAGATATTCCTAAGCAGGCTCCACAGTGGGTGTGCAGCCTGACATGGGGCTCGATCTCACAACCCTGAGATCATGACCCGAGCCGAAATCAAGAGTCAGATACTTAACTGACTGAGCCACCCCGCTGGCTAAATGAAGTATTTTTAAATTAAGGTATGTTGGGGGCACCTGGGTGGCTCAGTTGTTAAGCTGCTGCCTTTGGCTCAGATCATGATCCCCGAGGGGCTCCCTGCTCTGCGGGAGGCTTGCTTCTCCCTCTCTGCTCCCCTGCTTGTGTTCCCTCTCTCGCTGTGTCTCTCTCTGTCAAATAAATAAATAAAATCTTAAAAAAAATTAAGGTATGTACATTGTTTTTTAAGACATAATGCCATCGCACACATAATAGACTACAGTACATTGTAAACATAACTTTTTTATGCACTAGGAAACCAGAGAATTTATTTGACTCACTTTATTGTGCTGTTTGCTCTATTGCAGTGGTCTGGAACCAAACCTGCAACATCTCTGAGGTAGATCTGTAAAAGTTATAAAAAAGAAAGAAATGAAAACTTTGGAACTCAAAAATACAGTAATGGAAATGAAAAATTTGCTGAATGGGCTTAGGAGAGTGGGATGACAGAGGATGGAATTTGTGAGCTTGAGGACAGAGCAACAGAATTTACCTAATTTGAACAACAGAGAGGAAATAGATGGAAACAATGTAACAGGGATGTATTGGCCAATAACAAAAGATCCAAAATTCGTATCAGTGTCTGAGAAGGAGAGAGTGAGTTTAAAAGATTATTTGAAAAAACAGTGGCTGAAAACGTCCTCAAATTTTGCAAAAAAAAAAAAAAAAAAAGTAATCCTACAAATTTGAGAAGCTGAGTGAATCCCAAATATGAAAACCCCTAATAAATCTGCAAGCCATGTCATATTTAAACATTTGAAAACTAAAGACCAAAGAAAATAAAAGCAACTACAGAGAAATGACACATGATCTATAGAGGAACACCAGCTTAAATATCGATAGATTTCTCATTTGGATGTGGGAAAACAGATGCTATTATAGTACAATTTGTGGAGGTAAAGACTTAACCAAACATACAGGAGGGCAGTTTTATAGTAATGAACAAATTGTAACTTGTTCATTTACTGTGGTTCAGCAATTCAGTTTTATGGGAAGCTATTTGTCTGAAGTATGCTTAATTATCTATAGTGACATATATAGCAAAGTATTTATTTATAAAGATTAGCAACAGCTGGGCTATCCTCTAGTAATAGGGAATGTTTTCAAATAAAAGCTAAGACAAAATAATACTTTACAAGAAAAAAAAAATCCCCAAAGAGCAAAGACATTATTTAGCTAATTATTGTTCTAACTTTCATAACTTTGGAACTTAGTTCTGAAATGTGTTGAGGATACTTAATAAACAGTTTTATGGTGAATTCATTAAATACATTCGATAATTAAGAATTTTAGATAACTCATGTAGGTTTAAGGTACAATAAAAGCAAGAAAAATTACATTTAATTCACTGTTGATTATCCATGTGCTCATTTCTATGGGTAATTGAGTTGAACATCATATATGTATTTTCAAGAAGTAAAAATCATACCATATGCATACGTCAATGAAATATTTATTCTAAATTTTAAAAATATCTTTCCTGGAGCACCTGGGTGGCTCAGCCGGTTAAAGCCTCTGCCTTCGGCTCAGGTCATGATCTCTGTCAAATAAATAAATAAAATCTTAAAAAAAAACAAAAAAACTTTCCTGTCCACTCTTTAAGGCCAAGTGTGACGTTACCCTTTCCATGAAGTTGTTGGTGACCATTCAGTTCGAAGTTAATCACTATCTCCTTCAAACTCTGACACCTTTTTTCCTGTATTTTTATCTTCTTATTTTCCATAGTATTGATGGTTATGGTGTGATTTATTGCACTTTAAATATATTCCCTCATGTTTTACATGTATTCTCAGACTAGTCTCATGTCAGCCCTTAATGAGGTGGTGGTTGTAATCTCCATTTTACCGTAAAGAAACTAAAAGGTTCAGATGTTAAATAACTTGCTCAAAATCAGACAATTAGGGTTAAAGCGTAGATTTCAGTTGCTGATGTCTTTGCACGAGAGCCTTGTCCCTCCACTCGTCTGCCTCTGAAATGTGTAAGGTTACCTGAAAGAACCGCTGTATAGGTGTACCTTGTATATGTACATAGATTTAAAATACAGTGTTTCTTAAATGTTAGAGCGTTTTCGTACAAATCTATAATACTACTTTTTTCTTTTCTTTCCTAGAATTCTGGAGGTGGAAGTGGAGTTGATCTTTCTGTGCTAAATGAGGCTCGCAATATGGTGTCAGATCTTCTGGTGGATCCGACCCTTCCCCCACAAGTGATCTCCTCTCTGCGGAGCATCAGTAGCTTGATGGGTGCTTTCTCAGGTTCCTGCAGGCCAAAGATTAACCCTCTCACACCATTTCCTGGATTTTACCCCTGCTCAGAAATAGAGGACCCAAATGAGAAAGGAGAACGAAAACTTTACAAGGTCAAGATCCAGTAATCAGCCAGCCCTAATTACCACATTTAATATTTTCAAATTAAAACTGCTCCTTTATAGCTCAGATGAAATACAGTTTCAAGGATCAGCTTTTTTGTACAGTATATTGAGCTGCTTGGGACTTTGGGGGTGGTTGTAAATCTCAAATCATTCTAAAGGAGTGTTCAGCTTTTATTCTAAATAACTTTGCTATAGCTAGCAGTTAAAAATTCATCAGTACAACTATTTATCATTGTTGTTATTGTTTTTAAATACAAAACAACACATATTTAAGTCCAGGCTTGTATAACAAACTAGTGGTCCTGTCATGTCATTAATCTGTTGTATGATTTAGAATCCAGGAATATTATTGAACCACAAAGAATTGATCATTATAATTTTTTTTTTAAAGATTTTATTTATCTGTCAGAGAGAGAGGGAGAGAGAGTGAGCACAGGCAGACAGAATGGCAGGCAGAGGCAGAGGGAGAAGCAGGCTCCCTGCAGAGCAAGGAGCCCGATGCGGGACTCGATCCCAGGACGCAGGGATCATGACCTGAGCTGAAGGCAGCTGCTTAACCAACTGAGCCACCCAGGCGTCCCATAATATTTGTTTTATGAATTACAAAGCATTATTTTAAATTTTCACCTTTTTTTTTTTTTTGTCTCTGTTTTGCCCCCTTTACACGCACTGGAGCTTGGTCTAGCCTAATAGACATTGATTTTTCCATCATTAAATATGGGGTTAATTTTTTTTTTAATATAAGTGCTTCAAAACAGGATTTTCTTTAAGAAATAATAAATACTATCCTAAGTAGGTTTACATTATGCTTGTTCAGAGTGTAATTAAAATTGCTTTATTTGACTAATCAATATCTTTATCAATAACTAAAATCAGAAACTTAATAAGAACATTTTAAAGATTATTCTAGATTTATTTATTCTACAGGTAAAGAAACTAATCAAGAGAAGATAAAATTCAAATCAGTTAATTTTGTCCCTTGTAATAATGTATATAGAACTTTAAAAAAGTTAAATATCATTTTGAAAGGAATTTGATCAGTTAATTTCATTGTGTTAGTTCTCAGCATTAAGATGTAGAAATATTGAAAAATTAAGTCCAGTTAGGGCTAAAGTTTGATAATTACTGATCACAAATATACACAACAGGTGATTATGTGATGCTTTTATTTATAAGAAATATATACAGTAGCACTTGCCTTATTCAAAATCCAATTAACAATGGTACTTATTATAAGGCATTCTTTTTAGCGCTCTGCATGTCAGAAGTAGGTTAATCACAAGTATCTAAAAGTGACAGTAATAAATCCATCAATAAAGTAATGGTATTATATTCTTGAGTTAGTTTTCACTTTGTAAGTTGTTCTTTGTATTTTCTATTGGCATTTGATGTTTTGAATAGGTTTTTTCTCTTTTCAGTTGCAGTATACTTGACACAAAAATAGTAATTCTTAAAAATCTTAATCAGAAAAACCTTACTATTATCAATATTATGTTTGTCACTATGTTTATTGTGTTTAAAAAACGTGTACTGGTACATTTTAGAAACATTTTAAACAACATAAATGAAACAGGATGCCTAAGCGCCTCATTTCCTGAACATTCTAGTTCATCAGGCTTGTTTTTGGTACTGGAATCTACTGATAGGAGTAGTCCTATAAGAACCAGGAAGTATCCCTTATTTCTTTTCGTTGTGTTCTTTAAATTTCTTTCTTGAATTTCACATTGAATTTGTCTCTGCTTTTGGAAAAGAATAGAAAAGGCCTGATACTACTCCAAAAAAGAACAATAGCCATTTATGAAAAGATAATTAGTAAGGAAAGGGGAGTCATAAAAGATAATGTAAATGTCTTATATATGTGTTAAGAACTAAGAGACTGAATGGACCTAAATTATAGCCAGAAAGGATTATGTTCCACAAAGGACGTTTTCACTGTGAGTCTAACTCACTATGACCCTTTACAAAATTGACATGCTTGGGAAACTTAAACATAGGAGATATTTATCTCTGAGATGGTTTCAGTATTTGCTAGTGGGGGAAATTCAGAAGAAGTAAAGACTGTTTTATGTAAATCTCAGTAAAACACCTATTCAGTGGTTAAAAAAAATAAAAAAGAATACATTGGTTAATCGATATTTGGACCAATTTAGAATATTTTTAAAAATTAAGGTAAAATATTAATGCTAATGGTGTTCTGAGTTTAATTGCTAATTGAAAAGATAGCTCTGAATCTTTCAGTTTCTCCAGGTTAACCCTATGTACATTAGCCTTATACTGAAAATAAAAAAGGTTTAGTATATAGGTCTTATAGTCCCTCATCCTAAGCTTGAACTCTGCAGTTGATTTTCAGGGTAAATCTTTCATATTTGCCTTTGAAATTGTCAAGTATTTATTTCTCATGAAATGAGGGAGTAAAGTGTATAAAAGAATAAAGATCTTGTTAAATTGTAGGGAGTTCAGAAATCATTTTTTGGTGGGAGGAACACTAAATAGAACAACAGTGTAGAATGTGAAATTCGGAGTAAATTTGAGGTATTTTCAGAGTAAAATGTTTTATTTCTCTTGTACATGTTAAAGATAGACTTTGTATTGACATTTTTACACGTCGTCTTTACAAATACACATACAGCGTATCTGAAGGGTGACAGTCTTAACCATTGTTAAATTATTCAACAGGGACTAAACAGTAGGAATGGCTTACCAGCTCCACAGCTGAGGAGGAGCTCTGCAACCTCAGGTCTGCCTCCCTCAGAACAGCCTTCTTCAAGGTGGGAACGCAGTAATGGCAAGAGGCCACACCAAGACTTTGGCATTTCAAGGTAAGGTCCCCAGTCTTTTAAAGAAACTTGTGTCAAATACATCCATTTTGTCTCCGTTGAATGAAGTCTGAAAGAGCTAAAAGCAGAAAGGAACAAGTTGAAGCATTTTAGACATAGGACAGCGTGGGTCGTAATAAGGCATGATAGAGAAACTGATTCTTAAAAGGAAGCTAACCTACCTTCTCCAGAAAGTGAAGTACATTGGGTACAAGGCCTGCTGAGGCCTTAAGAAGTCAGGGAGGCAGTTTAAGGAAGATAGGGTCAATCTAGGACAGGGCAATGGGAAAGCTTTAAAATTAGTATCAGTGGCCAGTGTGGAGGCAATCACACCCATCTAGTGCGCCGTGTCGGAAGATGGGTTAACAGAGTTACTGACCAGTTAGACGAGGAGCAGCGTTCTCAGGGCTCATCTTCCAAGGCAGCAAAACTCTTCCAAACCCTGCTCTTGCTGGAGGACTAAGATGGCTCATACATTCTGTAGTCACTTGAGGATCGCCTTGGAACTGACCCGTGCTAATCCTGCACATGAAAGGCATCAGTAACTGGGAAAATGCAGGGCCTGAAATTTTCTGAATGTAAATATACCCATATACCCTCATCGCAAAGGATTCAGTGCTTTGTTTTTAATAGCCAGGAAACATAGTGATCTCCTGTGTGAGTTACGAACTTCTCTTTGTCACTCATTTGACTATGTTAACAGACTTGGAAGTAGTTTAAACTTTCTGTTAAACCACTGGGCACGTGTGTACTTTGTGAGCTCGAGCTGTGTAGTTGCACATTTGAAACAGCAGATGGCAGGATTGGATCAGATGGATTTGTCTGTTAAAAGTTGTATTAAGGTTTATATAGGAAATAGGATCAAATAATTATAATGTTCCAGATTCTTGTGTGATTTTTTAACTTGAATTTTTTATAATATATTCAAGTAATGAACACTTTTTTTTAATAAAAGAAAAATTGAGTGAAATGGTATATAAAATAGGAAGAGATTGATGTATAAAAAGTATAGTCCCAGGAATGCAGAGCTTGCCGAGAACCTAAACATGACAGTTTTGGGTTTTGAGGGGCTTTTTGGTTTTTTGTTTTTTAATGGAAGCAGGATATGGGAAAGTCAGCAATGATAGGAACTGAAAATATGGTGTATTTCTTAACCATAGGAAGTATCATCTTGAGAATACTGTTTGGTTTAAAAAAGAATGATGAAAACAGTTGCTTTTTAATCTTTCAAAAATCACACTGATGTAAAAGCAGTACACTTGAAGTTAAAGAAACACTTGATACAGTGAGTAAAGGTCACTTTTATCCTGCTGGTTTAAGATGATTGATGTTAAAATAGAACCATGGTCCAAAGAAAATTAACTCTGAGGAATGTTCATTTAAAAGTAAATTGTTTGCAGATTTGATATAATTACTTAGCTCTCATTAAAACAAAGTCATATGCTTAAAAAGATTTAGAAACTTGGAGAATAAAGTAATTCATGGTATTATGCAACATCTCCTTGAAAGAGGTAAGGCTAGAAGTAATTCTTTTAGAAGCTGTAGCTTCTCAGTAATAAGTTTCTAAGTGTACTTTGGATAAGGAGTGTATGAAGCATTTACAACCACTATTCCTTTTGAAACTCAAGTTTCTAGATCAGTGCTGTCCAATAGAAATTTCTGTGACGATGGGAATGTTTTCTATCTGCACTGTCCAGTATGGTAGCCCCTCGCTACATGTGGCTATTGATGACTTGAAGTGTGTCTGGTATGTTTAAGGAACCAAATTTAAATTTGATTTAATTAATTTAACTAAAATACAAAGGGCTATATATGACTGTCATATAGACCTGTATGGCAACCGTATTAGACAGCACAGCTGCAGATCTTTCATGTATGGTAGTGTTTGGTGCAGGAACCTTTAGGCTTTAGTAGTTTTAACCAGAGAGACTTGCAAATTTGGAATCATGAGGTATTCATCTTGACTTTATCAGAGTACCCCAAAACGGAGGTCACATGTCCTGCATTTTTGTGTCTTGATTTGAAGGCAGCCCTGGATTCTGAGGATAGCTTCTCTGACTGTGATTTAAATAACCCTGACTGTGTTTTCAACAGGTTCCAGTAGTGAACCTCTCAGTCCCTGACGCTCTGACCGAAACTAAATTTCTCATCCCTCCAGGTGCTTTTTCATGTTACTGTTTTTCTGCCCTTATTTTCTGTCACATTGGTGCTACCCTCTAGTTTTGTGGTTGCTTAAAAAAATGGATTTAGCTAGAAAACTTGGTGTTACCGCGTCCTGGTATCTTATCCTATAGCTACCAGTTGTCGGGTCTGTGTCTGCGCCTCATTTCCTCTCTGCTCCCTTTTCTCCTTTATCACTTTGCTGACACTGTTTCATGCTTTCTTTACTCCTTACCTGGGCGACTTTCCTCTCCATTGGCCTCTCCATTTCTCATATCCTTCACCGCCTGATCCTTCTCCTACCCTTCCACCACAAATCTTCCTTAAACAAAACCTTGATTACACAGTGTTTCTAGTCAACAAGTTTTTGGACCCTTTACCAGTGCCTCTAGAGTATTACCTAAATTCCTGGCCTGGGAGTTGAAACCCTGTTACTCCCTCCTGACAAAGCTGCACCCTTACTTGGAATGATTAAACAAACTAGAAGACATGAGCAGTCTTGCAAAGAATGAGAACAGAAAAAATGACTTGGAAAGCTCTCTAGGTGAAAACAGCAGTGACATGAGTTAAACCCTTCCTTGAACTTTTTCTGATAATTTTGTTTTTAGTTGAACTCATTTGAAAATTAAGCTGAATTATAGTTTCCAGCCCACCTTGTTTGAGTGAAGAGTGATATAGGATTTAATCTTGCTTTTCTTCAAGCTTTGTCTGGAGAAAAAAGCCAAGTGTTAGAAATCTTATGATAGCTAAGATAAAAGGAATCTAAAGGAAGAAAAACCACAAGGAAGAAGAGTTACACTATTTGAACAGCCACTGTATTACCCACCTGAAGAGTTTAATCACTATTCATCTCGTACAGAATTTGAAATTTTAATAAAGAGGGCCATTATTTTACAACACCAAAATACACCAGTCTTTCCCTATTTATCTGAAACTCCAGTCAAGTGTAACTATTTGCTGTTCCCTCTATTTATCTGCTTCTATGCGTCTTGTCTCCCTCCCACCCCCCTGACCCCCACCACCGCCGCCATCATAGTTGTTCTCTCTCCCTGGACCAGGTCTTCTCACTTTAAGGCTAACACCCTGCTCTCCTCCTCCCTTGGTTTCCAAGGAGAAGTGATCTGTTTCACCTCTGAATCTCCTTAACACCTTCTCTTTGCCTCTTCTATGGCACTTTCACCTTCTACCCTGTGTTAGTCATTAATGCTCTTCTGAGGCCTGCTCGATGACTGTGATGAGTCTGATTGCATTAAAATGGATATTTGAGGATAAACAGCTGCTGAACAAATGTCCTGCAGGGAGTATGGTGTCCATATTAGATTATGATCGTGGATGCTTTTTGCGGATGTCTCAGATGAAGGTTCTCTGGTGAAGAAGTTCCAGGAAATGTGGGATAATGCTTTCTTGGGTTAGCTGACAATTGAATTACCCATTTCTGAATTTTCAGGGTTAGTAGCTATGGTTAAAAAATGGCTAAACTTGTATCCTGGGACTGCTGGGACCCATCCCTCCCTGTGGACAAACAGAGCACGTATTTAGAGCTCAAAGCTCACTTCCTTGGAACAGACTTTCCCTGGGGAAAAATAGGCAAGTCATCATTTTCCAAAACTGCTAGGCTTTCACCTGTGTAGGCTTTTCACCCCTACACTGAAGAGACTTGCCTTTAACCCGTTCCTCAGCTCATCCTTCATCTCTATAACTGCTCTGTAATTCAGTCTAAAGATTTGGCAGGAACTAAGTTCCCTAAATAATGTACTAGGGAACCAGCTTCTCAATTCTGTGTCTCATAACTTACTAGAGATTGATACCAGCGCCTGGACCCTGTTTGTACTGCCGAGATTCAAGAGGGCTAATGGTGTCATATCACTCAATTTCTCGAGAGAATAGCTCTGTGAATCTAGGCATCAGATAGCCAACACGTTTGTCCAGCTTCTCACACATGCCCACAACCACACAAGATGATCCAAACCTTATCAAGGTCATTTGTGTTGGTTGTCTAAAAGTCAGATTCTTAACACATGGCTTAACTCTGTGACCGTAACTTTTGACAGTCTCTGGTAGTGATTCCCAAATCTGACTTCAGTCATTCTCTTACGAACTGTTAATAAACCTTGAGATTCCTGTCCTTTTTGTCCTCTGCCTTCTTCAGTGTTGTTTTATATAATCTCATTAGAGTGTACATCTATCTGCTTGTAGGCCAGGAATTAATGAGACAATTCTACAACTCAGCTGAAAACCTGTAATTTGACCTGTACCTCTCAATTCTCAACCGCTAACTGAATGTATAGTATACTTAATTATTAGAAAAGCTTGAATCAAAGTAGGGGACTGTGGAGCAATGCAGTGGGTTTGTTTTGAAAAGGAGAAGTCCTTTCCCTGTTTTGAATATTAATCAGGGAGTAAACTAAGAGTACACAGATTTATGTTTGAGTATACCCCTGAGTGGTATTCTTGCTGTGCCTTCCTAGTCTTCCCCCACTTCACATATGAGCAGGGAGTACTCTGATACAAAGAATGATTGAGCTTGAGCAGAGACATGAGTTTATTGGGTGGTATTATTTGCATATTGCCTCTTTTTGTGACATCATCAAATTATCATTACTACTGGCTTGAGAAAAAAAATACAATAGACTCTAAAAGTTAGATGTTAAAAGTTCTTACCTCAGGCTTTGCGTAGTGGCAGTATTGTAGCCAATGAGGTTTATCTGAGGCACGATTATGGCTAATTGAAAAGTTCTTACCTCTTGGAGGGAAGGTGGATGAGGGGATGGGGCAGCTGGGTGATGGGCGTTAGGGGAGCACTGGGTGTTACATGCAACTGATGAATCAGTAAATTCTACCCTGATACCAAAAAAAAAAAAAAAAATGTCCCTACCTCTAAATCTCTAATTTTATAGATTGAGAAACACAGAGCTAGAATCAGAATTGTTTCGTGGAAGGTGCGGGCAAAGCCTTTTCAAAACAGGTAGAAAGTAAATGCTTTCTCCTGTTAGAGTGAAAAGAAATTAGAGGTTGAATTTTAGCTCTGCCGCTGTGAATTTTAGCTGTGTGAAAGGGGAGACATCACTTAGCCTCTTGAAGCCTTACCTGTTAAATAGACTAAAGAAGATAAAAGTATGTAAACTACCTAAAACAATGAATGGTACATAATAGATACTAGAAATAGTGCTGCTGTTACAGTTTTTGTTAGTGTCAAGAAGGAAGTTTTAAGGGTTGCTAACTGGTTTTACATGCCTTCTCTTTTTGTAATACAGAATTTTTTGCTCCCGTAGGATTATAGAACAAACCATATTTCTAGAAAAATGTCCAAGGAGACCCTCAAAGCAACAGTTAATGAAAGAAAAAGAGCCCACTCGCCCAAATTTGGGGAGCAAAATGATTTGTTCTGTAGGAAATTGAGACCAGGAACCTAAAGAGAAGATCATTCGCTTATTCTACAAGTATCTGTTGAACATCTCTATCAGGCACCGTGCTATTTCCACCAGGAATTTAGAGAGATGTGTTAAAGCCCCAAAGAAAATGACAAAATAATGAGGGAAAATTATCATAAGCAGTGAAATTATAATACGCGATGTGTAAATGTAATAGAGACATGAACAAAAACCTTTTAGGTCACAGAGAAAATAGGCCTTCCTTGAGTCATGGGGTATGGAAGTACAGAAAAGATGGAGCAGTTGGAGAAGAGCTTATTGAGATATTAGCCTCCACTAAAAAAGAGTGAAAAGTAGAGAATCTGGATTTGTCCTTGAGCCTGTGGCAAAGTGCCCACATGAGGAGTCGACAGAGGAAAAAAGCCTAGTGAATATCGAAGAAAAGGTGAAATTTATGGTGTACTTGCTACATGCTTGGTCCTGGAAATCTTCCAAATATATAATCTTAAATAGCATTTTACATATCACATTGCTGTAGTGTGTGATTGCCTACCTGTGTTTAATTTCTTCGTAAGAGCTCTAAAACCTACAATAAATATTTCAGTTATAGGAAATGGCGGTAGTTAATGGATAATCAATAGCTGTGAAGAGAGGGAGCAGGAAATAGTGAAAACTATGTATTAGGCCAGTGATTCTCAGTGAGGTCCCTGGACCCCCCAATATTAGCATCACCTAAGAACTTATTAGAAAGGCAGATTACTGGCCCTGCCCCAAACCTACTGAACCAGAAATCCTGGGGGTAGAACTAGCAATCTGTGTTCTAAGAAGTCCTCCAGGTGGTATTGATAACCTGCTTTGTACCAGTGTTCAGCAAATTACAGCTTTTGGGCCTAATGTGGTCCATTACTGCTTGTTTGTTTGTTTGTTTGTTTGTTTTAATGAAATTACATTGAAACACAATCATATTTATTTGTTTATTAGTATTTTGTGACTGTTTTTATGCTACAATGGCAGGGTCGAATAAGTGCAAAGCTGAAAGTTTCTACTACTTGGTTCTTTACAGAAAGCATTTCTGGCCCTTGCTTTAGGCTTTAAGCACTAGATAGATGTCTAAACTCTGATTGTATAAGCAGATGTTTCCTAGTTGAACTGAAGATCATGAATAAAAAAGAGGAAATTTCCCATGGCTTTAAAATTCTTAATCTGTTATCTTTCCCTTTTAGTCAAGGATCCTATCTAAATGGGCCTTTTAGTTCAAATCTACTGGCAATCCCGAAGCAAAGGTCATCTTCTGTGTCCCTAACTCACCATATAGGTCTAAGAAGAGCTGGTAAGAAACCATTCTTTATGATTTAAATGGGGGAGGTCTCAAAGTGTATGGTAGTGCACAATTTTTTCATTATACATTTAGAGCTAATTTCGAATACCATTTTATGAGTCGTAAATTAACATGACTAAGTGATTTGGATTGACTGTTAGTTGACCATTTGCTCATTCTTTCATAACACTTTATGAACATCCACTATGTACCAGGCATTTGGTTAGGCACTAGGGATTCAGGAATAAAATACACAACTACTTAACCAAGTTGAAGATCCAGATTCACAAATTCAGAACAAAGGAAAATTCTATGGCAAGGGTATTCTTTTGCAGTGTGGCAATTACAGAGAGAGAAAAAAAAATCTTGCTGTGAGAGTGGAAAAAACCTAATGATATCCTAGTAAGTCATTCTAATAGAATTTTTCCCATCTATTTACTTATTTAAGGTATAATTGACATATAACAGTATATTAGTTTCGGTGTACAACAGTAATTTGATATTTGTGTTTATTGCCAAATGATCACTCCAGTGAGTCTAGTTAACCTCTGTCACCATACATAGTCACAGTTTTTTTTCCCTGTGATAACTAAGATCTGCTCTATTAGTACTTTTCAAATATACAGTCCAGTATTATTAACTGTAGTCATCACGCTGTACATTACATCCCCCTGATTTATTTTATAACTATAAATTTGTTCCTTTTGACTTGCTTCACCCATTTCACCACCCCTACTAATTAAGGAATTTTCTTTAATTCAAAAGATTATAGAACACTTCAAAATATTTTAGATGAAAGATACAAATACAACATAGCAATAACAGAACAACACTGATACCTGCTTTTAAAGTACATTATGTCTGGCATTAGGGGCAATGGAATATACATACAGTTACAAAATTCTTTTATATGTAGTGTTTGGCATACAGCAAAAAACAATAAAACATGAAGAGGCAGGAACGTGTTATTGATAAGAAAAGTCGACACTAGAAGGAGACCTATGTACAATATTGATGTTAGATTTAACAAACTCTTTAAAATAATGATGTTTTAAAAGAAATAGAAGGGGAGATGGACAAAAATGGTTGGATAATTTTAACATAGAACTGGAACACATAGAAAACTAGAACTGAGAAATGCGGTTGATTAAATTAAAAGCTTCTAGGGTGGTTTAAGAACAGATTGGACATGACAGAAAAGGGTAGTGAACTTAAAGACAGAAAAATAGAAAATATCCAAACTGAAACAGAGGGGGAAAAAAAATATAGATAATACTATGGCTTCTGGTTCTGCATGTTTAAGGAGCCCAGAAGTCATCATTCTGTCCTAACAAGTAAAGAGCTGAACAGACTAAAAAAATCAACTCTTCTAGGATCTGTGAGAGAGATGAGGACACAGGGCAACTGGTCCCACTAAGAATGGAGCCACAGGCAAATACAGGAAGTAATGACTTACTGGAGCAGAGATGCGCAAGTGGAAACTTGGAGCCACTGCCTAGAATCAGTGCTGGGGTAGGGAAGCCTGAACCATAGTTGGCAAATTGCTGGAGGATAACTCTGAGAATTAGAAACCCCAGGGAGACCCAGTCATAAGGAGCTCCCCACCCCCCAAGTTTGTGAGATTCACCTCTGGGAGCTTGACAAATTTCCTCAGAAATAGCGGAGGGGCGCCTGGGTGGCTCAGTGGGTTAAGCCTTTGCATTTGACTCAGGTCATGATCTCAGGGTCCTGGGATCTAGGCCCGCATCGGGTTCTCTGCTCTGCGAGGAGCCTGCTTCCCCCTCTCTCTCTGCCTGCCTCTCTGCCTACTTGTGATCTCTCTCTTTGTCAAATAAATAAATAAAATCTTTAAAAAAAGAAAGAAAGAAAGAAAGAAATAGCGGAGAAAATGCTTTCATCAGGGGGCAAGGAAAAGGAACCATGCTTAAATACACCAGAGCACTTTCCTCTTCTTAACAAGGCTGCCCTCAGGAGAAACTAGTTAACCAGAACCTTATGGGCTGAGGATTTATCAGAGCCTAACTAACCTGCGGGAAGGGAAATACTCAACTTCGGTTAGCTCTAGTCATTCTCCCACCAAAGGGAGAGGCAAAACAAAACAAAACAAAAACACACAAACCAAAAAACAACCCGAGAAACACTTGTGAAGTTCGTAGTCCGGCGCACAGTCTCACCGAAAGACTTGAGATCTATTCACAGGACGTATAACACTTCTCCCCTCACACCTCACACCATTGCTAAAGGCCTATTTACAGCAGTTTCTTTTACCTGGTACATCATGTCTGGCTATCAAGAAAAAATTGCAAGGCATACCAAAAGGTGAAAAACACACAATTTGGACAGAGCAAGCTATCAGAATCAGATAGGGTTGTTGGAATTTTCAGACTGGGAACTTAAGTATGATAAATATGGCAAGGGCTCTATTGGGTTAAGTAGATAATATGCAAGAATGGATGGGCAATGTAAGCAGAGAGGTGGAAATCCTAAAATAATAAAACAAAAATGAATACTCACAATCAAAAACACTATAGCAGAAATAAAGAATGCCTTCAGTGGGCTTATGAGCAGGCTGGACATAGCTGAAGAAAGAATCTCTGAGCTTGAGGATATGTCAACAGAAATCTTCAAAACTGAAAAACAAAGACTGAAAAATCGAACAGAATATCCAAGGACTGTGGACAACTACAGAAGGAATACCAGAAAAAGAAAACAAGAAGGAACAGAATAAATATTTTGAGACAGTAATGACTGAGAATTTTCTCAAATTAATATCAGACACCAAACTATAGATCCAGGAAGCTCACGGAGGAACACCAAACAGGATAAATATCAAAAGAACAATACCTGGTATATTGTTTTCAAATTACAGAAAATCAAAGATAAAAAAATCCTTAAAGAAGCTGGGGGTGGGGGGAAACAACTTACCTATAGAGGAACAAAAGTAATTATTATATTAAACTTACCTTCATAAACCATTCAAACGGAGTGAGACATTTTTAAGTATTGGGGAGTGGGGGACAACACCAACCTAGAATTCTGTACCTTTTGCAAGGCTTCCTCAGACAAAAATTGAGGGAATTTATTGCCAGTAAACCTGACAAATATTAAAATAAATTGTTTAAAGAGAAGAAGAGTAATACAGATTAGAAACTCAGATCTCCAAAAAGGAGGAAAGAAACCCACTTTAAAAATAAAGACACATAAAGATTAAAAGTAATGGATGGAGAAAAATAGACCATGCTAACCCTAATGAAAAGAAAGCCAGTGAAGCTATATTAATTTCAGCCTAGGCAGACTTCTAAGAGAGAAAGTTATCAGAGATAAAGAAGTTATTAACATAACAGAAGATGTTAATAGTCTTTACCATATGTGAGCCTAAGTAACAGAACAACACTTAAGAGACATACTGGGCCAAATTAACAGTATAATATATGTATACATGAAGTCCCAAAGAGGAGAAGAGGGACAATAGGGCAGAATAATTTTCCAAGATAATAGAGGAATTAAAAATTCCTAAAACTCCATGAACCCTAAGAAGATAAGGAAAATCATAGGTTGGAATTTCAGCCAAGCCTCTGAATTATAACACAACAAGGAAAAAATCTTGAAAGCAACCAGATAGAAAAGGTTATTTTCCAGGTAACAACAGTAATATTGACAGATATTACAACAGCGGGTATGAACTCAAAAGACTGTAGAATGATATATTTAAAGTATTGAAAAAACAAACAAACAAAGAAGGCCAACTTGGAATTCTTTACCCTTTGAAAATATCTTTTAAAAGTAAAAGTGAAATATTTTTTCATACAGACAAAAGCTGATAGAATTTATTGCTGGTAGACCCGTACTACTAAGATTCAGCAAAAGGAGTAGCTTAGGTAGGAGGAAAATGACCCTGATTACAGCATATAATGGCTGGAACAAATGAAAAGCCCTCGTAAGCCTGAACATTTGGGTGAATATTGATTTAAAATCACAGTAACTTCCTTGTAGCATACATAATATATGAAGGAGTCAAATATGTGGTAACAATGGCATATAAAGGGTGAAAGAGGGGGAAATGGATTTAAACTTGTAAAAGCAGTAAAAAGTACAAATTGGAAAGAAAGTAAAACTTCAAAGATGCACATTGTAGTATCCAGAGTTGCAATTAAAAGAATGAGAGAAAAAGGTACTGGGTGTTACATGCAATGTTAATAAATCGTTGAACACTACATCAAAAACTAATGATGTACTGAATGTTGGCTAACTGAACATAATGAATAAGGTGTAAGTAAAAAATGAATATAGGAGACATGATTTTTTTTAAAACAACAACAACAAAAATAAACCAAAAGAATCTAAGATAAAAGACATAAAGGAGAAACAACTAGATTGAAAACTGTATCACATAAACTTAACAGTTTGTGGGGGAGGGGGAAGAGAGGCAGAGATCTGCCGGTGGTATTAAGCATATTTTAAAAATATCCAGTTTTCAACAAAAAACTGAAAATACACTCTGGTTATAAAAGACAAAGGTTGGGGCGCCTGGGTGGCTCAGTGGGTTAAAGCCTCTGCCTCTCGGCTCAGGTCATGATCCCAGGGTTCTGGGATCCAGCCCCGCATCAGGCTCTCTGCTCAGCAGGGAGCCTGCTTCCCTTCCTCTCTCTCTGCCTGCCTCTCTGCCTAATTGTGTTCTCTGTCTGTCAAATAAATAAATCTTAAAAAAAAAAAAAAAGGTTGTCAGGCAGTTAACAACACAAGACTCAAGCGTATGCTCTGAACAAGATGCACACTGTAAGTATGAGGATGCAGGGAGGTCTGATCTCATAGCTGTAATATACATGAGCCAAAAATTGACAGAACTAAAGGGAGAGATAGACAAATCCATATTCATATTTGGAGATTTTAACTCCCCATTCTCATTAGTAGAATAAGCAGACCAAAATATTAGTATAGATATATGGAAGATTAGAGCAACATGACATGACCCAACTGACTGCAAAACACCACATTCAGCCATCACAGGATGAATATGTTTTCCAAGAATACGCACAGGATGGAGGACAGTAGGCCATTTGCTGGATTGTGAAACAAGTCTCAGTGAGTCTCAAAGTATTAAAATCCTGTATAGTGATTGACTTCAGGAACGGCAGAGAGAAGATATCCATAAACTCGCTCTCCTGCTAAAACAACAAGAAGACAGAAAAGGAAGCTCAGCCATTTCAGAACATTGGGAATTAAGAAAAGCCCGATAAAAAACTAGTAGAAGTCTTCTGTATAAGAGAGACTGCTGAACCTGGGTAAGACCGTGGGTCCTGTGACATTTCATCTGGGGGCTCCGTCATTGGAACTGTTGGCAAAGGCAGGTGGCATTGCTACCATCAGGGAGAGCAGACTTTTAGAACTCCACTGAGAGTATAGTAAACACTTAGTCCCAACTTGAAGCTCCCTGGGAAATCTCTATTCCCTGGGTGTTGTGGGTATTTGGACTCAGCTCGGCTCTCTAAAAAACAAAAAACCCAAACCCTGTGCCAGGCAACATTGAGACTGCCTAAGGCTCTGATTTCAGTGGTGGCCAACAAGAGCTGCCTCAGAATTTAAAAGGAAATCCTGGATGCTACTCCATGACCAGCGGGAACTTGAGAACGTCTGACAGATTCCTGGGGGTGTGTGACTGTGTACATGCATCAGAGAAGGCCCCAGTCAGTGGAGCTGACCCTGAGGCCTCTCACAAGCAGGACGTGAAATCCAATCCTGTGTTATAAACTAAAGTTTGAAGGTGTAACTATTTCAACAGATTCCCTTCTACAGGTGACTTCTAGGCAGCTGACTCTAGGCAAGACATTTAAAGAAACCTTCAGACTCATTGATTGACCACAAAATTGTTCTGACTCATGGGTGACTTACAGGAAGTCAAACTTAAAAAATAAATCAAGAACTTAAAGGTAAAAAACGAAACAAAACAAAACAAAAAAAACAAAAAAACAGCTAGTAAAACCTCAGTGGCTACACATGTCAGAGAAAACAGAATCTACATAATTAGGCCAGGAAAGCCATTCAATAACTAGAAGCAAGAAAACAAAAATTGGCAACCTAATTAACCTTGGGTGTGGGACAGATCTGATACCAGAACTGTTAAAATGTTTCCACAAAAAAAAAAAAAAAAAAATGAAACATGCTAAGAAATTTTTGTGATGTACAAAGAAACAAATCTTTGTCAACAGAAAATTTCCCTGATAGGGCTTGGAATTTAGACTTAGTAGACAATGACTTTAAATCTGCTCTTATAAATATGTTTAAAGTACTAGTGGAAACCGTATCTAAATTTTGTTTAAGATGTTATTTATTTGAGAGCGAGAGACAGAGTGTACAAATTGGGGGTGAGGTGGAGGGACAGAGCTAGGGAGAAGCAGACTCCCCACTGAGCAGGGAGCCCAACATGGGGCTCGATCCCAGGACCCTGCGATCATGACCTGAGCCGAAGGCAGACACTTAACTGAGACACCCAGGTGCCAATATTTACAGTATTTAAGAAGAGTTATGACAAAAGTGTCTCATCAAAGAGGGAATATAAAGAACTAGAGATTATAAAATGAAATTTTAAATATTTTTAATACTTAGGAAATAATTGCCACCTCTAGTGAGTATCGGATTGGAGGTTCTAGCCACAGCAGTCAGGTAAGAAGGAATAAAAGGAATAGGTAAAACTATATTTGCAGATGATACCATGTATTTATAAAACCTGAAGAAATTCATTAAAATCTATTACAAACTAATAAGTTTATCGGTATAGCAGGATACAGGATCCCAATACAAAAATCAACTATATTTCTGTATATTAGCAATGAATAACTCAAACTGAAATAAAGAAAATAATTCCATGTGAAGTTAGTATTAAAAAGAATAAAATACTTGGAATAAATTTAACAAAATAGCATAAGACCTGTACACTGTAAACTGTAAAACATTGTTGAGAGAAACTAAAGATCTAAATAAATACAAAAACACTCTGTATTTGTGGATCAGAAAATGTAGTATTGTTAAGATGGCAATACTCCCCAAATCGTTCTAGATTTCATGCCATCTTTATCAAGTTCCAAGATGGTTTCTTTGCAGAAATTAACAAGCTGATCATAAAGTTCATATGGTGGAGCGCCTGGGTGGCTCAGTCGGTTAAGCATTTACTTTTGGCTCAGGTCATGATCTCCAGTCCTGGGCTTGGGGCCCATGTCAGGCTCCCTGCTCAGCAGGGAGTCTGCTGCTTCTCCCTCTGCCCCTCCCCCTTAACTTGTGCTCTCTCTCTCCCTCTCTCTCTCAAATAAATAAAATCTAAAAAAATAAAAATTCATAAGCAAATTCAAGGGACCCAGAATAGCTAAAGCAATTTTTAATAAAAAAAGAAGAAATTGGAGGACTCACACTTTGAAATTTAAAACTTACTACTGGCCTGTATAATCGAGAGTGGTACTGGCATAAGAATATGCCATCTCAATGGGATAGAATTGAGAGTCTAGAAATAAATCCTTATGTGGCCAGCTGATTTTCAACAGGGGTGCCAAGATGATTCAGTGGGGAAGAAACAATGTTTTGTTTTGTTTGTTTTTTTTAAAGAGTTTTTTATTGTTTATTTGACAGAGATCACAAATAGGCAGAGAGGCAGGCAGAGAGTGAGAGGGAAGCAGGCTCCCCACTGAGCAGAGAGCCGATGCGGGGCTGGATCCCAGGACCCTGGAATCATGACCCGAGCCAAAGGCAGAGGCTTTAACCCACTGAGCCACCCAGGCACCCCGGAAACGGTGTTTTTAACAAATGGTGTTAAGACAACTGGATATACATAGGAAAAAGAATGAATTTGGAATCCTATTATCATACTCAGAAATTAACAAAAATGCATCATAGACACAACTATAAGAGTTAAAGCCTAAAACTAGTAGAAGAAAA
Source organism: Lontra canadensis (assembly GCF_010015895.1). NCBI lineage: Eukaryota > Metazoa > Chordata > Mammalia > Carnivora > Mustelidae > Lontra > Lontra canadensis. Next base: position 37,440,691 of record NW_022631001.1, read on the forward strand.
TGGAAAATTTTTGTGACTTGGGGTGTTGAATACAGCATTCTAATATATGACAGCAAAAGCTCAGTTCATGAATGAGAAAAACTGACAATTGGAATTCATTAAAATTAAAACCATTTGTATTTCTACAAACACCTCTTTAGGTGAAAAGTGAAAAGACACAGGATGGGGGAAAATATTTGCAAATTGTATATTTGATAGTGGCCTGGTATCTAGAATATACAAAGATGTCCTACAACTCAGTAATTAAAAGACAATGGACCTCACTAAAAAGCTGTTTCTCCAGAGGAGATACACCAGTGGCCCCCTACCACACGAAAAGATGTTCAGTGTCATTAATTATTAGGGAAATGTACATCAAAACCACACTGACCCAAGACTTCATCCCCACTGCAAAGCCTGTGATTTTAAAGACAGGCGCAAGTGGTAAAAATGTTCCGAAGTGGGAACGCTGACACATTGATGGGAAAGCGAAATGCTTCAGCCACTTTGGAAGACAATTTGGCAGTTCAGTACTTGAACAGAGAAATAAAATTGTGCTATCTTCATGCGTACAATTTTATACGGCCTTGAAAATCGAAGAATTAGAGTCACACGCAACTGCCTGGCAGTATCTTTTTAAGATGTAAGCAAGGCATAGAAGCATTTATATTCATCGTCTAATTGAGTTTATAAAGTTAAAAAAAAGCAAAACTAATCTAAATTGTGGGAAAAAAAAAACCGAGTACATACATGGTAGAAATATAGAGAAAGGTAAGAAAAACAATACCATGCAAGTCAAGATAATGATTTCCTTTAATGAGAAGAGGAGGAGCTGGAAGACAGGGGTTCTGGTCTCTGGCAGTGCTCTATGTCTCAGCTTGAGTGGTTAGCGTTCCCTCCGTATGTGTGTTCTATTTCACACTAAACAAGGTTTAATATTAAAATGATGACTATATCATAGAAAGCTTTTTTTTTTAAGAGTTGCTAGGTTCTTCTCTGTCAATCAAATGTCTACCCTAAGATTATGTTACCCTTTATTCTTCTTAGCTCGTCTGTCAGGATTTTGGACACTCACTAGTAAAATGAGAGAAAAGAGGGCTAGAAAAAAGGACCCTTAGTTTCTAGTTAGTAACTAATCAAGCAAGGCACTTCTTGTCTGGTCCTCGGTTTCCTCTTCTGAAATATTAAATTGGCTGACCAGATTTTAAAAAATCCTACTCAGCTCTAACACTGTATGAAATTACAGGAACCTCTACATACATCGGTCTGATAGAACCATAGTGTCAGCTCTGGAGAAAGGACTAAAGGACTATGATCTCCCAGACTTAACTATGTTAACTAAATCAAGTTTTTAGCTTCTTTTTTCTTTTTCTTTTTTTTTTTTTTTTGATAGTTTTTTATCTCCCCACATGTGAGAACAAAAATACTACTTAACTCACAACATGGTGAAAATAACACATTGTATTAAATAAAATAACACATTGTATTCGGGTTCTCTAGAGAACTAATAGGATGTGTGTTTGCATTGAGAGAGAGAGAGAGAGAGAGAGAGAGATATGGAGGGATAGTTTCTTTTAAGGAACCGGTTTGCAGTAGTGTGAGGGTAGGCAGGTGTGAGATTTGTAAGGCGGGCTGTCCAGCTAGAAATTCAAGGGGGGGGGGGTGGAGAGATACTGCTGTCCTGAATCTGAAGGCAGTCTGGAGCCGAAGTTCCTTCCTCTTTGGAGGATCTCAGTCTTGTCTTTTAAGGCTTTGAACCGATTGGATGAGGCCACACACACATTAGGGAGGGTTATCAGCTTTGCCCAGTTTACGGATTTAAATGTTAATCACCTCTGGAGGATACTTTCACAACCACTTCTATAGCTTGACCAAACAGCTGGATGCTGTAGATAGCCTAGCCAGGTGACACATGGAATTAACCATCACACACACATACCGCTATGCCTGAAAATGCCCTAGCTCCTGAGTAACTGTTACTTGCTTTACCCTCTGATTCACACTTAGATCTTTATTTGCAAATAAAGTTTTAAATCTGCCTACCTTTCTGCAGATATACCCATTACACCTTAGTTCAGGGCACTCAGTGTAGGTTTTTGGAGCAAATCAGTAGCATTAGAGATGTATTTCTGAAGCACTCTGTTATTTTGTTTTTGTTTTTTGTCTTTAGCACTGAGCACTTGTTTGTGTTCTCCGCTAGTCTCTGGGTTTGTTGAGTTGTGGGGACGGTATCTTTTTCTCCATGGTGAAACCCAGCACATTTTCTACCATATAGTAGGCTCTCAAATATTTGTTAAGTGAATGAATGAGCTGGAATGATTTGGATATATTTTTAAAAGGAATCTGTTGTGTTAACCTATAATTTTATCATTGCTTTTAAGAACTTTGGTTCTTCAATAAAGTTTGGTACCAATACTTTCTTCAGGTGGATATTAAGCCGCTAGGGATATAAAATGTGAAAGATAAAGACCAGTTAGGGAAATTTGTGCCACACTTTGTACATTTTAGTTATACTATTAATATCTGTGCCATCTTGCCACAAGGTATTTATTTCACACTCATGATGACAAATAGTGCCTATAGTGCCTTGAAGACACCACCACCTGGAAATGTCTTTTATTATTTAATTGTAAATACTTTGCTTTCTTTAAAGAAGGAAAATGTTCTTTATAAATACACAGAGACAGTAAACACCTAGACATGCATACATATTTATTGATCTTTTTCCTCTCTTTTAATTTCTCAAGGTGCTTTCCCCAGCCTGAGTCCTGTGAATTCTCCCAGCCATGGACCAGTGTCTGCTGGCTCTCTAACTAATCGGTCACCCATAGAATTTCCTGATACTGCCAACTTTCTTAGTAAGCCAAGTGTTATTTTACACAGATCTCTGGGCAGTGCACCCAATTCACCAGATACTTATCAGCAACTTAGAAATTCTGATAGTAGTTTGTGTAACAGGTAAGTTTCCCAAATATGTTATTTTAATAAAGTGTTAGTAGTTTTCTATTATAACTAGTTAATGGATTAAAACTATATCTTCTTTATGGAGTAGTTTTTATTCTTAACAAACTTTTCCCTCATTTTAGCACTATTACTCATTTTCCAATTAAGTGATCTCTATCTGAAGTGAAATATAGTAGCATTCTATTCATCTCAAGATACTAGTAAATTGTGAGAATTATTTTGCTATATAGTACTGTAGTACCCAGTTCATTTGCTATTTGTTTTCATTTTTTAATTTTTTATCAGTAGTAAGTGTTTAGTTCAGACCTCAGTGTTGACTTTCAAATATGTTATTTTCTTCAGGGACACAGGATGCCTTCCAGGATAAAGCCTAACTGTTAGGTTTATCGAGATGTTGGACTTGTATGATGTTTTGCAGTTAGGATCTTGGTTAAAATTAAGCAGATTTTCCAATTGTATTTAGCTCAAAATTTGCTTGTCTCATTTGTAAATGTATATCTGTCTGTTTTATTCTATAAGCTGTGGACATCAAATACTGAAATATGTGTCAACGTCTAAATCTGATTCTGGCACAGACTGCCACAGTGGAAAGTCAGGTGAGATTATAAAAGTTATGTGTGTTTGCATTTCAGAGCAGTTTCTGAAATTGTTTTAGAAGTGCATAAATGAGTGAGTTTAACTTCAGTTTATCCAACTTTAAAATGAAGCTATATTGTTTTACCTACTTAGGAGATAAGCAGAGGAGTTACTAGGAACAAGTTATAAATAACAGGTCGTGAAAGTGTTTTGAAGACTGCAGTGTGCTGTAGAAATGAATGTGGTCTTTTCAGGTTATAGCTAGGGTTCATAAACAGGAAGTTAATTATATTAATGTTGAACTCTAAGCCCAAAAGAGTTTGCATACATTTTTTAATGGCATAGAGAGGAACTGTTGTAAATTTTGTTACATCATTCTGAAACATTTTATATTCTCAAATAAGAAAAATTGTTGGTGATAAAGTTATGGTTGTTTTATAACTTTAAAAAATTGATGACTCAGGCATACAGTAATAGTTAACTAGGTAACTCAAGCCATCCTTCTCCCTGAAAGTAGCTAGAAAAGCCAGACAGATTATTAACAACAAGAATGTGCTTAAAACCATTGAAAACGAACAAGCTCCTCAGAGTTACCAGTACGGGATCTGGAGGAAGATAGAAACTCACAAAAATGAGCCTCGTGTTTGGGTCTATCAAAAGGGTATTTGCTCCTTCTAGAGGGGCCGGTGACTAATACAATCAGCAGTCCTTTTGGTAGTTCCTTAGGACTGGGGAGATAGAGATTGGAGTTGAAGGCTTACCATAGTAGGGATAACTTGGTAAACTCTGTAGCCTTCTAAGAATAAAGGCAAACCAGAAATAGATGGGCCCCCACAGGGATTGTGGGCTCTTACTGATCTCTTTACATACTATAAAAGTCAACCTTTTAAAGTGTACCATTCAGTAGTTGTTGGTTCTTAAATTGTATAACACACACACACGCACACAAGGAAAAGACCAGTCCTTCACAAACTCTTCCAAAAAGTAGAATAAGAGGGAAAACTTCCCAACGCATTCTTTAGGACTAGTGTTATCCTGATGTCATAAACAGACAAAGGCATACAAGAAAACTACAGACTAATATCCCTTATGTGTATAGATGCAAAAATCCTTAACAAAATAATATTAAACTGAGTCCAGCAGCATATGAAATGGTCACACCATGACCACAAGGTATTTATCCCAGGAATGCAAGAGTAGTTTAACAGTTGAAAATCAACCAATATAATATATATACCATATTAATAGAACAAAAGGGGAGAAAGACTTGATAATCTAAATATGTGCAGAAAAAGCATTTGATAAAATCTAAGACTCTTTCATGATAAAAATACTCAAACTAGTTATAGCAGAGAAGTTCTTCAGTCTGATAAAGGACATCTTTGGAAAACATACACCTGAACATCATCCTTAATGGAAAAAGACCAATGCTTTCATTCTAAGGTCAAGAATAAGAAAAAGATTTTTGCTTTCAGCACTTTTAGTCAACATAGTACTGGTGGTTCTCGCTAGGAAAATTAGAAAGAAAAAGAAATCTAGGCATCCTGAATGAAAGTAAAGAAATAAAACTGTCCCATATTCATACATCATATGAACCTTTTGTAGAAAATCCCAAAGAATACACACACACACTAGAACCAATAAACCAGTTTAGCAGAGACAAGATGCAAGATCAGTGATGTACAAAATTGTATTTCTCTATACTAGCAAGGAACCATCATAAATTGAAATTAGGAAGACATTTCAATTTATAGTAATATAAGAATGAACTAGTTAGAATAAATTTAACAAAAGAAGGGGATTTATAAACTAAATACAACGTTATTGATAAAAATTAGAGAAAATCTAAATAAATTGAGAGGCATTTCATATTAAAAGATTGGAAAAATTAGTATTGTCAGTAGAGCTACTCTCCCAAATTGATCTATAAATTCATTGTAATTCTTAACAAATTCTAGCAGGCTTTTTTTTTTTTTTTTTTTTTTGGTAGGAATTGACAATTGGTCTTAAATCTTACACAGAAAGACAATGACCAACAATAGCCAAAACAGGGCATCTGGGTGCGTTAGTCAGTTAGGCGTCTGCCTTTGGCTCAGATCATGATCCCAGGGTCCTGGGATCGAGTCCCACGTTGTGCTCCCTGCTCATCGGGAAGCCTGCTTCTCCCTCTGCCCTTCACCTTGCTTGTGCTTGCTCTCACTTCCTCTTCTCTCAAATAAATAAAATCTTACAAACAAACAAGCAACAGCCAAAATGATTTGGAGAAAAAATAAATTTGGAGGACTGACACTATCTGATTTCAAAACTTACTATAAAGCCACTGTAATTAAGATAGTGAGGTATTGGCACAAAGATGAGCCTGTAAATTAGTGTAACAGAATTGCAAGTCCAAAAATAGATTCTGGCATTTATGATCAGCTGAATTTTGATATCGAAGCCAAGACAATTCCAAAGAGGAAGGATAGTTGTTGTTGTTGTTGTTGTTGTTGTTTTACCAAATGGGGCCAAGACAATTAGATATCCACTTGTCAAGGGAAGAATTTGGACTCTTACTGTATATACAGAAGGTAACTCAAAATAGATCATAGACCTAAGTGTAAGAGTTAAAACCTTGAAACTTATAGAAGAAAATATAGGATATAGTCTTTGTGACCTTGAGTTGAATGAAGCATTCTTAGATACCATACCAAAAGCAAAGTCTGTGAAAGAAAAAAATGACAAATTGGGCTTCAGCAAGAAAAAAAATGACAAATTGGGCTTTAGCAAAATTAAAAACTTTTCCACTTCAAAAGACAACAATAAGAAAATGAAAAGACAAACCACAGATTGAGAGAAAATATTTGGAAATTATACATCTGATTAACATACTATATAATTCAGCAATTTTAGTAAATTTAAAGAGTTGTACAACCATTAGGACAATCTGGTTTTAGAACATTCTCATTGCCCCCAAAAGTACCCTCCTGCTTATTTACAGTTAATCCCTATTTTCATCCTAATCACTGTTCTGATTATTGTTCCTGTACACTCACCTTTTCTAGCAGCTTATATAATTAGAATCATACAATATGGAATCTTTTGAGCCTGGGTTCTTTCACTTAGAATAATGTTTTGAGGTCTATGTAGTGACATGTGTCAGATAAAATTATATTGTATGAATGTGTATACAATGTATATTACATTGTATGAATGTATCAGATAAAATTACATTGTGTGAATGAAAAATACCACATGGTATTTTTCCAGTCATAAGTTAATGGACATCTCCAGTTTTGCAGCATCATCAATAATGTCATAACATTCACAATCCTATCTCTGAGTGCTCATATGTTTTCTCATGGATAAATTCTTAGCCATGGTATTACTGGGTGATATGGTAAATTTATGTGTAATTTTTAAAGAGACTGCCAGAATGTTTTCCAAAGTGGTATACCATTTTATTTTCCCATCAGCAATGCATAAATGTTCTAATTTCTCTGAATCCTTGCTAACACTTGGTACTTTTTTATTACAGTTATTCTAATTTGAGTATAGTGGTATCTCACTATAGTATTAATTTGCATTTCCTTAATGACTAATGATGTCATTCATCTTTTCATGTATTCATTACCCATTTGTTTATATCCTTCACCAAATGACTCAGACCAAAATATCAGACATCTTCTGCCCATTTTTTGAGTTGACTTCTTAATAATGAATTATATTCTTTGTGTATTATGGATATAAGACCTAATCAGATGTATAATTTCCAAATATTTTCAGCTGGTTAAATGTCTGCCTTTGGCTGAGGTCATGATCTCTCGGTCCTGGGATCAAGTTCTGTATCAGGCTCCCTGCTTGATGGGGAGTCTGCTTCTACCTCTGCCCTCCCCCCCTTTAAATATATAAATAAAATCTTAAAAAAAAATATGTAATGAACCTCATATGTCATGATGGCTATTTTGGAATATTATTATATATATATATACTAATAGTACTGCCTTGACCTACCAAGAGTAGTTGCATATTCTAAATTTCATTTGTTATGTTTTTCATTGGGAAAAAACAGTATTTTCCAAAGGATATTTCCTGATCATCATTAGTTAATGATTTTTTAGTATATTCAGTGTTAGATTCAGATTTGACTAACATTTATTGATCATTTATTTTATGTAACATCTAGTAAGATAGATCTTATTATCCATACTTTATGGGGAAAAGAATTTGCCATTATCAAGTAGAAAAACTGGGATCTGAATGTAGTTCTTCTGAAATTCAATTCCAATAAGTACTTTTTAACAATATATATATTTATTTGACAGAGAGACAGACACAGAGAAATCATAAGCAGGGGGAGAAGCAGAAGGAGAGGAAGAAGCAGGCTCCCCGCTGAGCAGGGAGCCTGATGTGGAGCTTGATCCCAGGACCTTGGGATTGTGACCTGAGCCAAAAACAGCTGCCTAACTGACTGAGCCACCCAGGCGCCCCTCCAATAAGTACTCTTAAAAACTCTTTTACCTAGGGGCGCCTGGGTGGCTTAGTCAGTTAAGCATCTGACTCTTGGTTTTGGGTCAGGTCATGATCTTAGCGTCGTGAGATCGAGCCTCACATCCTCAACAGGGCATCTACTTGAGATTCTGTCCCTTTCTCCCTCCCTCTGCTTGTTGTGTGCATGTGTGTGTGCTCTCTTTCCAATAAAATAAATAAAATCTTTTTTAAAAAGCTTTTACTTAGGAAAAACCCCTGCATATTGAAGAGCGAATGAATCATAACTTTGTAACTTGATGGGTATTCATACACTTAAACACATGTGTAATCACTCAGATCAATAAACTAATAAACTATTACCAGCCCCTCAGAATTTCTCCTCCTGCCCCCCGCCCCTGGTATACCCTTTAAAGATAACATTGTCTTGGCTTTCAGTACTCATATGTATCAGTCTGGGTATGTTGTTGAATTTTTCATAAAGACAATCAGTCTGTACCTTTGCGTCTGGCTTCCTTCATTCAGCAGTGTATTTTTCAGAATCACCTGTGTGGTTGCACGTGGTTGGAGTTCATTCTCTTTGTTCCACAGTGTTCAGCTGTGTGGATGCGTTACATTTATTTATTTATTCTGTTGATGGGTTTCGGGGAAGTTTCCTATTTATAATATTACCGACAGAATGAATGTGATTTTTTTTTTTTTTTAAACATGTGAGTGAATGCTGTTTAGCTACCAGAGCTGCTTCCCTTTTCTGTGAGATTTGGGAAAAAAGAGTATTATTAATCACATTGGTAGAGAAATAATTCACAATAAATGGTACTGTGTTTTAATTTTTAGATGTACCTTGATCGCATTCATCTATAATTAGGAATCTAGAGTTTTTATAGCCAAAACTCAGTTTCACAGTTGGAATTGCATACATCAAATTGCTAAAAAGTTCCTATTAGATAGGGACTGACTTTTCCTTTTTTTTTTTTTAAGATTTTATTTATTTATTTGACAGAGAAAGTATGCCCATAAGCAGGGGGAGAGAGGGAAAGGGAGAGGGAGAAGGAGAAGCAGGCTCCTCACTGAGTGCAGAGCCTGACGCAGGGCTCCATCCCAGAACCCTGAGATCCTGACCTGACCCAAAGGCAGACGCTTAACCAATTAAGCCACCCAGGTGCCCCATTTGAATATTTTTTATAAGCAATTTTCCTTATAAAACTATGCATATAGGGCAAGTTTTATTCTTATTACTACTATATGTGTTTTTTGAAAGGTGACGAAGACAGCACTGTTCCCTCAAAACAATCATTCAGCTGTACAGAAGCATGGCAAGAAGTGGAAGCAGAGAACAGAGACTACAGAAAATTACTTTTGGAAGGTGATGATCACCTAACAGAAGAGGCACAGGATGAACAGCAACCAAATGTAAAAGACAAACTTTCCATATGATTATGTTAAGGTGAAATATAACATTAGCTTAGTACAAGTTCCACTATCTTTGCCCAGAACAAGATTTTTAATTTAATAGTATTTTTAAATATTTTACTAAAATGTCCTTATATTAAAGAAAAACTTGGGTTAAAAATAATAATTACAGTTGACCCTTGAACAAGGCTGGTGTTAGGGGTCCTGACCCTCCCACACATAGTCTAAAATCCACATATAACTTTTTTTTAAGTCATGTAACTTTTTATTTAAATCCAATGTAGAGTGCTCATTGGGTGGCGTGAAGAGTGTTACTTTGAAATCATTGGTGTTTTTTGTTTTTTAATTTTTTTTTTTTATAAACATATAATATATTTCTATCCCTAGGGGTACAGGTCTGTGAATCGCCAGGTTTACACACTTCACAGCACTCACCATAGCACATACCCTCCCCAATGTCCATAACCCCACCCCCCCAACCCCACATATAACTTTTGACTCCCCCAGAACTTCATTTGCTAATGACCTTCAGTTGATCAGAAGTCCTACTGATAGCATAAACACATACGTCAGTTAACACATATTTTGTATGTTATATGTATTGTGTACTATATTCTTGCAATGAAATAAGCTAGAACAAAGAATGTGATTAAAAGTCCTGAGGAGGAGAGAATGCAGTACTGTATGTACGGTGCTTACAGTCCTGGGAGAACTCACTCTCCTTACAGCACTGTAGTGCAGAAATCAGGGGGAAGCGGACCTGCGTGGTTCAAACTCGTGTTGTCCAAGGGTCAGCTGTACTTCTGAGTCCATCCTCCTAGAACAATGAGATGCATTCTTGTAGAACAAACACATGAACCCATTTTATTTAGTTTTATAGTAGATACAGTACTTTCCGTGCTGATACTGTCTTCATTGTATCTGGTAAGGGCATGAAGAACAGGCACATGAAGCATTAAAAAACAAAATCTGCTTACTTACAATAGCACTTTTTTGTTCTTAAGTTCCAAATTTAAGCTTTTTAGGGGGAAAAACCATTCCTTTTGGGAAGTTAAACTAGTAATAAATGCCAGTATAAAGTTAGGAGTCTCTTTCTATTATCCTTCGGTACCTGTAACTTCTGAAATGAAAACAGTGGATTTTAGATTTGTGTATAGTGCTTGGGAAAGACAGTATTTTTATTTGTAAAGTACTGTGAGGATTAATAAGTCTTCTGATGCCTAGAAGACATTTTTACATTTTCCTGAAGATAGCATTTTACAAAGAGGGGAAATTGGACGTACACATTCTATTTGAGAGTAACTTTTGTAGAAAATAGTATTGACCATTTTTTTAATGTTCAGTTTTAAGTGTTCTCATTTAGGTGTGGATTTAATTATTTTTAAAAGGTAGGGTTAAGTTGGTTTGTGTTTTCTCCCCGATCTGTGCAGATTGAACAGGAAACATCACTGGACCTGATTTTAATAGAAGATTATGATTCCTTAATAGAAAAGATGAGCAACTGGAATTTTCAAATATTTGAAGTTGTAGAAAAAATGGGAGAGAAATCAGGAAGGATCCTTAGTCAGGTTTGTTTAAAATCTCTACTTTTTTAAAATTACAAATTAGTTTTTTCTTGAATCTTTATAAAACACAAAATATAAAAACATGTAATACTGGCTTAGGCACAAATTCGACATTGTTTACTGAATTCTTTCTTTCACAAAAATGGAGTTTTCGGTAGAAAGTTTGAAAAGAGAAATCTATATACATAAACCCATATATAAAAATAATTATCATATGTATTTCATATAATTTTATTGAATAAGTGAAAAGTAGTTTTTTGGCCCATGTGAGTGGAATTTAATTTTACTACAGAATAGAGTTACTTTATATTGAAGCCTGAGGTTGAAAAAGATGTGAAAGGTGAGCTAGTTCTAACCACTGAAACCTATGCTTTACTTTTTTATACCTGCCCTCCATGTGCTTTACCCAAGGCCAGATGGTTTGTTTCATGCAAGAACCATGGAAAAATACTTTTTAACCACCCAGACTCGAGGTTCCCTTGAGGGATTCATCCCATAGCATCTGATTAACTTTCCCAAAATAGCATTCTCATTCTCTTCAAAGTATTTGAAGTATTTAAAGTATTCTTATTTATGAAATGTATAAACATGAGGGTAAATTATGTGGAGGGCGTATAGTTTCATCTCATTGAAGTCTTTAGGGACAAAAATGTAATAAATATTTTGTTCTGACTTCTGTTGACACCTAGGACTAGAGAAGAATAGAATTCATATGCCCCTTAATAAACTGTAAATAAAAAAACTAAAGGGAAGAGTGGAAAAATTTTAAAACTGGGACATGATATAGTAATCTTTCTTTGGTTTTCAAGAGTTTTAGGGTGATATCTTCCTTTTTAATGTTTTGAAAAGAATTTCTTATAGGGAAGTTTTTAATAAATTATTAACTTAAAGACAGATGTACATGGTAATGTTCCCAAATGCAAATCACAAAAACATATTCTACTCAACTGCAAATAGAAATTCTGACTTTTGGGGTGCCTGGCTGGCTCTGCCTTCAGCTCAGGTCATGATCTCGGGGTCCTGGGATCAAGCCCTGTGTTGGGCTCTCTGCTCAGCAGGGAACCTGTCTCCCCCCCACCCCACCGCCTACTTGTGATCTCTGTCTGTCAAATACATAAATAAAATCTTAAAAAAAAAAAAAAATTCTGACGTTTAACATGAATTTTATTTTAATTGACATTTAGGTTATGTATACCTTATTTCAAGACACTGGCTTATTGGAAATATTTAAGATCCCCACTCTGCAGTTCATGAATTATTTTCGTGCATTGGAGAATGGCTACCGAGACATTCCTTGTACGTATCAGCAGATCTTACTAAGTTCAGATAATACTGGTTTTGAAACTATTTTTTCCTTCAGATCTAAACACTTTTAAAATTACATGTCTGGAAAAATATTAAATAGGGATTTAAAAAACTAATCTATATCCTGCTACCTAGAGTTAACAGACTAATTATTAACATTTATGTCTATTTTATTTGTGTTTCATATAGTGAATCATAATACAGACATATGTTTATAATGTGTTCTTTCCCTTAATTATAATATGGTCTACAACTTTGTGTTAATAATTATTCATCTGAGTATCTTATCTTTTAAAATGTTTGGTAATTAAGTGTGTCAGAAAATTCTTGACTTCAAAATATTTAAAAATTATCCATAGAATTTCCAGTTTTAACTGTGTTCTGACTTACGGAGTAATTGCTAATGTCTACTTGATTTTATGGCAAAATATAATTTGAATTTCATATTAGGAAATAATAAGGTTTCCTTATACATCTATATATTCTACAGTTTCCCTTCATATGGACACATTTTGGGAAATCACTCATATAAGCACAGAGCATATTATTCTTAAATTGGTATAACTCACTAATAATGATACTTAATGTGTGTTATATGTGCTATAATTTCCACTTATAAAGTCTGCTTTTTAAAAAGTGACTGCATTTTATAAATAGAATAGTGATACTTTATTTTTTTGTACTTATTTATTTGAGAGAGAGAGCACACGCATGCACGAGCAGAGGGAAGAGGCAGAGGGAGAGGGAAAAGCAGACTCCCTCCTGAGCAAGGAGCCCAATTCAGGACTCTGTCCCAGGACACTGAGATTATGACTGAGCTGAAGGCAGATGCTTAACTCACTGAACCACCCAGGTGCCCCTAAAGTGATACTTTAAAATGGACTTCAGAGGAAGGGGAATGGGGAAAAAAAGAGGCAGTAAAGAGTCTTCACTATCAGCTCCAAATAGGATATTAAGAAAAGAGCCTCTGCATCTAACTTTTTTAAACTTTAGTATCCAGATTTACAAATGGAAATTACACTAGTTTCTACTCCATACGTAGTGATAAGCCACAGAAAGCGCAGAGTAGAATTCCTGGCACATAGTAAAAGGTCAGTAAAAGGTTTTCACTTTATGAATAATTAAACTCCTCATAGACTGACATCACATCACATGGATGGCCTGAAGACTTAGTATTGTGTCATCTGCTGATTGTACCTGGTACTCATTAACTGTTGAAGTGTTGGACTTTTTTTGAATATCAGCTGTGACTGTAATCATTAGATCCATGGAGATTATATCATTTAATCTTTGTTGGAAAGTTTATATTATCTACCTTTCACAGGTGAGAAGTCCAAACTCAAAAGAATCTTTCCCAAGAACCTAAAACTCTTAGAAACGGCAAAACTGGGTTTCACGTGTAGGTCTTGCCTTTTCATATAGTGATAGTCAGTAAACCAGTGTTTGCTTGATTATGTGCTATGTCTCAGACACTGTTCTGGATGTTTTTGTATGCCATTTTAACATTTTGTCCTTCTAGAAGGCCTGAGAGATAGGTATGTCTCATCTTTTTTTTTTTTTTTTTTTTGGGGGGGGGTGTATGTGGATTTTTGTGCAGGGAAGTGGGGAGTTCAAGTATCTATAATTTTTAAGTGTTGCCTTTATGCAACATTGGTCTGCCTAATCCATGCACTATTTACATAATATTTTTAAAGCTACAAAATAGCAACCTTCAGTAAAGTTTTCAGTGCCTTTCAATTAGCCCTTGTTACTTGCCTTTTCTGTGACTGTCTTTCTTTGTTTTCATAGTATTTGTGAAAGTTTTTATAAGAGAACTTTTTAATACATCAAGAGACTTTAAAAAAGTAAGATGAAACCAAAGGTTCCTGGCTGACCCAGTCACCGAAACATGCTACTCTTGATCTCAGGGTTAAGTTCAAGCCCCGTGTTGGGCACTGAGCCTACTTAAAAAAAAAAGATGAAATATAATTGTGGGAAGTTATTCCAAGCCATACATTTTAGTATGAGGGTATAAGATAGTAGAAAATTATTGTGCTTTAAAAAATGTTCTATGTTGGGGCGCGTGGGTGGCTCAAATGGTTAGGCGTCTGCCTTCAGCTCAGGTCGTGACTCTGGGGTCCTGGGATCGAGTTCCATGTCAGGCTCCCTGCTCAGCGGGGAGCCTTCCTCTCCCTTTCCTGCTCCCCCTGCTTCTGCGAGCTCTCTCTGTGTCAAATAAATAAAATCCTTAAAAAAAAAAAAGTCCTGTGTTTAACATAACATTTTTATAAAACGTTTTGATGACTTTAGATCACAATCGCATACACGCCACAGATGTCCTGCATGCAGTTTGGTATCTGACAACGCGGCCAGTTCCTGGGTTACAGCAGATCCACAATGGCCATGCAACAGGAAATGAAACAGGTACTTCTCTCTACAAGTTTCCTTTTAGTTGTTTGTCCAGAAATAATAAATCAAGCTTTCTCCTTTCATTACCTCTTTTCTTTTAAAAATTGCACTAAGTAAACTTTGGTACATGTAAATAACTATATAAATTTTGATGCACAGTAATGATATGCAAATTAGAAAAGCTACAACTCACCTTAAGTTAAGATGCAGTACTGTTGAATCTACCATATTTCTTCTCTGTGTCCCATCCTGTGGCTTGCTGTCTGGAATAGCATGATAATCATTTGTTTATTCTTTTCTTTCAGTTCTTGGTTTTCTTGTTGTAGATGTACCATGTAAATTTAAAATATATAACCTACACAGTGAAAATGGCCATACTTAAAAGCCTTATGTAAGCATGTAAATGATGATATTAAAAACCTTTCATAACATTTATGTTTTGCTCCCAAAGAAGTTAATTCTGTTCCTCATCATAAATACAATTATTTATACAAATGTACTAATTTACATAACATGGTTCTCTTACTCTAATTTGTAAAAGAGGGAAGAACTACTCCAGTGAGATACATACACACACACACACACCCACACCCACACCCATCAGGACAGAATCTGCTTAGTTACAAATGCCTGAGAAACGTGATCATGCTAATCAGGGCAGATGTCATAGGCTCAGCTGTTGCTTTACAGTCTTTGGTCATTAAGTCCAAAGTAATGCCATTAGGTTTTCTGCCGTGCCATATTTACTCTTTCCTCGTCCTCCCTATTCCTTTCGTTAGTTCCGTACTTCCATCAGATCATTTTCTTCAGCTTTTCTGTTTGTAGATATAGCTATTTTCTTAGAAGAATACTTTCATATTTTAGCCCGTTTGATGATAGTGATTGATTTTGTCTGATCCTTACTATCAAGAGGAAATAAGGTTTCTACTATACACGGGAGGATATAACTTAGGGGATTTTTTTTTTTTTTTTTTTTGGCCTTTTCGGTACCCCCATGTCCGGTGACAAAAGATAATGGAAAACTGCGGTGATCAACTGTCATCAGGATCACAACAGTGCAGACCTTTGAAAATATAGGTCATTCCACTAGGCAGAGTACCATGATCAGTAGAGATGCTGGCGGAGGACAAAGGGAAGATGGAATAAGAAGATGAGAAATCTGAGGTCCAGCCATGTGACCAGTCTCAGAAGTGAAGTCTATAATAGCCATATGCATTTTCCTCATTGCTATTTATTTTATATACTAAGGAAACTTTTTTCTTCCTCTTTCTCATTCTCCTACCACCCAAACATTGGTGGACTTTTGGGTTCTTTCTACTTTGGGACTACTATGAATAATGCTGATATAAATATTCTTGTACTAGTTTTTGTGTGGATATGTTTTCATTTCTCTTGGGCACATTCCTAGCTGCGGAATTCCTGGGTCGTCAGAGGATTCTGTGCTTAACATTTTGAGAATCTGCCAAAATGTTTTCCAAGGTGGCTGCACTATTTTATTTTCTCACCAGCAATCCAATTTTTTGCTGCCATTTGTTATTATCTTTCTGATAGCCATTCTAGTGACTGCGAAGTGGTATTTCATTGTGGTTTGGATTTACATTTACCTAATGGCTAATAATGTTGAATGCCCTGCCATTTGTCTGTCTTCTTTGAGAGATGTCTATTTGTGTCTTTCAACCATTTTTAAATTTGGTCCTTTGTCTTTTTATTATTGAGCTGTAGGAGTTCTTTGTAGATTTTAGATATAAGTTCCTTACCAGATTTATGATTTGCAGCTATTTTCTCCCATTCTGTAAGGTGTCTGTTCACTTTCTTGATGGTGTCTGTTGAAGTACAAACATTTTAAATTTTGATGAAATCTAATCGATCTTTTTCTTATTTTGATCATGCTTTTGGTATCATATCAAAGAAGGGTTTTGCCTCATCCAAGATTATGAAGGTTTACTCCTTTGTTGTCTTCTAGGAGTTTCATAGTTACGGGAAGTTTAGGTCTGTGACCCATTAGAACTAATTTGGGGGATAAAAGAAGAGGTCTTTCTTTTGCACATGAATATCCAGTTGTCCCAGGACCATTTGTTGAAAAGAGTTCTTAATATATACTCCACATAGTTGGCTCTTAAATGTTACTAAATCAATTTCTACCTTATAAGATGTGAGCATTAAATGAAACAATGTATGAAAAAGGCTAACATCATGCAGGGCACATAAATGGCTCTTCAGCATGGTCTTAGCACCCTTGTACAAAATCAGTTGGCCACAAATACGAGGGTTTCTTTCTGGACTTTCAGTTTTATTCCATTGATTTTTATGTCTGTCCTCACACCAGTACATTATCTTCATTACTAAAGCTTTGTTAGTAAGCTTTGAAATTGGTAAGTTTAAGTCCTTTAGCTTTGTTCTTTTTCCAGATTGTTCTGGCTCTTCTGGTTCTCTTGTATTTCCATATGGATTGAGGTCCAGCTTGTGAATTTCTACCAAAGAAAAAGAAAGAAGGGGGAAAAAAAAAAACAGCTAGGATTTTGATAGGGATTGTATGAAATCTGTACATCATTTTGGGAGAGTATTGCTGTTTTAATAGTATTAAGTCTTCTGGTCCATGAGCATGGGCGTTTTTTCCACTTATTTAAGTCTTCTTTAACTTCTTTCAACAATATTTTTTAATTTGCAAAATACTGGTTTTGTACTTCTTTTAAGTTGATTCCTAAGTACTGTATTCTTTTTGATGCTGGTGTAAATGGGATGGGTTTTGGGGGCTTATTTTTTGATTATTCATTGCTATCACATATAAAAATAATTGATCTTTTGCATATTGCTCTTTTATCCTGCAATCTTGATGATCACTTTTATTAGTTCTGATAGTTTTTTAGTGGCTTTCTTGGGATTTTTCTATATATAAGAGCATGTCATCTCTAAGTAGAGATAGTTTTACCTCTTTGTTGTGTGCTGGTCTCAGCCTGTCAATATCCATTGTTGGGGCTGGACCAGCTCTTGTGGTTACTATGATTACAAGATGCCCTTTAGTGATTACCATCAAGAAACTAAAAAAAAAAAAAAAAAAAGGTTTATTACTTAAAGGAATTGAAAATTACACAACATAAGTAGGACCACAGAGCAAGGTCACAGGAGGAGAGAGAGAGGTTATGGGGAGGGAGAGGGAGAGAACATGCACAGTTGTGCATGCAGGTAGACATGTCTGAGGTTTATTGGGGTCAAGAGTGGGGGGTTTCACTGGCTCACTCTTAATTGGTGAATTTAAAGCGTAAGAGGAGGAATTTAAAGCTTGGGTAGAGAAAAAACCAGCAGCCCAAATGGTCAGTTACTGAAATCAACCAAGATTTCTAAAACAGAAGTGACCTGGCTGTGCATCTAGACAGGGAGGCTGGCAGGGTGTTTCTTCGAGATCAGCATCTTTGAAGTGGTGCTTCTTTGAAATGGGTACCTGGGAGAGCAAAGCTTAAATCAGGCACTTACGGTACAAAAAGTGGGGAAAACTGTCAGGGTTTACCCTATACACTTCTCTTCCAGTCTGAATGCCTTTTACTGAGGCCTCCATTTAAATTAATCAGCCAATTAAAAGAATCACCATTTTCTGAAAGAAAGTAAACAAATGGGATCTATGATAATTATGCTGAAATGTCCTTGCCAGCTATTTTATTTTTCATAGTATTAATTTCATGTTAACAAAAAGCAAAATTGAATATACATCTTAGAGTCCTAATAAGTCAGTTTTAAGTAACTGGGTTTTAAAAGGATGTCTTTTGCCAATTTTGTTATTTTTATGTGTCTTTATAATTCTAGGGAAAATTCAAATTATTGGCTGATGTTGGTAACTAAGTCTTATTAGAAATTTGAATGTTAAATATATCTTTATGCATTTAACTGCCTTAATTTTTTTATAATTATTTTTTAAAAGTTCTAGTGTGGGTGATTCTAAAACTCAATTTAAATAATGTTATAAATGACAAAAATAATGAGGTATCTTTATAATTATCACTAGTGTGTATTAAAGTCATTATGTTAAAAAATTCATGAGAGGGCACCTGGGTGGCTCAGTGGGTTAAAGCCTCTGCCTTCAGCTTGGGTCATGATCCCAGGATCCTGGGATCGAGCCCCACGTCGGGGTCTCTGCTCTGCAGAGAGCCTGCTTCCTCATCTCTCTCTGCCTGCCTCTCTGACTACTTGTGATCTCTGTCAAATAAATAAATAAAATCTTAAAAAAAAAATTCATGTGATGGCAAATACTGAGTGAAATAAATTATGATGAAGATTGTTTTGGACTCTCACAAGCCAGAACGTTATTCCTAGTTTCCACCGATGAAGTCAGTGAAATCTCCTGTCTCTCTAATATCTTTGTGGTTTTATTCTAAATATGGATTATTTTTTCCTCCATATACTTCCTAATAAGATCATTTCAGCAAAATTAATAGAATGACCATCTGAATAGATAAAGCCACTAAAATGCAAGAAAAAAAAAAAAAGAAATCAGCGGTAAGATACTAAAGCATGGAAAGTATGGTGTTGATTGTGAAAATATTGTTCCTAACTAGAGGATGAAAAGAGAATTATGAGACATTCCTCAGTTTTCTACATCCTCTCATTTTCCAGTTTTTCTTGCCATTGTCTTCTAAGGGGCTTCATGGAAGGAAAAAGAAAAGGGGGAAAAGGAGTTGTAATCAGGGCTACAAATGAAATGTTATCTCTCTGGTAGGATTTGAAAAGCATCCTATGCTGAGAAACTTAGTTTGTTAATACATTAAATTCCTAAATCTCCATACAGTTTTCACAAAATTTTATTCTCTAGATTGCTTTATCCTGTTACTTTCTGTGTGCTGGCCATTATCTCTAGTCCTTAAATAATAAGTGTTAAGAAAACCAGAGGTTTTTAAAAATTATTATTAGCCCAAGTAAGAGAACATCATAAAGATCTCATAGTGTCTTATGAAGTAAGTGACTGTAGCATCAATGCTTAACCTCGTTCCTCTCTAGGAGCATGTGTGTTGGAGAGAATGGACTGTTTTAAGTCTTTGTTTATAAATAGTTTATTTCTTAGCTTAATCAACAAGAGAAATAATCGTATTCCCTGTGGGGAATGCCCTCCTCATTCTCATTTTGTGAGGAAGTTATGGGTAATGCTGGTTTATTTTGCTTGTTCCTCAGATTCTGGTGGTAGAATGAGCCCTGGGCAAATTGCTTACATTTCTTCGAGGAGCTGCTCTATTCCAGATGACAGCTATGGTTGCCTTTCTTCAAACATTCCTGCGCTGGAATTGATGGCTCTCTATGTGGCAGCTGCCATGCACGATTATGATCACCCAGGGAGGACAAATGCATTTCTGGTGGCTACAAATGCCCCTCAGGTAGGAAATATTGTTTCAGAAAGTTCCAAGAGTGATTCTGAAATTTCACAAGGGTGTTGTATATATCCTTTTGTAATCCACCCTTCAGTTGAATCAGGTAACCATTCCATTTGCACTGTAATTAATTGGATTTTAACACATGGCCTTGACATGAGATGTGCAAAAGAGTGAAGAAAAAATTACCTTCTCCTACCTCAAAATAAATACAGTCGTGAAAGAGTAACCCACTGTTCTGTGAAATTCTGGAATCCTTGCTGCCAGTATTTTTGCCTTTGATCAAACTGATGAGACTGACTAGATGTAAGCCTGATTCTTCTTCCTTTCCGTGGCTGAAAGTGTAATGATGAGGAACTATCATTTTCCTTGATGTCCTCTTTTTTCCTCAAGACTCAGATTCTAAAGCTCGTAATGCTACATATATTAGTGTATGTAAACATTCCTTCTAGTACCACGTTATTTTTGTACCCAGTACAGCTGATAAGGTGCAAGATTCCTTTCCCACCAAAATTTGCATAAGAGGTAGGAGTTCCCACAAATGGATACTGTAATCGCAGTCGCTTTACACTTTCAGGCTTGGAACTAAATCCGTGGTTTTAAGTGGTCGTGGGTGTTTGTTTAGGCTGGTGATTCCTGAGATGTCGTCGTTGCTTCTAACTGCGTGCCTTCCAAAGGACAAGTAGTCGGTTCAGCTTGCGGAATTCATCTTGTGTCTTCGCCCCTCTGTGTGTAAACCTCACTTCTGATTTTTTCGTCTTCTGTAGCCATCCTGTGTTGCTCTTCACCCATTTCTCTCCCACACTCTCACTGTTTAAAACAGAGGAGATCGGTTCTCTAGCCAGAACAAGAACAGGATTCAGAGACAGGGAGAGAGTGTTAAAAATGCCACATGATTCATTTCTCCTGTGGCACTTTATCTATTAATAGTTCATGATTTCCATAGGTAACTTTTTAATGAATTTCAGTCTAGATATTAATATTTGTCTACTTTCTAAGAACAGCTGTGGGAGAGGTTATAAACTAAGGAGCCCATGCCTCCTCACGTTCTCCAGGAAGCGGAGGTACTCTCTCTCTCACTTCACACTGTCGTCTTTAAAAACCTGGGCTTGTGGGGAGTTGGGGATCTGGGCGGAAGGGGCACAGTGCAAAAAGCACTGGTCTTGAGATCGAGAGACCCGAGTTCAGTTTCTGATTACCCAGTCATTAGCCATGTGATCTTAGATGAGTAACCCTTATCTTTCTGAACTTCAGAATACACACCGGATATGATTAACGGTAAAGGGACAACAAATGGAGGGTTTCTATTTTGTGTGTTTGAGAGGCTCCTGAATCAGGTGTCCTATAGACGGAGATTACCAACTTTTCTCTTTTGCTCTTGGCTTTAGATCTTTTACGGCCTTCCCGTACAGGTGAGTCTGACTTACTACCTTTCCTCCAAGGGGATGACGGGTGAGGGCACTCCAGTGTTACTGCTGCATTGTTGCAGATAAACTAATGATATCTGAAAGTCATCCCTACAAGTTACATGCTGGAAACTGTTGTCCTAATCAAAATAAAAATGTGAAGTCTGGATAGAATACCAGTAATACATGTAATTTCTAACTTCTCATTGTTAAGGATTGCCGGTAGAGGAAGCGATGGGAAGTGTGGGAAGGGATAGGAAATTGACAGGGCATTCAGCTGTTGAGAAAGGATGATCTTCCACCCAGTCTCCTTGCTTACTGCCCGTGGGTCTGTACTCAACCCAGAGCATGCAAGTAGCTCTGTTGTAATGTGAGTTACATCACTTTCTGTTCCAGACCCTCCAGTGGCATTCACCTCACTCCTAGTAAAAGTCATTGTAATGGCTCGGGGGTTGATTCTTCTGCCTTAATTCACCCATGTCCAGCCTCAGTGGCCTCCTGGCTGTTTTCTTCTATATCCCAGGCACGCACACTCCCTTTCTGAGAACCTTTCACTTCCGTCCTCCCTGTCCGGAGTGCTCTCTCCCCGCACATCTACGTATTCACATTGTCACTAGTTCCGTGTAACAATCCACGAGCCCCTCCTGGAGCTCATTATGTTCCTTCCCTGCTTTGTTTTCCACAGCGGTGTTCATTCAGCATACCGTCTGTTTTGTTTATGGCAGGTCTCTCCTCAGTGGAATATGTTTTCCCGAGAATAAGGATTTTGCCTTATTCCCTAACACCTAGAATAGTGCCTGACACATAAAAGTCGTTTAGTAAATATTTGTTGAATGTTGAAGGATGCCTGATTTCTTTGCTCTGCAGGACTGCTAGTTTGTCTGAAATATCCTGTTCTTCCTAAAGTAATGAAATTCGTGAGACCTGCTAGTGCGTGTGAGATAAGGACCCTTCTGTGAAGGCCTGAGGCGTGTTTATTAGGTAATAAGTAGATCTTCTCATCCTGGGAAGCTCAGTGGGTCTAATTAGGCCACAATTAGTGAAAAGTGTTATTGCGTCAGTAGTAGTGTAGAATACCACCAACTGGATCAAATATTCTTCTTCATTCTCCTGGCAAGGAAAGGACGCTGGGAAGGTATGGAAGGATTATTTTAAATTCTTGCTACGAAAGAACATGAAACACTTAGGTTTATCCTGAAGAGATGCCAGTATTAAAATTCTAAGAGATTTCTGAGCTATTTCCAAATGAAAACTGGTTGAAAGATGGGGATTGGTGCCTGAGGTATTGGAGTTTTCATGACATTTGGGGTAAAAGGAAATGAAATTTGAGGATGAGATCTGTAAATTGGAGACACTCATAAACGTTTTATCCCCCAAAATAGGGATCAAGGTAGTGACTAAATACATGCATTTGACTCCTCATTGTAACAGAAGACTAGGTGGGGAAGGGTATTATCATCAGAAGCTTAAAGAGTTTTCCAGAAATTTCTGTCTCTGGAAAATGAAAAACAGATGAATATCGAGAAGTGAAAGTATACTAGAGGTGGATACAGCTTAAGTGAACTCTAGAGAGACTCCTGATGCCATTTGCCCCGGCTTGCTACGCACACACGTGCATGCGCACCCCAGTCCCTGTACACCTACACTACACATCTTTAAATAAAGCTTGTACAACCCTGCACTTAACCTCCAGGCAGAAAACTCATCTCTTAGATATTGAAGGGAACTTCCAGAAGAGAGTAAGAATTACTAGTTGTGAGTATTAGTACTCCAGAGTAAATCCTTCTCATTTTGGAAACTTAACAGCTGGTGTCTGGTCTCATAACTGTAGAGCAGAACCTACTAAGTAACAAACGCCATCCACATCCATAGGGTTCCTACTCATCTTTCCAAATTAAAGAAGAGACTCAACACTAAACAGAAGAGAATCTTCTCTCTCTCTCTCTCTTTTTTAAAAATATCAATAGAGGGGCGACTGGGTGGCTCAGTGGGTTAAGGCCTCTGCCTTCAGCTCAGGTCATGATCCCAGGGTCCTGGGATCGAGCCCCGCATCTGGCTCTCTGCTCAGCAGGGAGCCTGCTTCCCTTCCTCTCTCTGCCTACCTCTCTGCCTACCTGTGATCTCTGTCTGTCAAATAAATAAATAAAATCTTTAAAAAAAATATCAATAGATAACCATGGGATCATTAGACAGAACATTAACCAGTAGCTTGGAAAGAAAAGGTTAAAATGGACAGGGTAACCAACTATAGGGGAGAAAAAAAATCTAGAGAGTAGAAAAGCTGGTAAGTTTTTAAAAAAGGAATTCTTAGAATTCAAGAAACACTGCATTTCTAAGAACAGCAAGCTATGAAAAAGGAAACATCAGAGAACAAGTTAGAGCTCTTAGGAACTAAAAATATAACTGCAAAAAAAAAAAAACCTAAAAATTTAGTATAAGCCCTGGAAGTAAATTTCCAGGTAACCTCTGCCAGAATGCAGAGTAGAAAGAGAAGGAGATGGAAGATATCAGGAAGGGAAAAATGGGGCACAGTGGACCAAGTCATGAGCTGATTGTTGGAGTTTCAGAAAAAGACGGTCTTTGGATTGAAGGAGCTCAGCAGGTGCCAGAGAAGTTGAATGGGGAGAAAACACCACAAATCTGCACATGGAGTGCCACGGTAAAATTTTTTCAAAAAAAAAAAAAAAATTCCTGGGAGAATGACAACAGTATACATATAAAAGAACAAAAATCTGGGGTGCCTGGGTGGCTCAGTGGGTTAAGCCTCTGCCTTCAGCTCAGGTCGTGATCTCAGGGTCCTGGGATTGAGCCCCACATCGGGCTCTTTGCTCAGCAGGGAACCTGTTTCCCCCTCTCTCTGCCTCTCTGCCTACTTGTGATCTCTGTCAAATAAATAAATGAAACCTTTAAAAAAAATTAAAAAAAATCCAACTGGCATCATATTTTAGCAACAATGGATGCTCGAGGGTACTGAAATTAACAAATATTGGATGCTTACTGGGGGAGAGGCACTATTCTAGGCATCATTACTGAACAAAACAGACCAAAAAACATTTCTGCTCCCATAGAACGTACATTCCAGTAAAGGAAGAAGAAGAGTAAAGAGTGTATGTGGGAGGCAGAGAGAGAGACGATTATGATGTCTGAGCTAGGAAAGAAGTAACCCGGGGGGGGGATGGGGATGGGGAGTGCTGGCCTAAAGATACTATTTTCAAGTTAGATTTCTGTATCCCGCTAAGCTACAGCTGAGTTTAAGAGCAAAAATGAAGAGAATCTCAGATATACAGAGGTGAAATAAATCATGTACCCACTCACCCCTAGAAAGTCACCTGAAAAACATGTCTTAGCAAAACAAGAGTGATAAGGAAGACAAAGGATCTTAGAAGATACAGGGTTATCAGAAATTTTTGAACAAACCCAGAACTTCAGGATAAAGGAGTCCTGTTCATCTTGACTATGTCTTTAAGGAGAAATACCTTCTCTCTTCCCCCCGCCCCCCCATTTAAAACTAGCTGCTTTTTTTCCCTGTAGCACCTGAGTTACTACCTTTATTGGATTTTTTAAGTTAAGAATTTTTTTACATGAAAACAATTTTTCTTAATCCAAGATTTTTCACTTTCTGGAAGTACCCTCTTTAATCTCATGAGTATAATCTAGTTACTTTTTAATGTTTCCTCCTGTCTCTCGTTTCAAAAGGGGACATTTGGTCAGATTTGTCAGCCTCTTCCTTTTTGTGATCTAAGTCTTTGCTACGTCTGATGGGCTTTCTTTTCATTTATCGAAAGGTGTTTATTATTTGTTAAGATTTATTCTGTCAGTTTGTATTAAACCCTGTTTCATCTTTCCAACTCAAAAAGAGGGTAAAAAGCAGTTTGGGATCACCTAATTTGCTTTGCCAAATTGAAGATGTGCCTGTGATGCGAAGGAAGGGGATCCCTTAGCTGGAGAAAGCAGGGATCAAGATGCTTTAGCACAAAGTCCAAGCATGTCAGTTACTGCAGCTCCAAACTAGCTGGGCGTGGTCTTCTGTCTCCGTCATCGAAGAGCCCTCAGTAAATGCCCGCTGAGGCTTACTGTTTTACCTGGAATGGTTTTCTCACCAAGTTTAGGGTTGGTTTATTGTTCCCGTCTTCAGCCAGTATTCTTCCTAAAGTGGAACAGACATTTGTCTCCTACTTACTGCTCCATGATTGTTTGCCTCTCCTTATCTGGGAGGTCGTGGGTTTACTGGGGCCCAGCAGGGGACTTCCTCCACTTACTCCCCAGGTGGGTTTTTCCTTCTCATGTGTTAACTTAGTTGACCTCTCCTCAATCCAGTCCCACTTTCCCCATGTATCTGAAGTTTCCAGTATGGTGATAACATCTAGATTTTAATATCGACTCAGATTTTTCCCCCCTATTGTATATTTCTTTGGTAATTTCAAAGGGCAGTTTGAATGGTGAAGAAATTCTGAACTTACTTCTTTTACTGATGTTGCTAGCCAAGAGTTTATTAAGTCAGCTAGCTGGATAGGACACTTATTATATATTGTGCTATACTGAGCTGGAAGTTTGATGACTTCTTCCTGAACAGACAAAGCTGTTCTAATAATTTACCAGTTTTCATCAGATTTGACTATGAATTAATGAATTCACTATTAAATATAAATCAACCCTTTAGGGAGTCTTTGAAGCTTATTCTTTCTCTTTGAGCTTGATGTTTGGAAGTTGTAAGAAGGCTAGTATAAAATGCCTTTTGTTTTGACCTATAACTGATAATTTAACAATGTGTTAATTTGAAGGCACACAGCATGTTCATTTGATACACACGTCACTGTAATACTACCATCATGTCCCCTAATAGCCTTTTTTATGGTGAGTACATTTAAGATCTAGTCTCTTAGCAACTTTCCAAGTATATAATATAGTACTATTAACTGTAATAATACTATTAACTATAATCACGGTGCTGGGCGTTAGATCGCCAAAACTTTTCCATCCTATAACTGGAAGTTTGTACCCTTTGACCAACATCTCTCCAATTCCCCCACCCTCTGGTAAACTTGTCTGTGTTTCCATGAGTTCACCTTTTTAGGATTCCACATATAAGAAGTACCATACAGTATCTTTTTTGATTCAACTCACTTAGCATCGTGCTCTCAAGGTCCATCCATGTTGTCTCAAATGGCAGGATTACCTACCTTCTTTCTCATGGCTAAATAAATATTGCATCTCTCTCTCTCACACACATACACCCCCCACATCTTTATCCATTCATCCACTGATGAATGATCACAGTGAACCAGGTCATGAACTGACTGTTGGAGTTCCAGGAAAGATGGTCTTTGGATTGAAGGGGTTCAGCAGGTGCCAGAGAAGTTGAATTGGGAGAAAACACCAAAAATCTGCACATGGAGTACCATGGTAAAATTAAAAAAAAAAAAAAAAAATTCCTGAGAGAATGACAACAGCATACATATAAAAGAACAAAAATCCAACTAGCACCGTATTTTAGCAAATTTGACAGAGAAATGCAGCAAGAGAGGGAACAGAAGCAGGGGGAATGGGAGAGGGAGAAGCAGCTTCCCACTGAGGAGGGATCCCAACGTGGGGCTCGATCCCAGGACCTTGGGATCATGACCTGAACCGAAGGCAGACACTTAATGACTGAGCCTCCCAGGTGCCCCTAAGCCACTGGTTAAGTCTGTATTCCAAAGTTCTAGAGTAGTGAGGGTCTTGCACTGAAATGAGGTGGAGTAGCACACCAGCTGAACCAAGGGATGTGTTTTTACCTGTTTCATGTTTCTCTTATTCCTGGGCACTGTGTCAGGGTCGGAATGTGGGAATGTGTCCTTCAGGGACATGCAGGATTCTTGCTCATCAGGGACAGTGCTCCTGCTTCCTTGTCTTTGGTCATCAGCACCTTGGATTGCATGCTAGCTGAAGACGAGAAGCATGTCCCTAAACCTGCTCTCTAATGACTTCACTGACAGCAGCTTTATCTAAGAAGGTTCATGGATTCAGTGAAGTAGACCTCAAATTTCAGCTTTACACCTTTTTAAAGATTTTATTTACTTATTTGACAGAGAGATCACAAGTAGGCAGAAAGACAGGCAGAGAGAGGGGGAAGCAGACTCCCCATTGAGCAGAGAGCCTGATGCGGGGCTCAATCCCAGGACCCTGAGATCATGAGCTAAGCTGAAGGCAGAGACTTAACCCACTGAGCCACCCAGGTGCCCGTCAGCTTTACATCTTTTGAGGGCAGCATGGTATCTGGGAAGATGAACTTTGGAGCGAATTGCCCTTTCACTTACTAGATGTATCTGCCGGAGAGGTATGCCTTACCCTTTTGGTACTTCAGTAAACCCATTTAGAAAATTATCACAACCCTTCTTCACAAATATTAAAATGCTGAGCATAGAGTAACTACTCATTGTTTATATTCTTCTAGCCTAACTCTGTTTATTATTAAAGATTAGTATCTCTGAGATGCCTGACTCCTTCTTATTACTTTTCAGGCAGTTTTGTACAACGACAGATCTGTTCTAGAAAATCATCATGCTGCATCAGCTTGGAATCTGTATCTCTCTCGCCCAGAATACAACTTCCTTCTTAATCTTGATCATGTGGAATTCAAGCGTTTTCGTTTTTTAGTAATTGAAGCAATCCTTGCTACAGATCTTAAAAAGCATTTTGATTTCCTTGCTGAATTCAATGCCAAGGTTTGTGATACAACTTAGTGTCTGGTTTTACTGATGGAAATCACTATTGTATTACGGATAAGTTTTTTTTTATATAATGTTAAGTTAGAATTAATACTACTCATAAAGTAATAATACCTGATGGGAGTTGATATAGGTGTCAATATTTTTTAAAATAACTTTTTATTATAACACGTCCTAACCATACTATCACTTGCTACCTTTCGATATGTAGACTTACAACTTTCTTTCTCGTGGTGATAAGCCAATTCATGATGTCAAAAGCTTTTAGAGGCACATTGGAGAAAGTTGTGCAGCCATGTAAGGTACTTTGTGAAATTGAAGATGTTTCTCAGAAGCCAGTTAATGCTTCCCTCACTTCTCCTATTAATCCCTTCTTTCTGTTCGTGTTAAACTGGCTGGTGTGGGTGAGAAGCACCCTCCACTCTTCCACTAGAGAATAATGCGTTCATCAGACAACTGCCTGGGATCTGCCCTGCATGGGCAGTAGCGCCAGCTAAGAATGAGTAGAGAACAGGTGAAGTGCCCGCGGTCAGGAATTCACATTAGTATTGAGAAACACTGCCCTCCGGTGACAGGGGTGGAGAACTGCTGAGAACCACCACTTTATAGATGTTGTGAAGGAAGGGTGCTCCCTCTTTGGCCGGCAGGAAGCCTTTGTTTCCTTGAGGACATTTGTGACGTAAAGGAAAGGTGTACCCTCAGGGTAGAGGAACTGATAACAAAGGAATACTAGATTTAACCCCCTGGGTGGAGACCCTATATGGGGCTGTCTTGATATTAATAATATACTTCCCAAAAAAAAGATCAGCAAGAAATCCATATGCCTTTAAAATTATTTTATGGTTGTGGAGCTCTGTTAACTTTTATTTAATAATAAAATTCATTTAAGTGCTAAGAGTCGTAGAAGTTTTCACAGGTAAAAGATCACCTAGTCCAATGCTCTTGAATCTGTGCTTCTCGGAGATTTCTATTCCACAGTCTCCCAGGAAAATGCCCTGAGTGGGGCTCTGGATCTCCTACATGGTTTCAATCCAAAACGCTCTCCTTTCAAGTGTTTGATAGTGGTGGTCTACATAAATTTTCCTTTGACAAAAAGGGTTTGGTGCCCAAAAATCTATCCTCAAACCAAAGTTCAGAAGCCACTGATCTGGCCCATTTATTTCATTCTTTTACAAAAGGAAATTTGAGTTTTTGAAAGGCAGAGTAATTCTCCTAATTAGTGATGATAATTATATTTAAATAACCATGTTAGTATTTAACATTTACTGTGAACAAGGCATTTTTTGTTTATTAATCCTCATGGTAATATGGCTAGATTGGTACTACTTTTCTTGTTTTAGAGATGAAGAGAGTTAGATTCAAGGAGGATAAGTGATTTTTCTATTATTACACAATGAGTAAATCATTGATTCAGGATTTAAAACCAGAGGGATCAGCTTTTAAGACGTGTGTTCTTTCAACTGTATCATATTTTCCTTTCACAGATGAAGCCTACTTACTTCTCTGTAGGTCCTAAGTGTTCTTTTTTAAAGTAGAATTAGTTACAATTTTTAAATGATTTATCGATGTTTTGCATATACATATAAATATAGTGTTTATTATATATTAACATGTTATATGTACGTTACAATTTTCCGTGGTAATCACAAATATTGAAACCCATGGTTATGTTTTTATGGTGTTCTGCCTCCAGTGAAACAAAATTATGACACTTCAAAGGGAAATTTAACCCATATTCCTTCCTGTAATTTAGACAGGAAGCAGTTTTAAGATAATTTGGTTTAAAAAAACAAAACAAAAAACAAAACTGTGCCCTCAGAACCTAAAATAACTGTTTTTCCAAAATAGGCCAACGATGTAAACAGTAGTGGTATAGAATGGAGCAATGAGAATGATCGCCTCTTAGTATGCCAAGTGTGCATCAAACTGGCAGACATCAACGGCCCCGCGAAAGTTCGGGACTTGCATTTGAAATGGACAGAAGGCATTGTCAATGAGTTTTATGAGCAGGTAAGTTCAATGTGAGACGGGCGGGATTTTTGAGAGCTGCCCTCTGAAGGCATTAGTTTTTGGATTTGGATAGCTACATTAAATGTTGGAAGCCTGGTTACTTTGACCAAAAACAGTTAGAAATTGTAGAATTTGCGCTGCTCTTAGTATTTTCTCAGCTCTTTTTCACTGATAAAAATTTTAAAAATACCTCATTCCCAACTGACATGGGTTGAATGTCCCTTGAGGCTACAGGTCAGGGCTCTTTTAAAACCCTGAGTGCCCATGACTTAGGATAGTTTATTTCCAGATAAAACTGTTTTTAATTGATTCAGGGTGTACTTGGATTATATTTAGAGACTATCAACCCGTTTTCAACTCTGCTGTAGAAAGACTGCCTGCCTGCCTTAGAAACATCAACTGGGTAAAAGTCCTGGTTGTGGCGGGGGTAGGCAGCTCGACATTTGAGGGCTAGAAATGGGGATAAAGTAGGTTTTTCGTGGTTTTTAAAGATTCAGAGATAAAAACAAGCTCTTCCCAGTTTTAAAATCTTTCAAATACTACTCCTGTAAGGGAACTCAATTTTGCGTGCCCCACATGCAGCGAAGCTGGTCACAGAGAGGCTGAATGTGCATCAAGGAGTTCGCCTGAGAGGCGGCCGCACCTGGAATGGCAGGCCTCAGATTTGGCTTCTCACAGCGGGAGAGTCGGGAACACGTAAAGGCAAATGAAAAGGATGTGTGTACATGGGAGAAGAGCTGTGTGATGGCAGAAGTCAAGGAAAGGAAGTTAAGAAGTAGGGAAGGGTCGCAGTGGAAACATGGTAGCAAGCTGCGTGCCAAGAACAAACAGATTCAGGTAAAAAGGTACAGTTAACATAAAAAGTTAAGCATTACAAAACCTCTGGTTACTGGTTTCAGTACCACTTTGCAGAATCTTTGTCTCTTTTTTTTTGGTCCAATTCTTAAGCTCCCTATGATGTAGAGGTATATGGATCTGCTTACAAGCCAGCATTTCATTATCTCCAAATTACCAGATACATCTTGACTTTGGAGCTGCGTTCCTTGGGAATCCTTGTTGACCCTAATAATCAGGCAAGATCAAGAAGTCTACCAAATGAGGCCTTTGAGACAGAGTTTTCTTACCATGAGTTGCTTCTCCAGCAGGGGTGATGAACTTGACCCCATAAACTGTGCATACTTACCCATTCTACCTTGTTACATCCGGGGTGTATTGAATAGTGAATGTGTAGTGTCTTTCACCCACCCTAGGGCTGTTTACAAGTTATAAAACACTGTGCCGTGAAAAAAACATGGGAATACATAAGGATCCAAGATTATTAATATTTTACCATTTCGATACATTTGAACTAAATTATATATAATTTGGAGATGAAAATGGTTATAAATATTCACCCAGAGATTATAATATACTATTTGCATGTTACCATCTTCATTCTCAAAGATGGCTGAAGCCGGCCTTGGGCTTCAGCTCATATTCACAAAAGATGAATTTTACATTAAGGAAAGCGCCATCTTTATATTATCTGTGCAAACAGAAGTAACAAAAAAGTAGTAGTAGTATATGCCAACTTTAGAAGACTCACTAATTCAAAGAACATTAGGAAAGTTCAGTTAGACCCAATTTATGATATATATATATATATTTTTTTTTTAAGATTTATTTATTTATTTGACAGACAGAGATCACAATTAGAGAGAAAGGGAAGCAGGCTCCCTGCTGAGCAGAGAGCCTGATGTGGGGCTGGATCCCAGGACCCTGGGATCATGACCTAAGCCGAAGGCAGAGGCTTTAACCCACTGAGCCACCCAGGCACCCCTATTTATAATATATTTTTAAAGGATATAGAATTCTTATTAAAGTGGGAAAACATGCTTGAGGTTGAAGCCTGGGTTCTCTTCTTCACTGGCAATGTGACCTTAGGTAAGTTACTTGACCTCTCTGTGCCTCAGTTTCTTCACTGATAAAATAGGAATTTTTTTTTAATTATTATTTTTTAAAGATTCTATTTATTTATTTGACAGACAGAGATCACAAGTAAGCAGAGAGACAGGCAGAGAGAGAGGAGGAAGCAGGTTTCCTTGCTGAGCAGAGAGCCTGATGTGGGGCTTGATCCCAGGACCCTAGGATCATGACCTGAGCCGAAGGCAGAGACTTTAACCCACTGAGCCACCCAGGCGCCCCAAATAGGAATATTTGATGGTATCTAGTTCATAAGGTTACTATAAGAATTAGGTGAATTAATTTAAGTTCTTAGAACAGTTCCTGACATGTAAGTGCTCAATAAACGCCAGCTACTATAATTCCAGACCTGTCACAAAAAAACGTTATTTCAGACAGTTTTACTTAATCTTTGTAAGTTTCATTATTCATATGTTAAAGGAGAAAAAGGTCATCTGACATCCTACCACACAGAGTCGTCTTGAAGGCTTTTGCAATCTGGTTATGCTATTAAGCATCCTTCAGATATGGATGCAAAATTCTAATCTTGCTGAACTTTTTATTATCTTAATTATCCTGTCTTTATATCCTTATAGCCATTTAAGTACCATGGGCTAAAAAAAAGCGAAACTTCTATTAAAAAAAAAAGCCGAACTTACGAAATTCTAGAATCCTGTGGATAAACCCAACTGAGGCTTGTTTTTTCTTTTCTTTTTCTGTAAACAACAGTTTTCTTCCTCACAGAAGGTAAAATCATAGATTTTTTTTGATAATGGGCCAGTCACTAGAAGAGTTTCTGGTTGTTTCCATAGGACAGGTTGCCTCATCAGAGATAGACGTTGCTTGCCCACGGTTCATTCTGGACTTTATACATTCCCCACCAGTTCAGACACTAGGAACCAAAAGGTCGATAGGACCATTTGGGGAATCCTCAGTACTGTGCCAAATACTTGATACAACATTGCTTTTCGTCCTTGTAAGCAAGCTTGTAAAGTAGATTATTAAGATTTTACACCTGAAATGGGCATAGAGCATGCTCCACACCACAGAGGTAGAAAGTAGCAAGAGCAGGGTTTGAAAACCGCATCTGTCTGATCTCAAATTATACTCCCTGAAGCCCTGGAGACCACAGGGGAGGGTGTCGGCGGGCAGACGGTTGGACCCGGACTCCTCACCTCAGCCTCGTCTCAGCCGCCCATACCTCTGCTTCTGCTCTTAGAAACGGGTAGGGTGCTGAAAGGCTTTTGCAAAATTCAACTCTGGGCATTTAAGGTACAACAACTTGCTGATACCATCTCCCCCTAGAGAAAGAGACATAAACTTTTTCAGGTTGTTAGATTTGTTGTTTTGTGTGTGTGTGTGTGTATGTGTTTTTCTTGTTCACTGAACATTAATCATGCTGGTTGACTGGTGAGGTGTGAACGTCTTACTTAGGATTTCTCAAGATATCTGAGATATTCTTACAGTTGAAATGACAGAGTAATTAGACACTTCTTTGTAAAAATTATTTTGATGTAGACTGCATATTAAAAAAACCACAGGATAATATTAATAGGAAAGCTCAGTGGTTATTCTTTCAACAGTTCAAAATGTACTTTTCTTTTTAAAATGATTAGGGAGATGAAGAAGCAAACCTTGGCTTGCCCATCAGTCCCTTCATGGATCGTTCTTCACCTCAACTAGCAAAACTCCAAGAATCTTTCATCACCCACATTGTGGGTCCTCTGTGTAACTCCTACGACGCTGCTGGCTTGCTGCCGGGTCAGTGGGTAGAAGCAGAAGAGGACGAGGACACTGAGAGTTGTTACGATGAGGAAGATGGTGAAGAATTAGATACAGATGATGAAGAAATAGAAGACAGTCTAAATCCTAGTAAGAATATAGGGATGCTGTGATTTCTTAAATGGATATTTACAATTAGTAACATTAAGTTTGGATCTCTGTTTTTGGGGGTTGTTTTGTTTTAGAGAGAGGGTGAGGGAGAATCCCAAGCGGGACTTGATCTCACAACCCCATGATCATGACCTGAGCTGAACTCAAGAGTCGGATGCTTAACCAGCTAATAAGCCCCTGGATCTTTAAGATACAGATTCAGGAGTTGTGTCTTGAGTAACTACTCTGAGTGTTCAGGTTGAATGGGCTCTTGAGTCACTCCTGCATGGTGGGGGACGTGCTCACATGGTCACACTCGGTCTTTGTCTCTTCGGGGCCAGTCTGCTGTAGGAGGCCCCGCCTTTGCACGCTCCGTAGGGCTGTCACCATGTCTGACTTGGTGAGGTGAGGTGCTTCGTGTGGCTAGTGCACCCACACCTGCTAATCTGCCTTCCTAGTGTCTGGGAAGGTGGATCACAACAGTTGGGAGAAGAGAAAACATAGCTTCTCTAGCTCTAAGGGGAGAAGCAAGTGTAGGGCTCTGATGGACTTGAATTGCCAAACTGTAGGGACATAGTTTTCTATACAAAGCAGTGACTATAAATGAGAAAAAAAATTTTGTCACCGTTGTAGCTATAAATGAAATCAGTTATTTGCTCTTTAAACTAGAATTGAAGGGGGCACCTGGGTAGCTCAGTTGGTTAAGTGTCTGCCTTTGGCTCAGGCCATGACCTCAGGGTCCTGAGATCAAGTCCCACATCAGGCTCTCTGCTTAGTGGGGATCCTGCTTCCCCCTCTCCCTCTGCTGCTCCCCTGCTTGTGCTCTCTCCCTTTCTCTCCTGCTCTCCGTCAAGTAAAGTAGAATTTAAATTATATCTAGCATTCCAGGCATGCTCTAAATGAGAACAGATAACATAATTCCGAAGAACTGCCCCCACCCCCCAGCTGTGTTCAGGGACACCATCAGGAAGAATAGTCGTCGTCTGCCTCTACCCTCTCAGCATCATCATGGACAAGCTGACTGGCTTCCAAAAATTATTTATATTCACTGAAACCTTGGTAATGGTGTTTAATTCAATACCTAAAATCCTAAAAAGGTTGTTGAACTTCACATTGCTATTTATCACTTGAAACTTTAGGACCCCTCCTCCCCTCGCACTCCACCCAGTCTTCCCTGGTCCCCTTCTCTGCTTTATTTTCATCTGATAAAAACACCAGCTCACGCTTCCCTTCTCCTGTTGCTTACCTGGGTCTTTCCATTAGAATATGGGCTCCACAGTGCAGATTATTTCCGTCTTAATGTTCATTACTACAACCCCGGTGCCTGAAATAAGTGCCTGGAACGTAACAGGCACTCACAAGTTTAGTGAATGAACAAGGGGACTGTACTGCTACGATCACGATATATTGCTTTTTAAATTTCACAGAACCGCAAAGGAGGAAAGGCAGTCGGCAAATATTTTGTCAGCTCATGCACCACCTCACTGAGAACCACAAGATATGGAAGGAAATGATAGAGGAAGAAGAGAAATGTAAAGCTGATGGGAATAAACTGCAGGTGGAAAATCCTTCCTTACCTCAAGCAGATGACATTCAGGTCATTGAAGAAGCAGATGAAGAGGAGGAGAGGCCGTTGGAATGAGAGAAAAGGCATATGGAAGAAGCCTGGAGGGCTGTGCCCGGGGTCAGTGTGCGGACCATTCCTGTGGGGACAGGCCCAGCCACTGTGAGAGGCTCCTCGCCACGCAGACTCTGCATGTACCCTTGGTGCACGGCTCCCGCTGACCTGTGTCGTGAAGCTGTGCCTGGACGCCTTCACTGGTACACCAGTGCTCTGTCGTAATGATGCTTTGCTGGGTAGTAAGCACTTCCTTTTCATGAATGGTAGCTAGAACTAAAAATTCAAGTGACTTCAGTTTCCAAAGTGGCCAGAACTTTTTGCTTTCATGAAAACGGGATTCCTATTGTTTTTTTTCCCGAACATGTCCTTTAGGTCTTCGAACATTTTGGCGGGGGGCGGGGGGGGAAGTCTGTGCCCATCTAAAAAGGAATCCAGTGTTGCCTTTCCGAGGGGCCTGTTCAGTGCAAGAACTGCTTAGAGCTGTGCTCCCAGCTGCGTTTATCCATGAAAAACTGAGTGACCTTCGTTAAGTATAACAGAATCCAGGTGCATCGATCTCTGATGCTTCTTCTTACTGTTGTGTGTCACCTACTATGTGTGTTCGATTTCTGCTCAAAGTATTCAGGTTTGCCGTGGACATCAGAAGTCTGAGTTCCAGTCTCACTGACTTAACATCCCATGCTTGAATTTTTAAAGCTGTTTCGGGTGTAACAATGACGGGATTTTCTTCAAAATCAAAAATGGTTCTTACTACTGTTGCTCAGGATTCATACTTTTAAACATTTAGTTAATATAAACACAGATTTGTCCAGAAGGAAAAGGAATTGTCCTAAAGATGTTAACCTTTTAGGAAATGAGCATTATTCCTTATTAGATAAATTCAAGTCTAATCAAAGAAAGAGGAGGAGCTCCGAAAGCCACAGCGAATAATTGGATTATGTGCTTCTGTCCGGATCCTATGTTAGGTGTCACGTGTTTAGTCACTGTAAAACTGATGCCCATCCTTGTTCATTTCCTGCTGCCTTGAGACTACATGACAGAAGTGACCTAGGACTACTGAGTTCTGCTAACCCAACTGTGAGTCTAATTAACAAAAAATGGTAGGAATTCTTAACTGCAAAGAAAATGGACCGTATTTACAATGTTCATGAACTCCTTGGGTACAGATATGTACCTGAGTCGTGAAAGATTGTGGATGATCTAAAGAATAGCCTAAATGCTAACAGGATGGGAGACTAAATTATTTTTTCTTGGAGACCATATTTTGGATCTATGGCTTTTTAGATACTAAAACCATTAATTTTCTAAGATGATTTCTTTTAAGTGTAATGTCAGGCAGTTTCTTACCTACCTAGAATATTTGGCATTTCTCAAAGATATTAAAGATCTTTAGAAGTGTTAGAAGTTTTGATTTTGTATAATATTGAATGGATCACCAAGCTTTATTTATTAGACATGTTGAGTGTGAAGTTCCTTCCTGCCACTTTTGCTACCACTGCCACATAATTTGTAACCTGGTCGCACATTACTGAGTAATAAAATTTTAACTAATTTATTGAGTTTGCACTTTAAATGTATATATCCTGGGCTCTTATTTCCCTGGTGTACATTTTGCATCCGGCATAAGTATATTTCTGCTATTGGAAAGTACACATGTATAAATTCGCATGTGCACATATGCATAATGAGACTCAGATTTCCTATTAAAATTTTGTATGGGGGTTAGGGTATGTATTTTCTCAAAAGGAATGTTTTTCATTAAAAATGCTATTACTGAGAACTCATTTTTAAATAATTTAACTTTTAAATTTATCCTTTGTTAAATAATTGACATATTAAAATAGACCAAACACTAAGAAGTATCCTAGCTGAAGCAAATTCATAAACTTTAAGAAATGAATCTGACTATATTAAGTATACACAGTGCTATTAAATGCAATCTTACTTGAAAAGTTGCCAGAAGGGATGCCTGGGTGGCTCAGTCCATTAAGCATCTGCCTTTGGCTCAGGTCATGATCTTGGAGTCCAGGGATCAAGTCAGGAGCCTGCTTCTCCCTCTGCCTGCCACTTCCCATGCTTGTGCTCTCTCTGACAAATAAATAAAATCTGTTAAAAAAAAATTAACATAAGCCAAATTACATATTCTATTTTGGTTACTACTGAACCAGATTAATTTTATTATAATTTTCATCATGAATTTGCTATTGTATTAACTCACTGGTCTTGGAAATAATTTTGTAGTGCTGTAGCTGTGTGCTTACCCATACTTTCTTTTTCCATATAAAAACAAAATATTTTTAAAGTTATTTCCTGATTTGAAGGCTATTTCCTGCTATTTTTTATTGGTGCTATTCGCCTTTTCTATTTTTGTAAGACTCCTGTAAATTCTAGCATTGCCGAAGTAAAAAATTTCCTCTCTCTCGATTGCATCTCATAGGAATGAACTTCACAAAAGAGATGAATAGGGGCGCTTGGGTGGCTCAGTGGGTTAAGCCTCTGCCTTCAGCTCAGGTCATAATCCCAGGGTCCTGGGATCGAACCCCACATCGGGCCCTCTGCTAGCAGGGAGCCTGCTTCCCCCTCTCTCTCTGCCTGCCTCTCCGCCTACTTGTGATCGATTTCTCTCCATGTCAAATAAATAAAATCTAAAAAAAATTTTAAAAAAATGAATAAAGCCAACCCTGGTTTCTTACAGTTGCCAGGCTGATCGGAGCAGCTCTAGAGACTGGACAGGGGTGGTGACTGGCCCGTGGAGCGGGGATGAACAGCTTCCCATAGGCAAGAATTACGATTTACCTTGGAGGTAATTGGTTGTGGACAGAGATTAACAGTGTGTGTAAAGGCCCAGAAAAGGACGCATCCCCACTTTAGAGGAGCCAAATGAGGTTGAGGGTGGCTGGCGGGGAGGGGCACAGAGACGATGGCTACTGAAGGGCTTGGTAAAGCATGACATGCCATTAAACTTTTTTCCTCAAGGAAATGGGGAACTGAAAAAGGTTTTTTTGTTTGTTTTGTTTTGTTTTAAGAGTTTATTTATTTACTTGACAGACGGAAATCACAAGTAGGCAGAGAGGCAGGCAGAGAGAGCTGAAGAAGTTTTAATCCGGAGGAGTGACCTGATTACACTTACATTTTATGAAGATCATTCAAAACGTACTACGTCAGATGGAAGAATGGCATTAGACGTGGGGAGAGGTCTCCCTGATCTGGACATGGAAAGATTATAGGACAACAGAGAAGTGAGTAGACTGTTGATTGAGGTGGAGACTCTGTTTACCCTGATGACTGCTGGGGGAGGAAGAACATAGGGACTTTCTGATTTCTGCTTCAGGCGATTGTCCGTGTCATTCACTGTGAGAGGATATACCAGAGTAGACTGTGCATGAGGTGGAGGGGCAGGGGTGCGTGTGTATCCGATTGGTTCTCTTTCTCTGGAGAACTTTGATAAAAGTCGCCAAACACAAGGAAACAACCCCAAAGGAGAATGGCAGAAATAAATAGCAGATTTAGGCTACCAATGACTGCAGATGCTGCATTGCCTTATCAAAAAAATATGAAATAACCATGCATGAAATGTTGAAGGGAATAAGATTCAGAATGACAAAAAATGAGCGAGGTGCAAGGGCAACTAGCTGGCTCAGCTGGTAGAACTTGTGCCTTCATCTCAGGGTTTTGAGTTCAAGAGCCATGTTGGGCATGGAACATAAGGAAAAAATAAAATTCACCAGGTACAGATGGCCACAAGACAGATGACAACTTTTCAGTTTCCAAAAATGGAAGCCAGAAGTCACTACAACATTTTCTACTAAGTGCTGAGGGGGGTGGGGAAATAAATAAGTCTGTCAACTTAATCACCAAAACTGAGGCTAAAATAGACATTTTCAGATAAACACTGATTTTTCCTATCAACAGACCTAACCTAATGAAATTTTTAGAACAGTGCTTCTAAAGCTTACTGTAATGCACATAAAAATCATTCTGCGATCCGGTTAAAATGCTTATTCTGACCTAGTGAATTTGTAGTGGACCTCAGGAGTCTGTATTTTTTTTTTTTTAAGATTTTATTTATTTGAGATAGAACAAGAGTGAGACAGTACAAGCACGAGGAGCAGCAAGCAGAGAGAGAAGCAGACTCCCTGCTAAGCAGAGAGCCCGTTAAGGGGCTTAATCCCAGGACCCTGGGATCATGACCTGAGCCAAAGGCAGAGGCTTAACTAACTGAGCCCCTCAGGCGCCCCAGGAGTCTGTATTTCTTAAAAGTAGGTCCCTAAGAGCCTATTTTTTTAAAAAAAGTTCTCAGGCGAAGTAATGTTGGTGCTACTGGTCTGTTGACCACACTTAAGAGTAGCAATGTTTGAAAGTGTATACTTGAAAAAAGAAAAATGAGGGAAGATAGGCAATGCAAGAAGGAAAAGTAAACAGATTAATAATGTATTTAGATAAGTCTTAAATCATTCATTGTTTATATGAACTAAAAACTTGGGGCACCTGGGTGGCTCAGTCAGTTAAGCCTCTGCCTTCAGCTCAGGTCATGATCTCAGGGTCCTGGGATTTGAGCCCTGCATTGGGCTTTCTGCTCACCGGGGAGCCTGCTTCCCCCTCTCTCTGCCTGCCTGCCTCTCTGCCTACTTGTGATGTCTGTCTCTCTCTCTGTCAAATAAATAAAATCTTTAAAAAAATTATTTTCTAGGCCTTAAAATCCTGGATAACAACATGTCAATCAAGAGATAAAGTTAAGGGTCTTACATGCTTTCAAAATGGAAATTAAGATAGTAACTTTAGACTCTGTTAAATTAGGAAAAATTCTAAAATTAAGGAGAACTACTAAAGTTTTAAAAAAGCATATAACTTCTAAACTGATAGGGGAGTAAAAAAACTTGATCAAAATGTTGTAAATGAGAAAAGAAACAACAGGATAAATAGGGAGAAATAAAGCAGGAACAAATTTTAAAATATTTTAAATAATATTAAATAATTTTAAAATATCAATACTACAAGAAATATAAGTAGTCACTGTTTTGGATTGGCACATCTAATCTATCAGGATTTTTTTTAAGCCAGCATTTAGGTAGTACTTACAATGTACTAATGTTAAACAGTGTTCTTAGTGATTTGTGATTTGGTGTTAGTTTACATTATCACCACCCTTCTAAGGTAGACACTGTATTACTATCTCTGTTTTGTAAAGGAAATTTACCAGGTACATAAAATACAAGTACTTACCTAATGGTCTCAAAGATGCATAAGCCAAAAGTTGTTAGAACTACAGAGAAAAAAGAATGTCATTTTTACGATCTGGATGGAAGATTTAACACACTGAATAAGTTAAACCAAAAGTTAATAAAAATGTAAAAACAGCACAGTGAACAGTCTTATAAAACTCGACCACACACTTGTGTATAAAGCAAGTCCCAGTAAGTTTCAGAGTATATGTATCATATAAACCATGTTCTCAGACCACAAGGCTATTAGTCTTCGGTTATTTTTTGTTACCTATTTCTGTGTAAGCTTAACAGATTAAAGAAATTGCTCCTAAATAACTCCAGGCTAAATAAAGAAATCATAATGGGCACTTAAACGTAAGTAGAGGTGAACAATTAAAATACCTGTACTACTTTCCAAAAATTAACATGTAGTGAAAATGACACTTGAAAAGAAACTGAGGGCATTAGAGGTTTATATTAGAAAAAAAAAAAAAAAGGTTGGTAAGTTACTGAGCTAAGGATCTAGCTTAAGTTAGAAAAACAATACAGATACACTACATTAACCAAATGAAGGACAAAAATCATCTCAGTAGAGCAGAAAAACATAGGATAAAATTCACCATCTATTTATGATAACACCTCTAAACAAAGTGGGTAATGGAAGAAACATAAAGACCACGTATAGAAAAGCCCACAGCTAACCTAAAATAAAAACCAAAGATGCTACACTCACCACTTTTATTCAACACGGTATTGGAAGTCTAGCCAGAGCACTCAGAGAAAAAATGAAAACTTCCAATAAGAAAGGAAGAAGTTGGTGTGCCTGGGTGGCTCAGTGGGTTAAGGCCTCTGCCTTCGGCTCAGGTCATGGTCCCAGGGTCCTGGGATCAAGCCCCGCATCAGGCTCTCTGCTCAGCAGGGAGCCTGCTTCTTCCTCTCTCTGCCTGCCTCTCTGCCTACTTGTGATCTCTGTCAAATAAGTAAAATCTTTAAAAAAAAAAAAAAAAGAAGTAAAATGGTCTCTACTTACAGATGACACGATGTTATATACATATGGAAAACCCTAAAGACTTCACCAAAAAAAAAAAAAAGTTCAGTAAAGTTGGTGGGTGCAAAATAAAAAATTTCTTGCATTTCTATAAAATAATGAAATATCTGAGAAATTAATCCCATTTACAATTTCAAAGGAAATACATAGAACACAACTAAGGTGAACAACATAGGGGGGCACAGTTGCTGAAGCAACTGCCTCTTGGTAGATCCAGGTCAGGTCATGATCTCAGGCTTGTGAGACTGAGCCCGGTGACTGGTTCTGAACTTCACACAGTCTGCTTGGATCCTTTCTCCCTCTCCCCCTCCCCCTCCCCTCCATGCTCTTGCATATGCTTTCTAAAATAAAGCCTCTACATCAAAGACCAATGATGTATATTATATGTTGGCTAACTGAGCATAATAGAAAAAAACGAATCTTCAAAAAAAAATGGTGAATAACACATTGAAGAAAATTGAATTAATGCAAAATTCAGTGCTCATGTTTGAAAGAATAGTGTTAAAATGTACAGACCACCCAAAACAATATATTCAATGTAATCCCTACCAAATTCCAGTGGCATTTTTAAGATTGAGATATAATTGGGGCACCTGGGTGGCTTAGTGGGTTAAAGCCACTGCCTTCGGCTCGGGTCGTGATCCCAGGGTCCTGGGATCAAGCCCTGCTTCGGGCTCTCTGCTCAGCAGGAAGCCTGCTTCCCCCTCTCTCTCTGCCTGCCTCTCTGCCTACTTGTGACCTCTCTCTCTCTCTCTCTCAAGTGGATAAAAAAATATCTTTGGAAAAAAAAAAAAGATTGAGATATAATTGGCAAATTGTATAGAACCACAAGACATAGCCAAATGGATCATAAAAATGCAAAACTAGGGGCACCTGGGTGGCTCAGTCAGTTAGGCGTCCGCCTCTTGATTTTGACTCAGGTTACAATCTCAGGGTTGTGAGATCAAGCCCCACATTGGACTCTGCAATCAGACTCTCTCAACATCACTCGTCCAGAAAGTGCAAATAGAAGTGCAATGAGTGATCATCTCGCACCTGCTGTCTTTTTCTTTTTAATTTTTAAAAAAATATTTACTTGAGAGAGAGTGCAAGCATGAGAGGGGAGAGGGTCAGAAGGAGAAGTAGACTCCCTGGGGAGCAGGGAATCTGATGCGGGACTCGATCCTGAGACCCCAGGATCGTGACCTGAGCCGAAGGCAGATGCTTAACCAACTGAGCCACCCAGGTGCCCCTCCTTTTTGATAGTAGCCATTCTAACAAGTGTTGGCAAGAAAGAGGAGAAAAGGGAACTCTAGTGTGCTGTTGGTGGGAAAGGAAACTGGCACAGCCACTATGACAAACATGAAAGTTATCCCCAAAATAAAGAGAACTACCAGATGATCCAGCAAGTCCACTTCTGGGTATTTATCCAAAGGAAACAAAAACACTACATACATACACCCCTCCAAGTTCACTGCAGCATTTTTTTTTTAAGTTAGTTAGTTATACAGAGAGACTATAAGCAGGGGAAGCAGCAGAGGCAGAGGAAGAAGCAGGCTCCCCGCTGAGGAGGGAGCCCAACACAGGGCTCAATCCCAGGACCCTGGGATCATGACGTGAGCTGAAAGCAGACACTTAACTGACTGAGCCATTCTGGTGTCCCCACTGCAGTATTCTTCGCAATAGTCAAGACATGGAATCAACCTAAGTGTCCACTGAAGAATAAATTAAGAAAATGTGGCATATATGTCCAATAGAATACTATTCAGTCATAAAAAAGGAAGAAATCTTGCTATCTGTGACAAGACGGATGGACTTTGAGGTCCTTAAGCTAACCAAGTGAAATAAGTGAGAGAAAGAAAAACACCACAGAATCTGCCTTAAATGTGGAATCTTAACTGTTGACAATGAACTCGGGGACAGAGAATAGATTGGTGGTTGCCAGAGGTGGGGAGGTGGACAGAATGGGTGTAGTTTGTGAAAAGATACAAACTTCCAGTTAAAATAAGTCAGTTCTGGGGATGTAAGGTACAACACGATGACTACAGTTAAGAATCCTCTATTGTATATTTGAACATTCCTAAGAATAAATCTTTTAAGTTCCCATTGCAAGAAAAAAAATCCTAACTGTGGTGATGAATGTTAAGTACGGTTATTGTGGTGATCATTTCACACTAAATACAAACCTGAAATCATTCTGTTGTACACCTAAAACTAATATATATCATTTATATCTCAACTGGGGGCTGAGAGCGGGGAGACCTAGTAAGGAGGTCGGGGGAGAAACCAGCATGGTAGACAGCAAGATGCTTGCTGCTCATGGCCCCCGACTAAATTTTAGATCCTGCTTGCTGACAGACATAGGGCACTCGAGGTGTTGTTAACGCTGTGTAAATTGAGTCCAGAAATGGGCAGGACTGAGCTTGCCTGTGAAGGTCCCGCAGGCCTGAAGCTGAGCTCCGCGGGACAAAAACAGTCAGGAATACCTGCAGTGCTTTGACCCTCTAGAAAGAACAGAGACAAGTTTAGGATCGAATGAAAAGTAGATAGTATCTTGATTGCCTTCCCTTTCTGGGGAAAGTTCTGTCTCTCTGTGGGCTAGACCACCATGCTGAAACCCCATGACCCCACCCTTCTGTCCACAGCTGACCGATTCAAGAATGTATACCTAACCCAAGTGGAAAATGAGTCCAAAGACTGAACTTAGTCTTTCACATTCTTCCTTAAGAATTTGAACCATTAGGGGCGCCTGGGTGGCTTAGTGGGTTAAGCCTCTGCCTCCGGCTCAGGTCATGATCTCAGGGTCCTGGGATTGAGCCCTGCATTGGGCTCTCTGCTTGGTGGGGAGCCTGCTTCCTCCTCTTTCTCTCTGCCTACCTCTCTGCCTACTTGTGATCTCTCAGTCAAATAAATAAATAAAATCTTAATAAAAAAAAAAAAGAAGAAGAATTTGAACCAGTAAAACTAAGAAACCATGATTAAGAACTATGAACCACACTATCAGATAGTAGAGGTCATGGATTTAGATGAGGTCATTGCAACAGACTGAACTTTGGTGCCCCCCGTCATCCCCAAATTC
Source organism: Lontra canadensis (assembly GCF_010015895.1). Classification (NCBI taxonomy): domain Eukaryota; kingdom Metazoa; phylum Chordata; class Mammalia; order Carnivora; family Mustelidae; genus Lontra; species Lontra canadensis. The sequence continues at coordinate 37,485,560 of NW_022631001.1, forward strand.
CTATGTTGAAACTTAATCCCCAATTCCTAATCCAGTGGTGTGTGGAGGGGGAACCTCTGGGAACTAATTAGGTCATAAAGACGGAGCCCTTGTGAATGGGATCAGGGTCCTACAAAAAGGGCCCAGCCAGTTCCCTTAGGAGCCTCCACCACATGAGGATACAGGAACAGGGGGCTCATGTTACCTAGAAGTTTTCTCACTGTAACCCAGCTTGGCACCTTGGCCTCAGACTTCTAGCCTCTAGAGCCATGAGAAATACATTCCCCCCGCCAAGGATTTTGGTTTTTCTTTCTTTTGTTTAAAATAAAGAATGGAATGTGGAAAATACAAAACAAAATGATGGAATGAAGAAAAAAGAGTCAGTGAAATAGAAAACAAAGAAGCTTGACAAACCCCAAAGCTGAAACAGAATCGAAAGGAAAAAAAAAAAAAACCAAAAAACGAAAAAAGCAAACAAACATCAAACTCTGCTGCAATTGCTTAACGACCAAGAAGGAATATAAATATTAATACTAGGAATGAAAAAGGATCTGGAATAGGAAGATAGAAGAGTATGTTAAACTTTATGCCAATAAAATTGAAAACTCAGACAAAAGTAAAAACTCCTAAATAATAAAACATGTTACCTAAATTCACCCAAGAGTTAGAAATCATGAATAGGCCTATAGTAAAATAAATAAATTGTATCAATAGTTAAAAATCTACCCCCAAACAAACTTCACCAGGTCAAGATGATTTTATAAGCAAATTCTACAAACACTCAAGGAACTAAGTGTTCCCATCTTATTCAAACTATTCTCTATTATATATGAAGGAGCAGTATTGATGCATTCTACAGGTTACTATTACTGTGATATCAAACCCAACTAATAGTGTAGGAAAGGAAAAAAATCACAGGCTAATATCAGTCATGACACAGATGTGAATTCCAAAATAATATATTTGCAATTTGGGTCTATCACGCATTGTGATAGGTAGGGGGCTGGGAGTGGAGATGGAATCACCACTAGAAGGTTATTCATGTAGAAAAAAAAAAAAAGGTCTATCATGGAAAATGCTGGGGCGCCTGGGTGGCTCAGGTCATGATCCCAGGATCCTGGGGTCTGAGCACCACATCAGCCTCCCTGCTTAGTGGGAAGCCTGCTTCTCCCTCTCTCACTCTCCCTGCTTGTGTTGCCTCTCTCACTGTCTCTCTGTCAAATAAATAAATAGATTTCTTTTTTTAAAATATTTTATTTACTTATTTACAGTCAGAGATCACAAATAGGCAGAGAGGCAGGCGGCGTGGGTGGGGAAGCAGGCTCCCCGCTGAGCAGAGAGCCTGATATGGGGCTCGATCCCAGGACCCTGAGATCATGACCTGAGCAAAAGGCAGAGGCTTTAACCCACTGAGCCACCCAGGCACCCTTCTCTGTCAAATAAATAAATAAAATCTTTTTAAAAAAGTGCTGACATAGGAAGATCCCAAACTCACTCCCTCCCATGGACATAGCAAATCTACAGCTACGTATGGATCATTTTCCTCTGAAAAAGATCTGAAGACTAGATGGGCTTCTCTCCACAACAAAGGGTAAAAGGAATAAACCAAGATGAGTAGGAGAGGCAGAGGCATCATCTGGGAGAAAAAAAAAAAAAATACTCCACCCTCGACATGGTGATACAGAACAGGGAAGGATCTCATCAGACAGGCACCTCTCCCAGAAGAGCAAGGGGTTGGTGTCCCACATAGGCACCCCAGCCCTTGAGATCTGCATGAGAGAGAGAGGAGTCCCTGGAATATCCCATTTGGAAATCCAACGGGGCTGACACCCAGGGGTCCCAAAGTACTCTAGAAAATGGAGGTTCCACTCTTGGAGGGCTTGTATGCAGGCTCACTCTCAAGACCCAGTGAGGAAACTGTGAAAATACTGGGGTGGGGGGCACGGAACGACAGGTTGAAGAGCACCTAGTGGTGACCCACAAACAAGAGGGACAGGTGCTAAAGCCCTCCCTGTGGAGTGAGACAGGTTCAAGCTCCAGATCAAGTGCCCTGCCCTGAGGACCTGCACTGGACAGATTAGCCCCCATACTCTCTGGCTTTGAAAACCAATGAATGGGGCTGAACTCCAGAAAGCAGGAGGGTTCTAGGAAACAGATTCCACTCTTCAGAGGCACAGTCACTTGCTGGGAGATCCAGCACAGAGGCATTGGTTTGAAAAGCACCTGGGTCATACATGAAGAAAATGTACTGATTTTAGGGTGTATTCCAGAGGGGCAGGGATCTGTAGGAATCTTCTCCAGAAACAGAAGAGCTGATAGGCATGATTTTCTTGCCTGCCTTCAGCCTAGCTTGCATGATGCCCAGGGCATCAGTTCCGACACTCTCCACCAATGTCACCCAACCCACTCACCCTGGCAGGCAGCTTCAGTTAAAGCCAGTGCCCCTCCAGAGTGACTCCTACCTTGGGGAAAGTTGAGGGGGCAGCCCTGCCCACCAACACACCTAAAACAGGTGCAGAGCCTGTCTTAGCAGCCTGCCACACTGAGGGGGCCAACCCTATCCACCAGTGCACCAGGCTCCAAGCCAGCCATGCTGGGGGCTAGTCCCACTGCCACCATGCCTGCAGCAGCTGCCACCCAGAAACAACAGGAAGGCACATGAAGCCCACACGGGACACCCCTGGAGTGGTTGATGACCAGTGACCTGGGGGGATTGTGCCTTTGAGCCCTGCAGGATGCCTTCTACATAAGACCATTATCTTCAAGACCAAGCGACATAGCTCAAGTACCTAATACATAAGAAACAGACAAAAATAAGGAGTCATGAATGTGTTCCAAATGAAAGATCAAGACAAAATGTGAGAGAAAGAACTAAGTGAAATGGAGATCAGCAGTTGATCTGATAAAGACGTCAAAATACGGTCATAAAGGTGCGCATTGGATTTGGGAGACGAGTGGATGAACTCAGCGAAAATGTCAACAAAGAGAAAATAGAAAAGAGAACTAGTCAGTACTGAAGGATACAATAGCTGAGAGGAAAAAGGAGGAAAAAGACAGTCGAAGGCGTGAACACCAGATGAGGGGAGGTAGAAGAATGGGTCAGCCATCTGGAAGACAGGTTAGTAGAAATCATCCAAACTGAAGAGCAGGGGAAAAAAATTAAAAATTAGGATAGGTGAAAGGACATTTGGGACAATATCAAGCATACTACATTCACATTACAGGAGAAAGTGGGGACAGGAAACTTATTTGAAGAAATAATAATGGAAAACTTCTCTAACCTAGGGAAGGCAACAGACATCCAGGCCCAGGAAGCAAAGAGAGCCCCAAGCAAAGTGAACTCAGAGACACGCACCAAGAAACATAATTAAAATAGCAAAAAATCAAAGACAAAGAGAGAATCTTAAAATCAGCAAGAGAAAACAACAACAACAACAACAACTAGTTACAAACAAGGAAAACACTCTTAAGGCTCTCAACTGATTTTTCAGCGTAGATTTCTGGAGGCCAGAAGGGAGCACCAAGATGTAGTCAAAGTGCTGAAAGGGGGAAAAAAAAATCTACAACCAAGAATACTCTACCTGACAAGATTATCATTCAGAGTTAAAGGAGGGATACAGAGTTTCCCAGACAAACAGAAGTTAAAGAATTTCATCACCACTAACCCGACCATGTAAGAAGTGTGAAGGAGATTCAAGTGGGATAAGACTAAGCCGTAAGTAGAAGGAAGAAAATTATGACAGAATAATTTCACTGGTAAAAGCAAACTTGTGGTAAAAGTAGTAGATCAAGAGTGATCACTTATGAAACTAGAAGATTAAAAGACAAAAGCAGTAAAATCAACTATATGCACCGTATTTAGTTAAGGGATACACAAGTGAAAGAATGTAAAATATGACAGCAAATACAAAAATTAGGGGGTGGAATGGGAGTAAAACTGTGGTGCTTTTAAGAATGTGTTCAAACACGGGCACCTGCATGGCTCAGTCAGTTAAGTATCTGACTCTTGGGTTCAGCTCAGGTCATGATCTCAGGGTCATAAGATCAAGCCCCAACATTCCCCTGGAACACTGTTTTCCCTCTCCCACTGCCCCTCCCCCTGCTCATGCTCTTGCTCTCACTCTTTCTCTAAAATAAACCTTAAGGGTGGGGGGAGAATGTGTTCAAGCATAACTATCAACTTAAAATATACTGCCATATACATAGTGTTGCATATGAACCCCATAGAAAATGCTAACCAAAAACTTGTAATAGACACAGATGAAATAGGAAGGAATCCAAGCATAACACTAAAGATTGTTACCAATCACAGGGGCAAACAGAGAGCAAAAGAAGAAACAGAAGAGGGCGCCTGGGTGGCTCAGTAAATTAAATGCCTTTGACTCAGGTCATGATGATCCCGGGGTCCTGGAATCACATCCTGCATCAGGCTCCTTGCTCAGTGGGGAGTCTGCTTCTCCCCCTGCCCTTCCCCCTACTCATGAGCTTACTCTCTCTCACAAAGACATAAATAAAGTCTTAAAAAACAACAACAAAATAAGAAACAGAAGAATTACAAAAACTGGAGCGCCAGGGTGGCTAGGTGGGTTAAAGCCTCTGCCTTCAGCTCAGGTCATGATCCCAGGGTCCTGGGATCGAGCCCCGCATCGGGCTCTCTGCTCATCAGGGAGCCTGCTTCCTCCTCTCTCTCTCTCTCTGCCTGCCTCTCTGCCTACTTGTGATGTCTATCTGTCAAATAAATAAATAAAATCTTTTTAAAAAAAGAATTACAAAAACCACCAGAAAATAACCAAAATGGCAATAAGTACATACCTATCAATAATTTTTTAAAAATTTTTAATAAACATATAATGTATTATTAGCCCCTGGGGTACAGGTCTGTGAATTGCCAGGTTTACACACTTCACAGCACTCACCATAGCACATACCCTCCCCAATGTCCATAACCCCACCACCCTCTCCCTACACCCCACCCTCTCCCGCAACCTGCAGTTTGTTTTGTGAGATTAAGAGTCTCTTATGGTTTGTCTCCCTCCTGATCCCATCTTGTTTCATTTATTCTTTTCTACCCCCCAAACCTCCCAAGTCGCATCTCTACTTCCTCATATCAGGGAAATCATATGTATCTATCAATAATTTTAAACATAATTACTTTCAGTGTAAGTGGCCTAAATGGTCCAATCAAAACACATAGGGTAACTGAAGGAGTTAAAACAAAAAAGATGGCCCATCTGTACGCTGCCACAAAAGACTCACTTCAGAACTAAGGACACATAGACACTGAATATAGGGATAGAAGATAGTCCATGCAAACAGAATCATATAGGGATAGAAGATATTCCATGCAAACAGAATCAAACAAAAGACAGGGATAGCAATACTTCTATCAGATGACATAAACTTTAAACTGCAGATTGTAACAAGGGACAAAGAAGAGCATTACATGTTATAAAGGGATCAATCCAACAAGAGGATATAAAAATGGTAAATTTTAATAAAAATAGTAAATTCCAGCACCCAACATAAGAGCACTTAAATATATAAAGCAAATATTAACAGAGAGAAATGGACAGTAATCCATTAGCAGGGGACTTTAATACCACACTTATAGCAATGGATCTAGACAGAAAATCAAGGAAACAGTGGCTTTGAATGACAGCTTAGACCAGATGGACTTAACAGGAACATACAGGACTTTCTATCCAGAAACAGCAAAATGCATTCTTTTCAAGTGCACATGGCACATCTTCTAGAATAGATCACATGTTAGTCCACAAGTCTCAATAAATTTAAGAGACTGAAATCCTATCACATATCTTCTTTGACCACAACTTTTTCAAACTAGAAATTACAAGGGGATAACTGCAAAAACAAACATATGGAGGCTAAACAACATACTACTAAACAACCAATGGCTTGATGAAGAAATCAAAGGGGAAATCAAAAATACATTGAGACTAAAGAAAATAGAAACACAATGGTCCAAAATCTTTGGGACACAACAAAAGGCATTCTAAGAGGGAAGTTTACAACAATACAGCCTACCTCAAGAAACAAGAGGAATCTCAAACCTAGCCTTATACCTCATATAAATAGAGGAAAAAAAAAAAAGAGGAAAAAAACCTGTTAATAGAAGGAAGGAAATAATAAAGATCAGAGTGGAGATAAATGAAATAAAGACTAAAAATACAATAGGAAAGATCAGTGAAACTAAGAGCTGGTTCTTTGAAAAGATAAATGAAATTGATAAAACTTTAGCCTGACTCATCCAAAAAAAAAAAAAAAAAAAGAATTGTGTGTGTGAGGGATTCAAATAAACAAAACCAGAAAGGACAGAAGTTAGACCACAGAAATCATAATCAGAAGATCAAAAGCAACACCTGGAGAAATTGTGTCAACAAATTAGACAACCTAGAAATAGAAAAATTTCTAGAAACGTACTACCTTCCGAGATTGAATCAGGAAGAAACAGAAAATCTGAACAGGCCTATTACTAGTAATGAAATTGAACTAGTAATCAAAAAGCTCCCAATATAAAAAAGTTGAAGACCAGGTTGAATTCTACCAAATATTTAAAAAGTTCACACCTATTCTTCTTAAACTATTAAAAAAAATAATAATTGAAAAGTAAGGAACAATTCCAAATTCATTCTACAAGGCCGTTATTACCGTTATATCAAAACCAGAGAAAAACACAAGAAAAGAAAATTACAGGCTGATATCCCTGATGAACATAGATGCAAAAACCGTGAGAAAATATTAGCAAATCAAATTCAACAATACATTAAGAGGATAATTTACCATGATCCAGTGGGATTTATTTGTGGGGTGAAAGGCTGGTTCAGTATCCACCAATCAGCCAATATGGTATTACTACACTAACCTAATGCAGGATAAAAATCATTTTATCACGTCAATAGATGCAAAAAAAAAAAAAGCATATGACAAAATTCAATATCCATTTATGATAAAAGCAAAGTGGGTATAAAGGAAACATAACTCAACATTCTGAAGGCCATATGTGACAAACTTATAGCTAAATAATAAGCAATAATTAAAGGCAGAAAGCTTTCCCCCAAAGATCAGGAAAAAGACACTCCTGCTACTTTTATTAAACAAAGTATCCAAAGTCCTAGCCATAGCACTCAGACAAGGAAAAGATAAAAGGCACCGAAATGGTAAGAAGTAGAATTCACCATTTGCTGACGATATAACAAATATAGAAACCCTAAACACATCATCAAAAAATTAGCAGAATAAATGAAATCAGTAAAGCAGCAAGATACAAATATACAAAAACCTGTTGGATTCCTATGAACCAATAATTGGCAGGAAAAGAAAAGAAATCTCATTTACGGGGCACTTGGGTGGTTGGCTGAGCATCTGCCTTCAGCTCAGGACATGATCCCAGGGTCCTGGGATCGAGTCCCATGTCAGGCTCTTCTCCCTCACCCTCTGCCTGCTGCTCCCCCTGCTTGTGCTCGCTGTCAAATAAATGAATAAAACCTTAAAAAAAAGAAAGAAAGAAAAGGAAATCTCATTTACAACTATATCAAATAAATAAAATACCTAGAAATGAGCTTAACCCAGGATGTGAAAGACCTATACTCTGAAAACATACCGATGAAAAGAAATGGAAGATGACACAAGAAAATGGAAAGATGTACCGTGCTCCTGAAAGGCAAGATTACTGTTAAGATGTCTGTGCTACCCAAAGTGATCTACAGATTCAATACAACCCCATCAAAACACCGAGGGGGTGCCTGGGTGGCTCAGTGGGTTAATCCTCTGCCTTCGGCTCAGGTCATGGTATCTGGGTCCTGGGATGGAGCCCTGAGTCGGGCTCTCTGCTTAGCGGGGAGCCTGCTAACCCCCCCTCTCTGCCTCCCTCTCTGCCTACTTGTAATCTCTGTCAAATAAATAAATAAAATCTTAAAAAAAATTAAAACTAATAAAATGCAACAAAAAAATTATAAACAAAAAAACAAAACAAAACACCAAGAGCATTTTTTGTAGAACTAGAACAAATAATCCTAAAATCTGCATGAAACCACAAAAGATCCAGAATAGCCAAAGCAATCTTAAGAATGAAGTCGCAGATATCACAATCCCAGATTTCAAGATATACTACAGAACTATAATAATCAAAACTGTATTATCCTGGGGGTGCCTGGCTGACTACTGTATTTGGTGGAGCATGTGATTTTTTTTTTTTTTTAAGAGAGCACATGAGCGAGCGAGGACATGCATGTGCACTAAAGAAGGGGTAGAAGGAGAGAGGGTCAGGGAAAGAGAAAATCATAAGCAGGCTCCGCAATGAAAATATAGAAAGGGAAATTAGAGAACTGATTCCATTTACTATAGCACCAAGAACCATAAGATACCTGGGAATAAACCTAACCATAGAGGTGAAGGATCTGTACTCGAGGAACTACAGAACACTTATGAAAGAAACTGAAGAAGACACAAAAAGATGGAAGAGCATTCCATGCTCATGGATCAGAAGAATAAACATTGCTAAAATGTCTATACTGCCTAGAGCAATCTCTACTTTCAGTGCCATCCTGATCAAAATTCCACCGGCATTTTTCAAAGAGCTAGAGCAAACAATCCTAAAATTTGAATGGAACCAGAAGGGACCCCAAATTGCTAAGGAAATGTTGAAAAAGAAAAACAAAACTGGGGGCATCATGTTGCCAGATTTCAAGCTTTACTACAAAGCTGTCATCACCAGGACAGCATGGTACTGGCACAAAAACAGACATAGACCAGTGGAAGAGTAGAGAGCCCAGATATGGACCCTCAACGCTATGGTCAACTAATCTTCGACAAAGCAGGAAAAAATATATAGTGGAAAAAAGACAGTCTCTTCAATAAATGGTGTTGGGAAAATTGGTCAGCTATGTGTAGAAGAATGAAACTCGACCATTCTTTTACACCATACACAAAGATAAACTAGAAATGGATAAAAGACCTCAACGGGAGGCTGGAATCTATCAAAATCCTAGAAGAGAACATAGGCAGTAATGTTTGGCCACAGCCAAAAATTGGCCACAGCAAAAGTTGCAAAAAGCAAAAAGTTGGCCACAGCAACTTCTTTCAAGATACGTCTCCAAAGGCAAAGGAAACAAAAGCAAAAATGAACTTTTGGGACTTCATCAAGATCAAAACCTTCAGCACAGCAAAGGAAACAGTCAACAAAACAAAGAGGCAACCCACGGAATGGGAGAAGATATTCGCAAATGCCACTACAAAGGGCTGATATCCAAGATCCATAAAGAACTCCTCAAACTCAACACACACAAAATAATCATGTCAAAAAATGGGCAGAAAACATGAACAGACACTTCTCCAAAGACAAACAAATGGCAAACAGACACATGAAAAGATGTTCATCATCATTAGCCATCAAGGAGATTCAAATCAAAACCATACTGAGATACCACCTTACACCCACCAGTTAGAATGGTCAAAATTAACAAGACAGTAAACAACATGTGTTGGAGAGGATGTGGAGAAAGGGGAACCCTCTTACACTGTTGGTGGGAATGCAAGTTGGTGCAGCCACTTTGGAAAACAGTGTGGAGATTACTTAAGAAATTAAAAATAGAGCTTCCCTATGACCCAGCAATTGCACTATTGGGTATTTACCCCAAAGACAGTGATGTAGTGAAAAGAAGGGCCATCTCTACCCCAATGTTCATAGCAGCAATGGCCACAGTTGCCAAACTGTGTAAAGAACAAAGATGTCCTTCAAGAGAAGAATGGATAAAGAAGATATGGTCCAGGGGCATCTGGGTGGCTCTGTGGGTTAAGCCTCTGCCTTTGGCTCAGGTCATGATCTCGGGGTCCTGGGATGGAGCCCTCCATCAGGGGGAGCTCACAGGGAGCCAGTTTCCCCCTCTCTCTCTGCCTGCCTCTCTGTCTACTTGTAATCTCTCTGTCAAATAAATAAAATAAAATGAAATGAAGAAGATATGGTCCATATATACTATGGAGTATTATGCCCCCATCAGAAAGGATGACTACCCAACTTTTGTATCAACATGGACAGGACTGGAAGAGATTATGCTGAGTGAAATAAGTCAAGCAGAGAGTCTATTTTCATATGGTTTCACTTACTTGTGGAGCATAAGGAATACACAGAGGACATTGGGAGATGGAGAGAAGTGAGTTGTGGTAAATCAGAGGGGGAGATGAAGCATGAGAGACTGTGGACTCTGAGAAACAAACTGAGGGTTTTGGAAGGGAGGGGGGTGGGGAGTTGGGGGCACGTACTGCATGGAGCACTGGTTGTGATGGATAAAAAATGAATTCTGGAACACTGAAAAGAAAGAAAATAAAATGAAAAAAAAAAAAAAAAAAGCAGGCTCAGTGTTCAGCGTGGAGTCCGACTCAGGACTCGATCTCACATCCCTGAGATCATGACCTGAGCCAAAGTCAAGAGTTGGATGCAACCGACAGAGCCACTCAGGAACTTCTAGCATGTGACTCTTGATCTCAGGGTCATGAGTTCAAAGTCTGCATGGGGGGTAGAATTTACTTAAAAGTATGCATGTAATTAAAAAAAAAAAACCAACAAAGATAATGGTTGACCACTAGCATTCAAAACAACAAAACCATATCATCCTGGCACAAAAATCAGCACATAGATTAATAGAACAGAACTGAGAACCTGGAAATTAACCCAGGTTCATATGGTCAATTAATCTGGGGCAAAAATAAGCAATAAGGAAGACACCATCTCTTCAATAAATGGTGCTGGGAAAACTGGACATCTACAAGCAAAAAGAATGAAACTGGACCACTCTATCATACCATATATGAAATAAATGCAAAATGGATTAAAGACCTACATGTGAGACCTGAAACCATAAAACACAAACCTGGACATGGATTTTTTTGATAGGTCAGCAGGAGCAGAAGCAAACAGCTGGGACTACAGCAGACCGGAAGCTTCTGCACAGTGAAGGAAGCCACCAACAAGACAAACAAGGCAACTCACTGAGTGGGAGAAGATATTTGCAAGGGCCCTATCTGATAAGGGGTAATACCCAGACTGTACAAAGCACTCATACACCTCATTAGCGAAAAAAACAAACACCACAAAAACCAAAACCCGATCCAGTTTAGGAAATGGGCAGAGGCTCTGAATGGACCCTCTTCCAGGGAGGAGAAACAGATGGCCAAGACGTGCACGGAAAGGGGCTCAACATCACTCGTCCAGGGAAGTACAAAATCAGAAGTGCAATGAGTGATCACCTTGCACCTGCTGTCTTTTTTTTTTTAATATTTTATTTATTTACTTGAGAGAGAGTGCACAAGCATGAGAGGGGAGATGGTCAGAGGGAGAAGCAGACTCCCTGCTGAGCAGGGAGCCCGCTGCGGGACTCGATCCTGGGACTCCAGGATCATGACCTGAGCTGAAGGCAGATGCTTAACCAACTGAACCACCCAGTGCCCCTCCTTTTTGATAGTAACCATTCTAACAAGTGTTGGCAAGAAAGAGGAGGAAAGGGAATTAAAAAAAAAAAGATTTTATTTATCCATTTGACAGAGAGAGACACAGCAAGAGAGGGAACACAAGCGGGGGAGTGGGAGAGGGAGAACCAGGCTTCCTGCTGAGCAGGGAGCCCAATGCAGGGCTCAATCCCAGGACCCAGGGATCATGACCCGAGCCAAAGGCAGACGCTTAATGACTGAGCCACCCAGCTGCCCCTAAAAAAGGGGAATTTTTTTTTTTTTTTTTTTAAGATTTGATTTATTGGGACTCCTGGGTGGCTCAGTCGGTTAAGCGGCTGCCTTTGGCTCAGATGGAGTCCTGCACTGGGCTCTTTACTTAGTGGGGAGTGTACTGCTCCCTCTACCTGCTCTGCCTGCCACTCCCCCAGCTTGTGCTCTCTGTCAAATAAATAAATAAATAAGATCTTTTAAAAAAGAAAAACATTTTATTTATTCCTAGAGAGAGGGGGAGTGGTGGGCAGGGGGAGCTCTATGAGGGACTTAATCCCAGGACCCTAGTCATGACCCAAGCCAAAGGCAGACATTTAACCTACTGAGCCAACCAGGCACCCCAGAAAAGGGAACTCTAGTGTGCTGTTGGTGGGAAAGTAAACTGGCACAGCCACTATGACAAATATATGAAAGTTATCCCCCAAAATAAAAAGAGAACTACCATATGATCCAACAAGTCCACTTCTGGGTATTTATCCAAAGGAAACAAAAACACGAACTCAAAAAGGTACACACACCCCTAAGTTCATTGCAGCATTCTTTGCAATAGTCAAGACATGGAAGCAACCTAAGTGTCCACTGATGGATGAATGTATAAAGAAAATGTGGTATGTATGTCCAACAGAGTACTATTCAGTCATAAAAAAGGAAGAAATCTTGCTATCTGTGACAACACAGATAGAACTTGAGGTCCTTAAGCTAACAAAGTGAAATATGTGCGAAAAAGAAAAACACCATACAATCTTCCATGTATTTTCAATCTAAAAACAAATGAGCAAAAATAAAAACAGATTTGTAAATACAGGTATTAAACTGGTAGTTGGGGCACCTGGGTGGCTTAGTCATTAAGCGTCCGCATCTGCATTCAGCTCAGGTCATGATCCAGGTCCTGATCCTGGGATCCAGCCCCGCATCAGGCTCCCTGCTCAGTGGGAAACCTGCTTTTCCCTCTCCCACTCCCCCTGCATGTTCTCTCTTTCGCACGCGCGGGCGTGCGCGCGCTCTCTCTCTCTCTCTGTTAAGTAAGTAAATAAATCCTTAAATAAATAAATAAACTGGTAGTTGCCAGAGGAGAGGGTTGGAAGGATGAGTGAAGTAGGTTAAGGGCATCAATCGGTACGAACTTCCGCTTATAAAATACATTGGTCACATGGATGTGAACTGTAGCTCCGGGAATACTGTCCATAACAACGCGGTAACATTGTATGGTACATGTTGGGTCAGCGGCTCCAGGAATGCAGGAGGAACAACAGAAATGGCCACCACGCCGTCATCTTCCTGGCCGCCCCTTCTTTAACCCACGATTCTCCCGCAGGAAGGACATATGCGGAGGACACATCACTGTAAGTAACCTGATACCTATGCAGGAAACGGGAACATCAGGACTCCCCCTACCCTCCAATCACCAAATACCTTACCTTATATGGCTTATATGCCCTGTCTTAACCCAGATAAGACCCACTCGACCCCTCCTGCAGGGGACTTCTCCGACTCCCCTCTCCGGAGTGTCGGAACCTAGCTGGAGGGCGCCTTAAATAAATCTCACCTTGTGCCTATCTTGCCTGGTGTCCTGTTTATCTCGCCTGTAAAACCTGACAGTACAGATGGTAAACACCATGGTAAGGGCTCCCAATATATTTCAATGTTGAATCACTGTGTGATAACACTTGAAACCGAGTATAATATTGTACACCAGTGATATCTCAATTAAAAAATAATGTAATTAAACACATTAGCCCGTTAGAAAAGAAAAAAGATCATCTCAATAAAGGAGATAAATAATTCACTCTTTTATCATTAAAGTAGAAGAAAACAAGAATGATAGAAGGATGGAGGGTAGGAAAGGGGAAAAAGACAAACCTAAAATAGAAACAAAATGAAGCTCTAGGGGCATGAAGAAAAACTGCAGTAAATGTCATATTAATGGTAAAAGGTCATTCCTTTAAAATGGTAAGAATGCTCACTATCCTCACTTTCAGCAACACTGACTAGAGCTTCTAACCTTAGTAAGAATAACCATAGTAATTGGAAAGGAAAACACAAAACTGTCATTATTTATAAATGATATCATTGCTTATGAGAAAATCCCACAGAATTGAGAAACAGGATTTTTTTTTTCAAATTAATTGAAAGAAAGCTTAGCATTTTTGTCATGTGATATCAGTGTACAAATTTCTACTGCATTTTTATAAAACACTCTCAAATTCTGCTCTTACCTATTTCAGGTTGGAAATGGTCCCCAAGCTTAGGGTCTTAGACTCATTTTAATTCTCTTGAAAAAGCTTCACATGGTCAAAATTCCCATTTGGGGTTTCTCGGATTTTTTAGGATAACTTTTTTTTTTTTTTTTTTAGATTTTATTTATTTATTTAACAGAAATGACAAGTAGGCAGAGAGGCAGGCAGAGAGAGAGGGGGGAAGCAGGCTCCCTGCTGAGCAGAGAGCCCGATGTGGGGTTGATCCCAGGACCCTGGGATCAGGACCTGAGCCGAAGGCAGAGGCTTTAACCCACTGAGCCACCCAGGCGCCTCTACGATAAGATTTTAATGAGAATATTCAAATTCATTTCATCAGGAAAACAATTAAGAAGGCATATGTTTGCTGAAGTTTTATCTTTATTTTCTCTTAATAACTGTTTCAGAATTATCAGCCTGAACGAAGACACAGAAGATCAATAAAGATATGAAAATCCACCATCAAGTTGATGAAATTCATGAAGAACAGATTCCTTGCATTATTTAAGTTCAAATAACTGCTGTTAGTAAAGGATAAATGAAGGGCTGGTTTAATAAGACCACTACTATTAAAAACACTGGGAGCTGTTGTTAATTACCTGTCTTTGTTTTTTTTTTCCTCGTTTAAAAAAAGACCAAGATGGGGTGTAGGGGTTTTTAAACTCCCTTCCTCAAAACAGTGTGTTTGCATACACAAACCCACGGGTAAGGAGAAGAGATCCACAGAAGAATAATAACGACCAAATCATGTAAAGAACCTAGAATATTTAGCCTGTAGAAGCAGATTCACAGTGGAACGCAAGTGAGAGCTTTTTTCAGAAATTTTAAGTGGAGGCCACATATTTAAATGCCCGCAAGACCAGACAGAAATTATAAATTAATGATGTGGACTTGGTGCAGTAAATGTGGATATATCATGTAAAAAGCCGAAACTAGGAGATAAATATATATATATATATATATATATATATATATATATTTATTTATTTATTTATTTTTGCGATTCAAAATGCCAGTCCAGGGGCGCCTGGGTGGCTCAGTCATTAAGCCCCTGCCTCCGGCTCAGGTCATGATCCGGGGCCTGGGATTGAGCCCCACATAGGGCTCCCTGCTCCAAGCAAGCTTGCTTCTCCCTCTCCCTCTGCCTGTTGCTCCCCCTGTCCTGCTTTCTCTGAGAATTAAATAAAACCTTAAAACAAAACAAATGCCAGTCCAGCTTTGACAGAACTTCATTTTTAAAGATAGATTGATTTATTGATTGATTGATTTGACAGATAGAGATCACGAGTAGGCAGAGAGGCAGGCAGCGGGGCGGGGTGTGGGGGGCAGGCTCCCCACCGAGCAGAGAGCCTGATTTGGGGCTCAATTCCAGGACCCTGGGATCATGACGCGAGCCAAAGGCAGAGGCTTAACCCACTGAGCCACCCAGGTGCCCCCAGAACTTCATTTTTAAAGAAAAGGCCAAAAATACAGAGTTTAATAAAATTCTAATTTTTAAGTGTTAAGTTTTATTTCAAAATTAAACCTAAAGTTTCTAGAACTGATGAGGGAGCAGAAGGCTGGCTGAGGACAAAGCAAAAGGCTGACACCTAGCAGTCTCCCCCTCACCCCAACAAAAGGCTGACACCTCATAATCTACTCCTCACCCCCTCCACTCCTGGGTGGGACAAATGTGACATTCTTTAGGAATGTCCCAACTCTCTTAATGTTAATGGCTTGCTAGAAGGGAAAAACAACCTTGAGACCCCTCCAGTCTGGTACCTTATAGGCCCTCTTTAGCATATGAAAGTTCTATTGGAACCTCCCTTTTCCTTACCTCCCCTCCAACTCCAGGGTACATAACCTGCCATCCCTCACAACCCAAGGCAGCAGCTCTTCCTGCCCATGGGTCCTGTCCCCGTGCTTTAATAAACCACCATTTTGCACCGAAGATGTCTCAAGAATTCTTTCTTGGTCATCGGCTCCAGACCTCACCCCACGGAACCTCACCTATGTTCTAGAACTTCCTCAGAACCAATTCCAATGTGGGATTGTGGTTTTCTCACATTACCACCAAGTAATTAACTCTCCAACACCAGCTGAGTTTCCTACAATTCAACTCGATTCTGACCCCATTTACCCAGAAATAGCATTACATTCCACAAGTTAAGGGCTCAGTTCCATAAGACTGTCCTCTGTTTCAGACACCAATCACTGACCAACCCACTGACTACAAACTGGAGGTTCCCACAACCCCCTCCTTGGGATCTGTTAATTTGCTAGAGTCCTTCATGAAACTTAAAAAAATCAATTTACTCACAAGTTACCATATTACTACACAGGATATTGGAGGATACTAACCAACAGCCAGATGAAGAGATTCCGAAGGTAAGTTCCCAAAGGAGCTTCTGTCCTTAGGGAGTTGTGGACCCAGTACAATAGCACAGGGAAGCATTCTGGCTCACCAACTGTGAAGCTCCCCAAACCACTTCCTTCTGGGATTTCATGGAGGCTTTATTCCACAGGCCTGGCTAATTAAATCACTTACCATTGGTGATTGATTCAACCTCCAAACCTGTCTCCTCCCTGGAAATCAGGGGGTGGGACTGCAAGTTCCAACCTCTGGATCACATTGGTTCCCCTGACAACCAGTCCTCACAGTTAGGTATTACCCTAAAGTCACCTCATTAACATAAAGCCAGCTGTGGGGGAAAGGGACTTGTTATGAATAACAAGAAACCCATTTCACCTTAATGGCTCTGAAGCATTTATTTAGAAACTGAGGACGGAGACCAAACATTATAGCAAAAGATGCTCTCCTTGCTCTTCCCACTCAGGAAATTCCAAGGGTTTTGGGAGCTGTAAGCCCATAACTATGAATGAAGACCAAATATTTATGAGAAATATATTTTTGTGGTATCAATGGCTAGATATATTTCTTATAAATCTCAACATTGCAGACCTCTTATTAATCATTACTATCAGGCAACGTATGAAAAATACTCAGTATTCTTCATTCAGTATAAGGCTTATCTGCTTTAGAAGATAATTTATAAATGAAATGTTTTTACATTAAAAATGAGTAAAATGAGGGGCGCCTGAGTGGCTCAGTTGTTTGAGCATCTGACTCTTGATTTCAGCTCAGGTCATGATCTCAGGGTCATGAGACTGAGCCCTGAGTTAGGCTCAGTGTGGAGTCTGTTTGTCCCTCTCCCTTGCCTGCACCCCACTCACATTCTCTCAAATAAATACATAAAATCTTAAAAAAAAGTACAATATGTAAAATTTTTAATGTTTTTGTGAAATATACATGGGAGTATACAGAAATACATGCAGCAAAATGAGATGCTATGAACACCATTCTGCAGCAAACATTGCTGTCTCCCCATAAGTTCCCACATGCCTCTTCTCCATCTCAGTCCCCTCTTCTCCCTGCTGAAGGCACTCACCTGACTTCTCCTTGTCTGAAATGGCTTTCACCTTTTGGAGCGAAGGTTCTCAAGGCTGAGGGTAATATTATAGATTATTTTCTTGCGGGATTTGAAGACACCATGCCTTTGTCTTCTGGATAGGCACTGTTCCTATTATGAAGTTAGCTATCAGTTTTATTGCTGCTTTGAAGTGATCCCCCCCCCCATTTACCCTGTATGGCCTTCATAGGGCTTCTCAAATTTCTGGCTTAAAAGTCTTTTTACCAGTTTTGGAAAATTCTTAGCCATTACATCTTCAGGTATTACTTCTGTCCCATTCTTTCTCTTCTACCCCTCTGAGTTTTCAAGTTCACAAGTGTTAGATGTTGTTATATCCCATACATCTCTTACCCCTTTCTCATTTTCTATCCTTTATCTCTTTGTGCTTAATTCTAGCCACTCCTTCATTATATTTCAGTCTACTACTAAATCTATCCACTAAGTTCTTATAATTTAGCTAGCGTATGGTTTAGTTTTAGAATTTCCATTTTATGATGTTTACTTTTCTGATGAACTTTTCAATCTTGAACATGTTAGGTTTCCTAGAAGCAGAGCCTGAGCTAGGGATTCTCGTGCAACTGACTTATTGCGGGAAAACTTCTGAGGAGCACAGAACAAGGCATGGGAAGAAGCCCAAGATGTTGATGTGGCTTAAGTCCTCAGCCTGATCCCAGAGGATGGAGTTCTGAAGCACAAAGAACATCACATGGTTGTCCTCTTTGAAGCAAGCTGTCTGCTATATAACTTAAACACTCCTGGATTAGTCATTACTGCCTGCTGGGGCAGGGATGAGGGGGTTCCGGCTAACTTCCTAAGGAATTCCAGGAGAGATGCCCTCATCAATTGAGGACAGTTCTGGGAAAGAGTATGAGCAGCTTACACTTGGGGGTACGAGTAGGAGCATAGGTGGAGTGAATGAATCCACTTAGTAAATAAATCATGGTAGAGGACTAAGAGTGGGGCGCCTGGGTGGCTCAGTTGGTTGAGTATCTGCCATCCACTTGGGTCATGATCTCAGGGTCCTGGAATCAAGGCCCATATCGGGCTCCCTGCTCTGTGGGGTGGGGGGCCTGTTTCTCCCTCTCCCTCTGCCTGCCACTCTCCCTTCTTGGGTGCTGTCAAATAAAATCTTAAAAAAAAAAAAGACTACAAGTGTCTGCTACAAATGTATTAAGCATGTTTATTGTAAAGTTTGCAGCTGGTAACTCTATTATCTGGATCTGTTGAAGGTCTTTCTGTTGTTTGTTGTTTCTTTTGGTTTCAGTCATAATCTTGTCTCCTGACATGCTAGTTATCAGTGAGTGCCAACAATATGTATGAAAAATTGAACTTTTTCAATTCAAAAATTTTTTCAGTTCAAAAATATTTGAGGCCCAGGATTTTTGTCTTCCTCTAGAGGGGATTTGTTTGCCTTTGACAGGGTGCTGGGGCATTACATTAGCAATTTTGAATCACCTTTGTCCCACCACGGACTGAAGCAAATCAAACCTGGGCTTCAACTTCAGTGTAGCCCTTTTTTTCACTCAGAGTAAGAATGAAAATATTTTTTAGGATCCCTTGGTAGGCTATATTCTCCAAGTTTTTGGCCCCTAGCTCTGTGACTCTTATCAGAAACTGTGCTTCTCAGCCTGTGAGTTGCCTCCCCCAGGTTGGTTCACAACTAAAGGAGAAAATGAGTGTGATACAGTCCAAGTTCACTTCTCCAGATTTCCTCTTTTGTTTAGATCTTGGTCCCAGAATTCTGCATTACCTTGTTGTTATGAGCTTAATTATATACCCTGAAATCTATGTGTGGTCTTTACCCCTTAACTTGACGTCTTAACCCCCCAGTACCTCAGAATGTGACTGTAATTGGAGACAGGGCCAAAAAAGAGGCAATTAAGTTAAAACATGGCTATTATGGAGGCCCTAATCAGATGTGATGGGTGTCCTCATAAGAACATTGGTTATGTGTGTGATTTACACATACCTATTTCTTTGCATCTCTGTTCATGAGTGAGATTGGCTTATAATTTCCTTTTTTTTAAATATACATGAATTTGGTATCAGAGTTATTCTAGCATGAAAAAAAATCAGTTGGGAGCATGTGTGTGTGTTCTTTTCCTATTCTCTAGAAGTATATGTATAAGATTGTCATTAGAGTTCACTGGTGAATTTAGACCTAGAATTTTCTTTGTAGACATTTAAAGAAAATTATGAATTCAATTTCTTATTAGTTATAGCACTGTTTACCTTTTCCATTACTGTTCCTGTTAGTTTTGGAAAGTTGAAAAAGAGCCTCTCCTAGGACAGTGTTTCTATATATATAAGTTGCACATTAAAATCACTTGGGACCTTTGAAAATAACCATGCTTAATTTCTGTCCTTCGTGCTTGCAATTTAATCTGGATATTAGTAGTTTGTAAAAAAAAAAAAAAAGATGAATTTTAATTTTCAAAAATACCTTTATTTTTTACGGTTTCAATTCTATCCATAAGTATCCATCTAATATTTATATAGTCACTATGTGTTTGTATTATATACATAATAAATAGTTACTGATAATCAAAAACTTAATAAAAGATGAACACACTAAGAGGTTTCACTTCCATTCCATCCTCATTTACCTCTTTCTCTCAGTGTCCTAGGATTGACCATTTTCATTAGTTTGTATTAATCCATCTATGTTTTTTATTCATACCCAGTGCATACATGCGTGCACACACACACGTGCACACACACACCTTTTATTCTCCACTTCATACAAAAAGCGGACATATTTTATCCACCGTTCTTTGTATTCATTAGCTAATGCTAAGAAATCACCCCACGATATACTGGTAATAATCACCTACTGTAGTTTTCTTGAGTCAGGAAATGGCTGCCCAAGCAGTTCTGGCTCAGAATCTCTCTTAAGATCACAGTCAGATGCCAGCTGGGTCTGTAGTCATCTGAAAGTTTGAGGAGGATCTATTCCAAGGCGGCTCACTCACGTGGTGAGCAGACTGGTCCGCAGCTGATGGGAGGCCTTCAGTTTCTCTGTATGCAGGCCTCTCCACAGGACTGCTTGTGGGTCATCAGCACATGGTGGCCAGCTTCCCACAGAATGAGAGCTCAGAGACCAAGGTGAAAAATTGCAATGCCTTTAGACAAGCCTTGGAAGTCACACGGCATGTCTAGTTCTATTTAAAAAAAAAACAAAAAACAAAAAACAAAAAACCAAAACACCTGATCGCATTAAATGTATACATTTTCCCCCATATCCTTGCCATTCAATAGGTCGTCTTTTGTTAACTGTTTCCTTTGCTGTTCAGAAGCTCTTTATTTTGATGTAGTTCCAACAGTGTATGTGTGTGTGTGTGTATGTGTGTGTGTGTGTATGTGTGTGTGTGTATGTGTGTGTGTATATATATAAATGTATGTGTGTGTATATATAAGTGTATTTACATATATATATAATTTTTAAAAAAGATTTTATTTGACACAGATAGGAAACAAGCAGAGGGCGCGGCCAGCATAGGGAGAGGGAGAAACAGGCTTCCCATTGAGCAAGAGCCTGACGTGGGGCCTGATGCAGGGCCTGATCCTAGGATCCTGGGATCATGACCTGAGCCAAAGGCAGATGCTTAACCAACTGAGCCACTCAGGTGCCCTGCTTTTTTGAAATTCTTTTTAAGATTTTATTTACTTATTTGAGAGAGAGAGAGAGAGTGAGATCATGAGCAAGGGGAAGGGTAGAGGGAGAAGCAGACTCCGCACTGAGCAAGGAGAATGATGCGGGATGTGATTCCAGGACCCTGGAATCATCATGACCTGAGCCAAAGGCAGATGCTTAATCTACTGAGCCACCCAGCTACCCCAATAGTTTATTTTTGCTTTTGTTTCCCTTGCCTGAGGAGGCATACCTTAAAAAACTGTTCCTATGGCCAATGTCAGAGAAATTGTTCCCTCTGGTCTCTTCTAGGATTTTTATGGTTGTGGGCTTCATTTAGGTCTTTAATCCATTTTGAGTTTATTTTTGCATCTGTATAAATAAAGTGGTCCAGTTTCCTCAACACTATTTGTTGAAGACTCTCTTTTTCCCATTGCATATTCTTGCCTATCTTGTAGATTGACTGTAAGAGGGTGGGTTTATTTCTGGCCTCTCTATTCTGTACCAACTTATGTGTCTATTTTTGCACTGGTGCCATACTGTTTTGATTACTTGTGATAATCTTGTAGTATATCTTGAAATCTGGGACTGTGATGCCTCCAGCTTTTTCTTTTTCAAGATTGCTTCAGCTATTCAAGGTCTTTTGTGGTTCTGCACAAATTTTAGGATTATTTGTTCTAGTTCTCTGAAAAGTGCTGTTGGTATTTTGATGGGGGGGGCATTGAATCTGTAAATTGCTTTGGGTAGTATGGACATTTTAAGAATATTTTTTCTTTTAATCCATGAGCATGAACTATCTTTCCATGTGCTTGTGTCATCTTTAATTTCTTTCATCAATGTCCAGGTCCTTTACCACCTAAGTTTGTCCCTAGGTATTTTATTATTTTTGGTACAATTGTAAATGGGATTGTTTTCCTAATTTCTTTTTTCACTACTTCATTATTAGTGTATCAGCTCAAATAGTTTTTTGAAGGCTACGTCTTTGGCAACTTCTTCTTTTACGAAAACTGATCTGTTGAACCTATTTCTTTTAGGGTCAATATTGGTATGTATATATGTATGTATGTATTTACTTAGAGAGAAAGAGAGGCAGAGAGAGAGAATCTCAAGCAGACTCCACACTGAGCAGAGCCTGATGTGGGGCTCCATCTCATGACCCTAAGATCACAATGACATGAAATCAAGAGTTGGACACCTAACCGACTGCCACCCAGGTACCCTAATATTGGTAAATTCTATTTTCATAATTTTTCAAGTCATTCAGATCTTCAAACTTCTTTGCATTGAGTTATGTAAGTTAATTTCAAATGATTATTAAGATTCTGTTTCTGTGATTATTTACCCTTATCATTTCATATTTTGAGTATTTATTCTGTCCCCCTTTTCCTTGATTAATCAAGTTAGCAAGTGCTTAGTTTGCTTGTCTAATTCCAGAGTCAGCACACTTCTTCATATGGGGTGGATAGTAAATATTTTAGGCTTTGCAGGCCAAAATATTATGTTGGTACTTATAGAACAGGAGTGAAAATTTTCTATAAAATTTTTATTGATAACATTCAAAATATAATAATAATTAAGTACTTAAAAGATAATATTGATTCATTAATGAGAAAAGAGGCATTCTTTTTTGGGAGATAAAATTTTGCTTAATTAGGGTTCAAAGTTCATGTTTCTTATCATCAAAACATTACAAATGTTCATCTGTTAATGCTGATCTGTAATAAGATTTACAGATTTCATATTTGAAAGTGCCTTTTCACAAAGATGGGTACTGTCAAATACTGATATCAATCCATGAGCATCTGGTTTTAATTGAGTATATTAATTACTGGGAAAGCATTTTTTGAATCCTATTAAATTCTTCAATATTTGCCTTTTTTACCTTGTCATTACTTTACAGACTAATCCCCTGCAATTGGAAGTTAGATGGAAGCTCTTTGATCACATAGTTAAATAAATTTTGAAATATGGAAATTTCCTTTGGATTTGCATTCAGGTCTGAAAAAGTGCTGCTGGAACTTTAGTTTGAGTCACAAACATATCTGCTATAAAGATGTGTGGGAATGAAGGCCTCATTTCTCATTTTAACTTTTTTTTTTTTAAAGATTTTATTTATTTATTTATTTGATAGAGATCACAAGTAGGCAGACAGGCAGGCAGAGAGAGAAGAAGGGAAGCAGGCTCCCCACTGAGCAGAAAGCCCGATGTGGGGCTCAATCCCAGGACCTTGGGATCATGACCTGAGCTCAAGGCAGAGGCCTTAACCCACTGAGTCACCCAGGCGCCCCTCGTTTTAACTTTTGACAGCACAAGAAGTATATAAAATAGCTTGATGTTAAAATTGACACTTGAACAACACAGGTTTGGACTGAGTGAATCCACTTATATGTAGATTTTTAAACTACAGTACTGTGAATGTATTTTCTCCTTTTTTTTTTTTTTAAGAGAGAGAGTGCATTTAAGTAAGGAGGGAGGGCCAGAGGGAAAGAGAGAGAGAATATTAAGCAGGCTCCATGCCCAGTGCAGAGCCAAACAAGGGGCTCAATCTTACGACCCTGAGATCATGATCTGAGCTGAAATATAATCAGACGCTTAACAGACTGAGTGACTCAGGCACCCCTCTTACGATTTTCTTTTTTTTTTTTTTTAAGATTTTATTTATTTATTTGAGAGATCACAAGTAGGCAGAGAGGCAGGCAGAGAGACAGGGGGAAGCAGGCTCCCTGCTGAGCAGAGAGCCTGATGCGGGGCTGGATCCTAGGACCCTGAGATCATGACCTGAGCTGAAGGCAGAGGCTTAACCCACTGAGCCACCCAAGTGCCCCTTACGATTTTCTTAATAACATTTTTTTCTCTGATTTATTGCAAGAATACAGTATATAATATTCATAACATAGTATTAATCGACTATTTTATGTTATCAGTAAGGCTTCCAGTCAAGAGTAGGCTATTAGTTTTTTGGGAAATCAAAAGTTATGCCCAGATTTTCAACTGCACAGGGGTTGGTGCCCCTAAGTCTTGCGTTGTTTAAGGGTCAGCTATACTGTGCTTCAAAGTGTCATTAGGTTGTTGAAACAACTTTACCTCGGGATATTTCCTATGCAAGTACTATTTTGCCACATAATTTTAGGTTAAACTCATTAAGAACAATCAAATCTGCTGTAAAAGCTAGTGTCTAAAGCCATTCAGTATCTGGTAACAATGGCTGACAGTGGTTGTTCTTATTCAGAAAAATTTCACTTTTGGTCCTGAGCTAAAAAGCTTGCCATAAAATGTTATCCCTGCTAAGTCACTGAATTGTGGCTTGGTAGAGCAAGTCAGGATAGACAGCTTCTATTTCTGAGAAAAATTCACAAAACTAATGATGGTGAGGGCCATCAGAATAAATGAAGCTTCCTGTTAACACCACCAGTTTTGTAATGCATGACAGATTCAAGTATTTTGTGCAAAGTACCTGCTGATAAGCCACAATTTGTCTGTGCCTTTTTATGAATTAGTATTTTTTCATCTTCTTGGAAAATATCCTCTCCTGCAGTTGTTCCAAAGCAGACCAGTCACCCAGGCTAAATTTTTGGTCAAACTTGGCATAGATTTCTTGAATAAACAACTGAACAGTATGGGTAATGTGTTTACTCATCAAGAGCCTGGAAAATCACTCAAAATCATCTGTATTGTTTTTAATTGACTATCAACCTTGCTCCAATGTCCTCAGCTCTGAGCCACTGTTCTCACTGAATGACTAGGAGTCTTATTAAATTTTGTTTTCTGGACACATTTCTTTGGCTGCTTCAATTAAATACAATTAATTCACAAGTAATAAATGCCTTTCTCTGCTTGGATAACAAATGAGCCACTCAAAAACTTACTTTGGTTGCAGCTTCATTTTCATTTTTCGGGAAGAAATTGTTAGACTGTTAGATATCATTAAAAATACCTAATTTTTCTTACCATTGCTGTCCTATGTGAGGGATATTGTGGGGAGTGCTTAGTGTGGTAGTGTCAAAGCAGACTGTATTCTTTTGGCAGAGCTACAGTGTTATTCCATAATAAACATCATGTTTTGCCACCTAATTTGGTGAAAATAATCCATACTCCACTATCCTAAAAGCATGACATTTAAAATCCACTTTTCTCTCTCTTCTTGTTTTTGTTTGATGTGGTAAGTATGCACTGGTAAAAAAATTACATGTAAGTTTAAGGTTTTTAAATAAAATGCTACAACATGTAGACATGCACAGAGTTGGGAATGCTGCCATGTTCTAACTCCATCACTGATGTGCAGTGTGTCAAGCAGCATGCAAAGGGATAAGACATGAGAGTGCCACATATACTTTCTGTCACAACTGCTCAATTCTGCCATCACTGCACAAAAAGCTGCTGTAAGGAATATATTTTTTAAAAATGAGTGTTTCTGCATTCCAATGTAACTAGGAACACTCAATTTGAAATTCAGAAAATTTCCACGTGTCACAAAGTATTTTTTCAACCACTTAAAAATGTAAAAGCCATTCTGAGTTTGTAGGCCATACAAAACAGCCAAATTTTGACTGTAGGGTATAATTTGCTGCCTCTTGATCTAATGCAATGATTTAAAAAAAAAAAAAAGAAAAAAAAAGACCTGGAGCGCCTGGGTGGCTCAGTCGGTTAAGTGTCTGTGTTCAGCTCAGGTTATGATCTGAGGGTCCTAGATTCAGTCCTAAGTCGTGCTCCCTGCTCAGTGGGGAGTCTGCTTCTCCTTCTGCCCTCTCCTCTGCTCACGTTCTCTCTGGCTCTCCCTCTCTCAAATAAATAAATAGAATTTAAAAAAAATGATCCAACTTACTAGTTCTATTTCTCTATTGCCTAACTCATTAATTCCCGACTGTCAGGAATTCATAATTCTTTCCTTATGCTTTCCTTTGGTTTTCTATTTTTAAAAATACAGTATGCTTAATTCATTTTCAACATTCCGTTTTTCACTGAAATAAGTATTTAGGACTGTGAGTTTTCTTCCAAGGACTACATTAGCTGGATTCCATTGATCCTGACATTTAGTTTTTATCATTTTCTAGAAATTCTGCAATTTTGGTTTGTTTTTCCCCTTTACCCAAAGTTTGTAATTTTTCTTAAAATTTCAAGATATATGGGATACCTGGGCAGCTCAGTCAGTTAAGCATTTGCCTTCGGCTCAGGTCATGATCCCAGTGTCCTGGGACTGAGTCCTGCATCAGGCTCTCAGCTCAGTGGTGGTGGGGGAGGCTGCTTCTTCCTCTGCCTGCTGCTCCCCCTGCTTGTGTTCTCTCTGGCAAATAAATAAAATCTTAAAAAAAAAAGAGAGAGAGTGAGAGGGAAAATAAAATTTCAAGGTATGGGGCAACTTCATTTTCTGGCTTTTTTTTTTTTAAGATTTTATTTATTTGACACAGAGAGAGAGATCGCAAGTAGGCAGAGAGGCAGGCAGAGAGAGAGAGGGGAGGAAGCAGGCTCCCTGCTGAGCAGAGAGCCCGATGGGGGGCTTGATCCTAGGACCGTGGGATCATGACCTGAGCCGAAGGCAGAGGCTTTAACCCACTGAGCCACCCTGGCGCCCCATGGCTTTGTTATTTTTTTTATTAATACCCATTCTTATTGTATTATTTTCAGAGAATGAAATCTGTATTATTTATACTTCTCGAATTTATCAAAGTTCACTTTTCATCCACTGATAAAGTTAATTTTCGTGACTGTTAGATGGCACTGGTAAAAATGGCATATTCTACTATCACATATAGAATTTGGTGTGTATTTGTCAGATCTACCACCGTACTGATTATGTAGTATGGGTCTTCTTTACTTCATTTTTTTTTCTTTTTCTTTATTTTTTTTTTGGTCCATATGATTTGCCTTAGGCTGAGAGAAGTGATTTAGTCTCCTAGTATTAAGGTACTTCTACATATCTCTCCATGTAGCTCTTGTTGTTTTTTGCTTTAAGAAAGATGCTATTATGTTATTAGGTACAATATTTATTTGTAACTGTCATAACTTCCTTGAGAATTAGTCTTTAGGATTAGAAAGTGCATTTCGTTGTCTTGCTTATGTTTTCTGCTTTGAATTGTCCCTTGTTTTATTAAGACCATGAGTCCTGCTTTCTTTCTTTCTTTCTTTCTTTTTTTTTTAATATTTATTTATTTATTTGACAGACAGAGATCACAAGGAGGCAGAGAGGCAGGCAGAGAGAGAGGAGGAAGCAGGTTCCCTGCTGAGCAGAGAGCCCGATGCGGGGCTCGATCCCAGGAGCCTGGGATCATGACCTGAGCCAAAGGCAGAGGCTTTAACCCACTGAGCCACCCAGATGCCCCTCCTGCTTTCTTTTTATTTGCAGTTGCCTGGTATGCCCTTGCCCACACTTTTCTCACCTTTAATCTGTTTTAGATGTTTCTTATATATAGCATGATACAGAATTAGGTTTTGTCTGTGATCCAACCTGAACACCTTTTTATTTTAATAGAGGAGATATACGTATTTACATTGCTTTATGTGACTGTATGTAGAGACTTAGTTTAGTTCTCTCATATTTGCTCTTTACTAAAAAAGTAATTTTAGTTTTTTTAAGATATTATTTATTTGAGAGAGAGAGAGAGAGAGCATGAGAGGGGGGAGAGTCAGAGGGAGAAGCAGACTCCCCACTGAGCAGGGAGCCCAACGTGGGACTTGATCCTAGGACTCCCAGATCATGACATGAGCTGAAGGCAACTGCTTAACCAACTGAGGCACCCAGGTGCCCTAAAAAAAGTAATTTTAGTTTTAACATTTAGAAAGGTTTGTATTTTTCATTTAGTGGTTTTCTTTATACTTCCACCTTTCTGTAATATCTTTGAATCCTGTGTCTTTGGACAGTATCTGCTTTTCTTTTATGAGTAACATTAGCTTGTACTTCCTCCATATCTTCCACTATCCAAGTTTAGGCAATGTTACTATCCTTTACTTTTGTACTCTTAAATATACTTAAAATTCTACTACTTGTCAGTTTTAAATTATTACCTTCGATTTGATTCTTATGATACAGGGGGCAATCAGGGAGCTTTATTCCACATTCTATTTTTTTTTTGTGGTTAGCTGCATTATTTCTACACTGTCAGAGAGTAAAACATTTAGGTATTACTGTCACACTTATTCCCCTTTTGTTTTAGTCTTAGTTCTGTTGTTAAATGTATTACATTCTTAATGCTAGCCGTTTGCTGACATTTCCCCGGTAATTACTTGGTTGCTTGAAACTTGCCCTCACACCTGATTAACGGTTTGAGTGATGTAGAGCTTTAGGATCAAAATCAGACCGAACGAGGGGGCTGCCAATCTCGGGCACCAACTGCTGTGTAGGAACACCATCATCTCTTGGCACAGGACTCCATTTATTTAGATTTTTACTTCAGCACTGGGGGCAAGTTCTACAGCTGTACAAGCAGGAACAGAAAGTAGAGTGAGGACAGGGCATCAGCTTGGTTTCTTTCCACTCTTTTTGTCCTCATGAGCTCCTCTCTTCATCAACTGATTTTCAGCTATGGAGAAAAAGCTCCCATCTCTACCTCAGCCTTGGACTATACATGGTCTTGTCTGTAGTTCTTGCAGTATTACTCCATTTGCCTTCCATCTTTTAGAACTTGGAAGTATTTAATTCCCTAATATGGTCCTCCAACCCCATTCTCAATGACTTTATCCCTTTTTCTATCTTGACCGTTATTTCAATGGCATTTGAGGAGAATTGCCATTTTGAATAAGAAGTTAGATTCTAACATTCTTGGCTCAGTGAATGACCATTTCCACTACAGTAGATCCACAGCCTGTTACTACATAATTCCCCAAATAAATATTTTCCATTATGGATTACTTACTAATTCATGTTAGTTTATATTTTTCTGGGGCACCCGGGTGGCTCAGTTGAGTGCCTGCCTTCGGCTTAGGCTGTGATCTCACAGTATTGGGATCGAGTCCCATGTTGGGCTCCCTCCTCAGCAGGGAGTCTGCTTCTCCCTCTCCTCCCTGCTCCTGCTCTCTCTTGCTATCACTTTCTCTCAAATACATAAAATCTTCAAAAAGTTTTTTTTGTGATTTTCCAAAAATGCAGTATTTTATTTTTACCACAGTTACTTGGCTCCAAACAGTCAACAGTTGACACTATATAAAAACCAACCTTACAATAAACTGTAAAGCGTAGTAAAAATCATTAGGAGTAAAAAGAATATGGGATGAAGGACATGGCTTTGTAATGAATTAGGGAAATTACTTCTCCTATCTGAACCCCTATTTCTTGGTTACAACGTGAGCACATTAAGTGAGATTAAAGCTCTTTTACCTTTACAAGTTAAAAATCTACATTTTGTAAAAGATTTTTGTCAGGTTGGCATTAACTTCAGTAAGAAAAAGTAGAACATTCCTTTAGGTAATTTCTAACAGTAAAGAAAATAAGTAGCAAGTTCTTTATTCTCTGTAGATTCATGAAGGTCTTAATCATCCTAGAAAAAAAACAGTGATAGTACTCAAGAGCAAAATAAGACCTCCTTAATTTGGATCATAATCTATTTCAGTTCACTAAATTCTTTGCTAAGACCACCAAGCTTCCAGAACTCCCAGTCTATAGAGTTCAACCTAAGCATTCATAGGAGAAATGACAGTAAGTAGGAGGCCCAGGGATGACAGATTTGCTGTGTTAAAGTAAAAGCAAAGATCAAACAGTAATTTGAATGACCACAATTGTCAAGAGTCAGGGAAGCAGGTGGGAAAGTTGCTTGGCTTAGCAAATGGTTAGAAGGCAATGAGTTAGATATCATAATTAGTCTGCTAGTCAGGAGTTCCTCTTCTCCTCATAACTCTCCTTATTTTTGTTTAGATAACTATACTGCCCCAATGTAGCACATGTACTTTGCAGGAAGCCAACTCCATCAATGGCTCTAGTAGTCAGGCCTAAGTGAACCATAATTCCACTCAAAAGACATAGTTTTAAAAGATGGGCACATAACTTAGTTAGGACCTATGGGACACAAAGAACAGTTTTGGGAGAATATCTGAAAAGCTCCCTCACTCCCCCAGAAACAATCCAAGCTCAGTCTAAACAAGGAGGCAAAACACATGTACTTTTGTAATTCAGTCTTAAGATAAAGCGGAGACCACCTGGGAGGCAAAATTGAGGGATGTGAACAAGAGATCCTTGATGATACTGTGGAGCATGTAGGTCATACCTACTCTCAAACTGCCACACTACCGCCTAATTTCTCCTTTATCATTCAAGTAAATTTGCCCAGGACTTTTTCCCCTTGCAACCAGAAACATCTTAATAGATCAGAGATGCAAAGACTCCTGATTCATCACACAGAAACTTGAAAATATTAAAGTTAAATTCATATTCTTTTTTTTTTTTTAAAGATTTATTTGTCAGAGAGAGAGAGTACACACAAGTAGGCAGAGAGGCAGGCAGAGAGAGAGGAGGAAGCAGGCTCCCTGCCGAGCAAGGAGCCCGATGCGGGACTCGATCCCAGGACCCCAGGATCATGACCTGAGCCGAAGGCAGCGGCTTAACCAACTGAGCCACCCAGGCGTCCCTTAAATTCATATTCTTAATAGAAGTCGTTGTTAAGTGCATTTACTCTAAGGCTGTGACTATTCATGAGCCAAGTTACAAGAGCAGAAATCCTTGATGTATAACATTAGAAGAAATCACGTTACAACAACTATAAATGGGTGAAAATACATAGCAGTGTGAGCAGGACAGTCACAGTTCACGCTTATTTTCCTGGCATCATTACTACTAGAAGCCCATCATCCTCAAGTGTCCCAACGTACACATTTACCCGGGCTCTACAGCATGTTTTTTGGATTTGTACAGTATTCTCTTCAGAAAAATAACAGTAACCCAAGGAAATGGCTGGAGACCTTTAAAAGGTAAAACGATTCCATCTTTAAGAGCTGTGATGGTTTAGAAAAAAAAAATGGTACTAGGAAAAATGTCTGGGCCTATAAAGAATAATTACTTTTGGAGTATCATTTTTTATTATAATTACATTACTGTAATTTCCTTCTATAGAACTGGTGGTAGGATGAATACCCAGGGCACAGGGACCCTCATTTGTAATAAAAACAAGGTAATTCTTATGCAGACATAATAGGGAGCACGTTTTGAAAGCACTGGCAGTTTCTTAAATACATAGATATTTCCTCTACTATCTGCCACTATGTCTAAAATATCTCTGTACTCCAAACTCGTTTACTTAGGTTCTAATTTCTTTAGTCCGCTATTAAACTGGACTCCTACCACACTACCCATTAATGATAATATCTTATCTGAAGGGAACTGGCATTGACATTTGGAAGCAAAGTCCCCTGGACAAGAGCAAGATGGAATCAAGAAACGAAAAGGGGTACCAGGTGCTCAGGGCATCCATGGCCCGGCTTTCTTAAGCAACATCTGTCATTTGCACCTTTGTTTTCCTCCACAGATAATTCCACCTTAGAAGTCACAAAAGCTTGGAAAAAACCACAGCTAATGCTTATTATTGCTTTAGTACTATTTTCAAAGACATGTATGTGTTCGTTTGGCTTTGTGATGCTGTGACTTTTTGTCCAAACACACACACTGATTAGATAAACAAGGTTCAGGGCTAAAAGGCAACCAGATAACATTCTCCCACAAGATGTCCATGCACTTTCAGCGTCTTTCTGCACAGATGAGGTAGGGCTGGGGTTGCAATGTCATGCCTAATCTGGGCTTCAGATCGGGAACCAGCCCGTGTGGGAAATGCACGTGAAACCGCTGAAGCAATGCTGTGAAAAACAGGAACATTTCCAACCGAGCCAGCTGCTCTCCAAGGCAATGCCTTTTCCCTAAACAGGAAAGAACAGACATAATTTTTAAAAATCCATAGTATTTACCAAAATTTACATCTACTATATGGGTACCATTCAGGAAATCTGGTATTTAAAAGAAAGTTAGAGGCAGTTATGCTTATTAAAAGGAATAACAACTGGCACTTCAGCTCCCAGAGCCCATTTCTTTACCTTCTCTTGTATCATGGACTTCTGTAAGCTTATTAATCCCCCTCCACACTTGCCTTGCACACTGCAACACAGCCCACGATATGCCACGAAAGATCATATCTCAGGCGTGCCATTTTGTTCTATAGACCAGAAGTGTATTTCATTTCAAATGACTAAAAGTGAACCCTTTCCCAACGAAAGGAAGAGTTTCCTTTCCAGTCCGTCTTCCATGGGTCTTGTGGTCCGTGTACTTTTTCACCGCAGAAGCAATATTTTTGGAGATGAAGTACAATAAACAAGGAGCCAAGAAAGCTATGTTTCAGTTGCACTTCAAATTCTGATGTCACTTCTTCCCCCCGCGTCTCAGTCTCTCAAGCTACCTGTTAGTGACTTCTAGCTCTACAGGTTTTGATTACAAGCCAAAATCCACAAGCAAAAAAGTTTCAGAAGCCAGACCTTCTCAACACTTTCTTTCTAGTTACTGAATTAACTGTTGAGTAGAAACTAGTGTTAATGACCTCTAATTATACCAATCTCTCCTGCAAGAATCACTGCTGTATTTTCAGAGTTGGAATCTTTAATTCTACAGCAGAATGTTTCTGATTAAGATGTCATACATCATCAATCATCATTACCCTCTGTCCTACAGTTGTATCCCTGTGAAAGTTCTCTTACCTAGGGAAAAAGGAACCAAAGCCTCCTTCTTGGCAAAACATCCACTGCTGTCCAGAAATCGCTCAGGAGAGAATATTTCTGGGTTTCTCCAGTACTTTTCATCAAAATGGACAGAATAAAGGTTGGTAATTACTGTTGTGCCTTTAGGAATAGAATAACCACGTACAACTGCATCTTCAGAGGTTGCATGGAAAATCCCTAATGGCACGATATTACAGAATCTTAAAACTTCATGCAAAACTGCCTCCGTATAAGGCATTTTGCTTTTGTCATCCCAAGAAGGTGTCCCAGTGGGTCCCATAATTAAATCGATCTCTTTCTGAACTTGTCCTGTCAGAGAAAAAGTGTTCAAGTTATTATGCAATTCTTAGAATTCTATCCAAAGTCATTTCCCTTTGGATAACTTATAGTAAGTCAACAAGGTATGGTGACAGCCAGATTCTATTTGAAAATATGCTATATATTGTGTGCCACCAGAAACCAATATTCTGAGTATCTTTGTTGTGAAAAACACACTAAAAGTAATAAAAATAAAAATTAAATGAATCTACAACTGGAATAACATCACTCTTGGCAAGGGAAATAATGAAACATAAAACTTGAATTAAAAAAAAAAAAAAAAAAGCAGGGTTCAGGCCCCTGCTCTGCCACTCCAGGGGCTGAGCTTGGGCAAATCAGCTACTTAGCCACTCCCCTCCTTTATAAACAGGCATAATAAGACCTATCTCTGAGGTTCTTACATGACTTGAGAGAACAGATATAAAACTCTATAACTATGAAATATTTTTCTTCTTGGCTAGCACAGCAGAAATTCCTAAATAAAATGTTTTGTACATAGACAGCCAAAGGCTCTAAAACATTGTGTGAGCCCTAGATGTAGGACAGCCCTGCGGTCAAGAGGACCCTCACCTTGAATGTTAGGATAAAGGGCCATGAAAAGAATTGCCCACCGTAGCACATTGGTTGTAGTTTCAGTTCCAGCAATGATGAGTTCACCCACGGAAAAAATGAGGTTTTCTTTGGAGAAAGTACATGATGGGTCATTTTTACCTTGATCCATCTCATCTAAATAAGCATCAACAAAATGCTGAGGTGACTGAGGCTTTCTGTTGATGGAAGCTTTTTCAGTAAGTCTGGAGAGAAAATCATAGACCACAGCTGCATTTCTAAACAGCTGGTGATGTTTTCCAAAAGGGAAGATGCCGATCCATGGAAAGGCGTTATACAGGAAGACTGAGGCGCTGGCAGCCAGTTCCACATTTTCACTAAATAACTCAACCATGTGCTGAAAATCAGTGTCTTCATAAGTGAATCGTTCTCCAAAAATGATCAGATTGGTTATGTTTGAAACAGCATTTGTTATTAACTGTTTAAAGTCAAAAGGTCTACCTTTGTATGTTTCAATAACATCAATAAAAAATTTGGTTTCTTCTAAGATTTTAGATTCAAAAGACTTTTGGCCATATCCGAAACAGCGGAAGCTATTTACAGCTAATTTTCTGTGATCAACCCATCCTCGGCCATATCTGGAATTGAGTAAGCCTGGGGGGAAAAAAAAAGTATTAAAAAAACTTTATCATTCCTACATTCCTGTATCAAGCACCTGAAAATGCTACAGAGTAAAAAAGGATGGTTAGTCATGCTTCTCCAAATTATCTTTCTCTAAAACTAAAACTAGACCTTGTTCCCTGCCACAGATAAAGCTCGCCTACTTTTTATCTGGGGACAGGCAGAAAAGACCTGTAATTCTCCCACCACAAGAAACTAGACAGTCCTGTGTAATTCATCCTGGATGAACTAAACCTAGTGACTTTATTATCTATTATAATAAGTCTTATCTACAAAAGAAAAGCCACTGCATGTATCTTGGACTAAGAAAACAACTGAAAATCATCCTTATAGGATCAGAAATTTTCTGTTTCTGTTTCTAGATTTTAGAAGACAGATTTTCTCCCATTAAAGGCATATGCTACTACCAAGGTAACCCTGGGAGAGGCTAAGGAAGCCTGGATGAGGTGTCAGTGTTGTGGAAATACTCAAGGCAAAAGGAGGATACTATGAATTGAGTGTCTGTGTCCCCACAAAATTAACTAAATAGGTGAAAATAAACATACCTCCCATTTTTGTCATCTTCATGAATAAAGGAAGGCATGGTCTGTCTGCAAAAATCTCACTTTGATGAACAAGGCATTCCTTTACTACATCATAGCCATTTAAAACCACAGCTGATATTCCTCCGAGATCTAAACTGAAGATCTTTGAGAAGAAAAGAAAAACATTTAAATGACAAAACGGAGAAATGGAGAAATAAACTATGGAAATCCACAAGTGCTAAGCCCAGTTTTCCCAGTATTTGTTACTTCCCTGAAAATGGCAGGATGTATTATTCAACTGACAATTTCTGAGTGCCTTCGGTCTACAAGGCATAGCAACCATGATGATTTCATTACCCGGTCAGTGCCTGAAAACATAATCTTATAAATGGTATAAGGAAGAGAGTACTGGGCTCAGAAAGCCTGGATTCTAGTTTAAGCTTTGTCATTAAACAAATATAGGAACCTGGGCAGAACCCTTAACCTTTCTGGGCTTCAGGGGAGCCGCAGGAAATACGATACTTGCTTCGGATGCTTTTTTTTTTTTTTTTTTTAATATTTTATTTATTTATTTGACAGAGAGAGATATCACAAGTAGGCAGAGAGGCAGGCAGAAAGAGAGGGGGAAGCAGGCTCCCCGCTGAGCAGAGAACCCAAGGTGAGGCTCCATCCCAGGACCCCAAGACCACAACCCGAGCCGAAGGCAGAGGCTCAACCCACTGAGCCATCCAGGTGCCCCGCTTCGGACGCTCTTAAGATTCATTCCAACTCAACGCATTCAGTGAGATCTTTTTATTTCCAAGATAAGTGAGGAAGCAGCATCCTCTCTATATTATTCATTACTCCAGGCTTAGATAGGGGAGGGGGTTACCTGAGAGATGACTTTGAAGTATAAATGTCTTATAATAAGGCTCATTTTATTTGGGTCCCTGACTTTCATGAAGTTAACACAGCAGGCCCCAAAGGGAATCTGATCTTGGAGAAAAGACATTTACCACATCGGCACAGGCGGGTGCCCCTCAGCTAAGAGGAAGGCAAGACAGAATATCCATCCTATGTCTTCCTGGAGCTTCTCATGCACTTCAGCTCAGGTTCACTTACAACAGAACACCTCCCGTAGTCTACTCTAGCTAGTCCAATGAGCGAACAATACCACTTTATCAGTGGGGTGCAAAGACTCTCTCAGGGTCTGGCTGAAAGCTTTTTAGGGCCAAAATACTGAGTCAACCCTCATCTCTGTGCAAATAAGTAAAGGAGTTTTAACTACGGTTTACACTAGTTTGGGGGAAAAATCCCAAATAGGAAATTTAATGGGGAACAGAAGTTCAGCAGACGTAATGACAGGAAAAAAATTGTGGTGAAGACCTCCAAATAGGAACAGAAGCACCCGCTGAACAACAGAGTCTTTGGCATAGGGAAAGGCTCTGCCAACCAAGCAGTAGAAATGTCCAGAACCTTGGGGAAGTAGCATGGACTACGTGTGACAAGCAGTGCATTAGTCAAAAGTGGCAGTGTAAGAGTTTCAGTGCCAACAGAATGGCTACTAGCTGAGCAAAAGTGGGACTCTTTCAGTTCCCAAAGCAGTAATGGAATGGTCTTAAAGTCGTTTCCCAGAAGTGTAATTTTAACAGATATAAAGGGAAAATGCCTCCTCCTGTGTCTCCTATAATCTCAACACTCTACTTCAACTCTCTGACACCAGCTGTGCGGGTTTTCCACACCTCAGCAATTCTGGGACACCAGCTAGGTATCCTAGAATTTAACTCAATTCTTGACACTATCTACCCAGGGATCGTGTCAGAGCCCACAAGTTAAGGGTTCAGTCCCTCAGGACTGCTCCCTGTCCCCACTTCAGATGCCATTAGCAAGTCCAGGTGCTTCTGACCAACAGGCTATAAATCAGAGGTTCCCACGACTTCCTCCTTGGGTCCCATTAATATCTTAGAGTGATTCAGAGAATTCAGGGAAAGCATTACTAGACTAATGGTTTATTATAGAAGGACACAAATCAGGAACAGCCGTATGGAAGCTATGCATAGGGAAGGTACGGGGAGAGGGAACTGGAGTGTCCAGGTTCTGCCCAGGCATGCTTTCTATCCTCTGCTCACCTCTACCCACTCACCAACATGGAAGCTCTCTGAACTCTCTAATTCAGAGGTTTTTATGGATGTTTATTACCTACGCAAAATTAACTACGTCATGGGTCATTGGTGACTGATTCATCTTCTAGCCTCTCTCCCTTTTCCAGAGGTAGTGGGGGTATGCCTGAGAGTTCGAACCCTCTAATCATGATTGGTTCTCCTGGCAATAAACTCCCATTTTAGGGACTGTCCAAAAAATACCTCATTAGCATAAACTCAGGTGTGGTTGAAAAGGGTTTGTCACGGATAACAAAAGACACCTTTATTAGTTTCAACACTTAGGAAATTCCCAGGGAAGAAACAAAAACCAAGTATGTATTTCTTATAATAAATCACAAGTATCACAGCAGGAAAGGATGGCATTAGTGAACAGGCAGTTAAGTTGTTCCGATGCAGGAAAAAAACAGACGGATGGTTTCACAAGAATGGTAGAAGACCCCGTGGGTTGAAAGCTGTGTTAATATGGATCAAAAACAAACAGGAGAGTCATATTGCAGGGGGAAGCTACCAGGTATGGACACTGGATTACAAAGACCAAGGAGGAGCCATGGCTTGAGAAAGTTGTTATACAATCTACCTTCACTCAAATATTTGGTCCCCTGTTTGAGGGTAAAACTGGGGAAACTGTCATTTGAAGTAGCATCTATTCTAGTATATGTTGTTTTCAAGGACTTTCAGTAAAGGTTTGTGAAACACTTTCCTTCCCTTCTAGAAGTCAGTCTGTGGTCATCAAGTTTCTTCCCCTCCCTGCAAACCAGCTCTGCCCACAATTTTTCAGTGTCTCGGTAATGAGCACTCCATCCATCCTTCCAGCTGTTCAGGAGCCAAACTGCCTGTGTTGACTCTCTTTTTCTCCCCAACCCCACATCACTGCTTCGAATCACATTGCTCCTATTTTCAGAATATAAGCAGGAGACGGCAATTTCTTACCCTTCCATCCCTGACACTCTGATCCAAGCCACCTTCATTTTCCCTCATGTTATCACAACAGCCTCTCAACTTGTTTCTTTATAAGTGATTCTCAACACGACATCCTCCTGTTTCAGGGCCTTTGTATGTGTTCTTTTGTATGTGTTCTTTGTATGTGTTCTTTTGGCCTGGAATGTTCTTTCCCCAGTTATTTCTAGAGTTTGCTCCTTCATTTCCTTTAAGGCTTTGCTCAAATGTCTTCTTTGTGGTGAGGCCTGCTCTACCCCCAGTTAAAATTCTACCCCTTAGCCTTCTCCATCTCCTCCCACCTAATTTAGTTGACTTCACACTCTGTACTCTGATGTATTATAGATTTACCTATTCTATTTATATTGCCCATCTCCTCCCCGCCCACCTCGGCCCCCAGGAGAACGTAAGCTACACTAGGACAGGGATTTTTACTACTGTTTTGTTTACTATATATCTTCACACCTAGGACAGTATGTAGCAGATGCTGGTAACTGATAACTGTATGTTGAATATGGAGACATACATCTAAATATACTATTACAGAACACCATTGGTGATGGGCTAGTAAGAGAGGGATGAGAAAAGAGCCACTGATGAAAACTGATAAACAATTGTCTCCCACTTTTCAACCTTTGCTTGGGCTGTTTTCTCACTTGAAATGCCTCCCTTCACTGCCATACTGTCTACCATACCAAGTCTTTAGGGAACATGCTCTACGAAGCCTTTCTTGGTGCACTCTCCTTCTTTTTATTCTGGGGATGCAAGACTGTTTCAATACTCAAAAATCAATCCAAGTGATGCACCACATAAACAAAATGAAAGATAAAAATAATACGATCAGGGGTGTCTGGGTGGCTCAGTCATTAAACCTCTGCCTTTTGTGATCAGGTCATGATCCCGGGTTCCTGGGATCAAGCCCCGCATGCAGCTCCCTGCTCAGTGGGAGACCTGCTTCTCCCTCTCCCACTCCCCCTGCTTGTGCTCCCTCTCTGGCTATGTCTGTCAAATAAATAAATAAAATCTAAAAAAAATATATGATCATTTCAATAGATGCAGAAAAAGCATTTGAAAAAATTCAACATCCATTCACAATGAAACCTCTCAACAAAGTGGGTTTAGAGGGAATATACCTCAATATAATACAGACCATATATGACAAACCCACAGCTAACATCACACATAATGGTGAAAAACTAAGAGTTTTTCCTTTAAGATCAGGAACAAGACAAGGATGTCCACTCTCACCACTTTCATTCAACATAGCACTGGTAGTCCTAGCTACAGCAATCAAACAAGAAAAATAATAAAAGGCAGCAAAATTGGTAAGAAAGAAGTAAAACTATTTGTAGATGACATGATACCATACATCGAAAACCCTAAAGACTTCACCAAAACACTATCAGAAGTAACAAGTGAATAAGTAAAGTTGTAGACCACAAAATCAATATACAGAAATCTGGGGCGCCTGGGTGGCTCAGTGAGTTAAAGCCTCTGCCTTCGGCTCAGGTCATGATCTCAGGGTCCTGGGATGGAGCCCCGCATCAGGATCTCTGCTCAGCAGGGAGCCTGCTTCCTCCTCTCTCTCTCTGCCTGCCTCTCTGCCTCCTTGTGATCTCTCTCTCTCTCTGTCAAATAAATAAATAAAATCTTTTAAAAAAATACAGAAATCTGTTGCATTGCCATAACTAATAACAAAGTAGCAGAAAAAGAAATTAATAAAACAATTCCATTTATGGTAGCACCAAAAATAATAAAATATCCAAGAATAAATTTAACCAAGGGGGTGAAAAACTTGTACTCTGAAATCTATAAAACACTAATAAAAGAAAATTGAAGATGACACAGATGGAAAGATATTCCACGTTCATGGGTTAGAAGAACCAATATTTTTAAAATGTCCAAACTATCCAAAGCAGTCTAAAGATCTATGAATTACTATCAAAATACAAAGAGCATTTTTCACAGAACTAGAAATCTAGAACAAATAATCCTAAAATTGGTATGGAACCATAAAAGACCCTGAAAAGCCACAACAATCTTGAAAAAGAAAAACAAAACTGGTGGTATTATAATCCCAGATGTCAAGATATACTACAAAGATATAATAAAATACTACGATCCTGGCACAAAAACAGACACACAGATTATTGGAACAGAAAAGAGAGCATAGAAATAAACTGCCAATTATATAGTCAATTAATCTACAGCAAAGGAGAAAAGAATATGCAATGGAGGAAAGACAGTCTCTTCAACAAATGGTGCTGGGAAAACTGGACCAATACATGTAAAGAATGAAACTGGAAGGCTTTCTTATACCATATATAAAAATAAACTCTAAATGTATTAAAGACCTAAATGTGAGTCGTGAAACCATAAAAATCCTAGAAGAGAAGATAGAGAGTAATCTCCTGGTCATTTCCCTTAGCAATTTATTTATGGATAGGTTTCCTCAGACAAGAGAAACAAAATCAAAAATAAACTATTGGGACTACACCAAAAGAAAAACTTTTACACAGCAAAGGAAACCAATAAAAAAACAAAAACAGCAACAGCAACAAAAAACTGAAAAGGCAACCTACTGAATAGGAGACGGTATCTGCAAATGATATATCCAAAAAGAGTTTGATATCCAAAATATATAAAGAAATTATACAACTCAACATGAGAAAAACAATCCAATTAGAAATGTGCAGAGGACCTGAATAGGCACTTTTCCAAAGAAGACATACACATATCATAAGACACATGAAAAGATGCTCAACATCACTAATCAACAGGGAAATGTACATCAAAGCCACAATAAGATATCACCTTATACCTGTCAGAATGGCTAGTATCTGGGGTGCCTGGGTGGCTCAGTCCTTCCTCGTGATCTCAGCTCAGGTCTTGATTTCAAGGCTGTGAGTTCAAGCCCCAAGTGGCTCCACGCTGGGCATGGGGCCTACTTAAAAAAAAAAAAAAAAAAAAAAAAAGGCTGGTATCAAAAAGAAGAAATTATGAGTGTTGGCAAAGATGTGGAGAAAAAGTTTCCCTTATACACTGTTGGTGAGAGAAAATAAATTGCAGCCACTGCAAAAACGGTATGGAGGTGCCTCAAAAAATTAAAATTAGAAATAGTATACAGGGGCACTTGGGTGGCTCAGTTAGTTGTGTCTGACTCCTGGTTTTGACTTATATAGTGACCTCAGGAACAACTCTGTGCTCAGGAGGGAGTCTGCTTCCCCTCTCTTTTTGCCCCTCCCCCAACTTGTGTGGGCCCATGCACTCTCTCTCTCTCTCTCTCTCTCTCTCAAATAGTCTTTAAAAAAATAGCATACAATTCAGTAATTCCACTCTTGGGTATTTGTCTAAAGAAACTGAAAACACTATTTCAAAAAGATATATGCACTGCTATGTTTATTACAGCATTAATAAGTATAACAGCGAATATACGGAATCAATGTAAATGTCCATCAATACATGAATGTATGAAGAAGATGGAATATAGGGGCACTTGGGTGGCTCAGTGGGTTAAAGTTTCTGCCTTTGGCTCAGGTCATAATCTCAGGGTCCTGGGATCGAGCCCCGCATTGGGCTCTCTGCTCAGCAGGGAGCCTGCTTCCCCCTCCCCGCCTCTGTCTGCCTACTTGTGATCTTTGTCAAACAAATAAATAAAAACTTAAAAAAAAGAAGATGAAATATAATGTATACATACACAATGGAGTATTACTCAGCCTTAAAAACGATGACAACATGAATGGACACAGAGGCTATTATGCTAAGTGAAATAGGTCCAACAGAAAAAGACAAATACCATATGATTTCACTTATATGTAAAATCTAAAAACAAAACAAACAAAAGCAGAAACAGGCTCATAAATACAGAGAACTGGTGGTTGCCAGAGGAGAGAGGGTGGGTGGGTGGACAAAACGGATGAAGGTGAGCGGGAGGTACAACCCTTCAGTTATGGAATAAGTCATGGGAATAAAGTGTACAGCACAGGGAATATAAGAAAAACAATTTCCTATTCTGCAAGACAGCATTTTACATAATTGGTTTAAAGATACTTTTTACATTATAGGTCTAATAAATTCTTTTGCAATTAATAACCAAGAACATTTGGTAGCAGTTTACTGGTTCTAATTATTATCATTACTCATGAGGAAAAATTAAAATTCCGAGAAAAGTTGAGTTTTACCTGACAAGAGGACTCAACTTCTAGTCTCATGCTTCCACACCTTAGAATCCTCTCTAGGATATTATGAGAATATTATGGTACCAACATGCCAGAGATCATATACATTCAATGGCAATCAAAGAAATCCATTCATTCCTAGAGCACTGGAAGGTTGACAATAAAATGTAAGAATTATATACATCTGCTTTACCTAAGACTACTTTCCCTTTTACAATGTCAACCATTAGAGAGGTGCAGAAACCTAGGATAATTCCTGTAAACACTGGTTTATTTATTTTTTATTTTTATTTTTTTAAAGATTTTATTTATTTATTTGACAGATAGAGATCACAGGTAGGCAGAGAGGCAGGCAGAGAGAGAGAGAGAGAGAGAGAGAGAGAGGGGAGGAAGCAGGCTCCCTGCTGAGGAGAGAGCCCCATGTGGGGCTTGATCCCAGGACTCTGGGATCATGACCTAAGTCGAAGGCAGAGGCTTTAACCCACTGAGCCACCCAGGAGCCCCTGAACACTGGTTTAAATAAAGACTTAAGCCCCAACCTGAAATCCCACAATTGGCTAACAGCAACACTATACTATTCCTTCAGAGCACTCACAATTTGTGGTCGATATTTAGAGTCGCGCTTCCCGCCCCCGGCTCTAGCTCCCTAACATCAGGCAGTGTCTGCCTTCCTCACCGCATCCTCAGCACCTGGCACAGCCTGGCTTGTTGCTGCACAGGCGTGAAGGCACGAATGGATTCAATACAGAACAGATGAGCTCGGCCAGCGCCAATGCTCTGGAAACTTCTGTCTCCTTCTGAGGTCAGGACACGCTTCCCATCACACGCTGGAGTTCTGGCCTTCTGCTCTGCAGGGAGCAGCGGCGTGGCTGTGTGCAAGTCCCTCAGCATTTCTGTGCTGCACTTTGCTTCTCTGCAAAGGCCGGAGGTAGCTCGGCGGGACTGTTGTGAGTTTAGGTCAGGGCACCTTGGAAGGGAGGCTGGCCCCCAGCGGCACAGTCCCAGTGTTTGCTCTGAGGATGCTCCTGGCCAGTCAGGCCCACACTGCTCACTGCGCTGGAGGACTCCGCACCGATTTTTACTCATTAATT
This sequence comes from Lontra canadensis, assembly GCF_010015895.1. Lineage (NCBI taxonomy): Eukaryota > Metazoa > Chordata > Mammalia > Carnivora > Mustelidae > Lontra > Lontra canadensis. The sequence goes on from NW_022631001.1 coordinate 37,528,683, forward strand.
CACTTGCTCTTTCATACTTATTTTCCAGAGCCTATCTTGGCCTGGGGCCTTCACCTGCGCTTTCTAATACCCACAGTAGACGCCTAGACCAGCCATCCTTAGATTAACATTAATCTGGACCTAGAACTTGGATGTCTCATTTTCATGAGAAGCCAGGGGTAGAACCGCACACATGTCTAGCACCCACCAGCCGACCAAAAAAACCAAACACCCCACAAGCAAACAAAATACCACACCCCAACAGCCCGGGGCCCCAATGCGCAGGCGCGGAGCACAACCTTGGCGCCCTGCACAGGCTCCCAGTCTGATCCCGCTAAGCATCGGAAGGGTGGAGGTCGTGGCTGGGCGGGGTTCCCCTGGCGGGGCGCGGCCTCCAGTGGGACTCCTACCCACCCCGACCCCGGAAGCCCGTTTCTGTCCAAGTCGCTAGTACACGGAAGGGGCGTCTCGACAGGTCGGGCCCAGGAGCGGCCGTCAGGCTCACCCCTGAGGAAGGCCCGGGCCCTCCCAACCCGCAGCCCATCGGGCTGTACCTCGCCGTATATCTGGCTCTGCTTTCTCATGTAGACGTGGGGAAGCTCGCCGGAGGCGGCCAGTGAGTAGATGTTGCCGATAAATGGCAGCCCCGACGGCCCGGGGGGAAAGCCAGTCGGCCGCCTCTGCTTCAGCAGCTGGTGGATCCCCAGCGCGAAGAGCAGCAGGAAGAGGGCGCCTCCGAGCGCCGCAGCGCATGCCGCAGCACCCGGAGGGTTCCACATAGCCCGGCCGGGGCTGGGGCTACGAACCCCGCCACCTTGGATCAGGCTCGCCCTCCTGCCCCGCCGCATTCCTATTGGTCGGAACCCCCCAGGTCCCGCCCCCACTCCCTGGCCATTGGTTGGCCGTGCTGGACATTCGCTCCCCCTTCTGCTGCGCTCAGAGTCTAGGGGCAGGAGGCGGGTGCTACCCTTTGGATCTGGGCGTGGCTCCAGGCGAGGTGGAGCGTGGGGGACTTTTCCAGGGTGTTAACCCAGAGCTTGCGGAATACTGCGCAACTACGGTCTCTGGGATAGAAGGATCCTTCTTCCCTTGACCCCAGCCCTTTCTGAAGGTGAACTTTTAGGAACTCTTAAATATTTAAGAGTGAAAAACTGCAAAGGTTATCAGCACTCAGTCCTGAACTAAACCTGCCGATCTTAAGAATTAACACTTGAGAACTGAATCATCAATATTAAAAAAAGTTATCCGTTCTTTTTTACTCATTTGTTCACTTTACGCATTGACTTTTTTGTATGTGTTCTCCTAAGAATTGTGATTTCACAACATTCAGGTAACCTGAGTTAATCATGTATCTTTTCACTCCTCTCTGGTCTTCCCAAACTGGTTACTTCTTGGCAATCACAGAGAACTCAGTAATCTGCCCTTGCTTAGGGATGGTGCCTATGTAGGAAACAGGCAGAAAGAAATGTAGAAAAATTAAATGTCCTTATAACCTGCAGCCCATTGACAAATACTTTAGGCAGACAGAGTATAACATTGTTCCAGGACGCTCCTAACTGTCGTAATGTGAATGCCTTTCTAGACAGAAGAATAACCTTGGCTTGACAAATAGCAAAGTTTCAGGTATTCAACATGAACATCCTTTAGGAACTTCCCTTATATTTACTTCCTCCAACCCCAAAGTATATAATCAGTTGCTCTTCCCAATTCCCCGGTGCGGTAGCTCTGTATGCCCACAGGTCTTGTCCCTGTGCTTTAATAAAATCATCTTTTCAAGAATTCTTTCTTGGCCATCATCTCCGGACCCCAACAACACTACTCCAAAAACTCGTCATTTGGTGCTGGAACATGGGGCTTGGATTCTTTTCATCTGGACTCTGAGCCACGGTGCCAACTTGGTGAGTACTTTCCTCTCCCTTGACTCTCATTCCAGGGGTTTTTCGAGGAGTATGGTCTTATTGCAAAACTTTCCTATTGATTGCTCAGGCTGCAATCATTTAGCTGTGGCTACTCTATGGGGAGAAACCTGCCTGACTTCTGGCTGGTAGTAACCTGGCCTGAATGGTAGTAAGACCCAGAAACTTGATGCCCTCTCTTTATTCCTGTCCTTATACAAAGTTGTCTGTCTTGGGCATGGGATGGCCACCTCAGTCACCAGGATGGCTGACAATCTTAAGACTCCTGTGTGAGTTTTCCTCTTCATTGTCTGTTGTGATCTCCGCCACATCTGTGGTCTAGCCACTTCTGGCTACAAGACCGTCCCAGCCGAAACCTGTACCCGACTGAACCCAGTGGGGGTCCATTTCCTAGCAAAGCTGGCTATAAAGACTTAATGTGTTGGGATGTCGCCTGGATCATGATGGATTTCTATCTTTACTGTTCTCTGGCAATGTCCTCTGCTAACTACTTAAGTCACAACATTGGGAAATTTCCTCTTCTAAAACTCTTCTTAGTGTTTTCCATGGGTTAAAAATGGTGAGTTCTTCGTGGCCTTCACTTCAGGGCAGGACCTTCACAGTAAGTCAAACTCATGTTCCATATGCCAGTGCCCATTGTAGTCTAAAATGTAATGGGGAAGTGGGGTGTGCGGGGGCAGGCCTCCCTCCTACAGAACCTTTACAGCTGGTGGTGATCTTAGCGATTTTGTTTGAGGGATGTTTCCCGATGCTTTGACACTCAGAACCTCTGACCTCCCCTGCGAATGGGGGACTACCCATGAGTTGGCAGGGGGATTTTCTTGGTAATGGCCCTTCTCTTTTCAGTTCCCAGGAACTCTCTCTTGGGATGACTTTTAACCTACTGGAAACAATTCGGATGGCAAGATTTAAGGATAGAAAATCTGTGTCTGCTCATCTATCCAAGCTGACAGACTTTAGGAACGGGAGACCTCTTTCTCTGTACTCTCGGCTTTTATCTGCCTTCCCCTCCCCACCTAATTCTGCACCACCTTGGTCGCAGCCTGCCTAACTGGTTCTTACTCCATCTGGGTGCCCCTGCCACCACTGGCTCCTCCTTCCCTCTCTGCAGGGAAGCGAAGAGCACCCCTTCGGACTTAACAGTATCCACTTCAGATTTCCTCACCAGTGTTCCCAGTAAAAAAATGACAGTGGGGAACAAATTGATTGACTTTTAATTGGACCCAGGTGGAACATAATTTGGTATTTAAAGTAACTGAAGGGCACGTGGGTGGCTTAGTCTTTAAGCATCTGCCTTCAGCTCAGGTCACAATTCCAGGGTCCTGGGACTGAGTCCCATATCGGGCTCCCTGCTCAGCAGGAAGCCTGCTTCTCTCTCTCCTTCTGCCTGCTGGCTACCTACTTGTGCTCTCTATCTCTTTGTCAAATAAAAAAATAAAATCCTTTAAAAATAAATAAATAAAAAAAACCAATTCCTTTAAAAGTACAGTGGTATAAGATTGAAATTCTACTTTTCTCTCTGTTAAAAAGACAAAATTTTCTTGAATTGTTGGTCTGTGCTTGACAAGAAAAAGTAAAGTTTTTTCTCTTTTGTCTGCCTAGAAAACCAGTTTCTAGGTTTTGTCTCTGATCACTTGGTTAAAACTTCTCAATATTAAATGAGCTAAGTTTTGCTAATAACTATATAACCCTACATATTTGCCTTTGGAATCTCTTACTGTAACCTTGGTGAAATGAATACGTTTTGTAATGATCCGTAATCCTATTCAGCCATGTGTTATAACTTGGAGGTTGTTTTTTTTTTTTTTTAAAGATTTTATTTATTTATTTGACACTCAGAGATCACAAGTAGGCAGAGAGGCAGGCAGAGAGAGAGGAGGAAGCAGGCTCCCCGCTGAGCAGAGAGCCCAATGTGGGGCTTGATCCCAGGACCCTGGGATCATGACGGGAGCCGAAGGCAGAGGCTTTAACCCACTGAGCCACTCAGGCGCCCCTAACTTGGAGGTTTTAAACAAACTTCCCAAGATCTAAATTGTAAATGAAGTCTCTTCACCCATACGGCCTTTTTATTTGGTATGTGAACCCTGGAAGCACTGTTAAACTAGTCGCAAGCCTTAGGTCGTATTGCTTGGATAAACGCTACAACTATCCTAGAGATGATATGCAATTCCTAATATTTTAATATGTTCTGGTATAAGGCCATCATTTAATATTCTGATTTTGAAGTGTTAAATGTCAAAGAAATAACCAGACTTCCCTGACATCTATATTGTAACCTCTCATCAGATCTTCAACCATGTCCATTTTTTAGTCTTTCTGTCATTTATAATTATTGTTTGTATTCTCTTGCAAAACATGTTTCATCTTCAAGGAGATTCATAAAAAAGACTTTTAAAAATACAAGTTTTTAAATATCTTTAAAATCCTCAAACTAAAATTGGTAGGAATTTCCAGAACTAACTAAACTGAGGAAGATTATGGTTTTTGTGACTCTTGTTTAAAACATTGCTGGTTCTCTAATATTTGCTCTTCCAGACTAAGGAAACTTCCTCTTATGATACCTATGGCACAAAAAAACAAGATAAAATATTCCTCTGTGAACAAACTGAAAACTAACTTTTCTCTTTAACTGAATCCTCTGAAATTTAAAAGGTCTCCATAAGTATTCTTTATTTCATGGCAATTACAGTCATGCGCATAAGTTCAGTAAAAATGTGTTCTGCCTGTAATGGGACACCACTGGAAACGTTAGTTATTTTACCAAGGCTTTGGCTGGAATGTCCTATTGGAGAGACACGCATAGACTCAGATATGACCAGACAGCTTTAAGGAACGAAGGTTGACTTTATGAAGCATGAAGCTAATAAAAACCCTTGGAAATGTTGGCATGATACTTTTTGTGGTTGTTGCTAAAGATTTTATGTATTTATTTGAGAGAGAGAGGATGAGGGGAAGATAGAGAAGCAGATATCCCACTGAGCAGGGAGACCCACACAAGGCTCCATCCATGGATTATGGGATCATGACCCCAGCCAAAGGCAGACACTTAACTGACTGAGCCACCCAAGTGCCAAGTTGGCCTGATACCTTGCTTACAGAGTTCCCAGTGGTCTTAACAGGTGAGTAAAGAATGTCACTTCCTGGCAGGTGTGGGAACCTCAGGATATACTGGGGACCTCCAGAAGAGGAGTTTGCCCAAATCTACAGGTATTAAAGGCATGTCTGATGGCAAGCACTTGGCTTGGCTTCTGGCCTAGAGAGGATACTAAAAGTTTAACCTAGAGATCCCTTATTATAAAAAGTTCCAGCAAAGTAAATTCTAAAAGATCAATATGATCAATCACTACTTTTGCTGAGCTTACATAAATCATTAGGCCAAATTTATTAAAATTAGACTTGTTTTATGATCAAATTAGTCCCGATTTGGCTATCTCTGATTAAAAATGAGAGTTACTATAGAGATAAAATGTTTCAATAACACATTTTTGTAGATATTAGATTTTAAGCATTGAGACTCAAGAAAACTGGATTATTCTTTTACCATTAGGGCTTCTCAGAAGGGGGATTGACCCAGAACAATCAATAGGGTTAAGTCCCTTTGAGTTACTATTTGGAAAACCTTTCCTCACTGTAGACCTATCAACAGATGGAGACTATAAGGCTCCTAATTATTCACTAGGGACCAGGTTAATTCATAAATCTCTAAATGAATGCACAAACCATATTCTCCCTAAACCTTATCTGACAGTCACTAGCAACTCACCCCATATGAACCGCAGAGATATGGCTTAGTTAGAGGATCACAAGTCTAATATAGCAGGGGATTTAACTCCAAAATGATAGAGGCCCTATTGGGTGGGTCATATTTGTGCTCCCACTGCAATACAATTACAGGGACACTCTTCACACTTTATCTAGAATAAAACCTGTATCTCCTTCACAGGAAACCAGTGAACAAACTAACATGCCTTCTTATTCCTGTGAACCTATGGAAGACCTCAAATTTTTTTTCAAATGACAATAAAGAACTGGAGAGCTGGAAGATAATTTTAGTTAACTATCATAGGTCTTTTTATTCAGAGTTCTCTTATTATAATACTAGCCTTCTTTTATTGTCCTTTCTGGTGTCTCCTTCCCTGGTGCCAAGATTCCTTCACTGCCATAACTTTCAGCTGACAAATGATCCCTTCTACTCAAGGAGGTTTATATATGTTGTCTACCTTGGATTGGCTGCCTTTGCCTTTGGTTAACTCCTATATATAAATTCCCCAACTGACATGTTGACCCAGAGGGTCATTTCTATGCTCCTATTCAGCAGGAAGAAGTTACAGAAGGTAAGACCTTCCACCCCCAGCAACCTTAGAAATTTAAGGATCGAAATTCAGGTGGGGGTGGGGATGTGGGAAACAAAGACAGAAGGAAATGTAGATAAAATTAAATGTCCTTCTAACCCACAGCCCATTGACAAATACTTGAGGCAGGCAGAATATAATATTCCTCTAGGAAGCTCCCAACTGTCTTAATGTGAATGCCTTGCTAGAGGGAAAAATAACCTTGGTTTGACAATAGCAAGGCCTCAGGAATCCTGTGAGTCTTCTTCAGCATATGAACATCCTTTGGGAACTTCCCTTATCTTTTACTTTCTCCAACCCCAAAGTATATAATCAGTTGCTCTTCACAATCCCAGGGCAGCAGCTCTTTCTGCCCGTAGCTCCTGTCCTGATGCTTTAATAAAACCACATTTTGCACCAAAAACACCTCAAGAATTTTCTTGGCTGTTGGCTTTGGACCCCAACAACACTACTCCAGATCACATCAGTACTTACTATTCAAGTTTGCTAAATTACCTGACATTAAGCAGCTGATTGCTTATTTGGGAATTCCCATTTGGTATTCATTCCTTTTCCTCCTTACTGCTCAGCAGTTCCTTGCAACATAGGACCTATCCATGCATGGGACTCTACTACAGCTGCCCTCTAGCTGTGATCCGCAGTGGCAAGAGTGTTATGGTCTTCAACGGCTTAAGGCTCATTGTTAAAAAAATACTTATTGGATGCCTATTAGGTACCAGTATCCTAAGCAATGGAGATACATAGGTGAAAAGACCAACAAAGTCCCCACCCTTCTAGAATTTACATTCTTGTAAGAAGGAAGAGGAATAAACAAAATAACTTTAGATAATTATAATCAAATGAAGTGTGGTGAGATACCTTAGTGGGTGAGAGTTGTCAAGAAATGTCTCTTTAAGATGACATTAGGGGAAAAAAATGACTTTGGAGGTGTATTAGTTTCCTACTGCTGCTGTAACAAATTACCACAAACAGTGACTTAAAACATTCACACACACACAAACACATTTATTATCTTACAGTTTTTGAGCTCAGAAGTCCAAAATGGGTCTTTCTGGGCTAAATGCTAGGTGTGGTATGGCTGCCTTCCTTCTTAGAAGCTCTAAGAATCCATTTCCTTGTCTTTTCCAGTTGCCCACATTCTTTGATTTGTGTCCCCAATCCTCCATCTTCCAGGCCAGCTGTCCTTGTCACACTGGATCTGATTCTATTCTGCCTTCCTCTTCCACTTACAAAGATCCTTGTGGTTATTTTGGGCCTGTCTGGATAATCTAGGTGATCATCCCAGAGTCCTAATTCTAGTTACCTTAATTCCATCTGCAACCTTATTTCTCCTGCCATGAAACTTAACCTATTCATAGGTTGTGGCCATTAAGACGTGGACATATTAGCAGGGAAGAGCAGTATTCTGCTTACCACAGGAGGCAAACCTTAGGGAAATCTGGGGGAAAATATTCCAAAGAGAGAGTATCAAGGGCACAGGTTCCCACATATTAAGCAAGGTCTATCTTCTGAAAGTGTTTCCCGTTTCTCACTTCTATATTTCTGATGCAAATAGAGTGGAGATGAAGCCAGCCAATTAGGTAACCTTAGAGTTTGGCTGTTTAACTGTTTGGAGCTCACTGATTGGTATGTGGATATCCCCAGGGTCTGAAGATCTATTTCATAGGATCTCCAGGTATGGAATATCTCCCTATTGAAACAGGTGTTTCATAACATCTCCAGGCACAGAATATTTATCGATTACCTATTACAAATGACTGACAGATTATTACCTTTAGAGATTCCTTAAGATTCAGTCCTGCCTGTTTCCCCAATATCAGGTGTGCCATGTCTGGGCTGGCTACAACTGTTATTATTCATTATTGCTATTCAGTTAAAGAACGGTCCCACTCCATCATTTATTTTTTAAACGTATTAATCTTCATTTCAAAAATAACCTTCCAGTCACTTAAAGTCAGGAGTGTCACCGACACACCTCTTGGGAGATAGTCATGGCGTGGGGGGGGGTGGTCCTTAGGAACCATTAAACATCCCTCAGAACACAGATCCTTTCTTGTCACCATTTATCATATTTTTTCATTGTTCAGCAAAGAAAATTAGCTTACTTTGTTCTCCTTCCTGTATTTTCTCCTTGAGTGGTAGAAAATGATCAATAAAGTTTGTCTATGGATTTTATGATGACAAGGATGTTGGGTGGGACAGGAAGTAAAGGATTTTACTGTTTCATGCAGGAATCCCGTCTTCAGTTTGTATGGTGGAATGAATGTCTGGAGAAATGTGAAAACCCTGTATACGGCTCTGCACACTTCTGTGTGTGGATCCATCTCAAGAGAGGACAGTGTTGCTGGGCTGGAGCCAGAGCCTCTTTCTTGGTCTTTGAAAACAGTCCCTCCAGGGCTCATTCTGAAGGACAGTGTCAGATGAGTGTCTTGAGGGCTCCCTGCCAGCTCTTGGATGGCTGCAACTCTTGTCTGAGCCCTGGGTACTCACCTCACTTTCCTCCCCCAGTGTACAGTGTTGGCAACCAGCATAAATGCGTTTCTTCTGAACATTCCATTATGGACACTCACACCTGTGTTTCACCAGAATGGGAGGAAGTGCTCGACCCAATGACCCCAGGATCACTACCTAAGCCAAAGGCAGATGCTTAACTGACTGAGCCATCCAGGTGTCCCAGTTTGACTAAGATTCTAAAACACAAACAAACTGCTAGAACTTGAAGGATTAACTTCAATTACCTAGAAATTTTGCTTTGGGAGCCCTAATTCTCTGACAATGACAAAGGACAATCAAGATAAGAAGCCTTACAGCAGTGGCTCCCAGATGACACAAGAGGAGAGTCACGTGGCTTCTGCCTTTGAGCCAAAAAATAATTTTAATCATTGTGGAACATAACCTGAGCCATTCTTTGATGTCATGTGTGGAACTTGTCTACTTCTCGGAGTGCCCAGCCTGGTCCATCACTCTGCCTCTTGGATCATCCTATTCAGCTCATTTTCTTCCAAAAACCTTGAAAGTATCTTCCATTCTTTAGAAGAGATGTTTTTACATGGCTGGTGGGACAGAAGGTTTATTTCTCTGGGGTTTGAAGATCAGCATTTTGAGTATGAGAGAGGGAGTGGGCAACCTTCTGGGCCAACAGGAGATGGAGGGCCAATGAGACTTCTGACAAGAATACCTGGCTTTCTAAATTCTGCCTATCCCAAATTATCCCACCCGAGACCCCTGCTGCAGGCTACTTTCACTGGGGAGCCTTAAAATGTTCTGGGCCATAGTGACCTACACATCTGAGCTATGCCAAACTTCAGACTCATCACTCCGGTCAGCTTTCACCTTTCAGTGTTTTCTCTTTTTCATTAATCCTTTGATGAGAATGATTTCTGGAGGGTAAGATTCCTGTCTTATTCTCCCGAATCCTCCCATCCTTACACATGGTTAAGCACCAGGGGCCCCAAATCCATGCCAGATGATTGGCACTGGGAATGTCTCCTCTGTTAAGACTAGAGGGCTTTCTGGGGAGAGTGTTGCAAGCCAATTTGCAGGCTCCAAAAGAATAAATGTTTTGTCTCTAGGTTGATTCATCAGACAAATGCTTGGGGGGCATTTGTCCACAGCAAGGCATGGCACAATCCATACTCAGCTTATTCTCAGAGAAGCAAGGGCCCAGACACAAGGGCAGTTGTGTTTCAGAAAGCAGGAATAAGCCTACTGACACCTGGTCTGAGGGCATAGTGCTCTTTCCTCTTTAACATTCTTCTGAGAACCTCTCACTCTTCTGATCTGGGGGATGGAGCAGTAATGCTCTTGATTATGCTTCCCTGCACAATGATACAACATTGTACCCCTTGACAACAGTTCTGGAAAACTTAGGGTGAACTGATATAGGAAAGTAGAGTAAGGTCAACATGGCACAATGCTTATAGCAAATTTAGAGGATTTTAGAATTGGAAGGAAACTTAAGAAACATTCAATCTAATTCAAGCTATATTTTACACATGTGGAAGCTGAGGCCCTGAGAGGACAGATTCACTCAAGGTCACATACTTCGTTGGAGGGCAGAAACAAAAACACAGTGTGTTGATTCCTGGGGCTGTCCTCTTTCCATTTGCTCAGCTGCCTCACTTGAGTTAGAGTGAGTTACACACCAGGTTTGACAATGTCAGGCATTCCAAAGTCATTTCACAGATTTTTGAGTTCCAGTTTAAGCAAAATAGATTAATTTGGTTAAGCAGATTTATAAACAGAATAAATTGAGTGGAGAAATTTTCTCCTGGTGCAAAATGTCTCTCTGACTTTAATCTATTTAGTTATTTAGGAAATTTTAGGATTTACTCTGAAATAAGTGAGTAAATACATAATTTTCTGCTGCAAAACTGAAAGTTTCCCATACATATCCCCCACACACATATCTTTGGGTAATTTATGTTCTGACATTTTGTCTTTCATTGTAATCAGTCTGGTTCTGAAAGACCTGACTGTGTTTTCTTTTGAACACATCTATTTTCCTAGAGAACCAGATTCATTAGTAAATACGACAGAAGATAGAGAAGACTGTTTGCTGATGTACTTTAGCAAAAAGTCTATGGTGAAATTGCATAAATGTTGTTTTTAAATTGAGACAAGTTGGGAATATCATTCCTGAATTGAAGTTTAACAATTTATAGAATGTAAGTATCTCATTGTTGGCCTAAACTTTTAGTTTGTGGGCGTTGTATTTATGTGTTGATATCTTTAGAACACATTCCTACAATTAGGTTTATAGTCAAGCTTCCAAAATTTCCCTGTGGTAAAGCTGTATAGATACTTTAATGAATATCTTCCTTCATACTGGTTCTCTGTGTTTGAGATCATTTTCTTTGTGTAGATTTCCAAATTAGAATTATTAAACTTATTAGTCAGGGTTCTCCAAGGAAACAGAACCAGTAGGATTTACATTTAGAGATAGTGATAAGAATATAGAGACGTGTAATTATAAGAGGAAATGTATTATAGGAATTGTGTTACGTGATTATGGAGACTAAGAAGACCCATGATTACTCTCTGCAAACTGGAGAACCAGGAAAGCTGATGATATAATTTAGTTTGGGTCTGAAGGCCCAAGAAACTGGGCAGCTGATGGCGTAAGTCTGAGTCCAAAGTCCAAGAACCAGGAGTGCCAATGTCTTCTCATGATCTTCTCATGATGGCACAGCAATAGTTGGAGTTAGCAGCTGGTTAAGCTTGCCATAATCTGCTGTCATTCTCCAAGGTTCCTCTCTCTTCTGCACCATCCAAATAGGAAAACTGAATAGGGATGTGTGACAATCACCAGTCTTGCATCTTTCAAGTCCTTGATGGTGGCACTAATCTCTGTCATCCCTTTAAGGATGCAGTATTGCTTTCAATTTACTATTTTTCTAGGTAGAGGCTGTTCTGATGACTTTCACTCAGCCTTTTCCATTATAGTAGCCTTACTCTATAATTCAGGAAACCAAGCTGGGGATTCTTCTAGTGCTAAGAATGTCTACTCCAATTATAAATTTGGGAAATGGAGAAATAACCACAGAATGGGTTCAGAGACCCACTAGACCACTGTGAAATGGACCAGAGCTAAAACTCCATTGATCACTGGACCTCTATAAGCCTATACTCTGCAGGGCCAGGTTCTCTGGAATTAGTGCCAGTTTGGAGCCAGTATCCAGTAGTCTCTAAAAGATCATTTATTTTGTTATCTTCAGTGTACAGTTATCCTGGTAAAAGACTGTAGGTGTCTTTGAGGAAGGCTGGGAAAAAGATGAATAGTATGAAATTTTGGTAGTGTACCATAGTCCTTCCTCAAGGCCTTCATTCAAAGGGTTCTTGGTCTCTACACTGTCTCAACTCTGAGAATTGATTGAGGGTCCATTAATCTCCGCCTTCATTATTCAAGTTAGGTTTTTGTTAATGGGATCTTAAACTTTTCGGCTTATCCAGATCAAGTAAGAATTTAGTAGGCTTCCTATCTATCTCGCTTCTAGAAATCCCATGACAAACTATGTAATGCATTGGGTCTGCATAAGTCAGACTCTTTTGATTGCTGCTTTCATTCTGTTCTTCATTACAGTAACCATATGCATCTTGCTTTTGAGGGTGACTGCCATCACAAGGCTCCTGCCACCCTAGGATCCAATTACTCCCACTGCATTTAGGTTTCCCAGTGGAGTGGCTGCAGTTCTTACTGTGAGGTCTGGCTTACAGAGAAGAGCAACCACAGAGCTCTTCAAGGATGCCAGGGCTCCCTTATAAATTAATTTCTCATAGTGTTGGTGAAACTTATATCATCTGGGCCCTCCCACTGTGGAGGAGTAGCTTGTTTTAAATGACCAGTTCACTCTAGCATTCCAACCTCCCTAAGCCTCTGGAATTCCTCACTCTACATTAAAGCAAGGGAGGTCGAACAGTTCCAGTTCACTCATGAGGGACCATCTTTTGGTCTGTGTTTCAGCCAATTAAACAAAGAATTAGAGCCTGCCTGCCTTCCTGCCTTCCTTCCTTCCTTCCTTCCTTCTTTTCTTTCTCCCTTCCTTCCTCCCTTTCTTTCTCTTTCTCTTTTTCTTTTTTTCGCCTGAACTGCAAGATTAAGTGTAGAATTTCTGCTTAGTGAGTCTATACTAATAAATTTAGCCTGATCCAACTTTATGTTCCTTCCACTCTTATCTCTCACTCTTAACATCCATTCCAACACATATTCCCCAGATTTCTGCTTGTATAAATTAGAAAACTCAAATAGTTCTTTTGGAGTGCAGTACACCTCCTCATGGGTCATGGTTTGTACCTCATGTTTACGGCCCTGCTGGGACTTGAGTCTAGTTAGAAGTCTGGAAGCAAAGAGAGGAGGTGGGGTTGGGTTCTGAGGAGAATCAGTGTTGTGTTGCACGTCAACTGCCTCAGTGTGGAGGGATTATTATTTCTTCGGCTTACATATCTTTTCATCTGGCTTTTCATCTGTATCCTTTATCATCTCGTTTCATTAACTGGTAAATATGTTTCCCTCAGTTTTGTGACCCACACTAGCAAACTAATTAAGCCCAAGGAGAGGATCATGGGGGACTCTGGTTTGTAGCCAAGTCAGACAGAAACTGTGGGTAACCTATGGATCTACCACTTGGGATGGGCATCTTAAGTGGAGGGGGGAGCACTCTTATGGGACTGAGCCTTTAACCCGCGGGATCTGACACTATCTTCAGGTATATAGTGTCAGAACTAAATCACAGGCCACCCAGCTGGTGTTGCAGACAATAGTGTGGTGGGAGAAAACCATTACACGTCTGATGTCAGAAGTGCCGGGAGTGTGGTAGCAGTTTGAGTAAAGGAGATAAACAAGGAAAAGTGGATTTTTCCCTAATATTCGCTGGATTACTAAGAATTCCCATGTGGGTACCCTACTCCCTGGATTCTGGATTTGTTGGCTTCCCAAGAACAAGTGCCACATTTCTCTCTGATCATATCCTAAAATACAGCAGAGTAGCAACCATTTCATTTTCTTTCTACTTTCTTTCTGAATAGGTCCCTCGATAGAAGGCTTTGGTTCTATCCTTCCAAAACTATAATCTCTACACAGTTTGGAATGCCCCAGTTAATTAGAGCTCTTCAAATCCTGCCAAGATAGAGAAAGGGCCAGGCTTAGAAAAATATTGTCTTGCTCACACATAGGTTGATACAAAAGCAGTATTTTAACCTAAGCTCTGAAATATAACATTTCACTATCATCTTAGGGGAAATGAAACTTAGAAAAAATGTATTTTTGCCTTCTTGATATTTTACTCAATTTCAGAACTTCATAATAAGCTCTCAGCTACGAACCTAGTGATTGCCTAAACTTGCACATAAATTTAAAATCAGAGTTAAACCACTTATTTTGTTTCTGTCAAGGGATGTGTGTATGTGTGTGTGTGTTCCTGGGGTAAAGGTATTAAATTTCCAAATAGAACAAAATTTGTTTAAAATAGGTATAGTTAACCCTCTCAGATTATTCATATATATATATATATATGTACATATATATACACATTTATTATATATGCATATACTTATTTATTTATTAAAGATTTTTATTTATTTAAGAGAGAGAGAGTGAGGAAGAGAGAGAGCACATTCAGGGGGAGAGTCAGGCAGGGGAGAAGCAAACTCTCTGCTGAGCAAGGAGCCCAATGCAGGACTCGATCCCAGGACCCTGGGACCATGACCTGAGCCAAAGGCAGCTGTTTTAACAGACTGAGCCACCAGGCACCCTATTTTAGAATATATTATAAAATAGAACCTAATTTTATAACTACCTTTTTATGATTGGCCATCACTGCCAAAATAAAAATTATGAAAATAGTTTAATACCAAACTACAAGTAAGATAGTTACAAGATAATGCCTTTACTATTTTAAAAAGTTCTTAAACATGTTTTTAAAAAGTTTGAAGTGAAAAGAAATTATTACACAAAGGGCCCGAGTAAATATATGTGATTAAAAAGGAATTACAGGGGCACCTGGGTGACTCAGTGGGTTAAAGCCTCTGCCTTCAGCTCAGGTCATGATCACAGGGTCCTGAGATCGAGCCCCACATCGGGCTCTCTGCTCAGCGGGGAGCCTGCTTCCTCCTCTCTCTCTCTGCCTGCCTCCCTGCCTACTTGTGATCTCTGTCTGTCAAATAAATTAAAAAAAATAAAAAGGAATTACAACTTATAAAGTGAAAGTGTATAGCCTTATTCTTTACAATAAAAGCAAAATAAAACAACTCGGAAATTCACAGCAGCTTTGTTCAGAAATGACAGCTGGCCATGGCCCAGGTGTCTATCAATAGGAGAATCAATAAACACCTATGGTATATTCATGCCATGGGATACAGCTCAGCAATAAAATGGAGAAGAAAATCTACTCATACTTGAAGCAATAGGGAGGAATCTCAAAAACATTTTGCTGAATGAAAGAATTCTTATTCCAAAGAGTACATGATGTATGATTCCACTGATGTGAAGTTCTGGAATTGGTGTAATTAAAGTAAGATGTAAAAAACTGGAGACAGTGGTTGTCTTTGGTATGCAGGTATAGGAGCAGGGTTTGATGGAAAGAGTCATGAAGCAACATTTGGGCATAATGGTGATGTCTTGTATCTTGATAGAGGTTTGTGTTTCATAGGTGTATGCATTTGTCAAAACTCATCAAATGGTACATGTAAGACCTTGAACAGCCAAAGCAATCTTGAAAAAGAAAAACAAAACTAGAGGTATCACAATCCCAGATTTCAAGATATACTACAAATCTGTAGTTATCAAAACAGTATGGTACTGGCACAAAAATAGACGCAGGGATCAATGGAACAGAGTAAAGAGCCCAGAAATAAACCCATACTTTTATGGTCAATTAATCTATGACAAAGAGGCAAGAATATGCAGTGGGAAAAAGACAATCAAATGGTGTTGGGAAAACTGGACAGCTACATGCAAAAGAATGAAATAGGGCTACTTTCTTTCACCATACACAAAAATAAACTCAAAATTAAAGACCTGAATGTGAAACTTGAAACTATAAAATTCCTAGAAGAGTAATAGGTAGTAATCTCTTTGACACTGGCCGTGGAAACACTTTTCTGGATATGTCTCTTCTGGCAAGGGAAACAAAACAAAATTAAACTATTGAGAATAGGGTGCCTGGGCGGCTTAATGGGTTGGGCCTCTGCCTTTGGCTCAGGTTATGGTCTCAGGGTCCTGGGATGGAGCCCCGCATCAGCAAGGGGGGTGTTGTCTCTGCTCAGCAGGAGGCCTGCTACCCCACCCTTCACCCTGGCCGCCTGCCTCTCTGTTTACTTGTGATCTTTCTCTCTCTGTGTCGAATAAATAAATAAAATATTTTAAAAAACTACTGAAAATACATCAAAATAAAAAGCTTTTGCACAGTGAAAGAAACCACCAACAAAGCAAAAAGACAACTTAAAGGGAGAAGATATTTACAAATGATATATCTGATGAGGTGGTAATATCCAAAATATAAAAAGAATGTATACAATTCAATACCAAAGTCACAAATAATCTAATAAAAAATGGACAGAGAGCCTAAATAAACATTTTTACAATGAAGACATCCAGATGGCCAACAGACACATGAACAGATGCTCAACATTACTGATCATCAGGGAAATGCAAATTAAAACCACAATGAGATATTACTTTACACCTATCAGAATGGCTAAAATGAAAAACACGAGAAATAACAAATGTTGGTGAGGACAAAAAGAAACCTTCATGCACTGTTGGTAGGAATGCAAAATGGTGCAGCCACCATGGAAAGGTGTACAGAGTTCCTTAAAAAATTAAAAACAGAACTACCATAGGATCCAGTAATTCCACTACTGGATATTTACACAAAGGATATGAAAACACTAATTTGAAAAGATATCTGCACCCCTATGATTGCAGCATTATTTACAATAGCCATGATACGGAAGCAACCCAATTCTCCACTGAAAGAGGAATCGATAAAGAAGATATGGTATATATGCACAACGGAATATGACTCCATCATAACAAAGAATAAAATCTTGCCATTTGGAACAACGTGGATGGATCTAGAGGGTATAATGTTAAGTGAAATAACTCAGTCTGGGAAAGACAAATATCACACAATTTCTCTCAGGTGTGGAATTTAAGTAACAAAACAAATGAATAAACATAAGAAAAAAAAAACCCAGACAAACAAAAAAAGCCAGACTCTTTTTTAAAAAAAATGTTTAAATTTTTAAAATTTCTTTTCAGTGTACCAGAATTCATTGTTTATGCACCACACCCAGTGCTCCATGCAATACGTGCCCTCCATAATACCCACCACCAGGTTCACCCAACTCCCCCCTCCCCGCCCCGCCTGCCCCTTCAAAACACTCAGATTGTTTTTCAGAATCCATAGTCTCTCATGGTTCATCTCCCCCTCCAATTTCCTTCAACTCCCTTCTCCTCTCCATCTCCCCATGTCCTCTGTGTTATTTCTTATACTCCACAAATAAGTGAAACCATACGATAATTGACTCTCTCTGCTTGACTTATTTCACTCAGCATAATCTCTTCCAGTCCTGTCCATGTTGATACAAAAGTTGGGTATTCATCCTTTCTGATGGAGGCATAATACTCCATAGTATATATGGACCACATCTTCCTTATCCATTCGTCTGTTGAAGGGCATCTTGGTTCTTTCCACAGTTTGGTGACTGAGGCCATTGCTGCTATGAACATTGGAGTACAGATGGCCCTCCTTTCCACTACATCTGTATCGTTGGGGTAAATACCCAGTAGTGCAATTGTAGGGTCATAGGGAAGCTCTATTTTTAATTTCTTAAGGAATCTCCATACTGTTTTCCAAAGTGAAAAAGCCAGACTCTTAAATAAAAAGAACAAACTGGTGGCTGCTAGAGGGGAGATGGGTGGAGGGATGGATGAAACAGATAAAAGGGATGAAGAATTCACTTACCTTGAGGAGCACTGAGAGTATATGGAATTGTTGGATCATCTTGTGCACCTGAAACTAATAAAACACTGTATGTTAATTACATTTGAATAATAATTTAAAAAACCAAACAATGTGCTTGTTGAAATGTTGCAATGCAGCTTCAAGACAAGGAGCTCGCCTTCCTTTGAACAACACTGTTCCTCAAGTCTCTCACATACAGATTCCTCAACTGCCACGTGCTTACCAGTTTGGGGGAAACACTCAAGTTATACTCAAATGTATATTTAAAAATCACAAATGTATTAAATAACTTTTTAATGGTCATATACTTTAGGGAGTTGAGAGTTTTTATATGTTTAGATACAGTGTCTGAACACGAATCTTCAAAAGAACTCATAATGGGAAAAGTTAATACATAACTTCTGTACAGGAAGCAACTAGTCACAGTGAAATTAAAAAGAGCAGGATAAATATTTGCTTTAAATGTTAGAGAAATGGATTGTTATATATAAAATATAGAAGTTTATTCTGATATATATAAATATCATAAATGCACCTTTATGGACAAATGACATACAGAATGAAATGCTGATAGTGAGCAAATGGGAAAATATTCAGGCCATAACAAAACTCGAATAAACAATGAGATATATTTGTATAACTATTAACTTGGCTAAGAAGATGTAATAGTGGGCACCTGGGTGGCTCAGTGGGGTAAAGCCTCTGCCTTCAGCTCAGGTCATGATCTCAAGGTCCTGGGATCCAGCCCCGCATCACAATCAGGCTCTCTGCTCAGCAGGGAGCCTGCTTCCTCCTCTCTCTCTGCCTGCCTCTCTGCCAACTTGTGATTTGCCTGTCAAATAAATAAATAAATAAATAATCTTAAAAAAAAAAAAAGAAGATGTAATAGTAATAGTGGTGCCAGAGTTTGCAATTAAACTGGTGTGCTCATATCTTTCTTTCTTCCTTTTTTTTTTTTTTTTAAAGATTTTTACCTATTTATTTGATAGAACAAGAGAGCACAAGCAGGGGAAAGCAGCAAAGGGAGAGGGAGCCCAATGGGGGACCGGATCCTAGGACCCTGGGATCATGACCTGAGCCAAAGGCAGACGTTTAGCAACTGAGCCACCCAGGCGCTCCACAATTTGCTTCTTTTAGTGTTGTTTACTCACTAACAATTTATAGTACTATAGTTAATTTTACTACTATTTTCCTTAAACCTTATACTACAGCTGGTGGTTAAAATAGTTCCCTAAATCTGACTGTACATTGTTTTCATTGATACCAGTGTGCTGTGGTACTTTTGTACATTTTCATGTTGTTTATTGTCTTTTGTTTCAGCTTCAAGAACTCCTTTCAGCATTTCTTGCAACACAGGTCAAGTGTGATGAACTCCTTTAGCTTTTGTTTGTCTGGTAAAGCCTTTATTTCTCCTTCATATATGAAGAGTAACATTGTCAGAAAACATATTCTTGGCTGGCAATTTTTTATCTTTCAACACTTTGAATATGTCATTCTATTCCCTCTGTCTGTAAAGATTCTTCTGAAAAATCCACCGATTGCCTATTGGGGGTTCCTTTGTAGGTTCCATTGGTCCCTTCCCCCAGCTGCATTTAGGATGGTTGTTTAATCTTTGATTTTTGATAATTTCATTATAATATGTCTTGGAGAAAGTCTTTTTCATTAAGCTAATAAGGTGATTTATTCGCTTCCTGGACTTGTATATCCAAGTCTTTCCCCACATTTGGGAAATTTTTTGTTACTATTTCTTTAAATAAATTCTCCTCCCCCATCTCCCTCTGGAACCCAAATTATTCTGATATTTGTCTTTTGATAAATTCCCATAGTTCATGCAGGTTTTCTTTGCTTTTTTAAAAATTGATGTTCTTTCATTTTTGTCTGAGTGTGTTGTTTCAAAATTCCTATCTTCCTAAGCACATATTTGTTCTTTCATCTGGTCTGCCCTGATGCAGAGGCTTTCAACTCCATGCTTCATCTCATTCATTGACTTCTCCAGCTCCAGAATTTCTGTTTGGTGCTTTTGTATCCTTTCAATCTTTTTGAGAAATAACTCATTTTTTTAATATATTTTATTCCAGATTTCACTGAATTGACTTTCTGAGTTTTATTTTATTTTTTTTTCTAAAGATTTATTTATTTATTTGAGAGTGCGAGCCAGCACAAGCAGTTGGGGAGGGAGCAGACTTCCCGCTGAGCAGGGAGCCCACGTGACCCTGCGGCTGGCTCCCAGGACCCTTAGATGAAGACCTGAGCTGAAGGCAGATACTTAACCTACTGAGCCACCCAGGCGCCCCTTTTCTGAGTTTTCTTATAACTCATTGAATCTTCATAACTGCTATTTTAAGTTCCTTATCAGTTAGATCGCAATATTCTGTGCCTTTGAGCTCAGTTGCTAGAGAGCTGTCGTTTTCTTTTTGTAATGCCCTTTCATATTCCTTATTTGGAGTAGTGCAGATCTCCTGAACTCTGTGCTCATTGCTTTCAGCAGTTGTATTCTATGGCATTGTTATTATCTAAGTTTTTCTTCTGTGCTTGTGAAGCTGAATCTGCTCCACTCTTTTTCCTCTGTCCTGTGGCGGGATTTTTAAGTTTTTATGTTTTCTCTGGTTCTTGAAATTCACCAGGCTGGTCACTGGAAACCTCTCCTATATTCCAGAAGGTGGTGCTATAGCTCAAGTTTGTGGTTTCTTCCTTGCCAATCGCCGATTATATTTTGAGGGCGCTCTCTGCAGAGAGCGCTGGCAAACACACCTGAAAGCAGGCACAGGGAGCCTGCCCCATAGTGCCCAGAGGTGTGGGGTTAGCAGTAGTGCCTTGGGGAGCCACCTAACGACCAGGCCGGGGGATCTCACACTCAGGTACTCCCAGTGGCTGGTAACTGGACTTCCCGCGGAGCACAATCCCTTTAAAGTGGTTTGAACTTCTTACCTGCCTCATTCCTAAGATCCTCCCTTCCCAAGTCTTAGAGTGCCCATTTTAGTACTCCCCATGCCGATGGAGACAAACGGGTTTCTCCAGTCGCATTCTACGAGGCTGCGGCAACCTGGTACTCGCTCGCCGCTTTCCTTTTCGCTGTGGGTGAGGTCACCACCCCCAGACCAAGCAGCCTTGGTCACTGTTTCCTTGGGGAGAAGGACAAAGGAAATTGGTCTCTTACCAAAGCCTCCACTGCCACCAAATTCATATTTCTTCTTTTCTTCTTTTTCTCCAGTGGTGTGCCTGAGTCTGGACTTCTACAGGCTGTCATTCACGTGTGAGTGCCTGCCCTCAGCACACACCGGATTTTTGCCCGAGGGCGGCTAAAGGGGTCTAGGCTCCGCCCGTTCTGTGTCCTCTTGGGGAGGTTTGTGAGCTAAGTAGCAACAGCCCTGGTAGATGAGATTCCTCCCAGGTCCCTTGGAGTAAAGTCCTAGGACCCAAAAGACCGATCAAGGCAATTTCGTTCGTGTATGGATGACTGATTCATTGCCTAAAAAGGGGACCGAAGAGGAAGACCGGCTGACGCCGCCATGTTGCCTACTTTAACTGTTGCTTTGGGCTATCGCATTTCCATGGTCTGCTCTGATTCTTTAACAGCTTCGCAGTCTTTCTTAGCTTTTTCATGACTTCGACACTCTCGAATGCACTGATCATGTATTTCTTAAACTGCCCCCAGTTCAGGTTATCTGATGTTTTCTCATGGTTTGATAGAGGTTATGGATCGTGAGAAGGAATTATCCCAGAAGACGAGTGCCTGTCTCATTGATCCTATCAGGCATTTCATGGTGTCAGTCTGCTTCAGAGTCTCCCTCTCACTCAGTCTCTCTCAAAGAAATAAGTAAAGTCTTAAAAAAAAAAAAAAAACACCCAAAACAGTAGTTACAAAAAAGAGACATATTTACAGTGAACCATGACATGATGTGGTATGAACCATGCCAGTGGCATGAGCCAAAACTCTCAAAGGGTGAGGACAGCATCCTTCACCTTCTGCCCTTAATGTCAGGCAAACTATGTTGCATAGAGGACTTCAGCACAGACTTCTCTACCAAATGAATGCATGCTCAGAAGACAAAGCAGAAGCCTTGGATGCACTGTAAATTGAATCTTTTAGGATTTAATGAAAGCCCATTAAGGACAGTGGTTTACTTTCTCTGTATTTTTTTCAGAGATTTTATTTATTTATGTGAGAGTGAGCAAGCACAGGTGGGAGTGAGGGGTCAGAGGGAGGGGGAGAAGCAGTTTCCCCCGCTGAGCAAGGAGCCCAGTGGTGAGCTCCATCCCAGGACACCGAAATCATGACCAATGGGAGCTGAGGGCAGACGCTCAACCGACTGAGCCACCCAGGCAGCCCACTTTTTCTATATTTTGTTGTTATATGTTTGGGATTATTGTTAGTATGTTTTATTTGTCTTTCATGAAAATTTCTTTAAACTCTTTGTTAATCCCATTTTAAATAAACTTTCCTATCATGAAGTTTTAACATGAAAACATAAAAACAGCATATCTCAGATGCTTGTCTAGAGAACAGCAAATCCCTAATTATCTATTTCCATGTGAGTCACAGATAATATGGGACAAATTTCCTTCTCTATTGCTCCCTTTTCCCACCACCTACCTGTACTCTGGCCACCTACCCTAACTCCTAGCTGATGTGCATTGAGAAAATCAGAGTAATTTTTTTTAAAAGATCTTATTTATTTATTTGACAGAGAGAGAGAGAGAGAGAGAGAGATCACAATTGGGCAGAGAGAGGGGGAGGTAGATTCCCCACTGAGCAGAGAGCCTGATGCCGGGGCTCGATCCCAGGACCTGAGCCGCCGGAGGCAGAGTCTTAACCCATTGAGCCACCCAGGTGCCCCAAGAAAATCAGAGAAATTTTATCCTTAGCCCGAGCAATATACCAGTAGAAAATTCTCACCTGTGTGAGAATCCTGTAATGTCAGGTAAAGTAAATGATTGTGAGGTCCACTAACACTCTCCCCTTTTTTTTTTTTTTTAAGATTTTATTTATTTATTCGACAGACAGAGATCACAAGTAGGCAGAGCAGCAGGCAGAGAGAGAGGGGGAAGCAGGCTCCCCGCTGAGCAGAGAGCCCGATGTGGGGCTCGATCCCAGGACCCTGGGATCATAACCCGAGCCGAAGGCAGAGGCTTAACCCACTGAGCCACCCAGGTGCCCCACACTCTCCCCTCTTTTAATGTGTATAATTCATGCTAATGTATTTTATTTCTGAGGTCAACTGAAAGATAAGGTAAGTGATCATGTTGGCTATGGGAATACTTAGCATTATTGTGGGAGATTAAAGCTGTTTTATTCTTGTATTTATGGTTCTTCTGATTCTTATGGTGGAGTCAAACTTGGTGAATTGCTTGCTTTTTCTTAAAGAGCTTTACGACTCCAGATGAAAGCCATGGCATCCTGTCCTCCAAACTCACTGGAGTCAGTGGCTCCATGTGTGACAGCTGTTGTGCATCAATGGGATCACCACAGGAGGACGAATGCATTTCAAATACCTACGTGCCCCTCAGGTAAGAACTACTGTTTTAAAGAAAACTTGGAAAGTAATTCTGATACTTCATAACTAATCTGCACTCTGCAGATGCATTTGAAAGTATATTTTATGATAAAATGTAAACTCAAAGTAAGAAATACAGGGAATGTAGAAAAGGAAATATACGTTCCTACTTCTCGATTCTTAGGTCAACAATTGTTGATTGTTGAATCATGGATATCCATATTTTATAGTTTTCCCTGAATCTGAAGATTTTTTTTTTTTATTAGAACCATAAGTGGGGAGGTGTAGTGTTCATGGTAGTCCCCACTGTGTCAAGAAGCTGTTGCAGTTGCACAATCACCAATATTTCTTTAATGAAGGAGAAGCAATTTATTCCATTTAGCACAGTACCCAGTTATTATTAGTTATTCTCTTTATTATTTTTAATATGCAATACTGTATCTTCAGTTACTGATGAATCTAAAGTGGAAAGGTGAAGCAGCTTTTCTAAAATCACGTTAGTGTTGCAGATGTGATTTGAGTCTAGGTTGTTGTTCTAAGCTTAGGTTCTTATTGTTCATTAAAATCCATCTAAAACTTTGGGTCAAGAAGTAGATGTTAAGTTTATTCTTAGGAAAATCCTCAGTCATGGCTTAATCCAAGTGAGCTGTGATACTCTCTTAAAAACTGTATCCTTGAATCTTTCATGCCAGGTATGTGGGTTACATACAGATTTGCATATGAATATTACTATGTCTGTTGTTCTGTGTGACAGAATACTTAAACGAATATAACAAAGCAAGATCTAAAGATAAAACGTGGAGCGAACTAAAATATTATGTTGCTTCATCATTCTTCTACCAATTCAATTTCATGATTCTATAACACATTGGTTAAATGTCATAATAAGATAAGGAGTTAGGAGATAAAAGGAAGCACAGAAAATTTGTTAATATAAAAGGAATTACAGGATACTTCCAGAAGGAAGCTGATCTTGATCAGTGAGATGAAGGAAAGGGAGGATCTTATTGTGAAGACGGACACTCTAGAGTTAGGTCTCCAGACTTGCTTTGCATCATAATCACCTGAGGAACATAGTAACTATTCAGGGCTCAGAACTGACCCCTGCAGATTCAGATTCAGTTGGCTTAGTGTGGGACCTGGGAATGCTGAATGTTTTTATCAATACTTGACTGATGCTGGTGTAGTAAGCCTTCATACTTTTTTTTTTTTAAACATAAGTTTAGGACCCAGTCCAAAGTTTTGTTTTAATTTTTCTTAAGATTCTTTTTCTTTTTTTCAATATTTTAGTTATTGAGAGAGAATAAGTGGGAAGGAGAGGGAGAAGCAGACTCCCTGCTGAGTGGGGAGCCAGACGCAGGGCTTGATCCTAGGACCCCAGGATCGTGACCTGAGCTGAAGGCAGACGCTTAACCAACTGAGCCACCCAGGTGCCCCTTTTCTTAAATTTCAATCTTCAGCATTTAAAAAAAAGTTTTGATGTCATTCTCTCTCATCATCAGATTTTTTCTGGCTTTCTTTTTTTGGAATATGTACAAGGTAATGTCTGTTCTTTAATAGAAGCCAAGATTCTGATCCATTTTTGCTGTTTATTATGTTATTCTAATATCTCTTCTGCTAAATCAGATGAAAGTCTATTTTCTCATTTCCTTGGAATTAAAAATGGAATAAGGCTCTTAGAGTGTATGATTATGGGCTATTGACATATTTGTATTTACATTTCCTTTAAATATCAAAGTTTATTGCCACAAACACCAGTAGTGTTTGACTGAACCTTCTTTTTTAGCACAGAAATGACTACTTTCCAGAATCAGCTTTCTTTCTTCCAATGTTTGCTACAGCTCTGAAAATTGGATAAATACTCCAGTGACTTACCTAAAGGATTTCTGCAACTAGTGAACTATTACTCTTTGGCATTTGTTGGTATTTCCTAAAAGCATCTAGAAGTCTTAGTTCCTTCCTTCTCCAATCCTATATAGTGCACTAAGGAGGTTTCCCTCAACTGTTTTGATGCCATATGTGTATACACACACACACACACACACACACACAGAGATGTATACACACACACACAAACAAATGAATGTGTACTGGGGAGATATACAATGTGTGTACACATATGTATATACATATATGTATGTGTGTATGTATGTATGTGCATATCTCCCCAGTACAGGCTCAAAACTCATGACTCTGAGATCAAGACCTGAGCCAAGATGAAGAGTCCAACACTTAACTGACTGAGCCACCCTGGACATGCAAAGGATTAAAATAATTTTTTAATCTATTTATTTATTTATTTGAGAGAGAGAGAGCAGGGGGAGGAAGAGACAGAGGGGGACAAGCAGACTCCATGCCAAGCATGGGGACAGAGGTGGGGCTCGATCCTTCACCCTGAGATCATGACCTGATGATCGAGGGTGGAGGATATTGAGGGACTTATTGCAAGGAATTGGCATATGCAATTGTGGGAGGCTAGCTTATCAAGTTCAAAATTCCTAGGGCAGGCAATTACGAAAAAAGGTTGGAATCTCTCAAGCAGGAGGTGACACTGCATTTCATAAGTGAAATTTCTTATTCTGCAGGGAAACTTTGTTTCTGCTCTTAAAGCTTTTCAACTACTTGGGTTAGACCCACCCTGACTGTGAGTCTGTTATCAGAGAAAAATCTACTTAAGGTCAACTGACTGTAGATGCTAATTGCATCTATCAACTACCTTCACAGTAACACTTCAATTAAAATCTGAATAACTCAGCACCATAGCAAGGTGCACATAAAACCATATCACAGCCATGTTTGGAAAATGCTATAGTAAAGAAAGTATAAAATACCAAGGACAGACAAAACAGGAGCATTTATCTTAGACTAAAGCAGATTCAGATGTTTTCCTGAAAGAGATGACAATTAAGGTAAGACCTGAGAGATGAGTAGGAATTAGTTAGATAAAGAGGTAAATAGAGAATATTCTGGGATGTGGGAAGTGTAAGCAAATACCCAGAGACCATAGAGAACTAGAGATACAATTTTTTTCTTCTTATCAGATTTTTTCCCTTTCTTTTTTTCAGAATACCTATGAGGAGATGGTTGTTCTTTAATGGGAGCCACAATTTGATACTTCTTTTCTCTTTTGTAATTATTGTATTAACTTGTAATGTCCTTAGTGCTGAACCAGATGAAACTCCATTTTCATGTTTTAATCAGCATTCCCAATTACAGGTGAGATGAAGCACCATTTGTAGGTTTAGTTGACAATCAGGTTTCCACCTCTATAGATTGCCTGTGTGTAACCTTTGCACATTTTCTATTGGGTAAGTTTTTTTTCCCTTATTCATTGTGTGTGATTTGGATATGACTAGAAATCTTTTGTCTTTATATGCATTGCAGAAAGAGTCTCCCAGAGAACAGCAGTCCATACTAAGAGGATTTTGTAGACTACAGTTTGCAGGTGAGTGCAAGGGGATTTCATTAAGTCAGAACGTACTGGGGTGATCTTGATTCTGGACCCAAGTCTCACTTACAGGACAGAGTCCCTATATTAAGCAGGAACAATAGGGGCGAAGGGAAGAAGAAGCCGAAGGAGACAGCACATTTCACAAAGTACAGTATTTTTAAACAATTCAAATAAATGAGAGAAAAGGGAGCTCTAGAATCTGGAAGCTAGGAAAACTATCCTGGTTTCCTTCTGGTACAAAACACTCATCTCGCTGAAATATTAGCAATAAGAAAGAAAAGCAGCTGAGCACATTAAAAATTATTATCAATGGGAACCAGGACAAATAAAAAAGGGGTGCCTGACTGGCTCGGTTGGTAGAACATGTGACACTTGATCTCAGGTTGTGAGGTCAAGCCCCATATTGAGGGTAGAGATTATTTAAAAATAAAATCTTAAAAAAAATATTATTATCAGAAAAAAGGGCTAATTAGAAGCAGAATAACATTCTTTCACATAATGTAAACACACCAGAAAGACATGATAAAATAAAGGAAAACTATATTCTAATATTGTAAATCAACAAGCTGAAAGAAGTTAAGAAAATAGTAGAGGATATAAAAGGACAACTTAAATTGGAATCAAAATAACTCAGAAAGAATACTAACAGAGAAAAGAAAGCATGAAGATTTGAAAATGAACCTTAAAAAACAAGGAAAAGATGGTCAACAAACGCATGAAAAGTGCTCCACATCACTTGGCATCAGGGAAATACAAATCAAAGCCACAATGAGATACCACCTCACACCAGTCAAAATGGCTAAAATTAACAAGTCAGGAAATGACAGATGCTGGCAAGGATGCGGAGAAAGGGGAACCCTCCTACACTGTTGGTGGGAATGCAAGCTGGTGCAGCCACTCTGGAAAACAGCATGGAGGTTCCCTAAAAAGTTGAAAACAGAACTACTGTATGACCCAGCAATTGTGCAACAGGGTATTTACCCTAAAGATACAAAGGTAGTGATCCGAAGGGGCACGTGCACCCGAATGTTTATAGCAGCAATGTCTACAATAGCCAAACTATGGAAAGAACCTAGATGTCCCTCAACAGATGAATGGATAAAGAAGATGTGGTGTATATATACAATGGAATACTATGCAGCCATCAAAAGAAATGAAATCTTGCCATTTGCAATGACGTGGATGGAACTAGAGGGTATTATGCTTAGCGAAATAAGTCAATCGGAGAAAGACAACTATCATATGATCTCCCTGATATGAAAAAGTAGAGATGCAATGTGGGGGGGTTGGGGGGTAAGAAGGGAGGGAGACAAACCATAAGAGACTCTTAATCTCACAAAACAAACTGAGGGTTGCTAGGGGTGGGAGGCAGGGATAAGGTGGCTAGGTTATGGACATTGAGGAGGGTATGTGCTATGGTGAGTGCTGTGAATTGTGTAAGACTGATGATTCACAGACCTGTACCCCTGGGGCAAATAATACACTGTATGTTAATAAAACAAACAAACAAATAAATAAGTAGAAAGAAAACTAAGGAAAGTGTGAGAAATAAAAATATTGTAGAAAGGGAAACTAAATTTGAAGCAATATGTTAAATTAATAAATACCAGGGGCAGTATATAAAGAGAAGCACAAAATGGGAAGGAAGAAAATTTTAACTTAAAAATATGAAAGAAATGAAAAAGGATTTTAGAGCAATTGACACAGAACTTCAGCAAAGTGTGTGTGTGTGTGTGTGTGTGTGTGCGTGCGCATATTTGTGTGTAAATTCCTGAGGAACAAAGCCAAAACTGCTGAAGAGAACAGAACAAATATAAAGAAATAATCACTGAAGAAACCCATTGTGAAATAAAAGGCAGCTTGAAGTCACATGTTGAAAGAATATATGATATAGCCTGGAAAATCAGCCCAGAGTGGATATTCTGGTAAAATAATTAGAACTAAAGGAAAAGAAAAATGAATTAAAAACAAATATTCAATAACAAAAAGTGTAAGAGTCTCAGTCTCTCTCTTTCAAAGACTATGAAAAAAGTCATGCTCCAGGATTCCTTTTGAGGGGTAGCA
Source organism: Lontra canadensis (assembly GCF_010015895.1). Classification (NCBI taxonomy): domain Eukaryota; kingdom Metazoa; phylum Chordata; class Mammalia; order Carnivora; family Mustelidae; genus Lontra; species Lontra canadensis. The sequence continues at coordinate 37,557,405 of NW_022631001.1, forward strand.
TTAGCTGAGTGTCTTCTGGGCTCCTGCCAGTCCTTGGGCAGTTGGGGCCCTAGCCTAGCCCTGGGACCTCACCCTACAATGTTCTTCCAGCAGAGAGCAATGCAGCCAACACAAATTTGTGCCCTTTATACATTCCATTATGTGCATTCATGCTTGATCAAAATGAAGGAGAGTGAGGATCTGAGAGAAGACAAACTAATGCCTAATCTCAAGGATAAAATGATACATGCAGATATACTGCATTCATAGGCAGTAAAAAATGAAAGGTTAAACCAGGGCTATGCCTGCTGTTGGATAATCATAACCATAAGGTACCAGGAGAGCAAATGCAAAGGTGGTATAAATCATTTCTGTGTTAAGATCTGAAGAGCTCTCCCAATGCTAAGAGGAAAAAATTTCTCTCAATGATAGATGAATTCCATTATTAGACATTCATTCCTTTGGTTTAAGCCGTATCCTTGGCACATTGGAAATATTCAAAGTACTTGGCTATTATGACAGAAATGCTAATAGCACACTCAGGGTCCTTTTAATCTTCTCAGTTATTTGGAAAACTAAGGCATAATTGTTCCCACACTTTCTTAAAGCTGCTGTCTGAGAGCAAATTTTGTCCAATTAAATGTCTTTTGTGGAATTGGAAGGCAGAACTATAGACGTTATTTTTTTTAACACTTTAGTTTCTTGTGTGAAATTCCATTCTACTTAAAACATCTATAAGTAGCTTTTATTTATTTTTTTTAATTTTTAAAAATGTTAAATAAACATATAATGTATTATTAGCCCCAGGAGTACAGGTCTGTGAATTGCCAGGTTTACACACTTCACAGCACTCACCATAGCCAATACCTTCCCCAATGTCCATAACCCCACCACCCTCTCCCTACACCCCCACCCCCCGGCCACCCTCAGTTTGTTTTGTGAGATTAAGAGTCTCTTATGGTTTGTCTCCCTCCCTTCTTACCCCCCAACCCCCCCACATTGCATCTCTACTTTTTCATATCAGGGAGATCATATGATAGTTGTCTTTCTCTGATTGACTTATTTCGCTAAGCATAATACCCTCTAGTTACATCCATGTCGTTGCAAATGACAAAATTTCATTTCTTTTGATGGCTGCATAGTATTCCATTGTATATATATACCTCATCTTCTTTATCTACTCATCTGTTGGTGGACATCTAGGTTCTTTCAATAGTTTGGCTATTGTGGACATTGCTACTATAAACATTCGGGTGCACGTGCCCCTTCGGATCACTACGTTTGTATCTTTAGGGTAAATACCCAGTAGTGCAATTGTTGGGTCATAAGGTAGCTCTATTTTCAACTTTTTGAGGAACCTCCATGCGTAGCTTTTATTTTTAAAACTGACCAGGACTCTCACAGATGTGAATAAGCATGTCTACTGGGGAGAATGGATGAAGCAATGTAAGGGAATAAAATTCTCATAAAAGCACGAGCTCTAAAACATGCGAAGTGAACACGGCTCAGGAGAAAACCAGTCCCATTTTGTACGTGGCTAAAAGATGGCTTCTTTAAAAACTAGTTCTTCTGGAAGAATTTACCAGGATATAGTTGGTCTATAGCTGGTCTTTGCCATAAAAGTAAAATAATCATCCTTGGGGTCTCCCATCTAAATTCTAAGTAAATCTAATTGCTATCACACAATGTCCTTAATCTGCTCTTGGTTCTTTTATATCCACCTCCTACTCCATTTTAAGAAGTCAAAAATATAAAATAGCCTTACAGCTATTTTAGTTAAATGGTACTATTTTCTAAACATATAAAGAGGCTAAGTACAGTAGAACTACTTTCCTAATATGATCTATACTTGATTTAATGACTAGATATGATCTAACTTTATCCCACACCCAGAAGGACTGCAGAGAATAAAAATAAAATGAAAGACGGCCAGTCTAAACATTTCATGCTCAACACACATGACAGAAGTAGGAATACATTTTCTTAACAACCTCCTATTCTGCCTCATCTCCTCTAGGAACCTGGTATTCCTATTCCTACAAACACAACAGAAAGCATTTCATGGCGGTATTTTGGCCAGTGAAAACTCCTGAAGTTCTGAGGCAAAAGTAACAAGTTATTCCTAGGTTTGCCACAGGCAAAGCAATGAAAAGGAGGAATCACTCTCGCTCATGGTTTCTGGGTCTCTGCTGGGCCGTTGGGCTTCTTGGGGAGACTATTCTTCACATCCCCATTGTAACTGGGAATTCCTATGGATGGTGCTTATTGGTCCTGAAGAGAAGTTGGGCACTGATTGCTCACCTGTGTTTGACGACTGCTTCATGGGGCGCTGAGGACAACTGGCCCAGAGCTGAAGGGCTTCCAAAGAGCCTTTGTGGTCTTCTGGGTCTTTGATGCTGAAGACTGACTCTGTGTTATAGCAGTCAGTACAAGATCTAACATCGGCAAGTTGATTGATTTCACACCAGCTATAAGGATATTTGCCTGGAAATAGAAACACAGTTTCTGCTTTGTCCTGGGAGCACAGTTATCCAGGGACACACCCCTCACAAGATGGCAGCCTGGATCGCTGGCCTTGACCCACACAGTGGACTTGGTCTTTTGCCTCATCAAAGAAGAAACTGCAAGAACATCCACTCGTCAGCTGTCCCCTTGCCTGCAGACCTCCCTTAAATCAGACAAAGCTGCAGAGAAGAGACCAAGAAACTCACCTCTGGATTGAAAGTGTCACAACAATTCATTGCTGTCACAGTGACCATGCCCGAGTTCTCACTCCCTGTCTGTAGGCTCTGCACTCACACACAGCTCTCACCTGCTTGGCTGCTTTCCGTTGTAGCCCTGAGCACAAGTTAGTTGAAGCTGTTGTTGCAGAAGACCGTGAAGCCTCTGACCATTATTTGTAAATGCTCACTTGGTATCTATTTGCTCCATGTTTACACATAATTCTGGCTAGCCCCATTTTTCTCCTCATCAGTACAGATGAATTGTGTAGATGTCCCAAAACCCTTTTTATAGTTATTGACCATAATTTACAGGTTTGCGTGCAGAGTCTATAGGCTCTCTGGTCCTTTATTTTGCAAAGCATTTTATCTAGTTTTCCATACGAGTTGATATAACTTGGCATTTGAAAGGGTGATCTTTTGGTATCACCATAAAATAGCCATCCCCCCTCTTTTTTAAAGATTTTATTTATTTGTCAGAGAGAGAGCACAAGTAGGCAGAGCAGCAGGCAGATGAGAGAGAGAAGTAGGCTCTCTCCTGAGCCGGGAGCCGGATGTGGTGCTCGATCCCAGGATGCTGGGATCATGACCTGAGCCGAAGGCAGCCTCTTAACTGACTGAGCCACCCAGGCACCCCAAGCCATCACTTTTGAGTGCCTCCTTCATGCAAGGCAAGGTGCCAGGTGCTCAATAAATTATCATCTTTCCTGCTGGATAGTGAGCCTGCAACGAGCCCAGGCATGCATCTGAGAGGTTTGGGGAAGGCAGATTCCTTCTGCCATGGCTTTGGCAGTTGGTTTTATTTTGAGAATTAAAGACATTGCTCTCTTAAGGCAGAGGACTATGTACTGATTGCATTTAATTGAGCGTATTGGGCCAATGTAGTTTGATAAGTAATAATGATAGCCAATGTTCTTAAGTATCTGCGCTGTGCCAATCAATGTGTCTGATTTTTAACATGAAATATCTTTACTCCAGCCAGGTAGTTACTACTATCTGCATTTTATATGGTGAGAAACACTGGCTCCAGGGGTGCATCGTCTGCTCAATGACACTAGGTGAGTGACAGAGCCAAGACTCAACTCCACTTGCATAAGAACCTGAAGCCAGACTCTTCCCAATCCTAGACAACTCCAGTTAGAGAGGAAATCCCCTTAACTGCACCTTATGGTTCCTGAACACTGCCCCAAGGGACTCACCTCTGCAAGGAGCTTTCCAGTATAGTGGGAAGGTTCCTGTTTCCATCTCTCTTCTTGGTGGAACAGTGTTCTCAGCCAGGGAGAGGAGAGCCATTCTGCATCCTGTGGTCTGATTCAAGGGAGAATTTTAATCATCTAAGAGGAACCCAGCCAGAGTAATTCCTAGACCAGCTGAGTTCACCTCTCAGAATGACCTGGCTCTCTTCCACTGCACTCAGTTTTTTTCCTGGCAGCCAAAGGTACTGTAAACACGGTCTCTGGACCTTGGAAATGTTGCAGGAATTTTTCTCTTTGTCCGCGCCCATGGTTCTTGGTCACACCACTTCTAAGAATGAAGAGGTAGACCAGACAGAGTGGTGGGCAGCAAAGCAAGCTTTATTGAAAGATAGCAGCAAAGTGATAGTACAAAGCTCCTAAGGAGGGAGGGGACCCAAAGGGGTTGCCACTGGAGTTTCTAAGTCTAGATTTTTTGTGTGTGGAAAAGTAAAAATGCCTCTTTATTTTTGGATTGGAGGAATGCATACTCTATTGGAAGGCAGCTGGTATCTGTGACTTGAGGGAATTTCTTTCTTTTTTTTACATTAAAAAATTTTTTTTAAAGATTATTTATTTATTTGAGAGAGTGAGAGGAGAGAGAGAGAGAGAGAAAGAGAGAGCGCGAGCAAGCACGAGAGGGGAGAAGTTAGAAGGAGAAGCAGATTCTCTCTTGCCAAGCAGGGAGACTGATGTGGGACTTGATTCTGAGACTCCAGGATCATGACCTGAGCCGAAGGCAGTTGCTTAACCAACTGAGCTACCCAGGTGCTCCTTTCTTTTTTTTTCCCATTTATTTTTTATTATGTTATGTTAGTCACCATACAGTATGTCATTAGTTTTTGATGTAGTATTCCAAGATTCATTGTTTATGTATAACACCCAGTGCTCCAATGCAGTACACGCCCTCCTTAATACCCATCACTGGGCTCACCCATCCCTCCACTCCCCTCCCCTTTAAAACCCTCAGTTTGTTTCTGCTAGTCCACAGTCTCTCATGGTCTATCCTCCAATTTTTATGGGCTTGTTGGCAGGCTGTTTCAATCTGATTAACCCTCCCTGTGCCTGACATCTAATCAGGTTTTTGTCACCTGTCTATCATATGGAGAAGGGTAGAGGGCTTCTTCCAGGGTGGTGTAAAACCCTTTTAAGAGTGGTTTCCTCTTAGAGTGGGGACCCCTTGTTCCTGCCTGCTTTCCAAATGTCCTTCATCAGAAGGAATTTCTCCTGGTGCCTACAGCAAAGAAGGTGTCTGTGGTGTTGGGAGAGCAGCCCCCAGGGCAAGTTGACTCCACTCTGCGGGAAAGTCAGCTGGGTTCTCCTATTTTCCTACTCTGAGAGTCCAGAAGACCCCATGAACACAAAATCGCATTCCTTCCTCCTGCCATAAATGTCTTTCTCATGCTTTGTCTATTCTAAAATCCAGTGATGTCATCCCTTTGGTTCTAGGTTATCTGGCTATTGGAAGGCTAGAGGTGACTATAACTGGGTACTTCCCTCCCACCGCACCCCAGTTGATTAGGCCATGATAATATGTCAGCACTTTAGGCTCTGGTTAACTGGTTTGTCCTGAGGGCAGGACTTCTAGAGAAGAAGCTCTGGAATATTAAAAATGGTTCCTTTGCCCTCCCTCTCTGGGAACATGAGGAGGTTTTTCTCTGTTATTACTCCAGGAGGTGTCTAGTTCCAGGAGGCGAATCCCACCAGTGGACTTTTCTCTCATGTGTACTGTGAGAACCTGGTCAAGTTCTTAGGGTAAAATGCAAAAGTCACATCTGTGGTGAGTCCCCTATGAGTGAGTGCCCCGGGAGTTTTTCGGTTTTTTAAACGTTTTATTTATTCATTTGAGAGAGACAGACAGACAGAGACAGTGGGAATGGAGAGAGGCAGAGGGGGAGGCAGGAAGAGTCTGAAGCAGACTCCACACCAAGTGAGGACCCCAGGTGGGGGTGGGCTCGATCCCAGGACAGGGAGATCTTGACCTGAGCTCAAACGGAGGAGAGTCGGATGCTTCCCTGACTGAGCCACATAGGCACCCCTCCCCTGGAGCTTTTAACTCTCAGAGTTGTCCACACCGAGCCTCCCGCAGCTCACCAGTTCACAGTCAGGTTATCCTGGCCCAGCACTGGCTCCGAGCACTGAGGTCTGCCCTTGTTGCGCCTTGGTTCTGGTAAGACATTACTCCCTGTATTCAATTGTCTCTCCAATCTTAGGGGCAAAGGTTTGCCCTGTGCTAACCTCTCTTAAAGATCTAGAAGAGTTGTTCTTTCCCCCCCAGTCTCTTTAGCTTTTCATTGTTAGGACAATTAAATTTTCATTGTTAGGCAGCTTCCATGTTTCCTACATGTGGAAGGCAGTGCAATCATTTTCAGTTGACAACTCGGGATGCCTCCAGCCCGAAGAGAATGAATTTGTGGTGTTGTGGCTAGTCTGCTATAGTTGTCGTTGTGGTTTTGGTGTTTCCTGAGTCCCGTTCCTACTCAGATTGTGTAGAACTGAAGGAGTCATCCATTAGGCATCCTCCTCCTCAATGCATTAAAAACTCACATAAGAATTTTCAACCTGGGTGGCTCAGTGGGTTAAGCCTCTGCCTTCGGCTCAGGTCATGATCTCAGGGTCCTGGGATCCAGCCCAGCACTGGGCTCTCTGCTTGGCGGGGAACCTTCTTCTTCCTCTCTCTCTGCCTGCCTTTCTGTCCACTTGTGGTCTCTCTCTCACTTTGTCAAATAAATAAATAAAATCTTAAAAAAAAAAAAAAAGAATTTCAACCAGGTACAAGACTCTGGCACACCCTGGTAAATCATCTTTTTAAAAAACTTGAAATGAAAAAGTGCAGGAATCTAACTTAAAATAATGCAAAATGCAAGTTACAAGTCGGGTTTATCAGCTTGCCATGAAATTGTGTTTCCAAACAAGATCGTTTCCAATCTATCCTGATTTCTAGGTATAATGTTATGAAACAAGATCATAAAATCAAGGGATAAATGGTCAAATGACATTTATTTTATTTTATTTTACTTTATTTTTAGAAAGAGGCAGTGTGTGAGCAGGGAGGAGCAGAGGGAGGAGGAGAGTATTTTTTTTTTAAGAGTTTATTTATTTGACAGACGGAGATCACAAGTAGGCAGAGAGTCAGGCAGAGAAAGAGAGAGAGAGAGAGAGAGGGAAGCAGGCTCCCCAGTGAGGAGAGAGCCCGATGTGGGGCTTGATTCCAGGATCCTGGGATCATGACCTGAGCAGAAAGCAGAGGCTTTAACCCATTGAGCCACCCAGGAGCCCCAGAAGTAGAGTATCTTAAGCAGGTTCCACACTTGGTGAGGAACCAACGGGGGATTTGAGCTCGGGATTCTGAAATCATGACCTGAGCCAAAGTCAAGAGTTCAACGTTTAACTGACTGAGCCACCCAGGGAGCCTTATTTTATTTTTTTTAATTTTTATTATTTTTAAAATTCTAGCATAATTATAATACAGTTTACATATTACTTATTAGTTTTGGGGGTATGGATGGTGATTCACCAATTCTATTCATTACTCATCACGACAAGAACCTATTCAGCCATCCTCCCACCCACCTCCCCTCTGGCAACCACCAGTTTGCTCTCCTTATTTTAGAGTCCATTTTTATGTTTCTGTTTTTTTCTTTGTTTGCTTTGACTCTTAAGTTACCCATAAGAGTGGAATCCTATGGTATTTATCTTTCTCTGGCTGACTCCTTTCACTCGGCCTTATGTCATCTAGACCCATCTGTGCTGTTGTAAATGGCAAGATTTCATTCCTTTTTATGGCTGAGTCATTTTCCACTGTGTATATACCACATCTTCTTTATCCATTTATCTATCAATGGACACTTGAGTTGCCTCCATATCTGGCAATTGTAAATAATGTTGCAATAGACATAGGGGTGCATTTGACTTTTCAAATTAGTGTCTTCATATCCTTTGGGTAAACATAGAGTAATGGAATTACTGGATCACATGGCAGTTATATTTCTAATACTTTGAGGAAATGTCATAGTGTTTTCCACAGTGGGTGTACCAGTTTGCTTTCCCACCAACACTGCACGAGGGCTGTTTTTTGCCAAAATCTTGTGAACATTTGTTGTTTACTGTGTTTTTGGTTTGAGCCATTCTGACAGGTGTGAGGTGATACCTTGATGTGGTTTTGACTCATATTTCTCTGGTGATTAATGATGTTGAGTGTCTTTTCATGTTTCTGTTGGCCATGTGTATGTCTTCTTTGGAGAAATGTCTTTTCCTGTCTTCTGCCCATTTTTAAATTTGATTCTTTACCTTTTGGTGTTGAGCTGTACAAGGTCTTTATATATTTTTTATACCAACTCTTATTGGATATATCATTTGTTAATCTCTTTTCCCACTCAGTAGGTTTTCTTTTGGTTTTGTGGATTGTTTCCTTCATCGTGCAGCAGATTTTTCTTTCGATATGGTCCTGATAGCTTATTTTTGCTTTTGTTTCCCTTGCCTGAGTTCTGATATCTAGAAAAAAGTTTCTATGGCCATTGTCAGAGAAATTAGTGCCTGTGTTGTGTTCTAGGATTTTTATGATTTCAGGTCTCACATTTTAATCCATTTTGAGTTTGTTTTTGTGTATGTCATAAGAACTTGGTCCAGGTTCATTCTTTATTGCATGCAGCTGTCCAGTTTTCCAACACCATTCGTCAAAGAGACAATCTTTTTCCTATTGCGTATTTTTGCCCCCTTTGTCATAGATTAAGCAACCATAGAATCGTGGTTTTCTTTCTGGGCTCGCTACACTGTTCCCTTGATGTAAGTGTAGAGAGATTGACAAAGTAAAGCTTGAAATTGCTGGAAGTCACCCTAGCACCCTCTGGGTACACACCCTAATTACTGTCACACACCACCAGCCCATGTTTGTAGCCACCAAAGATCTCAGAGTGAGGAATGAATGTTGGCTTGGAAGGCTTAAGGCACACAGGGCAGCCAGAGGGAAAGTCCTGAGCCTACAAAGTGAGGTGGCCATGAAATTGGCCACTAGAGCAGTCCTTTCTTACCCACGCTGCAGTCCCCACTGCACTGGTGAAAGGTATGGTTGGATCTCTCATCAGAAAAGTGTAGTCCCAGGACACGTATATTTACAAATGATTTCACAGGGTTCTTCAGCTTGAAACCTCGAGTCTTGGAGTGGAAATCCTTTCTGTGAAAAGATGTGGCACCTGAGAACAGTCACCTACAAGAGGCTCAAGTGGCAGAGGCCAACCTCCCTGCCACTCAGTCTCTGCCATGTCGCCCTCATCAGTTCAGCCCTGCACCTCCAGGTGGAAAGCCTATGGCCAAAGCTCAAGGCCTAAACTGCTGAGCCCCAAAGTCCCAGACAGGGTCTGAGCAGGGGCTGTCTGTGTGCAGCCTCCAGGATGCACTGAGCCTGGGATCCACCACCCTGAGCCCTGTCCCTTGTTCAGCTCACCTTCCTTTCCTCTGTGCCCATGTGTATTTGCATCCTACTAACCAGCTCTTCTATTGCTGGTTCCCCGCTCCCCGCCACCCTCAAGCCTTGCCAGTATACCTACGCTATACAGAGTTCTCCAGGCGGGAGCTTTTATTCTCTCATGGCAGTGCCACACCAAGGGTTAAAAAGGAGGAATGCTGAATGAGGTCATCCTGGAAACAGGGTATCCCCAAGTAGAGCCCACCAACGGGGAAGGGGAAGAGACATGGCCCAAGGCGGTGTGCCCTAAAGTGCTAAAGCTTTTGGGGACCGAGGAGAGGGGTGCACCGTGGTTCCCGTCACTCGCGGCACACTTGGGGCTAGTCTGCCTGGGTGGGGTCTCCGCCTGCATCCACAGCCCCGTGATGCAGCCTCACCAACCACATTCACAGCCCGCCCTGTGGGTGGGGGGATTTGCAGCTGGGGGCTGCCAATGCAACAGCAAGGCTTCACTTGCAGTCGCGCTGGGAGAGTGTGTAGAGGCTGAGGATTGTGCGCTGCGCGCTCAGACTTGGAGATCCAGGCAACAGTGAGAAGCTTCTTTCTAGGCATTCTTTGTGCGGAAGGCAACAAGTCAGGACTTCGGACTTTCCAGGGGAGCTTGAGAGTGGAAAGATCAGGTGGAGGGGTCCTAAAACCCTCCAGTTGGGTGGGTCCAGGTGCTGCATAATTGCGTTTTAGGGTGCGCACTTAAAATCGACAATTACTGCAGGTATGATGAAAGCCGATCATGATCATGCTGTGTGTGCATGGGATCCCATGAGAAGCCCAGAGAAGTTTCAAGGATTGCCTGTCTCAGAGCGATGGGTACAAAGAACGATCTAATTTGGCTTCACATGATAATTAGGCATGAGCTCACTGGGAAATGGTTTTGATTCATTTTTTTTCTCTTTATTTCATTCAAGAAGGTTGAGAGGATTGTCGGGGACAGAGAGGATTCCTGACTCGCTGAAACTACCAGTTCTCCACCCGCAGCAGGACAGGAAAATGTAAGTGGGGACTCCAGCCCCACCCAGACAAAGCGGGAGACAGACAGGACCCAAGAACACCAACTGACGGTCCTTCCGTTTGTCCTCCGTGGACAATGGCCAGAACACTTGGAGCACAGACTTCAGACTACCTCAAATAGGACTAGTAGAGAGAGCCATGGTCCTTCTTGGGAGTGGTGGGGGTCTTACTCTGCCCAAGGCACCGGGATGGTGAAGGCATCCATCACACTCATGAACATAGTCTTGTCAGTGATCTGGGTGAGGCACGCGGAGTCCTAGTTATACTTACACATGCCTTCCACCATGGTAGGTGTTCCCTGACAGTGCCTAGAGAGCAGGAACTGGCTCCTAGGAAGGTGATCAGGAAGTCAGCGGCCATCTTCTAAATTTCTTTGAGAATGCACTTCTGGGTTTGTTTGCCTTGCCCTCCAGGAAGCAGCGTTTACCGGGCTTTGTGAAAGATGATCTTGTAAGACCTGGTGCTGGCTCTGGTCTAGCCCTGAACCTGTGTACACAGGCACCCGCAGCTGGGAGGAACATTGCTCTGTTCAGGCAGCTATGGTGGTCGCGGCTACCAGGCAGAAGACAGGCAGCGGGGCGGGGGGAGGGGCGCTGGCGGGGAGGTAGTGCCTGAGTCCCGATGGGGATGGAGTCCAACACTGTGAACCTCCTCACACCAAATGATGAAATAAGTTTACAAAACCAAGTGCAAATTAGTCAAACGACTATTTGGAAATCAGTATTTTCCTTGGCAAATTATATATTAGAGCGTGTTCTGGGTAGCCTTAATTTAGAGAGGTTCCAGGATAGCCCGACATAATCTAAGCAGCCCGCACGCGTGAAGGTTTAAACTTCCTAGAACTGACTCGATAAATCAAGGATGGACTCAGAAGAGAATGGTTTTGCGGTTCACACTAGGACGTCTAAAAACCCGCCACCTTGCCAGTCCACCACGAGGAGAGTGCGTCTTACATACCCGATCGATCCCCAGTCCCGAACTTTCTCCCTCACGGTGGGGCAGCACCGGGAGTTAAGATGAAAGAAAGCTGCACACAGGCATCTCACAAAGTAAATGTCTTTGACGGTGGCCACCAAATTAGAAGGGAAGGAGATGTGACCCAAGGCAGCTAGCTGTGCATTATGAAATGCAAAAGCTTGTGGGGACTGAGGAGAGGGGCGCATCGTTGCCCGGATCACGTACGGCGAACCCGGGCATTATTTCCGCTCTGCCTGGGATACATACATAACTGGGGTCTCTGCCTGCGCTGCACAGCCCCGGGATGTCGTCTCCCACCCACTGCACCTACAATACCATGATTGCCGCGAGGACCACCGCTGCCGCGTGGACCCCGGCTGCCGCCACAGACACGCTTCCCACTATGGCCCCCTTGCCGCCGTGGTCACGTTTGCCGCCTGGGGAGAGTATGTGGAGGCTGAGGCTCACATGCTTCATGCAGACTCCGAGATCCAGGGAACAGTAAGAACCTCTTTCTCTGCACTCTTTGTGCTGAGGGAAGCAAGTCAGGACCTAGGACCTCCAAGCAAGCAGGGAGCAGAAAGATCATGTTGGAGGGGTCCTAAAGCCCTCCAACTGGCGGGTCCTGGAGAGAGCAGAGGCGCCACATGTGAGAGCACACTTACAACTGAGAGTGATATGATTTCAGCAGATATCACCATGCCCTGTGTGTATGCGATCCCATGAGAGAGAGACTCAGAGCATGAGCCTCATGACCCCATGTCGATGCACCGTGTGTTGGACCCCGTCACAGGCTTGTGCTCCGAGGAATGCGCACACGTTTGGAGACAAAATGAGTTTGTGTGAAAGCTTTGCGTGTGAGCTTAGTGTCTGTGCTGATTCCTCAGTACCTTCAAGCCTGCTCCGCTCTCTAGTGAAGGACGGAAGTGCGGGGACGGCGGGCACAGGGCTGGGATTGCGGGACACTGGGAACAACTTGACAAACAGCAGCCGGAAACAAGGGACAACTGGACAAATGGCTCTAACGGGGTGAGGAGCCAGAGGTGATGGATGGCAGAAGAGGGAGACCAAGGGCTAGAAGTCCCTTTGGAGGCTTGGGAAGCAGCGGTGCCTAACACCTTCAGGCTCAGGCCCAGGAGGGCTCCCAGCTCTTCCTAAACTACAGGCCAGACCACCCAGCACGAATCCAGAAAGCCACACAAGGTGGGAAGCCGGAAAATTGTGATTTAGACTTCAGAGAATCCCTCTCTGGGCCTGAGCTCTTCTAAATCCCTCTGTAGCTGGGGTACAGGCACATGGCTACTAACGACAACATGTTCTGAATCCAGGAATATATATGGTCCCCTTTTCAAAGATGATGGTGCCCCAAGGGGTACAGTTAACTCCCCTTAACTGTACCCCCTGGAATTGAGTTCTATGGACAAAGTTCTTGAGATCACTCCCATCTCTTGCTTCCCATGTGCTTTGCCCCTCTGTGATTCCAGCTGCCCAAATCAGACACCCTGCTTGTGCCCAGAGTCAACGCTGCTGCAAGTTTTTAACTGTCCAAGCCTCACTTGGATGGGGGAATCTAGGGTCAGACCTGGGGAGCTGGGACGTCTTGCTTCCTGGATATTATCCGATAGGACTGCACCGCTGGGTTGGTGAGGGGCACAGGTTCATAACCCAATGGAACTAAACAGGTAAAATTTACCTTGACGTCAAACCGCCCTCAACTTCCTGCTCCTATTAAGGGTATTTTCCTGGTCCCCACCGTCCCTCTCCCTCCCTCCACTCCCATCATGACCTCAATGCAAATACAAGTGGGGTGGTCCTGCGGAATGTTCTAGGTTCTGGACGTAAATGGGTGACACAATCCATCAGGGTACGAGATCTGTTCTCTCATTGGTTGCTCAGAGCTCCAGGACCACCCCAGACCCAGAGCAGCGGGAATAAGAGCTGCTCCTGGTGCTGGGAGGCAGCAGAGCCACTGCTCCGCTCAAGAGTCCCTGCGACTTCCACAGCGCCATCGCCTGACGCCAACGCTGCCACAGCTGCCACCACCTGGGCTCCAAGCCACCTGCTTCCAGGTGAGTTCCGAGATTCCCGCTTCACTGTGTGAGTCTATCTCTCCCTCTTCTTCCCTCTCTCTTTTGCACTCGTCCTTCTTGTAGCTGCTCTCCGTTACTCCAGGATTCATCGCAGGCTCCTGCCTCAGGTAACACTGGCCAGTCTCAGTTCCGGGACTTCCTGCTTCACTGCGCACTGAGACCCACTTCAGTTCGCTGATCTTGTCGCACTTGCTTTGGGACACTGGAGCTCCACAGATACCGTGTGCACAGCGGGGCACAGGGGTGCTCACGGACCTGTTTGTGCCTAGTGGTCCCTGGGAAATCATTTCGGAACTTTGGCCAGCCTCAGTGGGTGGCAAATAGGCTCAAAGACCGAGAGGAAGGCAGCCTTGGATAGCAAGCCCTTTTAGTGAGTTCTGGGACATTTTCCTCTCTGCTTTAAGACCTAACCCCAATTTAAGACTCTGTTAAGCTGGTTCTTGCAGGGAATTCTTTGCCAGAGTGCGGAGCAGGTAAGCAGTATTTGTTTCTTCAGTTTCTCTAAGATTCCATCGGTAGAGATAATTCCCTTTTATCGACCTCCCCATGCCCCACCAGATAAGAGCAAAAGCCCCACACAGGGATGACAGTTCTGGGTTGTGATAGGAGAGCCACTTGGTGACAGGGTGCTCAGAGATTATCTTCAGTGGAGACCTGTCCAGGATGTGAATTTGATAGTGTGCCCGGTGGTGGGGAGGGGGCTCCCGACAGAATCCTCTTCACCCAGTGGTCTGCTAGGATAGCTCTTCTTTGCTAAACTATGCATGCTACAGGCTCACTGGATCTTTCAGCCATCCACTTTCCTGGGGAGGAAACAATCATAAAGGGAATAACATGCCCAGCCTGAAGCTGTCATCCCAGGGAGTTAGAGGTAGAAGCAGGACTAGAGCCCAGGTCCTTGGGCTCACAGAATTCAGACTGGCGCATAAGGTGACGTCTTTCTTCCCTCTTTCTTCTCTTACAGAGAAGCATCATGGGCTTCTGGAAGTTCTCTCCTTTCCTGGTTCTCAGCATCCTGGCCCTGTACCAGGTGGGCGTCCTCCAGGCGGCACCATTCAGGTAAGACAGCCCTGCCAGGAGTGCACCCCCCTCCCACTGCTCAGACTATGTCTTTCTCAGAATTCTGGTGTGCTGAAAGTTTGCTAACTGGTGAGAGGGACAACAGGGAAGTGTGTATTTTTTCTCATATACAGATGTGTAGCCCATAATTGAAAAATAGCAATGAATTTCATACAACACATTGAGTGTCACTATGCTTCTGTTGTTTTTACCAGGAAGCCTGGATGCTTATTCTGGGGAGAGGCAGGCAGGGACTCAGAGCTTGTATTGGGTTTTCTTTCCCTCCCCAGGTCTGCTCTGGAGAGTCCTACAGACCCTGATGTGCGCAACGAGGAGGAAATGCGACTCCTGCTGGCTGCAGTGATGAAGGAGTATGTGCAGATGCAGATGAAGGCCCAGGAGCTGCCCCAGGAGCAGGAGACTGAGGGCTCCAGGTGAGGCTTCCCCCACCCCTGGCTCAGCTCAGGGCATCCCCTCCCTCCTGTCATGGCCAGGAAGGCATATCCCAAGAGGTAAGAGAGAACACGGCTGGAAGGAGGCGAGAACCCTGCCATGGTTCACCTCCACCTGGGTCCCGGGATTCTAAGGCTCCACTGAAAATAGAGGTCACAGAGACGATGGTTAGAGCTCACAGAAAAATATCCCTTTCTGAAAGCAGTTAGGGAAGGTATGAAATCCCCCACTCTAGCAGTTGGGCTGGCAGCACCGAGGAGACTTCCCGGGATCAGAGGAGTTAGGACTGGTAAGTGTGACCTCTCACTGACAGGTCTTCTCTTCTTTTTCCATCTTGCTAATTAGAGTCACCGTCCAGAAGAGATCCTGCAGCTCTGCCACCTGTGTGGCCCACTGGCTGGGAGGCTTGCTGAGCAGAGCCGGAAGTGTGGCAAACACCAACCTGCTACCTACCAGCATGGGATTCAAAGTCTACAATCGCCATGGCAGGGAGCTTAGGGCTTAAGCAGTGGAAGTGCTCCCGGAAGAAGGTGACTGCCCTTCTAGTGGCTGGTGGAAGGATGGAAACCTGGGTAGTGCAGGGGTGCAGTCCATATGTTAAGCCTCTGAGAGCCCTCTGTTAGCCGTATGACCATGGGTCAGAGATGTTTTCTGAGCCAGTTTCTCCATCTGTGAATCAAGGGCAACAATAGTATCTACTTGCTAGATTAATATAAAGACTGAATGAGATAACAGATGTCAATATTTTCACAATTAATAAGTTACTAAATTCTGGTTATTTGTTTTTTTCTAGGTCACCATGAAGCGAACTCTATTTCCTTTAATTTAAAATGAATGCAACTCATAGGATAAGGAGCATGGAAAACACACACATCTGCATGCTTAATATTAAAAACATTCTTGTCTGAAATAAATTAAATCTAAATAAAAAAAATAAAATTATTGCAATTACCTAGTGTGCATCTTTTGGTATGACAGCATGTCTGTATCTGGTAGCAACGATGGGCCCTGTGAGCCAACCCATGGATGTTGGCGATCCTGCAAACCCTCAGGGGGATGGGGAGTAGCTGCCTGGTGGGTGTCTGGGGGCACATAATAAATGTGGGGCCTGCATGGAACTCTGTGAAGAAATGTTGTCACTGGTGAACTTCATCACGATAAGAAAGGGTTTTTGACACATTTGAGAGGAGTCCCTACTGTTATTTATGGTGTTTCTCCCCAGAAAGCCTAAAGACCTGTGAACGCTTTGTCGAGGTTGACCATGAAGCAAAGGCAACATGCTTGGGATGGGATGGGTCCTCAGTATCCCTTTCTGGAATTAGAACTCTATACATCTCAAAGATAATTCCCCTTTATTTGCAGAGTTCCCTGGTCCCCAGCCCAGAGATTGTCTGTGCACTTCCTCTTGACTCAGGTTTGCCCTTGCCCAGCCCTGCCTTTCCTCCCCATCAGCACCCCTCCTCCTCCCCATAGCCTGCAAACCCCTTGAGAAACAGTGGCTCAGAGTCTGAGATGCTGCCACAGACTGACAGGCCAGGAAAGGTCAGCAGGTACCATTCAGTCCAACTTTTCTTATCCTCTGGGGTGTGGAGAAGAAAAGCATGTTGCTCTAAAACCCGTACTATGTTTAACAGAAACATTCATACCTTTAACAAGTACTCATTGAGTGGCTGCTATGTGGACTCTAGTCCAGGCCCTAGGAGTACAGGGATGAACTGAAGGGACACTCTAACTGGTGGAGAGTAGGGTGATATATGCAGTGGCATCAGAGATGCCTGGTACTGGAAAGAGCCTGGGATGTCTGAGTTTAATGCTTTACCTCATGTAGGAATTTCACAGTGTTAGCATCCTTGGCACCTGCTGGGACTGTCAGTGCCATGCTGCTGACTGGCTCCCAGGATGACTGTGCAGCCAGCTTCACCTGTGGATGGTCAGTTTGGTGAGATCGTTTAGTTGGAAAGTCACCCACTTCTACCCACTGACTAGTTATTTTTTTCAGGAGCCCCTTGAATTATGACCCTTGTTACCATTCAGTCCATCCTCCACACTGTCACCCACTATTTCTGGAAATCACCCACATGTCTCTTTTATGCACAAAGTACTCCTTTGACTCCCCATCCCATGGAGTAAACCCCTGGCGCATTGCACCGGCTTCTAAGGTCCACACTGATCTCCCCCCCACCCCTCCCCCCAACCCCATGACCGGCCTGGCCTCATCTTGTACTTCCTTCTCACACACTGGCCTTCTTACTATGCTCCAATCCACAAACCTGGGCACCACCCCCCTCTAGTGTTTGTGCCTGCTGCACCTGTTACAAAATGCCCCCCATCCCGTGACCCCATTTCCTCCAGATCTTCACTCAAATGTCATCTGGCCTGGCCATCCTTTCTGAAATTGTATCTCACCTTGCCAACACACCTTAACCCTCTTTTCTGCCTTATTTTTTTCTCTTTACCACTTACTACCTTCTGTTAGAGTTTATCTTTTTTAATTAGTGTGGTATTTGTAACCCATTCCATAAATGTTGTAAATCCCACACGAACAAGGATATGACTATTTTGATAATAGCTTATTTCTCAATACACAGAACAGTAAGCTTGGTACAAGGTAGCACTCAAATGTTTATTTATTGAATGAATGAGAGAATGAATGGAATTATGTCTCCTCTTTTATGTTTGTGGTCAATTCTCAAGTCCCTGCTCAGCCTGATTTTCTTCAGGACAAACTGTCCAAGGGCCTTCATCTTCAGCAGTTTAGATACCTGGACTGTGAACCCTTCAAATGCCTGGATGCTTCTGCAATGGCCACCAACAACTCTGCCTCCTGCCTCAACACCTCCACAAGGCCTGTTTCTTTGGTTTGAGCACCCTTCCTGCCCTATAGTTTCCCTCCTCCAGATTCATCTGACCAGCTTTTCTTCCTCCCATACTGTAAACAAAGCAGACAGGCAGGGTGCTCTCTAGGAGTGATACCTAAGACTAGGTAAGTAAGTTCAAATTGGAAGGGGAAATAGCTGGGAAACCATCTTAGTCTGGGATCCAAGGCAACTTCACCAATCCTTAAGCTAATACTGCACTGAATTCCCTCCAGATTCTGGATACTTCTCCATTGACTCAGAGCTCACAGAGTGCAAGTGACTAATGAACAAACCTTCAAACCATGACATACGGTGCATGGGTGCACAGAACCCTAAGAAGCTAGGTAAGGAGTGGGTAAGGAATCAAAGCACAACATGGAACAACAGAAGACTTTTGCTGGACTCCATCATATGTCCTTACGACTCAAAACCACATGGGCCATTAGAGCAGAAGAATGTCCTGTAGTATCATTAAGATCATGGCAAATACTCAGAGCTTGAGAATATATGCTGTGGCTGATTGAATTACTGCTCCCAAGTCTTCACTATGCCATGGTAGGATGAGCAGTCTCGCCTTGGTCACATGGTTGGTGAAATGGACATCCCCGCCCCTTGATGTTGAGCTTAGCCAAGTAGCTTGACTAGGCTGATGCAATGTTGGTAGATGTGGTAAAGCTGAGGCCTGAAATGTGTTTGTGTGTTTGAGTTTTGCGCTCTTGTGATACTGCCATCACCCAGAAATGTACATGCTTAGGTGTCCTTTGCCCCTTTGGCCTGGACTCCAAAACAAGGTCTGTGGACCTAAACCTGACCTGTGGTCTAGATCCACATGCAGCCAACATCAGCTGAGATCATCCTCATCCCTACTACACGTCCATGACCAAGAAAATAAGTATTTGCCTTTGTAAAACCTGAAAGTTTTGAGGTTGTTTATATGTAATATTGCAGTGGCAAAAGCTGACTGGTATATAGGCTTCGGAAGTGTTATAAAGTGAATGTGTTCCCTCACAAACTCTAACCCTCAATGTGACTGTGTTTGGAGACAGGGCCTGTAGGGAGCAGCTAAGATTAAGTGAGATCCTAAGCATAGGGTCCTGATCTGATAGGACAGGTGTCCTTATAAGAACAGAGAGCGATCAGAGATCCCTCTCTTTCCCTCTCCATGCACACGCATAGAAGGGGCCTGATGGGGACATGGTAAGTACATGGCCATTTGTAAGACAGAAAGTGAGACTTCACCACATGGCAAGGCTGATGGGACTTTGATCTCACAAGTCCAGCACCCAGAACTGAGAACAGTACATGTCTGCTGCTGAGCTGTCCAGCCTGTGCTGTTCGGTAATGACTGCCAGACTAATACAGGGGTCATTAGATGGTGGAAGTATTTTTGGTACCACAGCTTGTTTTTCCTCTCACTGAGACTTTGGGCTTTGTGTCGATTTGCTCAATGTCCAAATTAGCAATTTTATTCGTTTCTTTTTATGAGTTCATTTGCATTTTGTTTCCCTAAAATCGACTTAAGGAATATTCATTGTGTTTGGTTCAATCTCCTGCTGCTGAAACTGGATCATCTTTACTGTAGATAATGAAGCGGTTTTCTCTCGTACTGAATACATACATCATACTATAGAGCAGTGAGTATAGGTATATGTACCGACCTGGAGCAACATCACATATAATACTGAGTACAAAATAAAGCAAATTTCGAAGGACAGATACCAGATGATACTGTTTTGCATTTAAAACATGTCTAACATTACTGTACAAAACCTACACATGTATACAGTCATTCATAGGGAGAATAAACATCATATTCTAAAAAAAGTAACTTTACAGGGTGGGAACAAAATGTCAATAAGAAGGGTGTTTAGTTAGCACCCAGGATAATTTTGTTTTATTGTGTAAGCTGGGTAGGTGGAATATGTGAATGGTCACGATATTTGTGTTTAGTAGGAAAGAATTTCGTAAGTATGATTTACATTAATTTACATTAAGGCAACTGTTGTCAATTTTTTAAATGTATGAATTTTAAATACCCAAAGAGGATCTGTTCTATTCAATGGAAAGCATGAAAAAAAAAACCCCAAAATATCCAGTGAATGCACAATTGAGAAAAGATGGCAGTAATAAATACTCACATAGTTTTAGAATAGTGGTATCTTAAAGTCACCAATTGAGAGCCAAGACTATCTGCTGCATCTTTTTAAAAAAATACAATATTTTTTCCACAAGAGAAACATTTAGAACAGAAGGACTCAGAATTGATTAAAATAAATGGGTAGTAAAAGATAAGTGACAAATATGAACAAAAATAAATTGAAATAAGGTCATAATCTGGGATCAAAATTGAATTCAAGGCAAAAAAAAATTAGTGGAAATGGAAAGGTGTCATGTGATGGGAAAAGGAACCAAATGTCAAGAAGATATATTGGTAATACACACACATGCACCCAACAACATGGCCTCAAATTATGTGAAACAAAACCCGACAGA